>NC_059412.1:9221402-10518486 GCF_905220565.1 Melitaea cinxia
GTATTTTAATTATTTTGTTTGATATTTGTGTTTCAATTTATGAAAATTTAATTATATGTATTTACTGACTGAATTTTGATTAACTTAATTTAACTTGATTGGATTTTATACGACATAATAGGTTTTTATTATTATTAAATGTAATGTAAATTGATGTCATTTAATTTGTTTTGTTTGATTTATAACAACTTGTTGGTTTTACTAGTTAATTCAAATTGATGTATCTCGTCTGGGCTTAGTTTAGTTTAATTTGAGTTCATTTTATGAATTACTGGCGACCCGCCCCGGCTTCGATCAAAACAAAAGATAAACAACAATCTACTAGCCCGCTGGCGCAGTTTGTAGTGGCCCTGCTTTCTGTTCCACGGGGTGCGGGTTCGATTCCCGCCTGAGTCTTTGTGTAATATTTGTATTTTATATTTATATATGTATTATTTCTATGAATATTTATAAAATGTATTTTATGTATTTTATATTTATATATGTATTATTTCTATGAATATTTATAAAAAAAAACAATTATCAACAACACAAGATATGTACCTACTCTATTCAGTTCTTTTTTTGAACTTAAATACTTAACCTTAAAGTACGATTTTCGATAATTAAAAATACTTGCCCTAATGATAAATTGCTTTAACTCTAAATTCAAACTAGAAGAAATACAATTGATAAATTATGGTTTTAATCTAATCCTATCCAACCTAAGTACCTGGGTGACCGATCTTACCTCAGTATTTTTAGTATATCGTGTTTTTTGGAAATCATATTTAAATACGAATTACATATTGATAAAATATAAATAATATTTTCCGATTTTACCGAAATAATAATAAAAATATGAACTGGTTATTTCAATAAAAAATCATGAGTGAAATTAGAAATAAAAAGAAAAAACAAACAATTCTGGAGACATGGTGATTTGAACTCTAGTCTTCTATATCACTCCCGACCGGCCGACTTCCCACCGAGCTATTACAACTTTATTAACAATTTCGAAATTTACCTTCATATTATAACGATATTGTAGCTATTTTTTCAGAGCCTAAAAACCGGGATAAAACGACATTTTCTAAAAATGAATCTTAGCTATATCAATTTATCGCTCCCGAAATCCCCTGCATACATTTCATGAAAACCGTTGGAGCCGTTTACGAGTATCAAATTATATATATATATATATATATATATATATATATATATATATATATACAAGAATTGCTCGTTGATGTACTATAACTGAGGTTTAAAAATTAACGTCATACAATTGCAAGAAAACTTGTTGCGCTGAAAACTCTTGTCTTTAAAAAAGAATTCACTTTAGTATTTAAATACTATCATACCATTTAGAATATATATTTTTTATTTTATCTATTCTCTATCTATATATTATTATAATTTTTTTTTTTCTATTTTGAGTATTTGCTATTGTATAATCAAGTTTTCTTATAAGTATTGTTACACTACTTGTGCCGCGACTTCGTCCGCGTGGAATTTAAAAAAAAAAATGTTTAGTTCTCAGAGTTACAAAATAAATAAATTTCTAAAATAAAAGGAGCCTAAGTTACTCCTTATTACATCAGCTATCTGCCATTGAAAGTCCCGTCAAAATTGGTGCAGCCGTTCCAAATATTAACCGGAACAAATAGACAGATAGACAGACAGACAGACCGACAAAAATTGTAAAAAAATGTAATTTTGGTATATGTATTATATATATTTGGTATACATCCATATGAATTTAGTAAAAAGCGGTTATTTCAATATTACAAACAGACACTCCAAATTTATTAATTTGTAAAGAGTATAGATGTATAGATTAACAGCATAACTCTGCATGTCGCGTTTGCTTCAATATGGTTATTCATTTAGAAATGTAGTCTAATAAAATAACATTAAATTTCCTATGTATCGTAACATATAAAAACTGCTAGCAATTCTTAATAAATAAATTACTTGCAAGAGAAGAGTCATGTACTAAGCATCATATTTATCATTAAAACCCATATTAATTTTTGACTATTGAAAAAAAGTAGCAGTTAGAAATTGTCAAGAGATCAAAAAAAAAAAAAAATACATATTTTAAAGACGAGAGCGTTTAAATTCAGAGTGGAACAAGAATCAAAATACTTATTACTAAACTAGCTGCGCTTGCTTGACTTTGTCCGTGTGGAATAGTGACCGTCATGTTCAACGTGATTCTTTAAATTAGTATAACTTTTTTATAAATGTTAAGCTAAGCTTGCCACAATATATTAGTTAAACCGCATCTAAATCGGATAAGCCTTTTCTGAGATTAGCGTGCACAAACGCACAGACAAACAGACAAAAGTTCTGACAATGATTGTTTTGGGTGCTATTTGCGTCGATGAAGATCCAAATAATATTTTTTTCTCTTATATATTAAATGTTCAGACAACGATCCACAGTCCAGCGATTACATTTTTATTATAATTATGTATTAATTAATCATTTATTTATTTAACGTTAACACCAACAAGACATACACTAACAAGAACAGAAAAAGAATGAATTTTTACAAAAATATTAATCATTGGAAAAATACTTAGCATGACAAATTTACTATAATTGAAATTTATTATTGGAGTGATAATTTATTGAAAACATTGCTTTTAGGTAGTACCACAATTTCCTGACAGAAAAAAAAAAAACAAGACAAGCTGCTATACACACATTACGCTGACGTATACGTATTTATTATTATATATCTGCGTGCTAATTAATACAAATGTGAATGTAATTTTATGTACGTTCGGCTAAGTTCGGACTATTTTTCGATGACTTACAAGTTTATTAGAATATTTTTTTGAGTAATGATTCGAAAGGTAATTTTTCAATAAATTTTGTTACGTTTTTATCTTTTTTTTTTTTTTTTTTTTTTTTATTACGATATGGGCTTACTCTTGACCTCAGTCTAGCTCTAGAGCACAGACGAGGTCGAAGATGGAGCGAGTTCGCCCAGAAGAAGCCTGTTCACTCGCGCTTTAAACATGTTCGGGTTATATGAACTCGGAAATACAGACGCCGGCAGGGAATTCCATTCTTTGGCTGTGCGCATTAAAAAAGATGATTCGAAGCGCTTTGTACGAATGAAAGGTATATCAATCAGGTAGGGATGGAAGCCTGCGGTACGTCTGAAAGTCCGATGGAAGAAAGGAGATGGGGGTATGAGCTCGTGCAGCTCCAGGGCACACTCTCCAAAGTACAACCTGTAAAAGACCGTTAGACTGGCAACCTTTCTTCGGTGAGCCAGAGTATGAAGAGATTTCACCAAACTGGCATTACCGATAAGCCGCTTGGCTCTGCGTTCCACTGAGTCCAGTGTGGCGAGTTGATATTTAGCTGAGCCATCCCACAAGTGACTACAATATTCCATGCACGATCGGATTTGAGCTTTGTATAGCGTAAGAAGCTGTTTAGGCGTGAAATATCGCTTAACCTTATTTAAGATGCCAAGCTTTCTGGCCGCAGTTTGCGCTTTGGACTCAATGTAATTGCCAAAGTTGAGGTTAGAATTCAACTCTATGCCAAGGAGGTCGAGGGTATCGGACACAGGGACAGGTGTACCACGGAAAGTAGGAGTCAAGTTGAAAGGACTCCGTTTGGTGGAGAATAAACAGGCCTGCGTTTTGGCGGCGTTGAACGTGACCAGGTTGCAATCACCCCATTGGGATACTTGCCCCAGTATTGAATTTGTTCGTTCCACCATCTTATTTCATAACACGAAATAAATATTGTTTAATGGAAACTTAAAGCTAAGGTATGAAATAGAAAGATGTCTATGTGTGTAATATGTCACATTAAAAAATAGTAGGTTATTATGTGCATAATAACAGCTAAATTGAGGTAGGACACAGCAAATAACTCCAGTTAAATTATAATTGTAATATAGGTATCCTCATTCTTTAGGTAAAAAATTATAAAACACTAGCTGACCCGGCGAACTTCGTATCGCCTAACACAAACTTTATCGTATGGTATTAAAGTTCAAATTGACTTTTAAGTATTATCACAAATATTTTGTATGGGAGTATAGAAAAGTGTTGTTTTTAGACTTTTTCAGGAAATTTAAATTTTTTTTTGAATTTTTCTCTCCGTAAGAACCATCCTCGTACTTCAAGGAATATTTTAAAAAAAGATTTAGCGAAATCGGTCCAACCGTTCTCGAGTTTTGCACTTAGCAACACATTCAGCGACTCTTTTTTATATTATAGATAATATATGTATTTTGAATAAATGAAATAAACAAAAACTTATTCAATAATTGTATTATAAAAAATTCAAAGCTCTGTGGAGAAATATTGTGTTATTTATTGTGTACTGTACACAAAAATATGAAACGGTACATGGATAACACAATATTTCCCGTATAAAATAAATTAATCCATTCACACACAGTATAAGATAATAATTATTACTTTTAGAAACTGATTCGCTAGCCCGGATTAATTATTTGCAATGTAATTTGATATATCGCAGAATAATTATTCCAGCGGGATTGTGAAGAAATAAGCTAGTTGGTCTTCGTGGTGTTTGTAGTGTCGGCATTAAATATATTTTATACGTGTTCTTACAAATAGTAACATCTGATACAATGTATTAATGAATGATTAAAAAATATATACAAAATAAATCCTTTAAACGAGAGAATAATATCTTTAAACGAGCAATTTTTGTATATATATAATATCAATCTTGGCTGACGGCTCCAACTAGTTAGCTAGGATTCATTTTTAGAAAATGTCGTTTTAACATTGTTTTCTTGCAATGAAAAACTGCTACAATATCATTACAATACTAAGGTAAATTTTGCCATCCCTTATAAGGTTATAATAGCTCAGGTGGGAAATCGGGCTATCCAGAATTTAAATGACCAAGGTTCGAGTTCAGATGTGTCCAGTCAGATTACTTTTTATTTCTTACTTTTATCTAACATATCGAGCAAACCTCGCTCATCCAGGTACCTACTATATAATTAGGTAATAAAACAAAATTCTGTTTTAGTTTATGTAGTCTCATACAGTTTAATTTAAAAATAAAAACAATTGCAAGTTCTGAAAAAGAAAACCACGAATCATTATGTACCTAAATACAAAATGAATATCTAGAAACACATATAATATGCAAAACATAAATTTTGTTTGATATATAGGCGCATATATTATTTTATTTCTTATATGTATAACATACTAAAATATTATTTTATGAATTTCAACAATAATGAAATAAAATTAAATAATAAAATGAGAGAGATATAAATCGGTCACTCGGACAGTACTCTTTTGAGTTCGCCATTATAATTTCGGAATACATTATACCTACCTAATGTTCGAATTAAGAGTACGTAAACGGTTGAAGTACATTGATGTTCGTACCTACAGCGTTATAATCCAATGACACGCGCTGTTGCCGCTTTTATCAATCCTAGCGCGTCGAGTTGAAGGTCACTTGCACGGAGCGGCAACGTCGTAGAAGTATCGATAAAAATTTCGTTAATTCTTGATATTAGAGGTAACGTTATCAGTATCGTTAAAATTCTATTTAACGGTAAAATTTAACGTTAAAAAACGTTTTCGTTACCGAATTACCGTTAAAAGTTTTAACGGTAAAACAGGTATCTGTTAAAATTAACGCTATTTACCGGTACTTTATAATGGTAATTGGTAACGGTAACAAGCCCTGCGTTAACCTGCGGGTGACCGTTTATTAATGTTATACAACACGTAGTAATTGTAAAAAATGAAAAATCATATTTTTTGACTAAACTACTGGATGTATTTTATTGATTTTTTGTATGTGGGCTTGGAATATCATTACATATACGATGTCAAAGTTATTGTCGTATTGTCATCCCCACCCTGTATATATAAAATAATACACATCATTTAGTCATAATAAATAGTTATCAGTACATAACAAGTACATTTAATTCGGAATTCTTAATTATATCACTACATAACATCAATATTCACGGAAACATTCCAAATTTTTGCAATTTGCATCAAAAATCTAAAGAAAATTTATTCACATTAAAATATTAGTATTCAAATGGATAATCGTCTTCATTTTCTTCTTGAATAACAGTAAGTTGATTCAAAACTTGCGAGTGATGAGTATTATCTGCTAAAGAAGTTGGTGATGTAGAAACATTTCTTGCAGAATCATTTGTACTTTGCTCTGCTTGTCTATTTTGTACCCGTTCTTGATCTATATTGATCACTTGCATTAAATCCTCTGCACAACAATCTATATGCGTTATTGCCTCACTTAAATCATTTTGCAATTTTCTGTAAACAAAGATACTCCAAAATGACAAATTGATTGGAATAAAGTAATTATGTTTTTAGGTAACAAATTGTTTTCCTTACTTAAACGAGTGATTTTATTTATGAATTTCATTTATTTCCGCGTTTTAAATTGATAAATAAAAAAATCGTATACATTACATAATCCTCTTTATATTATTTCTCAATTCTTTTGCATATTTTCTTAGTTGTACTTGTTCGTCTCTTAACTTTCTATTGACGTCGTCTTTTATTAATTCCCTATTTGGTCGTCGAGTGCGATCATTTAACCTAGCCTCGATTATATGTTCCTGATCCATAGTCATTATAAGAGTTTTTTCAGCTGATGTTAATTCTTCTTTAAGAGATGTATAGTCACGTAAAGCCTAAAAATATTATTTATTTTTTAATTCTTAATAGTTCATATACTGTGTGGCTGCGGTACTAAAGAATATAGCCACCCCCTCTCTTCCCGTGGGTGTCGTAAGAGGCGACTAAGGGATAACACAGTTCCGCTACCACCTTGGAACTTAAAAAGCCGACCGGGTGGCGGGATAACCATCCAACTGCTGGCTTTGAAATACACAGGCCGAAGACGGGCAGCAGCGTCTCCGGTGCGACAAAGCCAGCCCTGCGGTCACCAACCCGCCTGCCCAGCGTGGTGACTATGGGCAAAACACACGAGTTCACGTTATTTTTGGCGTAAACTTGTGGAGGCCTATGTCCAGCAGTGGACTGTATAGGCTGTAATGAATGAATGAATAGTTCATATAATAAAAAATCTTTGCAATACCTATTTTAATTAAGCTAGCATTAAAAAATATTGCCGATGTACGAGTTCTGTTCAAAAATACGGCTACATATAATAGATTTTTTTGATTTTTTTATATTGGTATTAATGTCTATCACATATGCTATCAGAGTCGACCACTTTGAGTTGTTAGGTAATTTTTGACAGCTGCTTTGCTTGGACGTGCTTGGCTCGTCTTCGATTTTTGCCTGTTTCAAAACTGGATCAAAGAATCTGTGTCAAACTTTGTGTGAGAAACAAAATAAAATGCTTCGACATTATAAATGTATCCACATTTCTAATGTTGACTGTTGGTAAAGTTTAAAATTTTTAGAATAGGTAATACGACTTAATTGTCTAAAGCGCATGCTGTAACTACCTTTAAGGGGAATTTTATTCCAGACCTAATCCTTGTGACTTTTTCTGTTTCCTAAACTAAATAGGCCCATGAAAGGACGATGCTACGCCACGATTAAAAAGCTAAAGACGGCGAAGAAGGAGCTGAACAAGATTACAAAAAAAAAATATTTTTTTCGTTTTTCGAGAATTGGAAAATAATATGTGTATGGATAGTTATTGCTTCCGAGGAAGATTACTTTGTAGGGAATAACATACATATTGATGAATAAATACTTTCTAATAAAATAAAAAATCGCGATCCTTTTGAATAGACACCTACAGTATCTAGTAAAAAACAGGTAATAACGATTTGGAGACTATTAATCTGAGATCTGTTTACAGTTTACCTCTTCTCTTTGCCATTGTAGATCCTGAACTTTGATTTTGTTTGAATATAATCTCCTTCTCAAGACCGCATCAATTCTGGCAGCGTAAGCTTGAGCAGTAAACGACAGTTGAACTCTAGCTCCTCGAACCTAAATTTCGTTTTTAAAACACCAAAAGTAGAAGCTTATATAGCCTTAGAGTTTATACTATTACAAATGGGATATATAAGCCAAGAAAGTTTTTAGTTTGTCATACCTGCTGTCGGGTTATTACAGCATTGCAAAGAGCTTTTAATCCAGCTTTTTTTAAGGCCGCACAATGCTTTGCCCAACATGATACAGTGTAGCCTCTGTTAAGTAATACAAACAAAAATAATTATAATATAAGTGAAAAACATTGAAAGTCTTTATTTAAACCAGTAAAAGCGAAATAGAGCAAGGAAACTTTTTTGTATTACTTGTGTACAAGATTTTTAAGTGAAAATCTATAAGACATCTTCAAGTAAATTGAGATTCACAAAAGGTACCCTAATATATTTGAATGAAGATGACACATCATCGGGACTGGTAATGCATACAAAAAACCTCGAAGATGGGATTTGTAATAAACAATTATTGTAAGAATCTCTCATGTACAATTTCAGAGTCATTTTAACGGTGTTTACAAACAACAAACTGGCATTTATTGGCCGCAACAGTCAATTCTGTCGTAACTACAGTTAACTTAACAGATTTTTTATAGGTTATGAGGAATGACTGCCGATGTGACTGTATGTATTACGGAACAAACGTTTGCAAAATTTAAAGATGGAAACGTTCGAAATGTAACAGATAAAATCGTATATCTATTTAGGAGCAGAAAAATTGTGCAAGACTGTATGCACAAAATGTCTTGTATAGACTAGCTTTTATTAAAAATAGGAAACTGGTTCAGAAATTAGTCAATCAATTAAGCAATTGGACTACATAGCTACTAGTCGAAAACTATTATTCTACTCGTCTATAATAACCCAATTATTTAAGTAATAAATTAAATCGAATATAGAAAAGTTATTGTGAATGCGCCATTAGCATTAGTATCTAGAATTTGTTACTTTTTACGGTTTTTCTTCGAGTCTGCAACTATTTCATTCTTGTAATCTTTTCGAGCACACGTTTCATCGATAGATAAACTTTGTATTTTATTTATGACATCGTTCTTAATTTTATTCATAGTTTTTCCAATATCAGACGTTTGTTTGTCTAATTCTACAATTAATTTTTCGAAATTTCTTTTCTGAATACGAAGAAATTCTTGTTCCTAAAAAAGTTATTATTAATGGATTAACGGTTTGTTTTTATATATATTTTAGGTGTGTCGAAATTAAAGCCTCGATCAAAAGGTAATGAATGAATAATTTTTTTTTTTGGATTGTGTATTACTCTTAACCCTATGGCTCTTGATAGTATCACAGGGTGGTGTTGCCGGGTACTGAGACCCAGCCTAGGATTAACGGTCCTTAGGAGAGACCTTAGGATTAGGATAGGACCGACCCTTAGAATTAACGGCCCTCTGGGGCTAGGGATGGCCGTTAATCCTAAGGGTGTCTTCTAGCCATCGCGATATCTTTTAGCAAGAGCGCACCTCGGTTTAGAACAAAGTCGGTGTGGAGGAAAGCGCTGAATGGAGCGCGGTATCGAGCTACTGGCGGCTCGCTACGCGCTTAGGCTCGTACAAGCCGTCGGAACACGCCTACGCTGGCGGAGACGGTGTGTGTTTGTCGTGTATACGGTGTATTAGTGTACGGGGCGTTTAAGACTGTGATCGTATCGTATCGTTGGGGTCGGCTGACGTGCATGGGACGTCTTAGTGTAATCTATAGTATTTCTCTACTTACGTATTGGCAAACCTCTGCTAGAAATGAGTTAGGGTGAATGCGCGCTTTCTCAAAATACGCCGTAGCGAGTATTTTGAGATGCTTTGCAATTGAATCGATCCCAAGGTCGCGATGCAAGTCAACATTACGCATGTACCACAGTAAGTGCGTGGCGGTGCGTAGAACTTTTTTTTGTATAGGTACGTAACACATCTTAACGTGGGCAAAAACAGGACACGCTTAGGTCATTGTAGGACGTACTACTGTGTGTTTAATATTGAACATGATATGACGTTCTTTTATACACACGTTCACTAAATATAGCCTTACATAACGTAACATTACAAATAACGTAAAGTAGTTGTAAATATTACCCGACATTTACCTCTATAATAAATTTTTCTACTAAATCCGTCAAGGGACATATAGCTCCTGGTCGCGTCCCTTCTGTGGAATGATAGTTTAATTCATCTTTGATTCTCTGCACAACTACACGCAGTGCATTGTGTTCATATTTCAAAGAATCTAGAGCCTCTTCTAATCGTTTAGAAAGATCTTCTAACACCCAACGCCACGAGGCTACATCAGAGATTCTAAAGTATAACAGTCCGTACATCTCTACGTGTCTCTTACAAGCAAATCCAGTGTAACAGTATTATAAAAATATTTGTTATATATCTAAGTTTTTAAATTTTCATGATTATTAATACGATGCCTTAAATGTAAAACGGAATGTTTGCTATGTTTGTGTGTGTGGTGCTGCTTTTGAGTTTCCGATATTTAGATTGCAAGAACCATGCTCTCGAGTGCACCGTGCACTTTGCATTCGTGACTTGTCACTATGGTGAATAGTGTAGGTATTAGGTTTTATAATTGTTACATATAAACCAGTATATTTGTTATATCGAACACTACAGAACTAATTGCAAGCAAAGTAGTACTAAACAGTGGATCTACTTATTATACGTCGTCATAAGATAAATTAGCTAACCCGCGGTATTATTCGAGCAAGTTCTAGTTTCATAGCAATTAGAAAATTATGATTCTTCTATAATTTTTTAACTATACTTATTTATTTTATTAAATAGGAAATATATGTAATATTATGAGATTGGTATATTAACAACAACACATTATACAGATACCTATTTTGAAGACACTTTTTGAACTGGTACTCATTAGACTCTCTCGCAAAACTGGTGAGCATAACTAATTCTTGTGATCCATTAATCTGTTCAACTACTTTTGCATTGAGCTCATCGCTTAGCATTCTTAGTTTATCCATACCACAAGAGGTTCCAAGACAAGCTTCTTGGTTGAACATTGTCGTATTTATATATCGATTAAAAAATAATTATAAAAAATACACTATGGATAATGCGTTATTGTTTAAGACAAATATTGTCAAATATGTAACCACAAATTTTTAATCTACAATTAAAATAAAAAATGTCAGAAGGATCAACAAAGTAGGTTTATTTGCAAAAGAAAATGTTGTCAACATCATGTAAATAAGATAACTATTACCAAATCATTAGTCTTGTACCTATTAACATTAAAACTTAGAGTACATACATTATAATTAACGTATAACATTGTAAGTATTTTTAAACGCTATATGAATTGGTTTTAACATCACGAAGTAAACCAGCTCAGCGACGCTGATGATGCTAAAACCAAGGAACAGACTGAGAAGACCACCAATGGCTCCTGCAAAGAAGAAATTTATGAATGGAAAGGAAATATTTTCTTTACAAGCCTACGGATAATTTAAATTACCTAGTTTTCTACATTATGTTGGGGCACAGTGTGATTAAACATTTCTAAAATTCACCTTTTTAACTGACTTCCAAAAAAGGAGGAGATTCTTAATTCGACTGTATTTTTTTTAATGTATGTTACATCAGAACTTTTGACCGGGTGGACCGATTTCGACAATTTTTTTTAATCGAAAGGTGGTGTGTGTCAATTGGTCCCATTTAAATTTATTTGAGATCTAACAACTACTTTTAGAGTTATATCTAATAATGCGTTTTTACTTGACGCTTTTTTCGTCGACCTACGTTGTATTATACCGCATAACTTTCTACTGGATGTACCGATTTTGATAATTCTTTTTTTTCGGAAAGGGGATATCCCTAGTTTAGTACCGTGATAAGGAAACCAGGATCTAATGATGGGATCCTAGAGAAATCGAGGGAAACTCTCAAAAATCTGCAATAACCTTTTTCTTGGGTGTACCGGTTTTGATAATTTTTAATTTAATCGAAAGCTGATATTTATCATGTGGTCACGTATAAATTTTATCAAGATCTGATAACTACTTTTTGAGTTATCTTTGATAACGCGTAGTTACTTGACTATTTTTTCGTCGATCTACGTTGTATTACTCGTCGATGAAATTGAAGTCGGTTTTTTTTTTCGTTTGTGAGCAAACACAATTATTTTCGTCAATGTTACTCGCGATCTTGGAGCCTGTAACGACGTCGAAATATCGGAAGTATCAAAACAATAAATAAATTAATACTCTATACAAATAAATAAAATTAGAGTGTCTGTTTGTAATAAAATAACTGCTTTTTACTAAATGCATATGGGTGTATACACGGTACTAATTCTGCGAACTGAACAATAATTTTTTTTTTAGTTCCACGCGGTTACATTTTATACCACTATAATTTTTTTTTTGTAATAGTAAAATGTCTTAATTTTTGAATATTTATTACACAAGTATAAGGATAGGTCTATAGTCACAAAAATATAACATTGTTGGTTGTAGCAAAAAAAAAAACAATTTGCTACTTAAAATTGATGTACCTAATTTTTATAAGGTGTCTTAAAAGATAAATTCCGACAATTTACCGTAGGCATTTTTGTAATCTTAAGAATGAATATTAAAATATTTAATCTGAATGATATTTTTATATACCTACCTATGCATATTTAATTTAATTTACGAAATTATGTAGTTCCCCGAATTTTAAAATAATTTTCGTACACAATTGGTGATAAGTAGATATGTTATTAAGTTTTTCAAGAGTTTTATATAGATTTATATAGGTATAATGCCATACAACGGAGATAGTCGATACTATGGTATAAATTATAGTATATGATATTTCTACAAACGAATTTATTCCATTCCAAGTAGTAGAAATTATTTCCCTGAATCAGTCGCAGTATTTCAATATGTACGTATAACCTTACGTTACGTAACTTACGTACAGTATTTTTAATTTAAATTGTGATTATGTTTATTTCGTTAATGCCTTCATTGGTTTCGAGAATTTCTTTATTAATTTATTATATTTCAGATGAGGACAAATAATAATAAAAACAACAAAATAACATCATATTTCGAATAATGAACTTGTCTTTGACCTCATTATATATGCATATGTGTGAGTGTATGTGTGTGTATGTGTAGACGTACCGTACGACCGTAGATATATGTATATTATGTATATTTTAGTAATACAAACCTGCGAAGTAATAATCATCGTATTGTGCGTGACGATGCTGACCTAAGAACATATCGTCGTAGAAATGTACATTTATATGTGTCTTCACTCCTCTGAAAATACAAAACATTTGTAACTCACTAAAAATAAATAACCAAATGAGTTTGACTGGCTTTTTAGTTCTGTTCCGCTTTGAACTGTCGTATCGTAATGTTTTGAAATGTTATTATTGAGGCAGGATACAGAATGAAATCTCTTGCTTAAATTTGATTAAAGCCTAAATGGGGAAGAACCTCAAAAAAAAGCCAAATAATCCTGCTCTCAAGTAACGTAGTGATCCTGTGTTGAGCCAGGTCTTCTAGAGATGTGCTGTGCTGACAGGGCAGATGGAGTCGGCAACCAGCTTTAATTTTCTGGTTTTGCTGGTGTCCATAATGAACTATAATCGCTCACCTTTAGGTGAAACCAACGTTTAACACCCTAGAGGCACAAAAAAACCTTTACGAGCTTTACGTTTTCTATGCGAAGAAAAAAATTTCAAATTATTTTATCAAATCTTGAGATTAGCATACTCAATTAATATTTCAACTAAACAAAGCGATATTTTAAATGATTGAGGATAAGAGGAAACAAATTAATGTTTTTGGAAATAGTCGTTGTAACCTCGTTTTAAGAGTTTAGAAACTAAACCATAGATATTACAATGATTCCAAATTTGATACTGTATTGTGTACTGTTTATATGTGAGCGAGAGATGACATCTGAGGGAAGGTCAATGAGATAAACCAAAGCCAATAAAAGTCGATGTAGGACTAAGTGTATTAAGATAATCGTAAGTATATATAAGTAGAATAACAGACGATATATGTGCAATACGAAAGACTAAGGTATATACAAAACAGCAATTTCGCAAGAACTAACCCAAATTAAAGAAGGTCATTAGATCGCAAAGGCAATTACATTTTTGAGTGCGCGGTAACTTGGACAGATACGCAGTTTAAAATATATATATATAGCTATATTTAAACGAAGCAGTTATTTTAAAAATTATCAAAAACTAAATTTCTGCTCATGATATACGTTGAAAGACATGATTATACAAATTGTCAGACTCCGTACAGTTATTGCAGGCAACTACGTAAATCTAAACGATTTTTACTTACGTCTTGTCCTTGTCTAAGTCTATTTTCCTAACGTTGTGGTCTCTAATCAAATCGGAGTAGTAAACTTGGGTGGAATAAAGTATATCATTACATGCTGGGTAACAAGATATTGCACCTTCGTGTGGCTGTCTTTGTTCTTCGCTGTCTGCGTAGTACGCGTAAATTAGTTGTTCGCCAACCTGAACTGCAATTTATAAGAAACTAGCTGACCTGGCGAACTTTGTACCGCCTTCTTTATTTTTTCTTAAATATAATAATTAATATATCAAAATAAAATATAGCCTATCTTTCAAGTTGGATCGAACTGCACATGGTGTGCGAATTTTATTATAATCGGTTAAGTGGTTTAGGAGTCCATTGAGGACAAACATTGTGACACGAGATTTATATATATTAAGATTTTTATATTGTCATTTGCAGAGTGAAGTTGAGCCAGGTATAAAAAACCTAGAGGCTATCTTTAATTTATTTAAAATACTTCTTGTGTCCGCTTGTGAAATAAGGCATCGATTCAAAGACATGTACCTACTTTTTAGAAAAAAACAATATGCTGAAACGAACTCCTATTTCAGTTCTCTTATATATGTACCTCTATCTTTACCTCCTACTTTTAATACACATTTTTAGATTTCTGGTTCAAAAAAAGTACAGTGAGATGTCATTGAAAATTAAATATTAGAAATTTGAACAGAATACGACTGACCTTTGACTCGTGCAACGCATTCGAAATCCAATTCGGTTGAACAAATTGGACTCCGTACATCTTTTCCTACAACAGAATTATATTTAAAATAATCTAATTGAATTTTAATCAAGTTTTAATAGTATTGCGATTAATATTGATAATGCATACTTGGCCAATTATACAACACACATCTACAATGTTTTATTGTTTCTCGTATCCTCAGGTCTAATTTACAATTTGTATCCGTATAGTATTCGTAATATTGCAGTTGTCTTTCATTTTGGAAGAAGCACTGTCTTTGGTCTGGTGACAACGCTCGTAACGAGCTATCGGTCTTGTATGTTATTGGTGATACTTCGATGGTCGTCATTCTGTCCATGGGAAGACGAAGTATATTGCTTGTATAGACGTGATCTGTTGGGGAACTAATCAAGACCTGTGAGAAATTTTGTATTAGATGCTTTTGATTTATTAATTAGTTCCAACCGTACGTCATTCTGAATAACTTTATTGAGCATTTGTTTAGACCAGTTATAGCCCTTTTAGCATATTTAAATAAGGGTGCCTATTTTAGTAAAATATGAAAAAAATTCACCAAAATGTTACCGTATATAAAAAAATAAAGAGCTTGGCATAAAATTGATAAATTATTATTAGAAAAGACTTATTTGTTAATACAGTAAATATCAATTATTTTATAGTTAGCAAGGCAAACAAACGTACGGCCCAGCTGGTGGTCAGCAGTTACCGTAGGCTGTAGTTGCATGCAACGCAAACGCGTTGAAAACCCTACCCCCAACCCTCCCTAGGAGCTCTGACTACCTCACTTACCACAAGAGCACAACAATACTTGTGAGCAGTGATATTGTGATCTTCTGTAAGGTTGCGGTTTTTCCCCAGACGAGCTCCTTCAAATTTTAAGCAAAATATTTCCTGCTGATTTAATAAATTAATGATTTTTTTACTTACGTTAAACCCAACATTAGCTCCATCACAATCATATTGATGTTCACTTGTATTCAAATGTAGCTCAATACTTAAACCATTAACTTCACCCGAAGCCATAACCCTGAAGGGTAATGCACCAAGTTTTGGTGGAAACACTTTTGGATATCCACTGTCAAGATCCCATTCAAGAGGATCAGAAGTAGATATGTGATTAAAGGATTTTTGCCAAGCTGCAGTTTCATTTGTCCTGGATAAATTAGTAAATATAATCTATACAAATATATAAAATTGGAGCGTCTGTTTGTGATATTAAAATAACCACTTTTTACTAAATGCATATGGATGTATACACCGTACATATACCAATATAACATATTTTTCAATTTTTGTCTGTCTGCCTGTCTGTCTGTCTGTTTGTTCCGGCTAATCTCTGAAACTGCTAGAGCGATTTTGACCGGACTTTCACTGACAGATAGCTGAGGTAATAAGGAGTAACCTAGGCTACTTTTATTTTAGAAATCTATTTATTTTATAACTCTGCGAACTGAACAATAACTTGTTAAATTACACGTGGGTGAAGTCGGGCACAGCTAGTTAATAATAAAATGAATTTATTCATTGTGGCTCGCACGCTCGTGGCCGCTCGGGATGGACATTTGAATTTGTACAAATATTTTTTTCCAATTTGGATGTCACAAACAAGCGCACGGCTCACCTGATGGTAAGCGATTACCGTAGCTTATAAACGCCTGCATCACCAGAAGCATAAGAAGTCCGTTGCTGACGCTACCCCCAATCCCTTCCCCCAAAGGAGCTCTGGTCACCTTACTCACCTCACTAACACAACACTACTTGAAAGCATTGTTATTTAGCTGTGATCTTCTGTAAGTTAGTTGTTCCTCCTGGGTACCCCCACTGCGCTTCGGAGAGTACGTTAATTAAAATTAATGAATGATCCCGTATCACCTAATCCTGATAGCGATCGTTACTTATAGTAGGGAATATATGCGCTAACCCGCAGTAGAGCAGCGTGTTGGAGAAAGCTCCAATCCTTCTCCTTCACAGAGAAGGAGGCCTATGCCCAGCTGTGGGATGTTACAGGCTGAATCGATTAACTTTATAATATTAGTAAGTCTTAGGATATACGTTACATTCCATTTAATGGCAGACTGTTGAAAGTGTAACAGAGTCCGTATTCAGTAAATATTGGTTTTAATAATTTTTCACAGCAGTCGTTTCTGTAATACGCCGTGTCGTATCCTGAACGCCAATGACATATTTTAACCAAATCTGAACATTTTGGCGATACCTTAAAAGTATTTTTTTTTTATATAATTGACTGAAATGGTCAAATGTAGAACAGGAAAATGTATCGAAAAAGGTTTTTTTTTTGTTAAAATTAGGTTGTCTTAAAATAATTAATGTTTCTCTTTGAACTAAATAATTGTGCTATATGACATATGTATTGTGTTAAAATATTGGTTTGAATGAATTATATTGATTATATCAATTTGTAGTTAAGGCGTAAGTTACCTTTAATATGAATTCTTGCAACAAATGATTTTCAGTAACGCTTAACCTTTCCTTCCTTTCAAAATTTCTCACGTCCATTTGAGGGCAAACTAAAGATGCGAAGAACCTGTATGTACTGTAAAATATAAAAACAATAAAAATCGATACAAATAAATAAAATTGGAGTGTCTGTTTGTAATATTAAAATAACCACATTTTACTAAATACATATGGATATATACACAGTACATATACCAAAATAACATTTGTTACAATTTTTGTCTGTCTGTCTGTCTGTTGGTTCCGGCTAATCCCAGAAAAAGGCTGAACCGATTTTGACGGGACTGTCACTGGTAGATAGCTTATGTAATAAGGAGTAACATAGGCTACTTTTTTTTAGAAATTTATTTATTTTGTAACTCTACGAACAGAGCAATATATATTTTTTAATTAAATTAAAACTTTTTAAATATATAATAAATAGATGTTCCTATATTTGATTATACTATTAATTACTATCATTTGTTATTAATGCTACTGAATCGATTTGATTTGGTCCGTGATTAGTCATCAATGACTGATTACATCTTTTGTAGACTTAAAAGAGACATAACGTCATTTTAGTCTATAGCTTACATTTGTCGTGATAAATAAAATCATAAATACATATCAGGGGCTTAAGGGGCTACACTACCTCAGCTCGAATTCAGATTTCACCCGTACTAATTACACATGAGAACTGAGAGCGCTTGGTTGTTCATCGCGCGAATTATATGTATTTTCTCCCCACAAACATTATCAATAGTTATTTTTTAAAAAACGCAACATATAAAATGTTCTTCATACTTACTTCAAATACCATACTTAATCTCAAGTCCATAACTTCTATATTTACTGAGATATTAAGGTTTTAAGACAAAAATAGAGGTAACTTTGCGGTTTTTTTGTATCGAAAAATTTTTATGGAATCGTGTTTTCGAAACATATGAAAGATAATTTATATCCTGAACTTTACCATACATAAATTTCAAACTTAAATATTCAGTAGTTTGGAAGATATGGACATCCTGCCGAGTGGAAAATAAGCAATTTGAGGTAGCATACACTCTTAAGGGTCAACAAGTCGACGGCGCGAACTCGTTGGTAGGCGAGGCCTAAATGAATGCTATTTCACCTGACATAGTGTGCGAACGGGAAAGACTCCGAGAAGAGCAGTGAGAAAATATCGCGCGCGTACATGTGACAAGCTAGCAAATGCGTTTACGATCTCATTGACGACCTCCGTAGCGCGGTGGCTAAACCGCCACCACTATGAGTCTCGTGAGTTCCGAGTCTGGGAATCCCATCTGGGATCCATCTGGGAGTTAATATGTAGATTTTTTATTATTATTAGTATATAACTGAAAAAAAAATTGCGTGTACATACATTTTGGCATTTCATTTTTATTTATATAAAGATATATTATAAATAAATGAAATGAAATAGATTAATACGTATTATCATAGAGAAATAAATAATCAATACCTAATAATAACATTACTGAAATAATCTCAATTCAATCTCAAAAAACATCAAACAACCAGTCACATTATTAGCATTAAATCGCTACATGGTAACCCATAACAAGACTGCTTACTTTAGATGTTTTTTTTAATTTTATTTTTTGAACACCAATTTTTTAGCTCATTTTTTAGATTACTTACCTATTTCTTTTCAAGATATTTTTGAGATATGAGCTATCACTTTCACAGTATACAACAAAGTCGCTTCGCGCTCTCTGTTTGTCCCTATGTACCTATACTTAGATCTTTAAAACTACGCAACGGATTTTGATGCGATTTTACTACATAGGGTGATTCAAGAGGATGGTTTATATGTATAATACATGCATAATATAGTAGAGAAACACTGATAATTTTAGAGGTTTCTAATGTGATGTCGTTAATAAACACATTTTTTTGCGCTTACATTGCAAACGCTCGCGCTGGCTGAAGAACCCTACGAGATGGATCAAAATATTGTACTACAGTATTGTAGATCTTAAAAAGATCTACAAAAAAGTCCGCGATGGTATATGTCTATCTCTTAGGGATAACCCACAATAAACCATTTTTTATCCTTTACTTTTTACGAGAAATAATGTCTTATTTACGAAGCAATTTTAAGCAATACAGCATTAATTCTTGTCCCATTAAGTATCTTCAATATACTATGCATTTAATATAGATCAATATAGCTCTTTACAGCATGTAATTTAAATGAATATTTTCGAAGATATTACAAATTTAAATTGCAAGGACATAACGGTTGCGGCGGTACTACGGCCGGACAGCCGGCGGCGCGTGCCTAAATAAGTAATAATAAAAACAATAGCAAAGATATTCTGTAGTACATTTAGTATCAGCATTGCACCCGTGCGAAGCCGGGGCGGGTCGCTAGTAATGTATAAAATATTACTTACCTACTAATTGGTGATAGTTGAAGTTGATTTATATGATTTGAGGAGTAGGAAAAAACAAAGGAAATAATTTTTGTACAACGTAATCTGTATTAGTATTATTTATCTTTATTGGTCTTATCCTGTCCTGTGTATTATCTGTTTTACTTAGTTTGCAATAAAGATTAATTGTATTGTAGGTATTGTATTTGTCAGATCTGATAGGTAGATTTCGAGATTTCAGTTCCAGCGGAACTACTGATATTATGCTATACTTGTACCAAGTATAGTATAATATTATGAAGATATTCCTGTGCTTCATTTAGTCTCAAAGTGTCAAAATTTTCGGAAGTAGTGAGACTACTAACTATACTAAAATAAAGAATAACCTCCCCAAACAATCACACTAACTAAAAGCAAAGGCTTGTGTTATGTTACCATGTACCTAGTGAACTAGGGGTGATCCTAGAATATTCATACATAAATACATACACACCTAGACTCGGAATATACATACTGGTTAAACTTTAGATTATGCTTACAAATCCCCATAAATCGACGGTCCATAATCTAAAGTTTTTAGCCTAAATTTTTTTTGTTGCGCCGTGCGGGATCGAACCTGTGGCTTCATGAGTCCCTCAGCTGGCGACTTAGCCACCGCGCTACGGAGGTTGTCAGATGTATGTAGCTAGTAAATAAATTAAAGCTACATAGGTAGGGGAGACTGGGTACGGTTGTGACAATTGAGGTTTGACCGCCAATAATTTTGTTAATTTACTAGTTAGTTGAGACAAAAATTACTTAAATCGTAGCTTGTATATATGTCCACATAAAAATACTGACATTTTGTCTCAAAATACGTTGTATTAATTATAGCATCAAATTTGAAAAAAAAAGAAAAGTGTCACAACCGACCACACCCCAAGGACGGTTGTGACAGTGGTTGGGGTCAGTAGTGACAGACATAAATATTCACAGAAAAGGTTTATAATGGCTTTTATTCTTAGAGATGTTTAACATAACACAAAATACTTTTCTTCTATCTAAAGTTCTACAGTTATAAATCAAATTAAATTAAGTCTACTCTTATAATTAATAAGGCACTAGAACATCTGGTGTTATTATAACCATTTTCTTTAAAATCATAAAATCAGTCAAAGTGTTAACTAAATTTAAATTACCGGTAACTATAAAACTACTAAACTATTTAACGGTATTATAATAACAGCCATCTCATTTTCATCCCAAGTAGCTGGTCGGTTTATGTTGTATTTATTTGTCAGTTCAAAGGCCAGTTTTCGTACCTCTTTTTTAATAAGGCCAACATATATTTACGCGCAACGTGTGATATATATTGATAATAGCTCTTCTTATTCCTTAGAAAATACTTTATTATGAGCTGCATATCCCATGCTGATGCTGTTTACATCGTGATTCGCACCGACTTCATCACGTTAACGAATGCATCGTAACAACGACATGCGATTAATATTATGCATTTCCGCAGCTTTCCGTATAGAAGTCCCCCGTTTTACTTCATCATAAGCATCCCACAAATATCAAACCGTTCTCTTTTGGTCTTTACCGAGCGTTTTCTGGGCATCTAAAAGCAAAAACATAAAAAAATATATGTCACAACCGTACCCACTACATTTGTCACAACCGTACCCAACGCATACTTGTGAAAACAATAAAACACCATGAGTAACCAAAATTATCTACGTAAAAAGTAATAATTTGTAAATAACTACTAATATTCAATTGATAACAAAAAAATATTTGCTATAGTATATATGTATACCAATAAAAGTAAATAATAAAAGAATCTGAACAAAAAAACTTACTTTTGGCTGTTGAAAAGCAATGTGGCCTCCTGCTTTTTTTTACGTTGGGCACTGGCTAAAGCAATACTGGGCAACATGTGTAGACATGCATCGCGCTTCTTTTTTCTCTTACACTCTTCCCCGTATTCCTTATAGTTTCGCGGTTATAACGACTGTCACTGCCGTACCCTGGCACAACCGTACCCAGTCTACCCTACGCTGCGGTAGGTACGCATTGCCTACAGGATCCTACAAGGATTACAAATTAGGTACAACTAAAGGGAAAGGGAATTTACCGCAATTGTAAACTATTTTCTATAAATCACGATAAAAACAAAATTTCGATTAAATTGTTTTTTTTTTCGTAGTATTAGGGAAAGCGATGATTTATATAAAACCCTAAATCTCTTGCTCCCAAGTGCCCCAAAGATATCATTTAGGTAAATAGTATAACTAATAAATATAGTTTTTAGAATAATTAACTTCAGGTTACTTTCTAGTTTATTTCCTTGTAGAACGCAATAATAATAAAAAACACAAAATATTTTTCACACTACTTATAAATTTCGCGCTAACACGAACAATCAACCGCTGCAGTGAATAAGAGCATTCATGTTTACGTAAATACGTCTGTCTACCTTTGATGTACCTACTGCCGCGACACGCGACAACGACGCGACTGTTGCCTATTTCTTGTCAAAAAAATATTGTGAACGGTTTAGCAAGGACCACCAATTGTCAGCGTATACCTATATCAGATTCGCATTCGAGGCTATGTTCACAGAATTCATAAAAATTTGCGAGTCTTTTAAACCTATTTAGTTATTGTGTAAAATGTTGCTGGCAGGTTACTAAGAACTTAGTAAACGACTAGAAAAGGTACTTTACTTATTGACAACATTGATATGTAAATAATTGTGTTTGCTCGCAAACGAAAAAAAACCGACTTCAATTACATCGACGAGTAATACAAAGTAGATCGACGAAAAAATAGTCAAGTAACTACGCGTTATCAAAGATTACTCAAAAAGTAGTTATCAGATCTCGATAAAAGTTATATGTGACCACATGATAAACATCAGCTTTCGATCAAATTAAAAATTATCAAAATCGGTACACCCAGTAAAAAGTTATACGGATTTTTGAGAGTTTCCCTCGGTTTCTCTGGGGTCCTATCATCAGATCCTGGTTTCCTTACCATGGTACCAAACTAAGGATATCCCCTTTCCAACAAAAAAAGAATTATCAAAATCGGTACATTCAGTAGAAAGTTATGCGGTATAATACAACGTAGGTCGACGAAAAAAGCATCAAGTAAAAACGCATTGTTAGATATAACTCGAAAAGTAGTTGTTAGATCTCAAATAAATTTAAATGGGACCAATTGACACACACCACCTTTCGATTAAAAAAAAAATTGTCGAAATCGGTCCACCCGGTCAAAAGTTCTGATGTAAAATACATAAAAAAAATACAGTCGAATTGAGAACCTCCTCCTTTTTTGGAAGTCGGTTAAAAACTATAGATCAATGATTGACAAGCATTAATTCCGCCGATAATCTGTCACGCAGTTTGGTGGATTATAAAATTGTACAGTATTTGGTCAAATAAAGAATTTATAATAATAATAATAATAATTATTATTATTATTGATTGTTTTATAGAGAAACAATATACAAGTCACTTCCCTTCACTGTACTAATAATAGCGATTAGCGAGACAAAGTCAAAATTCAAACGCAACGTATGTTTCACTCAAAATGGGAATTCAAAGTAATAATAAGACAGGCAGCAGAACAAGACATAGTTTAATAATAATGTAAAGCCGCGCGCGCGGATGGCGCGGCGCTTGCCTTCCCTCCCACTCCCCGCGCGTAGGTTGAAAGGCACATAGATTCATAACTAAAACGACCGCGTAAAAAAATGTGAATAGACTTTTAGAATAACAGTTATTATAGAAAAACTACTAAATGTATCTTTTCGAAATAAATTTATTTCCACTTTTGAATAACTAAACTATATCGGTATGGGCTTTATTTTAGAGTTTTCTTTCTCCGTATACTATTTATTTTCGCCCAAAGTTGGGCTAAAATCAGTGTTGAAATACGAAAGTTTAGAAGCTTGTATTTTTTAAATGTACACTTTTTTTACGGTTTTGAGTACATACATACATAGATAATGACGAGATCAATTGATATTATCATTAATTTTGAATGGTCAACATCGAACATTGTAGTAGTTACTGTTATACGTTTGTATGGAAAGACGAGCGACTTGTTTAACCTTAAGTAGGATTTCTAACAATTTTTTTTATCAGGATTACAGCATAGAACATTTCAAATCTAACGGTTTAGCAAATACGATTACTGCTACGCTTGGGTAGCCTACATAAGTCACAAAATGCATCGTGGGGCTAAAAAGCGAAGAACTTATTTATAAAATGCCATACTAGATTAGATATATAGTCGCTACAGCCAAAATCGGGTAGGAGGATGATAGTAGTAGGTACTATAAATTAGTTCTAATTATCTTAAAAATAACCTTTACTGTGAATTATTTCCACATTTATTTTCTTCATTTTAATATTCGCTCTAAAATGTCATCATTTGTGAGTCAGCAGAAAAACGTTAGTAACAGCGCTCTCTCAGTTTCCCGACTCTGTTCACGGCACAAGTTATCGAAAGATCTTAATAAATTAAGATGTACATTCAGAATAATCGGCATTAGTACAGTAGGATTATGTGTATAAGATTACTAGCGACCCGTCTCGGCTCCGCACGGGTACAATGTTAATACTAAATCTATATAAATAAAAATGAATGTTGCTAAGTGCATAGCTCGAGAATGGCTCGATCAATTTGGCTAATTTATTTTTTGTATGTTCCTTAAGGCACGGAAGGTTTTAATATTAAAAAAATAATAATAATAAAATTTACTATTAACTTTTGATAGAACTAAGTCGGTCCGGGCAGTTAGTATAGAATATAAAATAAATATTTGCAAAGTAAGCGCAGAAAAATGTGTTTATTTACATCACATTAGAAACCTCTAAAACTATCAGTGTTCGTCTACTATATTATGCATGTGTTATACATTTAAACTTTCCTCTGGAATCACTCTATTTACTAAATAAAACCGCATCAAAATTCGTTGCGTAGTTTTAAGGATCTAAGCATACAGAAAGCGGGAAGCGACTTTGTTTTATACTATGTAATGATATAGTAATCACGTGATTAAAAAAAAAACAAAACTTACTCATTTAATTCAGAGACGTTTGCACGAGATAGTTTGACGTGTAAATGAGGGCAAAGCACAACGCTTGGAAAGGGAACAGCCCATATCGGCGTTGGTAAAGAATCAATGACATTTACAAATGGCGTGGATGTCCATTTGCAGAAGAGCTGTGTGATGTTCATAGCGCATATACTGATACTGATAACCATAATGATGATCCAAGTTACTCGCTCCTTCTGACTAAATGAAGGTTCGAACATGTATCTGTAATTACACAAGATATAATGTCAGTAGCTACTACAGCTCGTATATTATAACTGACTAATAATTAGTGAAATTAAAAACAAAAAATAAATTAAAATAAATTAAAAATAATAAATATAAATATAATAAATTAAAAATAATAAATAAAATAATAAATTAAAAAAAAAATTTAAAAAAAATTAAATAATAAAAAATAAAAAAATTAGTGAAATATAATGTAGGTACTTATAGGTTTTAGAGATAAGAATTATTTTAATTACAAATTAGGTATTTTTTGTAGTAACATTAATAGCATTGATGCATTCAAGTTTTGGTATTATCTTAGTTAGCAAACATAAGTTACCTATATAGTTTTAATTTGTAAATAGCGAACCCTTGCATTTACTAGTAAATTTATACTGTTGGAAATTTCTTTGTCTACATTCGTAGCTAGTATCGTCTGTTGTTTGTTTTTATGCAAAAATTACCAAATGTAAAATGTGCGCATAATTTTTACATCTAATTTTATGGTCCATATTTAAAAAACAAAACAAATAATTACTATCAGTGAGAATGACTTCTTATCTAATAAACTATAGGAAAAATACACGATACACGAATGTACTTACTGTTTGACGTTTTTCAAATACCTACTTTAATATACAAACAAAATACTACTAACTACTAAATAATAAGTGTTATACTCGTACACATACACACATAAACAGTTTCAAACAAATTAAGAAACATATGACGCATGAATCCCTTTCACGCCCCTTAGTTTCATCAAACGTAACTCACTTAACACCATGTAGGGAACCTTCATAGAGAAATTGTTTGAAACCCCTCAATACTTCCCGTAACCACACTTTCACGAACAATGTGCAGCGACCCTCTGATCTTCCATCCGATTTACTGACATTTTTCTTATTTCTCAAAACTTCTGGACTTATATATTTAAAATCCTTTATATAGTAATCTCTTAAATAAACGTTTGTCATGTGATCCTTTTTATTCATTGTATATCCGACTTCGTTGTTCTTCATTTGTGACGTTATTTTAAGCGTTAAATAAAATTATACTTAAAAACAAAATTCTAACTTGGTAAACACTTACGTTCTTTCTGATCGAGCTTTAAAACTAAATAGAAGCCACTTCCGTTAATATCAACTTGCATTTAATTTGCTTTTAAGTACGCTTTATACAGTAATGGTTGTCTTTTACAGTAATTAATGAAGTAACAATGTTAGAATATTCAAAAGAAAGTCGTGATAGTATGGATATGTAAGTTAAGAAAATGATTAAAACAGGAAACTGTTTTAAAATCAATGTTTAAATAAACCTCTTAAATAAAAACAGTAAAATAATAATGTTAAGAATACTATAGATAACACTAAAAACATAACCTCCCCTCTTTAAGAATAGGATCCGGAAATACAATTACTTGCTACAAGAAGAAATTGATCTGTGTCTTCAAGCCACCTGTTAATGTATAATGGACTATAATACCAAACTATCCTCACACAATTAATGTAACCTTCATGTTGAGTATATGTGAAAATCGAATAGCAATTTTAATTATTCTAAATAAATAGAATAACGAAGTCACAGTTCAGAAGTAGTGTTGCGTTAATTAAGAACGATTAACTTGCAATACACTTATCGAATGCACTTAACACTATTATAGTTTAACGTGTTAATTTAAAGTTAAAAGTGCTATTGACATTAAACACCAACCAACCTTCACGCAATCCTAATGATGCAATTGTTTCAATTATATTGCTTTACTATGGACATGAATGTCGAAAAATTAATGAAAATGAATTTTTAATTAATTATTATTCAACAACGAATTTAAAATGAATACACATTAATTTTTTTTACGATTTGCAGACAATAAAAAGTAGATGAATATGTGCTAGATTAGTTCTAAATACTAAACATGTACTTATAAATACAATAGTATTTCGGTAACAATAATTGTCGACCAACACAAGACCACCACTCCAGTGTAGCGGTTCGAGGAGTCACCTTAATACCAACATTTACACGATCGTTTCCTCGTTGGGACAGCTATTTGTAACAATATAATAGCAATAATATAATAATATTTGCTTATAGCCAACATGTATGTTACACCTGATAGCGATGAATAACGATTCATGGTAAGAAATTATTCGGCAAAGCGCAGAGGACGCGATTAAACATATTTTATTAGAATCCTTTTAAGCTAGTCTTCTTTAACTCACATTTTAGTTTCAACAACCACTCTGGTGTAGTGGTGCGAGTAGTCGCTTAAAACACCGTCGGTTTGCGGGTTCGATTCCCGCTCGGAATGGATATTTGATTTGTACTTGTACAAATATTTCTTTCTGGTTTGTATGTCTGTCCTTGTGGATCTCCCCACCGTGTCTTGGGGAGCATTGGAATCATTACTCATAGTAGGGAAATTATCAACCAATCCAAAGTGTAGCAGCGCAGTGGTTAATCTCCAATCCTTCTGCTAAATGAAGAAAGATGCTTAGAGGCCAGCAGTGGGATATCAGAGGTTGAATGTAATTAGTTTCAAGATTTTTTAACAAAAAATCTTTTCCATTTCTCGATTAGCTTTTTCCTATTGTGTGGATAATTATGTTGGTTCGATTATAATACAATACATGACGCCAGAGGAATAATCTCGGAACCTTTGTTTATATTTATTGAGGTAGGTCTCAGCGTAAAACATTTGTTCAAAGTCTGGAGTAGACCGATCGTGGAAAGTAACTTAATCTTACGACCACAGCCAAATAATACCGTTTTCCAGTAGCGTTAGTTCCTGTGGTGAGTAAGATAGAGCTTCTGGGATAAGATGTTGGTAGGATTGGCAAAGCCTTTGTGATGAATTTGGGTTTGCAGACGTCAATAGGTCACCGTAACCGCCACGCACGGCAACCGCTTACAAATAGAGGAATCGTATGCTGGCTCATTATCCTAGTAGTATGAAGAATATGAAAACTGGAAGTCTCTGTTGGTAAAAATGAGTAAACTAGACTTTGCAGTAGTTCGTCTTGTTACTAAATGAATTATTTCCATATAGGATGTGACCTCTATACTACTAAGTTTGAGGATGAAGTTGAGAGATTCGAACTGGAATACCTAAAATGGCTAAGTCTAACTTACGACGACGAACTAAGAAATATTTTTTCATGAATACTTGAGTGATTTTGTCGTGTTAATGATCTTATAAATGGGATAACGTTTTAGTTTTAAGTTAGGTTTATTATCTGTATGTAAAAATTTGTGTTACGATCTATGTGGCCAATAAACTCCGAAACTACTGAACCAATTTTTATCAAATTTTGTAAGCATCTGTAATTTGGTCCAACTTGGGAGATAGGGTAGTTTTTATCTCAATTGGGTGAACCCGGTAGGTGGCACTGCTATGGGTATATAGGTGTTTTCAGGGCAGGACAATGTTTGCTGGGTCCGCTAGATTTATTTATGTCTACACTAATATTATAAAGAGGTAAAGTTTCTAACTTTGTATGTTTGTAGGGGGTAATCTTCGCAAATACTGAACCGATATATTATATTATTCAGGAGTGATATAGGCTATATTTTATTATTATTGCGGGCGAGATGAAAACTTTACTAATGCATCACAAAAATAATTAACGCCCAATGAAATGGGCACGGATCGACTATTAACTTATAAATATGACATTAGTGACTACAGTGAGTGACACTACAAGGCACTCATTTGAGTTATACACCAATCCTAAAAATTTAACACATATAAATTAGTTTTAAATAAATTTATTTTTAAAAAGATAATAATCTTTTTTATGTGTGTAATAAATAACCTAAATATTACAGTATTATATCATAATAATTAGAATATAGTTTTTATAGGAATATGTCAAAGTATCAAAATCATGCGATGCTTCATACAGACCTGAAGCCCGACGAAGTCAAATGATCGTATTACAGGAAGAAAGGATTATTATTTGTATTAAAACACATATTATGTTGCATTTCATTTTATGTTAACTACATATATCTCTTTTTTAATGTTATTTCGCTTTGTCAGTCAGTTCAGCCTATTGCAGTCCACTGTTGGCCATAGGCCTCCCCAAGTTCGCGCCAGACATCCCGGTTTTCCGCAATCTTCATCCAGCCTACACCGGCAATCTTACGTAGATCGTCGGTCCGACGGGCCGGAGAACGTCCCACACTGAGTTTGAGCGAAGACGCGGTCTCCACTCCAGGACCCGTCTACTCCAACGGCCATCGGTCCTGCGACACAGATGACCAGGCCACTGCCACATTAACTTGCTAATTCTGTGGGCTATGTCAGTTACTTTCGTTCTCTCGCGGATAGTCTCATTTCTAATCCTATCTTTGAGAGAAACCCCAAGCATAGCCCGTTCCATTGCACGTTGAGCGACTTTAAACTTGTGGATCAGTCCCTTCGTCAGGGTCCACGTCTCGGCTCCGTATGTTAACACAGGCAGGACGCATTGCTCGAAGACTTTTGTCTTCAAGCATTGCGGAACCTTCTAAGTGAAGACTCGACGAAGCCTGCCAAACGCCGCTTTTACGCTTCACCTTAGACTAAAAATAAATGGCTGTTAATGTTATAGATAAATATTAGTATAATCAGTTTCAGTGATATTATATAATTTATTTATTTACTGATTTATTTTTGCTATAAATATAGACGTAATTTTCTTTAGAAACAATAAATAAACAATAAAAATTTTAATTATCGCAAAAAAATATTGTCGTAGTGTTGTAGTTATATGACAATTACTATATAAATTAAAATGATTAAAAATAAATTTTTAGTGTAATGTTTACATCACCTATTAATTTTTACATAATAAATATTTTTGCTAAAGTACAATAACCTGCTATAAAAAATGAGAAGCTAACTGGTTAGCTCACTAAGCTAAGCGAATGAAATCTATGACCTCAAACATAAATCATCCTGTAAAACCAGTTTTAAGAAAGGATACTTCTGAAATTCATAGACATATAGATTTTATGTAACTAAAAGTGGGAAAATTGTTAATTAAGATAATATACAAAAACGATGGTTATATTTACATAATTTTGTACCGAAAAATATGAATGTAATATGATTTGCTATCAATATTGATTTCAATCCAATTGTTGGCTTTGAAATACACAGGCCGAAGACGGGCAGGAGCGTCTTAGGTGCGACAAAGTCAACCCTGCGGTCACCAACCCGCCTGCCCAGCGTGGTGACTATGGGCAACACACATGAGTTCACGCCATTTTTGGCGCGAGCTTATGGAGGCCTATGTCCAGCAGTGGATTGCAATAGGCTGAATTGATGATAATGATGATTACTTGAAATATTTCGTTCCATAAAAAAACTTACAAAGTCAGTTCACATGTATTCTACGGCTTATAAATAAAATAAGAAAACACAAAGAAACAAGTCCATTAGCGTAGTTGACAGTGACCCTGGTTTTTGCTGGCATCAGGTTTGTAGGTTCGATTTCTACGCATAGTTTAAGTGAAATATTTATTTATTTACTAGCTGATCGCGCAAACGTTGCTTGTCATATTTGTTATTAACCCCTTTAGTCCCCTCCGCCCTTATATAAAACTTAGGATATGAAAAATAAATGTTGGTCGATTCTCAGACCTACCTGATATGCACACAAAATTTCATAAAAATCGGTTTCGGAGGAGTATGGTAACTAGATTATATATAAGATTTATATACGTTCATTTATTTTCCAAAATAATTGTGTATGCTCGCAAACGAAAATAAAAACCGAAAATTACATTAACAAGAGATACAAAAAGAACATAAAAAAATACAATTGAATTGAGAACCTCCCCTTTTTTTGGAAGTCGGTTAAAAATATGTTTGTTTGGCGGCCGTTATCTTAATTACAGGCATTAATTTACCTACCTCAGGAACAGACGACAGAGTTTGTATATTAATGCGCTTTATTCATTAATTTTTTTTAAATATTTATATGTACTCGTATGTAACAAACGAAATGTACTAATAAGATAAAATACGTAATTTGTTAATGTATGTATAAGCTAATGTCATCTCAGGTCACTGATAGATAAGAAGTTTAGGAATATCGGATACTACTTGAGAGTTAAAACTACCAAATTAATAGATAAAAATTTAAAGAATATAGATAGAAATTAGGTTTTTAATTTTAATGGTTAATTTAATTCGGTTATCAAATATAAAGAATAAAAAAAATTAAAAAAAATACGAGACCTCTGTCTATGTTTTAAAGTAAACAAAATAAATATTTTCTTAAACAATTCTTTTTTAATTTGTTTAACGTCTATGCTTTTGTCTTTCATACCAATTCTCGGTTTCATGCCTCTCGCGCTTCTGTTCCTCAAAGGATGGTCAGGGAAACTTTATTTCATCAGGGAAAGACAGACAAAGTAAGACAGAATTCTTTCACCAACAAAATCCTACCTTATCATTGAGTTGCATAGGCTTTATTTGAATGGTAGAAAACGGAATCTTCTAAATCTTGATATTCACGCGGGCAAAATGCTGCTATATCGTAAAGTATCAAGATCGCCAAGCCGCCGTATATCCTAATAGCATCACAAGTAAACAATGTACTGTTACTTTATGTACGGGTGATCAGTTACCGACAAATTACGTTGAAATTACAAGTGTCATTGTGTTATTCGAACTACAAGTAATAAATAGTTAATATTCTTTTTTTAAATATACATTTTTTTTTAAAGTACGTATGTGTCGATGTGTGTGTAAATTTAAGTTTTAGAAACAATTAAGTTATGTTGGGCATATTAAATTTGTGTAAAAGTTTAAAACGATTATTATTGCTAACTAACAAACTTGGCGTACTTACCGCCCTTTTTTTTAAATAAAACTTCGTTTTTTTTTAACTAAGCAGGTTAGGTTAGTAGGTTACGAACATAATTTTTTTTCCTTGGTGCAGTCATTCGGAAATTATGCGCGTACATCGACGATTCGTTTTTATTCATGTAAATTTTATGTCTATTACACATCTATTACATAAGCATTCCTATTATTTTAGTTATTTTTTTTAATTTGATTTATTGATGACTAATAGCACACAATAAAGAAACACGAACATTACTATTTTAGAGGGAAATTGCTTCCCGGATTTCGAGCAGGATAATTCCCGCTGTGCTTGACCGCAATTAAAGTCGATAAGTTTGTTATAAGTTCTAAAAATCAATGTAGGGGCTACAATGTAATGATTTTATTATCAATGAAATTAATATATTATACATACGTGACATTAATGGTTTAATTTCAAAACAAAAAACAACAATTTAATACAATTTAAAAAATTATAATGTTAATATTTATAATAGTGCGATATACTAATAGTATCGTTTATTTTTTCAGAAATGACTTCTGACAGAGTTATATGCTCACTGGTGATATTATTATCATTGGTATACAGATGTAAGTGTATCTATACTATTATAATATGTATCATATATGTACATACATTGTGTATCAAGACAATAATTAGAAATATTTATTGAGGTAGTGTACAGCAAAAAATATCATGTTCTAAATTTTGAGCACTACGTCTGGGGAAGTACCCCTTACAGAAGATTACAACTAAATAATACTGCTCCAAGTACTGTGTTGTGCTTCTGGGGTAAGTAAGGTAGCTAGGGCTCCTGGGAACGGTCGGGTATAGGGTACCCTAGTTGATATGCTCTAGAGTTTGAACAAGTATGTCATAAAAAGTCATACAACAATAAATTCATTTTATAGACATATAACTAGCCGAATTGGGGATTGAATAACATAGCTTTTTTTTTGGAAACAGTCGACTTTTTTAATTTTCTTTTGTACAAACCTCATACTGCCAATAATAAGCAAAAAATATTCTATTAGGTGTAGTCATTTAAAAGTTATCCGCGTACATACATTTCGACGACTGATTTTTATTTATATATGTATAAGTCTTGCCCTAAATAATGTGATAAAGAAAAAAATATTTTTACATAATAGTGATCACGAAAACACTACTAAAAATTTAATTTAATTCGTATTATTTTTATTTTACATATATTTATGATAGCAAGTATGTCTTTAACACATAGCAGGACGGTACGGACTACGGTAGTTTTGGTAGTTCATTAAGTACATATAGGTTAAATTTAAAGTAGCTAAAAATAGAAAATTGACAATTTAATTTATTTGTGTATGCAAACAAAATAATGACATAAAATATGTTTAAGAAGTTGTTTTGCTACAATTATGGACAGAGGTCTTCCTTCTGTGTAGGAAAAAGGTTAGAGCTTAATCCTCCACGCAGCTCAACTATCATTTTACCCGCATTGTCATTTATGTAATCTTATACTGTATAATATATTTCTAAATTTAATTATTTATTATCATAAGATACTAATTCAAAAAAAATTCCAGCGACATGCATCAGCTGCTACTATTGCAACAGCGCGAACAACACTGCCTGTTTGGACGTCAACATGTACGAGGATGAGATCCGGTCGAGACTCATACCGATTGTTCAGTGCGAAACCGCGATACCCAGTTCGATCGCGCCGAGCTTCTTTTGCAGGAAAATCGTTCAAACCAGTAAGTGGCATATTCTTTAGGCCATATAGGTATACTGTTAACTAGATGACCCGAAAGGTGACATCTCTTCCAAACTGTCATCAACTTGTTTTCTGAATTTTTTCAAATTTTTTATTATCTAAATATTTTTCGCAATTTTGGAATCTTTGAACAAGTAAAAAATTGGCTTGTTTTAATAAAGTAAAGAAAAAAACCAACCTCCATTCTCAACTGCCTTCAAACCTTTATCGAGGCGACAACCTTTTATCGAGTGACTCAAAACACAAAACAACACAAAGCACAAATGTGAAACAAATTTTCCATGAGAAGGTTTCTTCACCCTTTTCCATGTGAATGTCGGGATCAAAATCGAGGCAATTCAGTATTAGGATGTGCTTGTCTAGATCTCTTGCAATGCATACGAAGCCTTATCTTTTCTATGATTTTTGTCTGAAAAAGTAAAGATTAATTAATATTTTTCTCCCGTTGTAACAAATACAAATAATAATTATTAAAGTGATATTTTAATAATTTGTTACAAAATTGTGCCAAAAAAAATAAATTACAAGTTCAGTTAGTATATAATATTATGAAAGATAAAACAGATATGGTTTTTTTTAATATGAATTATTTAATTTTCTAGTTTTCCATTCCCACCGAGAATCGGAAGTCCGGGTAACGCGTGGTTGCGGGTGGGTTCAAGATGAAAGGGATTGCTATCGCGACGACAACAGCGACCACCTGGGCACAGTCTGTCAATGTTTCAATGACCTCTGCAACAGTGGTGACAGCGTTGACCCCGCTGGCATGACTTTGATATTCATCGTCTTCGCCATGGTTTTACAATTCTTGCGTTAAGGCCAAGAAAGTTGTAAAGTTGCCAAGATTATTATTAGATTACAGTATCCACAATTTTTATGTCAAGTTTTTTATACAAATTTTTGTTTTATAACAATGAATAAAAAAATAAAAAAATATGTATTTTCATTTTTCGGCCTTAAGAATATATTTACTTTGAAACAAGCTGTTTGGAATGCAGAAGTCAAGGTTTTTAATGATTACTTTCTTCCTTGAAAAGTCTAAAAAATTAGAAAACGAAAGCACAGCCACAAGCAACTTCTATTTTGCTGTTCCTAATTGTTATAAATAATGAATAAACGTCGCACACTCAGTGAACCCGTAAATACAAATAATACAAAGGCAAATGCCCAGACCAAAATGAATATGACCTATATACAAATGTTTGCTACGAGTGAGTATCGAACCAGCAACATCCACCATGACGTCACATATATTATTATTATTTTTTATTTTATATTTTATTGTATACCACTAACACATTACAAACAGAGATAAAAACGTTTAAATTTACCTTGTTGTCGTTGTAAACATAGTGTTAATTCAATTGGAGCAGCTTACAAAATTTGATAAAAATTGGTTTAGCTGTTTCGGAGTTACATACCGCTAGCAGCGCCAGCTACTGGGTCCAATTGAGATAAACACTACCCTATCTCTCAAGTTGGACTAAATTACAGATGCTTATAAAATTTGATAAAAATTGGTTTTGTAGTTTCGGAGTTTATCTGGAACATACATCGTGACACGAAATTTTTATACATATAGATACATTAATACGCGAAGCAAAAACTTTTTACGAAAATTACGCGGTCGAAAGAGCATAAAATTTCGCACAGTTTATACAGAGAAGGAGTGTAGAATACATTAAATCAATAAACGTACGCACGCTACGAAAAGAAGCTAAAAAATATGTAAATAAGAGCAGTAGTTCAGAAGTTCCGCGCCGTACATTCACATCTGCGATTATTTTTTATTTATAAATTATGAAAATAATAACAAAGTTATAAATCCAGTTATCGAAATTTTGGATTGAAAAGTAAATTTAATCCATTTAACTAGATCTTTCAGTTTAACCCTAAAATACTGCCAACAGCATCAGCGGTTGGGGAAAGCCCTTTTAGGGTGCCGAGCTCACGGTGTTCTGTTTACAATTTACTTAATTAATTAAACTCGGGGTATGGAGGTACTGCAAGCGAGTTTTTATGATATATTGCATAATTATTTACATTGGCAAAAAGATAACTTATGATAATCCGTTATACTTATATAGTTAAAATCAGCTCACCGTGATACTGCACTGTCTTACGAACTGTCAACTATATCTGTGATTTTCTAACTTACTGCGTATTTTTTTTTAATTTTCTTTCCACAAGAATATGAAGTATTAGGAAACTTTAAAAAGTGAATTAGTGAAGCGAGTCTAGTCGTTCTCGACTTTAGCGCTTCAGTCACTTAGTCAGTTTAGCCTATCGCGCCAGATATCCCGGTTTACTGCAATCCTCACCCAGCCTCCACCGGCAATCTTACGTAAATCGTCGGTCCCGCGGGCCGGAGAGCGTCCCTCACTGCGTTTGCCAACAAGCAGTCTCTACTCCAGGACACGTCTGCTCCTGTCGGTCCTGCGGCACAGATGACTAGCCCACTGCCACTTCAACTTGCTAATTCTGTGGGCTATGTCGGTTACTTTCGTTCTCTCGCGGATAGTCTCATTTCTAATCCTATCTTTGAGAGAAACCCCAAGCATAACCCGTTCCATTGCACGTTGAGCGACTTTAAACTTGTGGACTAGTCCTCTCGTCGGTGTCCACGTCAAGGCACCGTATGTTAAAACAGGCAGGATGCATTGCTCGAAGACATTTGTTTTCAAGCATCTAGATCTTCGAAGTGAAGACTCGACGAAGCCTGCTAGACGCCGACCAGCACAACCGAATCCTCCTCTTAACTTCCTTCTCGAATTTTTTTTTTGGTTTAGTTAAATGGTGTGCCCTCGGTAGAGATACCTAATCCTGAACAATTTCGAGAAGGGTACCATCGACTGATACCGGTCTCGGTATGACTTTAGCGCTAAGCAACATTTTTTTAAATTATACAGTGGACGAGTATGTATAGTATAGTAGTACGCACAAGAAACAAGAAAAAAAAATCTAAAATTTAACATAACCATTATTTAAACTACGCGTTTGACAGTTCAAAAGATAGAAAAATATCTGTTGAGTCGGGTAGTTCTTAATACAATTTTGTAGTTTCGAATTATTATTTTTTTCTTTGTTTAAAATATTTTTAAGTAACGCTTGCAGTCAGGCCATACATTTTTTTAAAAGTAAACCTAAATGCAACGCAATAAAAAATGCCAACAATAAAATATTTCGAAACCTTTTTATTTGTTTTGTATTATATTCTAAGAAAAAACGCTTCAAAAATATTTATTACACTGTTTTTCTTCTAAAATTCTGTTTTTAATTAATAAATAAAAAATTTCAACACGGACACACAGTCGTCAGCTATTTACCTTAGTATGGAACTTAATGCTTGTTTTTTGGGTAGCAACCGATTGATATGGACACAGTTTTTGTAATTAATTGAATCTAATTCTGATTTTGTTGCAATTGTTTGTTTTTTTGAAGTAAAATTTCTTTACGCACGACTTGGGAAGTAAGCTGTTGAATGCGTGACGAGAGCGTTACGAAGAGTGTGATAGGTCAATGAAGATAGAAAGAAGTTAAGGAGGAAAGTTACGTTTCGTATATTACTGTAGGAGCTAAAAAAGTTTTACTTCAATCGTGTGGTCTTAATCACTGTGTATTGTAGGTGTGCCTATAACAATAAAATAAGATAAAACATTTATAAAAGCAGTAAATGAAGCCTTTCACCTAAGCATGGCAGATAGGACACATGTATAATTAGACTGTGACAATCTGTTTCATACTCCTACTGATACTTATTTATACTTAAGATTTGCTGATTCAGCCCACGCACCACCTGCCAAGCGTGGTGACTATGGGCAACACATATTAGTTCACGCCATTTTTTGTGTGAACTTGTGGAGGCCTATGTCCGGCAGTGGACTGCGATAGGCTGAAGTGATGACTGATTCAGCCTATAACATCACACTGCTGGGTGTTACACTGTTCTACTACTGGGTTGGCGGGTACATGTGTTTTTATCTAATGTATAACTCTTAAATTAATAATATGATTTATTTTAAGTTAAAAGTAACAAAGGCTTAACTTTTATAAATAAATGAGGTTTTTTTTAAAATTCGATTTTAATTAAAAGATTAAAAGATTTTTTTTTAACAAATGCCTTATAATTTTAATATAATGCGATGAATGTTTGTCAAAATAAAAGCACAGTGTACGTATCGTTGCACAAATTTATTTAAATAATCTTAAGTAAGTGTTAAACAACCATATATTTTTAGCACATTATTATTTCTTACAATAAGAAAATAATTTCGTGGATTTATAAAAGTTATGAATCCAACCAGCCTTAGAAATTATTTCCTCATTTTGATTTGCGTAAACATTACTTTTTAATAAAACACTTATCAACTATAACTTAACTCTATCTCTTGAATTAGTTGGCGGTATTTTAAATTTCAATTTTATTTCAAATGACAAATATTACAATATTAAGTTTCTACAAAAAAATTGACGGATTCACTTCAAATTTAGTATAACAATTAATTAGTTATATAAGAGTGGGTGTAACTACATATGCGCTTATTACAATTATAAATTATTTCGATTCGTAATTATTGAATTTCGTTTGATTTTTTTTATTTGACTATATCATAAATTGATCAAATATCACAAAAAAATATTATATAATATTAACTAATCATTTAAATACTCAATCATATTACTTTTTTACTAAAATATTGTAAGATTTTCTGTAAATCAATAATACATAGACTTAGTTGAGTACATTTGAAAGATATATATTTATGAGACGGCACGTCATTATGAGATAATTACGTTAGCTTTGCGTTTCTCTTTTCGCGATTAAACTCAGTTTCTTCTAGCATTTCACTCGCTTCGTTGTCACTTAGTGGAAGATCTGCAAAGGAAAAATATGTATAAACCGCGTGGAATCTAATAAAAAGTTATTGTTCAGTTTGCAGAATTAAAAAATAAATAGATTTCTAAAATAAAAGTAGCCTAAGCTACTCCTTATCACATCAGCTGTCTGCCAGTGAAAGTCACCTCAAAATCGGTGCAATCGTTTCAGAGATTAGCCGGAACAAACAGACAGACAGACTGACAGAGAGACACAAAAATTGTAAAAAATGATATTTTGGTCATGTACCGTGTACCATCCATTTACATTTAGTAAAAAGTGGTTATTTTAATATTACAAACAGACACTCCAATTATATTTATTTGTACGTATCTGTACTAATATTATAAAGCTGAACAGTTTGTTTGTTTGAACGCGCTAATTGAGGGACTAATTGGTTCGAATGGAAATTTTTTTTTATGTTGTATAGTCCATTTACCGAGGCGAGCTGTATAATATTTAGTACGTTTTTTTACACATTTAACGGGTGAAATGGCGGAACTCATCTAGCTTATTACAATTTCATAGTTGTTTTGTGTTACGTCAAGATTGCTTACCTAACAAACATACTTCACAAATAGTACGCAAACACGCTCGCAAGCGCTAAGCGCTGAAACATAAAAATATTTGGCACGTCTAGCAGAAACCTATACAAAATAGAAGAGTTCAAGACATAGAGCTTAGTTGAACAGCGTTGTGACTAAAATAGTTCCGTCACTTTGACGATAATGGACACGGGAGTACCAATTAAACCAAAGTGGAGTTTTAATATACCTACGAGTCTAGCGAAACTAATTTACTCTTAGCTGTATAGAACGATACGAGATAGATAGATACGAGAGTATATATAAAGTTTAAAAGCTTTTAAAATAACGCAATTTAAGGATAACGTACTAAAATATACGTATTATACAGCCTATATCCTCCCTCGGTAAATGGTCTATTCAGCACAAATATATTTTTTTAATTCGAACCAGTAATTCCTGAGATTAGTGCGTCCAAACAAACAATCAAACCAATTCTTAATATGTATGATTTTATTTTTGTGTTACCCACAATTAGGAATTCTAAACATTTTTGAATATCATATCAAAAATTGACCGCTCCAGCGGGATTCGAACCCGCGTCTCCGACTGGCGCCACGGTTCGCTTAAACCGAAAGTAAAAATCATCATATCAAAAATTTCGCTCTAGTGGGTACATCGTTCCATAGCTTAATTGGCTAGAGCGCCGACACGGTCAGTCGGAGACGCGAGTTCGAATCCCGCTGGAGCGGTCAATTTTTGATATGATATTCAAAAATGTTTAGAAAACCAATTCTTTACTGTTATTATGTAATATATATTTGTATGTTTAATAATTTGAATGAATGGATAGTAATTTAATATCCATAATATATATTTTTTTACTGCACTAAGAATTCTAAAAAAAAAAATAAACTAAAGTTATTAGAAATATATCTTTATGAGTATAATGTTTTGGGAATAACGCCTGAGTGATTTAGCCGTACTATGTTTACTAAACGTTATTTGAAATTAAGTTTCAATATATTCAGAAAACTTCAAGGAAATACTGACATTCTCTATATAATGTGAATAAATGCAATAATTGCTCGTGATTACTTAATAATATATTAAAATTATTATTTTAAATTTTTACCGTCAATTTCTTTCTTGTATGCCCTGCCCAGCCGTGGACCGAACCACATTCCTTGCTGGTTCGACGTTAGCTTAGACTCCCGTTTGTCGAAGTTGTTGCGTCTTTCGTACAGCATATTTTCTAGTTGCGGAGATATCTGAACGTCAGATTGTGATAGACCGTTTCTTCCGACTCGCGGGAATGCATAGAGCTGCCTTTTAACCTGTTCATGATCTGTTGAAAAGAGTTGAGGTTTAGATTTCGTTTTTTCATTCGCCATCTGAATGGAATTGAAATTATGTGTAGAGTCTTGACGAATTTATGTATTTTTGGTCGGAAAGCCTAAAAAAGTGTAAATGAGATACATAAAATTGTCCAGAACAACGATAAATTTGTCAGTTTATTACATTATACTCTAAAGAACTTCTTTTAATTAATGCCATAAAAGTAAGGATGTAAGGGAATTGTTTTCTTCTCTTAGCTATTATATCGGTGATAAACATTAAAACACCTTTCAATATAACACAATAGTGTATACACCTAATGTTGTAGTAGTACAAAAGTGTTTCAGTTTAATAATGTCTTAAGAGCCTCAAGTTTTGACGCTACACGCATTCCTTAATATCACATTATCCTTTTTTAAACTAAACTGTTGCCAAAGTATTATTTTTACCTTGGTAATCGTTGACCGGAACCTGCCAAGTTCGTTCCGAGGCGCGACCTATCCTCGGAAACGGATACAGGTGCAGTACTCCATCACGACGCAATGTTTTAGTAGAATCTACAATGTGACAACATGCTAAAATTACAAACATGTTAAAATTCATACAATACGTACAAGAAAGGTGGATAACTTCGTTTATGGTTTAGAAAATATAGATACAAGTTACAATACATGCAGTAGATGGAAGGGTAGTTAAACAGATTTGCTTAAAATTCATTCAATTACTTTATTATTAATAATAAATTTTAAATGTAAACAAAAATTAAGAGAGTTTACAGTAAGGTTACTCTCACGTTCAACTTGTACGAGCGATTTATTTAATGCTGTATTCACGAGAAGATGGTCCGAAATGTGCGTCAAACGGAAGGAGAACCTTAGCGATGTTGTAGTGCGGGCAGGTTTAGTTATCGTTACGGATATTGAGCGATAACCTTAAACTTTACTCCGAAATTTTAGAGATTCATATCAATATAAACTTATTACAATATTTAATTATTATTTTTTACTGAACTAAACTATCGTCTGCCTGCGATCCCTACACGATGCGAAAAGCGACCCCCACTCGCCATATTCGTGCTGATACCTAACTAATCAAACGCTGAAATACTGGACGTCAACTCTGCTTCGTTTTTGTGATAATCTCTTAAAATCCCCGACTCTTCAAAAACAAAAAAAAATCGATAAATCTAGGGATAGTATAAACCGGAAATCAAAAATATATCACACTCTATTTATATCAATGTAATCTTTCCCCGCTGTGTTTTCCTTATGAAAGTTTTTATTGTCAATCATTTTTCAACCAAACTTTTATAAGATGCGTTACATATATTGGTCGCTCATTACTAAACAAAACAAGAGAGTGAAAAAGTTAAACAAAATATAGACAAAAACTTTACAAAACATGTAGTTTCTTGATTGTTTCAATCGACTGGTACATTTTATATGAAATAGCTTATTTTTTTTTTTGTTAAAGTGTTTCCTTCTTTCCTTCAATCAAATATTGGTATTAATTTGAATATCACAATTATAATAGACTGTAAACTGTTTTAAAAGTTGCGTTCAGTTCTATTTATATGAAAATGTGATTAATTAATTAATTGTTAAATTAAAAAATTAATTTTTTTTTTAATTTGTCATACTTTCATTTTGTGTAAATATTTTTATATAATTATTTGAATTTATTTTCATCTTGAATAAGTTAATAATTACGTCTTTGTGTATGAGTTTCAACTATTCTAATGAACAAAGTTTTAGTGTGAATTGTTCATCAATGATAAAGTTTCGCAAACTTTATTCATTTTGACATGTTTATATTACAGACTATCAGAGCGTATAAGATCATGTTTGACTCAGTATTACTATAATAGATCTCATAGATCATGAAGTCATAAGGCCTATTTATTGAACAAGGCTATAAAACACGACTATAAGTCAAGCAGTTGTAAACATAAAGGTTAAAGCTCAATTTATAAATATAACTGTCTAAATTGCGGTTTTCATCTAGTCTATTTATATAGTAGAAATTTAGTATGACGTTCTTGTAAAACAATAATAATTACTTTGACAAAAATAAGTAGGATGCTGTGTAATTCGTGAATATAATAAAACTGCCGAAAATTTTAGTTAATAATAGATATATTTTTAACTTTCTAGTATTATCTACGCAATAAAATTAAAATATTCTGTATATAATGAGGTAGTTGAGCTGGATTTTATAAATTAAATTTTGTTTAGACTTTTTCAAATTAAATACACGTTTTGGGCGTCGTTTTGTTATTATATTATCATAAAATTAAAGGTTATATGAAAGCTTTCACGAATAAACGTTATTTTGATCGTTTTTAAAAATGCTAAAGGGTTTGAACAAATAAACGAAAAAAAGTCTCAGGCGTTCCAGATACTCCACGCACTCATTAATATTGAAGCTATCGATCTAAGCGAAGGTGTTTTTGGTACAAACCGCTGTTGCGGACCAAACTACAGCGTTTTTATTATGCCAAGTGAAATTTTTAGCTTTAGCACCTTCAAAATAATACAAAAATCGATCTTAACATTTACTTGGTTTAATTCAAGCATATTACGCAAAAAAAATTGTTTATTTTATCATTTATTACTAAAAGAAATGTGTTTGCTTGCAAAAGATAAAAAAGTGTGTGTGTACTTATGTACGTACGTAAGAAGTTATACTTCATTGCCTAGCTAACTTCACGTTACTGACTTCTTCTTCGTTGACTCGCTAACTTCAGGGTGTCGGTTTTTAGTGACGGTGTGCGCGCGCATCGTAAAAATTAATCTCATCATTTATCCCTAACCGTCAAAAGAAGTATAACTTCAAAAAACCGACTTCAAATAACAGTGACAATTTATACAATGCCCGTAAGCAGGCGATAAATTGTCAATTAAATTCGCATTACTACCTCAAAAAATACTCGTTAGATTCCGACGATTTAAATGGGCGTCATGAAAAGTACTACTTTCGATTTGAAAAAATATGCACCAAATCGATACACACAGTAAAAAATTATATATAACAGACACAAAAAATACAATAGAAGTTCCTAATTTCTTTAAGCGAACTAAATAATGGTTAGTTACTTTCACATGGGAAATCATCTGCTAAAATTTACTTGTATACAGAGGATCGTGAATCACTGGAACGTTAATAATATTAAATTTTTATGTTTTCAGAGGATACGCTTAGGCGCATCGACCGTCCACAACTCGCCGCAGCGCTCCGCATAGCGCCTCCTCCATTCCGACGACGTTCTAAGCCGAGGTGCGATCTCGCTAGGAGACACCCTTAGGACGAACGTCACCCTCGTGCCCTCCAAGGGCCCATATCTTCCTTCGCGGCCGGTGTCTATAGTACCCGGCCCCCCTCACCGGTGACGCTGTAAAGGCCAGTAGGCCAACAGCAACAGTCATTTCGAAAAAAAAAAAATATTTTCAGATTTCATACAAATGTGTCTAGAATAAATTACTGTACGTGATACGGCCGCCAATTTTTTTCTGATGTATAATAAAAAATATATTATTAATAATATACCCGTAAATACAATATTCCTGTAAAATTTGGAAAATAGGACCTAAATAAATTATATCTTTATAAAAGTTATTTGAGATTTTACTCGCGTGTAAATTTTATTTGTCCCACAAGAACGCTTTGTATTCGTAATTCACTTTCCGTGCACGGAGTTAATTAAAAGTTGTTATAAAAATAAATAGACGAAAATTAATTTTTTAAAATTCTTAATTACGTTATTCAAGGGTCATCAAATTAAACTTCTTGTAGTATAATAATCTTAATGTCCAATAATTTCAAGAAAACATATTTGAACAAGTAAATAATACGAAAATATTAAATTTTTCTATGAATTTTATCGCATGCTTGACAATTATTTAAACAAATTGTAAAGAATTATATTTTTCATCGAATAAAACAGAAGTAAAGCAAACAAAAAAGCCACCTGGAGAATTTGCTTGTTTATCTAAACGCGCTAATATTTAAATACATGAGTGAAAAACAAATACCTCAAATTGTTCGGTTCGGTCAGATATAGTATTTCTAGAGGCCCATCCAAATAATGAGGAGGTTGAGAGTATAGAACTTTTTAATGAAACCTCTTTTTTAAGTTGAGAGTTGTCAAGTTATTTTTTTTTAATTTTGTTAACCATATCGTAAAACTTATTTACTAAGTAAACCAGCTTTATTTAGCAAGCAATATAAAATTATTAAAGTACATACAGAAACACTCAAATATTGTTATATTTTTTCCGTATTTTAATGAAAAGTTAATGTTATCATAACATTGTCATCCCTGAGGGACGGTGACTAACAGCATCTCGTCTCATTTGTTTATCTTAAATTAAAATAATCCTTCTCGTTAATTTCGAGTATTAATTTAAATCTTTAATAAGACTCTTTTTTTACATACAACAAGGTCGGCAAACAAGCGTACGGCTCACCTGATGGTAAGCAATTACCATAGCTTATAGAGACCAGCAACCCCAGAAGCATCGCAAGCGCGTTGCCGACCCTATCTTCAATCCCCCTAGAAGCTGTGGTCACCTTACTCACCAACAGGAACACAACACTGCTTGAAAGCAGTTATTATTTAGCTGTGATCATCTGTAAGGTCTACTACCCCAGTCGGGCTGCTCCATATTTTGAGCAGGGAATTTCCTGCTATACCCTACCTCAGATACTCTTTTTTCACATAAGAATAATCTTCTAAATATATTAAATTAAAGACAAACTTTTATAATAAATCTAACAGTAATAACACCATTTTACAATTATCACCTAAAAATATTTGTGCTTTGTCGAACTTGAATATGTCACCTGGTCGACTAGTTTGAACATAGCACTTCAGCCTGTAATATCCCACTACATGGCATAGGCCTCTTTCACCATGTAGTAGAAGGATCAGAGCTTAATCCACAACGCTGCTCTAATGCGGATTGATGGATATATTCCTTACTATGAGTAACGATCGCTATCGGGTGTACATGATAATAACCCGGAGCAACAGCTTAACGCGCTCTCCGATGTACGGTGGGGAGAACCAGAAGGACTAACAACCAGATCAGAAATAAATAGGTATTTGTATAAACACAAATATCAACTTAGAGCGTGAATCGAAGCCGCGACCGTAGATGTTTAAGCGCCTCCGACGCGATACACGCACCTTTACACCAGAGTGGTCGCCAGTCGTAATTTGAACATGCCACCTTAATTTTCTTTAATGATATTATTTGTGCATGATTTATCACTTCAGCCTATCGCAGTCCACTGCTAGACATGGAAGGTAAGCCGTACGCTTGTTTGCCGACTTAGTTGTATAAAAAAAAACTTCCAGTAATATCTTAATGAAACAATGATGGAAAAACTTGCGATTGAAAAAAACTCGACCAGGCTCTCTGTATATGTTCCACTCTGTCAATAAATTTAGTTACATATGTAATATTGTGAAAATATGGGATGGGTGATTTTGGCACACTGTCTAGGGTTAATCACTCATCATCATCACTTCAGCCTAATACAGTCCACTGCTCGACATAGGCATCCACAAGCAAAAAATGGCGTGGACTCATGTGTTTTGCCCATAGTCACCACGCTGGGCAGGTCGGTTGATGACCGCAGAGCTGGCTTTGTCACACCGAGGACGCTACTGCCCGTCTTCGGCCTGTGTATTTCAAAGCCAGCAATTGGATGGTGATCCCGCCATCGGTCGGCTTTTAAGTTTCAAAGTGGTAGTGGAACTGTGTTATTCCTTAGTCACCTCTTATGACACCCACGGGCGCATTTCTATCTAATTAAATATTTGGCGTGCTTTATTAAAAAAAGTATTGCTTTTACTTTACCTCTTTACATTTTTTTCGACACTTATCCATTTGTTTTTTCTCTCAAGTCCTAGCCGATTTTTATTTTCACAACATTTCCTTATGTTAATCCTAATGCACTTTTAAATCTAACATTTCGATCTCAAAAATTGAATTATTGAGAATTTAAGGTAGGTATATATTTTTTGGGCTCATGAATCCAAAATTAGTAAAGAAAGACATTCAGACGTGAAATTGTTAGTATTTTAATGAAAATTCGTTTTCTCACTATCGGACTACATAGTTAGAGCACGAATTCTAAGGAGTTAGACACAATGAATGCGGAGCGGCGTGTCTTTCAGCGGTTAAGTTTAATTTACATTACTATTGTGCTCAAGATTTAATTTCATACAAACAAATGCAAATAAAACTACGTTTTGTAATTTATATTCGATTTTCAAATTCATTTCAAACCATTCATCACAACGTCTAACAATATTAATCCGTTTTTAACCGACTTCCAAAAAAGGAGGAGGTTCTCAATTCGACTGTATTTTTTTTTTATATGTATGTTACATCAGAACTTTTGACCGGGTGGACCGATTTCGACAAATTTTGTTTTAATCAAAAGGTAGTGTGTGTCAATTGGTCCCATTTAAATTTATTTGAGATCTAACAACTACTTTTCGAGTTATATCTAATAATGCGTTTTTACTTGACGCTTTTTTCGTCGACCTACGTTGTATTATACCGCATAGCTTTCTACTAGATGTACCGATTTTGATAATTATTCTTTTGTTGGAAAAGAGATATCCCTAGTTTAGTACCATGATAAGGAAACCAGGATCTGATGATGGGATCCCAGAGAAATCGAGGGAAACTCTTGAAAATTCGCAATAACTTTTTACTGGGTGTACCGATTTTGATATTTTTTTTTCGTTAGTAAGAAGATATCCCTAGTTTAGTACCATGATAAGGAAACCAGGATCTGATGATGGGATCCTAGAGAAATCGAGGGAAACTCTTGAAAATCTGCAATAACTTTTTACTGGGTGTACCGATTTTAATAATTTTTAATTTAATCGAAAGCTGATGTTTATCATGTGATCACATATCAATTTTATCGAGATCTGATTACTACTTTTTGAGTAATCTTTGATAACGAGTAGTTACTTGACTATTTTTTCGTCGATCTACGTTGTATTACTCGTCGATGTAATTGAAGTCGGTTTTTTTTCGTTTGCGAGCAAACACAATTATGATGTGCATATTCTTATAGTTTGTTATTGCTTAAGTAATATGTATATGTATGTATGTTTTTTTTTTAATTTTGTTTTCTTAAAAATTGTAAGAAATCAAAAAGAAAACAAAATGTAAAAATGCAAACACAGTCTACATACAGCTTAAATGGCGTTGAACGGGACATATGTTAAGAGAAAGTAAAGAGAAATGGACTAAGTTAGTAAAAGAAATAGAGGAAGAGAAACGAAAAGATGGGAAGATGACTTCAAGAAAATAGCTGGTCCGGTATGGACTCGCTTAGCAAAAGATAGGAATACGCGGGAATTTTTAAAAGAGGCCTTTGTCGACAGACAAGCTGTTCCACATAAAAACACTCAGTTGCCGATCATTTGAATACAAGTTAAATTTAATTAAATCAATTTGTTGTTTTTTAGAAAGTAAAAGAAAGAAGCAGCAATAAAGGCTATTTTATTTATTTTATTTTATATGTATGTATATTTCCGTGTATATATATGTATATATTATGTATGTACACCTCCATGTCGTCTAATTCTTTTGTCATGTCCTTTTCATGCTAGAGGTTGTCTGGAAGAGATCTCTTTTAGCGGTAAGACCGCCTTTTGTATATGTCTATATTTTCTTTCTTTCGATTAAAATTTTTCTCTGATAGTGTACAATAAAGAGTATTTGTATTTGTATTTGTTAGTACTTACGACTGGCCACTACTGACGCTAGCAGCACCACCGAGAATATAATTATGGGCTGCATTATTCCTGTGGACAAAAGAATCTCCATTATCAAATTATCCAAAATTACAATTGTTACAATTTCGTGTTTATGTGTTTGAATGAAATAGCCTATTCGTATTCGTTCCTTGCGGTTTCATTCGCGTTGATGGTTATTGCTATTAATCTCTTTCTATGAGTTGTAGTCATATATTAGACAACTTATAATACTTCTGTACCAGTTAATTACAGTGAACAGAATATAAATTCGGTATTAGAGTATTCAGGATTTTTGTCAGATAAAATCTTTGTTATTACCTGTGATCTAATATTAGTATAGATATAAACAATATATTTCTAATAACCATAAGTTACAAATTATAAATTAAAAAAGCGATTGCGAGTAGCATTTATGATAAACATACTACCTATTAAATGTTGGAATCTTCGAGAAAGACTGCTCACACACTGCTATTTTCTTTCTCTTATAAGGATTTTTTATAACTGGCGTTATTGTCTTGTTTAAAATCTAAAACATACTAACACATTAGTAGACAGTAAGTATATTGTTATTACACAGTATCAATAAGAAACACGAAACTTTCTAAGACATTTTATAAGATATTTGTAAAGTCAATGTTAGATAAGGTATATTTTTATATGCATAATAATAAGTCCAATTGTTCTTTGGTACTCTTATCTATTATCTAAGAGTATATTTAACTCCTTTACCAAATATATGGAGAGATTGTATTAAAAGATATGCTTAAACATTTACATTTGGTCTTAAATTTTAAACGTTTTGGTATCTATTAAAATAAATAAAATTGGAGTGTCTGTTTGTAATATTAAAATAATTGCTCTTTACTAAATTAATATGTCTGTACACGGTAAACATACTAAAATAACATTTTTTTTATAATTTTTGTCTGCCTGTCTGTCTGTTTGTCCGGCTGATCTCTAAAACGACTGGACCGATTAACCGAGTTAAATAAGAAATAATTTTCTTAAAATATAAATAGGAAAAAACAGACTTCCTAATATTTCTTTATATGGTACTTATTTATTCTTCGTTTGAGCTAGACTTGCTTTTTAAAATAGGTAAATTATGTAATTTATAGTGTAATTGAAAGCAGTACTTAAATCATTTCTAAGCCACATTTTGTTGGCACATAAACACCTAGGCCACATTATAATAAGATACAAAGATGTATAAAAAATAATATTATTCCTTAATTATATTCGTTACAAAATTTTGAATAAGATTGGACGATGTCGTTTGTCATTGAATTACTCAAAGCCCCACGTCTCGGTAATCTGGACCCTCAGGGAGATGCTCACTCACTAAGCCAACTACCTGAGCTGCGAATATTACTCTGAATAATAAAAAGTACCGTAGGATAATGAAAAGTTTTATTTAAATGTTAAATAGAGACGTTCATTTATATAACGTTTTTAATCTTACAAGGAGCAACCTACGTTTGCGTTTTAATATTTGATGTATGTAGGAGTTTTTGATTATAATTATAATACAACCTCATACAGTCTACACCCAACTAGTCGTTATTGAGCAATAGAATTTTATATAACACGAATAGGAGTAATAAATTATCTATATATATGACAACAAAGTGGACAGTTAATTATAATTCCTTAGCGAAGTGTGGGTGACTTCAATAACAAGCCAAACATGTTTATTTTTAAATAGAAGTTAAAAGATAATAATTATAAAAGACACCTTGAACATAATAGACCGTCTTAGACACCAAGAAGTACAAAAAAAAAACAGGATTAAATAATCGAAAAATCATATTTTATGTCATGTAAGAAAAGGGTTTAGTGTGCTGTGCGGCTAGGGCACCAAAGAATATAGCCACCCCATCTCTTCCCGTCGGTATCGTAAGAGGCGACTAAGGGATAACAAGGATCCACTACCACCTTGGAACTTAAGAAGCCGACCGATGGCGGGATAACCATCTAACCGCTGGCTTTGAAACACAAAGGCCGAAGACCGGCAGCAGCATCTTAGGTGCGACAAAGCCAGCCCTGCGGTCACCAACCCGCCTGCCCACCGTGGTGACTATGGACAACACACATGAGTTCACGTATTTTTGCAGTGGACTGCAATAGGCTGGAATGATAATGATGATGATGATGATGAAGAGGTTTAGTCTACTACATGTGTATGACATTTTAGTTTTTGATTTTAAACATGTATTTTTTTTAAGTCTTTATTTATATAGTCATACACCTATTAAAATGTAATATCGTTTTTCTCCCTTTTTATATGGCGTGCATTGTTTACCTTGATCGGTAATATAATACAAGATATAAGTATATTTTATGTTAATAAAAGTAATGTGTATGATGTAGTCACAACAATTGAATCTAAATAAAATAATTGTGTTTGCTCGCAAACGAAAAAAAATCGACTTCAATTACATCGACGAGTAATACAACGTAGATCGACGAAAAAATAGTCAAGTAACTACGCGTTATCAAAGATTACTCAAAAAGTAGTTATCAGATCTCAATAAAATTTATATGTGACCACATGACAAACATCAGCTTTCGATTAAATTAAAAATTATTAAAATCGGTATACCCAGTAAAAAGTTATTGCGGATTTTCAAGAAGTTCCCTCGATTTCTCTGAGATCCCATCATCAGATCCTGGTTTCCTTATCATGATACTAAACTAGGGATATCTTCTTTCCAACAAAAAAAAAATTATCAAAATCTGTACACCCAGTACAAAGTTATTGCGGATTTTCAAGAGTTTCCCTCAATTTCTCTCAGACCCTATCATCAGATCCTGGTTTTCTTATCATGGAACTAAACTATGGATATCTCTTTTCCAACGAAAAAAGAACTATCAAAATCGGTATATCCAGTTGAAAGTTATGCAGTATAATACAACGTAGGTCGACGAAAAAAGCGTCAAGTAAAAACGCATTATTAGATATAACTCAAAAAGTAGTTGTTAGATCTCAAATAAATTTAAATGGGACCAATTGACACACACCACCTTTCGATTAAAATAAATTGTCGAAATCGGTCCACACGCTCAAAAGTTCTGATAAAACATACATTTAAAAAAAATACAGTGGAATTGAGAACCTCCTCCTTTTTTGGAAGTCGGTTAAAAATATATAAAATTTTAAGACAAGGTAAGGTCTTTAAACTTTTCATAAACCGTTGCTATTAATATACATATTTCACACAATCAAATAGCATATTGTCTCGTGTATTATTTTGAGCGTAATAAATGAGCCTAATGATAATTAATCATTGTGATGTACAAGAATTATTTAATAGAGGAAAACTGAATACAATAGCGCTGAAGAGCCTATAATACACGTGTATCGTCACAGCGAATACTAATTACTAAATGTTTGTGGCGTACACAAACACTTACGTAGCATATTATGTACTTCAATATACATAGTTTTGTAGCTATGCCTTTAATTGTTTTAATAAAAGATCTATATATGTAAAAATGAATGTTTGTCTGTATGTCCTTTATAGAATCGTAAACTATGCATTTGATCATGTCATGATGTTCAGAGTGTTGTGCATGAGCGCACAAAGATTTCTGAGTTGATACGACCAGAAATAATTGTGTTTGCTCGCAAACGAAAAAAAAACCGACTTCAATTACATAGACGAGTAATACAACGTAGATCGACGAAAAAATAGTCAAGTAACTACGCGTTATCAAAGATTACTCAAAAAGTAGTTATCAGATCTCGATAAAATTTAAATGTGACCACATGATAAACATCAGCTTTCGATTAAATTAAAAATTGTCAAAATCGGTACACCCAGTAAAAAGTTATTGCGGATTTTCAAGAACTTCCCTCGATTTCTCTGGGATCCCATCATCAGATCCTGGTTTCCTTATCACGGTACTAAACTAGGGATATCCCCTTTCCAACAAAAAAAGAATTATCAAAATCGGTACATCCAGTAGAAAGTTATGCGGTATAATACAACGTAGGTCGACGAAAAAAGCGTCAAGTAAAAACGCTATATTAGATATAACTCGAAAAGTAGTTGTTAGATCTCAAATAAATTTAAATGGGACCAATTGGCACACACCACCTTTCGATTAAAACAAAATTTGTCGAAATCGGTCTACCCGGTCAAAAGTTCTGATGTAACATACATAAAAAAAAATACAGTCGAATTGAGAACCTCCTCCTTTTTTGGAAGTCGGTTAAAAAGCGTAGCAACGCGCGCAAGGTAGAAGTAATATATTATAAAATTAAAATATTATGTTTTTTTTTTAAAAAAAATTGGTTTGACTGTGCTTTTGTTTGAAGGGATTTTTGTATCTGAGTCTAGAAATAAAAAAGCGTGGTAAAAAATGTATTTTTTATTTAATATTTTCAAAGTTAATACCTTCAATAATAAGCCTCTAAAAAAACTTACGAAAATTCATATTATCTTTGATCTTATAGTTAATTTTGTGACGCGGTCCGGCCGGAACCGTCCGGTCCGGATCAAAAGTAACAGTAGGACTGGACACTCCAGCTACCTTAGTGGAAAGAAGGTAGTATAATTTTTTTTATTCTCAATATATAACCTGAAAAACGAGCATCTGTAAAGCCTATTGTGAAGTATTTTGTTGGTTATAATTATTTTCATATTTTATGCTCCTTTCAGTTCAGTTTAAAGGTTAAGCGCGTTTTTCTCGAAACTAAGATTTTCGGTACGGTTCACAAGATATCTCTAGTTCTAACGTATCGATTAGCTTATATTTTGGGACTGATTTTCTTAAAATTATCAAAGTGGTCCCCACGTCTGGTCTTATACAAAATATTATGTTACTATTTAAAAAAAAATGTGTATTTAAAAAAAAGAGGCAAAAAATTACCTGTTTATAAAAAAGATGCCACTTCGTGCATTTTTTTAATCGGCTACGTTCGGATGATTTTACATCCTTGTTTAATAAGAATTGGACTCTATTTTTATATTTCTGATCACTGGATTCATGTCAACCAGCAGGAATCTTTTTTTTTTGCTCCGATTTCATACTTTCGTAGATAATATAAAATTACTCCGATATCACAATAAGGATTTCATCTAACTGAAACATTTCATCTAGCTGAACAAAAGGAGAGTTCCAAAAACATGAAATATTGTGACGTTATTTATACATCCTTAACGATTGTTGATTGAATTTCTTTTTATAATAATAATAATAAACTTGATTTCAATAAACATTTTTAACAAGTGGTATCAATTACATAATTTACAAAGGGTTTAATTCCAAAAAAAATTTTGAGTTCAGATTGAACATTCTAAATAGATTATTATTTTTTAATTTTTTAATACTATCCCCCATTATACAATATATAATTTTGCAATTGATTAATTATCAATTTAATTAAACGTATTGAAATTTTATATCTCAAAGTTTTTGGAATTTACTTAAAGATAATAAGAAAGAAGAAGAAGATAAAGAAACGATATAACGAAGAAACGAAGAAAGAAACGATATATTAACAATCACGCTTTATATTTGCGGTTTCACAGATATTTTGTTATTCTTTCGTAGCATGCAGTTTCGTTCGCGAAATTTTTCTTAATCATTGAACAAAGGAATTTCAACCAAAGGCACAGCTATTAATCCGAAATTGAAATGGTAAACTGTCGACCAATACCCTAATATTCATAATGTATCATTTAGTCATGAAACAAAAAAAAACTAATTTTCTGTTTTAGAATATCGACGCCGAAAAATGTTCGATATAATTTTATTATATGTAGGTACATACATATATATGGTTAACAACTTTTTTATTATTAAAATATTGCACCAATATTTTAATATTTTTACAAAATAAACACTTTCATGTATTAAAAAAAAAAATTGAAATTTTAAGGCATATGCAATATTATATTATTTTAATATAAATACACGTTCCTGTATAAAAAAAGAAGTAAAAAACGTATTTTCCCATTTGTCTAAAAATCTATCAGATTTCTTTGCTTTGAGATTGTTTTTCAATAGGATATGATTTTGAATGAAAATATTAATTTCATTTATAATTCACTCTGCTTTTTAAAATATTTTAAATTTCTAGTCACACTTCTTAATATAATTTAAGTTATATGAAAGTCACGTGTGTAGCGAACTTACCAAAGAGTCCACCACCTGTTGCCTGAATGGTGAAAAGCTCTACGAGATGCGAGTTTATATACGGGCAATACGCCCGCGCGCAACCGCTTTTCAAACTTTACCCCAAATTTATATCGCATTTTAAAAATTTCAATGCAAATTAAAAAAATAAGATTCAATAAATAATGAGTTTTTTACATATTTTAGCATATTTATACGATGTCGATTCCAGTAAAATTGCTTTTAAATTTTAATCGATTACGGTAACAAATCTAATATACAAATTTCGTGTTTTTTATCAAACTTTTTCAAAGCGACTTGTTAGTTTTTGCGAAATTTATATGTGTATACAGTGTATATTTGGTAGGTCTGTAAATAGATCGTAGGCTATTTTTATAGCACTGGATAATAGTGTCCTTATCTGTGTGGCAAAATAACATTTGCTAGTAACGTTATAACATTTCATTGTAAGACGTCTAGGTCAAATCAATACCAAAAGTAATATTTTAGACTTAGACTATTTTTAAGATAAATTAAAAAAAATATCCCTGTTGATAGGTTGATATAATTCCTGTTGATAAAAAAAGTATTTTATGTTTTCTTAATTGATTAATTTAACTGATTTTTTAATGTTTATTCTTTATTTTTGAAAACAATATATTATAATTTTTAATGCTTAAATAATGGTATAAAGTATACATTATAGTATAATTATTAAATAATTTACTGAGCGATAGCTAATTATATCTCGCAAAAGTCAAAATCAATAATTAATAGTTAATAAACTATAGTTTTAGTAGTAGTATTAGTAGTAATATATAGTATAGTAATATAGTAATATAACATGTAACATGGCCATCCCCTGGTTCCGCCGTTAGCAATTTGAGCACCAGAGGATATTATTATATATAGAGGATATATATTGCGGTGAGGAATCACGTCGCAGTGCTTACAGATAATTCGCTTACATCCCGCGGCACTATTTTCAGGTCCTGACCGAGAATGACCCATCGCGACAACACAATATTCAACCACTAATACACCACGTAGATTTATCGTGATTTGTCTAAATTTGATATTGTAAACGTAAATAAATTGCAAAATAGTATATAAGATAAAAACTTCAAATATCTTGCTATTAAAATTTAGAAAATAAGATTAATTTATTTCTAATTTGTTAATGTTATTTGAATACGTTACATCATAATTTGTAAATCGTAATAGGTAACATGACAGGCGTATAACCAAAGCACGATCTAGGGTGGGCCGCTTGATAATAGCGACTATTATAACATTCTTAATTTCAATAAATACATATTTTTTAATTAAATGTTAATTGTGTACTGTTTTTGATACTATTTTAAATTTTATCGCCTAATTCTTTAAAATTTGTATTATTGTATTGTGAAACATTATCCTCAGATTAAGCCATGTGTATGCTCGTTACGTTTAATGTATAATTTAGGCTTCTCTCAAATTTTAATAGTATAGTGTACTTGCAATATGGCGTACTTTATGGTTCTCTATAAATAAACAGTTGCAGGTTCGATATCCGTATGTGACAAATATAACCTTAAAGGACATATACACATTTGTTGCCGTTTGGATGTTTGTGCTTGTGTTGTGTGTTTTCCGGGACTCGCAACACAAAATTTACAACTAGTAAAGGCTGTTGAGTGTTTGGCGTTTATATTTGGTTTCATCACTAATATTAAAATGTTATTACGTGTATTGTGTAATTTGTAAGGAATTTGGAATTTTATTTATCTTCTTTATTTTATTTCGTTCTCTGGTCTCCTTTGTTTACTAATTATTTATATTATTTATTAAATAAAATAAAGAAGCTTTTTATGGTACGTTTGTTGAATGCATTTGTGTATGTGTATATACATATAAATATATAATATATTCATTAGAAACTCGTATAATAAATAGTTTAGTAGTTTAGTTTTTTATACACATGATTTTTATTTCATGTGTCAAGTTCGGACTGACAGGCGAACGGGAACTGTTTTTTTATTTACAATTTGTTTTATCATCTTTAAAAGCAATTAATCTAATTTATTAAGTTTTTCATATAATACGAGTATTTTCTAATTTATTTGTTATAATTTTGTTTACATATTGTTTACAGATTTGCGATGGTTATTCACAGTACAATGTCTGTGGCTGTACGCTTTGTCTGAATATAGTAAAATTGATTTATCTCGTAGTCGAGGTAAACTAAATTAGTTCCCATTTCCGTTTTCAGTTAACTTAGAAGGTTTGGCGTTGTATGTAACAGTGCAGGCTCTACTAAAGGTTTCAGATGACCAAACGTACAAGATTATATTGCCACTTATCTTGAATTTAACTCATTTATAGGTATAATTATATTTTAAACTTTTTTTATCACGTCACATACATTAGTAATATATGCCTAGTATATTTTTGAATCTTTTTATATATTTTTTATATGTTATAGAAATTTTTAGGCCAGACTTCAAAAAAATATTGTTTTATAAACACTAAGCTAAACATTTGAGCATCTAAAAATGTTTCTTTTTCATTTTCTAACGAGATTTATAATGTTAGGTACTTTATTATAACACTTTTCATATAATGTAACAAACTGTAATCATTGCACGTCCAACTACATACTTACAAAACTTACTAAATTAAAAATATACTGTGTAAAAATATCGATAAAAAGTGAATCAAGCAATGTAAGAATCTTACATGAAAAGGAGAATTATTTGAACTTTCATTTTTATACGAACATTATTGTTTGCAGAAAATTTGAATTTACCATCAGATGAGCTTTCTTTGAAAAACCTTTTTAATTTTTATCGTACAAGTACGTATATCGACGCTATGTTAATAAATAAAAATAGTACAACAGTGTAGTAGTAAATAATCTATTAGTATAACATGATTAATTAGGCGGAAGGTTAACATAAACAAAAACTGGAACAAACAAAACCCGTCACGGAAGATGTGTAAAAGATTAGTAAAAACCACTCTTCTACAAGTGCTACTGCTACTGTCCCTATTGCTGTTGCTACTGCTGCTGTTACTGCTATTGGTACTTCTTCTTCTACTACTATTATTTCTGCTGCCACTGATACTACTACAGTCAGTCTGCTGCTGCTTTTGTCACCTCTGTTGCTGGAGCACTGCTACTACTAGTGCTAGTGGTACTGTTATTTTATTTGTGAAAAAAAAAACTGTTTAATATGTTAAAATATACATGTGTAATATTTGATATGTTTCGTATTTACACGTTATTACGGATATTCAGATGTCCCCGTCACATATTAATTGACAAGCGATGAAGTACGAATACAACTCACGTTCGAGTTTTTTAATAATAGTACTTCATCCCTTATGAAAGCATTTCAAAGCTTTGTGGCGGTACACTAACTCGTTTATAAACATCCATGGGTTGTCTTTCCACACATAAACACAGCATAACCCTGTATATTGTACGTGTTAACGACAGATAGATTTCAAAACATTTTTTAATATCATATCAAAAATCGACCGTTCCAGCGGGGATCGAACCTGCATCTCCGACTGACCGTGTTGGTGCTCTAGCCAATTAAGCTATGGAACGATGTACCCACTAGATCGAAATTTTTGATATGATTATTTTATATTCGGTTCTAAGCGATAGATAGATTTCTTAGACATCTGATCGTTTAATTGCAATATACGATTCAGCCTGTAACATCCCACTGCTGGGCATAGGCGTCTTTCTCCGTGTAAGAGAAGGATTGGAGTATAGTCCGATGTTCCACTACGAACTGGCGAATATGCTCCATTGTATGAGTAAGCAAATGAATAAACACTTCACACTGAACCCTGTTATTCTGAGATACAGTTATCATACTAGTTCAGATAACAGGTGCACTTTAATTGTGAATACATTTATTGATATCACCTTAATTGTAAAAGTGTGAATTGCACCTTTATTTGTTACGAATAGAATACTTTTTTTCTTCATACTCAACGAGCCCTAGTACACGAAATTTTACTCCTGTATCGGGGATCCGGAAACACGCACAATATAAGGCACAAAGGCCTAGACCAAGACAAACATTTATGTGGCTAATACACAAATGTTTGTCATGTGTTTGTGTGCAACAACTAGGCTGTGACCGCTGTGCCGACGCTTCGTCTAAACTCTAAAGTAACGATCACTATAAGAGGTGTTATGACACAACAACTAGGACCAAAAGCTTAATGTGCTTTTTGAGGCACGATGGAGAGACCTAAAAGGACGGATTACCAGACCAGAAAGAAATATATGTAGAAATACAAATCTCCATCCCAAGCGGGAATCGAACCCGCAATCGCCAGTGTGTGAGCGCCTACACGGTACACGCACCACTACACCAGAACGACGTCTAGTCGCGCCATATAATTTATATTTAAAATATTAGAGACAAGTTGCACCTCTTTTTTTACCCGCGTAATTTCACATTCCGTTGAAATGTCTGGATAAAAAGTATCCTATATTATTCTTGATTTCCAACTATTTACGAGTCACGTTTCATTACAATTAGATTACAAATGTCGGACAGCGAATAGTCTTGGCAATAGAGACCGAGTACCACAGTGACGCCGCGTTGGCGCAACGGTTACAGCCATGGATTGTACCTGTTGCGTTGGCGGTTGCGGGTTCGATCCCCGCTCATGACAAACATTTGTATTGGCCATACAGGTGTTTGCCGTGGTCTGGGTGTTTGTGCAGTCCTTGTGGGTCTCCCCACCGTGCCTCGGAGAGCACGTTAAGCCGCCGGTCCCGGTTTTTATCATGTACACCTGATAGCGATCGTTACTCGTAGTAGGGAATATATCCGCCAACCCGCATTGGAGCAGCGTGGCGGATTAAGCTCTGATCCTTCTCCTACATGGGGAAAGAGGCCTATGCCCAATAGTGGGATATTACAGGCTGAAGCGACCACAGGAACCCTTTGAAAGCCTGTCTCTATATCTTTACATCTACCGAATCATATAGTATCTTACTGATATATTATACCTCAGATTTCCGGCAACGCATAAACATTTCCTTTTCAATACTATCTTGTATTTTCAGATGTTTTTAACGCTTATTACATTGTTAGAGAAGCCAAGTATATAAACTCACACATCTAACACAATACCAAATTTACAAAATATTTGTACGATATGATAATATACGCCTATACACACATACTAACATATCACCAGATCTTCAAAATATATGATATACAAATATACATATGTATAATATAATAATTATATGCATCGTATTATGATAAAAAAGGGATTAACAAACATTTTTGTAACTCCTTCGCGTTAGCTTTCTGCTCCGCGGGTTGCGCCTTCGATTCCCATCTGAGACTAGGTGTAATATTTGTATTTATATACGTATTATTTCTATGTATATTTATGAAAAAAAGTTTTTGCTAGTACAGTCGGGTGTTACCTATACACAAGCGATAAGTTGCTTACCATAGAAACAAACGACCGTGTGTGTGTGGTATAAAATATTAATATTAACGTATAATCGACGTAAGATTGCTGGTGGAGCCTGAATGAGCATTGCGGTAAGCCGGGATGTCTGGCGCGAAATTGGGGATGCCTATGTCCAGCTGTGGACAGCGATTGGCTGAAGAGAGAGAGAGAGAGTCTGTGTTATTATGCTACGTATAACCTTCTTGTTAACCTTCATATTCATTATTCATAAACTAATTTATAATCTCTACATTTTAGTTTCATATATTTTTCTTGAATCTTCATATAGAAGGCGTCACGACAAATATTTGGATTGGCCATATATAGACCACATATGTTTTATTGTGTTTATGTAATGGATTGTACCAGGTGTTATTAAGTATAACGCATTTATATGATGATGCTTATCAAATTCCCTTAACCATACATCATCTATATATAATGTATGTAAAGTAAACATTGATATTTTAATATAACACAAACATATTAAGCTAGAAAAATATTATGAAAAGATCGATTTGTAGATGTTTGTGCGTTACCAAGCAATCTGACTCGTACATGTGGGATGAAACGTGATGTCGCAAGGATACATGGAAAATATTTCTCATTCTTAATACGTTTTCGTAATCTATTAATATAATACGGGAAGTAGATTTCATTTCATTTCATATTGGCAAATTTTATGCATTTGGTTAAAGATTTTATTTAAATTAAAATTTATATTTGCTAATATTTTGTCTAGAATTATTTTTACTGACAGCTCTAGAATAGAGTTGTAAAGAATAATGTTCACAACGAAATTACAAAAAACGAGTGTGCATTAGACTACTCGACTGAAGTAAAACATAGGAAACGTAACTCTCTATCTCTTTATATCTTCATTAACTTGTATCTCCCCCTCAATTTCCGTTCGCTTCACCCGATCACACATATCGTAACGCTCTCATCACGCATTCACTAGCTTACTCCCCAAGGCGTGCGTAAAGAAGTTTTACTTCAAAAACACTATAGACTTGTAATGAATATGGAGCTAACAGGACCTACGAAGCAGTGACTCGTGTAGGGGTGTGCGGCGCCTCAATACCGACCGTGGGTTCAATTTCCCTCACGGAGTGGATAAAACATAAAATACATTTGAAGTATGACTGACTCATACCCAGTTCCTATATTTGTTTTTGACGATTCGTTTTTTGTCGTGTACGAAATTTAACGGTTGGTTAGCAAAACGGTATTATTATACAGGTTGTTCGGTAATTAATGGATAACCCCGCAGGTGCTTGTGGAGTGGCACAGAGCCAACCCAGAAAAAAATAAAAAATAAATCTATCTGCAACGGTCTAGGATTTATTTAAAAAAAAATTTAAGTACGAATACCTTTGTTCAAACTTTTGGGTACTACGGCTGCAAATTCAATAATAACGAATTGATTTTCTCTAGGAATAACTGTGGATAATCGGCCTTGCTAACGCGCATTACAAAATGTTTCTAACCACAACTGTTTCTTTTTTTTAAATACTTAAAAATGAAAAATAGTGTATTCGAATTTTTTATGATAAAGTTTGAGCACCTGTGGTATAATTATTATTATTATAAAAAAACTTAGCGGGACCTAGGTGGCCCATAGTTTAAAAAACATGCCCACTTCATGAAGTTTCTTAAATGGTCAGTATTTCAGTTATTGTCAAATTACCGAGTTATTGCTGTTTCTCTAGCCCTATTTTTCTTATAACCAAACAAATAATAAAATAAGATCTTTTTTTATAAGTGCATTTTAGGGTGGTTGGAGTGTTGTTAATAATTTAAACAACAATTTCAAATACGTAGTTTTATAATAAACGTTCAAATTGTTTGCCACCTACTCTAATATAGGCTCTGAATCAGTGGGTCAGCGGGCGATCCTGGTGAAATGCTGTGTGGTTACGATTTTATCTCCACCACCAATTTGGAATGTAGGTTTTGTTTATAACAATTGGTAAGAAGTTCAGAAGTTACTAACCATATTAAAATTATAGATGCACAGCAACTATATAAAAATTAGTAGGTACTATTTCAATTTATGTGAAGGAGTTGTATTTTTATAATATATTTTCTCTCATTACGCATATTAAAGTTAAATTTATTTGTTTATTTATTTTTTAATTTTTTACACATCATACTATTAACAAATGCAAGCATTTCAATAACTGTTATAAGGAAATTTCCTGCTCAAATATGGAGCAGCCTGATTGGCGTAGTAAGGTGACCAGAGGTCCTGAGAGAGAGGGGGTAATTGGGGACAGGGTCGGCAACGCGCTTGCGATGCTTCTGGTGTTGCAGACGTGTATAAGCTACGGTAATTGCTTACCATTAGGTGAGCCGTACCTACGCTTCTTTGCCGATCTAAATAGTTGTATAAAAATATTTTATTTATTTAGTTATTTGGGATAAATTACAATAATCACTTGTAGATTAACTATTTTTATAAACATTTTTTAATATCATATCAAAAATCGACCGTTCCATCGTTCCATAGCTTAATTGGCTAGAGCACCGCCACGGTTAGTCGAAGATGTAGGTTCGATCCCCGCTGGAACGGTCGATTTTTGATATGATATTAAAAAATGTTTCGAATTTCCTAATGAATGGGTAACACAAAAATAAAATCGTACAAACTATTTTTATCAGTACATGTGATTTAATTAAATGCCTCTCGCTTGTACTGTGTACAAGTAGGTACAATGTAGCAAAAATGTCAATATGGACAAAACCACGCAGATCCTCTAGTACATCATTTTACAGTCTGAGATGTAAATCTCACAATGTAATGAATTATGCATGTAGTATCTTATAAATTGAGAGTGAGTGCCGCTGGCGCCGTGTGAGGACATATTAAGAGGATCAAGATTATTTATTTCTATTTTCCCTAAATTTGTTTGTTCGTGATAGAAATATATCATTAGTCTAGCCTTGTAGCTGTAAGTTTTTTACTATAGAAAATGTTACAAATACTGGAATCACATACAAAGTACCTTCCAAAGTAATTCAACTAAAAATGTGTTTTATCATTTTTATTCTAAAAATACCACGCAAATTAATACTACCATATTATAAAATATTCCTTATTTTACAGTTAAGCGAAGCGTGGCAAAAATATGTGGAAATACCTGAATAGGCTTACAAGGAGTAGCCTATATCTGACGATTTAAGACTACAGACATACGATAACAGCAACACTTAAACATAACCCGATAAAAAAGTAGTGCTTTCGACCACATGACTGAAGTAAAACTTTTAAACTTTCTTTTATTCGCAATAGGCCTACACTATCTTAGATATACGTAACGTAACTGGCTATTAGAGAAAGAAAGAAAATGTGTGCTCGCACCTCTCTCTCTTGCTCCGTTCGCCTCGTCCGATCACAATTTTCGTAACGGTCTCGTCACGCATTTACCAGCTTACTTCCTAAGTCAAGTATGTGTAAAAAAGTTTTACTTCATGGTACTACTTTGAATTGTTCAGTTATATTGACAGCGGGATTGGGGTTAGCAATGCGCTTGTCATGCTTCTGATATATTAGAAAGAAGAAAGAAGAAAGAAAGAAAGACATTTATTTGAGACACATACGCTGTTTATTGTATTAGGCGTTTATAGCTGGCTTGACACCATAATCGTACGACAAATATAAAAAAGAAAAAAAATACATCTCAAAAAAAGAAATTATTTATGGAGGAAAATACATGTCAAAGTTTCGAAATAAGAAATTACTTAATAAAAGACAGTAACGACAATTGCAAAAATATTACCATGCAAAATACATGCGTACAAATGATCAACAAGTATGTGACATAATCTGTTCAAGACGGGGGGTGAATTAATTAACTTAGCATACATTATCATACGTTAACTTATTTACTAGCAAACTGCTTAATAAATAATTTACTAGATAGTATTAAATCATTTGCCGCCATAGAAAATGGTAGAATAACAATCTAACTATATGAAAAAAAAGTTTAAATATGTTGCTAGACGCAATACTTGAGAACAGTAGTCGGCCATTTTTTTTTTTTTAATATATAGACTAGCCCTTGACTGCGATCTCACCTGATGGCAAGTGAAGATGCAGCCTAAGGTAGTGCGCGCTTGCCTAGAAGATGTCTATTCACTCTTGATTTAAAGATACCCAAGTTATAGTTCGGTGGAAAAACAGCAGCCGGAAGGGCATTCCAAATTTTTGCGGTGCGTATTAGGAACGAGGAAGCAAATCGTTCCTTATACATTCTAGTAGGTTTTCACGGACGGAAAATTGCTCAAAAAAACGTTACGGCTATTTACTTCAATTTTATATTTACACAACGTAATAGCACCTACCTTTTCCTTAATACCCACCCTTAGGCCCATTACTTATAACTTTACTGCAGAAACGAAAAATTAATTACATATTTTAGAGATATGAGTATTTTATATCTTATAACAAATAATTATATTTTTCATAAGACTGTATTATCTTCAGTCTTTGATTAAAATTAATAAGAAAAATGAATTAATATTTTTTTATCTTGAACGTAATACTTAGTTAATAGAAAGACTTACGATGTTTACAATGTATCTAAGCGCTTTTTTAATGTTTTTTATTTGCTACGCGAATAAGCTTTTATATAATAGTGGCCAGATTTTTACCAAACACATTTTGTGCTCTAATATGATTCACAATCACCATTTTTCACATTAATGGTTTGATCTTCATTGATTAATGTTCGAAATAACCTTATACTTGATGCTTGCACAAGACATCGAAATCAAATAGTTTATTTAATATCATAGAGGCCATTTTCATTCCGCTGATAAAGTATGTTCTAACTTGTCAGTAATTTGCATAAATGAGAGAGATAAAACTGTCTAATAGAACGAGTCATCCTATAGAACGATCCCACAAAACTGCACCTCTATTAAAAATAGGCCCTTTATTATTAAAAAATAATAAATAAGCTTATTCGCCAAGCTGCAGAGGAGCAGCGTGGTGGATCAAGCTCCAACCCTTCATGCAGTGAAATTTTACAGACTTAATCGTAAATAAGCTTCGACTTAAAATACTTCGTCAATATCTTAATAACTCCCTCTGTCTCAATATTATTTAACTATAATGTTTGTCAGGTCAATATAACCACCATCTAGCGAAAAAGTTCTAAACATCGTGTCATAGTTATTTCAATTAACGCCATCTATCGTGGGGTGTCACATTGTCATGTTCTATAGAAAGCGACTAGATGGCGTTACCTGTTGTAATAAACTGGAAATGTGAAAATTAAAAAGCTTCCAACTAAACTAAAAATTCATAAAGTACGTGTTTTCTTTTTTTTAAAGGTTAGTTTGACTTTAAAGTAAAAATAGGTGCGTCACTTATTATTCTAGAAAACTTAAAATAAGAATATATTAAATTGTGTTTCACACAATAATCGTATGTTTGTTATATTCAAAAACATAGATATTATTGTTTCTATAAGTTGGCGTGTAATATTTTTTTAACTGGAAATATATTTTTAAAACGGTCTTTCAGATCATAATATAGGTTCAAATAAACTTTTCAGCTTTGTTACATTTATCAATTATATTTTTGGGAAATAAAAATTTAATCTATAATAGCATAATGAGCGCTCCAGATATCCGGTTCAGGAATAACACGAATCTTCTATACATAAAAAAAAATTATACTCTACCTACGTGTAAACACAGGGTTCTATAGTAATTCCTTACCACCAGGTAAGCCGTAGTTGTATAAAAAAGTCATTTAAGGTAATTGTACTTATTTTATATGCAGCACTGGTTATAAGTGGTGTGAAAAACTTTGAAATTTTATAAGCAAGACCACATGGCTCATATCACCATATGCGACACAACACATGAGTACCTATATACTTTTATAAGATTTTAAATTAACGTGGTTATTTTTATTGCTAAAATTATTCAAAAACGGGATACCATGTTTTTTTATTTTTATTTTGCGGCTGACCTGCAAACTTCAGTCTCGTTAACAAAACATTCGTAGCTAATGTTGAAATATCGAGCTCCGCAAAATGAGAATAAAAAATATATCCCTTTAGCTCCCAATTTACATACTTTTTAGGGCCGCTGAGAGTAAAGCGGTATACCTATCATCATCATCATTACAGCCTATACAGTCCACTGCTGGACATAGGCCTCCACAAGTTTACGCCAAAAATAACGTGAACTCATGTGTTTTGCCCATAGTCACCCCGCTGGGCAGGCGGGTTGGTGACCGCAGTACTGGCTTTGTCGCACCGAAGACGCTGCCTATATGTTATACCTAAATTTTAAAAAATAGAGATGTACCTAATTAGTAAGGGCATATTAATAGGTTGATGATATAGGTCAGGGGTATCCAGACAACAGCCCGCGGGCCGCATGCGGACGCTGCTTGTTTTCATGCGACCCGCGACGCATGTTTAAAACTGTAAATAAATCAGAAAATAGTTCTGGACATAAATAGTTTGGATAATAGAATTTTTTGTCGAAACTTGTAACATTCCAATCGCATGACATCATTTAAAAGCGAATCTTTCACTATTATTGAAAGAATTCCTGGAAAGTTATTTGTTTTTGTAGACTATTTGTTGGTCATTGTATTAGATAAGCGTCTGCTTTCACTAAGTTCGTATCACCACTTCTTGTACCTATATCGCTTGCAATTTTACACATTGTCATAAGTATTTAACAAGCAGTTTTGTGAAAAATACTTAACTAACTTTATTATGTCTACGAAGTAGCGAAAAGTAAGTGATAAACATCGTGTATTTAATGAGAAGTGGGAACTTGATATTTTATTAGCAACAATAGTTAATAATAAAATTCAGCGTATGATATGTATGCAAGTTTTGTCTGTGAGTGACGAATATGAATGATTTTTTTTTATGTCACTAGGTCGGCAAACAGGCGTACGGCTCACCTGATGGTAAGCGATTACCGTAGCTTATAGACACCTGCAATACCAGAAGCATCGCAAGCGCGTTGTCGACCCAATCCCCAATCCCTCCAGGAGCTCTGGTCACCTTACTTACCAACAGGAACACAATACTGCTTAAAAACAGTATTATTTTGCTGTAATCTTCTGTAAGGTCGAGGTACTACCCCCCAGTCGGGCTGCTCCATATTTTGAGCAGGAAATCCCTGCTGTGCCCTACCTCAGTTGAATGAATTAATGAATGAATTTTAAAAGTCATTATACTACTTTACACAAAGACAAATGTAAAGACATGTATGCACACACATAGCTGAATATAAGAAAAAACTAACGTAACAGGCAAGTTTTTTTTTTTCAAAATTAAATACAGAAAATGAAATAGTTTGGATACTTCTTATAAAGTTTGCAATTTGCCAAAGCTAAAAAAAACCTAACATTTCAAAAGATTTTTCGATCGAATTAATGTACAACCAATAGTTGTATAAAGAAAGAATGATTAATTACCTTGTAATTTTTTTACTAAAAAACTGAAAATATTTTTTTTGTGCGGCCCTCCAGCTTTTGTAGTAAATTTAATTACGCGCGAAGGTATGTAGTTTGGACAGCCCTGATATACGTAATAAGACTTACTTTAGGGAAATGTTTTTGTTCGTATCCATGTTTTTTTTTTTTTATTTCAATCGCGACTTGATTCTTGGAAAGGTTGTATTCGTTACTCGTTCTTATAATAACTGATGCCGTCTTATAATCTAAGATCTAGTTATTTTCGTAAGCCGCAAAGTTTTCTTATTAAATACGTTTAGGTATATTTAAATCTCGAGTCAATTTTTTATCGGCCTGAAATGACGACTGATTTTTTATATCGTGTGTTACGTATTTGGTAGGTACAAGAATAAGTCTTAAAAAATAATTCCAAAGCGCTTGGTGACTATGATGTTCTTATTCAAATATTTCTATTGAAACTTTACCCGTTTGAGTTTGCAAAACAGATTAACGTCTATAAGGTCAGCTATCAACTAGTAACGTAAGGTTTAGTAAAAATCAGAATAAAAATGTAGAGTTGATATTACTCAACCTATTATAATACAAACTATTTAGATGGGTAAAAACGAGATAGCCACTTTTTGAAACAGCCTACTAATTTTAAAAATATTAATCTTATATATAAAAATGAATCGTAAAATGTGTTAGTAAGCGTATAACTCAACAACGCCTGGACCAATTTTAACAATTCTTTTTTTAAATGTTCGTTAAAGTCCAAGTACGGTTTTTGCGACGAGAAAAATTCGAATAATTTCCGGGAAAACCCTAAAAATAGCCTTTTTCTTTTTTCCATACAAACGTTTCTAACTAAAACGTAGAGTCAATTTGAACTTTATTGCTATTCCATAAAGTTCATATTAAATTACAAGCACTTACTGTTGTCTAAGCAATGTATGTGTGTTTCTAACGTCAAAGAGTCAATTTGCACTTTATTATCGCTGCACAAAGTTCAAATTCAGTCATATCTATCAAAACAGTGTGCGTGTTCGCGTTGGAAGATCTAATGTCGCGTTCCGAAACTCAACAAAAGTGATAATATCGCAAAACCCGACCAAATTGAATAGTCAAAAAATGTAAGAGCTATAGATCATTAGTACTGATTTTTATTTGGTAAGCTTCGCGATATTATTTCTTTTGTTTTAGTTTCAGCACGCGACATAAAATGCATTAGTTTTTAATTCATTACATCTGTCAAACAAATCGCGTTAAAAAGGGTTTTATTATCTTTAATTTTTAATTTAATATCACGTCATGATCAGGCCAAATCGGCGCGATCGGGCACGGCGAGTCGCGCGTTCTGTGACGTAGACTTGCGCCACTTTTAAATAGACTCACGCCGGTTAATAACCCGTCTATCTCTATGTTATGTCATTGAGGCAAACCATTTTTAAATATTTGTCACCTTTAGGATCCCACTGTCTCTTTAGATTATTTTGCAATCAGGTTTGAACCCTAAGAGCGCCTCTTAGTTTGAAGCCCTCTAGCAGATATCCCAGTCGGGGTTTTTAAGTGGGTCACAGAAGGGTGGCCAAAGTTCGTGGAAGCGAAGATACTTCGGTCACCCGAGCTGAACCTCACACACCACCCTATCATCAGGCTGACGGTTCTGTTCAGGAGAATTGTTTGCGCCGACTATAAAATTGGTAGGAACAAAAAACTGCCACATTGCAAATCCTTTTCACAGAACGACGTCTGTTGGGTCCGCTAGTTGTATATAATGTATCATCATCATCATCATCATTTCCGCATATCACAGTCCACTGCTGGACATAGGCCTCCAAAAGTTCACGCCGAAAATAGCGTGAGCTCATGTGTTTTGCCCATAGTCACCACGCTGGGCAGGCGAGTTGGTGACCGCAGGGCTAGCTTTGTCGCACCGAAGACGCCGCTGCCTGTCTTCGGCCTGTGTATTTCAAAACCAGCGGTAGGATGGTTATCCCGCCATCGGTTGGCTTTTTAAGTTCAAAGGTGGTAATGGAACTGTGTTATCCCTTAGTCGTCTCTTACGACACCCATGGGAAGAGAAGGGGTGGCTTTATTCTTTAATACCGTAGCCACACAGCATGAAAGTGTATGTATACATAAAAAACCCACCTATGGAGGCTGGATGAGGATTTCGGAGAACCGGGACGATTGGCACGAACTTGGAGAGCTCTTCTTCCATCAGTGGACTACTATATGCTGAAGTAACAAAGGCAGCATTACAACAACCAACGATGGCTATTGTTTTATCCTTCTCAGCAAATATGACTGAATTAACGACTTATGCACCTTTTTGCTACGATGATTTTTGGTTTATTGTTCAGCTGAATTATGGATTCATTTATATTGATAATCCTTACCGGTTTGTCCAAAAGATCATTATCGTTAAATGATCTCATAAGTTATTTAAGATGCCAATTATCCTTTTTTTATAAACTTGGTCGGCACACAAGCGGCTCAACTTATGGTAAGTGATTACCGTAGCTGATAGACGTCTGCAATATCAAAAGCATCATAAGCGCGTTGCCGATCCTACACCCGATCCACCCCCAGGATCTCTGGTCACCGTACTCACCACAGGGATACAACACTGCTCGAAAATAGTATTATTAAGGTCTGATCTTCTGTAAGGTCGAGGTACTTCCCTAGTCGGTAATCCTTTTTGATGCCCATGTATTTTTTAAATAAATTAAAACAAAGGAGAACTATTGACACATATATGGATACTTAATGAACTAGTATATTGTAGTAGTAAAAAATATAACAGAGTTTAATACTATTTATAAAGTTATACATCGGCAAATATTTATATATACCTTGAATATATATAATGATATATTATATAATTAGATAAACCTTGAAAATTTTGACGTGTTCGTAAAGTTCCGGAGATGATTACACATACGAACTAAACGAATCCTACTACAAGACGTTTCGTGGGCTTACAAGTGCGGAATGACTACTGCTCACAAGCATAAGTATACAATTAATTCTTAGTCCCGAATTTGAGAACTTTGATTTTTTATAAATGAGGCATCTATCCCACTGTAGCATCTATCCCGGTATTACCATATAATTAAATTTTATTAGTGCGCATTTTATCAAAGAAATACAAAGATATTTGTGCAACATTTATTTTTATAATGCACATTTTTTGTTTCATATATGTAGACAACAATCACCTTACGATATTTACTAAATTTGTACGTAAGCAGCAGCCTTTAATAAATCCAGAGAACGTAACAATAGAAGTGCATTCTTATTACTTCTACAGACAATTTTGATGAACAGATAAAAAATAACACAATGTGGTTATAATTTAATCAATGTTAAATGTTCTTATGAGATTACCTTAGTAACTTAAAATCATTAAATACTCGTATACCTAATTCTCGTAAATTAGTATCATTGATCGTTAAACCATCCGCAAAGAGACAACAAACCAACATAAAACTACGTTAAAAATTCTTTATAGATAAGTATATATTTACTTAATGAGTGTCTATATTAAGATCAGTAAAAAATGCATAACAATTTATATTATTAAGTAGACATCAAAACACTTATTAAACGTTTCTTTCCCCTAAAATAATTGCGGAAGATAAAAACCGCACGGAAAACCCTGAAACCGCTCAACCGACCGGAAAACCGCGCTGGCGGGTTCTCTCGACGTGAATGTAACGTTAAAGGTGTATCTGTAAGAGTATCTGCATATTTTATGTTAAATTTAATACTGTGAAAACTACTTGACCTTTAAAACAAATCGTTATTTTGGGTAACTAATGATAATAAGGCAATTTTTACAGAATAATGTTTATAATGAAATAAATTAAAATGTAACAATTAAAATACAATTAAAAAAAATAAAATCTACATAAAACTAAATAATTATATACAATTTCCCCATTAAAAATAAGCAAAAAGATTACTTTAAAAGTCACGTCAAAATACTGCATGTATGATAACTTGGATGTGTGGTTTATTTCAAAAATAATTATTGTTATTTGGGGTTTCGATTGACAAATGAAATCCATAGATTTACATACAATCCAGAACACGATATAGATTACCTAGAAGCGACACCCAGACTAAAATAACTGGTACTTACGCTTCAGCCTGTAATATCCCACTACTGGGCATAGGCCTCTTTCCCCATGTTGGGGAAGGATCAGAGGTTAATCCACTACGCTGCTCCAATACGGATATATTCCCTACTATGAGTAACGATCGCTATCAGGCGTAGATGATAACAAACTGGTACTTGAAAAAACAAAAATCTTTTAATTCATATACCAATTGAATTAAAGAAATATTCATCATAACTACAGTAGAACAACCGTTAAATAATTTTCAAGATACGAGGTGAAACAAATAAAGATAACCTTAGAATCGACGACGCGTTGGCGCCACGGTCTCACCTCTGGTTTGTGACTGTTGCTCTGGCAGTTGCGGGTTCGATCCCGGCTCATGACAAACATTTTTATTGGCTATACAGATATTTGCTCTGGTCTGGGTGTTTGTGCAGTCCTTTTGGGTCTCCCCACCGTGCCTCAGAGAGCACACTAAGCCGTCGATCCCATTTGTTATCATGTACACCTGATAGCGGTCGTTACTCATAGTAGGGAATATATTCGCCAACCCGCATTGGAGCAGCGTGGTGGATTAAGCTCTGATCCTTCTCCTACATGGGGAAAGAGGCCTATGCCATTAGTGGGATATTACAGACTGAAGCGTATTATTTTTGACAACCTAATCGCTTCAGCCTGTAATTTACACCCTGTTTGACAACCTAATCACAAAGCCATTATTGGATTTTTTTTATTTCTTTTTTATTTACCCACAATTAAATTTATTTCTTTTATTCTTTTTTTTTTAGGGACTGGTCTACACAGACATGCCAGCCCCATCATACCTTAATTCCCACTATGTCTAAGAAATGGAGAAAGAATCATTGATGATGTAAGATCATATTAACATTAGTCATACATACATTAGTCTATTATATTACGTACATTTGGCATTCAGTTGTAACCAGTGGAGCGCCAGTCTGAACCGATCTTAGAAAACTAACGACATAAACAGGATAACTAGTAGTGACTGGATGGCTAAAGCGGGAGATCGGGTCTTGTCGCGTACCCTGCAGGAAGCTCACGTCCAGTGGTGGACTGTAATAGGCTGATGATAAATTAGTTATAAAATAAAATCTTAATATAGTTGCTGTATTTCAGTAAAAGAATATGAGTTTATATTTATCAAAGCTAACATTATTCTTTATTCTCTTAACAGACGACGCCTCAGCAATAAACATAGTTATAAATTGCACGTCCAAACATGACATCTATGCCAAAATTGTCGAATTTTTAGTAAATTACTTAGCTTAGAAGACGAAGAAGAAGCTGTATATATACTTATTCTTATTTATATAGGTACTTATTGAATATACGAGTATATTTTTGTAATGTAAGTAATTAAGTTAAAAGAGATATGCTAACAAAAGCACTAGATTGTTTGTAAGCAAACAGTTTATCTGATTCTCAGTAACAGGAAGTGTGCCCAGTGAACCCCTCCATTGTTCTTCCACTGAATAACTGGGTACAACTATGACCTACGTTAATTTGATTTTAATTAATGCACTTATCTATGCAATTTCATGAAAACTATAACATTATTGTTGACTCGCTGTACCATGTAGCGGTATCCGTAAATGTTTTGTTAAAATAACGATAGATGTATACAAAACTTTGTTATGATTTTACTACAATAATTCATAGAGTTATAACTCTATTTAAAGACTAGCTGTGCTCGCGACTTCGTCCGCGTGGAATTTAACAAAAAGTTATTGTTCAGTGCGCAGCGTTATAAAATAATAGATTTTAAAATAAAAGTAGCCTAGGTTACTCCCTATTACCGCAGCTATCTACCAGTGCAGGTCCCGTCAAAATCGCTCCAGCCGTTTCACAGATTAGCCGGAACAAACAGACGCACAGACAGGCAGACAGACAAAAATTGTAAAAAAATGGTATTTTAATACATACTAAATGCATATGTATATACCGTACCGTATATATACATATGCATTAAGTAAAAAGCGGTTATTTTAATATTACAAACAGACAGTCCAATTTTATTTATTTGTATAGATGGTGTATAAAGATGAAACTTATATCAAATTTCAATTTAAACCTCTAGAATCGCGACAGTAAAAATTAATCCAATACCGTTAAGCAGATTATGTGTTATGGGGGAACATTGAGATTCAGGGGAAGAACATTCTAATGGATAAAAGTAATGATATAATAATATTTTTGCTTTTTACTTGTATAAATACCCCTATCATTAGTTTATCCCGAATATTTGTAGCCATTTCCTGTACAGACATCAATCAATAACAATTTTATTTATATGTGGATATAAATGTATCTTTTGGAACATGATTCCCTGGTACAGAAGTCGTCTTGAATGAAAATATATAAAAATACTGTATTATATGTAACATACTGTCCTACAGCTGGACCCAGAACTTATATAAGCATTAGAGATTAAACCACTATTCTGCTATTTTTTAACAAATAATTAATTGTAAAATGAAAAAAAAAACAACATGTTGATGTCATTACAAAATGATTATTAAGTAACCTATTCCAAAATCTTAGTCGAGAAAATTCGTAATTTTGGATTTCGTTCTTATCTTCTAATCGTCATATTACTTTTAAATGTATCTTAATATTTCTAAAACTAGATAATAAGAACACCAAAAGTATCTCCTCAAACAGACGATAAACGCAAAAATCCACAACACTCATTAAAAAGAAACAAAAACTTAGCACTAAGGGAGCGGTGTTAAAATGAGCATTTCAATTTTTGAAAACAAAGAAACATCAAAGTGACGCGCGACACGAGACCGTTTCGAGCACTCGATTGGCTGAAAATGGTTGAAACTCACGTGCTATTGGTCAAAGATAATGTTTGTCTATCAGTTTTGCGGGGGAGATAAACCAAAACTTAACCGCAAATGTTGACAGAAGCTTTCCTTAAAAAGAATACGAATAAAACTCAACCTTATTTTCTTTGATATAAAGTATAATTTCTTCTAAATGTTGTCATTACGACTGGGTGAAATCTAGATGATGAAGCGAGATGGAAAATCAATAGAGTTTTTAATGGGTGTGAAGAAGAGAGATACTTCGTAAAGGGGTTGCGTTACACTTTATAAGTAAAATGTTATGTTAATGTTTGAATATATTAAGCCTACGTTTTCTTTCTAATGAATATTAATTCAATGAAATTTATATTTGAGTGTAAGTGACAGAAAATTAAAGGTAAAAATCTGTCAGAAGATGTTTACTTAGCTTTTCTTTTTAATTTTAATTTTAGATATAATTATTTAAAAAAGAAAAATTAAAAAGAATGTAATATTTGATTGCCTTGTAATAGAAAATATTTTTATTTTATAATATTACGAAATAAAATTTTACAAAGAAAAAAAACCCTTAAAATAGTTTACTAACATTATAGTAAAGGTAGCTTATAATTTCGAAAGAAATGAAATACGTCATTACCAAAAATCAACTCCTTATTTTACGAAATAATTTTATTACAATAGATAATTTAAAACTGTCCAACTTCACCCCACCACTCGAGATAAAAGAGGGATGGGCGGGGCGCGAAATCAAACTGAAACACTATGAAAATCTAGCTATCCCTTTCACGCAAATGAGCAGTCCAAACTGCAGTAAGCGGCTTACAATGGGAGTTGACACTGGGTAGTATAGCCATCCTTTTCTGTCCCACTCTGTCAAATAGAGCTATCTCGTTAACAGCCCTTCGTAGATATAAAGGTATAAGCGAAGTACAGTCGGTTCCACGTGAGACTGTATTTTGTAATCAGTGAAGTGCCGCCTTTATTCTGAAGCGCAGGCACAATGTTCGCGCGTTTGACAATTTGACATTTAGTTTGGCGGGAACGGCATTTTATGTTTTCAGATAGGCAAAGGCTTAATATTATACAGTCCGGTATTTTATAAGTGAGCTCTTTTAATATAATAGTTGTTATAGTGATGTTAAAAGCCAGTTGAAGATTGTTACAGTTATTGCGTTTGCAATAACTCGGATTCTAGTTTAATTTAAACCAATAATAAGGTAGGTAAGATATTATCGTTATAAGTTATTTTAATGTTACTGCTTTCCCATAAAAACTAATGGTCGCTGAAAAAAAAAAACAATGAATAAGTAACTAAAATAAACTATACGCAAATAAATTTATTTTAAGTATATTTAGTGTTTGAGGGTCAAATTAAAAATATATAGTTATATAGTTTTAAAAATAACTTACGCCTAAAGTGCTCCTTTTTCTTTGTTTAGAAATATTCATGGAAGCTTCAGAATTTACAGATAATTTCATCGTAGACTTTCTCTTAGGTTTTTCCTTTTCTGTAGTAAGTTCTACCTTAACTGTTTCATCTTGCAATGTCTTTACATCTGTGGTAAGTAAATCTTTATTATCGTCCACGACGGTTTCCAATTCTTTAATATTTTTATCTGTTACACTAGATAGGTCTAGTTCTGTTGTTTCTAGATCTTTCTCTGTGATATTTCCTAAAGCTGTTGTAATTAATTGTTTCTTAACATCAATAGCACTTGATGATAGTGGAGTGTTTTCAGCTTGGTCGCCAATTTTCTTGGTTACGTCTAAATTTACTGTTGTTGCTGTAATTTCATCTAAGAATCGATTAGTCTGTGTATTAAATTCTTTTAATTTTTGCGTAGTATTTTGCGTTGATTCTTCTTCCTTTACTATATTTGTAATATTAGTGTAAACTTTAGTTATTATAGTTTCTGTAGTAAAAGTATTAGATATTTCTTCATGTGCTACAATGTCAGTTGAATTGGTTATTAATTCTATTTTTGTCATCAATTTAACACTATTTTCTTTATCAATGCTAACAGATGCTAATTTCTTTAATTTTGTGACATTTAATGGTATTTTTCTGGTCGTTTTATTAGGTTTATTTGTCAGTTCATCTCTTTGTTTCATTATTCTATTTGTTAGGACATTTTTAAATTCTTCCAGAGTCAGGAATGCTTTGGGTATTTTCGATTCAACGGGATTATTTATGTATATAAAAGGGTCTGGCCCAGTTCTTAGACTTTCTTTAACTATAAGGTTATGAACTTTAAATCCATTTACTTCTTTGAGTTTTTTTATATGTATTTCGTATTGTTTATCGTTTTTAAATATTCGCCGTGAGGATATATTTGTTTTATCTACAAAAAAAGAAAGATAACAAAAAATAATTATGTTAAAAAGATTAAAATAAGCAGGTATTATTATAAAAATAGCTATAAGAACTTCATTAAAACAATTTTATGTCGACGAATAAAATTGATAAATTATTAAGCCTTTAAAGAACATTTTTTTTCTACAAAAATATGTTTAAAAAATATACCATCAGAAACGGCTTCAACGTATTTTAAGTACAGATCCGATACCACATCATTTGGTAGAATTTTCATTTTACCACATGATATAAAACATTTTAAACACAAAAACAATATAAATAAAATTAATTTGAAATCAAATCTCTCCATGCGTCTCATACTTCGCTTTACTTCACATGTTTATAAATGCAACAGATTGATAAAGATTACAATTTTACACTTTAACGCATGTGTGAGTTTAATTACAAAAGTTTGAAACGATGTTGATAATCTCAGAAGCAAAAAACAAAAAAAAAAAAAACAAAAATGCTTTTATTTTAATCTCACCTAAGTAGATTGACCCAGCATGTTTTGTTCTGACAACTTTTTGTTTTTTTGTGAATAGATCGACTTTTTTTCAATTTTATAAATGTATTTCTGGTCTTTACAACAACGAAAATAAATAATAATAAAAGGATTGCCCAAGTTAGTTCAGTCATTCGAAAATATTGTTTGTACGTAGATTACGGTGATTAATTTTTATTTACATAGTCATCAAATGCTTAAATAGCAAACATACTTTTGTTATTTTAAATTATTCCTAATATATAAGTATTTTTTTAATCAAAATAAAAAGATTTAAAAAAATTATCAAAAGATTGAAAAAAAACTCTGGACATGGAAACCCTAATCTCCAAGTGCTCGGAAATATACTTTACTATTCTCATACCTACCAAATAAATATGAAATCATAAACAAATAATTGTGTTTGCTCGCAAACGAAAAAAAAAACCGACTTCAATTACATCGACGAGTAATACAACGTAAATCGACGAAAAAATGGTCAAGTATCACGCGTTAAGATTACTCAAAAAGTAGTTATCAGATCTCGATAAAATTTATATGTTACCATATGATAAACATCAGCTTTCGATTAAATTAAAAATTATCAAAATCGGTATACCCAGTAAAAAGTTATTGCGGATTTTCGAGAGTTTCGCTCGATTTCTCTAGGATCCCATCATCAGATCCTGGTTTTTTTATCATGGTACGAAACTAAGAGTATCTTCTTTCCAACAAAAAGAGAATTATCAAAATTGGTACATCCAGTAAAAAGTTATGTGGTATAATACAACGTAGGTCGACGAAAAAAGCGTCAAGTAAAAACGCATTATTAGATATAACTAGAAAAGTAGTTGTTAGATCTCAAATAAATTTAAATGGGACCAATTGACACATACCACCTTTCGATTAAAAAAAAATTGTCGAAATCGGTCCATACGATCAAAAGTTCTGATGTAACATACATAAAAAAAAATACAGTCGCATTGAGAACCTCCTTCTTTTTTGGAAGTCGGTTAAAAAGGAAAGCAATTGTCAATACATTTTGTATTGACTATTTCGGAAAAATGAATTACTAATGTGATCTATGGCAGCCTAACTATTATTTCTAAAAGTTTTGACTATTTGAATTTTTGATTCTGCCTCACGCAAAAGCTGCTCCGTAAAATGCGCTTTAACAGTTGTACTTCTGGAAATCTAAGCTTAAATTTTGTATAACTTTCCTCTTGATACACAGTTCAAAAAAGTGTTTCTCCCAATTATAGTGAAATAGAAACAATATGTTATGTTCGCTTTGTTCCTAGAGTAAACAATATGGACGAATACAGGGTATTTGTTATTAATATCTAATAATAAAAATAAGGTGTACAAAAAGTGTATTGACTTACTTAAAACGGAATTATTACTCGCATAACAATAAGACTGTTAGTATTTGTCTATTTTTTGTTAATGACATTTAACTCGTGACTATGCTAGTCCGCTGCTATGCTGTACCGGTGCAGATTTAATTTGATTTGATTTTATCATAATAATGTTGAAATTTTGCGTGCTGTTTTCTTTAAAATAATTGTAAAATTCTAAATATATCTAGCTAAGTTTCATTATATTATGTAAAATATTTATGTGTATCTAGAAAATATTCAATACCTAAATAGAAATAAGACTTATAATAATTATTTTAATAACGTCTTTATTTCTTTATTCTTTCAAACCATTAAAATAAAAAATAAAAATATTTAGTATTAAATTAGTGAAAAGCGGGTTTAGATCGTCATTTGATAGAGTATAATATATTATTTCTTATCTTTAAAATTGTAAATTATTTAGCGATTATTGAATCGAAATGTATGACAATATAATTATGTTAGTATAGCCTCTGACTTGTCCACAAACTTTTATTAACTTTGACTTTTAATTGAACCATTCCGTTTTTATGAGTGATTGTTAATTGTAAAAATCAATTGACTACCAATAAAAGATTGCTATATTAGATAATTATCTTATATTATGGTTAGTATAAGTATTCCTCGTACAAACCTCATTATCACCCTTGTACCCGCCACAGTCAGTTAATCAATGTCGAGTTAATCGAACCAATGAATAACAAGTGTAACCAAGTACCGCGACAAACCTTTCATAGGGTCCAGTGGTCGGCTGGAACTCACGCCCACATTCCTAACGTTTGTCCACTCATCGCACTTCTATACTAAACAAGTGAAATAATTATTTACTAAGATAAATTTAAAGATTTAAATCAAATCTGAAATTGGTTATGCTAATTTTTTTTATTCTTTATTTAAACACGCCTCAATTTGGTTAAAATTATTCGTACTAAATCGAATGCTAGAAATTCGAAAGTTTTTAAGGATAGACTTGGTACTCGTACTCTCAAAAATACTGAACTGATTGTAATGAAAGTAGTTACATAAATAACATTAAATTAATAATAATAAGTTTAAATAAACGGGATTAGAGCTGACGCGAGTGAAACCGCGGGATGCAATTTGTCAATATTATCTAAAACAGTATCAATCCTTTTCAAAGATATACAGAGCAACAACATATAAAAAAAATTGAAACTAGTACCACTTATTAAATTGTAATAATTTGTTTATTTTTTATCATTCATCATTACTTCATCACTTTAGATTATCGCAGTCCATTATAGACCTCCACAATTTCGCACCAAAAAATGGTGTGAACCCCGTCCGAAGTCCGTCTTACGAAGTCTGTCCGGGCAGCTAGTCTGTATAAATAAAAATGAATGTTGCTAAGTGCATAACTCGAGAATGGCTTGACCTATTCGGCTCGTTTATTTTCATTGTATGTTCCTTAAGGCCTACGGGGGCCCAAAGAAGGGTTTTTATTAAAAAAAAAATTAAAAAAAATTACTATTAGCTTTTTGGTGCTGTGTAGCGACAGCAGTAAAGAATATAGCCACCCCCTCTCTTCCCGTGGGTGTCGTAAGAGGCGACTAATAACAAAGTTCCACTACCATCTTGGAACTCAAAAAGCCGACCGATGGCGGGATAACCATCCAACTGCTGGCTTTGAAATACACAGGTCGAAGACGGGCAGCAGCGTCTTTGGTGCAACAACGCCAGTCCTGCAGTCACTAACCCGCCTGCCCAACGTGGTGAGTATGGGCAATACGCATGAGGTCATGCCATTTTTGGCGTGAACTTGTGGAGACCTATGTCCAGCAGTGGACTGTGATAGGCTGAAATGATGATAATGATGATTAACCCTTTTGAGGCGGTGTGGTTACGGCAGCAAAGAATATAGCCACCTTCTCTCTCCCTGTTGATGTCGTAAGAGGCTACTAAGTTCTAAGGGATAACACAGTTCCACTACCACCTTGAAACTTAAAAAGCCGACCGATGGCGGGATAGCTATCCAACGGCTGGCTTTGAAATATACAGACCGAAGACGGGCAGCAGCGTCTTCGGTGCGACAAAGCCAGCCCTGCGGTCCCCAACCCACCTGCCCAGTGTGGTGACTATGGGCAAAACACATGAGTTCACGCTATTTTTGTCACGAACTTGTGGATGCCTATGCCCAGCAGTGGACTGCTATTAGCTGGTGTGTGTATGTGTGTGTGTGTGTGTGTGTGTATTAACTTTTGACAGAACAAAGTCTGTCCGGGCAGCTAGTAATAAATACGCTAGCTACGCTAATACGCTAGCCTGTAATATCCCACTACTGGGCATAGGCCTCTTTTCCCATGTAGGAGAAGGATCAGAGCTTAATCCACCACGCTGCTCCAATGCGGGTTGGCGGATATATTCTCTACTATGAGTAACGATCGCTATCAGGTATACGTGATAACAACCGGGACCGACGGCTTAACGTGTTCTCCGAGGCACGGTGGGGAGACCCACAAGGACTGCACAAACACCCAGACCACGGCAAACACCTGTATGGCCAATACAAATATTTGTCATGTGCGGGAATGGAACCCGCAACCGCCAGCGCAACAGGCACAATCCATAGCTGTAACCATTGCGCCAACGCGGCGTCTAGTAATAAATAAATATAGTTAAATAATTAAAAAAAACTATAATTTATATACAATTACTAGTGGACTCGGCAGACGTTGTCGGGAAATCAGCTACCAAATTTGATAGCTTACTTGCCGATAGCAGCGCCACCTACCGGGTCCAATTATGATAAAAACTACCCTATCTTCCAAGTTGGATAAAACTACAAATGCTTACAAAATTTGATAAAAATTGGTTAAGTAGTTTCGGAGCTACAAACATTTAAAATTTTCATTGTTAACGCCCACCCCCGCAATCCTTATTAGGGATGAGTTATCATAAAATGCGCTCATCGATCATTTCAACATCAAATATATGAAATTTCTACCAAATTTGGAGTCGATAGGAGCTGTAGTTTAAAAACGGGAATTTTCCATTGTTAACGCCCCCGCAACCCACTCTTGGAAATTCTTAAAAAGGAATATCCCCACCAAATTTCAAGTCTCTACGCCTTATGGTTCCAGAGATATCGTGATGAGTCAATATATAGGTGGAAATCTCTTATATATATATATAAATGTAAATAAACATACGTTATATCCACCAGCTGTGGAGTTAATAAGAGATAAAAACAATATAACAAAAAAATTGAAAAAAGAAGATAAATAAACCAAAAATAACATATGTACACGGTAAATATAGTATCCGCTTACCTTACCAAAAGAATAACAACAAATAAGAAGAAAAAAAAATTTTTTCAATTAAACAACATTAAAAAGATTTAGTAAAATTTTGTATTGTTTAAAAACAAAGATGAATTTAAAACCGTATGAAAGGATAACAAAAAAAAGTAAATTACTATACAAAATACAACAAATCTAATACAACAACTTATAGGATTACATTAATTAGCACAAATTCAGACTTTATAGATAAAAACTAGCTGACCTTGCAAACGTTGTTTTGCCGTATTTGTCATTAACCACATTAATCCCCCTCTCCCTATAACTTAGGGGGATGAAAAATAGATATTGTTCAATTCTCAGACCTACCCAATATGCGCACAAAATTTCATGAGAATCGGTCAAGCCGTTTCGGAGGAGTTTAATTACAAACATCGCGACACGAGAATTTTATATATTAGAATAAACTTAAAAATTTATAAAACTTTACGTGTAGGTAGACAAAAATAATAAAATTGACCTTTAAATTGAAGTAAGCAGATGTAACAATTTTTTAATAGTTCTTTTCGTACGCGGAACAGTTTTCCGACGGTCTGCATTTGTTGAACCTGCGTCCGCTATATAGCTTTCTTGTGATTTCAACGGCGAGTGAGAAATCTCCTGAAGCTCCAACGCAGATTGTACCTGGTGACGTGAACCACCAGGTGCTATTACAAAGATACTGTCCTCTCGGGTAAAACACTTCCGAAACTTTGTTTTGCTAGCTGAAAAAAGTCGTGCCGAGTCTTCGTCAGAAATTTCGACTGAGTTATACATGTGCCCTTTAACTTGGTCTTGGCAAACCACACTTTATCCCGGAAAACGATGTCTGTAAACTTCACTACAATCAGCCTGTTTTTATCGTTAGAGGGCTTGCCAAGACAATGTGAAAATTTGATGCTTGCACTGGAGAAGTTGGGCAAGTCCAACGACAAGAGACACGAGCGGTTGTGTCTTCTGATTTGTTTTCCTCTATTCCATGTAGCAGTATCGTTTTACGTCTTTTTCTCGTTTTCAGGCATTCCATTTCAATACCAAGAAATTCTACTTGGCGCTGCAGTGAAGCCAAAGCTGACATGATAAATACCTTGAAGCTGTTCAATTCGGCTAATAGTGAAACCATGGCGATGAGGCCTTCTGCAATTCTTGCTGAAACTCACGCATTTTAGTTTTGAATGTGTCTGCCATTAGATACTATTTCTTTTAAGGACTCCATTGTTTTTATATTACAGGAAAGGTGGTACGTCATTTAAGACTAAATATGCACAAGCATAAGAAAAATCGCACTCAAAACTATTTAAATGAATTAAATTACTACGAGCACAAAATTTCTTATTACTTCTTTCACAACTACCCTAAACATTATAAGTACCCCTCGTTTCGGATTTCTGGAAATCGATTAAAAAGAAAATGGTATAAGCACATTACCGTGGGTACTAAAATCGTTTTACAACTATCAACAAAATTAACATAATTCCATAACCAACTGGCAATGTGAATATAGTATCCAGGTGGAACTTTTAAACCAACTTGTTCCTGATTTACCATCTTTTTAAAATGACTTGACTAGATATATCTTATACTATTAAACAAGCAATTCTTGTATATATATAGAATCTGATGATCCAACGATTTTCATGAAATTTAGTACGCAGGTAATTTTGGTGGAGATAAATAAATCTAGCGATAAAGCTTTAGATTAGAAAAAAACCGTATTTTGGGACCGTGGGGAGAAGGGGGGGACGCTACCCCTGGTACCACTGTCACACTTCGGAACCTCATGGTTATGGAGATATCCATGGTTAAAGTTTTGAGGTTAGAAGAAGAATTTCGCAGCTTTCACACGTTATTTTCACATTTCACACGCTTTTTTTACATTTCACACGCTATTTTCACATTTCACACGTTATTATCACGTTTCTAATGTTTAACAACTGAGAAATAGATGTTTTAATAAAAAATGACAGGCCACTTATCATTTCGCTCCAAAACAATGTAACCATAAATTCATTTTTTTTGTTTAAATAACTGTAAAATGAAGTAACCCTGTTTATCGACATAGTTTTGTTACAAAAAAAATAACCCTAAGCTATCTAATTTAAAAATTACACTGTTTATCGACATAGTTTTGTTAAAAAAAATAACCCTAACCTATCTAATTTAAAAATTACACCGTTTATCGACGTAATTTTATAACAGTAAATAAAAATAAAATATATTTAATTAAAAAACATAACATGAAACAAGGTTGTATGGTCTAAGACCTTTGCCTTTACAGTTATTTAAACAAAAACAATGAATTTATGCTTACATTGCTTTGGAGCGAAACGATAAGTAGTGCGCCATTTTTTTTAAAGCATCTAATATCTCAGTCATTAAACATCAGTTGTATCGTTTGTTAAAAAACCGTGTGAAACAAGTTAACGTCTAAAATGTTAATATCAAGTGCGAAATGTGAATATAACAATTGAAAGGTACGGAACTAAGCATGGTTACAGCAAGTTGTATCGTTTGTTGATCTTGGAGTCGAGACGTTTTTACGTACTCCTGTTTGAAAATAACTTAGAAAGTTGCGAAACGGCGCATGGGTGGACCGAAAAGACCACGGTTCAAATCCTCGATCGATTATTATTTTTTCTTTTTTTTTTCTAATTGCACTCGTTCTTTTTTATTTAATAATATATGTAAAATCGAAAAATATTATTTATATTTTATCATTATTATTTTTTAATTATTTTTTTTTATTTTTGATTTTTTATATTTATTTATACTTTTTATTATTGTCGGTAAAAAAATACTATTCATATTTTATAAATATGTAATTCGTATTTAAATATGATTTCCAAAAAACACGATTTACTAAAAATACCGAGCTAAGCTCGGTCACCCAGGTACTAACATTTTTTATATCCATTAAAGATATGGGTAAATATCTTTTGTAGTTCGGATCTTAAACCAATAAGATTCAATTGCTTTCTTTAATTTAAATTATACCGTCCCTAACTAGGAATCTAATTATTCAATTAAAACCAATATTGAGATCTTCTTCTTTTACTTTGCCTCCCTGAAGGATTTGAGAGGAGAATGTATAAAAATGACATGTCGTATATTCTATTTAATACGTATCAAATTTGAATGTTACAAATTATTAATGGTAAATAATAAAAAAACACACAAATTCAATATCACTCAATATTTACTTCTATTTAAACTAACTTTGATAAGTATTTCTTTGAAAAAACCATGTCAAGTTATTTATTGTAATTATCCTAATTTTGAATTGATTTTAAAAATGTTATATGTATGATATAATTAAATTATGGTTTTATAACTTCTAATCACACCCCCATTAATCGATCAATATTTGTAGGTCACCACCATAGAAGAATACGGAGTATACACCATGCTGCCGGCGCAGCAACTTGCGCCGATAACCCCATGGCCACCCGATGCCATGCTCGACCGCATGGACGACTTGGCGCACAAAGGTAAAGGTAATGGTGACCACCATTTATAAATAATTACTACAACAACAGCGGAAAACAAATCTGCTGATATCAGCTCAATAATCTATCGTTATCTGTATTTGCTTACTAGAGACTTACTTCATAATCATAATATCCATGACACACAACATTAAACTTAAGAAAAATTTAAGTTTTAATCAAAAATGTACTTAGAAGTATATAAATAAGAAATAGATATATGTGAGTAGGTTTACGTAATAGGCATACTTCTTACTAATTAACAGTAATTGTTTCTAGTTATGTTGAGTCCTCTTTATATTTAGTACACCTGCACCACAAGCATCTTGTGTTGTCTGAAACACCCGATCCCCATTGACGTAGCTAGGGATCTTCTTACATACAGGGAGATAGGTCTACCGTCTAAAATCTTTTCATAATATTTTAATCTGAGTCTGGTAATAAATAAATTAAAAAAAAACAATTACCACAAAAATATCGTATCGTCACAATTTAATTTTTATAATCGAACTAAAGTAACTCATTATACCTTAGTTTGATTTATATATATTAAAAATAAAATAATAATAATAAATGCTTAAAAAATCTTTAATACAAAGTTTTTCTTTAGTGGGAATAGAAGATTTCAAGGGGACTTTTGACCTTATTCCCTAACCCCTAGCTACGCCCATGCTGATCCCCATTACGTCTTCTAACTAGTCTGTCATATAAACGTGATTAATTGGAGTAAGCAGGCTTGTGGTGAACAGGGCACAGCGGTGTTAACCAGCTCGGCGGCGTGTTTGTAGGGGGACGACCTCTGCCTGACTCCACGAGGCAGAAGATCGTGGAGCTCGCCCACTCGGGCGCGAGGCCCTGCGACATCAGCCGCATCCTGCAGGTCTCCAACGGCTGCGTGTCGAAAATACTCGGCAGGTTTGTCGAATTTCATGTACATAAACTTTAATGTTACAACCAGTAATTGTTCCACTCTCAAACAAAGGCTTTTTCTGAAATGGAACTTCATTTCGTCAAAATAGGTGTTACTTATGTCGAGTGGGCATAAACATGGACATTATAGAAAAAATAACGCTTTTTTCGGTCCAGCATGCGTTCTTCTGTCTACTATGGTTACGGAAGTATTAAAAAAAAAACAAACAAAATTGTAAGCTAATTTTTGAACTGAACAGTTAAATCCATAAAAATAAATTTAGAGACACGTACAGTCGAAGAAGTCAACAATCCCTTTTTAACAGGTAATTGAAATTATTTATAATAACACAATTACACTATTTCATTACAAATCTGTATATATTTAAGGTTCCAATCAACGTACAACTCACATTTCATCTAAACACAAAAACACAAGTATAAAGAAAAGTTTTCAAATAAAATACGTATCTAGGAGAAAAATTCTGCTTGTACATTATTCAATTTTCTTGGTTTCATGGTTTTCACTTGACTTCTACACTAATCATGCTTCATTCTTGTCTGTGGCGACGCCCACACATCGTCACACATATTCCAATAAGATGGGATTTACGCTAAAATTATTCAGTAAATAGAAGAACGAACTTGTATAAATATTTTCATTTTTTCTTCCATAATATCACGTCACGTTCCTTCGGACGGAAAGTTTGATATTATTTGTAACTTATAAACGTACTGAATAGACTCATTTGTATACGCTTGGCGATTACAGAAGATGTTGAAGATGTTCAGTTTATTTTTGTTCTATTGCTCTGTATAATGGCACCGTTACTGAACCGCACTTTTTTAAAACCACGATTATCCGGTGTCTTTTTATGTATTTTTGTATTATGAGTCAATTTGGCACTAATTATTGCCTGTTACAATAAATTTATAGCATGTAACACTTGACCTTAAATCAAAAAATCGTACTAGACAAAGTATCGAATTAGCCCAAACCGCAATTGTCATAATACGAGCACGGAATTATGTTACACAGAACCATCCCAAAAATGCCGTTGAAACATACACCGCATCTAACTGGCTGTAACCACAGAAATGTACTCATGACCACACACCACTAGCGATAACCTTGCCAAATTAAACAGACCCCGGTTTGTTGGAAGTAGCTTAATGTGCCTATAGGTGCTTCTAAAGTGGTTACGCTATACGAGACAAGGTGACTGCAAAGGTTGGTTAGGATGTAATATGAGAACGACTATTTCACGTGCAATGAACGTAGTTTATTTTTTACCCGACTACGGCAAAGCTAAAAGGAGGGTTATGACATTAGCAGTCTATGTGTGTATGTATGTATAAATGTTAATTTGTTCCCTCATATTTCCCAAACTACTTGTTATATTTGGACAAAATAGGCATCATTAGAAACGTTTTAATTATTCGTTGATTATAGGCTATATAGTGTCACATTATATTGAATCTGGCGCCCTCTAAAGGACATAAAGTGACGTAATAAAATTTTATTTTTGGGTTCGGTTTTTAGTTTTTAACTTTATCTTGTGTTCATTTTTCTTAACGCTAATTACGTTGTTTGAGAATGTTTTAAGAATTTTAAATAATACATAAAAATTAATATGTATCTGCTTCTAGTAAAGGTCTTTAATTAAAAAAATCGACATATACATGTACCAACATATACAATTTCAATGTTGTGTAATATTAAATGACACAAATATATTTTTATGCTACCTAACTCAAATTTATGCTATGTCTACGACGCATAAGCGCTGTGGTCACAGCACTGTTGCGTTAGCGCTCCCGAGTTCGATCACCGCTCATAAAAACGTTTAAATAAGCCATACAGATTTTTGTCGTCGCATGAACATTTATAATTGTATTTTGTATTTCTAAATCTGCTACATAGAAGAAAATACGCTTTAATCTTCTTCTTAATAAGCCCATATACTTTTGACTAGCGGTGGACTCTTACAGAACCATATTGAGGTAGGATATAATAGCATATACCTGGAGCAGTCCGTCTGGGAAAGTACCCCAACCTTACAGAAAATCACACCTAAATAATTTTACTCTCATATATTTTTGTGTCCTATGCGTCTTGGTGAGTAACGTGACCAAAGCTCCTAAAAACAATTGAGGGTAAGGACAGCACCGTCTTTGCGATACTTCTGGTGTTGCAGATGTCTATAGACTACGATAACCGCTTACTATCGCTGTGCGGGCCGTACGTTTGCCATCCCAATCGTATAAAAAGAGAGTAATATAATAATTAGCATATTATTACATAAAAAGGAATGAAGCAGCAGTGACATGCAATAATTAATATTTACTTTCATTACAAAACTGAAATGAACACAGATCGACATATGCACTTAGATATTTTATTTAGATAAAATTACCAACTTATTAGGTAAAAGTGGTATAAGACGTCTGACAGCTGGCCGGTAAGGCGAAGGTACAACCAGGTATCGAACCTGATACCCGGCAACCTGATACTGTGCCCTACCGCCGATGGTATCACCTATAGGTGACAGCTTACGCAGGAAGCTTTAGGGTTCGCTTTAATTAAAAAATATGATGAAACTTGAGGTTAAATTTTAAAAAGTAAAGTTTTTTAATACAAATTAAAAACAAATGCTACCTTAGTACAAAATATTATAGCTAGAGCTATATTATTTTTTATAGGTATTTTGACAAATAAAAAAAAAGTTGCAGAGTATAACAAACCATGTAAATGTATATTTTAATATTTAGCTTGTATAGCTTGAAAGATTTAATTTTATCGATTACAAGAAAAAAATATAATAACGGCAATACTATATTGTATAGTATTGTAATACTTAGAATTGTATAGTATTGTAATACTAGAACAACACGAAAGAAAAAAGGTTTTTTTTTATAAGACTTATACTGTGTGTAAGTTCTTAACTTTAGCTACTTAACTGTTAATTTAAACTAAGAGGTTACTACAAAAAAGTATTTCTATTATATAATAATCTTTTCTTTTTATTTAGTCCGTTACGTTGCACTCCTGGCATAGAACTTTTTAATAATATAGAAGGCTTCTTGTATTCGAATAAAGATAAGAATTCAACTATAAAAAGATTGAAACTAATCATTTTATATGTCAGTATATTAATATTTTTTTTTATAAATAGGTATTATGAAACGGGATCGATACGTCCTCGGGCTATAGGCGGTTCGAAACCGCGTGTGGCCACCGCCGAAGTTGTGAGCAAGATCGCGCAGTACAAGCGGGAGTGCCCTTCGATCTTCGCCTGGGAAATCCGAGACCGCCTGTTGAGCGAGGGAGTCTGCACGTCCGATAATATTCCTAGCGTGAGTACGATTTTATCATTTTAATTTGTAAACTACCTTCATTTTTTTACCTTGTAAATTTTTTACGAAATATAAACCGACTTTAATTTGTTAAAAGTGCTTTTGCAGCTAACTTGAAATGAAGAAAATTTTGATTTCGAATTTTTATTTACTAAGAGCCTATTTCACAGATTGGTGATTAACGCTATTTAACGAATGACAGTTAAAAGTTTCTGATATATTATTCTTTATTCAAATCAAACTGCATTATATTTATGAGATAATACTATTCGCAAATGTTAATTTAAAAGTTGTTTATTAATTGACGAGAAACAATTCTTGATAGCCTATTCTACCTCCTCCTGTTATAGTTTAATTCGTAGCTTATGTACAGGATAAACTTTATCTATAATCGGCGAAATTTTATAAAAATTGCGCTGACGGAGGAGTATAAAATTTCGCACACTTATAGTTTATATAGAGAAGGAGTGCAGTTTTTTTAAGTATGCATAAAAAAAATTAAAAACAAATTTATATAAAACTAATTAAATATAAATTATTTAAAAAAAGTCGAAAAGAACTTGTGTAGAAATATAGCAAATTCAACAAATCCTTGTAAAAGACACGGGCGAGATATTATGTTTTACATGTTTCTACAAAAGTTTTCTTTCAGTACAAGTAAAACATTACATTGTACGGACGTAGAGGTAAAATACACATTTATCTACACAATTGAAGAAAATCCTTTCGTAATTTAAAATATACATATAATTCTATAATTCCATAGAACGTTATATCTTAAGAAAATACTTACTTTCCTTTCAAACTACCTTTATTTTTTCACCTTGTAAATTTTTTACGAAATATAAACCGACTTACGGCAACACCTTTCTTGAGTACTAAAAATGAAAGGGCATCGAAAAACACAATGGTTCCTATAGCTATACTTCGATTATATACAGTGTGCTATAACGCCTTATCTTCCCGAGCACTATACAGGCCTCCCCTTACGCTTTCCCCTCCCACCGTGGCAAAACAATATGACGTTATAGCTTTTTTCTTCATCTTTTCCTTTTTTTTTTGAATACGAAGCTCCCTTCACTTGGACGATATGTATAGGATGATTTAAAACACGCTTAATATAGAGATGTTTATATATGCACAATATTATAATTATCTTTTTATATGTAAAGTATGAACATCTTGTATTCTTATTTTACACCAACACAGATTAAGTATATACCTATTTGGTTAATACTTTAGAAAACCTTTTTTTTTCATGTAACTTCACCGCTATGTAAAAAATATATAAGTAGGTAGCTAAGCCGTTAAATAGATCGTAAAAGATACTAAAAAAAGCGTTATTTTTTGTTTTATATAGTATTAAAGTTAACGGCCTCACTATCAAAATTTACGATTCAACTCTTTAACGTAATGTGTAATGTAGCGAAAAAAAATACTCCTGAAACGCTATGAATACGAAAATATCATTGTAATAATGCCTTCTTTTTTAACGACAAGAGAATCTTAAACATCCTTTACGACGAAAACGTTCCCTTCGGTGCTTAACATAAATTAATTAAGAATTTCGCGCCATCACCCTGTTGCTGACGGCTTAGAAAAAGAACCGACTTTGAATACCACCAAGATCGTGAAAAACATAACCGTCATGAAAAGTATGACGTGGAAGAAGGGACAAAGATATGCATTTTTAATGAGTGCGAAAGAGTTGGCTATCTATCTCTTTTTCGACGTCTGAGAGGGAGCGATTTTGACACGGTATGAATAAAGAAAATATGAAGGTTTTGTTGCCGTAAAAATTCCAGTACAGGGGATAAAGTCTTTAAGTTATCTGCGAGGGTACGAGGGTGGTTCCGGAGACAGGTACTCTCGAAGACAAAAGATCGTTTCGTAGGTATCGATAAATTGCACGGTTATATTATTTAAATATTTAAGTTGTATATTTTTTCTTTCTATTTGTTACTTTGGTTCGATATGACTACAAATAATACTACACAATATATCCTACTGTTCAAGTGGTGAGATTTATAACAACAGAATGTCGTCAATGATACACATCATATTGATTCCATAACTATTTCATAACTAAGCTTTAGAAGACGGATTAAAAACTTATAATAAAACAACTGCAGTATATATGCTGCCAACAACTGGTGTAAATATTAGTTCGATGTTCAACCTATCGCTTAACGCCTGAGTGTCTACTTATCAAGAATACGACACTCAAAAGTTACTTTTTGATCAGCAGATAAACGATAGCTAGTTGAATTGGGCATTACATTTTTCATACACTTAGCATTTATTCGGAATATGTGCCTTAAGTCATACACCAGTTTGAAACCAAGTAAGCTTAACAAAACCGTGTGTATATCAAAATAGATCTGTCTCTTATTGTACAAGGAAAAGGAAATATGATGTGGCACCAATGATCGGCTTAAACAATAATCTAAGCTCTGACTTAAATAATGATTACAAAAAATATTTAGTAACATGATAAATCATCAACTGTTGAAAGAAAGTATAAAATGAAAGGAATATAATAATAGATTATATATATATCAATATAGATGATATGATAGGAATATAATATCTGATTTTGTCTACTAGCGTTAGATTTTTGAGCCAATTTGCATAAAGATTACTTGTCAATCAATCATTACAGCCTATACAGTCCACTGTTGGACATAGGCCTCCACAAGTTTACGCCAAAAATAACGTGAACTCATGTGTTTTGCCCATAGTCACCACGCTGGGCAGGCGGGTGTCTTCGGCCTGTGTATTTCAAAACCAGCAGTTGGATGGTTATCCCGCCACCGGTCGGCTTTTTAAGTTCCAAGGTGGTAGCGGAACTGTGTTATCCCTTAGTCGCCTCTTACGATACCCACGGGAAGAGAGAGGGTGGCTATATTCTTTAGTACCGTAGCCACACAGAACAGATTTAGAGATTACTTGTATTAACATTTTATTCATAATATTTAGTTGTATATTCAATTAGAGTCTGTAACATTATTTAAAGAGAAATTATTCAAACCCGCTTTTCAATCCCGCGGCACTGAATAGGCTGCGGGGTAGCAATACCTACGCACTTCTGTTCGAAAGTGATTGGAGGCCGAATATTTTAATATAAACAATCGATCCGTAAGGAGTTCACGTCGGAATCATCTAGCCGTGTATGTTTTATGTTTAAATTTATGTACACCGTCACACGCTTACGCACATCGGAAAGTCATTTCATGAGACAAGAGGCGTATAAAGGCACGTGTATATTTGAGATTAGTTTAAGTAAGATTTTTTATGAAGAATTAAGATAAATTTACAAAAAATGTTTTGTTCACATTATGTGTTTACAATACGTATGTAGGTATTTATGTTTCTTTTTCTCTTATATACTTCACTTATCATTACATAACTATTTATATTATTATATCCACCGCCTACCTTTTATCACACACTCGTCTCTACCTAAACGTTGTCTAGAAGAGATTGAAGTTAGGAGTCGAAGAGAGATCTATTGGTAGTAATAAGGCCGCTTTTTATATTAATATTATATTATATTTAAATTCATTTTAAAACATATATATGTAAAGCTGGATTTCTGGATAGTAAAGGATTTTTTTACCTCTTTTTCGTATTTCGTAAATAATAACTATGGAACAAGACCGGAATTTCATATTCATTTAGTTCATAATAGATAGTAGATACCTAAAGAAGAAAACTTAACTGGCTTTGGTCTTTTCTTAAAGTGTATTTGTTACGAGTAGGAAAAGGTGTTGTCAGCTAAGTGCGTCGAAAACAGTCGTAAACAGACTTAAATTGTTTTATTTGAATAAGGTCGTACAAGCAGTTTGTCCGCTAAATGTGATCATCACCTTTACAATCATTGGTAGGGATTTATGTAGAAAAACACGAATTAATAAATAATATTAAAATAGTTTTAAAATGGTTAATTTCAAGTACGGTTTATTGACAAATTATAAAATATTGTTTTATATAAATAAGTCGTAAAATTGTTACTGTTTCTTTTTAGTATTCTGGGGAAATAGAATATTTACGTATTAAAGAACTAAAACAATTTGTAAACGAGTATTAAAGAACTTGTAAGACCCATTGAAATAAATGAAACTGATCGATACAATTCCATTTTAAAATAAAAATAATTTACCTTAAACTGAAAACATACAATACTTGAAAATAAAAATTTTAACTCGACAATATTTATTTCTCTTGGAGGTAAAATAATTTAAATAAAATTGTTAAATAAAAATATTTTCAATAAAATTATATTAATATCTTGAAAGAATATTTATTATAAGTTTTACTGACATTTAAAAAGGGCTTTAATAAAATTTACCTGGAGTTTAAAACTCGATTTAATAAAAACATTTACACCGTTTTTTAATACATTACTTGTTTCTTTGTTTATTATTTATTCATTCATTTGGTTATGAAATAGTACAGACATAGACAAGAGAGTGTACTCTCTGTAGTGTTTAATAGTATTTTAAAAATGTATTGGGTCGGGGAAAAAGTTTCTTTGTATTTCATATAGAAATTCAAGGTCTAAATTAATATAAAGTTCAGTAAGTGAAAATAAAGGCTAATATGATATTTATACAAAAATGAGACGCACTTTCATACGAAACGTTACTTATTTGTGATTTTTCCTTAATTTCAAAAATGCTGATAACGTCTATGGAAAATTCTTAAAGTTTTTAACTCCAGAAATAACGGATTTCCATACCTATTTCATCTCCTATTTCACCCATTTATGATTACAATTTTCACAAAAATCGAAACACGTTAGCACTCATTTTTAATTATTAAACGCCTTACAAGACACCTCACATTCAACGACGAGCGGATGTATGATAAATATAAACTTTCAGTTTTTGAAACTATAACTACTTTACAAAAATATGTGTTCAAATTAAATCATAAACTAAAGACAATTCAAATTCTTAAAAAAAATTTTTTTTTCAGTTAACTCATAATCACATCTCACATAAACTTAAAAATATTTATAAAGAGAAGAAAAAATTGTCATTGCAGATGACATAAAAAAATAATAAAAGTATAAAAATATGGTGTTTGATGAAAACGGAAAATAATAATAAAATATAATTAATACAGAAGAATTATAAATAATAAACATAAATTGTCGTTTCTCTTATTTTCAGGTGAGAGTGTCTATAGATTTAAGTGATTTTTCTTACAATCTAAATTAAAATTTAACGAAATAAAAACTCTTATTTTCAGAGCAACGCAATTTGTTTATTATTTACAAAGAAATACCTTATATATTTATTAGATTTATTGTATGTATTAAAAGGTATTCAAGAATACTTCAAACTTAATTTTATTATTTGGAATTCAAAATAAGATAACAGAGTAAAAACGTCACAATAAGTAGTTTAACAGCAAACAAGACGGCAATAAGCCTTTAGTAAGGGCCCTTCGTTCTAACGAAGCCAGAAAAAACTCAACCCCGTTTTAAAAAAAAGAGATATGCCAATAAAAATGGAATTAACGTGTATAATTATAGGGTTCAATATTAATTGATATAATAGTTAGCTAGGGTTGTCACATGGTATCGCATGTTCCCGTAGCAAATCACTTCCGAGCCACTAAATGCAGGCCAAATTAATGCGTTTAGCACGCTCCCGGTTTGGGGATGACAACTTTATTTTATTATATCACGATATTTTCTTGTCACTTCGGCATCAGCCGTTGATATTTTTTTTTTGTTAGTAACAACCCTTATCGAAAATACACCATATTAATAACGGTATATTGATGTGTTGGCCATGTTTAGTAGCAATGTGAATACTAAAATAAAATACTTGTTAAATGTACTTTTTGTCCTCCAATGTTTGAAGTTATACTTCTTTTGACGGTTAGGGAAAAATGATGAGAGTAAATTTTTACGATGCTCGCGCACACCGTCACTAAAAACCGACACCCTGAAGTTAGCTAGCTAATAAAGTATAACTTCTTAAGTGCGTACATAAGTATACTTTTTTGTCTAGAATTCTAAACGATTCTAGGATTGAAGAGTAGTGCTTAGATTTTCTATCTTTATTATTACAAATTCACCGCCCATTATTTTAGTAATAAAGTCAAAAACGAACACAAAACTTAAAAAATAGTACAAAAGAAAGTACAATTTTGTAATCAAATAAATATAAGCTGAAGAATTATCTATTTGTTTAAACGTGGTAAAAATCCAATAGGAGTGATCCAAGTGGATATTTGTGTTTATACAAATATTAATTTCCGGTCTGGTTGTTAGTCCTTATGGGTCTCTCAACCGTGCCTCGGAGAGCACGTTAAGCTGTCGGTCCTGGTTGTTATCATGTATACCTGATAGCGATCGTTATTCATAAAAGGCAATATATCCGCCAAGCCGCAGTAGAGCAGCGTGGTGGATTAAGCTCTGATCCTTCTCCTACATGGAGAAAGAGGCCTATGCCCAGCTGTGGGATATTACAGGCTGAAACGTAAAGATCCAATATAGGATACTTGATAGCATTAAAATCTCAAAATGTACAAACAGAAATCTTATAAATTTTGTTATTATAAGTATAACTAAATCTGACATTAAATAAAACTTTACCAATATGTAAACAATAGTTTCGAGAAAAGTGTTCTAATGACTACTTTATCACTACAATACTTTTAGACAAAAATATAATTATTAAAACGCGTTTAACACCCAGTATTACCTTTTGCCTAAAAACTTACATCTTTCATTTTAATTTTAACTGTCCATCACAACACACTGACCATCACATTCTTCATATTTCACCAAAACATTACCAATATGTAATATCATACCCCCACGTTATTGGCAATGATCGGTCCAATGAATATCTCATACAGAACACTGATTTAAAATATCATTAGAGCATATCTAAGATCTCACAGGGCTATCGCAACAAATTGTAACAAAGGCTTTAGAAAAAGAGATTATCGAAGACGGCACACGACTGGCACGCGACTGCCTCGCGACCGATCTATGGACCCGTACCCTAATATTGTCACTCGTACGAAAATAAACCCTAACGCTCGTTGTATTCAGTCTAATTTTCTTTAACAGTTTGAGGAAAAGATTTAACGGATTTTACGAAGCTTAAATGACTTTTATTGTGATAGCAATAAAGTGCAATTTGCATGTAACGTTTTTTAGTAAAAGTTACTTAAAACTAAGAAGTGTCGGAGGGAAATTAATACCACAATCGATGGATTTAAAGCTTATAGTGGAGTTGAGTACGTAATGACATGAACAAATAAATACGTATCGCTACAGTTGTCTTGTCAAGTTTGTTTGTTGGGACGTCACACGCAAGTATCACTTCAGGCGAGCGAATTACATTGATTCCTTTTTAATTCTATTCCGCGTTTGCTTTTGACTCGAAGATATTTCGACATATTTTTTTTCATAATAAGTATTTGCTGAATAACTTTATTTCAATAAAATTGTTGATAATTTAGTGGATTTAAAATGAAAAAACTGTTTAGAATACAGAAAAAATTGTCGGCCTATTTTATTGAGTAACTTATAGGCACAATAGGAAGTAAGTAAAAGGGAAGAGAAAGAAAATGTTGCCAGCATAATACACAAAGAATAATGGTTGCGTTCTCAATTACCAGCAAAAATGTATAAAGTTTTTTTTAAATAGCTTTTTAATTAAATACGAATTCTCATATTATCATATTCTGTAACAGATTAGTTCTTTTTTCTTTTTTTTTTAATTAAACATCTCACGTTTGATCTATTATAATTTATCAAAATTGTTTTACTAAAACAATAAATTTTATCATATATATTCATATAGATAAGTATATTTTACACCAGAATATTTTAAAGAATAAGATGTATTAAATGTTCAAACATACTAATAGTTAAATACGTATAAAAATATTGAGTTATACACCTTTCGTATATAATCGTTGAAATGTAGGTATCAAAAAGGTCGGATGCCAACAATCTGCGGTTTCACCTTGGCAAATCACTTGTGGCCTTTTGCGGACAACCTAACTTTGAACCTATTTACCATACAGTACATTGTAGGAAAACGAACCAATTAAGAATTAGCAAAAATCTACCTAAAAAGTATTAATATTGAGTTTAATAAAACTAAAAAAAAACACAATTTTTTTATATCAAATAGAGCACAAATACAAAGTCATTTTAATACATACATTTGTCATGACCATAAATGTTTGGGTTTGTTTGTGTTTTTTTTTTCGGCTAAACACAATACAAGAATTTAATCTATTAACAAGTTATATCGTTACACTATTCGACAGTATACCTACTATGTAATATATGCTTGAAAATAATTTCACAAGATATGCTTACTTTTGACTATCATAACAAGTAAATTTCTCCTTTTATTACCATAAATTATAGACATTAACATAAATATTTAATCATATATATTAAAATTAAATATGCTCTCATTTGTTGTAATAACACACTGCGTAACAATTACGTTTAAAATACTCACTTTATTGGACGCTTGCATTTTATTTATAATATTTTAAAGACCATTAATTCCTAATAATTCCGTCGTCGATATTCTAAGCATGTGTTGATCGTTTCTCATTCATTTTACATGAAATCATAATATAGATTATAACTGCGATAAAATTAAATATAAATCTAATAATAAAGTAACCAACATTAGCCAAAACTCGATACACATTTTTTAATTTCCAACCTAGAGACTTAAATATTAAAAATCCAAAAAAAATCCCAATTTTTATATTTTCAACGACGTTATACCTACATCATTTATCTACAACGCTTTACGCATCACAGACGATTTTCTTGATGTCAATATTAAATCCCATAAATAAAATTTAATACGATCGAAATACCCCATACATAATAACTTAATTACTAGGTAAGATGCAATAAACTGGGGTAGAGACACGTGTGCTGGCGTGGCGCTCTCCGCCCTTCACGCTTATTGGTACCATTATATTATACTCCACTGTGATATCCTGTATACATCCTACTGTTGATCTTCTTCTAACAAGCAGAAGGATTTTAGCTATATGCGATATGCTGATTCTCACTAGATTGACCCATAAACAAGTCTTAGAATAGTTTTTGAAACTTGCAGCTTTTTTACCGCTGAATAGTATGAGATGAATTTTAAAGGTAAATCTTGAACTCTAAAATTGAGCGGTTCCAGATCGAATTGTAATTCTGGTATCAATTTATACTGTACACGTCACAATGCATGATATGAGTCTATTTTTAAAGTCAAGGACTTTAGGACCATCCGAAATAGTGCTCCTCAGCGGGTTTACTTATAAACATTTCGTAGTATATCTTCTTAAACTTGCAGGTTTTTCTGCTTTTTAACGCTTAATATGAGACAATTTTTAAATATCAATCCAACACTTAAAAACTTAGTTGTTCCAGGTTGAATATGAATCCACTCATATCTCTAACATTATAAGTACCTAAATGTGTGGGAATGTGTCAAGCGTACGGCTCACCTGATGGTAAGCGATTACCGTAACCTGTAGACGTCTGCAACACCAGAAGCATCGCAAGCGCGTTGCCGACCCTACCTTCAATCCTCTTCACGACCTCTGGTCACCGTACTCACCACACTCATCACTTTGTGGTGACACAGAAATACAACACTGCTTGAAAACAGAATTATTTATCTTTCATATTCTGTAAGGTTGAGGTACTAACCTGAGTTGGACTGCTCCTGATTTTAAGAAGCATATTTATTTGTTTTTTATTTTTATTTCAGGATATAATTTATATATATTTTTAATATTGAAAATTTAACAACAAAAACTCTCTTCATAATAACCGTTCGATTTCGCCTACGTTGAGCTGATGGTAATCCTTGTAAATAAAAATGAATGTTGCTAAGCGCCTAAGTCGAGAATGGCTCCACCGATTCGGCTAATTTATTTTTTGTATGTTTCTTAAAACCCACGAAAGGTTTCAATACAAAAAAAAAAAAATTACTATTAATTTTTGACAGAGCGAAGTCTGTCCGGGCAGCTAGTATTCAATAAAATGTAGTATGATATTCTTTGTGTAACTTATAATCCCAGAACCAACTCTCCGCTCTTACTTTTTCTGTTATAAACATTGTTTTTTTTTTTAACAATTTTCTAGAAGGAACATAACTATGGATTTATATTAGTAGAACATAATATCTTCGTTATAATTTTATGATTTGTGCTAATTAGACAAAGGAAATTTGCTTTGGATGTAATATTATAACAATAAAAGACGTTCTGCATGCTCAATGTTTATAATTTTATCAAAAATTCAAAAGGTACGTTATAGATACGATAAATCCATCACTAGTCATAAAAAAAATCTTTGAAATCCACTTATCAATCACTTAAGGTCAAGGAACTCAATCACTAAATCTCCATTTAAAAATATTATCACCAACTAACAGCTTCATTCCTCGCTCTTATTATTATAAATTGATTCCTATCAATATGGACGTAGGGTCTGAAATATCAAAAGAATTTATACAAATCCTGTTGGACACAAGTCTTAAAATATGTTATTCTAATATGACCTTTATTGCCGACGTTATAAGAGTTGATATTAGTGAGGAATCGTTTGTTCATGCGATGTTGTCTTTAAGGGTGAGAATGCAGTATATATTTCGAAATGATCGGATGAGAGGATGAAGCGATGCGAGATAAGTATGGCACAGGCACGTGCGAGTTGGAAACATGCAATTTTTTGTATTCTACCCCCTTATTATTATTGACTTTAACATGTTTTAACGTTGCTCGAGTGTTTTATTGGTATTTTGAAATATTATGGAGCATTATTATTCTGAAGTTAAAGTACATATGTATATAGTGTTTATTTTGTAATGTTCATAAGTATGTTTACATTAGCTTTATGGGTACTTAATGTTGTTTACATAAAGGTCTAATAAAAAACATACTTAGTAATGAAAACGTAATAAAATAATGTAACAGTGTTTCTAGATTTTTTGCTTTATTATTTGAAAACTTTTTTGATTGAGTCTAGTTATAAAAAATGATTACAGGCTATAACGCTATGATACACTGAACAGCAGTTTACAAAAAATGTTAAAAAGTCTGTGTCCAAAATAACTGAAATAAAGGCGCAGGAATAATAATTAATAAACAATTCAGAAACTTAAAGGGTTAAAAAATAAAAAAATTAAATTCCAATAAAATGAGGGATTTTTTTAAAATTATTTTTTATATTTTATATTTGAAATTTCTGTTAAATACCCGTGCGAAGCCGAGCGGAATGCTAGTTTGATATATGTATACAAAATATGTTTAAAGCTAGGCTCTTTTTTATGTAAACATATTTTTTGGTATATACATATGTATACATAACAGTACAATTTACAAAAAAAAAATTAATATAATATAGGACGATTTATCCTTTTGAAATTAAATTAAGTAAAATGTTTACTTTAATTTTTATACAAATAAAAATTTGTAATATTTAATTTGCGTAGTGTTAAATATTATTTAGAGATTCATATCCAAAGATCGGATTGCGTCTATTACCGCTTAATCCCAACATTCTGCCCACTCCTCTCCAAATAATGCCTCTCGAATCGGATCCCACACGTACAGACAGCATAATAAAATATTACACACTGATATTTTTAATTTTTTTTCACTTCGAAGATTCCGCAATGCTTGAAGACAAAAGTTTTCGAGCAATGCATCCTGCCTGTGTTAACATACGGAGCCGAGACGTGGACACTGACCAAGGGACTGGTCCACAAGTTTAAAGTCGCTCAACGTACAATGGAACGGGCTATGCTTGGGGTCTCTCTCAAAGACAGGATTAGAAATGAGACTATCCGCGAGAGAACGAAGGTAACCGACATAGCCCACAGAATTAGCAAGTTGAAGTGGCAGTGGGCTGGTCATTTGTGTCGCAGGACCGATGGCCGTTGGAGTAGACGGGTCCTAGAGTGGAGACCGCGTCTTGGCAAACGCAGTGTGGGACGTCCTCCGGCCCGCTGGACCGACGATCTACGTAAGATTGCCGGTGTAGGCTGGATGAGGATTGCGGAAGACCGGGATGTGTGGCGCGAACTTGGGGAGGCCTATGTCCAGCAGTGGACTGCGATAGGCTGAAGTGATGATATTTTTAATAATGTTTTTACTAAGAACAGACCGAAATTCCGGTTTCGGTTTTAATTTCGGCCAAATATGGGTCGAAATTTTCGGGCCCACCGAAATTTTGTGTTTGTTGAATGTCATGCGTTATTCTGCTAACTTTACTGCCCTCCGCGCCGGTTTAGGTCTCAACACGTAACTGAATATATTGTTTTCTAATGTTTACGCGAATTTTACTCATTTAATGAAACAACTTTTTTCGGATCTTAGTTTCGAATAACTTTGTAACGTTGGGACGTCTGACACCTCAGTCCTCCCGTGACCATGGTTGCTGTAAAGTATCCGAAACGTCGGGAATCAAAAGTTAATAATAAACCGCGATAAAATCCGAAAAAAGTTGTTTCATTAAATACGTAACTGAATAATTTAAAAACAAACTATGATATCAAAATGAATGTTGTTTTGTACTATGCGCAAGTAAATGCTTAAAATACACTAGACTTCAGTATATACTATTATATTATTCACTTGAGTGTAACTTTCAGTTCAGACGTTCGTGTATATACGTCAAACATATTATCTAGTATATTTATTTTTTTATATATCTATATAAAATGACGATTCAAAAGTGATTTGAAAGAAAAAATAAATAAATGTTCGAATTAATTTAACAATTGAAAACGTAGTTAAAACATTATTTTATTCTGTTAATCGTCCCTCATAGTCAGTACAATTTCAACAGATACATGGTGAGATAAAATACGTGATAAGGATCAACTTGCAACATATTGGGGTACGAAATTAAACGAATTTGTTTGGAAGCATTATGTTTCAAATAACCGGAATGTTATATATCGCGGAATTAATAGGTTTACTAATTTAGATGGTCTAGTAGATGAAACACGTGGATACTAGTTGGAGTAGTGGAGTAGTGGAGAGTTGCAGGTTGAAAAATTGAGGAGGACGATTAAATTTTTGGCATTAAAACCTTTTTTATCTACAGTGTATCTTCTACTTTTTTAATTATTTGCTAAATTGATGAATGAAGAAAACTGAAACATAATTATTGTATATCCGGGAATAATTTACTATACAATTTTAACATAGATCGCTCTCTCAGCGATAAGACCGCCTTTGTACATCTTTCATTTTATGTTTTTTTTTGTTGTTTCTTTTAATGGTGTACAATAATGAGTATTATTATTATTATTACTACACAGAATAAAACAAAGTCGTTTCCCGCTATCAGTATGCTTAGACCTTTAAAACTACGCAACGGATTTTGATGCGGTTTTCTTTAGTAAATAGAGTGATTCTAGAGGAAGGTTTATATGTATAATACATCCATAATATAAAGGAGGAACACTGATAGTTTTTAACCGACTTCAAAAAAAGGAGGAGGTTACTAAATTCGACTATATATATATTATGTGTGTTCAGGGATAACTTCGTCGTTTATGAACTAATTTTGATAATTCTTTTTTTGTTGGAAAGAAGATATCCCCAGTGTGGTACCATGATAAGGAAACTAGGATCTGATAAAGGGATCCCAAAAAATAATCCGCATAACTTTTTACTGGGTGTACCGTACCATTATTTGAAGTATTTAATGCTTATAAATGTTCCGTTAAGGCCATTTTTAAGTTCTTAAAGTAATTTTGTAATTAATTATATGTAAGACAACGTATTTCTATTGATGTACATTACATTAATTATTTTTATGTTAAATTAGATTAATACTTATTATATCTTTGACTAGCCCGTTGGCGCAGATTGTAGTGGCCCTGGTTTCTGTGCCGCGGGTTGCGGGTTCGATTCCCGCCTGAGTCTGGGTGTAATATTTGTATTAATATATTTATATTTGTATTATTTCTATGTATATTTATGTATAAAAAAGTAAAGTTTTAACATTCGGCTGTTACCTGTATCACAAGCATTAAGTTGTTTACCATAGGAACAGACGATCGTGTGTGATGTGAGATCGATATTACAAAAAAAAATCTCTACGTATAATATTTTTTTCAAGGTCATATGAGCACGCTTTCCCAGTGAATTGTAATTGTTCCCAGTGGATTTTAATGATTTTTAATTTAAACGAAAGCCGATGTTTATCATGTGGTCACATTTAAATTTCATCGAGATCTGATTACAACTTTTGGAGTAATCTTTGATAATGCGTATTTACTTGACTATTTTTTCATCTACCTACGTTGTATTACTTGTCGATATAGTTGAAGTCGATTTTTTTCGTTTGCCTGCAAACACAATTATAGAGGTTTCTATTTATTTTATATTTAGTATCAGCATTGCACCCGAGCGGAGAAGGGCGGGTCGCTAGTTTTTATATAAGCACTAAAAGCAATAATTATGTAATAATAAAATAAGCAGTAATTCTCGTTAAAATTTAATAAGTTTAAATATTAACAACAACATCACAAGTTTATAACTCGTCAATTATTTTTATTTATATTTTGATATGAAAATTAATATTTTGAACGCAAAAGCTGCGTTTCTAAATTGAGCTTCTTCACTTGACTTTATCGACAGCTAAAATTAAATGTAAGTACTTAAATTTTAATGTTTTGAACTTTTTATATTTACAAATTACGAAGAAACGTATGGACATGTCGATAGTATCACTTTCTTTGAACATAGTAAAAATCATTATAAGTATACGTTTAAGCTTAAAGCGAGTATATAAAGTAAATATATAATTCACGTTAAATTATAACATAAAACGCAAATTAAATTCCTTTAAATACGATAATTTTGTTTATCAAAGAAAGCCTAAGCGCCTGATTATGACTCTACCGTCAGCCCAGTCTGATCGTTTGATGTTCACTCAGGCGGGAAGGCCCGAAGAATGCCTTGTGGGGACCCCGGACTGTCTTAAACTGGCTTAAGATGTAAACAAACGTTTACTAGGTACGATACATGCTTATGTTAATACAATTTTACTATTTACCACGTCGATATAACTTGATCTTAACTACTGATTAAATTCAGTTGTGAACCTTGTGCCTAAACTAGTGCTAAAGTCTACTTGACTGTTCTTTTTAACGTCAGCAAAAATATGATTATTTCTATTCATTATTTGACATAAAACTGATTTTACATTTAAACGATATCTACACTAAATATCCAATTTTTGTACAATTTTAGGCAATTTCACTTTTGATCATTACAAGTATATTTAAAACTAGCATTCCGCTCCGGCTTCGCACAAATAAACAAACAAAAATTTCAATTTTTTTTTAATTCCTAATTTTTTTTCGTAAGTCTATGTCACTCGCCGATAGTGTAGCTTCCCAATGAAAAATTTTTCAAATCGGTTCAGATGTTTTATAGCCTATTCAATGCAAACAAACAATTAAATATTTTCTTATAATATTAGCATAGAAAAAATCCTCTTATTTTCTAAACGCCATTTCTATGTATCAAATATCAATATAAGAACTCCTAAAAGATTTTCTGCAAACGTGTTCGATATTCAAAACATTGAAATAAAAAAAAGTTTAAATATCAGTCCGTGAATCTAAGTTATTTGTTTTTTAAATAAAATCTTATTTAGTCGTTAGGGTGCGTCCCTCGGTGCGGCACTCAAATATCGACATATGTTATGAGTTTTACGCGAGCTTAATTTTAATCCACTCCGCTGTCGGTAGTTATGTAATATTGTTTATTATGATATAGGTATAGATAATTTATACATTAAAATTTAATTTTAAAAATATAGCTTACAACACATTGTTTATTTTAAATTTCCTCATAAAACAAAAATTTTTTGAATTATTATTGTCACTTGAAAATTTAATAAATTTGTTCACATATAATAATTAAATTAATATTTAGATAGAAAGAAGCTATCTTTTTAATTATTTATTCACGCTATATAAAAATTTCAGACCAAAATAATCGATTGATAAGTTTTTGTAAAACGAGTTGTGTATTTTTTTAAGTATCGGTATTATAATTCTGTACACTCTATGACTTTAAAAACGTTAGCAACAATCTGACAATTACAGAAATTTTCATTATTGTTAATTAATAAAATGTAATTAAAATTTTACTTTGTTCAAGTATGCTTCAAAAGCACTTGTAAATCTTCATTTTACCAAAATACATTACACCAACGCTACTTGAAGCTAAAACCGGAATCGAGTCGTCGATACTATTTATCAAACAGGCGATGTGTATGTTATATAAATCCGAATACAAACAACTAAAGTGCGAAACGTTTCTGGAGAGCGAAATCAAAAACGATAACTCCTAACTCTAGTGATATTAAATTCGAAAACTGAAAACAGTGAATCGATAAGCCTTTTGTGGCTCGCATAACGTATGTATCAAAGCGAACGATATTGGCTGGGTGTGACTAATGTTAGCCATAACTGCTCAAACGGCTAAGCTATTCATTAGCCAATCTGGGATTAGCGTTTCCGGGATTCCGTTGAATAGCCGAATTACGTTTGTATAACTTCAATAACCAGGAATAAACCGAACACATATGCGCTTATTGACTAATATTGGGTCATATTTTTTGCATTATATATAACGTACGTAGATGTTCTAAAAAATTAAATCGAAGCTTCTACTTAAACAAAAAAAGAATATAATGAAAAGTGACATGTAAAAAGAAGAATTACGTATGTATATATTATATGTATGTATGTATATATTATATTGTTAAAGTGCATTATTATTATTATTTAGCTTACCTACACGTAAGTCTATGTACCTCAATTTGTACTACCCAAATTTCATAACTAATTTACTTTTACAAAAGGTTGTCTGGTAGAGATCGCTGATAGCAATAAGACCTCCTTTGTACACTTAACTTATGAATATTTTATATTTTCCTTTATTATTATTGACTTTAAATTTAGTGCCTACAGTAAAATTTTATACATCTATCTAATTATACAATTTCTAAATTAATTGAACCTTGCATCATATATTATTTTGAAGATTTCTTAAAGATTATATCATTAATGCTTTATTTTCAATCCCATAATAAAGCCAACATAGTAAATTAATATAACAGACAGATAATAAGCCGAATATTAAAAAATAAATTAAATTAATATAATTGTAATAGTGAGTAGGCTTAATTTAATATTGAATATTCTAACTCAAAGAATAATAAGATATTACCAATACTGAAATATTGATCTCAACAACAAAAATTCTCGATAATTGTAGAAAAATAAAAAATAAGTAAAAAACCTACGAACAAGCTACGCCGTAGACGCGCGCTACGGAAGAATAGAAATTGATTATTTTTTTATGTTTTATTGACGTACTTGACGTCGCTTGAAAGTAGATAATCTTTTTTATCTGCTGCAGTAAACTTTGTCAACTTTTTAAGGAAAATAAAAATTATAAAATGGATATTTAATATTTTTTTCTTGTTCATCACTTGAAAGTAGTTTAGGGTGCATCAAATCCATAAACGATGTTCAAGTGTAACATTCGTACCCTAGTTATGAAATTTAAAGCCATTTTACAATAATTTCACAGATGACACTGCACCCCAAAAAGAAATCGTACGTTGACAACGAAATCATCTCACAATAGATCCGATCCGAATCGAAGTTCACAGTCATTACGATGCCCTTCGCGTTAACATGAGTTATGACTTATTACCGTACCTACCCCAGAACGAATGTCCCCAGTCCATGCATTGTCACCTACTAAATTTACGAATGTGGTAACATTGAAGGGATGACCTGTGTTTCTGTCTCTTTCTTTTATATAGCAAGTGTGTTTCGTCTCCCTCTATCGATATTTATTATAATTTTATGCGGCGGACGCTATGCATTGTCGCTTTTGTACTTAAACGATGTCCTCTCGGGGTTTTTGTCGTTCAAGGGTGGGTATTAAATGTAATAACAGCACTATCGAGATGCGTAACTGTTGAATATTTATGAAGTTTTTTTTTTGTCGATTGTACGAGAGATTTAATTCGGTGATTATGGAGTGTCAGTTGTCTGTAATTATGGAGACGCCGCAAGTGTGGTGTCAGTTTAAATTGTGTTGTATTTGGTTAATGTTTAATGTCCTCGAATCGATTAATTATTTCAGTTGATATATATATTTCTTTCACAGAATAAATGTATCGTTAAATTAGACAAATCAATAGATTTATTTATTAATTCAAGTGTTACATTTAAAGTCAGAAAAATCAACCGAAAATGGATTCCGTTTTATTTATTTCTTTATATTTTTTACTTAAATGATAATCTTCTAATGATATATTATGTTAAGAAAATTAAAAATATACATACTTTTTACTAATACAGCGCAGCTAATGTTAAAATACTAACTATACTTAGTAATTAAGTAGTAGTAGTAGTATTAGTATTAAGTACTTGTTATTGAACGAATAATATCTACCTATAATAATGTATAGTGTATACCTTAAAAAGTGACACCAACATATATAAAAATTTAGCACTATAATTATATATAGCAACCAATCGCAATAATTATGAAACAGCTTTTGTTTTTATTACCTACATATATTGCCAACATTGAAATCAATATAAACCTTCATACACATATCAACAAAGCGATGACATGACATTTACTTTTAAAAAGTAGAATGGACCGCTTGATATGTTGATCTAACAAAATTAAATATTCAGACAACATTATCTCTTTCATTGGTGACCTAAATACCTATCTAAGACTGAATTTGTTACCAGTCTCACATTCTAAAATATTATTATCTGTATTGGGTATCACAATTATAAAATACATAAATACATGAAAAAATGATGATAAATAAAAATATAAAATATAAAGTATTTAAGTTTGTAGTATATCCGACAATAACAATCTGTTACGACAATCTGTTATAGCCGATTTACGCGGTTTTCCTCGTGTCTATTTTGAGGGTTATTGTTCAACTTATATAAATCAAGTCTCGATATTTTATAGTCCACGGTCTCTAAAACAGATAGTAATTTCTTTTCAATTATGTAAATTAGTCAATCCATTATTTAGTATTAAATTGAGCTTTTTCCATCGTTCTTCAACCGAGCAGCATGGCTTATTAAACTTAATTCTTCTTTATTCATAGATGAATAGACATAAGCCCATTGTGAGTATTTGGGATATAATAATCTTCAGATTTCTAACTTATAATTTTTTGAATGGTTACTGACTAAGTAACTGAAATCAGTTTAAATTCTAGTAATTTAAAAAAATCTATACATATTTGTATAAAAAATAAACATACCTATTTCACGCATAAAACAACCACCAGAAGCATATATGAAATGCTAAAGTACGCTAAAACAATTTACAACAATAAAAAGACCACATACTACGAATCTGATCATTACAACCAGACTTCGTTAAAATAAAAAACTTTATACTAAATTATTTCCATAAATACTATAGAGGTACTGTAGCGCGCGTCAAACCGAAATATTTTTTTCGCCCCAAACAAAAGTAACGTTATATTTGAACAAAACATAAACGGTTCTAAAATAATTCCTCGCTCTGTCATTCTTAACCACTCATGCGTTCATCCCTCTTACAATAATACACTATTATATTATATTATTATTAATAATACTGACGTTTATTGTCATTAAAATAAAATCATCGAGTATCGACGGTTCGCGAAGTTAACACAATCAACTTTTGCTATTCGGTTGACTCTCAAAGACGAGCGTAATTATGTTGACCCTTCGATTGTTCCACTTCATTATGAGAATTTTAAAGAAATAATAAATATACTCGAATGAGGTTTTTATTAATTTTTTATTTTACTTATTGTTTATTAGTTTCTATGAAAATATAGCTTCAGATATTACGATCTATTTTACGACAATTCAAACTTTTTGTCTTCTATCGTTTTAGTTTTTTTTTTTTCATTAATAAATTTAAACATTTTATACTTACTGATTGTTTCGATTTTCTTTTTTTAGAATTAAAGAAAAACTATTTTGAACTATAATAATAATAAATCTAATCATATTCATATAATAACCGCAGTTATTGTCAATTATTTGTCATTTTAAACATGTTAATTATGTTTTCATCAAAAACATCTGTAAATTTTTTGTTTTAATTTTAAATATTACTGCTTTCTTTGTATCTTCTTTGTATATCGTAAGATTCTTTAGCATTTAAATATCTTATTTCGTTTGCTAGCTTACTTATCATCATCATCATTAGCCTTAGCCTTATTCCGTCTATTGCAGACGATTTAGACAGTGCCAGATAGACACTGTGTCGCCTAGAACACTTTTCAGGAAAACGCAGAGTTGCTTAGGCAACTCTGCGTTTTCCTGAAAAGAGCAGAGCTTAGGCTCTGCGCCACCCTCTCGACCTCACTGGCTAAGCCCACAGGAACGACGAGTCGATACGTGAGGAGCCAGTTCGACTGCAGGAGTCTTTCGCATTATAGAGCTGTGCCACAAATGCTTGACGGAGACCCATTCCGGGCTTTAAATGAATTTTCCCTTCTCCAGGACCCTGATAATTTTGAGCCAGGTTTATCCCTTGGTCGCCTTTTACGACCCTCAAGGTAAGAAAGGGAGTGGTGCTATTCTATTCGGCCGACACCACACGGCATAGCTTATTTATATACTTATATATAATACAAAAAAGTCAGGCTTTATATTATCGTATTGGGAAAAAAAATGATTGAAAAAAAAATTTGGAAAATTTCATTCAACTACGCAAATGTAATAAATTTATTCAATTAAAAATAAAATAAAACGTAGACTTTACTTGCTACCCCACTGAGAATTAGAAGATAAGTAATCGTAAATAAAATTAAATTAACCAAACGACGAACAAATCTATTTTAAAGATAATACATTAATTGATATCGAAACCATCGATTACACTTGATCACAGGTTCACGTCCGGAACAATTATCCTCCACGCATCCTTTCATCCCTATACCCTTATCCGTGTCATAAAATAATATGAAACAAATCAATAATCAATTTTCCGCCAGCTCGGCCGTGTGCTATTTTTGTCGGGATTTTATTTTTCTGCCAACACTGTCACTTCTAGCGTGTAATTTGACAACTTTAGAGAGTGTAAATCAGACGTATTTGTTATATTTTGAATAAAATATTTCTTGTTTATTTTACTTGAAATATTGAGATCAAGAATAGGGTACTTTTTATGCCACGGGACCAGAAATAACGCGGCTGAAACAGCGAGTCGCGGTTAGTAACATATTTATCAATCTATATTCCTAATTAATTTAATATGTTTTTGAATTAAAAAGGATTAAATAATAACCACAAAAATAATAATGATAATGATTTAAAACTAAATGTAGTGCCGATCAAGATGAACAGTTCAAACACTATGAAAAAAGGAGTAATTATTTACTGATTTTTTATGAAAAACTTATTACATATTTAAAATTAAAAATAAAGAATAACACGCAAAAAAGAAGAACAAAAAAAAAGTTCTATAAAGGCAAATTAAAGAATGATAAACGTCTTTTCTTGCATTTCTTTTAATTTATTTTAGTTACTTTTTATTTATTTAATTAATGTTTCAATGCAAATTTTATAATTATTTTAAAGTAGAATAGAATGTTCAAACCTATCAAGCCTAAAGCGAAACTATCACTAAAAGCTATTTCTTACAAACAAGCCTGTCTAAAAAGAAAATAATAATAAACGACACAACTGGGCACACCGAACAAATAGTTGAAAAAGCAAATCTAAATCTATTCGAATCTAAATTAAATAGATTAAAGTATGAAAATTAATTTATTTAACTAATTAAATAAAAAAGGACTTGTAGAAACAAATTTAAATGGAAAAGTTAAGAATAACTGAAAGCTTTTCAATATATTTTAAATTAGAACGAAACACCAGATTGAAGCGCGGTTGAATTATTAAACTGTAGACTAGGTAGAACTCTTTATTAGACGAAGTTCTTCGCATTATTAAAAAAAAACAATAATCAAATATTCATTTTAAGATTTATTCATATCGATTAGAAAAATAGACTAGACAAGAAATTTAAACTTTAAGAAAATAGTTACTGCAGAATAATTTAGTTCTCTGAACCGACTGACTCTTAAGTGGCCCGTATAAGCAAAGTTGGTAGTGCCCTTCTTTATTCGCCAGTTTTGGGAAATATGTATATTTATATACTAGCTGTGCCCGCGACTTCGTTCACATGGAATTTAACAAAAAAGTTATTGTTTAGTTCACAGAGTTATCTATATCTATACATATAATAAAATGGTAGAAAAGACAAAACTGTACATTGAATTTTTTTTAAAGAATACTTGGGGTGTGATCTACAATCGATACCGAAGCCAAAAATATAGTTTTTAGAATTTTTGTCTGTTTGTCTGTATGTATGTCCGGGATAAACTCAAAAAGTACTGCATAGTTTTACTTCAAATTTGGCACGAATATTATTAAGAAGTCGGGTCAACATATAGACTACATATTATCACGCAATCACCTACGGGGAACGAGCAGTGAACCTTTATTTCTTCAATGCACTCTGTAACAACGTGTAATCTAACGACGCATATATGAATGTTGTTGTTATTATGTTAATAACCATGCTATAAGCTAGCTTCACACTATAAAAATCACGTAATATAAGAAACTTAGGCCGATAAACATAATTAAATGAATATAAGTAGTAGCAAGATAATTTTAAAGCAGCGCCATCTATGAGATAACAAAAACATCATCATCAATCCCTTTTTGGATATAAATAATATATAAATACAGCGTTTTGTTTACGTATGTTAAAAAATATAAGCATAATTATAATATAATGGTTCTTTTGAACAAGACATAATTTTATAAGAATTATGAATAATATATTTACAAGTTATTTTGTTTCAGTTCAGCTATTTTGTCTGCAATAATATAAACATATAAACGATATATTTTATAAATATATAAAAAAAATGAATAAATTCTTCCCACGAAATCTCTTCAAATGTATTTACTTATAAATAAAATAAACGTACACGTACCATAAACGATAATTATAATTTAAAATGATCCCCGTCTGGAACGTGTTTTGAATATATAATAAATAACGTTACAAAGTGCACCTACCGTCAAACGGAACAGTAAAAAGTATGAAAGGTGCCCCCTAAATACCGGGTGAGGTGGAGCGGTAAAATTATCTTATATTTGCTCAGACTCCGTGAACGTAGGGCGAGAATACTTTTCAATAAGCTTAAAGAGCGATTTTTTTTTTCGCGACCCATCTTGTAAAGAACGTTTTGTGAAACGCGCAAATAGAGGGTCTTTATTGATCGATTCGATTTTGTGTATATTCAAATAATTATTAATTTTTTTAGGTGTTACCAAATAAATCTTAATAAAGTTTTTTATTGCTATTTTTAATTATTTGTTCTTTGATCTATATTAGTTTTTAATCATAAATATAATATATATAATATAATTGTGGTTGCAGACAAACGAAGAAAAACCGACTTCAATTATATCGACAAGTAAATCAACGTAGGTAGACGATAAATAGTCAAGTAAATACGCATTATCAAAGATAACGCCAAAAGTTATCAGATCTCGATGAAATTTAAATGTGACCACGTGATAAACATCGGCTTTCGATTAAATTAAAAATCATCAAAATCGGTACACCCAGTAAAAAGTTATGCGGGTTTTCGAGAGTTTCCCTCGATTGCTCTGGGATTTCATCGTCAGATCCTGATTTCCTTATCATCGTAACCAAACTAGGGATATCTTCTTTCCAACAATAAAATAATTATTAAAATAGGTACATAAACGACGGAGTTATCCCTGAACATATATAAAATATTTGAGTAACCTTTTTTTGAAGTCGGTTAAAAATTAAAAAATTTTAACTTTCATAATAAAATTACGTAAAGTATAATAACATTGAGTATAACATATCTTTAGTAGCAGTGACAAAATGCTAAATACAATAAATAATAATAAAAAATACTAAAATAATAGAAAAGATCTAGTATACCGGCAAGTTCGCACACATTAAATTGTACTAAGTACTTTGAAAAATCTTCCATTCTCAGAGAATCCCTTTCAATTTTGAACATATTTTGTGTTATTTTTTTTTTATAACAACAAAATTTATTGACATTTCTTTATACATTTTAAGTGACTTTTACAATTAGCGCCAAAGAATACTTACATATGATAATAATGTCGTCCTAAATACAGGTATGAGACATGCAATAATTATAATATTAAAGTAAAATCTACTAATGTTAAAGTACAAATAATATCAAAATTAAATAACTACTAGTTCAACTAAGATGATATATCAAGCCTCGTAAGACTCGACTACTTAGTACGGAATTTCGATTCAAGCCGAAAAAAGCAGTGCATTACCATTGTAGGGTACAGGGGTCGTCAACAATGGGCACCTGCTGGGCGTATTGTGCGCCAAGTCGGCACTTTGCGAGTCAATATTTTGGGTGACTTTACTCTCTTCAGATGTTCTCAACCTTTGCAACGTAAGCGAACAACTGCGCACCTACCCGAGTTTTGCACTTCATTTATTACGCTTTTGTTTATTTTTCTTGTTTTGAATTTCGAATTCATTTGATAAATTGAAGTTTGTTATCGATCGGGCATTGTTTATTGTTTTATATTGAGAGTATTGGAATTCAAATATGATTGCTATTGTTGGTAATTAATATTTTTTTGTTGTCTAAATATGTTTTGTATATTCAAATGTACACTTGACGTGTGTGAATTAAATAAAGGCATTAATTGTTAGACATTTTTAATTATTAAGAAATAATTATATTGAGCTAGTCCTAGTCAACTAAATATTTTTTTACACAATTTTTTTGAAGTGAATACTTCTTAAGCCGCGTAGGAGACTTTTTGGTACAGGAAAAATCTTATAAGCTCGCGTCACCGAGTGGCCCTGTGCTGTATGCGTTAGACGGTTTTTGGGTGGGTAGAATCTTGTGCGTTCGTGTCAACGACACGCTTATAGCAGTATATCTATAGCTATACAGCTGACGTATTTGTAACATTATACACATAATTTTAATTCAAACATTATAAAATTTCAAATTTTTATATTAAAAGACCTAAGTTTTCGCTTCTATCAGCAGTCTCTATAACTACCATTTTTTTTAAAATAGTAACAATGATTCTATAATGCAACTTAACGAAGGTTCAATTCATAAATCTAAACGAAGTCCTCATTAATCACAAACACACCTTTTGATTTCTTTAAGCATATGTTTAGTACTTACCTGTATTATAATTAATTTCCCATGATAACAATAAAAACTATAATATAAGAAACTTCTTCATATAATTGGAATAATGGTAACCGCACAACGCCCATCATACGCCTCCTGAAGAAAAAAAAAACTCCCGCCCATGCGCGATGACAGCTAGAGTCAAACGCTTAATTCGCGCCATTCCCACGATTCGAAATTCAAAATTTAATTGTCGTTACTTCTTTCGAAAATTAAATTTTATTGTCGTGTTATTGACCCGTTTCTTTCATTGTATGCAATCAAAGAAATGGGTCAATAACTCAATAGTTGAGGCTTGAGCTCATTTTTCATTGTTTGATTACTTATAGACTTAAAGACTTATAGGCAGTTTGTCAATAACGCGGTACATTGTACCCCGCGGGGTTGCTTCGTATGCCATATTGTACTAGTCGTCTTCTAAGGTATTTTGGGGTACAATTGGTATTCGGTCTTTTGATGGAAATGATATGCAATCGTTTATTAGACGCTTTCTCATGGGTGTTTATTGATGTAAGAATGTCGATGTGGATTAATTAAGTCGAGCTTTCTGACAACATTAATCCTATTACTATAAATGTACTGTAATTTATTATGTTTATGTTTCATGGTTATATTATTTTAAAGACAATTAAATTTTTGATGATAAATATTTTGGGGTTAATTGGCGATAGCAATTTAGGCGATTAGCGTATTTTATATGAAACACTATTTAAATTCATGAGTCACGTTATCTTATGTATAAAATTCTCGTGTCACAATGTTAGTTAAAATACTCCTCCAAAAACGGCTGGACCGATTTTTATGAAATTTTGTGCACATATCGGGTAGTTCTGAGATTCGGCCAACATCTATTTTACATACCCCTAAGATATAGGGCGGGGGGGGGATTACGGAGGTCAATAACATATATGGCAAAACAGCGACTGCAGTGTCAGCTTGTAAGTTTATAAATTCATTTTCTGCAAGTGTATATCACTGTCGATGACTTTAACTGTTACTTCCTCCCTTCGGTCGTATGTATATTTTACATATTATATTTATAAGAATGTGTATTTATAAACAGTATTTGAGTACAGTAGTAGTGAGTGATATGTAATATTTATTTGTATGTATATTTATGTGTATGATTATATGTATGATCTATATATGTATGTGTGTCATGCATTCTTTGTCATGTCCTTTCCATGCTTGAGGTTGTCTGGAAGGAATTGTTCTTTTAGCGATAAGACCACCTTTTGTACATATTTTCGATGGAAAAATTTCCTTTTTAACCGACTTCCAAAAAAGGAGGAGGTTCTCAATTCGACTGTATTTTTTTTTTTTTTTTTATGTATGTTACATCAGAACTTTTGACCGGGTAGACCGATTTCGACAAATTTTGTTTTAATCGAAGGGTGGTGTGTGCCAATTGGTCCCATTTAAATTTATTTGAGATCTAACAACTACTTTTCGAGTTATATCTAATAATGCGTTTTTACTTGACGCTTTTTTCGTCGACCTACGTTGTATTATACCGCATAACTTTCTACTGGATGTACCGATTTTGATAATTCTTTTTTTGTTGGAAAGGGGATATCCCTAGTTTAGTACCGTGATAAGGAAACCAGGATCTGATGATGGAATCCCAGAGAAATCGAGGGAAGCTCTCGAAAATCCGTAATAACTTTTTACTGGGTGTACCGATTTTGATAATTTTTAATTTAATCGAAAGCTGATGTTTATCATGTGGTCACATATAAATTTTATCGAGATCCGACAATTACTTTTTGAGTAATCTTTGATAACGCGTAGTTGCTTGACTATTTTTTCGTCGATCTACGTTGTATTACTTGTCGATGTAATTGAAGTCGGTTTTTTTTTCGTTTGCGAGCAAACACAATTATTAGTGTACAATAAAGTATATTTGTACTGTATGTGAGACTTTAGACTGACTTATACACATTTTAATAATAAAAAAAGAGTTTTAATCTGTCAACTGCGATTAAGTTGCAATTTATCGTAATGGAATCGTACTTGCGTCAAAATTTCGTTTCAAACGGCAAAATCGTAGATAATTAATTTTTCTTTAAAAAAACATGCAGTAAATTAAGATAAACACAAAGCGCAGGTTAAATTATCTATTCCCACGATTAAAAAAAGTTAAATACAACCTTTATAATCTGTCCAAAAATAGCTACTGGTATTTACCGTAACACAAATGCATTTAGGTTCAACCAAATAGAAGCTCCTTTATTATTTAAAAAAAATAATTCAGGTGTGTACATAAACAAGCATTAAAGGGTTATTTAGTAATTGGCGAATTAACCGAGTACAATTGTGGAAATAAATCATTGAGCGTGTAAATCGAATTAGGACGGTTTACATGTAGACTATATTTTTTTTATGAAAACGTTTTCACACATGGCCACACTCGCACGGATCGGTTGATGTGTATGGTTTTAAAAAAGCATTGTTTACACATAACATTAATATGGTGGTCATTAATAATTTCCATTGCCTGATATTTTTTTCGTATGCAAATTAATTATTTTAATCAATTACAAGACTTATTATATTTTTCTTAACTTTTTGCTTTTATTTAAAAATACAACAAAATTATTAATAAGCACTCACAACATTTTAAAGTAAAATAGAATTTTACAACAATTAAGCTATTTTAAAACAGACTCGACAAAGTAATTGCTATGAAGTTCACAATTAAATTGAATGTCAATAATTAATTTTAAACAAAACAATTCCAGATAATATTTTCTTTATCGCGACCGATTGATCGGCAACTCTTCGGTAGCTTGTTAAAAATTTCCGTTTCATTTTGTTTTTAAACTCGTAACATCTCATCTTTACCCTTTCGAGGAAACGTTTTTCTAGTTGAATAATCGAAACTTAAATATTTTAATTAGATAGCTTGTTAAAATTTTCTCACTGAACAGTTTTTATCGTTTATTAGTTTACTTGGAAAATTTAAATTAATATTAATATCGTTTTGCAATGAATAAGAACTTGTTTATATGTAACTTTTTATTTCTTATTTTTAAGATCAACTCTGAATCTTGATGTAACTTTAAAATAAAATGAAGTACAAACATTCGAACAGATAACAAAAATTATCATTAGTACAAAACTGTCAACTAGACTAGCCGATCATACAACACAAAATAAAAATAAATTAAAAAAGAAGAAGAAAAAAAACAAAAATTATCGTAACTAATCCGTCAACTATCCGATCCTAGACCACGAAAATTAAAATAATAAATAAAAAAACAAAAAAGCGCTCGTTTTTCGAACGTGCCGCGCTTTCTCGGTCCATCGGGCATCTCGGCAGCTGCCAGTCAGCGAGCGGCGCGGACCACCGCGGCGTTGTATCGAGTTACCATCTATCGTCTTACTTCGCCTTCCTGTCTACGTCTAACTTACGCGCTACGTCCGTTTCGCGCGCTGTCACATGACAGTGACAGTTGGTACCCGCGGACATTTTTGGTTTTCCTTTATCGCAAAGCTGGGTGGCCTATCGGTTAACTCGTTTAGTATCGAATTACTTACATTACTATAATATTATATATTTTGACAATCCAATAAAATATATATTGGGATTATAAATTAGTTTTATTATATTAGTGATTTCGTAACTATGACATATAAATATATACTAATGTAAAGTAATTTTATAAAATGAAAAGATTTCAACTTTTCTTTGTATGTAATGAATAAAGGCAAAACTATTAAGCCGATTTTAGAAATTCTTCTAAAGTAGATTGCTGCGTTATCACTGAGTGTATGTCACGTAGCGTGTTTAATAAAAGGCTATGTTTTAAAAAGTATGACATGCATAGTGTGCTAATTTTATAAAGGACATTCAGACAAACATTCATTTTTAAATATAATACATAAGAATTTTAAATTTTAAATTATCATTACATTTTTGTTTTGACATAATCATTGAACTGTTAATTCGTATTCAATTTTAATCTACGGTACTATATTTATTAAAGAACATTATATATTTTTATTATCTTTGACGTACTGTGTGGCTACGGTACTAAAGAATATAGCCACCCCCTCTCTTCCCGTGGATGTCGTAGAAGGCGACTAAGGGATAACACAGTTCCGCTAACACCTTGGAACTTAAAAAGCCGACCGGTGGCGGGATAACCATCCAACTACTGACTTTTAAATACACAGGCCGAAGATGGGCAGCAGCGTCTTCGGTGCGACAAAGCCAGTACTGCGGTCACCAACCCGCCCGCCCAGCGTGGTGACTATGGGCAAAACAAATGAGTTCACGTTATTTTTGGCGTAAACTTGTGGAGGCCTATGTCCAGCAGTGGACTGTATAGGCTGTAATGATTATCTTTGACGCCGCATTGGCGCAACTGTCACAGCACTGGTTTGTGGTTGTTGCGCTGGTGGTTGCGGGTTCGATCCCCGCACATGACAAATATTTTTATTGATCATACAGATGTTTGCCGTGGTCTGGGTTTTTGTGCAATCCTTGTGGGTCTCCCCACCATGCCTCGGAGAGGACATTAAGCCGTCGGTCCCGGTTGTTATCATGTACACCTGATGATCGTTACTCATAAAAGGCAATATATCCGCCAACCCGCAGTAGAGCAGCGTGGTGGAATAAGCTCTGATCCTTCTCCTACATGGAGAAAGAGGCCTATGCCCAGCAGTGGGATATTACAGGCTGAAGTGTATTTGTTTGACAACCTAATCGCTTCAGCCTGTAATTTATACATACCCTGATTGACAACCTAATCATAAAGCCTTGATTGGATTTTTTTTTATTTCTTTTTTATTTACCCACAACTAAATTTATTTCTTTTATTCTTTTTTTAGGGACTTGTCTACACAGACATGCCAGCCCCATCATACCTTAATTCCCACTATGTCTAAGAAATAGAGAAAGAATCATTGATGATGTAAGATCATATTAACTAACAAATTTGCTGCATCAGACAAAGGTTCTGTTAACACAGATAAAAATGATCCCATATCAAATTTATTTATACTAAAACGTTTCATCAATAATTCTCTCTCCGTTTCGTATTTATCACATTCACTTAGTATGTGATGTACATCATCTAGCAAGCCGCATGTGTCACAATAAGGGGATTCAGCTTTTTTCATTAAAAAGGCAAACTTTTTGGGTGAAAAATGCCATGAACGTAATTCGAATGCTGTAATGATGTATTTTCTATCAATCCTTGCTTTTATAAACCAAGGTAAACGAGGGGGCTGATTTTGAATAATTTTGTACCATATACCCTTTTCTTTACTTCTTTGGCCACAACTAAATTAATTTAAAGATATAAAAACATTACAAAATCTCTATGTATAACATACGATACTCAAGTCGTAGCAAGTCGTAGTTATCAATCCGTCGCACGCCTCTCCGGTCGCATGTCGTCACTACGCTTTAGCGAACATCGACACAGTGCCGAGACACGATAACGATGTATCGATATTTTACAATATTGAAAAACATGCTTATTTTTAAATTTTTTTAAATTTGTTTTAAAATCTTAAAAAAAAAGTTCATTATATCATAAAAGTATTTTGAATTACTATTTTATTATGCTAAAGTGTATTAAAGAAACTGACTGTCACTCGCCTTTATCAAAAATCAATTTAAAAAAATACATATGACACATGAGTTCACGTTATTTTTGGCGTAAACTTGTGGAGGCCTATGTCCAGCAGTGGACTGTATAGGCTGTAATGATGAATTAAAAAAAATATATGTCCTCAATTTGGTTTCAAAAGCACTTTTGAATAGTAATTTTAAAAATCGTAATTTTATTAGCCTTTTTTAAAATTAAATAAATATGTTTAATGTGAAACTACCAATGGTAATTTTCTCACCAAGTTGCTTCTCTACTAAGTTACGCAACTTAGTAGAGAATCTTAATATTAATATTACCACATATAAGGTTAATATTACCACATGTAAGGTTAATATTATAAGGTTAATATTACCGTAATAAATTTTTTTTGCGATGACTATACCTTAAGATAAGCGATTTAAATAAACAACTAAAGTTATTAGCCACACACATAGATTAAAAATTCAAGATAAATGTATTTTATTCTGGGAAAAAACATCAAATCTTTTTGCACACTTCCTGAAATAGATTTACATACCCTTAAGACTACCCATTTAATTACTGCTAGTTTAGTCTATATGATTACTTAATATTTCTTTACTAGGCTTAAGAACTGACTAAATATACTATAGTATAATATTTTAAAAAATTAGAGTATTATTAAACCGTTTTTTTTTTTTTTAGGTTTCATCAATCAACCGCGTACTTCGCAACCTAGCTGCGCAGAAGGAGAAGTCTAACAGCCAACAAAGCACTGACTGTTCGACCCCTGTGTATGAACGTCTTCGGCTACTGGGAACCCCTGGGTCGACACCAGCCTGGCCAAGAAACCCCTGGCCCTCGCAAATAGACACTAGGACGCCGCCATATCAGCTACATAGTTTGAGTCCTGGCCCTCAAGCTATATGTAACGGAACCGAACTACCGGTGCTAAAAAAAGGTAAGGGTTTATACAAAGTGCACGTATGCGTATATTTTAAAATGTTACTAGTATTAAAAAAAGTAAAAACTCATAACCACTGGCCGCAGACACGAATAATTAAAAAAGCCAGCAAAAGGGGCAGAGCATCCGCAACGGTCACACTGTCTGCGTTGAAACACAACTTTTTTCACAACTCGCCGGCATTTTGATAGTCGATTTGCGGCTCCCCCCTTGTGGGGGGCGACCCGCCTCCGGTACCGTCAAAAACATTACTCTGTTCATCCACTTGGAAGATTTAATTTTCATTTTTATCTCAAACATCCCCCTTTGTAGTGGTCTGTAGTCAGTATCCAATTAGGTGGCTTTGAACATTTTTCTCGAACTTGGTAAATTCGGTTTGGAGTTATGGAATTTTTTAATTTTCGATACAGGCAGTTGATGTATACTTAATAAAAAAAGGGTAAAGAAGTTTGACATTTGAAAGGCGGTCGCTCTCAAGCAAACTGAAAAAATCAAAAAAGTAAAGATTGCGATACATTTTAAATATGAAAACAATAAAATAAAGGCTATATGTATAATGTTCTATAATACTTATAACTTTTCAGTTTATTTATCGTAGATGTTAGAAACTTAATATAATTAAGTTCACACACAAAATAGTATAAGACAGTTCCCATCTATCATTGTAATAAGACACTGACATAAAATGACAGTAGCATCATATACTCGTATATTAATAAGGTTAAGATGTTTGCCTCCCTTTTTCGAAAAAAACCTCACAATTACTTCACCTAATTTATACATCATTTTATAGATAATTGCTTGCTCTACCGGTATCCTCAACTAAAAAAAAATATTATCGCTTTTGTTTTTGTAAATTGATTTTTGAAACAACGTTAACATGATTGACGGTCGGTAAATTTTTTACTTATTTAGTGCGACTTATTCGCACGGGTATTGCTAGTATTATTACATAATCGACAGTATAAAATGTAAAGCATCAACATCACAGCTAAAAGACAACCTAAAAAAAATATAAGGTAAAAACAGCTACCTAGTAAAAAAGCTAACTTTTAAATAATTAAAAAAAAATTGGAAAACGTTTTATTTGACAGTCACAGATATTTTACAAACTCACACTGCCTACTTAATGTACTGGATAGGTGTAGGTACCTACACTTTAAGTAGCTTGGTAGTCGAATTGCCACTTGTAATATAGACCAGTAAAAATATAATTTAAAAAGAGCTATTTTTACTGGCCTGATATGAAAAAAGATTATGATATCCTACAGCTTAAAACTCATCTCTTTGCTATATGATGAGGAATTATAATGAGCTATATATTGGCTATATATTTTAAAATCGTGACATCGATATTTCTTGCGAGAGGATAGGTACTTTAAAAACAAAAATGTTTAAAGTTTTTAATAACTAAATAAATCATCAAATTACCCTCTTTCTGTAGTTAGTACAAAACTAAAAATATTCGTATGTATTTATTCAAAACTAGTTATTTAGTAAATTATGATTTAATTATGATATGATTTTATATTGTGCATACCAATAATTTAAAAGCATATTTTTAAATGTAATTATTAATATTTTTTAAACTGTATAAATAATATAATATGTATTTAGTTGGTAAATACTTCACTAAAACAAAATAGGCTTTAAGGCTCTATAATTTAAGTCTCTATCTCATTGTACGTTGGCAGATACTTTCTCGACCAAGAGTAAACAATGTTATACATATGATGAAAACCAGGACCGACTGTTTTACATATCACCGATACATACAAACTAATATTATAATCTGAAGCAAATCCTACATGATATTAATAATATGATATTAATCATAAACGCGGTAGTATGTTAGGATGGATGGATTTTTGTTACTCTTTCACGCAAAAACTTCAAGACTAATTATTGTAATCAAGCTTCGTGTGAAGATAGCTGGAGGTTCAGAATTATACTAGGCTATTTTTATCCCAAAATTTTTACGGTTACGGATATCATGCGATTAAAATCGCTAGTGTTTTTTAGTTTCGTGTTAGGCGTCAAAAAAACTTTCACATAACATCGAAACGATACTTAATTTGAATCATGCTTGTTTAGTATTAAATATATAGGAACGATTTAATACAAAAAACCAGAACCACTAACCACTAATAACAGTCATCAAACACAGTAGTAATGAACTAGTAAGTAAGCGTACCTGTTCGCCGTGAAAGCGACCAAGTAACATGATACGCCTTGTCTCAGCTCGTACCTTGACTTATCAATATAAATTCAATTGAACGTGTAATAAGACATCGATAACAACCTACTGTTTTGTTATTTCATTTTGTAATCTATACATATGTAGAAAAATATAGCATCTATATGTTTGTGTTTGTAAAACTCAAAATGTACACGATGTGTCAATTTGAAACTTGATGCGTTTTTGCAAAATATACTTTTTTTAATTTCATTTTTTTTAATTAATTTCATTCAAAGATTGTCAACAAAATAATATCCTCCTAATATAAATAATAATATTATTATATAGGTACTTAAACAGAATAATAATAGAGATTAATAATTTTTAATCATTTTATGTTTTTTTTTTTTTTTTTTTTTTAGTTATGTGATAAATCCACAGGCTTATTATGCCCGTGCTTTTGTTATTCCATATATTGTTATTATTATTATTTTTTAACATGCATCGGTACTTAATCATTTTATGTTGCTTAGCCAAGACTATATATCCTCATATATATACGCTAAGATTAAGATGTTTGCCTCCCGTTTTAGAAAAAAACCTCGCAATCAATTCTATATCATTTTATTGATAATTCCTTGCTCTACCGGCATCCACAACCAAAAAATGTATTATTGCATTTATTTTTGTAAATTAATTATTTAATAAAATTATTTAGTGCGAATTATTTACACGAGTATTGCTAGTTCAATAAAAAGGCAACAGACAGAAAATGCACGAGATAGATTTCATCATATCATGTAGTTCACACATAAGGCACATTAATGCAAAAAAATCTAAAGTATTTTGTAAACTAATACTAAAACACTAATGCGAGGGCACAAGACCTCCCTCAATTTTGTCTTGTAGTGGCTTCGTAGTACTAACCTTTGATATTACTATTTCAATCATGATTGGTGAGATAAAAGGGTCACACTGATTTGTATCATTCTAACCAAAATTCATAACAACAAAAAAAAACATAAAAATGATCCAATATTGACCACTGAAACACGTTTTAATAACAGAGTTTTCATACTCCAGATTTCTAACTCTACATATTTCCTTACAACGCCGCAATAAGATGACCGAACGGTGTCTGGCATCTTTCATATTTATTCTACAGGTTTTCTCAAGGAATAATATATAATACTTATTATTATATATATTATATTTTACTCATCTGTCGAAAAGGGCGCCTCAGCTAAGGTTTGAAAATTTCTACAAACACTTGGAGTTGGCAAACCCCCTAATAATACATCTTCTAGTAAAATTGATATTGAACTTTTAAATAAGCACTTTTCATCTTCTAGTCTAATGGAAGATAGTGAGAAAAAACTTACTCTTACATCTCTTTCGTCAATTCCAACTCCTGATTTTCAACCGTTTAATTTCTCCTCATTTGCGGAATGTGATGTTAAAAAGTACATTTATTCAATCTCATCGAATGCCGTTGGTACCGATGGCACTAGCCGTAATATGATCTTACCTATCCTTGATATCCTTCTGCCTATCTTAACTCATATCCTCAACGTATCCATTTCTTCTGGTCAATTTCCCAACGCTTGGAAGAGTGCACAAGTTACTCCTATTCCTAAAAAATCTAATCCTTCAAATTTCTCTGACTTTCGACCTATATCCATACTCCCATTTCTTTCAAAAGTCCTTGAAAAATTAGTCTATAATCAAATAAACTCCTACCTTATTAAACATTCCCTTTTAAATCCCTTTCAACGTACGGTACGGTCACCGCACTGGTCAAGGTTACTGATGACATTCGCTGGGGTATGGACAACAAACAACTGACAGTTCTTACTCTGCTCGACTTCAGAAATGCTTTTAATATTGTCGATCATGAAATATTGCTAAAACTTTTACGTACATTTAACATATCTCCATCCGTAATGAGTTGGTTTCAGAGTTACCTCGGTGGGCGCCGGTAGTGAATAAAAATTGAAGATTCGTTATCTTCTTGGTGTGAAGTCCGAGCTGGCGTTCCCCAGGGTGGTGTGTTGTCTCCATTACTGTTCTCCATCTTCATAAACTCCATATCCCAAAAAATTACTTCTCTCTACAACATGTACCTATGCTGACGATTTGCAAATTTATACTCAGTCAAGTCTTGATAACCTATCCTCTGCTGTGGTTTCCACTAACAATGACTTCGCAACTATATACTAATGGAGTAAATTATATGGACACAAAGTTAATCCTACCAAGTCACAAGTCATTGTCATTGGTAGTCCCAATATCATGTCGAGAGTTGATAGGGGTAGCCTTCCTTCTGTAACATATAATTCCTCTGTAATACCTTACTGCACCTCTGTAAAGGATTTAGGCATTTACTTAGACCCAACCTTGTCCTGGAGCAATTATATAAATAACTGAGTAAAAAGACATTCGCGGCCATAAGCTCGTTGAGACGTTTGCAGTCATTTCTTCCCATTTCCACTAAAACTATGTTAGCACAATCCCTACTACTGCCCGTTCTTGACTATGCTAACGCAAGCTATACCAACCTAACTGAAGATCAACTTAATAAACTTGAGCGGCTTCAAAATGTTGCAATCCGATTCATATTTGGATTGCGCAAATTCGATCACATTTCTGACTTTCGCTCTAAGCTTAACTGGCTTCCTATCCGTCTTCGCCGAAATTTACACGTTCTCTCACTTCCGTATTGTGTACTATTTAAACCAACTAGTCCTTTATACTTGAAGAACAAATTTGAATTCGTTGGAGATCACAGTAAGGTACTTCGTTCGTCTGGAAATCTTACGCTTAGAATGCCTGTACATAAGACCAAATATTATCGAGGTTCATTTGCTGTTCAGGCTATTATTTTGTGGAATACTTTACCCTTACACATTGAATCAAAGAATTGGTTCATTTAAAAAACTTGTAAAAGACTATTATCTGTCTTTTAATAGGACTTAATTATATATATATATATATATATATATATATATATATATATGTATATGTATGTATGTATGTATACGTGCATGTGTGTATTATTTACCGTGTACTTATAGTTTATTGTTATGTACGTGTCTATTTATACCTATAGGAATATTGAATAGTTTATAATATTATATATTTTATTTGTATTCTTTGTATCTTATTTTGTTTGATGTACGTTTATTACAAGCCACCTACTTATTTCTTTTTTTTTCCCTCTAATCCTAACCCTAAGGTTGCCTGGAAGAAATCGCTATCGAGTGATAAGGCCGCCTCATTGTGCATTATACTTTTTTTCATGACAAATCTGTATTAAATTACTCTTTGTGGTGTACAATAAAGAATAAATAAAATAAATAAATAATATGTAGATAAGCTTGGAAACTACGGGCGACCTTCATGCAAAATCTTTCAATCCTTCAAATCTTTTTTTGAGAAATTAATTAATTTATTCATTTAAATAACATTACAAAATATTCAGTAAAATACTATTGTCATATACGATGTATTTGAAATATACGACAGTAACTTAAAATACAAAATATACAATTACTTTATTTTAAAAGTGTAAAAAATAATTAAATATATTCATGTAAATTCTCTCTAATTTTGTCTTCATATCTTGTTTAACATAATCGGTACTTGTTACATTGCAAATGACTTCAAAGTACGCCCTCAGGCAAGATGTAGCGTAGCATTACTTAAACTTTAAAATATAATTTTAACTTAACTTATAGTAGTAGATAACTTAAGCTTTATTTCAACCTTTTTAAAAGTAAAGAGGATATTAATAACCCTTAAAGAATTTTTTGTCGAACGCTTAGAAAGTCGATATTATTTTTGACATGTAATGACATGGGTCTCAACACTCAAAAAAAGGATAAGAATTCAATATAATTACAAGAATTTAAAACTTATACGTAAGATGGATTAGACTGGTCAGTGAAAATATATTCATTTTAAAGATAAGTTCTAAGGATTAACACTTAGAGACTCGAATCTATTTACTAGAAGAAAATTGGTCGTCGGAATACACATCCAACTTTAATTTATAATAAATAACATTGCCTGTTTTTCTTTTTAATCCTTGTTCTACACGGAGAAAGAGGCTATGCCCAGCAGTGGGATGCATGGGCGTATTTACCCTAGGGTCAACAGGGCCATGGCCAGGGATTGTATTCTGTTAGGGGCGGTGCAAACTGAGTATACGTACTAGGGGTGTGAAAAAAATAATCGAGTTTTCACAAGAATAGATAATTATTTGCAAATAATTTTATTAATCAGTTACATTTTTATGAGGGGCGATTAACTTTATTGGTCCGAGGTGCTCAATTTTGAAATACGCTACTGGTGGAATGTAACAGGCTGAATCGTGCACATTTACTATTTAAGAACAAAAACTTATTCCGAATGTAATTATGTAGAGTAGTTCTGGTTGTTTTGTATACGTTGTAACTTAATATACTTACAGTGACATCACACAGCAATGACAAAGTTAATGTGAATAAGAGATTTAATATGTTGTGTTATATTTCATATAATATGTTGAATATATAATTTTATATGCTATCTAAGGTTGGCCCTGTAACTGCGTGTATCAAGATATAGTAATTATTATTCAAAATCTAGTTTATAATATTTCCACACCTTATAGACCCACCAACTGACAAACACGCTAGGTCAAAGAACGGTAGTGAAGGATAAATACATTAAGGAGACAAAACTAAATAAACCGTTACGAATAAAAGGGAGGCTCGGCGCTGATAAATGTTGACGGAAAGAGATAGATTCATACATAAACACAAAAGGGAGAAGAAGACGCAAAATCGTCTGGACTCCTGAGATAAGGCGAAGAAAAATGTCACTAGATTTATTCGCAGGGACCCCAGATAAATGGTTATTACGGTGTTCCGCAGCAGTAAATTAGTGAGATGTATTGTTTGTTGAATATTTATTGGTTGACCGCTGGGACGCGGAATTTGACCAAAAAGGGCACCACCAATCTTCAAGTTGTAGGTGATAAAAATGTAAAAATAGCTATCACGACCTAGATATTGTTGTAGTTGTGACGGCTGTTTAACTATTAGTAACCCATTTCACTCATAACTAAAGTGTGTTTTATAACGCTTACATTATATACTTACAATGACGTCACATATCAATGTACAAATATTGAAACTATCAAAAAATAAATAAAGTCGTAAGAGATGGCTAGTATCTGAGGTAAAACTGAGGATTTAATGCAGTTACGTCATGCTACAATTATACAGAAAAATTAATGATAGTTTCTCACTCTGCCATAAAATACGTAAAGCCTTCTTGAACTATACGAGGAAGCTTTTCTTTCCTATTAAGCTACATTTTGTCAAACGAAAATTTTCCGATAAACTCCAACTAACACTTATCATATTATCTGACATTACTAGCAAGCCAAAGAAACTGATAAGCATAGGCGTTCTAGGGCATAAGAGGATATACACAAAGGACCCTGTCTCGGAATTCAACCTTGCGGAAGATCACAGCTAATATCAAGTAGTGCTGTGTTCGTGTTGTGAGTAAGGAAGTTAGAACTCCTGGGTATGCGCAATGATGACAGCGGGGTTAAAGCCAGCAACGCGTTTACGATTCTCCTAATGTTGTAAGTGCCCATCAGCTGTGGTAACCACTTACGGGCAGGAAGATTAGGTGGGTCATACGCTTGTTTGCCAGCCTAGCTGTATAAAAGTTGCAACAAGCTTTCATCGCTATCCACTGGAAATTAAAAAACTTGAAATTTCAGTATGATAATATCATAAAGTATTAAAATAAAAATAGTTTCTCCTCGCTCTGTGTATATACATACATATGTTAACAATTTGTATCTACAAGTAAAATTAAGTAATTTACGTAATATCCGTGCCCCCACCGTGCCTCGGAAAGCACGTTAAGCAGTCGGTCCCGGTTGTTATCATAATGATGTTACAGGCTGAATCGTGTCGTACGTTAAATTTCAAGTCACAAATTCTCAAAGTATTTGTAAAATATTCTTATTTTTGTTTTAAAAAATTAAATACATATAAAAAACAAAGGCTCCATAAATCGTTACAATTAATTTCAAAAGATAGAGAAAGAGTTATTTAAATAATAATAGAAAAAATGCTTTCTTTTTAACCGACTTCAAAAAAGGTTACTCAATTCGACGATAACTTCGTTGTTTCGTCGTTTCGGGGATAACTTCGTCGTTTATGAACCGATTTTGGAAATTCTTTTTTTGTTGGAAAGGAGATATCCCTGGTGTGGTACCATGATAAGAAAACTGATGATGGAATCCCAGAGAAATCGAGGAAAACTTGAAAATCCGCATAACTTTTTACTGAGTGTATCGATTTTGATGATTTTTAATTTAGAGAAGATTTCCAATTTCCATTAATGATTCTAAATGATTATTTAATTGAGTATTGCACATAATTACCACTAAATCAGAATTGACACGAGACACTTATAATCGAAACATACATAATGTCTATATACGAATACAAGGCCAGAATCCTATGTACACATACGTCGGCGAGCTCAAAGTGCGGCAGCCGTTTCGAACCCTTTGATCTGCCGGTCGTATGGAATACCTATATAGAGGCAGCCCTTCTATTTTGGTATACCGTCTTAGAGCTATATCTGTTTCAAGGTATGTTTAGTATAAATGATTTTTATAGGATTAGAATAATGTCACTTAGTTTCAAAAGGAGTGCGCTTTGAGAAAATATCAAAGGATAGCGTCGGATTGAAATGATTTGAGTATTACGTGTTACTTCATTTGTATATTATGTCTTATATATCGGCCATTCTCCGATTAGCAAATTTTTCGTGTCCGGGCTTGTTTAAACCGTAATATCATCCTATTCAATCATGCACTTTTTTATATATTTTAGATAGCATCCGTACCTAGCTGTAAAAAAAATATTGGCTTCTGTTTTAAGTAATTAAGACTAAATTAATTTAACTTATGTTCAAAAAACCTCTGTTCTCTAATTACCGTGGCGTGTCCGCACACCAACTTAATCTTAAAACTTGCTTGTAATTTTTATAGCGTATAGATTTACTTTGATCCATTAAACGTTTTAAACGATATTAAGCAGCGTCTATCGCATAACAAAATATCAACTCAAAAGAACCAGTCTACAAATAATTATTATGAAGTAATCGTATGTCCAACGGAAACTTCTAATTACCGTAACATCTGCTGTTCTCGAGTGCACATCCCTAAATAAAAGTATTTGGCACATCACTACCGTACGCATCGCGTCTCCTCAGTATGTACCGAGGTCCATCAGCAGTTGTATGACTCTCATGTTAGTGTACCGCCAATGAAGCACGTAAGTATATAATTACCGTAGCCTTGGTTAAAAACTTTTCTAATTACCGTTGTTCTTATTTTAATACTAGATTTTTAAGATAGACCCAAGTTGATCATGTAAATGAAGACAGTACTTTGGCCTCCGTACGTTATAATAAGCTAGAATTTGTATACTGTGTCGGTTTTAAACATTTTCATGAAAATTTATCGTTTTCTAATTACCGTATACTAATTACCATATGTTTATAATTACCGTTGTATGAAAAAGTAATACTTGTTTACCGCGGTTTTCGTAGATTATTATTATTATTGTCCGTAAATATGTCTATATTATATGCTGACCATTCATCAAATTATTTAATTTATAAGATAAACCTAAAAAGACCAAAGAGGAAGTTAAAGAAAATAGAAGACTTGCCGCGCGACAATGCCGAGAACGAATTAAAAATGCCCCTTTTTGTATTAGCAATCAAAAAAAATAAAGGAGAAAGAAGGGTACAATAAAAAAAAATACTGCCTATCTGCGAAATGTCACCAAAAGCCGGAAGAAAACTCAAAAAAGAAGTAGAGAAAATTTCAGAGCTTACTATAAAAGACAAAAGGAAAAGGGAAAATTGAAAACAATCGAGGAAGAAGTGACCTTAGATATAGAGGTGCTTGATAACAATATAACAGATCCTCTTGAAACTTTGTCACACCACATCTCAATGATTTATCATACTCGCTGCACTAAAAAGTACACTAAAAGAGTACAAAATTGTCCCGAAAATCCCAAATCAAAAAAAGAAGATAATCAGCAAGACCAAATTTTTCTGCAGTCGACTTCTTTTGAAAAAGAATTAGTTCCCTTGAAAAAGGCACCAAATTTTAAACCTTCTTTAACCACATCAACGCCGCGTCCATCTAGTGCTCTGTCATCATCTTCTACTGAAAGTATGTTATTTTATTATTAATCAATAATGAGCATTTGACCGAAAATAAAGATACAAGTGTGAATATTACGGAACGAGCGTCTTCCTTGTGTTCAACACCAACTTCACCATCTTCAAAGATAACTGTCGAGAAACCGATACGTAAAAAAATCTCACTCTTATTGTTATTTAGAAGGCATGTATAGAAAACACATAAAGAAATGTCATATTTAAGACCAAACAGTAGAGCTAAGAAGAGCAAAAGAAAAGTACAGGAAGCAAACATTAAGACTGAAATATAAAACACGCCACATCCAAAACCAAAACAAAGTCATGATAAAGAAATAGAACCAAAGTATTTACATAGTAATAATATATGGACTACTGTAGAGAAAACCAAACAAGACGTCCAAATTTTTGTTGAGCAAGATGAGATCAGTCGCATTTGTCCTGGCAAGAGAGAATATATTTCAAGAAAAACGTGGCGTGAACTTATGTGTCTTGTCTTGTCTTGCCCATAGTCACCACGCTGGGCAGGCGGGTTGGAGACCGCAGGGCTGGCTTTGTTGCACCTAAGACGCTGCTGCCCGTCTTCGGCCTGTATATTTCAAAACCAGTAGTTGGATGATTATCCCACCATCGGTCGGCACTTTCAAGTTCCAGGGTGGTAGTGGAACTGTGTAATCCCTTAGTCGCCTCTTACGATACTCACGGGAAGAGAGGGAGTGGCTATATTCTTACTGCCGTAACCACACAGCATATTCTAATATTATTTCTAATTACCGTTACATTAAATATAAAAATTTTCTAATTACCATACCCATAAATTTTTTAAGTCTCATTATCTAGAAAACCACAATTAACTGTTACATGCCAAAATAATTATTGAATTCGTATTTTTGATTTGTTTCATATTTTAATGTGTTTAAGTCAAATCAGTGAAAAATAAAAAACGTCACGGTAATTAGGCAAAGAACGCCGAATTGGAGAATGACCGATATACAATTCTCGTGTCACAATGTTAGTTATGATACTCCTCCGAAACGGCTGGACCGATTTTCATGAAATATTGTGTGTATATCTAAGCAATAAGGGGGTGGGATAAAGGGTGTTAATAACTTATATGGCAAAACAACGTTTGCAGGGTCAGCTAGTAAAGATATAGATTAACTTCGAAATTTAGAAGTTGTTTATTTCGTATTTAAAATTTCTTTTTTGCGTCATCTTTTGGAGTATTGTCATATCTTTTGTAGATATCATCTTAAAAAAAGATATAAGTATGTAGTATAGTATAGACTACTTATTATAAATAATGAAAATGAACTAGAAAATTATGAAAATATGTCGATACAGTTCTACTTTATTAAAAACTCTATACAAAAACCTCGTTAAAAATGAAAAGAAGCTTATCTACCTCAGAATACTCAATAAACAAACTTTAACATTAAAAATATCAACTAATAATATTTCTAAGCCATTTATATTTAATTCGTACTAGCTTGTGATTAAAATTAAGTTAATTCACTTGAAATTGTTATTAAATCGATGAAAGTAATTTGGTAAATAGCAAACGCTACTAATTTTATTGTTGTAATTAATTATGTGATAAATAAAATAAAAAAACTGACAATATTTACATATAATTAAAAAATGTGGATAAATTTAACCTTGTGTAATACTTGTTAGATGATTACACGCGTGTCGTCCTTGTAGATAATTGTACTGATTGTTTGTAGATGATTACACGTGTGTTGTTAAAAATGCATACAAAACAGGGATACGGAAATATTGCTACTACAAAAAATTAACGTACCATTATTTTTCATCGTCAAATCTTATAAACATTTTAATAATAATCTTTCTAAGTATAATTAAAATTAATATATTTTTTTTAATTTAATAAATAATGACTGTATTACCATTACTGAATACCATTACACACACAGAATACACCTTTTTCATGCCGCAAACGACATAACCAATAGAACAAAGACCCGGATAGGCAGTTCCCTGTCCTAATCCTCTGAAACAAGATGAAAGCCCATACTCACATGCAAAATAGCAATTAAATCTGCCTTCATTACCTATCGCCCCTTTAGGGATACCCACACGGCTGTATATAGTGTGCTAAGCGATTTAAATATTGTTTATTTGATTACACATTTTTGAATACGTAATATAAAAAATGATTTAAGATTTTGAAGTTTTTGATCAATTACTAAGTAAAAATTGTTACTTTAAAGTATAAAATAATTTATTACATTTACATCGATTGAGTAAAGTTAAATTTATTTCTACTACTCGTAACTAGACTATGGATATGCATATACGTTTTTTTTTTCAAGCTTTGTTTTTAAACCGTTTAGCTATTAATTAATTATTTTTATAATAATTTCCTAGCATCCACAGTTATTTTGTTTATTCTTCTACAATGACACGATATTTTCTTCATATCGATACGGTCATAGACATTACAAAGGTTCTAACTTTAAAGATTAAAATCGTAGAAAAAAAATTGAGCAGTGTTGCTATTAAAAAAATAAAAATAAATATGTCTCCACGTATAATAAACGAATATTCTCTATTACCGCAAAATCATTCATACGAATGGTCAAATAAACAAGTAGGAATGACGCGGTTAAAAGCGCACGGTGGTTACGCGAGCGAGCTACAAAGGGTTTGCGGGGGCCAATAACGCATGAAACAGGATTAAAACATGGAAATATTCGTTAAAGGGTTGTTACCCCTCGCTTACGTGTAATTATAGCTGTTAATAAACGTTTGTTTGATGAATTTACATAATGTTTTAATGTTTCATTTGAGGAGACTACTTGTAAATTAATTGTATTAGTATTACAGTATATACCTATAATAATATCACGAGCAACGTTTTGGCCTGTAACGTTCCTCTGCTGGGCAGGTCTCTTTCTCCATGTAGGAGAAGTATCGGTCCTCAATCCACCACGCTGCCCCACTGTTCGAGTTATGAGTATCAAACGATCGATCAGGTGTATATGATAAGAACAAGGAGCTTAAATGAGCTTAATGAGCTCTCCGAGGCACGGTGGTGAGACCCACAATGACAGACATCCAAACTGGAAAGAAATATTTGTACGAATACAAATATCCATCCCGAACAGGAATCGAACCCGCAAATCGCCGGTGTTAAGGCATGGACCATTACATTAGAGCGGTTGTTAGCGGTCAAAATTATTATAGCAATAATTTAGCCTAAGTGTTTTGTTTTGCTTTTAGCAGTTAAATACAAAAATAAAAAGTATACGGGTTTGGATACTAGATCTCAAAGGCAATTAAGTACCTACTAACTGTCGCTTGTTCGGATCAGAGACAAAAAGAATTAAAAAATCAATTTAAAAGTGTACTTAAAAAATAATTAATATATGGTAAAACCGGGAGAGATGCCGCAGTGGGATAGATGCCTCATGTTCTAAAAACCTAATATCCCGAACTCATAAATAAAAATTAATCCCATAAGTAGGAGTCGAAGTCACCCCGTACCTCGGATATCCACAGAAATTCGTGTGGCAAGGACGCGTTTGGATCGTGTGTGTAATTTTCTCCGTGGCGAAATTTAAAAACACGTCAAAGTATTTAAGGTTGTATAATTTTATAAATAGTAATAAATTCCGTTATATTTTTTATCACGTCTATATACTGGGTCATTGAGTCTGCATATAGTTGTAAATAGATGCTATTTTGTTTATAATTTATTTAAAAAATACGTGGTCATCTATCCCAATCACCAAGGATAGTTGCCCTGATTTTTTGAGGTATAGGTGCCCTTAGACTTGACGCAGAGTGATGAAAGGTACAGAAAGGGCTCTGAAATTAACTTTTCATAAATAAAAAATTCATTATATATTTGTACGAGTATTTTTTATTTTATGTTCCTACATTCGTTTTTTTTTTTGGCGGGGGGTTTGTATATTCAATTACAACCTCTCAGTGGCTCATGCAGCCATGTATGTTCTTTTAAACATCGAGAGTTTGCTAGTTCGATTCCCGCCCGGAAGGGGTGCTTGCATTTGTATAAATATTTCTTTCCAGTTTGTAAGTCTATTCTTTAGGGTCTCCCTACTGTGCCTCGTAGATTACGTTAAGATGTCTGTCCCGGCTGTTTTCATATACATCTGGTAGCGATTGTTACTATCTATCCCTTCATTCACCATACACAGAGTAAGTTTATATGTATATTTTTTTTGTGTCTGTTATATTTTTTATGTATTTAGGTATATTTATGTTTGGATGTTTTACTGATTCTAGCAGAACTATGCCACGAAAATATAAAAGAAAGGAAGGAATGCGAGCTCGAGTATGTTCTTGGACTATAGAAAACCTACAGTCAGCTTTTGATGAGAAAGTATGATTGTGCAATGTGCATGTTGACACTTGATATGAATATTTTAGACCAACAATTAAGAATTTATACTTTTGTTGAATAAATGCTTGTAAAATTTAATTAAATTTATATATATATAGTATAATCTGTGTGATATAAAAATTATATTCTAATTATAACAATTAAAAGATATAAAAAACACACAAAAATTTTTTCATTGCTTATGGCCCATGTTTCTTGGAGACAATCGATGTTTTAGGAGTAGCCTAACCTAACATTTGGTTTTTGGTTTTTCATTTACACGGTTTAAAGGGCATCTATCCTACTCACTATTTTCATGGTGAGGCAACTATCCATATAGGAAGGCATCTATCCTCGAAAAAAAGGGTTCACGAAAAGCTAATTTCTGCTTAATCTGCATTGGCTAGGTTGAAAAAAAATAGTCATAATTCAACATAAAGGATTGAGCTAGCTACATTAATAAAAATTATTCGTATAAAAATCATATTTTTAAAATTAGGTGGCTATTTCAAAAAGTGAGGCATCTATCCCGGTTTTACCCTAGACTTTTTAGAAGACATCTCAATAAGAATAATATTTTCTGTTACTAAGAAGTTACAAAAGAAACATAAAACTACTCTTTTAAAATTTGTCAATACTTATACAATTTAGAGTATTAATGGTCCGTCTCGCCGATTGTGAATTTATTAAAAATTAATTGTGAAATTATTAAAGAAATTTGTCATGAATATAAGTTACGAATAGACATTGACAGCAAGAAGTAAAATAGGCTATTAGGACCTTTCTCATCTAGACAAATAAAGAACTATTTTAGATTCACTGGTAGCAAATCCAAATATTTCATAAATATAATAGATTGCCATAGTGAAAAGAAAAAAACTTTAACTTTTATGTGTTGAAAACCGTCAGACCCTTAACAGCAATCACTTACACAGATACCTTTAACAACAGCAATATGGAAGCCAGGTCTACCAAGTCCACGAATAATTATTGTAAAGAGGATAGGTTCTCTTTCGTGCTTATGTTCTTCGCTATTGATGATTCTGAAAACTTATTTTCTTATTGTTTATTATACCTTATATTTCATCCTGAAACTCGTATAAGAATTCGTTATAAAACAACAAACTGTAGCTAACAGAAGTGAAGCCGGGAAGCTGATTAATATTCAAAATAAATGTTAATAACCAAAATGACGTCATTCCCACGTCATTTCGAGTTCATAAGACCTGTTACACCTAAAAACATAAAATTTTATTTCAACTTCCTGATATTTACTACTATCTGCATTACTATAGGTATGTGTTACGTTACAATTTTACTATTGTTTATAGAGTTACAACTCAAGGAGCGACTCGTCATTGGTGTGAATCAAAATCGAAAATAACTTTCAAATAGGCCCCAAGAGCACTTTCGAATCGTCATTTTACAAATTTAAATTTAGAACTAAATAAAACTTTTATTTATAAATATTATTTTATAAATTAATAATTTTCTCTTTTTTTAACTGATAAAAATTAAAAACGTCAATTTTGGATGATGAAATTAAGAGCAAGCATACTTTATTTCACCGTCTGTGCTGTACGACTTCACACATCTTATTCCCGTTTTCGTGCAGATTTCGGGGACAGAAGACATATCTATAACGAAGTTAGCACGCATTCAGTTAACATCATTCATTAACTTATAGATTCATCGGTAATTATAAATTTTGCCATTTATAAATAAGTTAAAATATTAAATAGCTTGAAATCGTTAAATATGCCAAGGAGAAAAGGTTTAAATCGTTAAATATGACCTGAAGAGTGCAAGATTTTATAAAATATTTTATTTCTAGACTTCCTTTTTGGCTTCTCCTATGTAGGAGTAGGTATATAAATACAGTTTTTTGCTACACAGTGAAACGTAACTTGTGGATAGTGTGTCAAACATGAAAACAAAAAAAAAATATTCAATACAAACCAACTTTTGAATTTTTTATAGAATCATCAGGTAGAGATGACAATTTGAAGACAAACGCAAGTAAAGGTTCAAAATTATGTAATACTAGCTGTGCCCGTGACTTCGTCCACGTGGAATTTAACAAAATAATTATTGTTTAGTTTTTATTATTGGTTAGTAGATATCTAAAATAAAAGAAGCCTAAGTTACTCCTTATTACCTCAGTTATCTGCTAGTGAAAGTTCAGTTAAGACAGGCAGACAAAAATTATAAAAAATGTTCTTTTGGTATATATATATATATATATATATATATATATATATATATATATATATATATATATATATACAAACAGACACTCCAATTTTATTTATTTGTATAGATTTACATAAAACATACACCTCTGACTGATATAAACCCCAATATGGTCAAATATTAAAATTAATCTAATTTCACATAAATTATATTTTAGAATCAATTTTATAGAACAACTTTGGCCTGGTAAAATATTGCGCTTAAAACTCTGACTATAAAGATATACACCTCAAAATATTGTCAAATATTCAAATTAATCTAATTCCACATAAATTAATATTCCATCATCAATTTTATAGAACAACGTTGGCAAGGTAAAATAATGTGGTAAAAAGCGGGCGTGGGCGGGGCCGAGTTAGTGCCGCCCCGCTGCGCGCCGCGCGTAAACAACACATATAATTATACTATACAACTGTACTATACAATATACGTGCCAGTCTATACACGTAACATGTGTCTTACCTACTGCTCGAGCTTGAGCATTTGATTAAATAATTGTTTTTAATGCCAGTTACATTACACAAAGTTTTCTTTAAAATGTAATTTAAGTATTTTTCGACTTAAGTACCTAATCTACCTGTACAAGAAAATAAAATTAGAGTGTCTGTTTGTAATATTAAAATAACCGCTTTTTACTTAGTGCATATAGATGCATCCACGGTCCTTATAACAAAATAATAGTTTTTACAATTTTTGTCTGTATGCCTGTCTGTCTGTCTGTCTGTTTCTTCCGGCTAATCTCTGAAACGGCTGGACCGATTTTGACGTGGACGTGACGTGAATAAGGAGTAACTTTTAGTAACGGCTACTTTTATTTTAGAAATGTATTTTATAACTCTGCGAACTGAACAATAACTCTTTGTTAGATTCCACGCGGACGAAGTCGCGGGCTCAGCTAGTACGTAAATAAAAAGAAAGGTTTTTGTCACAGAAATTAAAAATTTTACAGAAATTTAAATAGGTAACTAACTACACGCTAATCGCTTTACTACCGAACTCTTACGTGTCTCCAATTTTTGACATACTTATTGGTGTACTGCACCTAAAACGAACAAATATTACTTAACTATATATAATTATAATAGTTATTAATTTAAAATATTTCTATTTAAAATTACAATATAATAGTATATTTGAAAAAGTTGTTTTTATTTTCGGCACTATACGTCTCTACCCTTTTGTAAGAACTCAATATAGCTATGTATAACTAAATAACTCTAGATACCAAATAAAAAAATAAAAATTATGTGGTGTCATGGGACACCAGGTAGGAGCGAAGTTCCTTCGGATAGTATAGAAGTAACACAATTTGAAAAAAAAATGTTGAATTTTATATATATTTTCTAGTTCTTGATTTTTTTTTTAATTTTTTTGATTGGTTTTTAATTAAGTACTTACATAAAAGTCTTTAGGAAATTTAGTATTTTAGAAAATAACAAATACCGTAAAATAAAATAAATCAAACAGAATAATAATAATAATAATAATAATTCAAACTATTAAGTGAAATAAAAACATGTCTTTATTTATTTTTGTTGACAGTATAAAATTACATAAATAATTTAAAAAAAGATTACTAGTAATATTTTAGTTTTACAAACATCATATTATAATTTGACGTTTGTAAAACTAAACTATATAAATAAAACTATATAAACGTCATATCAGTCGTGTGACTGATATTACGTCACTGCCGTTATATATTTTTTTTACGGTTTTAGTATCACATTTTTTTCAGTTCGATCGCCCAGCCAAATGTCAAGCCTGCCGTAAGGAACTTCGTTCCAAAAACCAAACAAAATTAATTAAATAAAATAAAAAGTAAATAAACCATAATTGAAAAATAATATTGAATAAATTTAAAATTCACGTCGCATCCGTATCGGTTACAAAACACCTGCGCGCTCGAGCGGCGGCTTTTCCCGCCTTTCGCACAAAATGGCGGACGCGTGACTGGACTGCTAATGTCGAATTCATACGCTTATAAATGGTAAACATACTTTATATTTCATCTATTTCGATTTATCTTGTCGTAAGTGATTGCTACGAAATGTCAATCATTTGCTTTTTTTTAATTACAAATACAGAAGTAAATGGATATTTTACTTATATAAAATTAAACTTCCGTAATTTATTACGATTTCATATGAATATTACAAATACGTCACAAAATTATTCCCTAACCAAATTTATCGTGAAAATTCTGATACCAGTCAAATCTTATCTCTGAGATTGACAGTAATACCTACGTTTCATCATAAATACAAATATAATGGGGAACAAAACATAACTCCCTGAAGGGAAGGCACAGGGGAATCGCGAAATGAAACACGTCACTGTGACGACATTTTTGCGATAAGGCAACACCGAACGTTTTGTTTATTACTTAGCCGCCATCTTTTCTTTGGTGGCGGAAAATAGGATTATTATAAAATATACTTTCACCGTACCTTTACGGTTTTATACAGTAGATAGTTTGACCTTACAGTTTAACACAACTATCTTCATACATATTTTCATAATACCATACTTAAAGAAAGGTATAGTCAAAGAAAATTTTACAGTAAGACCTCATCAATTTGAAACTCTACAGCTAAAAATATTTCTAAATATAGACAAAATATTTTTTTAATGTGTCCGAGTCGATCCACCCTGTCCGGACTAATTTTGAGTGCCGTCAAATAGAGACACATCTATTATCTGATACGGATCTCGTACTGCCTTCATGAAACATTAATGTTTTCCCGCGACGCCTGACAGATGGGCTTCTGATACACCGAATGACGTTTCGCCTTCGACGTATTAATGTCATAGGAACGACGCCTCTATGTCGTTGAAGCGACGGTGTAAATAATAATACGGCGTGATTATAACGAGAATTTCTTACCAAGTGTCACATTCGTGTGATGAGATGTGGGTGGTTTATAATTAAGAAATGGACTAGTCTTTGTCGTCATACTACACTATTGAAAATACACGCTAAATGACGATACCAACATTTAAAAACATTTTCTCCTATCTCAGTAAAACTTTAACTTTATAATAAAACGTCAAGTCATAGACAACTTAAATCGTCCAATATAATAGATACTGTCGGTTAAAAGTATGCGCTTAAATACATTCAACTCGGATAAAAAAAGGTATTTAAATGTCATAGTGCTTCAGGATAGAGTGAGTTCGTAGTTAGTCGTTGTGAAAACACTCCAGTCCGAGGCAAGGGAGCTACCACGGTTACTTTACAAATATAAACTCGCAAACGAGAAACAATACAGAAATTTTAATTTATAAAAAAAGCTTTATTACCTAATAATACCATACAGCTATATTCTTGTGTGGAATATCTAATATCATTATTTATTTATTTTTTATCTATAATTAGAAAATTCGATTTAAAAATAATGTTAACACTTGCTAAGCTTACACAGTAACTATAATCTGTCTCGCAATTATATATATTAACCGAAATAAATCTAAAATCCATTATCAAATCTCATTTTTGTAGATATATTTATGTAACCATGACTCTACATTTCCCAAACCGGATTAAGCCAGTTTTTGCGATAACAAACTCCAGACCTCTGTTTTTCATGTACAGAATTATTAAAACGTTAGCGAATCGACTACATTATTGGGCATACATTTTTAAACGATAGCGCTATCGCAGGGTTACGTAGAACGTAGTAGGCCGGGCCGTTATCGTCTCCTTCCGCATGAACGCCCCCGTTACGGAGCCCCGAGCCTCCGCCCCTCGTACACCCTCACCGACACTTCTTGACACTTGAATTTAATTTATTTGTTAGATAGTTTGTTTTAAATTAAGATAGATGTGTTTATAGTAGGTACTTTTGCAGGCGATGACAATTTTTTCTAGTTACTGTTAAAACTTTGCAATATTTACGTACTTAATTTAACGAAATCTGAATGACAGTTATTGAAAGTATATTAACTACTTCTACGACAATGTTCTTCCTAACAGTTCTAAAGAGTTAAAAAAATATACCTAGTAAGGAATAAGTATTTACTCAATATCGTTAATGTAAGCAGATGATATTCAAACTTTTAGTTTCACAAAAACCGTGCACTCTTTTGCATTTATGCTTTCTAGATGAAACTTAGGCCAAAGAATGTTGATTAAGTTTTTATTTAAATTACACTACACGACTGAAGTTAAACTCACGAAACGTAACTCTCTCTCTGTCTCTCTTTCTATCTTCATTAACTTATATCTCCCTCTCTGTCCTCGTCCGATCACACTTTTCGTAACGCTCCCGTCACGCATTCACCAAACTTACTCCCCAAATGAAGCGTGCGTAAAGAAGTTTTACTTTAAAAAATTATAAACCTCATAAAAACATGGCTAAATGCATTCCAAATTCTCATAGACCTCATAGCATCTCATGGCTCGGTATGAGAATTTGGTTTGCATTTGTCAGTGCTTTTGTCTAGATTTTTCCCATAGTATTATGTATATATGGTATTTACAAAAATGTAGTGTTATTTTTAAAATAATGATTTTGTTGACAAGTACGTAAAATGTAGCTTCGTGGAAATAAGCATAAAATATTCATAGGATTAACTTTAAATATTTTATATAAGTACTAAATACCAAGACTATTCGCCCGCAGTGCTAGTCCCCTGTCTGCACCCCGCGGCCCGCGACTCCTCGGCGGATTACGAAAGCGGACACGCCACAGAATTACTCACTAAATATGAAACTCACATTTTTTTTCTCATTTCTATAACTCACTATTTTACAAGTTTATTTTTTGATATATAAAATTATTATTATTAATCACACGGCTGCAGTGGTTCTACCCGTTATGGCATTTATGTTTAAATACTACACCCCAATGAATTGTAACGTGATGTGTAATAATAAACTATAAGCCTTCTCAAAAATCTTTTTGAAGAAAACTTAATTTTTTGCTTAAAATCATAATATTCTAATGTCAATTGTGTTTGCTAGCAAACGAAAAAAACCGACTTCAATTACATCCAAAAGTAATAAAACGTAAGTAGGCGACAAAAATTAACAAACGCACTAGGCGTCATCACGATTTTCGCCATCAGATCCTGGGTTCCTTAAAAAAGAAGAATTATCGAAATCGGTTTTAAACGACGAAGTTATCTCCGAACATACATAATAAAATATATATATACGGTCGAATTGAGTAACCTCCTCCTTTTTAGAAGTCGATTTAAAAATAATAAAGAATATGATGTAATAAATACATTTTCGTCATCAGTCAACGCTTATCCACTGCTAGACATAAATTGCACCATTAATTTCCAATATTCCCAGCCCAGAGTAACTACAAAATAGATACGTCATCCCCAAAACTAGGATGAGTAGTGTGTTACTGCCATTGATATTGCTGCATACCTTGTCGCACGCTTCGCTGCAGTGCGTCTTAGGTAATGTTTGGTGTTACACTGAGTCTGTGTAAAAACGAACATAATATATTTTCTATATAAGCGTTTCAACACTTGAATTCACTGATAGGCGATACAATTGTGTGAACTATATACATATATGTATATGTATGTGTTAAGCTACTGTACAGTTCACTACAGATATGCCAAAATATAATTCGCTATGTGGTTACGGAATTAAGAATTTAGCCACCCCCTCTCTTCTCGTGGGTGTCGTAAGGGGCGACTAAGGGATAACACAGTTCCACTACCACCTGGGAACTTAAAAAACCGACCGATGGCAGGATAACCACACAACTGCTGGTTGCCTGCGGCAGGCGGGTTGTCAGCCTGCGGTCGCCAACCCGCCTGCCCAGCGTGGTGACTATGGGCAACACACATGAGTTCACGCCATTTTTGGCGCGAACTTGTGAAGGTCTATGTCCAGCAGTGGACTGTATTAGGCTGAAGTGTGTGTGAGTGTGTAAAGTGTGTGCCAAAATATGCGCCACATCTTACTGATGTACCTACCTAGTCCACAAAAACTATAAGAATAAGTCATACCTACTCGTGTGTGAATTAGCTTTTGTGAATCTGGTTATTGCATGAAACCCAGAACTTATTTTTAATCTAATGATTTAAACAATTCGCAATGGCTTACGAAAATAGATTGTAATCGTGACTTAGTTGCGAGATGCATCTGTGAATTTCCAACAACATATTATGTGTCTTGAACACAATATTATTCTTAATCACGTCTCTATTGACAAACTCCTTCCGCTTTCAGAAGTTATCTGGTAATTACGTCATCATACCTCTATGTTCGTCAGATACTAATCATTTACGGACTGATATCCAAAATATCAATTTAATCAACCATTCCAGATTAAGTTAGTTTTAAGGTGGTCAGACAGATCTATATAAGGTTTATGGAATATTTAACTTCTTTGTCGCAGTTTTGGCATAACACGTCGTTCCTAGATATATACTTATAGTCTTATTAGAAAAATTGTGTTACTATCGTAATATAAAATAAATTTTGTGTCAAAAATATAGTAATATTTTGCAGTATCACCTTTAAAGCAAATATACTTTTACATTTATTAAGTTACACAGTTACTGTATATCTAGCAAACTTTTATTTGTTTGTACTTAAGCATGAAAATAAAATCTTGTAATCCTGAACGTAATAACTTTTAAGGTTTTATAATGAAATACCAAAAATGCTTACATACTGTTAAGCTCACCATATTTTATACGGAAGGTACCTACTATGAGAGCTGTAAATAAATTTCACCGGTTCGAAAGTATCTTCAAGTAATGTTCTAGAATATATTTGTCACAAAAACTACCAAAATATTAGTAGACTTGTAATGGCATCATGTTATAACGATAAATTGAAATATAACACAAAACGCTTTTTTTATTTTTTATTTTTTGGTCGTACCAGCTCAGAAACCTTTGTGGACTCATACACAACACTTTGCTGAAGATCATGACATGATCAAAGGCAAAGTATACGATTCTATAAAGGACATAGGTATAGACAAACATTGATTTTTATATATATAAACGAAGACTACTAACATCGGCGCTATTCAGTAAATATGTATTGAAATCTGCAACCAAATATTCTAATACATAAAACAAAGCTTAATTTCTATACATTTTAATGGGTATTGTGTTAAAAAGAAGTCGGATAAATCACAGAACGGGACAAGATTAAAGCCTCCAAGTCGAATAAATCTGGCGTTATCGAATTGTTTGGGAAATTAATTATTACTTACTTGTTCACTTCGCGGCCGCTAAGTTTGTCGAGGGGGACTGTTACAGATTCTTAGACACAAAGTAGATAAACCGCAGCTCCACGCTTAGATTGGATTACGGTGCTAATTTCGAGCAATGATTTTATTTTGTTTAATTTTAAATGACTCCTTTGCAAATTGTGTAGTTGTATCTTTTTTAATAGATTAAGCTGCTTGTATCACTTACATTTTACAAGAACATACTAAAACTACTTAATATTTTTTTTATTGTAGTTATATTTATAGCCCGGAAACCGAACCAAAAGCAGAAAACCTGGAAAATTTTCATTGTTTTTTTTTTACCTTTGCCGAATCGAAAGACATTCATAGACAATTGAAGTACATAATATTATTTTGGTTTTAATAGGGGACGATCAGATAGAAAGTCTAGAAGGTCTCCACTCCGACGAGACGGGTTCCGGCGACAATTCCAATGCTGGCTCAAGCGGCGCTGACGAGGACGCCGCGCGTCTGCGTCTAAAGCGCAAACTACAGCGGAACCGCACTAGCTTCACCAATGAACAGATAGACAGCCTAGAGAGAGGTCTGTACTTATATTATATATGCTTTAGCTACAAGAGCACACTCAGAAATTGTAACTATTTTCCAGTTTAAAGATGGCCATCAACAAATTTTAGTGTACTATATACGACTCGTAATAATTTGTAAAATATTTTAAGCTGGACGTAGAATTTTGACGCAAAATGTAATATTAATAGAATATTTGACATTTGTACAGATTAATAAACGGGTTGGCGCAACGGTCACAGAGCAGGTTTGTGGCTGTTGCGCTGGCAGTTTCGGGTTCGATCCCCGCAATTGGTAAACATTTGTATTGATCATACATACATATTCCGTGGTCTGGGCGTTTGTGTTGTGTATGGTGTGTTTCCGGACACCGACTCAAGAATAAATCCTAGTAGGGGCCGTTTAGTGTGAGTCATTTGTTTTATTTATATTATTTTTATTTAAAAAGATAATCACTGCAGCACAATGTTTATTTTAAGTTTTTAGTTCAGTTCTTAATATACATAAAAAATTACAAACATAAAAAGATTAATTAAAAAAAACAAAAATTTAATTACATCGACAAGTAATAAGTACAACGTAAGTAGACGAAAGAAAAAACCGTCAGCGTCGGACCACTTCCTAGCCTTACTAGGCCGGACTGTCGATTTGTAGTTCTAATGATAAATCGCCTGTGGTATTTATAATGCAGTTTAACAAAAGGCATGGGCATTTTGAGCCCGGGGATGTTAATTTTATATATAAAAAAAGAAGACAAAAAATAGTCAAGTAAATACGCGGTATCAAAGATTACCTAAAAACTAATCAACAGTTCTCGATCAAATTTAAATGGAACCACAAAACAAGCATCAGGTTTCGAATAAAAATCATCAATATCGGTATACCCAATGAAAAGTTATGCGGTATAATACAACGTAAGTTGACGAAAAAGTATTCAAGTAATTACGCATTATTAGATATAACTCAAGAAGTACACGCAACACCTTTCGATTAAAGACAAAATCACAGTGTTGCAAAAGTGTAAAATAAAAAATCGGTATATTTGGCTCCGAAAAATCGGTAGAAATCGGTAGATTTTTAGTCGGAGTAAAACAAAAGTATTTTAAGTCAATAATGCGTTCATTTATTTAAATTTATTCCGTTAAATCAAATTCTTTATTTGCATGAATATAGTTAATACATAAGGTGTTATTAGTTAGAATGTCTCATATAATCTACCTTAATCGGCGTGCAAATTTTTGTTCCATTTATAATTATAATTATTTTACATTACAGAAAAAGAAAGTACTCAAAAGCGTATACGTTTTATCACTAAGAAACATTAATTATAGAAGTAGTCCATACAAGCATCATAATTACAAACAAACCAAAGATAATAATTGCATAATATCATTCTTCGCAGCAACTGCTAAATTGCTAATAATGAAACAGATTATTAGTATTCCCGACTTCCCGTGGGTGCAATAGAATAGCACATTGCCGTGAAAGAAGTTTATATTAGCGATGAATTCGCTTAACACTTCACAAAATTTCGCAACTACATTTAATTTGTTAAATGCGAATTGAATCTTCCCATGTCAATAATGAATCCGAATACTAATCCAAATCTATCGATATAATCCAAAAATAATCCATCACTAGTCCTATACCTAATTCAAGAAACAAACCCGAAGAAAGTTATCTTCAGGGATTTTCCCTTGTATACTCACCAGACAATAATAAACTCTATTATATGACGTGTTAGTACAATTTGTTTTAACACACCGCGGATTTGAACGGTCATATTCGACGTCGTGGGAAGAATTTCGGGAAGTCCCCGTGCATTGATTTTGTGTTACCGTTTTCTTTTAGTGTTATGGATTAAGAATATTATTTTACCTTTTTTTTAGAAAATTATTTTACATTAGTTGACAATTCAAAAATTCGGTAGATAACACTGCTAAATCGGTATATCGGTAGACAAGGGCCAAAATCGGTAGATCTACCGATAAATCGGTAGCTTTTGCAACGCTGCAAAATCATCGAAATCGGTCCACCTAGTCAAAGCTCTGAGGAAACGTACATTTAAAAAAATCGAATTGAGAATCTTCTCCTTTTTTGAGAATCGGTTAAAAAGAAGCTACAAGCGCAAGAATGTTTTTTGTGTTTGATAAATGGAGGTATTATCATTATATTTATTATGTTGTGCTTACAGAATTCGAGCGAACGCATTATCCTGACGTGTTCGCAAGAGAACGACTTGCGGCTAAGATAGGACTGCCGGAAGCTAGGATACAGGTAAGCTGCAATGCATTTTATTTGTCGTGTGAAATATTGCCTTTTGATTATATCTCAATTTCATTTAGATATATCTATGTTTTTTTGAAATTGAAAAAAGATAAAAAAGCTAATACTCGACCAGAAAACGATTGTTTTTGCTGTCTTTGTGTAAAACAAAAAAACCGACTTCAATTTGTATTGACAAGAAATAAAATGAAAATGTCCATGCGCATAATTAGAAATATTTGAAAAACTACTAGTTAGATGAATACATGAGAAGCTCTAGCTTCTGAACAAAAAAAAAAAACATCAAATCGGTATACCTAGTAAAAAATTACAAAATAACAGACATAAAAAAAACATACTTTAATTGAGAACCTCCTTTTTCTTAACTCGGAGAAACATTAATGAACTCATAAGACAAGTTTACACGTAATACAAGTAAGAAACGTAAGCGAAACGCGTAGCGCGCGCGTCCCGTTAACCCGACTCGACGTTAAGGTGTGGTTCTCGAATCGTCGCGCGAAGTGGCGTCGCGAGGAGAAGATGCGCAGCCAGCGCCGGAGCCCCGAGTGCTTCGCGAGCGCGCAGCCCGCGCACGCGCCGCTCGGGCACGCGCACGCGCACGCGCACGGACACGCGCACGCGCACACGCACGCGCACGCCGCCCCGCCGCCCGCCCTTCCCGCGCCGCCCGCCCAGCACCCGCAGCACGCGCCCTACCAGCCGCTCAACGTCGACACGTACAGGTGACACACTCAACGACACTAGGATTCACTAGGCTTTTCTATGCGCTGTCCTATACCCAAAGGTTGTCTGGATGAAATCGCTCTTTTAGCGATAAGACCGCCTTTGTACATCTTCCTCTAATTATACTACTTTTGTTTGTATCTTTTAATGGTGTGCAATAAAGAATATTATTATTATTATTATTTCTACGTTGTATAATCTCGGCTAGTAACCATTAAGCCGGGTAGTCGATGACACGGGCCTAGGCCAAATGTACATCAACGGGTCAGCAAATAAAGGGTTATTAAATTTATATACATTATATTTCATAATCGTTAGTGTGACAGTTTATATAAGTGCTAGTCTTTAGTCGGATGGGTTGGGCTCACTTTGGAGAAATTTTCTTACCAATCTGCATGTGTTTAGAATTGCTGCTTTTTGTAATAATTGGTAAGTGCTCGCTGGTAATTTTAGTGTTTGTAGAGACGTATGTAGTTGAGTAGGTATAACTCCTGTTGTGGAAAGTACTATTGGGACTATTGTAACTTTTTGTAAATGCCAAATTCGGGTTATTTCATTTTTTTATTCGGTATATTTAGATAGTTTTTCAGATATTGTTGATTGTAAGTTATGTGTGTTAGGTACTGCTATGTCAATAAGAAAACCAGTCTTGCTTATTTTGTCAATTAGTGTTATATCGGATCTATTAAAATGGATTGTGCGGTCTATAAGGATGCCTCGGTCAAAGTACAGTCGTGTAGTGGAGTTTTCTAACGCGGGTTCTGGGGTGTATTTGTAATATGGTAATAATGTGTCTGTTAATTTACATTCATAAGCAAGTTTTTGGTGTATGATACTGGCTATTTGATCGTGTCTGTGTTTATAGTCTGTTTGGGCTATTGATTTGCACGCGCCGGTTATATGTTGGATAGTTTCTGGATTACTGTTACATTTTCTACAAGAATCAGTGGTGGTTAAATTTTTAATTATATATTTTCTATAGTTTTTTGTTTCAATGACCTGATCCTGTATAGCTATCATGAATCCTTCAGTCTCTGGGAAGAGTGCACCTCGATGAAGCCACTCGTTCGACGCTTCTTTGTCGACGTTTGAAAGGCATAGATCCTGGCGGTGTCTTCCGTGTAGAGATTTCTGGGCCCATTCTGTGATTTTAGTTCTGTTGTCAATTAGTGTTTCATTTTTCTGAGCACTCCTAATTATTTTAAGGTTAAGAGGCGTAAAAGCTTGATCCATTTCTGTTATTATTTTATGAAGTCTGGAATATTCTATTTTAGCAAAAAAGTATTTTCTGAGAGTAGAAATCTGTTTATTGTGTAAATTTAAAATATCTACGAGGCCTCTACCTCCTTCTTTTCTGGGTAGTGTTAGTCTTTGTAAGCATGATCTGGGGTGGTGTTTGTGGGATTTAGTCATGGTGGTGTTAATTTTTCGTTGTAGGCTCTTGAGTTCCGATTTTGTCCATTTTATAATACCAAAAGAATATGTAAGTATAGGTATTGCAAAGGTATTGATTGCTTTTATAGTATTACGTGAATATAGCTGTGTTTTTAGTATTGTGTTTAGTCTGTGTTGAAATTGTTGTGACAGTCTAGTCTTAGCTTCCTTGTGATGTATTTGTAATGATTGGTCGTATCCTAAATATTTGTAGGTGTCTTCTTCATTTAACGGTTCTATTTTTTCTCCTGTTATTAGTTTATATTGATGTTGATAATTTTTTCCTGCCTTAATTGAGTTGATTCTACATTTATCAATCCCAAATTCCATTTTTATGTCTTTTGTGAACTGTTCTGTTATTTTAGTTATTTCGATTAGTTGATTTTCAGTACTAGAGTATAATTTAATATCGTCCATATACATGAGATGGTTTAAAATGTAATCTTCACTGTCTATGTCCGTCTGTTTGTCAGTTTGCCGATCAGATAAGGAAATTCCTAATGAAGTAGAGTTTAGTATATTAGAGAGTGGGTTAAGAGCAAGACAAAACCACAAAGGATGAGTCCTTTGTGGTTTTGTCTTGCTCTCAGAGCATCTCCTTGAAATATACCTCGTTGTATTTTGATTTTTTTGGTCTCTACTAGTGATGTGGCTTGCGTTGTGAGTTGGAGTACGGTTGTCCAGTTTGACATTGTAATTTTTAAAAAATTAATTATAGTTGGATGTATTTTGTAAATTTTTAAGACTTTCATAAGCCACGAGTGAGGAACTGAATAAAAAGCTTTTTTGTAGTCTATGTACATACTGAATAAATCGGATTTGGTTTTTTGGACTTTTTTAAGGATTATGGAATCTATTATTAGTTGTTCTTTGCACCCTTGGCTATACTTTCGGCAACCTTTTTGTTGTTCGGTTAGAATATTGTTTAAGTCGGAATGCGCGTATATTAACTCAGATATGCAAGATGTTAATATTTTGTACAAAGTTTGTAGGCATGTGATAGTTCTGTACTTGGCTGGGTTAGAGAGGTCGTTTTTGTCTTTTGGTATCATAAATGTTATGCCCGCTGTTAAGTACAATGGAATGATTTCTGGATTTTGTATAAAGTTATTTGTAAAGATATTTATGGATATTTGTGAGTTTTTTGTACCAGTAACTATGGATATAATCTGATCCTGGTGACTTCCAGTTATGTAAATTTCGTAAAACTTTTTCAAATGTTAGCAGGGGGATATGTTCAAATGTCATTGGTCGTATTGTTTCGTCGTTGTTTGATATTTCGGTTTGTATCCAGTTAGCCTGATCATTGTGTTGAACAGGATCTTCCCACATCTTTTCCCAATATTGTCTCACTAAATCCGGATCAGGTGTTTTTGTTGTAATTTCATTTGATATGTTATCCTGCGTGTTGGTTGTAGTTTGTGTAATTTTTCGATAGAATTGTTTCTCGTTTTGAATGAATTGGATGTTTTGTTGTTTTCTTAAAGTACATGCTTTGTATCTTTGTAGTCTACCTGCAACGACGGCTAGTTTTTGTTTTAGGGTATCTAGTGTATGTGTAACTTTTGTATTTTGTTCTTCGTGTATAGTATGAACTTTATATTGTTCTATTATTTTATTTACATGATTAATTACCTTTCTACTTCTATTGCCATTATTAAATTCTATTAATCTACCTATTTTGCTTCGTAAGTCCTTAACTTTTCTTTCTAAGCGTTTCTGCCAATTCGGTTTATGTTCTGTTTTATTTTTAGAATGTTGTGTGTGAATTTGTAAATTTATTTTTGACCCATTAGCTTTAGCAGCGGTGAAAGCTGCACAGTATATTATAGTTTGTAGTGTTAAAAAGTCTGTATTTTCATTAACATTCTCAGGTATTGTTACTTCATTCAAGTAGTTGACTATATTTGCAAATTTTTTGGATGGTTTTTGTTTGGGTATGTAAGTTCTATTTTCTGGTTCAGTGTTTTTGTAAAATTCAAATGTTTGTTGAAAAATCTGGTCAATTTCCAAATGCCTATTTCCATTAATTATTTCACTTTGTGGTTCACCTGGGTCGTTTACGGTATCCATAATTAATGACTGATTATTAACTGAAGGTTGTTGTATAGTGTTTTTACTGTTATTTGTAAACTGAGTGTTGGTGTTATCGCATACAGAATTTGTGACGTCGATGCAGTTGCTTATCTCTCTACTATTTACTTGTAATTCTTTAGATACTTCTAGCTTTAACTCACTTAATCTATTACTATCGATATATTTATTATTTACAATTGCTCTCCTCTGGTCAGCTACTCGTTGCTCATTTAGGAATGTTAATGAAGGGAATCGGTTTATGAAATCATTGTACAGTTGTTTTCGATATGCACTGTTATTTAAGCCTAAGGATGTTATTCTATAGTATAATCGCATTATTGCACTCATTGTGTTCGCGGGTCCATCTCATCCGGCGTTGTGTAGTGTTACTAACTATAGGAACTTCTGAGGGTAAACAATGTGTTTGTGACTTGACTGACTCAACTTCTAGAGCATGATGATGTTTTGGTTTTTGGGTGTAATGTGACGAAATGCTGTTATTCATTTGGGTTAATTCTGTTTTTACTTCATCGTATATCTGGTCTATTATATTTTGTGGTAACAGTTTATTTCGGACTATAGCTCTACGTTGATCTCCTATTCTTTGTCGACTAACTTGCATGTTTGGAAATTTTTCTGTAAATTTTGAGTGGAGTGGTTCAAGATAAGATCTTGTGTCTAAATTTAATTCAGTTAATTGAAGATAAGTACGCAGTATGAACGTATTCATTTCTCGTGTCCATCGCCTGCGCCGATTATGAGCACTCTCAATGGGTGCAAGCTCAGTGTCAATATTGACATCTTGCACAACACTTTCGAGTGAAGTGTTGGTGTTCAATGATTTTCTTGTCATATAAGAAGGGCAAGTAGAAGGAACAGAGGTAAAAAGAGAATTGGTTTCATCGCCCGAAGAGTCGGCTGTAGCATCAACATCGGGAGTCCGCCTAATCAACTCTCGAGGTCCGGCTGTAGTCTTCTTGTCGATAGGAGCCCGCCTGTTCAACTCCACATCGCCGATGGTTCGCATACTGTGCACCCAGCATCGGCTCCAGGTGCGCCCCGGCGACCCCCGGGCAGCGGCCGTAAATTATAAATTCGATTACTATTCTCCATGAAAAAAGGGATGTTTGGGAATCGTTCGTTGGGAAGAACCTAAAAATGCCTCAGGTGTAAGTGGCTATGATTACAGTATCTCCCTATTCCCCTTCCCGTAAGCCCACCACGACAAGGTGATTCCCCTGGGGGGTTATTATTATTATTATTATTCACTCCTTTGTCGGGATACAGAAACAAACACAGTACACGAGCACTTACGCTGAGACCATGGCAAGCATGTTTGACCTATACAAAGGTGAAAGCTTTGCAACGAGGGTATTAAACCAGTGACTGCCAGAGTAATAGATTTGACCGCTACGCCAACATGTCTAAAATTAATACAACTTTATATCTACTTTAATTATATTGATTTTACGTAGTTTTTATTGACTTTAAGTAGTTTTTATGATGTAGTACCCACTTTACCTACTACTACGAATGCAGATAAAACTCCACAGTTATTCGTATTGAGGAAGGAACTAAAACTTACAGAATCACAGCTAAATAGCATTGCTTTAGAGTGTTATATTCTTGTGCTGAGTAAGGTATAGCTAGAGCTTCTGGAGTTGCGCAATGTTGACAGCAAGATTAAGTCCAGCAATTTATTTAGAGTTTCATTTATTACTACATATTACCAACTACATACGCTTTATTCAAACTGAATATTAGGGGATTTTGTGTTGTCACTTCCTCTATCTAATGCTGAACCGAAAAGTAAATTCTGCGAAAGCAGAATATAGAGTTGGGAAGGGTAGACATAAAACTCAAGTTCTGTGTACATTAAATTCACTTGTATCATGATAAAATAGTATTACCTTTGTGATTTTAGAACTTACTCTATTAGAACTTGTTTGACCTCGGGAATTTCGGTTTAGAATATAATTTCTTAACCTTCTTCAGAAATAGATGCAGTTTTAATTTTGATCATGTAGTTCATATAAGTCACACACTCGTTTACATAGATATATGTATATATACGTACTTACTAGCGTATTGGAAAGTTTTTTCCTACCCAAAGCTTAGATATTATACGATGTGATAGTTATAATATTTAGAAAAGCTCTTTATACAGTTGAACAGTAGTTAATAACAAACCAATTAAGTTTGGACTGGTATAGTATTGCTAGTATATTAATTACCAGTAGTAAGTTTTGACCCCCATCTAAATCGGCATATTGTGATTTGTCATCGACAACATCAAAATTCTGCATGTGACGTATTTATAAAGGCAATTGGTAGGTGTATTACTTCTATGATTACGTTACATTTACAAATTTTTGATATCATACATTTACTAAGTCAATATAATTTTCAATTACAGTAGCATGGAAATTGTAATATATGAACAAATTCTGGGTCTTGATCGAAGTTATTTTAAATATTTTCAGTCCACTCACTCCGATGGGCTACAGCACCAGCGGTATGGTAGGCGACACGCCAGTTTGCGACAGCGGAGAGCCAGATCTGTGCAAAACCGGTTTTCTGGGCTACCCTCGATACGAGTTGCCCTACCGACAGCCCCATCCGTACATTAACCACAGCTACCAGCACGAACCCTCATCACCGCCGCCAGGTAAATACATCGATGATAATAAACCTAACCAATTCCGTTAAACTTAACATTAAAAATATTGCAATCTGATCAATACTTATAAAAGATAATACGAATTTTATTTCAGAGCTTGGTGGGTTACTGGGTGCGGGAGTATCTGTTCCATTAGCTGTACCAGGACAAGACTCCCAGCAGTACTGGTCGCGCATCCAGTGACCTTGGTGGAGTTAGGCACCATACAAAATACAATGTACATCAAACACGCCATAACATTACCGAGATTTTTTTCTTGGTATGACTAGAATGAAATGGGTATATGATTATTTGTGTTAATATTTAAGCTACAAAAGTGTAGCGCAATTATTACTATACAGTTAATGTTAAAATAACACTTGAAGTAATGAATCTAAATTATTAATTGTACATTATATTATCAATAAACATTTAAGAATTATCACCAAACCTTCCTTGGTTGGTATTGAGAAAAAAAAAACATTTACCATAAATCATTCATTAATTTGGTTAAATATTTAATTATTATTAAATTTCAATAATTTATAAATGTAAAAATCTAAATCACCCCAGATGTATTAGTTTGGGTAGGTTATAAACCGGTATAATTTAAACAACTTGAAGTTATGCCATTAACAAAAGCAAAACACAAATAACTCGCACAACTGACCTAGATATTTTTAAGAATTTTATTTATATTTATTAGACGAAATAGCATAAAGAATAAACATATCTACACAAGCCACAAACTGGAAAACGAGCACAAAATAAGGCTCAAATGTAATTGTAGCTGTTCATTAAACTATTCCATTCAAATAAATATGTAAGTATAGTTAGGGTCACTACGATTCAAATTAAACGATTTGGATCAGCTGTCAGTTTAATATAATGTTAAATTTTAAAAGGAATTAATCTAAAAGATTTTAAATTCCTTTAAAATTTATCTCGCACATTGTATATGGCAGCCCTAAAACATTTTTTTTTTCATAAATGTTTATATACGATTCAGAATTTGTATAAATTATAAATTATATTTTTGAATGAAATCATTTAATATCATACATATAGGTGTTAAATTTATTTTATAAAATTCTTTTGTAGTCTTAGATAGGGTAGTTTTAAGTCAATATGTATATTTGTTGTAAATGTTTCTATACAAAAACGTAACGATGCTTCAAGTAGCAATCCACCTTCGACATTTGTCTAAAAATATGTGTATTGGTCAAAGAATAATAATTTATTTAATAAAATTAAGTATGAATATTGACAAGAATTTTGCATAAAGTACCTAATTAATTATTCCCTAAAACCTACTTGTTTCAAATAGCTGTTATACTTTTCGTACTTTACTCATCCCATTCTCTTTAAAAAACATGATAGAATTAATTGTAAATAACTTTCTTAGGTGTTTGACTGTTAATTGTGATTTGTTAGTGTATAAATTGTAACAGACGTAACATTCCATTTTTTCTACATACATAATGCAAGTCCACTACACTTAAGATCAAATATATTAGTGAAGCTAAATTTCAATTATTTAGGGTATTCGTTTCGAATTTATTAATATTAGTTGTAAACTGTATAGGAACTATTGAATTGTGAATAATTGTGTGATGTCGATAACGCATTTTATTGGTTGGATTGTAACTATAACATGAAATACATTTTTGGATCAAAACTCTAGCATTATTTCATTTCAATACCTTATATACCTATATATAAAACCACCATACCCATTTTGGCAACTTTTCATTATAAAAATGTTAGAGCTCTTGTTTTTAATTCATTCTTTTAATTCTTAAACGTTAACGATAGCTTACCATAATTCTAAAAACACAGAATCGCCACAACAGCACTTTATTAACACTTGCGAGTTTTTGAAGACATTGACGAAAGCATATTATTGGTCGCCTTAATTTTTGGAGTATTACAAAATTTTCACTAAAATAAAAATAAAATGCGTCCGTACAAAGTACACATGACAGAAGTGAAACTTCTTTGGCAAACTAATTGAAAAAAAAAACGAATTGAAAAAAAGCAAAAAGCCAACGTCACGCGGTGTTCCCAGGCGGTCACCCATCCAAGTACTGACCTTCGTGACCCGTGACGCCGTGACGGGTTTGTTCCGTAAAAATTTTATCCCTCATGCGCCTAAAGAAGTTTCACTTCAAAAAAACTTTTATTTGATTTAAAAAGTTGCAACTTTATTTTTGTGTCATATTTGGTTTGAATTTCAACGGCGCATAACTATTATACAATCTTAAGGTTGGTGTCTGCAAGGGAAGTATAATAAACCCGCTTATGTATGCCTTCTGTAACTAATGTTATTATACAGCCTGACTGAATATATAATTTTGACCTTTTTCAATTTACGCAATTTTATAAGATTCATTTAAAGCAAATGCAGATTATAGAATACTGCTTCATTTAGAATATTATCTACTTTTACAATTGAAATTAGAAACTCCTACTTCACCCTGGCATAAATATGTATTTTTATGTAGGTATGTATTCTTCTGGTAAATACATAATTTACCGGTAACATGCAATTTGATATGTTATTTTTTCTTTATTTATCTATTATTTCAAAAAATGTTACTGTGCAGACTACAAGATCGTCAAAATGTCAACGTAATACAAAAATAAAACAAAGTATCAAATAGTAGTAGGTAGTAGTAGTAGTAGTAGTAGTAGTAGTAGTAGTAGTAGTAGTAGTAGTAGTAGTAGTTGTTGTTGTTGTTGTTGTTGTTGTTGTTGTTGTGTTTTTATTGGTGCAACGATAGAACCAAGTTCTTTTATGTTGTGTACTTCTGTAAGTGACTAGTTCACCATAAATTTATTTTACGAATATTTGAACCCTGTATTGTTTAATAGTGAATAAGTCGTTGAAGTACCTTTATAAGAATAAAAAAATGTATGACCTATACAAATGTTTGTCATTTGCGAGAATCGAACAAGTGACGGCCAGTGCAACCAACCAGTGCTGTGACCGCTGCGGTAACGCGTCGTCAATTTAATTTGCATAGGAAGCGAGAAATAGTTAATTTTCAAATAAAACAAGTTCGTTTATAAAATTAATATAATTAAAGCTATCAATATTTTACATTAGAGTAACAAAAAGAATGTTATTTCCATAACAAAATAATCTTCGATTTTGAACGGACGTCCAAATCACATTTTCAATTAAAATTAAATCATATTGTGTGACAATTAGAATAAACATACATAGTTACTATACCACAAAGGTGCTTTACCACGATAGAACGGTAGTCCACTAAATAACCTTACAATTTTAATAAGTCACGTTTTTGAGCTAATGTAGTACCAATAGTAATATAGTAATTTTTTCTTTTTTGTACTTCAATACCAACTAGCAATTTACTAACAATGTCTGTCTATATATCAATTGGTTCGATTCAATGTAACTATATTTAAAAAAATTACGTTCTAAAAACCAACTTAGATCATAACTCTTCGTCTAATAAAGCGTCAATTTCGTTGAGCAAAGTTTTGTCCGCGTTGTCGCTTTTGTTTAAATTTTTCTGACAGCTCGCCACAACGTCTGGTACATTTTTAGCAAAATCTAAGTCTATATCGGAAGCATTGTCTTCCTGTTCACATAGATCGACGATATCGACTGGATCGCCCATTTTAGTCGAATCTAAGTCTATAATAGCGTCATCGCTCAACACTGATACATCGGAACAACCTACTTCTATACCTACGAATTGAACTTCTGTATCGGAATCATTATTTTTACCAGTCTCATAATCATCTTTACTCTCGCTTGTAGATTTAGTCACACTTCTGTTCCTAACTAGCCTAGGTTTTGGTATTTGTTCGGCTATTTTGATTCTCTTAAATTCATAACAATTATCAACAAGCTCATCTTGTAGTTCATACAAATCGCTGTGTTCTGACAGCGTTCGTTTCCTATTATTAGTCTCTTGACTACGCTTTTGTTCCGTCTTGGCTAGATTCGGTTGTGCGGGTGCGTTGTTGTCAAGTTTCTTATAAACTACAGAATTACTTCTGACGACTTTTAAAATTTTATTACCGGACGTAGTGATCGTTTCGTGAGTCGACAGTTTTCTCTTTCTATTCAAGTTGAGTGTAATGGGTGTTTGGAGAATTGTTGCCTCTGAAACTTTTTTCCTAGCCCTAATTTCGTCTAAAGATAGAACTTTGAAATCTAATGAACCTTTTCTTTCTATTGCTTGTTTCTTGCCCGCTATCTCGTCGAGTGATAACTTATCGTATTTAGTATTTAGGGTCGTTCTAACTATTTTGCGTTCTTTGGGCATTTCGACGGGTGGGAGAGAGTCGTAACTGTAGAAGGCAGCGGCCTCCGCTTGAATCTTCTCAAGGAGCAGTAGTTCCTGAGATTTACTGCGAGCGATTTTTTGAGCATCGTCTGGATTCGCGTTTTTTGTTGGCGTCGAGGGAGGAGCGCTCTCAGTATCAGACTCTGCAAGAACACACCAAGTAATCGTTTAGTATATCTCTGTACAAGCACGAATGATTTTCGTAATTAAATTTGATACGACCACGATTACTGTCGGTGTGTTCTTGTTTAATATAGTGTTAAGCTGAAAGCGTACCTGGTGAAGGTGGGCGGTCAAAAATAATTACAAAAATCATATTATAAAACGAAATTTATTTGCTCGTTGATAAATCAATACAATTTCATTGAAAACAAAGCCAAACTACATTCTTTTCCAATACCGGTCCTATATCAGATAAGAGTTAATTAGCTTAAATAAATCGTCTTAAACACACTCAGTTCTACTATTAAACATATCATGAAATTCTTATACAACCGTAAGACTAATATTAACAAAACAACAACCCCGTACAATGCAAACAAGAATGCGGTACTAGCGCGATAAATTCATAATTAATAATTCATTTACTAATGAAAATTCGTCTATAATAAAAAACAATTCAACTTTCCGACAATCGATAAAAAATATTTCATCAATGACTCTTCTTTTCAACGGTGAGAAACATAATTAATATGTCTAAGATCTGTTCATATTTTTGTTTGTAGAAACAAAATATATATCTTAAATAAATCAAAAGTGTAATTAAAACTAAACTCAACTCCAATTAGACACATGAGTTTAAAGTATTTCAACTTTTATACTTTTATAATCATTACATATATATCACGAGCTATTAATTTCCATTTGCTTTTATAAACGTTCAAATACTAGTGTTAAAATAATGTTAAGTATCAACTAAAATAACACTTGTGATTAAAAAAATGAATATGCATTCATAAAACTAAATGTTACAATCTATTGATTAAAGAGTGAAATAAAGACATATTTATTCATGGCTTTTATTTTATTTTTAATGACGTTATGTAATAAAATTTATTTAGACTTTATTTTCACAAATGATAATAAAAATTAAAATGTATCACTCGGATATTCTATTTGCAATATTTTATAATTTCTATTCCACCCTTTAATAAAAGACCTACCTAACCAAGACAATGTTTTTACAACTAAATTGGGTAAATAATTTTTCAAAGAATTAAAAAATTAAACTTAATAAAAATTGTAATATACATAAACACTTAGGAGGTACGAGCAAAACCGATAATTAAAAAAATAGTTGCCTAGTAATCCAAGCAACCACATTTTGTACTAATAATTTTATGAAACATTAAGTTCTATTTCAAATATAGTTTATGAGTGAATTAACCAAAAAGAATTTTTTTTTAATCATTATTATTTTTATGTAAACCAAGGGAGAAAAAAAATCACGCTTATCTAAGTCTATCCTTCACCTGTTTTATTTTATTAATAAAATATGGACATTTAAGTTCCACACATAAATAATAATGACTAGGCGTACCCATGGACCCTAAATAAACACACCCCTTGACCTGTCTTATTGCAGTTCTTTGTTATAGGAACTTTGCTATCAGTGCAAATATATTGAAAATAATTTTCAAAACAAACAGTCGCCACGCTACCAGAGTACTATTATATTGGTAATTGGAAGCATTATCAGATATTTCCACGAACCGCTAAGCTATCAGTTTTTCGGTTATTAGTATAGTACTTTCCTAAAGTGTTAATACAATCGTAAGCGCGATAATTTTAGATAATCGATTGCGCAATATGGCGAAATTTTAGAATAATTTTTATCAATCGAGAATTCTGACGTTCCGTCGTACTGCGTAATCTGTGACACGTCTAAACATTTTTTTATTTTTATTTTATCATAACTATCTATTCACGGTGCGAAATGTAATACGAGGGAGACCCAGTGTGTATATACTAGAGCCCCTCTAAAAACCCTATACTAACATACAAACAATTTAAAGGCATAAAGCTTTTTTTTTTTCTTTTTTTTTTCTTCACTTATTATTAATGAGTTAGAGTAATCGTGTATATATATTTTTATTTGTATTTTCACATATTGTTTAATCCTATATGTACTTTACTATCAAAGACAAGGATTATATCAACATCTAATTTAAAAAAAAATAAGTTTCGACTTGACAGTCCTGTCGTTCGACTCGAAACCACAAATCGTTTTATAATTTAATTATCATTGTAAATCTACAAACAAAAAAGCCACAATACAATAATGAAGTATAATTAGCTAAGATATGAAAGAGAAGTACACTATAATTTATTGCACATATAAAAATACCGACTTCACGTTTCATATTTGAGTCGGGAGCTAGCTACAATGTATGACTCTACGACTCGTGACGTACTAGGATTTAATTTTCCTTCAAGCACAAGTGAAACACAAGGCCATTTCTTCTGGTAACACAAATTGCAATAAACATCGATTCAGTCGTAACTAGCTAGCTTTTAACTTTTATATTTAAACTGAATCTTGCAGTAGCTTTATAATTATTATATAATTGACTAACCAATAATATAAGAGAAAAAAAAAACTAATAACCTTCTGTAATAATAATCAGGCTCTTAGTTGCAGACCGGTCACTTCAATAACTCAACATATTCAGAACAAATCCCTTGTAAACATTTAAAACATTATCATACCAGTCTGCGTTCAAATGAAAAAGACAAATTGAAAATTCTTAGTGAGTAAAAATAAATAACATTGCTAATGCATTGTTCACACTTGTGACATTTAATGTTTGTTTATTACTTGTAACTGAATTTACTACTACAACATTAAGACCACAAGTGTAGACAATGCTACAAATAGCTACACATTATAATGGTGAATCTGTTAATTGCATTGGCACTCTACGAATATTAAATTCTGTTCACAATAAATGTCGTTTTGTCCACCTATTATCTCGACATATCATCATATATATCACGACAGAATCTACAATTTAGTGCCAAATTTAGCATTTTACTAAAGCACAGTGTTTATAAGTGAGCGTTCGTTAATTTAACAATACATCTTAATACTACATGCGCTCACTGTAGGGCTTATGAGTTTTCATTGTAATTTCATTATTATGACATTCTGGCACATCTATCAATTCTTTTATTATGCAATGACTTTATATCTAATGTTTGAATGAAAACTCTTAAACTCCTGTAATAGATCTCAAAAATCACTGAATTTAAAATTGAGTCTCACAATAAGCTTCTGTTACCCCACTTTAGTGATTAACTATAGTCCTCAGTGAACGGAGACCGTAAGCCCTGAGACGACTTGAGAATTAACTATAGACGCTCCATATTATTCTTTCAAATTTTTAATTAATGATAATAAAATAATATTTCATGCTTAAATCACGTATATGTAATCACAAGAACAATTTGCATCCCCTTGACATGTACTTATTAAACAAATTAATTCAAATCAACCTTTGAACCACAGCCTTCCTTAAGTTAAATTATATTTAATTATATTGCATTATAATTTTTAAACTAAGGCAGGTTTTCTTCGAGATAAGTGATAAAAATGAGTGATTAAGATTGTTTAACTCTCTTTTCATATTATCTTAGGTTCATTCTTTGTTTGTTTAAAATGCATTTTTAGTATTAATTACATGCAGGTAAAATATTGGACACACTGTGAAACCAGACAGTGTCATAAAAGCTTGTAATATCCTTCTCCTATGTAATTAAATACACCATGGAATATTCAGTTCAATATTCACAAGACATTTTGGTATCAATTCATAAGATGAGTAATAAACAAACATAGTTTAAGGTTTCAGAGATGTGTTATGTAAGGAATTTAATTGTATGTGATGTATTGTTTATTACCAAAATTTAAAAAAAAAAATTAAAAGATCCCATTTAATAGGGCCAAATCATCAAACTTCACTCAGTGAAGCGTCCCTCAAATCGTCTTGGCAGGGCTTAGTACATATAATTTCAGTACAAACGCATACCTTCCTCGAAGTTAACCACCAGGGGGTCGACGGGCATCGCGTACGCGGAGGGGTCGTGCGCGTGCGTGTGTGTGTGCGCGTGTGCGTGCGCGTGCGTGTGGACGACGCGCCGGGGCAGGAGCTCACTTGTGCCCGGCAACACTCCCAGGATGGCCGAGTCTAGCACTACTATGGAGATAATTAACAATTATCATATATACACTGTGTATTTATTTATTTTAGTCTATATAATATATATAAATTTTATAGTGTATATAAATTTTGTTTTTCAATCAACATCGAAAATAAGAGGAGCATTTCAATGCTACATGCATTTTTTTTTAAATATACTATGCATTAATATAGATAACCCAAAAAGTATTTGAGCACAAGTACCATAGGATCATCAAAATCGTTACACCCAGTAAAAAGTTATGAGGTAACTACACGTACACATTCAAAAAATAATAATAATACAGTTAAATTGAGAGTCCTCTATTTTATATTTCATATTGAATATTGTTGGAAATAGACTTTATTCCAATTGGCTATTACTAGTGCTAAGTATTTTATAAATCATATTGTACATTAAGTAAACAAACACTTATAAAATCTGTACATTCTTTCCTAATGACAACATTAACTAATGCATTCATATTAAAATTGTTCTAAAGGGGGCCATTGACGGTCAGTTCAACTGATCAGTTTAACTGATAAGTTTTGCGCGCTCTCCGAAATTTGATCGTGAGTGTAGAACCATCGCTCCAGAGTTTTAACTGACGACGCGCCACGTAAATCCATCAGGGCGCGTCGCACCGAACTAGGATTGTTGATAAAATATCGATATATCGAAATATCGATATTTATTACTAATACTTTTTTGGACGATATATCGATAGTTTGATATTGAAATTTTAATATCGACACTCGATATTTTGAAGTAAAACTTCTTTACGCACACTCGACTTGGGAAGTAAGCTGGTAAATACGTACTGAGAGTGTTATGAAAAGTGTGATCAGGCGAGGCAAACGGAAGTTGAGAGGGACACATTAGTTAGTGAAAGTAGAAAGAGAGACAGACTTATGTTTCGTAACGCTTCGTTTTGTTAAAGTAAATTTTTATTATTTTATTTTTTCTCGTCAATTATTTAAACTAGAACATAATGATAAGTTTATTATGTTCTAATTTAATCCACTAACTTCTTCTAATATACTGAACTTTATTTACACTACATTATTTTTTTAACCGACTTCCAAAAAAAGAGGAGGTTCGCATTCGACTGTATTTTTTTTAATATGTATGTTACTTTAGAACTTTTGACTGGGTTGACCGATTTCGACAATTTTTTTTTTAATCGAAAGATGTTGCGTGTCATTTGGTCCCACTAAAATTTATTTAAGATCTAACAACTGCTTTTGGAGTTATATCTAATAATGCGTTTTTACTTGACTACTTTTTCGTCGACCTACGTTGTATTATACCGCATAACTTTTTACTGCGTGTACCGATTTTGATGATTTTTAATTTAATCGAAAGCTGGTGTTTATTATGCGGTATTACTTGTCGATGTAGTTGAAGTCGGTTTTTTTTTCGTTTGCGAGCAAATACTATTATTTTTTTTAGTTTAGTTATTTATATACTAGCTTTTACCTGCGGTTTCGCTCGCTTTGAAGCCATTAAATAAGTTAGGGAGATCTTATTTTTCGTAAAATATATATATTTTTATATAAAGTATTCTATGTTGCTCTGATAACTCCAAGAATATATATACAAAGTTTCATGATGATCAGTTAAGTAGTTTTTGCGTGAAAGAGTAACAAACAAACACATTCACATTTATAATATTATGTCCTTAAACGAAATGTAATTTTCGTTGGCGATTCTCCACGCAGAGAAAAAGAAACAACTTCATCCTCATGGGACAGACATGAAAATATGATATTACTCTTGAAAAATTTGTCTAATGACTTTTTGTCACAATTTTTGTTACCTACATACCTGCTGAATTAAAGCAGTATTTAGATCAACCAAATATTTCAAAGTCATTAAATGCACTAAAAATTTGGATTGATAGTAAACATTTTACTCTGGTGCTATCGGAAATAGCTGTTGAATATATTAGTTAAATATTCGATTTCTTTTGCTACATCTATAGCATTTGAACGAATTACTTCTTTAATCAATCTTTTAGTGCCTAATAATCGTAATAGTCAAACAACTGCGCATATAAAACAACGAGTATTTTTAAAAACTCTTACTGAATATTGGTACACATTATTGTTTTATTAAAATTGAACAATAATTACTTAGAAGCTTACATTTTAATACACTTATAATTTAATTTGTTTTACAAATATACTGTATTATAAACTGTGTAAATTATTTTTGAGCCGACTTATGTTTATTTATTTTTTTAAACAAAGGCGATTAAATCAAATCGAAAAAATATCGATATATCGATATTTTAAAAAATATCAACAGCCCGACGCCCAACTGCCCGTGTGTGTGTGTAATCGTCATTCCAACCAATCGCGTCATTTTGCTAGCAGCGTCCGCGTTGATTGAGAGTGCACTAGTGTAGTTTTTGTATTTAAAACGTCGGCGACGGTGTCCCCTAGACGAGTCATAACGACAGAATTTATTGAAAAATATGAAAATTCAGAATGTTTGTGAAAAACGGACGAAAATTATAACATTTTAAAAAAAAGTTTTATTTTACACCTACTATTTATTTAATACATATTTATAACATATACACACGGTCGTTTCTTCCTACAGTAATCAGTGTAATGCTTGTGGTATAGGTAACTGCCGGCTGATGTAGATACTTTTTTTTATAAATACATATAAATAACACTTAGAAAAAAAGAAATACATTTATAAGTAATGGCATTAACGACACCGTGCATGATCGATTGCCCATTGACATACTTATTACAAATGAGGTACAACTAATAATAAAAAAATTTCATATAAAATTATAGATCATTGTAAACCAGTATATGGCAACAAACAGTAGCCGTTTAAGAATTAATGTTTCTTCTTCTTAATCGGAATCCATTTTTTTTTTCTCGACAAAAATAGGTAGTACCTACACGTCCTTTAAACAGCCCGGTCGGACGAAAACTGAAGGGCCGGAGTGACGCCAGTCAATGGGCAAATATTTCAACTGACGCGAAAAACTGATCAGTTGGACTGATCAGTTGGACTGATCAGTCCAACTGATCAGTTCAACTGACCGTCAATGGCCCCCTTAAGAAATCAATACATAAGTGTATAATCACCAAGATAAGAGCTAGGCAGCTATTATATCTGTCAAGTTTGATGACGAGAAGTGTGACAAGGGGTGGAGGGGGGACTAAAATTTTTCAACATTTAATTTAAAAATGTATCTATTAATATTTTGATTTACTAAAAAATAATGAATAATGTCATAAATGTGAACATCTGTGACAAGGACAGGGGCCTTCCCCCTTGTCAAAATATGTGAAATCCGTGTAACATAATTTATGGATGTCCTCTAATCACTAAGATATTCAACTGTAATAACAAAATACCAAACAAACCTTGTTGCCTTTGTTGCTGCAACAGCACAGCAACGGGAACTGGAGGAGGACCGGTGGATGGGGCAAGTACATTTGCACGCATCATACTACTGTCTACTATGGGCTCGGGAGCACTGCTGGACTCTTGGGCCTGGAAGACATAATAATAAAAATTATTATGGAGACAGCATAAAAAGCACATCATTATATAATATTGTTATTGTAGCATTGTTAGTGTATATATGTATATAAATTACAGTAATAATGATGATGATATGCTGATGCATTATCAATTATATCCATATTTACATTACTTGTTAAAAATTATAACATTTAAATGTATAGAAGTATAGAATTTAACATCACAGAATATCATAAAAACTTATGAATGGCTATAAATTAATGACCCATAAAACACATAGATTTTTATATATACTTTATAAAAAAATTTAATAAAAAAACACTTTTTTAGATTGCATAATAAATATACATACGCTGACAGTAGGCGCCGGCTGGCTGGGAGCTATGCCATCAGTGCGAGCATCGGGGTTCTTATGCATAAATGGGCAGTGCTTCTTGCGACAACCTCCTGGCTGATTTTCCCAGTAACATGGGATTTGTTTTCGGTTTTTCTATGAATAAATGGATAAAATGGATTGTTTATTATTAAATTAACATAGTATAGACAGTAGCAGTATAAGAAAAAAATGTGGTGTGACAAGAATTAAAATTCTATTTACCCTAAGTTCCATATGACGCAATTTACAATTTTTATCCAAACATTTTCCTTGTTGCCAAGCCGAGCACATAGTTTCACAGCCAAGGGCTGATGGTTCATGACGAAATACACAGTTATCACCCTGTAATACATATAAAATATAATTAAGAAGTAAATCTTACCAACTTTAGAAAATCATGAACAGTTTGTATTTGTAGATTTTTAAAGATTAGTTTTATAATACATTCGGTAAGGCTTTAGATTACGAACCGTGAATTATCTGAGCTCAAAATTTGACCTTTTATTGGCATAATTTCGTTACAAAAAAAAATAACCCTAACCTATCTAACTTCAAAATGCGGTTCTTAATCTAAAGCCTAGCCATACATTCAATAAAATTAGTTTTATTACGATACTATACCACGATTGTTACATTATTATAATACATTTGAAATATAAACAACATAGCATTGTAAAATATGTAATTATGTAAAATCCATTCAATGCTTTTATTATTTTCAATGATAATAGAGCAATAAACATGATTCAAAACATACCTTAGTGCATGTGGAATAATAATAGAAATAGCAGTCGTTAAATTTCCTCGGCGACTCCATCGTTTGATCGGTATCCCGGGTTTCTGTAATTTTTTTATGATTAAAATTTTAATCACAACCCATTTCACTGCGTCGACGAATTAAAAGATAAATATTCTATACATTTTTACGACAATAATAGGAATATTGACGCGTAAGAGACACTTAACTAAATTTTCATTTTGACGTGAAGCATGTCGCGGTTAGAAATTCCTAATAAAATAAAATTATTCAATAAAAAAATTACCACTTTTTACTCACCGTGTATTTGGTAAACAAAAACTAATTAAAACAACACGAAATATCTGTACAACACCCCTATCCAACATAAAATAATATGAACGTCACTATCAGAAAGAAAATGTAGTAGATATGGCGGACATGTGGCGGAAGGCGAACTTTCATTTCATTTCACCACAGATGATACTACTGTTCCAATGATATAATAAATGCTCTGTTCACTCTCTGTCTATAGCTGTGGTCATAGACAACAACACTACATGTATTTTATGACATTGTAATAAGGAAATAATTTGTTAATATGAAATAACGAGTTACAAAATACACAATTTTGTATATCTACGTTTTATATTTAATTTTATTTCGAGTAAACCCTTTAGAAACACATTTTTTTTAAGAAACCATATGTATAACAAACGATTTTCAACTTCAAACGGAGCTGTCAAAAATTGATCAATAGTTGTTATTTATAAAAGTCTGCAGGCTTTGCAGCCTCAAAAAAGCAAAAAGCAAACCTCAGTCTTAACTTAATATTTTATGGTATAGGACAATTTATGTTAACACTGACGATACGCAGCCGAGACGTGGACACTGACGAAGAGACTGGTCCACAAGTTTAGGGTCGCTCAACGTGCAATGGAACGGGCTATGCTTGGGGTTTCTCTCAAAGATAGGATTAGAAATGAGACTATCCGCGAGAGAACAAAAGTAACCTACAGAATTAGCAAGTTGAAGTGGCAGTGGGCTGGTCATCATCTGTGTCGCAGGACCGATGGCCGTTGGAGTAGACGGGTCCTAGAGTGGAGACCGCGTCTTGGCAAACGCAGTGTGGAACGTCCTCCGGCCCGTTGGACCGACGATCTACGTAAGATTGCCGGTGTCGGCTGGATGAGGATTGCGGAAGACCGGGATGTCTGGCGCGAACTTGGGGAGGCCTATGTCCAGCAGTGGACTGCGATAGGCTGAAGTGAGTGAGTGAGTGATGGGACAATTTAGTAAATTGGTTCAGACAAGGCTCAATTTTGGACCCGTTCTTATTTTTAATATACATCAATGATGTAGAGAGATTGTATTGTTTTAATATGATTGTCTACCGCGTTGGCGCAACGATTATAGCCATGGATTGTACCTGTTGCGCTGGCGGTTGCGGGTGCGATCCCCGCACACGACCAACATTTGTATTGGCCATATTGTTTGCCGTGGTCTGGGTGTTTATACAGTCATTATGGGTCTCCCCACCGTGCCTCGGTGAGCACGTTAAGCCGTCGGTCCCGGTTGTTATCATGTACACCTGATAGCGATCGTTACTCATAGTAGGGAATATATCCGCCAACCCGCATTGGAGCAGCGTGGTGGATTAAGCTCTGATCCTTCTCCTACGTGAGGAAAGAGGCCTATAGTAGTTAGGATATTACAGGCTGAAGCGTAGCGATTGTCTACATTACTACCTATTTAAATTGTATAGACACGAACAAAGTATAAAGAATGTCGCAAAAAAACTTTTTGCGTGATTGTTAAACTCAACCTGAAATGTCTCACTGTTGTTTTTCTCCATGTAAAAGATACGTAGGAATTTAATCCACGATGCTTCTTCACTACATGTTGACAGAAAATAAGGTGTTATGACTGACTAGTGACTGGGGCAGCCTGACCTTGGTCTTACAGAAGATCACAGCCAAATAATACTGTTTTCAAGTAGTACTGTGTTGGGGTTTGTTTTGGGGGGGCGGGTTTGGGGGTAGGGTCGGCACCACGTTGCGATGCTTGTAGTTTTGCAGCCATCTATTGACTATGGTAATCGCTTACTATCAGGTGAGCCGAACGCTTGTTTGCCGACTTAGTTGTATAAAAAAAACTTCCAGTAATATCTTAATGAAACAATGATGGAAAAACTTGCGATTGAAAAAAACTCGACCAGACTCTCTGTATATGTTCCACTCTGTCATTAAATTTAGTTACATAGGTAATATTGTGAGAATATGGGATGGGTGATTTTGGCACACACAATTAGCTGTCTAGGGTTAATCACTCATCATCATCACTTCAGCCTAATATAGTCCACTGCTGGACATAGGCCTCCACAAGTTCGCGCCAGCGGACTGAACTCATGTGTTTTGCCCATAGTCACCACGCTGGGCAGGTGAGTTGGTGACCGCAGGACTGGCTTTGTCGTACCGAAGACGCTGCTGCCCATCTTCGGCCTGTGTATTTCAAACCCAGCAGTTAGATGGTTATCCCGCATTACGTTGCAAAGTGGTAGTGGAACTGTGTTATCCCTTAGTCACCTCTTACGACACCCACAGGAAGAGAAGGGATGGCTATATTCTTAATGCCGTAACCACACAGCAGGATGACATAATAGAAAAGTAATTTTACCGAAGGCCCAGATATTATAGTTCATTAAATATAGTGATTAGCTTAATGTTTCTAAATAACGCTGGATAGATTACCAAAGTATGTAATGTACTTAATATCACAATATAGCAATTTGTAAAATATTAGTTAATTTGCTACCACAACTTAATGTTGGTTGCTTAATAATGTACATTTTTATGACGTTCGTAAAACCGTATACCTATCTAATCACCTTATGGAAAAATAAATGTTTTCGTTTAATTTCATTTTAAGTTTTTCATCTATCTTAAGGTAATTTTCAAACTATATATTTTTGATAAATATCTTAGGAATTATCGCCAAATTGAAAAAAATCGCGCCTTAAAACCACGTGCGGTCTCATATCGATGAGGGGTCATGGTAGAAGCCTTTACGCAGTTCCTGCTCTCATTGATCCCTACGAAGCTAGAGCGGATAGGTAGTGTATACTAAGCCTATCAATTTTATTTTTCTTAATGCTGTAATCTCAACGCTTATAAATTCGAGAAAACAATTAAAAACTTTGATTAAGATTTAATAAGAAAATTCGAAAATTTGTGAAAAGGCATAACTTTACTAATATTTAGACTACATTTTAAATTGATGATAAATTAAAGCGATTTTTCGTTGACCTTGTATAAGATATCGTCCAATAAAAAGAAGTCATTATGGTAAAAATAGAATAAAAACTTACCAAAATTAACAGAATCCAAAAGTAATGAGAAATTCTTTAACGAAGACACAGCACCACAGAGTACTTTATTATATCACAGCACAGAGTACGTCAGATCACTCAAGAAAGTAAAGTAGAAATATAAAATCTTGTAACTTTGTAAAGTAGCACAGAAGATAACAGAATAATGCCAAAAGTCCTTAAAGACAAGATGGAGCACGTTTGCTCACTTCGGGAAGTAAAAGAGAAATGGGGAATATTTTAAGTGCCGTAAGAGGTTTCGAAAGATGACAATACCCAAATAACAATATCTTTGTTTTTTTTTTTCTTTAACAATAAGTATACAAAAGGACTAAAAAACTTCAAGTAAAACAAAAAGCTTATAGACAATGCATCTAAAAGCAAATTGTTTTATAGCACTTCAATGTGCTGAACAAAAAATATCCCTTTTAAACAAACGGACAAACTAGCGAAATAGATACAAAAAGGTTGTAAATTATATCACAAACGGCTTATTGCATTCAAATTTGGAATTGAGAAATCATTTGTTCCTTAAAAAAATATTTAACGTTAGAACCATAGAACATAAGGTACTCAGTTCTTTAGTTAACAGTAGCAGTTCAGTTTAACTTTTATTTGCTCATGATTTTGATCATTGTTTTCAATAGTTTGTTAAAACTTAAAGGTAACAAGTTGAATTCTACTGTACCTACTGAAGTAGCCTGTTAACTTTTTATATTGGTGTTTAGTCCGCAAATTAGCTTCAATAGTAGTGATTCTCACGTGTAAATAAAAACATCGAAGGGAAGATCGACATCCTTGTGTCCTAATAAACACCTAGCGCTCAATAAATAATATTTGTTTTATTTATAACAAATACCTTTCCAAGCAATAACGAATCTGTAACCATCGGTTTTAAATTGAAATTTCGTACCACTGGGATGAAATGGCAATATTAGTAACAATTTATATAATCAAAATAACATGCTTGCTTTAAGAACATGTCTACTAAATAGTTTTTACGAGTAGTACAAGTGAAAAAAGCAAAAGAGAAAGTAAACTAATAATGTAATAATACCTCGCACGACAAACTAACATTCATAGATACATTTGAAATAAAGGTACCCTATTGTTCTCTCTTTAGGGACAGTTATTTGAAGTTTTTTGCAGCAATCGCATACATGACTCATTACAACCGATTTCCAACGGATACATCAAAACTGATTTTCGTGATAATCGTTAAAATTTTAAAAATATACATCAATTGTAACAGAAATTACATACTTACTACGTATAATTAAATATTGTATATATGTACCTTATGTTTTTAAGTTACAGTGATAGTCCCATAATCAGGAATTATAATAAAACCAGCTGACCCGGCAAACTTCGTACCGCCATATTTTATTTCTCTAATCGCAACGGAGGAAATAAAACCCTTCCAGTAAAATCGAATTAGCTAAATTGTAAATAAAACTGGAGTACTCAATTGAAAAATTCATACTGTTGTACAAAATGCGTGGGGTGCTTATTATAATTACTACAGGTAATATACTTAACTATCGTTAAAATATTTACAGCAATGAAAATCATCGACTCGATAGAATTTGATGGCCAGATTTAGATTGGCCAGAGATAGAATTTTATAGGAAAAGAAGATTACTGACCTATTATTATTATTAAAAAAAAAGACATTCCAGACCTTGGATATGTCAGCACATTCAATCTCGTCACGCAAAATGTGGTGTGATGTGGTGCGGGGAAGACAGGAGGGGCTTAGCTTAGCTCGTGTAGCTGCGCATCGGCATACACAACTAACTTAGCTTCGCATGTTTTAGTTAGCTCGCATAGCTTAGTTTGAATAGTTTGGCAGTCTCCACACAAGTAAGAACCCGTAGACGTAACCCGCTTTAAGCCACGCGACTGAAGTAAACTTTCTATCTTCACTAACTTATATATCTCTCTCTCTCTCTCAACTTCCGTTTCTCTCGCCCTATAAGACTTTTCGTAATGCTGTCGTCACGCATTCACCAGCTTACTTCCCAAGTCAAGCATGCGTAGGTATAGAAATTTTACTTAAATACTAGCATTTGAATACAAATATGTCACATAAGAAAATCAGTTAGTTTTATTCATAAAAATTACTTTACTTATTATTGGACTTAAATCCGTAGGTTCACTGTTGAAGAGTTTAATTATGTACTCAATACTGATTGATTAATTTAGCCTTGACGCCGCGTTGGCGCAACGGTCATGGATTGTACCTGTTGCGCTGGCGGTTGCAGGTTCAATCCCCGCACATGACAAACATTTGTATTGGCCATACAGGTGTTTGCCGTGGTCTGGGTGTTTGTGCAATCCTTGTGGGTCTCCCCATCGTGCCTCGGAGAGCTCGTTAAGCCATCGGTCTCGGTTGCTATCATGTACACCTGATAGCGATCGTTACTCATAGTAGGGAATATATCCGCCAACCCGCATTGGAGCAGCGTGGTGGATTAAGCGTGGTAGATTTTTTTTTTTTTTTTTTTATGTCACTAGGTCGGCAAACAAGCGTACGGCTCACCTGATGGTAAGCGATTACCGTAGCTTATAAACGCCTGCAACACCAGAAGCATCGCAAGCGCGTTACCGACCCAATCCCCAATCCCCCCAGGAGCTCTGGTCACCTTACTCACCAACAGGGACACAATACTGCTTGAAAACAGTATTATTTTACTGTGATCTTCTGTAAGGTCGAGGTACTACCCCAGACGGGCTGCTCCATATTTTGAGCAGGAAATTCCTGCTGTGCCCTACCTCAGTTAAGAGGATTAAGCTCTGATCCTTCTCCTACATGGGAGAAGAGTGGGATAATACAGGCTGAAGCGTACTAATTCAGCCTTACATCCCACAGCTTGGCATATGACTCTTTCTTCATGTCCGGAGGAGGGTCGAAACTTAATCCCTTGTCTGTGTACTAAATAGGTATGGTAGAATATTAGGGGACATCCATTAATTACATAAGCTCAGAATGGGGGGTCCAATGAAATCTCACCAAATCTCATTTAATCGAAATAAAATCGAAAATCTCTCATCAACTTCAAAAAATATAAAATATTACAGATATCAAGAAAAAAAATTTGAGTGTTAATTTTTTCCGCTAAAATAAATCTCTCATGGCTATGAAAATTATTTAGGTTTTGCTTTTAATTTAATTACATTTAAATAAATATACTATAGTATAATGTGAACAGTTTATTATTTTCCGTCAATCTCTAGGCGGTCTAGGCAAATCTCACAAATCTCACCTTACCCCTAAGGGGGGGGGGGGCTAAACTGATCGAAAATAGCTCACGTAATTAATGGATGTCCCCTTAGTATTAGTATCGTTGTCACAAAGTATATTAAATTATGCCATAAACGCGGTCTAAATGCCAGATTGAAATATCGGCAGATATTTCAATCTGATTGACAACCTATATTGTGGCATATATTCGATTACAAATTAAATATTTGTATAGTATTCTCCATTCTACGTGACATTAGCGAAATCATATGTGCACATAATGTGCTCATTTGACACAATTGAAAGCCATTTTAATTTTTAACCCAAAGAAAAAGAAGAAGGATAAAAAATGTAGCAGTTATTCTTAAAGCAATTGGTCTCGCTTTCGCAAAGCTCGGATCTTTTTTTATTGAACTTCTCAGTCTTGTAATGTAAACTTTGTTTTATAAAATTTGTTAGGAATTTAATACAGAAATCAAATAAATGTGGAGTGTTGTATGAACTTTATTTATCAATATTACATCATGATTTTAATACATTAATTTAAAATAAATAAATGCTCAAGTTATAAGTCGTTTCATAAAAAGCAATACTAAAGAGAATATTCGCAATTGTTATCATTTATATTAAAATATGTACGTTAGTATAGACCTATTTTGTAAATGATGTTTCGAACAATAATTTTTACAACTTAAGTAAAAGTAAAAAATTTTAAACAGAAATTTCGTTTTAAATTCCTTTAACCATTTAACCAATTTAACATTCCGAATTTTCATAACTGTAATACTATGTAACAACAGAGTGATGAAATAACGACCTGCACGAGATTTATATAATAAATAACTAACGATTGAATACAACACGAGTAGCACGTAGCCAGAATGGACGAATACGAGATAAAATCAGTCACAATTGTTACATAATGCTCATATACATTTGAATTAACTTAATTTTAACCTCAATCGCGACACATTTCTTTTAAAAAAATATCTTTCGAACAATTTTTTTTTTTTTTTTTTTTAATATTCACATACAAATTTACTAAGTTACTGTAAAATATTTAATATATTGCGAAGTCACAAATTATACTATTGTTTTAATATGTAGTTTACTTACATTATTATTCTCTATAGCAGACTACATTTAAAAAATTTTGAGACTTTTGTAAATATTTCCTAATTATAAACCTAAATTCAATGTATACGAGCAAGATTCAAATAAGAAACACAAAAAAGTGTTAATGGTCCGAAAGAAAAGTGTAAATTGAATAAAATTTGTACACATAACCAATACTCAAGGGAATGTATTTATAATTTAGTTAGTGAAATGGAGGTTAAATAATGATATAACGGCCTCATCGCAGCTATAAAAGTTTTCTACAAACCTACTGGATGATTGCAAACAATTCAAAACATCAAACACACCGTAACACTGAGTATTCCTCGCAAGACTCAACGCGAGAACAGTCTTAAAACTCATCAGAACAAACCAATACAAAATATATAATCAATAATATCATTCCAGACACTTTTAAAGCTTGCATGTTCACAACTTTTAACATTGAGTAGTTTAACTTAGGTTGTTTATAGCGAGTGCAATCTTTAAAAATGTCCGTATACAAACATTTACACACTAAATGAAATACAACAAAACGGGATTACATATCAATTGTAGTTTTCAATTACAATGAAGACTACATTGATTATGCATAAATGAAAAAAATTGATTTCACTACTGGACTATTTATATATTTTAATGTTTATTTTTTTCTAGTCACCAGCAATTTTCTAGGATACACAGAATATTAAAATATTATTTTTTTTTTCGTTATTCATTATAAGATCACTGGCTGAAGTAATATTTAATAGCGTCTAGCTAACATGGGAACGTTTTTTCGAACTTGCAACAAAAGTATAGAAAAGTTTTTTAAAGTATGTTCTATATCTAATGGGGCAGTAAAATTTCACAACGAATAATCGCCACACGTGCACTCTATTCAGAAAATCCGTGTCAAATAGATGTATAATCTTTTCCAAATGGCAAGAGTCACATTCTAATAAAACATACATTCCCATTACAAACGGCCCCTTACTAAGTCACTGAAATTTCATATGTATACCCTGCTTAACGATACTGTTTACATATTGTCATGTATTATGCAAAGCAAGGGACCTAGGACGCTTTTAATCCTATAAAACTGTAACACGGTGATTCACTAGTACTAGACTTACTAGAACAAACAATTCTAGGAACTAAATGAATAGTGAAAAGCAGTGAAATGAGATTTAGGGGTTCCTTCTATATAACATGGACATTTCGAAGGTTATATCACAAAGGTTCAGTCTGAAACACGAAAGTTGAGCTTTACTTTATGTATGGTAACAGCCACATACAATTACTGAATTAATTAATTAAATTTTATGTACATACATTGCTTTTTTCAGTATTATCAAAATTATTATTTTTTTAATTAACATTACTTTTAAAGTATTTAAACGCTATGATATAACCTACATCAATAATGTAGTATATTATACTGATAATATTAATATTATCCATAGCCAAATAGAATATAATAGTAAACTCAGCTGCCTTTACATTTGTCATTATGCTGTATCTTTTAAATCGCAAGAGACAGTAAAATTTTGTACTAATATGGCCACAAATATGCAAAATAATCTTTAAAGAATTAACTCCCAACAAAAGTTTTGGATTTTGTTCAGCAGTTCAACTTTCGTGTGTCAGATAATAATAGTTCGGCGTGTACCGCTACTGTCATGATAGAGTGAGAGCGATGCTATTTTCCGTCGAGACGATCGAGATGGCCTATCTCTTGGAAGAGCTCTTGATCTGCTGGAGTTTGAGACGTAAGGCGTCCACCGCTGCTTCGTTTTTCTGAGAGACCGCTTGTGTTGTGTGAAGCTAGAAAAGATACACAATAAATAATATTTAAATATGAAAGTAACAATTTATTACTGTACTCAGAAACTTTACTTGCTATGGCGCAAGGTATAAAAAAAGAATGTTCTGAATTTGACAGATTTTTTTGCTACATCATAACTTCTTACTGGTTATACCGATTTTGATGCCTCTTTTTAATCGAAAGCTGGTGTTTATCGTGTGATCCTTTTCAAATTTAAGCGAGATCAAACGAGTAGTTTGTTATCCCTAATAATGTATATTGTACTATAGTTATCGTTGTATTTTAATTGAATTTTTCATATGTACGATTTTATTTTTGTGTTACCCACACATTAGGAATTCTAAACATTTTTGAATATCATATCAAAAATTGACCGCTCCAGCGGGATTCGAACCCGCGTCTCCGACTGACCGTGTCGGCGCTCTAGCCAATTAAGCTATGGAACGATGTACCCGCTCGAGCGAAATTTTTGATATGATGATTTTTATGATGAATTTTTCATTTGAAAATTGAGAACAAACCATTATTAGAATAAGTATTCCACAACAATAGTAGTTTATGCAACTGTCATATAATGAAGGGTATTAAAACACGAGTGTGAGTTTATAATAGTAACGAGTGTTTTAATACCCGTGTTATATGCAGTTGCATACACTACTTTATCTTCACTAATGCAATTAATCAAACAACAAGAGTAAAAGCTGACAATAGTTTATTTATAATAATTGTTCAAATTTTGGATGGTACAATTTTGAAAGTTAATGTTAATTATTGATCCAGCAGCTGTAGCGGTCGCGGGGCAAGCAGTAGAGCTCGTAGACGGAGTCGGAATAAGTTATTATATTCTTTTTCATATAATTTTCTAGATTTTTCTGGCAAAAGATTGTGAGTTAATTTTGTTGCCAATTCTAGAATATCCGGAGGCGTACAAATATCATCGTCGCTATCCATTTTTAACTTTTAATTTATTAAATTAAATTCACGCGTACGTGTATTGTCACAGTGATTTTGCCGCCATTAAAATCTAACCAATGAGAGCGCAGCTGCGCGCATGCGCGCGATGTTATAATGAGATTTTACGATATCGATGTGGATATTATACCATCATGTGAAATTGCTTAAATTGAGTGTTTTGTTGTCTGCGCTATAACAGTAGTAATTATAAGTCAAGTATTGGAAACATAAGTAGAATGTTACAACATTAGTGTAGATAAATATAATTATAGAATAGTATGTAAGGTGTAGTTTTTTTATATCACTAGTTCGGCAAACAACCGTACGGCTCACCTGATGGTAAGAGATTACCGTAGCTTATAGACGCCTGCAACACCAGAAGCATCGTAAGCGCGTTGCCGACCCGATCCCCCCCAGGAGCTCTGGTCACCTTACTCACCAACAGGAACACAAGACTGCTTGAAAGCAGTATTATTCAGCTGTGATCTTCTGTAAGGTCGAGGTACTTCCCCAGTCGGGCTGCTCCATATTTTGAGCAAGAAACTCCTGCTGTGGCCTACCTCAGTTGTAGTATGTACTGTCGAGTGCGTAGTGTGCAGTATAGAGGGTAGTGCGGTAGTGTAGTAAGTGTGGTAGTACCTCCAGCTGCGGGTCGATGCTGTGCGCGCGCGGCAGCTCGCCGAGGGAGTCCCCGAGCGCGCGGTTGTCGCTCACGGGCGTGCGCGGCTGCGACGACGGGCTCGACTCCGTTTTCAGACCAGCTTTGGCCTGCAAACAGATTTTTTCTTCGAAATAGCCGTTTAACCCTGCCCCGCGGTTTAATCCGCGTTAATATATATTCTTTATTGCACTTTAAAAAAAAAAAAACATAATTACAAGTCATTTTTACAAAAAATGTTGGTAAGGGCGAACTTATCTCTGTAAGAGATCTCTACCAGTCTACCCATGGTGGTGAGAGAAGATGTTATCGCGGGACTCATAAGCGCATTTGTGATAAAGTGAAAAAAAAAACTTAATTAATTTGAGGGAAAAACGTGCTAAAATGGTATACAGCCTTTAATTGAACCAATACTTACTGATATTGGTGCGTACAATCAAACAAACCAACTAATTATTTTTATAATTATAAATTTCCTCCATCATACAAAAATCTCGTGTCACAGTTTTTGTTACCGAATTCTTCCGAAGCGGCTTGACTGATTTAAAGGATAATAATACTAAGAATAGGTCGTAGGGTACCGTTTGATATACCTAGGTAATGATGATGTCCTTAATCGTATGGCACTGTAATTGATCTGTAAGTGTGTTTGTCACCTAACTATGCATAAACGGTTGGACCGAGTTCGTTGAATTTTTGTGTATACATTTCAATAAGTTCATGGATCATTTCACAACAGTTGGACCCAGTAGGTGGCGCTATAATCCGTATGTCAGCAACCAAATTACAGTACATAGATATTAAAGACACTTGCGGATTTTAGGATAAAGAGGTATTAGAATACAAAAAATAATGAAAATAAAAATACCTGTAATGCTCTTAGCCTCTCTAAGAAAATAACGTGTGATTTTTCATCATTTTCGTTGCTCATATCTGAAATAAAGAAAATTCAATTGTCAAATAGATACAACTCATTTTTATCTTCTTTTTTTAGTAGTAAAAAATATTACACTCATGTAACACCTACTTCTAAATTACTACACCAACTTATATATATATATACCTATTTATTCAACTTAAATTATTTAATAATATTCATTTTTTATTATAAATTAATAACAGACAATGATAAACCATTATTTAACCTTATATCTCACTATAGTCTATTCACTAGGGGAAAATTAGGACTTTTCATTGTCACTCCACATAGCCACCTTCTTTATCAATTAGATTAAATTAACTTAGAATCCTGTTGTCATGTTGACTAGTTGGAAGTAAGCCCATCAGACGTGTGTTCAAATTTACTACGCACGCAGTGTATATGTAGCATGCAATGGTAGAGCACAATTATACACTAGAATTTTCTTTAGAGAGTAGCTAGAGTGTTTTTAGACAGAAAAACTCACCGATATTTTCAGTTTTATAGTCGCTTTTGTACATAGGCATGGAGGCCATTTTACGTTGCTCTGCCACCTCTCTCAGTCCTCGTTCTACGTAGTTGCGGAAATAAAACGACGAGCCTTGCATAAACGTCCAAATGTCTACTTCCGGATGACGTTCCTGTAAAAATTATATTTTTATAATATTTGGTTTAGAGATAAATAGCAATGTATAATATTTATAGAACAAATGTATTGCAGTCATGTGTTGTCTAATAACGGGTCGTAATTACGTAGTAAGACATATTATCTATCTATAATATCTTTAAACGAGTAATTCATGTATAAAGCTAGCTGACCCCGCAAACGTTGTTTTGCCATGTATGTTATTAACCCCCTTAATCCTTAACCTTATTATTAGGGGTATGAAAAATAGATGTTGGCCAATTCTCAGACTTAACCGATATGCATACAAAATTTCATAAAAATTGGGAGGTAAATTTTTAACTTTGTTTGTTTGTAGGGGGTAATCTTCGCAAATACTGATCCGAAGATTCTTTCACTAACAGAAAGCTACACTATACAGGAGTGACATAGGCTATTTTATTGTAATTGAACAAAAAATTCAATGAAAAATCTTATATATAAAATTCACGTGTCACAATGTTAGTTACAATAGGCACTTCTTCGAAACGGGTCCAACGATTTTCATAAAATTTAGTATGCAGGGAATCTTGGGGGCGATAAATCGATCTAACTAGGATTCATTTTTAGAAAATATCTTTTTATCCCTGTTTTTAGGCATTGAAAAAGTGGCTACAATATCATTAGAATACGAAGGTAAATTTCGCATTTGTCTATAAAGTTGTAATAGCTCAGGTGGGAAATCGGCTGGTCCGTATCATGACGGTAGTATGATTTTGGATCTGGTTACAATTTTAATAAAGAAAATTCATAGCTTACGGCGTAATTATATGGTACACAAATAGAAGACTATGAAGACTATAAAGATAATAAAATGCTACCATAATTATAAAAATTAGATTTTACGTGATGACAGCAAAAAAACTTGTCTAAGTATGAATAACTGTAGAATATTCTAAGAAATAAAACAAACAAAAAAAAAAAACAACAAAAGGGAGTTCGCCAGTTTGAACCTCAGGTCGTATAGCCGGGTCAGAGAATTCCGATTGATCTCTTTAGATCCAATGCGATTGAGGATGAGCGCTATTTTCTCCTGAACTGAAGCCCGCTGATAGAGACGCGTTGGTTGCCAGTGTGTATTATAAGAATAAAACAGCTAGACTCACCCTCAGGTCGTAGAGCTGAGACAGAGCGTCCCGATTAGTCTCCTTGGATCCGATGCGTTTGAGTATGAGCGCCAGTTCCTCGTGAACTCCCCGCGGCAGTCGACCTGCCGATAGAGACGCGTTTGTTGCCACCGCGCTCGGTAGGCTGCCGTTTAGCTCTGGGGGGTTGTCTTTACGCTCGTCGAGTTTTAGTTGCTGGGTACAGATAATATATATTAAAAGGTATATTGGTGTACAATACATTATAGCAAGTATAAAAAAGGAAGTTAAATGATTGTATAGTATGAGCAATTGCAGAATCGCGTCCGAAATAAAAAATTAAGGACCTGATTCGCCAGTTGAAGATAATGCTATTTGCCAGATGACGGTATCAAACAGACAAAAGTTTTAAATTCTTTTTACACTTTATAATTCTTTTTACAATCGAATTCCAATATGTTTCTAGCATATTTCTTTTCACAAATATAAATCTAAACATTGCTTATTAATTGAGGAGAAACAGGCCTAGCTGACCTATTCTACCTTCTGCTCTTAAAGTGTATTCATAGCTTATGTGCAGGATAAACTTTTATCTATAGCCGGTGAAATAGGCCCTAAGGATATAAATATAAAGCTCAAACTATTCTCATTGATAGAGAAAGAGAACTTTACTTCACAGAGAAATATTACAGGTCAATCAATTTATATATAAAACTTTTTTATTATAGTTAGTAGTACATAAAAATGTACATACCTTAAGAACTTTATGTAAATAAGGATAGAGATCGGATTCGTTAACATCTGGTATTTGAGTGAGGTGATTTGTGATGGAGGCGCCCTTCATCTTGACTAGCGTGTGGACGAGCGTCTTGACAGTTCTATAAACACACAAACACATTGAAAAACTTCGCTTTTACAAAAGTTTCATAATACATATCACATACTTTTTTTTTACCTCGATGAAACAAATAACATACTTTTTAAACCTTTTTCTCTAAGATTTCCGGAGTTTACTTTTTAAAAACGAAACGAAAAAACGAAATTCATTAACTCTGACCTGTCTAGAGATTGACCGAGTAGCGTTTTTGGGAGTAAGTAATGTATTTCAAAGATAGTCATTCAGAACGAAAAAGAAAATTTGGCGCGGCGTCCTGAGGATGCCAACACTGTCGGGAGGTTGGCAGCACTGTCGCGCTAAGCGGTTAAGATGACAAGACGTCGATGCGTCGCACAATTTTATTGAGAAGCAATTTGTAAAAATCCTTGAAACAACGATTATGGCATTGACGATGTAGGTCTTTGCTCGATTATTCCATTATTCACCCACACGATATCCGACGATAATTAGAATAAAGATGTCTACGATATTTATATATTTTTTAATATCATGGTAATAATCGTTGTTAAGGGGTAAACTCCAGTCGTGTGTCGGATCACGCGCTTTTAAATAATTCTCTTTTAGTCTATTAATTAAATTTATTTATCTTTTAAAATACCAAGTCTCACCTGTAAGGTGTATCGCTAATTTCTGGATTCTTCTTCCAATAACTGTTCGGATAGGCCTTGTAGAAGAGATGAATCTTGTATAATACTGCATCATAATCTATAGAATTGACATCCCACGTCGATATCATTTTCAAAGTTTTCCAGAAACACTTGAGGAGTAGATCTTGGTAACGAGGGTATGCAGGGTCAGATTCTACTATGGAGTCGTGGAGAAGAGACACTATTGCACTGTTGAAGAGATAAAAATAATGTAAATATGTACATACAACAGTATACCGGCACAGTTCAGACGTTACTTAAATGAGAAACATAAGGTTAGAGTTTCAAATCTTAGAATGATCAATTGAGCAACGCAGTTCTTCACCCCAGGGCAAAAAAAGGTTGTATAAATTCAAAGTCTGTCTTTACATAGAGTACTGCCGTTGGACCTCAATTCAGCAATTCAGTTAGCGCCAGGGCAAAAATTGAGGTTATAGAAATCCTAAGCTCGCGTACCTAGATATGAACTTGGGCCTGTTGACATGGCTCAACGAGCTGTAAAAATTGTCGACAGCTCACCAAAAAAAGCCAGAGCTCACAACCACTTATTGTAAGTGATTTATTTATTTATTTTATTTAATGGTTTACCAACAGATATACATCAAATAGAGTATTAAGAGTACAGTATATAAAAATCGTCATGTTAGGATGTAGATCCAATTACAGGCAAACACAGCTTCCTCATTTTAAGTCAAATAATGAAGGCGAGAGAATAATAATTATAGGATAAGTTTAGAGAATCATTTTTTAGGTTAAGTTACGAGCTTTAAAATGTTTGACTAATTTTCTATATGCGCTAAAACTACTGTGAAATATGTCTTATGTGTTATGTGTACTTTACATATAGAATGATACTTCACATAGTTCAGAATATTGTAGAGTATGGGGAAAAGGTTCTTAAAGTGCGGTGTGTGGAGGCATTAATAGGCTTTTAACTGAGGTAGGACACAGCAGAAAATTTCCTGCTCAAAATACGGAACAGCGCTTTTGGGAAAGTACCTCAACCTTACAGAAGATCATAGCTAAATAATACTGTTTTCAAGTAGTGTTGTGTTCCTGTGGTGAGTTAGATGACTAGAGCTCCTGGGAGGAATAGGGCATAGGGTCGGCAACGTGTTAGCGTTGCTTCTGGTGTTGCGACGCGTGATCCATACGCTTGTTTACCCACCTAGTAGTTTTATATATATATATATAGGCTATTATATATAAGTCTATGGTTCATGCTTACCACCAGGATAAGCTAACGCGTTTGTGTCAATACTACTATAAAAAAATAAGTTTATTTTTGAATATCATATCAAAAATTGACCGCTCCAGCGGGATTCGAACCCGCGTCTCCGACTGACCGTGTCGGCGCTCTAGCCAATTAAGCTATGGAACGATGTACCCGCTAGAGCGAAACCTTTGATATGATGATTTTTTATTTTCGGCTTAAGCGAAAAAATCATCATATCAAAGGTTTCGCTCGGTACATCGTTCCATAGCTTAATTGGCTAGAGCGCCGACACGGTCAGTCGGAGACGCGGGTTCGAATCCCGCTGGAGTGGTCAATTTTTGATATGATATTCAAAAATGTTTAGAATTCCTAATGTGTGGGTACACAAAAATAAAAATCGTACATAATAAGTTTATTTTTGATAATACTATAAAAATCCTAACTTACCACAATAAAGCTGTACGGGGTGAGTGCTCCAACACACGTACGCAAACGTTATTTAGTATGCGCACGAGACGTTCAGCATCTGCAGCGGGTGGAGGCGTGGTGGGCGCAGCTCCAAGCACGAGCAACAGTTCACCGAGCAGTGACCTCAGTGCACTTTCGCCCACTTGTCTACCGCAGCCAGCCGTTTCGTAAAACTGTAATGAAACATTTTTTTATAAGAAAGTCAATATTAATATTACCAATAAGAAAATAGTTATCACACATTATGATAGCTAGCACGTAAAACGGCTTGATCGTTTGTAGTGATATATATAAATATATATGTATAGAGTGTGGTGGGGGGCGGTACGCACGGTGGTGAGCGCGCCCGCGAGGTACTTGTAGGCGGGCAGCGCGTGGTGCGCGGGCGCGGTGCGCAGCCTCCGCAGCTGCGCCGGAGATCATAATATATGTATAGAGTGTGGTGGGGGGCGGTACGCACGGTGGTGAGCGCGCCCGCGAGGTACTTGTAGGCGGGCAGCGCGTGGTGCGCGGGCGCGGTGCGCAGCCTCCGCAGCTGCGCCGGAGATCATAATATATGTATAGAGTGTGGTGGGGGGCGGTACGCACGGTGGTGAGCGCGCCCGCGAGGTACTTGTAGGCGGGCAGCGCGTGGTGCGCGGGCGCGGTGCGCAGCCTCCGCAGCTGCGCCGGAGATCATAATATATGTATAGAGTGTGGTGGGGGGCGGTACGCACGGTGGTGAGCGCGCCCGCGAGGTACTTGTAGGCGGGCAGCGCGTGGTGCGCGGGCGCGGTGCGCAGCCTCCGCAGCTGCGCCGGAGATCATAATATATGTATAGAGTGTGGTGGGGGGCGGTACGCACGGTGGTGAGCGCGCCCGCGAGGTACTTGTAGGCGGGCAGCGCGTGGTGCGCGGGCGCGGTGCGCAGCCTCCGCAGCTGCGCCGGAGATCATAATATATGTATAGAGTGTGGTGGGGGGCGGTACGCACGGTGGTGAGCGCGCCCGCGAGGTACTTGTAGGCGGGCAGCGCGTGGTGCGCGGGCGCGGTGCGCAGCCTCCGCAGCTGCGCCGGAGATCATAATATATGTATAGAGTGTGGTGGGGGGCGGTACGCACGGTGGTGAGCGCGCCCGCGAGGTACTTGTAGGCGGGCAGCGCGTGGTGCGCGGGCGCGGTGCGCAGCCTCCGCAGCTGCGCCGGAGATCATAATATATGTATAGAGTGTGGTGGGGGGCGGTACGCACGGTGGTGAGCGCGCCCGCGAGGTACTTGTAGGCGGGCAGCGCGTGGTGCGCGGGCGCGGTGCGCAGCCTCCGCAGCTGCGCCGGAGATCATAATATATGTATAGAGTGTGGTGGGGGGCGGTACGCACGGTGGTGAGCGCGCCCGCGAGGTACTTGTAGGCGGGCAGCGCGTGGTGCGCGGGCGCGGTGCGCAGCCTCCGCAGCTGCGCCGCCACGGCGGCCACCAGGCGCGCCTCGTGCTGCCCCAGCGCTGCGCCACGCCCCGACACGAGCGCGCCGGAGATCAGCGACAACGCTCGTATCGCCGCCTGCGGTCGGCAACACATCGGTATAATACAGAGGGAATTTTATAAAATCGACTGTAAGTAGTACTTTTAAAGAAGCAAGTACCAAATAGCTACTAAGATGAATACTATGTTTACGGCTGTTTTTAATTGTGTCGTAATTGTGATGGTGAAAAATCGTAGTGAAAAAAGGAAAAAGATCATCCACAGTAAGTATCGTATCCCTATTTTATTTTCAAAAATAAACTATCTTATATAGGCAGAGAGCAATCACTTAGTATCATCTGTCCAATAAATGGAAGACCTACCAACCCTTGTTGTTGGTGTAAAGTAGCCATTTCGGCACCTTTGTACCTATGTATCATGCAAATCATATTTTCTGAAGTTATGTTAAATAAAGACTTACATTGAGGTCTGGACTGGAGATGGAGTGTATGGTGTCCGCTAGCTGCGCGTCGTCAACACTGGGTTTGTTGCCGGCCGGCTGCGGGAGGCTGTGTGGCGAGACGTGCCTCGGGGGGGACATCGTCACCATACTGTGAGGAATATTTTTTATTATGGTAAGGCGAAATTTACTTTGTTTCAACGAATTTATATTGAAATTTATCAATTCGTTATTTTACTTTTTAACACCTTGTATAAACTTTTAATAACTATACTTGGTTATAAAATGTCAAGTTACGGCTAATAACAAGAAAAAAGGGAAAAAATATTTTTAAGTGATTTAAACAAAACATTATGAACCTTTCACGCTTTAAGATTGAACGTAAAGAGACAAGAATGTGCAATATGACGTCACACGGTACTCTCAAGAGCGTACGCCGAGGAGCTTAATTAACAACTTTTATTATATAACTTATTAACGGGAAGTGACGATGACAAGGGATTACTGTGTATTCCGCTTATAGACGCCTGCAACACTAGAAGCAGCTTTGGCTACCTTTTTCACCACAAGGAATAAAACCATTTGGAGCCATAGATATAGTAAAAAAAAGTAGATAATGCGCGGCCTTTGTTGTTAGTGAAGCCACAAAACTCGGCTCCTTCAAGTAAATACACGCGCTCACGCACACATATGCATCAAACTACGCTCATTTTCGTTAGTATGTCACGAGGCTTCATACAGTAACTTTGCTGGTGCATGGTGCAAAAACAATACCAAAGTAAACAAAAAATCTGAAGGAATATCGTTTCACACGTAAGTACATATAAAACTTTAAATTTATTGTTATTCCAAAATAATATTGAGGTTATTCGGAACTTATAATTTAATGTCACGAAATGACGTACCACGGGAGTGTTGCCAGTAGTTCTTTTTTTCAATACCCCAAAATGTGGGTAAGTAAATTGTACGCAATCAGAAAAATAATGAAGTAAAAAGTAGACATAGTTATTGTTTTTTTTTCTCGTGTTATTTTATGTTACATAAATTTAAAATAAAAAAATCAAAATATATTTATGAACTAGCTGACCCGGCGAACTTCGTATCGCCTAACAGTCGATTCTTTAATTTTATAAATTTTTTTTAGAATATTTCTCTCCGTAAGAACCATCCTCGTACTTCAAGGAATATTTTAAAAAAAGAATTAGCGAAATCGGTCTAACCGTTCTCGAGTTTTGCGCTTAGCAACACATTCAGCGACTCATTTTTATATTATAGATTATTAATTCGTTTGTTTTATGTTTTAACTTTTTACAATTTTTGAGTAAACTAGGTACCCATATTTTACTATCAAATTTCATGGTTTTAGGTTTCCAACGAATATTTTAATAAGAGGTGAATGGGTAGCGGCTGTAAGACTGAGAAAAGGACCACGATTATGCTGGCCATGCGCATAAAGTCAATTTAATACGATTAGTGATTGAAAAATATTTGAACATAAGACTACATCATATTAGTAAAATGCAAACAATGACGATGACTCTGAGTTCTAAGCGACAAAAATTTAAAAAACTTATACAACATAAAGGATTCTAGGTTTAAGAAAAATAGTTAAAAAAAACCGACTGCAAACTGAAAAGAAATAAACAGAGGGGATAGGAAGTGTCCATTCATACGATTATCTTACGAATATATTTTTTTATTATTCTATCTATTTTTTGTTTTATTTTTAGTAAATTTATTTAAAACTATAAACAGGTTTTTATTGTCACATACCCATTTTACCTATATTAAATTAATTGTTTAATAAAAATTTTAGGGACTTTTTTTAAAAGGTGTCAACACTTCACTCACTCACACATCTTTAAAAAAGTGGCTTCAGTTTTCTGTTCTAGGTGTGTTATCTACCTTTTTTTACTTGATCTATGTTTGGAGCAATGTTATTTAGTTGTGATCTTTTGTAAGGTTGAGGAACTTGTCAAGTGGAACTACTCTAGATGTTAATCTGGAAAGTTTCTGCTGTGCCCTACCTCACACAAAGTTATTTGATTTACCATTACTTGAATAAATTGAAAAAAAAAAATCTCTATAATATTACCTAGGTCTAACAGGTGCAGAGACATTTCTAACAGTGGACGCTGGGACAGGCTCATCGAGAAACTTGAGATCTAATTCTGGCAAATCTGGTTTACGTAATACTGGTACAGCTGCATCTAACTTTGCTATGAGGTCTGGGTCCAAACCGAATGGACCTGTTATCACTTTGGGTTCTGGCACTACGCTGTAAGAATAAAATTTCATATTATAGTGGATTGACAATAAAAAAACATTTAAATCATCGTAGTTTAGTAGTATCATCAGTTTGTTTGAAAAAAATTGATTGACAATATTGATTAATAATCGACGAAAAAAAGAGACAAGTATGATAAAAAAAAACTAAGTTTGCTTAAAACTAATTTTTTTTTTAAATCAAATGACTAAAAACAACGTACGGTTGTGGAGGTGGGGGCGTTTCCTCAATTTCTTCTTCCTCGTATTCTACAGCCGGCGGTTGATCTTCTACCATGGTGTGGTCATCCTATTAACGAAATTACACTTTAAACCCAAGAAATTATACAAATTACTATAACACTGTGCCCGCGATTTCGTTCGCGTGGAATTTAACAAAAAAGTTATTGTTCAGTTTGCAGAGTTAAAAAATAAATGAATTTCTAAAATAAAAGTAGCCGAAGTTGCTCCTTACTACATCAGCTATCTGCCAGTGAAATTCCCGTCAAAATCGGTGCAGCCGATGACAGACAGACAGACAAAAATCGTAAAAAATGTCATTTTGGTATATGTACCGTCCATATGCACTTAGTAAAAAGCAGTTATGTTAATATCACAAACAGACACTCCAATTTTATTTATTTGTATAGATATCTTATCTTAAATTAGAGAAAATTAAGAAAACTACATTTACTCTTTACTATTAATAGCTCTATAGTTTCTGTAAGTTTCAAAATTAGACAATTTTATTGTGCTTGCCAAAGATTAAATAAAGTTTATAAACGGAATTTACACAAATATGTATTATTATGTCACAAGATATGGCTTACTGTTTTCTAACTTACCTCAGGTACTTGTAGTATGGGTCGTCCATCAGCGGACAATGGCACTACCATCGATCTGCGCTCTTCTGCGCTTCTACTTTTGCTTGCGCGCTTGATGCGCTCTTCCAGTAAGGATAAATCTTTGTCTGATATCTAAGGGAAAAACATAAAATATTATTAATCTCTTTCTAAATAGTAAATAAAAGTATCTCAACACGAAATATCTTTATCCCATTTATTATTTCATTTGCGTTCAGAGGTCGTCGGAAAGACATCGCTAATAAGTAATCAGGTGCCTTTTTACTTTCTTCTTTTAAATTTTTTTCATTATGTTTTTTTTGTACTGTGTGGCTACGGTACTAAAGAATATAGCCACCCCCCCTCTTCCCGTGGGTGTCGTAAGAGGCGACTAAGGGATAACACAGTTCCACTATCACCCTGGAACTTAAAAAGCCGACCGGTGGCGGGATAACCATCCAACTGCTGGCTTTGAAATACACAGGCTGAAGACGGGCAGCAGCGTCTTCGGTGCGACAAAGACAGTACTGCGGTCATTAACCCGCCTGCCTAGCGTGGTGACTATGGGCAAAACACATGAGTTCACGTTATTTTTGGCGTAAACTTGTGGAGGTCTACGTCCAGCAGTGGACTGTATAGGCTGTAATGATGTTATTTTTTGCGTAGGTGTATGTGCGGTAGGTGTATGTGCGGTAGGTGTATGTGCGGTAGGTGTATGTGCGGTAGTTGTATGTGCGGACGGTTCGCACCTGGCCGATCATCTTGTAGACGCGCTCGCCTTCCAGGAAGTAGGCGCTGGCGACGCAGTTGAGCGCGGCGGAGCGCACGGCGTTGTCGCGGTCGCCGATGTGGCGCGCCAGCTCGCGCAGCGCCGCGCCGCCCGCCAGCGCCGACGAGCCGTACGTGTCCAGCAGGTGGTTGATGCACTCCAGGCACTCTGCAACGGCCGCACGGCACTGACGAGCGTATTGTGTGCTGCCCGACCCCCCCCCCACACGGGAGAACTTCTACTGGGGGGCCGGTGAGGGTGAAGCCTTTATTTATTATTATGTGGTTATTGCACCAGAAGCATCGCAAGCGCGTTGCCGACCCTACCCCCAATCCTCCAGGAGCTCTGGTCTCCTTACTCACCACAGGTACACAACACTGTTTGAAAGCAGTATTAATTAGATACGATCCCATGTAAGGTTGAGAATCTTTCCATGTCAAGCAGTTAAACTTACTTAGTCTTACCGTAGTACACATCACTGACTAGAGGAGTATGTATGAATTAGTTAAAGAAATATTATTATTAGGAAAGGTAAGAAAGTTCGCAAAATAACGAGTAAAAATACAATGAGCGGAGTTCGATTTACTATAGAGCTTATAGTCTATTCGTGTTGAGAAAATAGTGAGTCCTCACTGTACCTTAAGCTTAGCCCCACCACTTGACCAATTAAATCGTAAATAATTAAAGAACCGTGTTTAAGTCGACCATCCAAAGTAAGTCATTTCTGTCTAAACGCGATTAAACAATAGTCTCGCCCACGAGTATAAAGTGTATATTCTGTGACAGAGCTTAAATGTAAAATAACTGACTACAGCTGAAATGTAAAATAACTGACTACAGCTGAAATGTAAGTGACAAAGCAGTAATTCCAGCTAAAATTATAGATACAATATCCTCGCTTTGCATGTAGAACAACAGTAAGGCGGTTAATTTTTTTTACGGTAATTTTTTTTTTTTTTGTTGGAAAATGACTTGTAGGTATGTCTGTAAAAATACGAAATTACTGTTATTAAATTAAATTTAATGGTATTTAAATAAATAGAATTGCACTTACCAGTTCTTTGTCGTGCATTCTTCGATTTTAATCCCTCCATCAAATATCCAAACAGTTTCGTAACCGAGTATACAACGCAGATCTGTTTGAAAAGAGCTTTGACACCATTGCGGACTGTGTCTTTTGGATCACCCACCTGAAATGATAGATATTTTACACACAATACAATATTAAAAAATTAATTATTTATTAGAAAATAAGCTAGCAAATGAAAAAAAAAAAAAACGACTTTAATTACAACGACAAGTAACACAACGTAGGTATACAAAAAAATAGTCAAGTATTATGCATTATCAAAGATCACTCAAAAAGTAGTTTTCAGATCTCGATCATATTTAAATGGTACCACAAGACAAGCATCAGCTTTCGTTTAAAAAAAGAATCATCAAAATCGGTATACCCAGTCAAAAGTTCTAAGGTAACATACATAAAAAAATACAATCGCATTGAGCATCCTCCTTATTTGGAAGTCTGTTTAAAAATATACGAGATTCATTATAAGACAGATCTATCGAATTGATTGCTACTCTAAGCGAAATTTGATGTAATTTTAACAATTTATTAAAATTAAAACAGTAAATATGTTTCAGAACCAGGAAATCCTGGTACTCAAAGAACCGCGATTCTGGTCATTGATATTTTTTTTACATAATTATTAGTAATTAGAAAAATTACCTTTAGAACTAAGTATGGTATAAAGCAATTAGCTTCATACTCAGCCATGGTGTAGTCACATTCGGTGAGATACTGGAACACCATGGTCAAATACTCCAAGCCCTTAAGAATGACGGAGGGGTTTGTATCAAAGAACCTCAGTGTCAGCCACTTGAGTACTAAATCCAGATTAGCGACAAGAGCTGAGCCATTCTCATGTAGATCCTCTGATAAGGCTTCAATGGCTTTCAAATGGTATCTGTGAAAATATTATTAAATCATATAACGCTTCAGCCTGTAATATCCCACTACTGGGCATATGGGGTCTCTTTCTCCATGTAGGAGAAGGATCAGAGCTTAATCCACCACGCTGCTCCAATGCGGGTTGGCGGATATATTCCGTACCATGAGTAACGATCGCTATCAAGTGTACATGATAACAACCGGGACCGACGGCTTAACGTGTTCTCCGAGGCACGGTGGGGAGACCCACAAGGACTGTACAAACACAGCTAACAGCACAGAACACGGCAAACACCTGTATGGCAAATACAAATGTTTGTCATGTGCGGGGATCGAACCCGCAACCGCCAGCGCAAAAGGCACATACAATCCATGGCTGTGAGCGTTGCGCCAACGCGGCGTCATTATTAAATCATAGTTTATATATAAATATAAACATAGGTAGGTAGGTTTATTTCTCATGATAACCTTTTGAATGAAAAAGGGGTTCCTAACAAAGTTAGTTTTTTTCTTAACTTTCATTTAATTTAACTAATTGCTTATAATACTGAGGTAGGCCGCAGCAGAGAATATTTTGCTCAAAATTTAGAGCAGCCCTACTGGGAAAGTACCTTCTTACAGAAGATGACAGCTAAATACTCAAGTAGCGTTGTATTCCAGCGAAGATATTCTGGTGAGTGTCATGACTAGAGTTGACAACAAGGCAGGCCTCAATAGGCTACAGTATTCCTATACCATCAGGCGGACTGTAGGCCTAAGCTAATAAACCAAGTATGATTCTCACCTAAAATCACTATGGAACATGTTTACCACAAGCTGTTTGTTCAGGCCTGCGCTGTTCATCTGTTCTTTTAACAATTCAAAGAATTCTTCACGAGGTGTCGTAAAGTTCCATTTAAGAACTGAAAAATAAATTAATTGTTTACACAATTTTTTAACTCTATCAACAATAAAAAGAATACAATTACTCCTTTGCCCATATAATTATAACTGCTTAATTTATCTTAACCATAATATAGCGTAATGGAAAGCTTACCCTTTAGTTTTTGATCGTCAATAATACGTTGATTTTTGGCGTTGTTATTTGGTAGCAATGGTGTACAATCTTCATCTTCTTTTTTACCGCGGCTAGAGGCAGATGCAGGCTTGACAACCTGTTAAAAACATTTTTTTTGTAGAGGTTTACAACTTTGAGTTAGCAACATAGCTTTATTTGCTTTTAGCAGCTTATAGTTGCTTTCTGTTTAGCTTGACTTGACATTTCATTATGAATAGACTTACATCACAGCAACGCTTGCAAATTATTGAAGTTTTTTACAAAATAATGGTTCTGTTCGTCAAACTTATCGTACACTTAGTCCACTTTATGGCGTGCGTAATCATCTACCAGAGCGGCAAATTCGAATAACAATGGATCGTTTTTGGACGTTTACTCTTAATGATCATGTGCATCACGTAAGACACAGAACAGTGCGCACTGAGGAAGCTGTGTGAAATTTGAAGAAGATCCGAATCAATCAATTCGTCGCCGTTCTCAACAACTGGGATTATGTCCTTCCACTTTGGAAAGGATCTTGGATTAAAAACTTTCAAGATTCAACTTGTACAGGAATTAAAACCAAACTTAATTGATATTGATTAAATTGATATTGCATTTTCATTCAAAATTTTGCTCTCCCATAGTGCCCATTTTTGGTTAATGGGTACCATTACATCCACAAAAAATTACTGTTTTGTATGTGACATTATAATTTATAAAACATAGCTTGATCTCTGGGACAGCTGTCAGTAAAATCGCGCCTATGAAGTTCAGAATTTAACAGTGCAAACAATCGTACCAGTCAATGTCATACTTTATGGGCATGCTGAGCTAATTAATGATAAGCGATTAATCATCGTGACCACAGACTATAAACTATCGATATTTTGTATAAAACTTAATTCAAAATTAATTTATCATTTAATTGAAAAAAATAATATTATTGAATATTTAAAAAAAAAATAACATTATTTACAATAGTGAGTAAATAAAATCTAAATTCTAACCTACTCGTAATATTCCTTCCGACAACTTTGGGGTTCGAGAGAAGTTTGGTCGCGGCGTGTCTTCTTCAAAAAGATGGCGCCAACGCACCGCCATATTGTTTGATATGACCCATTCGGCCATTCTCCTCAGTACGAGTGCTAACGCCTTGTATACGCTACGTGTTTTCCGTTCTCATCACTTTGTTTTTGTTACTATTGCTGTTAATTTGTTAACTTTAGTTATTTTTGTTAGTTTCTTTGTTGTTATTGTTAGTTTTTGTGGAGGTTTGTTGGCATAATGCCAAAGAGAACGAAGAAAACTGTTTTGAACAGTCAAAGTCGTGAGCTTGTAATTCGCTTACGTGAATATTTTGAGCGAGAAAACCAAAATGGTGGACCGCTATTACCCATGGCAAAAGTTTGTGACAGAGTTGCAGATGCTCTTGGCATTGGACTTGCGACAGTAATTCGCATCAGTAAAGAAAAATATGGCGAAACTTCAACCGCAGTATTGATTGAAGACGAGGAAAAAAAGCTTTCAACGCCAAATAAAAAAAGAAGAAAGGCTGCTCCTGTCACAAAAATTGACGACTTTGACGCCGTTGCGATTCGCAATCATGTATATGGTTATTATACACGGGGCGAATTACCTACATTAAAAAAACTGGCGGTGTCCCTAAAAGACGCAGACTTGTTTAAAGGAAGCTTGCCGTCACTATCGAAAATTTTGAAAAATATTGGATTTTCCTATAAAAAAAGTGACAAAAGAAAAATTATAATGGAACGAACCGACGTTGCTCTTGCTCGAGTGAATTTTCTCCGGAAAGTCAAAAAAATTACAAATTGGGACAAAGTTGTCTTTCTAGACGAGACATGGCTAAACGCCAATCATACCGTATCCAAAGCTTGGACCGATGGTACGACACAATCGACCACCAAAGTACCTGAAGGCAAAGGTCAAAGACTAATAATAACTCATGCTGGGACGTCATCTGGTTTTGTGCCTAATTGCCTATTGGCATTCAAATCTACGAAGACCAATGAATACCATGAAGAAATGAATTTTGAAAAATTTAAAGAGTGGTTTTTAAAATTATTAGATAATTTGAAGGAGCCACATTATATAATTATGGATAACGCCCCATATCACTCGGTCCAAAAGCACAAACCACCAACTTCGGCAAACAGGAAGTTAGAAATAATTGCATGGCTTCAAGAAAAAGGAATAGAGGCCAATGAAACAATGCTTAAAAACGAATTATTGAGACTCGTTGGTCTGCACAAACCCAGCACACCAACGTATGTCTTAGATGACATAGCCCAAGAAAAGGGTCATAACGTCATAAGACTGCCTCCATATCACTGCCAGTATAATCCGATCGAGCTTATCTGGGCCCAAGTAAAAGGTTTGTTTGCTCGGATTTCAGTTAGACATGTTCTATATGTATTAACTCCTGTATAATTTATGATATTAAAATATGTTTTTCTTTTAAGGTTACGCTGCTAGATCTAACACAACACCACCTTTTACGGCAAATAAAATGCTGCAGTTACTAAACACTGCGGTTGAAAATGTATCTGCAGAAGATTGGAAAAAGGTAGTTACCAAATGCAGAAAATTAATGGAAGAAGATTGGGAGCGGGACGTTCGATTTGATAATATTTGCGACCAAGAGTTCATTATAAATTTAAAAGATTGCTCTAGCGATTTTGAAAGTGATTCGGAAATTGATTTGGGGTGTACTCCTTTGGAATAAATAAATGTATGTTTTAAAATATTTGTTTCATTTTATTAAGTACCCATTATAATTATGGCATCGATAAGTAAGAAACGCCGAAAATTAATATCGATATTTTTTTCTGTATCATACAACCCTAGGAATGTCAGTTTAACAAATGTCGCAGAGATCAAGCTATGTTTTATAAGGTATAGTTTGACTGTTACGGTCAATAGTGAGAGGTATAGGGACATGATTAGTTTCGTATCTCAATTATAGTCTATTTCACGTAGGATGGGTACGGTGACACATGTCAAATTAACTCTATAGTGAGGTGACCATGCATAATTAATTGATGTAATTCGATTATCGAGTACAAATGCCGTTAACCTTTAATCGATTATATAAAAAAAATTTTTTTAACTGCTTATTAAAAATTAATCATCGCTATAGTGAATATATAATATTTTAAGGGTGGTGTTAAACGCGAGAAATGAGTTATCGACAAACCAACAGTATGATTGGCGTTCAACCATGTACGGAATACTACGTTGTTCCAATTCGTAATGTTTTTCGCCTTTTCTAAGAATGTCACAAAGTTTTCACGCACTTTTCCGTTTGTTTACTTTTTTTTATTTTATGGAAATCCAATTTTATTTAAAATTCGCCATAACGATGTCACACTTCCATTAAATAATTTAACACCTTTCAAAGACATTAATTATAGTAAAACTGTGGGCAACTCATTTCTCCGCTAATAATCATATTCAACCTCAACGACCAAACATTTATTTCCTTTGCCTCTTTTTGGAAGTCGATAACTTATTATCTTCCACATTGGTGTCACCATACTTTTATTTAGTTATTTTTGACACTAAGCTGTGTGGCTACGGCAATAAAGAATATAGCCACCAGCGTCTCTTCCCGTACTTCTCTTACCGTCTTCTCTTCCCGTACTTCTCTTACCGTCTTCTCTTCTTCTTCTTCTCTTTCTTCACACTGTATTACGCCTAATTTCAAGTGCCTGTGCAACTCGATCCACTATGTGGTTGACAGATAATAATGGACCGCTATTTTCTCACTCCCGTTCAAAGTATTCCCGAAAGCGGACAACCAATTGACTGTTTGAAACGGTCTTCTTTTGTTCTTTTCGGCATTTTACAAAACAGAACACACACACAAAATGAATAACTAAAAAATAATAATAATAGAACTTAACAACAATAAAACAGCAACAAATACAACTATAGCAACTAGCAAAACCAAAACACGGGAAGCATACAAGAGACAGAAAGTACTGATTGAGATATCTCGAGTCAGTGACAAGATGGCCGTTACGATTATTTATTTTAGCCGATTACTACGTGTCAATCCCTATCATTAAACGTTTCGTTTCATGCCTGTAATTTTAAGTTATCATTTTTTCTATACCTTTTTTATTTTGTTTAAAATGTAAAAACGCATATATAAATACAATTTCAATCTAATCAAGCATTATTATTTGCTTTGGAAACTAATTGGTGATTTTTAAAAATGTATATTTATCCGATTTGTTGAAAATAGTGAGCGTGTATGTTCCAACATATCAAATGTCACCATACCCATCCTATGTGAAATAGATTTTAGGTTGCATTAATCTTGCTGACATGTGGTTTTTATCTGATAAAGTCCATTTCATTGATATCATAAAGATATTTCTTTGTTTTAATAAAGAAAAAAAAAAAAAAAAAACAATATATCATACCTTTGATTTTGCAGATTGTCCAGTCTTTTTCTCAGCCTCTTTTTTCATTGCACCAGCTGATTTAACAGTCTTAGGTTCTTCTTTCTTGCCTTTTGCAGGCAGCGGTTGTACAGGTAGGTTCGGTCGAGCTTTGTCTAAGGCCGCTTGTACCACAGATTTGGAGCCCGGCTGAGGAGAAAATAATAATTAGTAATTACTAAAAGTATTTTCATTAGTGGCAAATTCGTTTACTTGTAAATAAAATTAAAAATATGAATTTAGTTACAAGTCGGCCGCCGCCTTGCGCACGTGATACACTACTAGTGGTATAGAGTCGGAGGTAGAGTCGCGTGTCACCTTGAGCTTGTCGAGCTGCTTGTGCATGGGCTCGTACCCGAGGTGCAGCATGAAGGGCAGCACGCAGTCGGCCGCCGCCTTTCGCACGTGATACATATACACTACTAGTGGTATAGAGTCGGAGGTAGAGTCGCGTGTCACCTTGAGCTTGTCGAGCTGCTTGTGCATAGGCTCGTACCCGAGGTGCAGCATGAAGGGCAGCACGCAGTCGGCCGCCGCCTTGCGCACGTGATACACTACTAGTGGTATAGAGTCGGAGGTAGAGTCGCGTGTCACCTTGAGCTTGTCGAGCTGCTTGTGCATGGGCTCGTACCCGAGGTGCAGCATGAAGGGCAGCACGCAGTCGGCCGCCGCCTTGCGCACGTGATACACTACTAGTGGTATAGAGTCGGAGGTAGAGTCGCGTGTCACCTTGAGCTTGTCGAGCTGCTTGTGCATGGGCTCGTACCCGAGGTGCAGCATGAAGGGCAGCACGCAGTCGGCCGCCGCCTTGCGCACGTGATACACTACTAGTGGTATAGAGTCGGAGGTAGAGTCGCGTGTCACCTTGAGCTTGTCGAGCTGCTTGTGCATGGGCTCGTACCCGAGGTGCAGCATGAAGGGCAGCACGCAGTCGGCCGCCGCCTTGCGCACGTGATACACTACTAGTGGTATAGAGTCGGAGGTAGAGTCGCGTGTCACCTTGAGCTTGTCGAGCTGCTTGTGCATGGGCTCGTACCCGAGGTGCAGCATGAAGGGCAGCACGCAGTCGGCCGCCGCCTTGCGCACGTCGGCCGCGCGGTCCTCCAGGCACGCGAACAGCAGCGGCACGCAGCCCGCCAGCTCCTCGCGCGGGAATGACTTCGCCGGCACTGCCACATACACGCTTTTAAAATCTTCTCTACATTTGTATTTTTACGACGTAAGTTTACAGTGTATATTTAGTCATAAAATAAATTTTCATAATTTTTATTCTACTCGTTTTAAGTAAATGGTGACGCATAAAACATTTACCCACGTCATTTGGAGGACTTATTTCAATCAAGAGCGATTTATTTGATGAAGGGTTTAGCTACCCTAAGTGATAGTGTTAAGGACACGGAGGCGCCTGACGTGAATATACGAATAAGTTAAAAAATACAGTTCGCTTATTGAACCAGCATTTGGGTCCTCGGTCTAACCACCACGGCACAGGCACAGACTCCGACTGATAATGACAAGTTCAGTACGGTAGTACAGTGATTATCCAAGTTCACAGTACATTAAACGACGATCCGTTCGTAAAGTAAGCAAGTGAATGGCGCAGCCGTACCGGCGGGCAGCCTGTCGGCCAGCCAGGCCAGCAGCGCGGCGCGCAGCACGGGCGAGCCGGCGCGCAGCGCGTCCAGCAGCATCTCGCCGTCCAGCGCCGCGCCCGCGCCCGCCGCGCGGCACCACGCCTCCACGCACGCCACCGCCGCCGCGCGGATCCACGCCTTGCTGTCGCCGAACGCTGCGCACAAACGAAACTATCACATATAGACATACTCGTATTTGTCTATTCGATTTTTTCCGTACGATAGTAATTTGATAAAAATATAAAAATATTCTAATAGATGTTGCTCATTTCCTGTATTAACAATTGACTGTATTAACAAAAACAAAAAAAAGTTACATCTATTTATTAAATATAAATAAATAGTAATAATTTCTTATAAAAAAAAAAAAAAAAAACCGACAAGAACACTTTGTATATACTACATTGGGAATATTCTTGCACAGTACCAGATATAAGTAGACACAAAATATTCTATCAAGAAGTTTTATTATGATATGCAATTTTCATAAGTATGAAAAAAATATTGTACAAAAGGTTTGAAAAAAAAACTTATTATTGAGATTAATCTCCATCAAGAAAAAAAGCACACCGTATAGTAACAAATATTTTATGTAGTAAAAATGGCATGTGCAAATTAGAGCCCATGGATGTTGTTTATAAAATAAAAAAGATTCATCTCACAGTAAAAACAATAGGATATATTCAAACTTTCAGGTAAAAGATTACTGACTACCCTAACAATAGTCGCATACAAAACATTACAACTAGCCGAATTTAAAATCATATTATACCTTGGAAAAACGCCGGGAAGAACGTCCTAACGTGCTGCTTGCACTTGGATCCCATGGCTGACGCTAGTAGCTCACATATTTGCAACGCGCTCTGAGCTAACTTCGAGTTAGAATCAAGCAGGCGCGCCACTAGCGCGGCAGGTAGCTCGCCGAGCGACGGCTTGATTGGCGATGAGTTTGTGATTATAGCCTTCACTTTGTCCAGACCTTCATTGCGAACCTGTAACATGAATTTAATAATTTATAGACAGTGATAACATTTTTATGCAAATATATCAAACTGATATTTATATCTGTTTATTGGCGTAAAATAGCTTTTTACTAAAAGCTTTCAAAATACTGATAAAAAAAAAACAATTTTTTTACTGTCAGATACAACTACATCTCAATGATTCTTAACATAACCCAAACTAACGATTCAGCAATAAAGACTTAATAATCTCCAATACCAACAGAAAATTTTTGAATGATATTTTGTTGGAATTTATATTAAATGATTCAATACCAACCTTTTTACTTTTACTGGAGATTGCTGGTGTTTACTATAGGTCGCTAATAGCCTCTGGCCATAATATCAAGGAAATAAAAATTAGGAAGACCATATAATACCATAAAGCTCTTACCTTCCAGTTCTTGTCGTTAATCTCAGCAATGAGCGAGTCAGTAATGAGCGGTGCGATGTCAGTCCTCGGGCGGTTGTCTTCTTGCACAGCGGGCTCGTCCTCTGCGCCTTCTTCATACGCCTCATCAATGTCATCACCCATCGAACCTTTGCTAGCAGACTACAATAAACATTATAAAAAATATTATGAATTTTTAAGGGGATATCTTACGACATATCAGGAAATATGGGTTTTAAAATAAAACATATTGTCTATATAGATTAATAAAAAATATAACTTAATAGTCTTTAATTTATAAATACAACTGAACAAAAAATGGATTCTAAGATCTATAAATAGACTTTCATTTGATGTCAACAGTTTAGTCCTTCAAGCTGGATTTATATTACCAATACATTTTGTTTTAAGACATTTGATGTACATATAATAAATAAAATATATTTAGAAATACAGTTTTATTATCTCACAAACTAACAAGAATCACACAAAAAACAACACATATTAACATTATAATGTCAATAATTAATGGAATAATTTGGGATTATAAAGGGACACATTTATTACCTTGCTTACTGTTCCCAACTGTCTTGTAGGCGTCGGAGGAGTGCTGTTTGCGTATTTATCGATTTCCAAACTGATCAATTGCTTTGTGGCAGGTTTTTCGCTGTCGAAGTGATTGATTAACGATGGTCCCACATATAGCGACAGTACTCCAAGGAAGTTTATTGTCGATGTCCGTACATTTGGATTCGTTGCTGATAGAGCCTTCTTTGAGTGAACTACTATTGATTTCACATTCATTCTGTAATGATATACTTATAAATATTAAGATATATTTTTTGCTCACATTATAATTATAAAGTGAGAAGATGACATATTCTAAAAAAAAGCAAATCTATTACGGTGTAAATTTCAACATGGTGAATTTTGCCAATTAATAATTTGCCAGTTAATAATTTTTTTATCCCTTTCAATAATCAATCTCAATGCCAAGTCTTAAGTTAGAAAGGAAAATAATGTCAAAATCAATAAAGTGTCTTATTAACTGTTAATATTTTATCCTTTAGTTGTACAAATTCAATTCGGTTATGTGTATTTTTTAATACTAGAAATAAAATTGGCGAAACGGCTACAGCTATGGATTGTGCTTGTTGTGTTGGCGGTCGCGGGTTCGATCCCCGCACATGACAAACATTTGTATTAGCTATACAGGTATTTGCCGTGGTCTGGGTGTTTGTGCAGTCTTTATGGATCTCCCCACCGTTCTTCGGACAGCACGTTAAGCTGTCGGTCCCGGTTGTTATCATGTACACCTGATAGCGATCGTTACTCATAGTAGGAATATATCCGCCAACTCGCATTGGAGCAGCGTGGTGGATTTAGCTGATCCTTCTCCTATATGGGAAAGAGGCATATGCCCAGTAGTGGGTTATTACAGGCTGAAGCGAGAAATAAAATAAAAAAATGTAAATACTCACGTAAAACCAAACTCCTTAATAGCTGTGGTCATCCAATTAAATAATTCAGACTGGACTTTGGGGTTCTTTTGAGAGTCCATTGCGAATGCTAAGCTTTCGTTGAGGACGTGTTCTAATCCACAGCTTTCTGCTAGTGAAGTCAAACAATCTGCACATATAGCCGAACACGAAGTTTCTCCAAGCTTTGTGACTATATCTTGCAGAACAAAATCTGCTGCAGTCCTAAGTTAATAAAATTATATGAATATAATTATAACTTAATAAATGAATGGCTTTTGCTTTTTTATACTAATTTGATACTTAATAATGAATATTTGTACAGTTTAGTTATAGAGTTCTTATATTAATGGAATTTGAGTTTGGACAATAAAAATTATTTTTGTGTAGCACGGCACTCAGGCCAGGCTTGCGGCGCACAGCGGTACCTGTACACCACAGTATACCCACACAGGACACTCACGTGGAGACGGGGTAGTTGTCGGTGATGTACTTGCAGGCCTCGAGGCGCGCGCGCAGCACCTGCACGTTGGTGTCGCGCAGGCCCGGCTTGCGGGCCAGGACTCGGTACAACAACTGAGACCCGGTAGACTCGGCTCCTGGCAGAGCCGCCTGGAAACTTTGCACGGCTGCCAGGCGAGTCTTCCAATTGGTGTCTGCGAGTCCTGCATGAGACTGAACAGTTAGTATGGGGATCAATACTTTAATATAGATATGAATCATACCCCTATGAATTCCTTAGAAAACTATTCAGCACTTAAGCCTCAACCAGTTAACTACAATGTGATTAAGTAAAGCAGTGGATTTGACTTTGATGATATAATAGAGAAAAAACAGGATCTAAAATTTTACCATTAAGAACGTCAGGAGGAAAGATCTGTTCAGCTTTAGCGTCAACCTCCTCAGGAGACATCTCTTGTTCCCGAGGGGGACTTGGCTGACCTCTTGTTGGTGCCTTCTTAGTTCCACCTACTGGTTTCTTAGCTGCAATGAAGATGATAGATACAAGTTAGTGTATTCGTATGACAGACCGGTTCATATTTATAATTTATGTCCTTAACCAGACTTGTGGTAGTAAAAAAAATAAAAAAAACAATATCTGTACATAGATTTTTGAGCCTTTTAATCGGAACTTGTGGGTAGCATAATCAAAAAAGTTGGTTTTTATGTAATTTTTTAGGAATAAAAAAGCAAAGTAATAAACATTCAAGCTAACCAGATGCTGGTCTCTTAACAGGTTTGGGTTGTGTAGAGCCTGCATTTGGCTTTGCATCGCCTTTGCCAGTTCCAGGTGGAGCAGTTTTCGGTTTAGTATCTTTTTTAGGTGCGGCTACCTTTACTTTTATTTCAGCCTGTAATGAAATAACAAGTTAGTTAGTAGTAATTTCATGATTATCACCCATTATTTTAGTACATTTATAATTTCGAATTATTTTACTTTAAAATAATTATTACTATTTAAGGAAATAAATATGTGACAAAATAAAGTAAAACATTAACAAAAGTTAAGTACTATTCATTAGCTTATAACAAAAAAACATTAACATACCTTTTCTGCAAATTCTTTTATTTTTTGCTCTTTTAAATTGTCTAATTTTCCTATGTGCGGTGCAATGTTCTTCTCGCCGACTAATTTTGTTGCCGTACCTAAAGCTTCTGCAGCAGCGTCACGCACGACAGGATCTATAAACAAAAATTTCAAAGTTTACAAACATAGATAAATTGTACGTTATTTTGAGAGTAGTGACAAAAACACGGAAAAACCGACAATTAAGAATCAACTTAATTTCAACCGTACACAAGTTCTAAATTTAATATTTTATTATAATTTGCAGATACGACTTAATCACCGAAAATATAATTCGAAAACAAAAAAGATTATTATAAAATATGATCTTATTTATATTGGGACGAAGTTCCTTACGGCAGGCTTAACATTTGGCTGGGTGACCGAACTAAAAAAATATTATACTAAAACCGTAAGAAAAATATATAACGGAAGTGACGTAATATCAGTCACACGACTGTATAATATGACGTTTGTAAAACTAAAATATTATTAGTAAACTTTTTTTAAACTTATTTATGTAATTTTATACTGTCGACAAAAATAAATAAAGACACATGTTTTTATATTTCACTTAATAGTTTGAATGATTATTATTATTTTGTTTGATTTATTTTATTTTACGGTATTTGTTACTTTCCAAAATACTAAATTTCCTAAATACTTTTATGTACTTAATTAAAAACCAATCAACAAAATTAAAAAAAAAAAATCCAAGAACTATAAAATATATATAAAATTCAACATTTTTTTTTCAAATTGTGTTACTTCTATCCTATCCGAAGGAACTTCGTTCCTACCTGGTGTCCCGTGACACCACATATTTTTTTTAAGCTATTTCCAGGAAATAAGCCTAAAATAACTGTAAGGATGTTAAAAATCTGTTTAATAAAAATTACTACCTAACCACGCAGATAGCAGATATATGAAAATACGTACCAGCGCTTTCAAGTAATTTTAGCAGTCCAGCCACATAGGCTTTAATAAGTTTCTTGTTGAATGCCGCCGGTTGGGTGTGACATAATGCGCGAGCTAAAAACAAAGCACTTTCTGCTTTTATTGAAGGATTTTTGTTTTCAAAAGCTGCCAGCATATCTTCCATAATGGCTTCCAAGTTTGTCTGTAATAAACAAATACTTATTACAATCCCAGCTGACTGGTTTGATGTCCTAGAAGAGTGGAAACAATTAAGGTTAGAACACAAAAAATTTACAGCGCTGAAGACAATTTTTTGGATTCCTATATATTGTAGTTATAGGCACGGACCTTGAGTGCTGATTTTCAACATACACAGAAATTAATTTTGGGTCTCTTTGATTGTATAAAGTGAACCACATGAACAAGTTAATATTGTTGTACACTGATTGGTCAATCGCATTCCGCACAAAACATATTTCTCGTTACTTTACTTCGTTACACATTAGGTATAAATTTTATTGGACCTTAAATTTTTACTTATAACGAAATTGGTACCAATAAAAATAATCTAAATTTGATGGATACGGATACTTAATTAGTACTAATTACGTTAAGCTATATTTTTACATTTAATGTTTTCTAGAAAACATTAAATTAAAATGCCATGTTTAAATGGGATTCAGTGTTCAGTTAATGGGATAAGTTGTAGTGACGGTAATCTTATTGCCATCACTGACAACAACTTGCTATAGAAAGTAATCTAATTGACATAATGATATTATGGCACTTATTATTCAATACTCAATATGTTTCATATTTACATTGAACTTTTTTTATAAATTTTGTTACCAGCAGTTATTACAATATGCATACATACCAAAATAAACTGTTAAACAATAGCACAATTATATAAATTCAAATATAACATTAACTTATAGAGAAAGTATGTTAAGTTTAGTTCATTAATAAACAGGTAAATCCTACTAACGTAGAAATAAACCAATAGAACTTTAGAAAATAACAGGGTGGACCTCAGGAGAATCAATTGTTGCACTGCAAGCATTGAGTAAGGGGGCATCCATTAATTACGTGAGCTATTGACCCCTCCCCTTAGGTGAGATTTAGTGAGACTATTACGTAAGATTAACCCTAAAAAATTTTAATAACTAAATTTATTTTTATTATTCGGGAACATAATAAACCATTTAGGTATAAATAAAATTCAAAGCAAAAACGGATAAAAACAAGACTTCTTTTGGCTGACATAATCGCTAAAGACCAGAGACTCTTCTACAAACAAAAAAAAGATTTTTTTTTAATGATTACTCAATGCATGGCTTGTGTACTTTTTCGTGTAATATTTTATATTTTTTGAAGTTGAGGTGAGATTTTCGATTATCCCCCCCTCGGTTTAAATGAGATTTGGTGAGATTTAATGTGCCCCTCCCTGCCATTCTGAAGTCACGTAATTAATGGCTGTCCCCTAATCTACGCCATGAGCTACGTATGGAATTGTATAATGTAGACTGTGAAATAGTTATCCCTCTATGAAATTACCAGGGTAAAGGAAAATTATAACTGCACAAAATTTATATGACTATTAAATAAGCGTTATTCTATAAGTAAGACTTAGAAGCAGTAGAAGTCTACGTTTCTCTAGAGTGTATACATCATCATATTTTAGTCTAAAGTTATCTCTGCTATTTATGCTTATTATAGAAACAGTTGCATACATAACTTTAGTCTAGGGCTTAATTTTTTTCTTTGCAAATGAACGTAATTACTTAGAAGCCTTTTTAATAAGTGTAGTAAGAAAGTTAGCTAATCATTAAATACAATTATACGTAAGTCTTTAAGAGAGTGGACTTCTTATGATATTTAATTTTCTATAAAAAATAAGGTCATATTATAATGCAATTATTATAGTTATAAGTTTTAAATGAATCAGTCAATCCAATGTCTACTATTATAATTATTTCTCGTTAAAATAGACTGACATTAAATTATTCCAGAATGTATTTTAATAGTATTTACTATAATTTAAAAACAATAACTAATATGCACGCACGCACGCACGCACGCACGCACGCACGCACGCACGCACGCACGCACGCACGCACGCACGCACGCACGCACGCACGCACGCACGCACGCACGCACGCACGCATGCACGCACGGACGCTCGCAAGCACGCACGCGTGCGCACACACATGTACAGACCAGTCATTTGACAAGCATCACTAGACAAGCGCCACACTCACGCAGGGGTATATCGCGTCGACGGCCTCTCTCAGCGCCGCCACTACAGCGGGCTTGCGCTCCTTAAACTTCTCGAGGGCGGCCTGCACGCAGGCGCAGGCGTAGGGCGAGAAGCGAGCGCGCAGTCCGCTGGCCAGCGCGCCCAGCAGCCTGCCGCCCAGGGCCACCAGCATCACGTTTGTGTCTTTTGTTATCACCTGAGAACATACAACGTTATTGACTAGCTGAAACTATCGCGTATTATGTCTGTGTAACAGGTAAAAAATAAACAGTGTAATTTTTGTTGCTACTCGTAACTTAATCTGCCACTTTACCTAGAAACATAAATACTGCAATAAAATATGTGGTAGTACAACTTAATCCTTATACCAAAAAATGACAGTTTCATGAAATAAATATTTCATATTATATATGTATTTTGGTATACAAAATTATACTTCGGATATTGACAGTTCATTTCTAAATCATTTTAAAAAATTATGTCGATAAATAAAATTTAACACTTTAAATAATTAAAAAAATACAGATGTTGTAGTACATGGCAAGTACATATATTTTTTCCCCAGAACATATATTTTTTTCTTGTCCTAAATTACGATTCTCTTTGTATGATGCTCTTCCCCCTGAGATTCCACGTCCTACTGACCTAAAATCCTTATTAATGTGTGTTTTCTCCCCGTTTATTACTTCTTTATGCACTTTCATTGAAACTAACAATATAAAACTATAACGGGATGGAGATATCTAACAAAAGTTAACTATTCCAAGTATATATTTACTATTGTATTTTTATATATCTTTGTGTGTTTTTGTCTTAGGCAAGTTAACTTTTCTTTCAGGTAAACTTGTGCGGGAATTGGAACCGAACTTGTACTCCCACTATAACTCCAAATAAAGCAAAGTTTAAATACTCTGATATTGGCAAATCCGCAAGGGAGCCATTTCAAGAATAATAATAATAATAATAATACATATGCAAACCATTATGCCATTAATTCCTGCCTCAAGGTTAATAAAATCATTGTTGAAATGAAATCAAAACATGTTGCGTGGAAGTATATACTTTATACATATATTAGTTATATCATCATGTGTCATATATTAGTCACATGCGACTAAAAAATATCCTACTTTATTCAAGTATTGCACTACCATAAATGGTATCCCTTTTAAGAATTATTTAATTTATATAATGTTTATATGTTGTGTGCATTAGTTCTAGCTAAGTGCTGATTTTAAAACTTTAATACTTTTAAACTACATATTATTGTTGGAGTTTTTACACCATTTTAATAATTTTTCGGGAGTGTTGACATTTTTATATAACTAAAAAAATGACAGCCTGACTTATTATCATCTGTAAAAATAAGTAACTGAGGTAGGGCACAGCAGGGATTTCCTGCTCAAAATATGGAGCAGCCCGACTGGGGTAGTACCTCGACCTTACAGAAGATCACAGCAAATGTTTTCAAGCAGTATTGTGTTCCTGTTGGTGAGTAAGGTGACCAGAGCTCTTGGGGGGATTGGGGATTGGGTCGGCAACGCACTTGCGATACTTCTAGTGTTGCAGGCGTCTATAAGCTACGGTAATCGCTTACCATCAGGTGAGCCATACGCTTGTTTGCCGACCTAGTGACATAAAAAAAGTACAACATGACAATGAATATAACTGTCTCTATATTAAATAGTACAACATTCTTTTTTTGCTCTCTCAAAAGTTAATAATTTAGAAATACAGACTGTCAGAACTTTAACAACAATGTAATCTTAGTAAGAGCTGTACAACAAAGTGCAAAATATACTCTTTATCAATCTAAATTTAAAACTTTACCTTTTTCAAAGCTCTGACTAAATCAGCATAATCTCCAGGCTCTAATTTGGGCGCATTTTTCAACAAATTATCCAGTGAATCAAGAGCTTCCTTTCTTTCTTGCCACTTCTTGGCTTCAAGTTTGTCGTAAAAGTCTTTTGGTAGTTTGGATAATATTTCCACTGGGTCCAGTAAGTCATATGGATCTATATCTGCGGAATCACCACCGCCGGTCTCCGCATCCTCATCATCAGCGCCACCTGTGAAATTTAAAATAATTATTATTTTATTATAATTATTAAACATCTTTAAATGTTTTATTGTTAAGCGCAGACTTTGTGTCATAATACGAGTTGCAAGTAACATTTAATGTTTTCAAAAATATCATAATCTTATGTTCATGAATCTTACACATTTGTTTTACTTCTTTCATAGATTGTATAGAAAGCATTCTTAAACAGTTACTACTATTTGACTGCTGCAACAGAGCACTGAGTAAGTAATACTACTTAAATTTTCATTACCTATGTCTATTTTAGTTGTAAGGCTACATTATATCCAAAAAATCCTCAGAATAAATTGGTTACATTTTTTTTTATTGACTTCAAGAATCACACATTTTTAAATAAATGCAAGTGTTATAAAACTGAAGAGTTTGTGAGTTTGAACTTTGTTGAAAATTGAAAAATTCTTTTTGAGTTAGATAGTCCATTTACCAAAAAAGGCTTATAGGCTATTATGTAATATTTTAATACGTTTTTTTTTATATATTAAAAATGCTAATAAAACTCACCATCCGTGCAATCAGCGGCTGGAGTATCTCGCACTCGATGCTGTTGTGATCTCAGATATCTCGTAGGCGAGGCACCTCCTGAACTGAATGACTCTCTCAACTCCTGCTGTACGACTGCTTGGAGGGATGCGATGTGTGGCTCTATGGCAGCACCTATCCATCTGTAAATATTTTTATATTAATACTAACTGACCTGCCAAACATAGAATAGGTAGAACAAGAATAGGTAGTAGGCTATATATATATATATATATATATATATATATATATATATATATATAGCCTACTACCTATTCTTAGGCCTACTAAATATGCACAAAAATAACTCACTGAGTTATTATAAAAACATAATCTATATCTTTCTTTCTTAAAATTTTTAAAGAAAAAAGTTAATAACACAATCAAAACTACAAAAAGCAGTAAGAATAGTATAAAATACTAAATCTAAGAAAATTGTATTCAAAACTTTGGATTTGTTAGAACTAAAGAAATGTTTTTTTTAATAATATGTTATAAATGTAAATCGTAAAGAAATGCATCATTGCAAAATGCAACTGAGGTAGGGCATAGTAGGAAATATCCTGCTCAAAACGTAGAACAGCCGACTATGGAAGTACCTCAACCTTGCAGAAGATCACAGCTAAATTATACTGCCTTCAAGCAGTGTTTGTGTTCCTGTAGTAAGGTGACCAGAGTTACTGAGGAGGAATTAAGAGTAGGGTCAGCAACATGCTTGCGATACTTCTGGTGTTATAAGCTAATTACTTACCATCAGTTGAGCCGTATGCTTTTTTTCCGACCTAGATGTATAAAAAAAAAACAGTAAAACCACAAAAGCAGTAAAAGAATGTTACTACCTTATACCTAAGCATGGCATTATGTAGGTATACAAAATGTTCCAGAAATAAATACCTGTGCATTTCTATAACTAGTGCCTTCATCTCATCTCTCACGCCCTTGTCCCTATCAGCCAGTAGTATAGGTATCTTCTTAACCATGGGCTTAATCGCTATCACTTTGTTGCCAAACTGCTTCAATGCCGTGTTTAATGCAGATATACAGGCTGCCACTACTTTGGGATTCTTTTGTTCCATGCCTTTGAGAAGCTCCTCTTCTACTATTTCATGTTTTTCGATTTCGATATACATTAAGGTTACCTTAAATTAAAATTTAAAAATTATTAAAAAAAAATCTTGGGGTAATTTTATTCGTCGAGCAGGAATTGAACCCACAACCCTAAATAAAACTGAAGAACCAATGTCAACTACATCAACGGATCTTTCATAAAATAAATAGTAAAATAATTGAAACTAATTCAAAAGTAGAAGTCGTGTATTATCTTAACCAAAAATATAGATAGTATATTTGTACATTATTACATAGTTTAAAACAAAGTTGCTTCCCGCTCGCTGTATGCTTAGATCTTTAAAACTACGCAACGGTGCAAAATAGTTTTTTCACCCGTGCGATGCCGGCGGGGGTCGGTAGTAATAACATAAAGCTCTAATTGAAAAAAAAAGAAAGCATAGTTAATTTAGACAAGTACCTGAAGAGCGAGATCCTTTGTTTTAGTTTTAGGTGCAGCTATACACTTTGCTACAATGCCTGACATCACTTCTCCCGTAGTTTTGCCTGCATGACCACAATTTTCTACAAACACTAAAGCTGCTTCCAAACCTAAAACAATATATATATATAATAATAATAATATATTAATTATTTTTAGAGGAAAAACAAGTAAGTATTTATGATAGTAACAAAAAAATTTTTACACGAATTTCGGGATAAAAAGGAGCCTATATGTTATTCTAGATGTCAAGCTATCTACTTAGTTTCATTAAAATTGATAAAGTAGTTTTTGCGTGAAAGAGTAACAAACTTACATATATCCTCAAAAACTTTCGCATTTCTAATATTAAGCTTATACGCTTCAGCCTGTAATATCCCACTGCTGGGTCATGATAGGTCACTTTCTCCATGTAGGAGAAGGGTCAGAGCTTAATACACCACGCTGATTCAATGCGGGTCGGTGGATACATTCCCTACTATGTGTAACGATCGCTATCAGGTGTACATGATAACAACTGGGATCGACGGCTTAACGTGCTCTCCGAGGCACGGTGGGGAGACCCACAAGGACTGCACAAACACCCAGACCACGGCAAACATCTGTATGACCAATACAAATGTATATATGTATGTGCGGGGATCGAACCCACAACCACCAGCGCAACATGACCAATACAAATGTATATTTCATGTGCGGGGATCGAACCCGCAACCGCCAGCACAACAGCCACAAACCAGTGCTGTGACAACTGCATTAACGCGTCGTCATTTTATAATATTAGTCGGATTATGACTACAATTTCTTAACTCTAAAGTTTATCAAAAGATTGTAACTAATATAATTTTTCGCTCGTAAGCAATTTGAGGTCAATAACCATACTAATAAGGTACTTTTAAAACAACAAAGTACTTCCTTATTGTGGTAGTTCCAAGTAAATTGAATTCTAGACAAGATAGCTGCTTAAAGCTAATGATTACATGTCTAAATCAGGAAGTAAACAATTTTCAAAACTCATCAAGTACATTTTTTCACAAATTCATCTAACACAAGCTTTGGAACTAAGCTTGTTGTTTGTGTGAAATAGAGATAAATTTTTTAAGAAAATATAAAACTTAATTTAAGTTTTTTACATAATTTTAGATTTGTTTAAAAAAGGAATGAAATTGGTTCCAATCCTAAGAAAAGCATTTGAAAATTATGTTATTAAAAAAAATAATAATTTAAAGATGACCACTTTTGAAAATGTTTGATATCAACTTTTAAAAAGTGAATGACGATGAGACTGACCTAATACTTAAATTGAGTGGAAAAACGCAATTTCACGCATAATTAAGTCAGGCTCGATATTTATTAGAAATCACTTAAAAGAAAGAGAAAGTTACAAGTGAGAATCATGTTTAAAGCTAAATAAAAGTTAGAGCCTCTTTTGTAAATGATGCATAACAATATTTTTAATTACTATTTATTTATTATAATTTAAACTTGATTAGTTTATGTGTTTTGTTATTTTATTTATTTATTTTATATGTTATTTCATTTCAGTATACAAATAAACAAAAAAAGTTTATTGGCTTGGTTAACAGACATTTTCATGGTTTTTATTTTTAATAAAAAGAAAAAAGACAAGAGAACTCATCAAAATATATCATAATATTTAAAATAACATACCTATAACATAGTATAATGCCCAAAAAAGTTTAGATAGAATTAAATATCTTGTAGTTTAAATGATAATAGATTCCAATATATCTAGATTGCATTTGATTCGTTAGCCAAATTACATAACATACAAAAGAAATGCAGCATAATATAGAATACTCAATATTTCGTAATCTAGATTAAATTGATAGACATAAAATTTAAAAAAAAAGAATAAATAAATGGAATATTGTGAATCAGTGTTAATATTTCATTAAACTGACACAATTCACTGAAAACAATTCAATTTAAAAAGAAAGTCTGAGAAATGCTTTCAAAAACTTTTCTATTCATTACATTTATAATGCCTCATCAGTTTAATGGATCATTAGTAAATTTTATGTGAAAATTCAAATTTTTAAACACTAAAAAATTTAGCGAACCAGAGATATCTAAGACAATAGGTGGAAGTGTAGTGAAAGTGGAGTTTTATCTAACTGTATATAAAAATGACTAATATTTTGTAAAACAATGAACAATTATTTTTAATTTAAATAAAAAATAAAATTAGATTTTCAAATTTTTTTTTAATCTGGCAGTCCACTGCAGGATATAGCCGATGCCTCCCAATTAACTAAAAATATTATGATCATCAGCAATCTTCTCAGAGCCTCTGCTGACTCTTTTAAGCAGATTGTCACAACTCACAGACATTATTAATATGTTAAATCTATGTCAGTCCATCATAAAAATTTTATTAGCTTAAGGAAGGGTACCGTTAACTTATTACTGTATTATTATTAATGTATTACCTTTTTCTTGAGCAACGGCATTGCTGTCGGTAACAAACTTCTTTATTAGGCCCAAGTATTTGTTCCATTCTGGTGCCTTCTCGTCATCTATCTGGTTAAATAGCTTTATGGCCTCTTCATAGCCAGCAACTCTGGCTTTCCACAGTTTATGAACACATTTTTCTTCTGTTGGTAATTTTTTATACTCATTCTCATCCTCCATTTTCAATGTTTACTGGAAAAGAAAAATATTAAAATTTGCGTTTCTTGAAAACGTTTTACTATCACATAAAAATTAAGAATTAAGTAAAATCCTAATTTGTATTGTAAAGAGGGAGTATTTCTAGACAACCTATATATACAATATATAACAAAGAGGAGATTTGGTAAGCAAGGATAAGCAACAATAAAAAACAAATAAAAATTATCAATTATTCTTACAATAAGTATCGAAGAATAGAAGTAACTGTTATGTTAGTCAAAAATCAAGTTGGTTTCTTGTTTTCATTTAAAAAACTACATGTTTACACAACAACCGGTTTGACAACCTCAATAATACAATAAATTATTAATTCATTACAGGAATAACTACAACTTTTATATTAAAAAATAATAATAAATACTACATTATTATTAAATGCCTATTTAAATTTATAATAAGCAATATGGTAACGACCAATATTGAATCTTGTAAGTCCTAATTATAATATGATCTTAAATAAGATGCAGGTTGTTTCCTTATCATGTTCCGAGGACTGCCCTTAAAAGGTTCTCACATACATCACACATTTCTTGTTAAAAAGGATTCTTGTTAACCATGAGAACAATTTGTATACTAAATATGCATCATGCGTGACCTTTACTGTACCTCCCTTACAAGGTCAAGGATTGCAGGTATTTAATGCAGCATGCTATTGCAGTAAGAAGTACATATGCATCATATAGTAAAATTACTTTTTGTCTGAATCTTAGAAATAAAAATATATTATAAAAAATATTTATAGCTTAATTTATGCATATACAAATATTATTATAATTAGCAGAATTATGTATTTTATTTGATTACACGGATTCTATGAGTATGCTTATGTATGCGTAGTTGGCACTATAAGAGCAATAGGAATATAAGGGAAAGACGTAAATCATCCAAATTGATGATTCAACCGTTCAACGGTGTATTCCTTGATCACAATGGCTACCTCGCAAATTTTATGAAACAGTTGATTAGGGGACCGGTTCATTAATCACCGTAACAAATATAATGCGAGATGTGAAACTGGATCATATACAAATTAAGCAAACGCCCGACAACGGTCACTTTCTACAATACAAACAAAATGTATTAATTTTAGTGAAACTTACCGTTATATTGCTGTTGTTATTATGTCACGATATTTAAAGTAGAAAAATTAAAATCGAAGCACGCATGTAATAAATAAATATTTCACATTATCTAAGCTGAAACTAATTTTCAACCGACAAAAAGAATTTCTTATTCGACGTCGTTTTTTTTTAAGTTTGCAATTGATAGAAAATGGACGTATAATAAATGTTGCCATAAAAGTACCATACTTATAGGATACTGTCACATCAACCTCTTAGTTTTAATACTAAAATATGATAAAATTATGCAATCGTAGTTGTAATTATGTCTTATATTTTAGACAATTTTATTAAATTCAAGAAGTATTCAAATATATAATTAAAAATAATTTAAATTTGTCATTCGTTCTCTTCATTTATGTCTCTATTGTCTATGATAAAATACATTGTTGTGTTTTTTAACAAATCATTCATACGCTCTTAACAAACTGTGCAATATCCATTCATTACTTCATTCAAACATTTAAATGGTTTTGAGAACGCTCGTAAACGAGACGTTTGTCGCGATTTTAGCGTAAATACTGTGCGTTCGACGTTCTTGTAGCCGTTTTGTTGTAGTAGTTTTATTTTGATTGTGCATTTTAAATTTATATTTTGTTTGTAGATATATTACGCAAAAGTGAATAAGATTTAATACACAAACGGTTATGTTGTGTTTTTGTTTATTATTGGGGTAAGATTTCGTTACGACTGACTGCAAAGGGAATTTTCAACAGCTGTTCGTGCATAGTATGCTTCATATTGTAAGTAAATAAACCTAACTCTTATATTATATTCTTATTCCAATAATATTCTTATTCCAATAACCATATTTCAAACTCAATGGTCATTCGGCGCGACTTTTGAATATCTAAAAAATACTATCAATTTAAAATATTGAAAAAAATCACAAAAACAATAATATTACCAAATAAAATCTTGTCCACGTCGTCTTAGCTTGTTTATTTGGGTATTTTTTCTTTAGTTTTATTCGTCAAATTATTAACTTCGCACTTAATTAATAACTATTATATAGGTGTGTTTGTATGATAATAAACTATTAAAATAACCATTGAATACGAAATTTAAAATAATTTTCGTGATCAAATTAAATGAAAATTTTACAAAGCAGTTTTTTTTATGAAATTAATAACAAACGTTCAAAAGTACGTATTAAAACAAACTCGGAGCTAACTGTTTTCCTCCAGTTACCTATATTTTTTGTTTATTTTAGTAGTATCCGTGAGCGTATATACGAGCATATACATGTATACATAATGAATTGTGTATATAAATAAACGAGTTATGCACATAATTGGCAACTTGTTCGTTTTATTTGATAACAAAATTTTTAGTTTATCTTGTTATTTTTGACGTTATTAAATCATGCTAAATGTTTTTTCTGTCTACCTTCCATAGATTCGAAAATTAAAATAAAATAAAAACCGGTTATATGCTAGTCACAATCATCATTAAACGGTTTTGTATATATAATATTTAACATTACATAATTTTTATTTGGATGTCTGGCGCGAACTTGGGAAGCTCCAGCAGTGGACTACAATAGGCTGAACTGACTGACTGAACTGATATCTTCAATATGATAAATTTTAATCAAAAGCATGTATGTTTAAATATGTGCATCGAAAAGACTATTTTATAAATAGTTTTTATTGTAATATAAAGCTACAAATATAACGGTTTTTAGGAGGACGAAAATCATAGGAGTCATACAACACATACATGAACCGCCAGATCACAAAAAACGTACACACATACGCTGTGTGGTTACCATCCAACAGCTGTGGATAACCATCCAACTGCTGGCTTTGAAATACACAGGCCGAAGACGAGCAGCAGCGTCTTCGGTGCGGCAAAGCCAGCCCTGCGGTCATCAACCCGCCTGCCCAGCGTGGTGACTATGGGCAAAACACATGAGTTCACGCCATTTTTGGCGCGAACTTATGGAGGCCTATGTTCAGCAGTGGACTGTATTAGGCTGAAATGATAATGATGATGATGATCATGATAAAAATATGCTGTAAAACTAAATCAACGATTTAACTTTTATTATATACTAGCACCCCGCCCCAGCTTTGCACAGGTATTCAACAAAAATTTCAATTTTTCCCTAATTTTTTTGGAAATGTAATACAGTCCACGTCAACCGCGGATAGTGTAGTTTCTCAACAATGAAAGAATTTTACAAATCGGTTCGGTAGTTTTGGAACCTATTTAATACAAACAAACAATCAAATTTTTAATCTTTATAATATTAGTATAGCTAAACTTTATTTTGGTTTTCAGTAGTCTCATATGAACGGGCATTTACTTATAATGAAATAAATAATTTTACAATATTATTTATATGAATAACTATGGCGCAGCGTATTCTTTATATTCTTTATAGTTCTTTCAAATATTTGCCATCACGCAGAAGACGGAAATAAAATACTCATGCTGCCTTCATTTCGTCATGTAGTGTTTCCGCGAGTATATTTATGTGTAACTGTGTAAATACTTGCGGTGTGACAATGAAATGTGACTAATTTCTTTAATTTTTTTTCTATAATTAAAATATTTACAAACTATTATCTTTACATTGCGAAAATAATCGTGCCTCTTGTCACGTAGCGCGCGGATATGGGTGCAATCCCCGGCTGCCATGTTTGCATTCGCCATCTTTGGGAATGAATCACAAGCGCATGCGTTCACTACACGCTATATGAAGACAGTTTTCTTTACCGTTTCGATCGTTTTGTTGTTTTCGTGTCAGTATGTTGAATCACCGTGTAACCGTTTAGTTTGGGTTTAGTTATACTTGAATGTAAATATAACTGAGGTAGGCCACAGCAGAAAATATCTTGCTCGAAATTTCGCAGCAGTTCGACAGGGAAGTAGCTCCTTAAACCTTAAAGAAGACCACAGCTAAATAATACTGCTTTTAAGCAGTGTTGTGTTCCTGTGGTGAGTAAGGTAGCCAGAACTCTTGAATGGGATTGGGGGTAGGGTTGTCAACGCGCTTGCTGTAGGGTTCAGAAATGCTTCTAGTGTTGCAAGCGACCATACCATCAAGTGAACCATACGTATGTTGCCGACCTAGTAGTGCAAAAAAAATCATAGTGAACTCGATTTGTAATCTAGTAGTAAGAGTATCTAGTAGGAATGCCTTTTCAACAAGTTCTGCGACTTTACACATTCGGTATTAAGTATAGTAAAAGTATGCAACTGTTATAAATGTTTCAATAGGTAGGTTTAAGTAGACTACTCATGAGGGCCGTAACTAAAACATGTTATAGCGCGGGTCAGTTTTTAGTGAAAACGAATTGTGTCAACAGAAACAAATGAATACAATACAATACAATACAATACAAATACTCTTTATTGTACACTATCAGAGAAAAATTTTACACCGTAAAAGAAAATATAGACATGTACAAAAGGCGGTCTTATCGCTAAAAGAGCGAAGAGTGAATAGTGTCGATTGTACCCTTATATCCTAGGTTAATTTTTATGAAATATTAGCCGTACGAAAAAGATTACATATAATAAATAATCATTACTTTAACGTTTTTTTTTTTTTTTTTTTTGTAATTTTTTGCTTTATTAGAATTTAGTTTTGTGAAGTTTATTTCCTCTATACTGGTGCTTGACCAATCTTTATTAAAGTTAGGTACCACAAAGGCCATATATATTGAAATATCTGTATCACTGGAGACGAATGGCCTTTCGGTCTTTGTCTTTAAATACTTAGAGTTTTGGCTGAAACTGTTTTTACCATTCTGGGACAACTCAGTGATAAGCTCATCCTAAATAGCCTATAAATTTGCTGATATAATTACTTCGCATATTAACTAATAGGTAGTTTTGTATAAAAATGTATCAATCTACCAAGCAGTCAGTTAAAGTTCTCCAGATTTTAATAAATAATAATATACCGGTGGTCGCTTTACTTTTAAAAGTAATTAAAATTTTAATTTGTAAAATGACGATTTGAAGGTACCTTCTAGAGCCTATTTGAATAAAGATGTTTTTGATTTTACGTTAAGTAGTGCGTTTTGTTTACACAACATATGTAGGCTAAGTAAACAAAGCGATCTGCAATATTTACTCGTATCAATGTCAATATATATATACGATGTTCAATGAACTTTAAATAAAACATTCGCTCTTGAAATATACGTGTCTGACAAATTGGCGTAGATAACAGTGATCTGCTATGCAGGGTTGTGGGGTCGATTCCCGCACTTCTTAGCTTACTTATTTATTTATAAGTAAATTTATTAATAATTACGTTTGCAGGCAAACGAAAATAACCGACTTCAATTATATCGACAAGTAATACAACGTAGGTAGACAAAAAAATTGTCGAGTAAATACGCATTATCAAAGATTACTCCAAAAGTTATAATCAAATCTCGATGAAATTTAAATGTGACCACATGATAAACATTGGCTTTCGATTAAATTAAAAATCATCAAAATCGGTAACCCAGTAAAAAGTTATGCGGCTTTTCGAGAGTTTCACTCGATTTGTCTGAAATTCCATCATGGTTTCCTTATCATGGTACCAAACTAGGGATATTTCCTTTCCAACGAAACAAGAATTATCAAAATCGGTTCATAAACGACGGAGTTATCCCCGAACATACATAAAATATATATATATATATATATACGGTCGAATTGAGTAACCTCCTTTTTTTGAAGTCGGTTAAAAATAACAAAAAATTGGCTGATACTTAAAAAGTTAAAACACAGGCAATGACTTGCCTCCTTTAATGTTAGTAAGCGTAGACCAATGATTTTAGAAAAAAAAAGATAATTACTTTTTCTTCTAATAATAATACAATAATACTTTTTCTTCTTCCTAAGATCATTGGCGTAGACCGTTTCGAGTATATTGAACACATTCTTTAATTACAGTTGTTGTATTGTTGTAAAATAATTTAAAAAATCGAACAAATTGACTAACACTTCTTAGGGTACAACAATGTAAAACTTGTCAAGAAGCTCAAAAAATCATAATATTTTAAAGTGTACCATAATATATTAATAGCTTTCACAGTAATTAGATTGTTGGCTACGACATGTGAGTTAGCACTGGTCGGGTTTCAAGTCTGATTCAATTATTCTAAATCCACATGTTTTTACCCGCATGCAGATAATTGTATTTGTCTAAAGTTGAAGAGCTTGTTAATTTAAGAATTTACAAAACAGTATTGGATTACTTACAATCTCCAGAATTTTCGAGGTGTAAGGTTTCGTGGTGATTAATCTTTTAATTTTTGGTATTAAGTTGTATTAATTACACTTTTAACCTATTTAAAAAAAAAAGCTAACGGTCATAATTTACTGCATGCTTCTTGCGAGTTATTTATTTTTTAAAGGATACATTTTTAAAATATATAAATGAACTGTGTTAATAAAACTTCAACACCCTTTTGTCGCAGTGTTGTACCCTTAAAACCTAAATAGCTAATCATTACAAATTTTTACAGTATTTGTATTGCTATGACTGCTACAAAAACTGTAAAAATAAAATAAAATAATATAAATTAAAGTACTTAATTCTAAAACAAGTAACACTTTGTGTTTGGCCATTTTTACTGAATCTTAAAATATTTATTTTTGTTTTCTAATGTTTACGCGAATGTTACTCATTATAATGAAACAACTTTTTCGGATTTTATCACGGCTTATCAATTCTTTGGGTACCTGACGTTTCGGATACTTTACAGCAACCATGGCTACAGGAGGATATTTACAAATATAAAATAAAAAAATAAACCCTCAATTTATTTATCCTTCTGATGTTTATAGACATAATAACGTAACTTTACGTTCTGTCTCACATTTATTGTAATTTTCATTTTGTTCATATAACGATATCATTACTTTATTTAATTAGTGAAAAATTCAAGTAGCGAAAAAACAGTTTCTGTAGAAAGCAACACCAATTAACGGAATGAAAGGCAAATACTTTCACTCGCAAATAATAGGTATTCGGTTGGTATATTTTCTGATGTGTTTTACTGGTAAAAGTTTGAATACACGTGTCTCAAAGAAATAGAGTATTTTAACACGCTTTTATTAGTTTTACCTGTAAGCAACATCTTTAAATTTCATTTAAATCAATTTTAATAACTCTGATTTACTCGAAAATTATCAAACGCTTCTCCTACATGTAGAAAGAGGTCTATGCCCTGTGTGTAACCTACAGACAGTATGTTACGGTATGTCTTTTACGGTCTATGCCCATGTCATACTGTCTGTATGTTACACACAGCTGGTCATAGACCGTAAAAGAAATTGCATAAAATGTACAAAAAAAATCGCACAGGGGTCGGTGGCTGATGACAATACAATTATTTAATATTTTCGAACAAAGGATACGGATATTCAGAAAAAAAGTGTGTATATATGTGTGTAGTTATAGTATACGTAAGAAGTTATACTTCATTGGCTAGCTAACTTCATTTTGCTAACTTCTTCGTTGGCTAGCTAACTACAGGTGTCGGTTTTTTGTGACGGTGTGCGCGCGCATCGTAAAAACTTTCATCATTTTTCCCTAACGCGTCAAAAGAATTATAACTTCAAAAAGAAATAATCCACTTGTTTAGTTCAATTTGCTATCCAAGCGTGTTTTTAGTTGGTTTAACCTTTGTTTTAATATACAACATGATCAAGCAAGACTAGAAGATATAACACTAGCGTAGAATTTTATTTTTGATAAGAAGAAGACTAATACCGACATTCGCAATACGAACACAGATAAACTAAAATACATAAGTAGGTGTATAAAAATATTAAGTAGGTACATCGTTATCTAAAGGAAAAAGGGAACGACTATTTATGATAAGATGGACCACCAGCTTTGATATCTATAAAACTTAAGACACAGTAACTTATAAATAGATATTATTGCTTCCCATTTAACTCGTCATGTTGAGAGTATTTCTATCCTATTCTCTTTTTATATGACATTTTATGCAATACTATTTGTTAGCGACATCTAGCGTCAATACTGGAAGTCATACATATATAGCTTGTATTAGAATGTGTGTATAGAATACATAACACGCAATAAAATATATACATAATTGATTCATGACTAAATAAACATTGATGTAGTTGTATATTTTTAAAACATTTATAATTTAGAAAGCAGTATTGAAAGATATGATAGATACGTGCTGTTTTGAAGTCTTGTTACGTTATATGGTCATAGTTATAATAAATAACACATCGATTACATGTGCGTTTTACGATATTAAATTAAAATATTATTACTGTAAACTATGTTAAATAAAAAACATTGTGAAGGAATACTTCATTATAGTGGGTATTTTGATAAAAAACCGTACGTAAGATGTAGTGAATTGATAGATTTTATTATCTAATAAATTTTTACTGGCTGAAAAATTTTGATGATTCTTTTTTTATTTCGTTTTTTTTTTTTGGTTCTATTAAAATTTGATCAAGATTTAACGAGTAATTATTGAGTAATCCCTAATAATGCTTATTATTAATAAGTTATTAAATTAACCTTGTTTACGTTGATGATGTTCTCATTTTTATTTCTATCTGAGAAGTCGATTTTTTTCTTGAGAAATAATACAATTATTATTCTTAGAGATTATCTTAAACGGGAAATGTGTTTATGTAACAATAAGTCTTATTATATTAGTTAAGTGGCTGTAAATAAAGTGCTTATTATTAATATTGTATTCTACACCTATTACGTATGGTTTATTATTTTAAATTGAATTATCAATAGCCTAGTGCTTCAGTATAAGTGCGATAATGGCCTTTAATACTAGAATTTCATAACTTGAAAATTAGTAATATTTTCTAAGTATGTATTTATTTTGAAGTTATAACGTTATAATTTAAAAAAGGAACAACTTGTCAACTCTTATCGTCCTATTTATGAATCATTTATGTTTAATCACACCTAAAGATTTGTTTTTTGTGAATCACGTATACCGTTCACGGTTCACGACAACTGCATGTATGTAATTATTTTATACATATGTATACTATAAAGAGATAAGAAGATAAAAATTTCACTTTTGTAATTCATTAGTCATGAAAAGTCATGACAAATAAAGAATAAAATAAGGTAGAAAAATTGAGTGATAAAATGACGACACAAATTTAATGTGTACGAGCCTTACGGATGCGTTTTTTTAATTTAGGTCGATCGTAGCTATGTTTAGGTATGTTTCTTCGCAATGCAACCTATAAAGTTGAGTGGCAGATAACGCAAATAAACGGTTATATTAAACCCATTTCTTGTATTTATCTCGCACAGGTCATTGGTACCCGATCAACGGGTTAACGACCACAATAATACTATAATGAAATTTGAGACTGATTGTTTTTATAATTACCTAGTTTCATATAGGAACAATAAGACAGTAAGTGATAAATAAATCGATGGGTTTGTTTAGTGGTCACAACAACTAGGCATATGGCAAATGTTTGTATTGGCCATACAGATGCTTGTCGTCGTTATGTAAGACTTTTGTTTCGGCCCCCGACACAGTATTCATTTCCTATTAGGAGCTCAGATTAATAAACAAACCTCTCAGATTAGGAGGTTAAGTGTGAAGCATTTATTTATTATTTACTAGCATCCTTCCCCGTTTTCGCATGGGTATTTGACAAAAAATCCAAAATACATTTTTCCCCTACTTTTTTTTTAATTATAATGTAGCCTATATGTCACTCGCGGATAGTGTAGCTTCAACAGTGAAAGAATTTTCAAATCGGCTCAGTAGTTGCGGAGCCTATTCAATGCAAACAAACAAACAATCAAATCTTTCCTCTTTATAAACTATAATCTTAGTATAGATGTAGGCATAAATCAGAATAAAAAATTAAACGTAGAATTTAATTAATGAAGATTTAACTTTTGTACCATACATGAGGATTACTCCATTAATAGAACTCAAAGAGGTTTTATATCAAAGAAACAATATTAGTACGTTTTAGAACCTTACCTATTTCTGTTTCAATCGAGCGAAACTTTGATGTGAAATTCAAAGGGCTTATATGATCTCCGTAATGCTCGTGAACCAATGAACCAAGGATTACTTGTTTACAAAATTACAAAGAACATAAATATATAATCATTCGAACAATAGCGACTAAATAACCATTCGAAAGATGAAAGCGACATTTGGACCAAACGTTTTTATTTGCAGACTCAGAATTTGTCATATCAAAAGATAGGCTAATTAACGTGTAACTTGTAACTTGTAACATGACGATAAATTTAAACAAATATTCAGATGGTGAAATAGTTGTTCTGCAAGGTCTTTGTTATTTTAATAAAATAATATGTAGTCATTTCCTTATCTTTCGCAACAACTCATCTTTAAAGCAATTACAAAACAAAGGAAGTATAGTCGAAGGTAAAAAGTTTAAAGAAATAACCTATGCCTCTTCGACCAAAGACTATAAATATACTGATATGGTTTTGCGGAAGCTATGCTACCTCCGTGTTGGTTTTCCCTCTACACTTTATGGTGTAGGCGTCTGGCCTTTGATGCGTAATATAAATAGAAGTTAATTTGCACAGTAAAGAACAAAAGATGCACTTTATAGTAATTTAATGGAATCCAAACGACATTAGTTGTGTCAATACAATAGGTAAAGGTTGTTTAATTAATTAGAAAATTTGCTTCTCTTATTTCGATAAAAATTAACACAATTTCCTTTTTTATTTAGTTATTTCCGTTATCTGTTTGTCCTTATAGGTACCTATTAGTGTGATTTTTTATAGCTTACTAGCTGACATGGTGAACTTGGTACCACCTTATTTTTTTCCTTAATATAATATATATCAAAATAAAATATAGCCTAACTTTTAAGTTGGATAAAACTGGGCACGGTGTACAAATCTGATTGAAATCAGTTAAGTAGTTTAGGAGTCCATCGCGGACAAACAACGTGACGTGTAATTTATATATATTAAGATAGGCTTATACTGTGCTCTTAGCCGAAGCGGTTGTGTGGTGCAGTGTGTCTTCGTTTTGTTCGTTCGCTGTATAGTTGTGAGGATTTATCTTTATAATTGTGTTTTGTTCCACGATAGTTGCTAAAATTTGTGACTCGATTTTGGTCATATCTAGTTCTTTCATAACCTCGCTTAACAGTATGAGCTACTTCAATAATATTTAAAATAAACATTAATTGCAGAAATTTAAGAAACTTTTATAAAAAAAAAATGTGAAAGTTTCTGGATATTGATGGACGTTTGATTTTGTATAATTATGCGAAGGGCTTCTATTGTTAAAAACCATAGCTAAAGAACTAGCAAAATAACACACAAAATAATCTTTATCCCCAGATTCCCACCAGATTGGGAACTATAAAAATAAAAATTATTACTACAATAAAAAGCTACCACAAATTCGAAGTAATAAACATACCACTTACAAGAATCACGACCAAAAAAATACACATGTGTGGGAAAAATAATAAATACATTTATGGAGTTAGTAACACGCATAAATACAGTTATATTATAGGAAGATCAATGAACACATCTTTTGTTTATGACCCACATATAGAATATATTTTTGTACTCGGCATGTGGTACCGCACGTTGGATTAAATCTAATAACATGTAGCTACTTATTTTTTTATCACCATATGTTGAGGATTTATTAATATATCAAAGACGGGGGGTAGGAATCAGTGTAGTAGTCGGAAAACTGTCACGTTTAAAACTTTTTTAGGGTTGTCCCTAAATAAAACCCTTTGGTTATGATACGGTAAGACCCGGTGTGTTAACGGGGTATAATAGGTTCTTAGATTTAAGGGCTTGTTAAAAATAGTAACAGTATTGAAATCCGTAAAAGTTATTTGTTACAAGCTGCTCCTCGTGTTACTTCCGGACTCCTAGGACTATCGGGATAAAAAGCCTTTATTCTATAGATCTCCAGCTTTACTAGTGACCAGGTTTTATTGTATTCAGTTCAATAGGCTTTGTATAGAAGAGTAAAAAAGATCCATATTAACTTACATTTGTTATATTAACATGAAATTATCTTCCCAAACGCAATCGCCTTGATTTTTCTATTAACAAATGCTTAGACAAATTTGTAAAATTATTCAAATGCATCACAAAGAATCATCATTACAGCCTATACAGTCCACTGCTGGACATAGGCCTCCACAAGTTTACGCCAAAAATAACGTGAACTCATGTGTTTTGCCCTTAGTCACCACGCTGGGCAGGCGGGTTGGTGACCGCAGTACTTGGCTTTGTCGCACCGAAGACGCTGCTGCCCGTCTTCGGCCTGTGTATTTCAAAGCCAGCAGTTGGATGGTTATCCCGCCATCGGTCGGCTTCTTAAGTTCCAAGGTGGTTGTGGAACCTTGTTATCCCTTAGTCGCCTCTTACGACAGCCACGGGAAGAGAGGGGGTGGCTAAATTCTTTAGTGCCGTAGCCACACAGCACGCAGTTCGCAAAGAATGTAAGTACGTAAAACATTGTTGATGTGCAGTGACCTCGATTAATTCTTCTCTTGCAACTCGATGAACCGATCAAATTATTTTTATTGAGTGACTGAAAAAAAATGTTTACTACAAGGGTTTTCTTTGTTTTCGGAAAGGAATCGATAAACTATACAAGACTCTGGCGTCATATTAAGTATCTGTTGTGATCGTGCTCAGAATACTTTACCTTTTTAATTGTCTTGTTGATTACGAAAAAGGAAATCAGAAGTCGGTTTGCGTACGCGACGTAGCAGCTAACCTTTTTGCTTGATTATTAAATTGATTCTTAAAAACATCATACAATAATAATAATATAAGTAATTAATAAAAAATATATAATTGTTTATTTCGTTATATGTATACTACCTACTTGACTCTACAAATAAATGTACTGTCCTGCGAACTGCCAAATAAATGTAGTTTTGATGATTGTTAGGTATTCTGAAGTTTTCTCTGATATACCGCGCAATTTCCTCACTTTTTTTATTCCTTATAGAACTTTCTACAAATGTTCGTAGTAGAAACAATCTAACAAAATTAACCGAATCGGTCCGTTCAGTGGCGTATTTTAAGAATCACCGCCCTGGGCCAATTTTAAGTTGTCGCCCACGAATTTTTGGGCTAACTTTTTCATAGGCTACACATTTTATATATATATATATATATATATATATATATATATATATAATACTCTCAAACATGAATTTCTAATATCGAATTCTTAATTCAAAGTAGCTCTAACTACGATGACAGAAACATGATTTGTAATTTAGGAGACATAGTCAGTAAACAGCCTGCTCCAAAGCCTTGAATACAAAATACCAGTCATTCAACATTGTCGCATATTATAGATTTTTCATCTATCACATGCATTGTGAAAAATAGACACAGTTTACCTATTATTTACTTAGAAGCTGTTACGAGGCCTTTTGACGCAAATCTTATATAGTGTATGTTTACAAGACAAGGTTTTGTTTGTATGATACATGTATGGAGTTGTTTGTCTATTTCGTAGTTTTGTATGTAACACAAGTAAGACGTATTTAGTGTATGAATAAATGATTATAAAAAAACACTCTTATGAAGATATTAGAAATGATATGCTGCAAATAACTCAAAATTTGAAAGAGGTTGGAGGCTAACTATTCTACAAGCTCAGAACCGGCTAAACTTATTATACAAGATTTTAAACATTGGTAAACGACGACGACCTGATTAATTATACTATTTTAGTAAGTAATTTCAAGACGTAGAACGGGATATTGACCATATTTGTCATTCATTATAGAATATGTGTGAATGAGTATAGAGTACGTCAGTGACTATGGCTCTCGTAATGTGGCCGAAACATTTGTTCTTTATAACATTCATTGCTACACTACTACACACTCCAGAAAACTTAAACAAGTTTATCATAAGAACTTTGCACTCACCAGACACAAAACTCAGAAATTAATGTGCCATATGGAGCTTAGTATTTAGTCTTTTTTTATTATTGGATTGGTTAAGTATAATTTTAATCCATATTCTTACAATCATCTCTCTAAAGATACGAGTGAGAATTTGATCATAAAAATATAAAGATACATCGCTAATAGCGTATTTAACCTAATTTTTTTATTGCCTTTACAATCCTAACGACTTTGAAAGGCAATCTTAGTGAACTTTACAGCTGGGTTACAAAAAAAAAATTGGTAGTTACATAGTTTATGGAATTCAAACTTGTACATATGTTATAAATTTAAAAAAAAATGCTTTAAATTTGCTGACAGTAACTTAAATAAATTTAAGTTACGTAGGTATTACATAAAACGCTGATTTAATAAAGTGCAAAATTAATTTAAAAAAAAAACGTGGTTTGTATTTATATTTAAGGAAAATATCTTAAAAAAGGAAAACGTAAAATAAATAAATAAATAGTAAAACCTTTTTATTTATTCTAATTTTAAATATAGAACTATGTTTATAAACTGCTTCTATTTTTACATACGGCTAAAATATAGAGCAGATATATGTACACACATGCGATGATATGTACATATATAATATACTAACTAATTAATTATTTTCAAGATAGAAATGTAATAAGGTTTTTTTTTCTTTTTTGTATTTTTTTTTATGATTTACCGACAATTATGCCTATACTATACAAATAGTATGACTTAAACATTTAGACATAGACTTATACATTTTAAATTAAAGATAAATATAAAAATTGAAAAGTAATTATGTTTAACATCACAAAATTAAAATAGCTAAACTTAAAACATAAATAAGTGTTGCAAAATAAACAATAACATATTACATACATAATTTTTGCAATGTCACTCTCCTAACATTATACCTACAACATGACGAAATTTTCAACGTTAGCTGTTTGAATACATTATTAACGGTTCATCTGCTCAAGACAAGGTAAAATAATGAAAATTATTAAATTATACCCTCCCCTTTGGTAAACAACACGGTAAATTTTACGATATATTTTTATATTTAACTAGCTGTGACCTGCGGTTTTACATGCGTTAATTTGAGGAAAAATAGCCCTCGTCGGTAAATAGGCTATCCAACACGAAAATAATTTTTCAATACAAACGAGTAGTTCGTGAGATTAGCGCGTTTAAATAAACAAATAAACTTTTCAACCTAATAATATTAGTATAGATTTCACTTCAGCCTATCGCAGTCTCCTGCTATACATAGGCCTTCTGGCCTTCTGCTACTGCTAATATTAACGGGCTCTAAATTGCCTAATGTCACAAACATAAGACAACGACAGTCCTGTGACTGCCTAGTAAAGCTAGGACATAGTCCGACACTGACAGTATTTCTCTCATCACTTCAGCATATCGCAGTCCACTGCTGGACATAGGCCTAATAAGTTCGCTCCAAAAATGGCATGAACCCATAGTCACCACACTGGGCAGGGTTGGTGACCCAAGGGCTGGCTTTGTTGCACCGAAGACGCTGATGGAACTGTGTTATCCCTTAGTCGCCTCTTACGACACCCACGGAAAGAGAGGGTGGTGGCTATATTCCTTATTGCCGTAACCACACAGTGGTGTAGCAGTATAGATTTAGAGTGTGATCAACCACATTTGTTCTATTTAAAAAATGTTCTTGCAGATGAACCTTCATACACCTTTGCCCATACCCTTGGCGTGATACTATAACTTTATCAAAAACTATATTTTAATACAAACTCTGTAAAAAAATGATTATTAAGATATCGTGTGTCTATTATATACATCGCGGCTACTCATATTTATCCATATCGATTACGACTTCCATATATATATATATAGGTCTGTATCATGAGTTCTGGTATATCAGCTGATGGCAAGTCTCAAATCAAAAACGTTCGCATTCGGCTGCCTTAGAAGCAGTTCATTCGTCTCTTGTGCCAATTATTATTGGCAGATCTACAACGCTTGACCGTATTACTTTGAAATTGTAAACTAGGTGAACGTACCTAGCTTTTAGGAACGAAAACATTTATTTTTTGTGTGATAGACTAGTAAACCTATTTAGAAATAATAATCTTATTCATACATAATATTATTGTATGAATAAGTAAATACCTAACAAATAATAATAATGCAAATTAATGATTGATTGCATTAATGATCTTACTAAAAAAATTCAAATATCTGCATTCTAGCAATCGAGAACAGATTATTAATTACATAAATAAATATATTACAATAGGTATATCATGTATAACAAAGAACACATAAAATATAAACATAATAAATAAGAACACATAAAATTCTCTGCCATATCCCGTATATCGAAGATATATAATAGTATATGTGAGAAAGTGGATGTTTTTAATGATAAATTACCTGCTGAGGGATTAAATAATTATAAGTGATTTTTGTGTTTGCTGTTTATGTTTGTTTTTTAACTTACTAAATCTATTTTTAATTATACTCATCTGTATTTCAATATATAATATTTTAATAATACTAGTGTTACATTTTTTTGTGCATGTTGTGACAACTTAAAATGTTGCTCATTTAAGCTTAATTGTAGTACCTAGAGTTTTTATGTAAAAAATTATAATGTAGCAACTACTGTTTGTCCAAATGAAATAAATAAATAAATAAATAAACACGCTTTTATTTACTATGTTTAAAAAAAAGGACAAACAGAATCAGCTCGTCGTACACGGCTGGGTTTTCTACAAAATGCCACCAACCAGTTAAATACTGTACTCGACTGGCTAACATGCAAAATATCGTGAATAGCGCGTTTTTATATTATCTTGATTATTGTTAACTTGTTTTATTTGTTGTTGTTATGAAATCATTAAATCAAACGCAAATACTCGTTCATGTGAAATATTTTCATGCCTCTAATACTGTAAGTAATATTTTTAATCGAGAATTTACAATCAATTAGTAATCCACCAGATACTACATTGATAAAATTATCTGTAACGTCTTAATACTTCTGAAAGCATAAAGCCTAAAATAGAATTGAAGCGTAGATAAAATAATTCCCCATCTTACAGTAATTTAATATTTAGCGATTATTTGCTATTCGATAAAACTCTTTATATGCGATGCATTGTAATTTTACAAAGCACTTTCTTAAAACGAGTCAACAATAACACGATATGACCTCATGTTAAGTTAATAACTGCAGTCATGGACAACCGAGAACAGCAAAGGGCAAGGCTGACCACTTCGACAAAACAATGGTAATTCGATTATTTACATATCGCGTCGAAATTGCTTATCGCAAAAACAATTGCATATGTATTGCGAATGATAATGAGTTTAAAATCCTCATCAAATGAACTCAGCTGATAGTGAGGTGCAGTTAATGACTTTACTGGAAATAAATTTTATTTCTACACGTTTGAATCGTTTTATATATTCATAAGAAACATTATCGAGTTAGTACGCGTCTCGTATGAATATTAATGAGTAGAAATTCGTTGCTAAAGTAATGAAAAGTGGAAAACTTTGGTAAAGATATATTTTGTAACTTGGTTCATTATGGCACAGGCTTTGCCTATCACAAGAACCAGGAAACTCATTATTGTATGTAAATATTTTTATGAATAAAGCATTATTACTTATTATTTAAAGCATTATTACTTATTATTTATAAAACTGGATAACCCCGTGATGTTACAAAACTTAAGTTATTTTTGAGATATCTAACAAAGTGCACGAGTTTATAATTAGGTTACCAGATGATACACAAGGTAACAGTTTTCATCAAAGTATATAAAATAACTAAATAATGATTGTAAAATATTGTATTACATTATATTTTTTGTAGTTCGTATAAATACAAACAAAAAATAAAAATTACATGCAGTATTTTTTTCTTAAGTTTTTATATTTTTCTAATTTTAGCTTCAACCATTTGGCGTAATGACTTAAAATTGCCCTAAAAGAACACGCGATTTAATTCAAGCAAAGTATGTTAATTTTTATTATATATATATATATATATATATATATATATATATATATATATATATATATATCATTTTATTGTTTATATACAAAGTTCTAACTACTAAAATACGCGTAAAAGTTTCAAGCTATAAAAATAAATATTCTTCATAGTTTTCTCGAGTTCTCTTTAGTCGGTAAATTTTACTTTGATTTAAAATAGGTCTAATAAAATTTTCAATAACAAATGCTAATTAGTTAGAAGACTTAGAGTCCACACATCATACATATGAAATATTATATATTATACACATATATATATAACTAGCTGTGCCCGCGGCTTCGCCCGCGTTGAATTTTAGTGTGTCACAAAGTTTTCCCGGAAAACTTCCAGTAAACTCTCATCAAAATCGGCTTAGCCGTTCCGTAAACCTTTCTCTTGAAGCCCTCTCTCCATTGGTGAAAGATCACAAATGCTTTTGGGAACTTTGTTTTATAATACACTAACTGTTGTCCGCGACTACGTCCGCGTGGTTATGAAGATATGTATTACTATTAAGATGCTTAACGCAAATTATTTTTTTATTTCTGTCACTTGAAATGCTTATCAGACTGAGTAACTTTTTAAAAGACACAATTTAGTATAATTTAATAGTTATTTTATAATACCTCTCTATACACCACATTTTTAGTTTTATTTTTAGGCTGCAGCATAAATAACCTATCAGGCGAACTTATAGCTGCTGTATATGTTTCATACAAACTATCAACCCCAATTAAACCACCTTAGCGGTGGAATATCGCAGTCCGTTCTTAGCGGACGTCGACTAACTATAATCTACCTCCCTGCCAAATTTCATCTTTGTACATCCTGGATGGATGGACCGTCCAGCGGTTTTTGAGTTCTCGTGATGAGTGAGTCAGTGACCTTTCTCTTTTATATGTATAGATTACAATGCATTATTTGGACACCTCCTCACCATTTATAGAGCACACATTTTAAATTTCAAGTATCTTACTTCAAAACCATAGGACTTTCATACAAACTTGCAACCCCCGTTTTACCCCCTTAGGGGTCGAGTTTCATAAAATTTCTTCTTCTTAGCGGATGTCTACGCTCTATAAGGAACCTACCTGCTTTTCAAGTTTGTAGCTATTATAGTTCTAGAGATTTCGTGATGAGTGAATCAATCTACCATCCCCCGTTTTAACCCCAAAAGGGAGTTGCTTTCTAAAGATACATTATTTGGATACCTTCTCGCCATCTATAGAGCACACATTTTAAACTTCAAGTTTCTTACTTCAAAAACATTGGACTTTCATACAAACTTCCAAACCCCGTTTTATCCCCTTAGGGGTCGAGTTTCGTAAAATCCGTTCTTAGCGGATGCCTACGTCTTATAAAGAGCCTACCTGCCAAATTTCAAGTTTGTAGGTGTTATAGTTTCGGAGATTTCGTGATGAGTGAGTGACCTTTCGCTTTTATATATATTATAGATTTTATATCGTACGCGTGAAACCGTACTATATTGAAATGCAATGCACTCATTTTACTGTTTAACTGTTATTTTTAATAGATTGTATTAAAATTCCATCGATGCAATCGAACCTACAATTTAACGGTCTTGAGTCGGACCCCCAAATCTACACGTTTGAGTTCGTGACATTGCATTCACTATGTACGTGACTTTATTTATGTTTTCGTGACATAATACTTTGTTCATAACATTATGTAATGTAATACTAACTCATAACCTTCATTGACCTTGCGTTTCGTGAACTTGCTGAGGGTTGCAATTTAGTGTAATGTTTTAACTAAATAAAAAAATAAAAAATAAATTGACGACGTGATGCCATATCGAAGCAGTATTTTTTGTATTTGTTATTATGTATGTAATTTATTTGTTAAAGGTTATGTTTAGTTGTAATATTAAGATTTTTTTATTGGAATAGATGTTTCATACTGTTTCAAATGTTTCGCTACGTTTCAAAGCGTAGGTCAGTACTATAATATATCCTAAAATGATCAATGAATCTATAAGTAAAAATGATCCGACAAGTGCTTTACACTAACAATCCCTAGATTACAACTAGAGATGATACGAGATTCCTTTGTCGAAGGTTGCAAAACATGAAAAACTCAAACATCTATGCCAAGAACACGACAATTATATGGCTTATAGAAAAAAAAGTCATTTGAGGGAATCGCATCAGCCAGTTGCTCAGTGTGACCACTGCGCCAAATATAACGCGTATAAATGACGTTTACATCCTTACACACAACACACACAAATCAGCCCATCGCAGTCCACTGCATGACATAGGCCTTCACAAGTTCGCGCCAAAAATGGCGTAACTTATTTGTTTTGCCCATAGTCACCACGCTGGGTAGGCGGGTTGGTGACCGCAGAGCTGGCTTTGTCGCACCGAAGACGCTGCTGCGCATCTTAGTTCTGTGTATTTCAAAGCCATTCAGTTGGATGGATATTCCGCCATCACTCAGCCTTTTAAGTTCCAAGATGATAGTGGAATTGTGTTATCCCTTAGTCGCCTTTTACGACACCCACGGGAAGAGAGGGTCGCTATATTCTTTGCTGCCGTAACCACACATCTTGCATACGTTTATATCTAATGAAAAGTAATGCGTGTTATAATGATGAACTGCATTATTGGTTATTATTTATATGAAAAAAAAAACATTTAATATCTGTCGATTTCATTATGGGTATGTGGGTACGTGTGTATGTTAAAATAATATAATCTAATCCTTTATTTTATATATTACAGTACTTGTTCTAAAATCCTGTTAATTATCAAATTCTAAAATGTCATAACCAAAAACCTTTCATGTCAACATACAGACCAGATTAGAAGCACAAATTTGACAAGGGTTGAAAGTAAACAGTAACTTTTAATAAATTTTTTCGACCGTCTTTTTAGAATTTTTGAAGCTAAATTAGCAAGTTCATTAAAATTATTATTTAAAAAAACAGAGTAAGTGTAAAAATATTTAAATTAAAAATTTCTTTTCATCAAAAAATGTCGAGCTGTCAATGTGTCGAGTAATTTTTAAATCATTTGCAGTTTCGACCTTAAAAATAAACACGGTAACTTAGGGTAAATTAAGATATCAATTTACCCTAAGTTACCGTGTTTACAGTATTTTCCTAAGCGTAGTATTTTAATTGACGGCAATAAAAGGCTATTATAGAATTCGGTCAAGGTGATATTTGAGTAATTATAATCTTAATTATGTATGATATACGGTGTCATTTGGCATGGATTTATCCAAGGTAAAGGATTTACAAGGCTTTACAATTAATAACGTAGGGATAAATTAAAAACTATGTCGATATAGAAGGTAGCTTAGATAACCTTCTAATTTCTAATTTTCCAAAGGTTTATATTTCAATTTGAAACGTCAAAACCAGCAAATACGTAAATTAGTGTACGGATTTTTCTGAATAATTTACGAGTATTCTAACTGTTTTCATAATGTCAGTAATTAATATGTGATTACAGCGATTACGTTGTATTAAATTTTATTTATTTTTTTTATTTATTTTTTTTATTTATTTATTTATTTAAGGTGAATTTACAGTTATGATAATACACAATTATAGTTTATACATATTAGAAAATTAAAGAAACCAATTACAAATTCACACAGATAGACATAAAATAGTAATTAAGGCAGATGTTGAGCTTGCAATAGAAACAACTTATACACATTATATTAGTAAATATTTATGTAACTGTTTGTAAATATTTAAGTAAATATTTATGTACTTATAATAATACTAGGATGGTTTTATTCTAATTCAAAATAGATGTTGGAAAGCTTGCGTCTTGCAGAGATATGACTTACATTGGACAGATCGAAATCAATAGTCATACACAAGTCATTGAAGTGTTTACCAGCTCTTAATAAAAATGAATTCTGCCTATAATTGCTTTTTGCCAAAGGCACATGTATAGGTTTAAAATTTCTGAGATTACCAGTAGGAACATTAAACTGTAACAGAGACAGAAGGTCGGGGCAATCAACATCATTAGAAATTATTTTAATCCAGAATGCTGTGTCGGCTATTTTGCGACGATATGCCAACGGTAAAAGATGGTGCTTCCGACAAATGTGATCGTATTGGTCGGACTTATATGTTTCTCCAGTACGATAACATAAGTATTTTAAAAATCTTTTTTGTATGTTTTCGATCCTATCGATATAAACAGAGTACCTCGGACTCCAAACTTGTGAGGCATATTCTAAGCCACTCCGGACCAGTGAACAATATAATATCTTCAGCGTCTTAGCATTAACGAAATCTTGCGTATTACGAATTAAAAATCCCAGAGCTTTCGATGCTTTGGACACTATACCGTCAACATGCTTGTCAAACAGAAGTTTGGAGTCGTGCGTAACACCAAGATCACGCATAGAACACACCCGCCGAAGAACCCTTTGTTGGAGTGAGTATTCGTACGATATTGTGTTGACTCTACGACTAAATGACATTACTGTACATTTTTCTGGATTCAGGTCGAGTTTATTTTTAAGACAATACGATTGGAGTAGATTAAGATCTTCCTGCAACAAGATGGTGTCAGCGTATGTGCGTATCCTTGCGAAGATCTTCATGTCGTCAGCAAAGCAAAGAAGTTTAGATGTTTTTAAGCACTTCTCGATGTCGTTCACGAAGATAATGAACAGTAGTGGGCCAAGTAGTGAGCCTTGTGGCACGCCACTAGGGATTTCAACCCAACTAGAGATATAATTATTAATAACTACTGCCTGAGAACGATTTTCGACATAGGAAGCAAACCAACGCAACAAGTCACCGTGGATACCGATCATTTCCAGCTTATCCAAAAGGATTTCATGTGGTATTCGGTCAAAAGCTTTGCTATAATCGGTATAAACTACGTCCACCTGACAGCCATCATCCATAGCATTAGTAATGTAGTCACCAAGTAAGACCAGATTAGACACCGTTGAACGTCCCTTAATAAAGCCGTGTTGCGAAAGACTGATGGAGTGACATAAAGCCGAGTAAGTCTGTCCATAAATCAATTTCTCAAAAACCTTTGCAATAATACATAATTTAGAAATAGGTCTGTAATTTGATACCTCAGACTTGGAACCTTTTTTGTGGACAGGAGTGATATATGCCCGTTTCCATATATCGGGGACACGGCATTGAGAAAGAGAAAGCTTAAATAATAATGCAATTGGTTTTGAAATTAATGCAGAGCAATTGATTAGAAAGCAGGTTGGTAAATTATCGGGCCCCGCTGACTTACCAGGATCAAGACGTATCAAAATATCATGTATAATCTTCTCATCTACTGTGATAGACGAGATGTAAGAAGTGCAGTTAGAAGCTTCCCGAGACACTCGATGAGATCCACTTCCCGCATGAAGGAAGGATGACATGAAAAAATCGGAAAAAGCGTTACATATTGTCTCACCGTTATTAACCTCTTGTCCATTATATCGAAGCACATTAGGTATCTGCATAGACTTGTTTCTATTTTTTATATGAGACCAAAATCTTTTCGGATTAACTTTGATTGAATCTTCAACATTATTAATATAATTATTATACTTATCCAATCAGTTTATTTATTTGTAGTTTAGCAGGACAGTGTGAAGAATATTTTATAATTATACAATAAACAATTCTAGATGGGGTAACCATGCACATTGTGCATTGGTGGACTTCTGCATTTTGTGTTCTAAAAAAAAACCAGTTTTGTATATTTGGTATGCCGAGTTGTAAATACATAAAATATTCTTCATTTGTAGCAAAATTGTAGCATTTCTGGTTTTTAATTAACTGTTTGTAACTATAAGCACTGAGGCCTCGATTACTTTGTAAGGCTTATTGAATAAAGATATAAAGATGCCTTCCTCTCACCCTTCTCTCTCCTCGGTTGTTTGCTTCATTGCTGAAGGTCGTGTCCACTCTGATCCAGGGTCTGGGTCACGATCTCTGTTAATTTTCTCCAGTCCGTCCTGTCCTCTGCTTCCTCAGGGTTGCGATAACTTGGAGACCAGTGAGGTTGGTAACTTGGTCCGACCACTGTGTGGGGCAGCGGCCACTTGGTCGTTTCCCCTCTACTTTGCCAAGCACCATCAGCTTGTCTAAGCTGTCAGGCCGCCTTCGCACGCTGATAGCAAATACTTGACAGTCTCTTTGCGAGCCTTAGTAACCGCTTTAAAAAAGTTCAAGTTCTTGATGGAAATATAAAAAGGTCCTAGTAATTAATTAAAATCACTTTAAAACAAAAAATGTCTCTATTATTGTCTATGATCGTCATCCTAGTTCTCAAGTAAAGCACATCCTGTGATCCCATCGAATTCAGTGACATAGTCTCACGTCCCTATCTTTGTTTACTTGCCTGACCTATGACCATGTAACACTATCTCCTAGATAGTACTGCCACGTAGCTATATTGTTGCCTGCTGCATTAAATGTTATGTAAACTTTCATATATAATGCTTACTTTGTACTTTTGTTACTTTATTATAGTGACGACGCGTTGGCGTAGCGGTCATAGGTCAAGCACTGGCTGTGGCCTGGTGTTCACTAGTTCAATCTCTGTTTATGGCGAACATTTATATTGACCATGATGTTTGATTTATATTGATATTTGGTGGTCAGAGCTTGTTCGTGTGTTTCCAGAAAACCGACGCACTCACAATACATTAGAGAACTGTAAAAAAAGGCGGGCTTTATGCTAAAAGCATTCTCTACCAGCCAACCTTAGGACGTACAAGAGCAGACGTTTGTAGGTGTGCAAAATTGAGTATTAGTAAAATTCACATTTTATTTTTGAATGATGTCGGAAGTATGATTCTTGATAGATAGGATGGGGACCAGCGTCCACTTCACTCTTGTATATTCCTACATGCTAGCGGATATTGGTGTTTATGGTCGGATAGAGGCTAAGAAGCTTCTGTGTAGAAGCCATCCTGTGTAAACCATCGCTATTTTCTTCTACTCATGTCATTCTTTTCTCTAATCTAACGTTGCCTTTGGATCAGCATCCCGAAAAATACCGAGACTTGCCTAAGGATACTGATGCATTTTGAAAACTCATTACAGCCTATACAGTCCACTGCTGGACATAGGCCTCCACAAGTTTACGCCAAAAATAACGTGAACTCATGTGTTTTGCCCATAGTCACCACGCTGGGCATGCGGGTTGGTGACCGCAGTACTGGCTTTGTCGCACCTAAGACGCTGCTGCCCGCTTCGGCCTGTGTATTTCAAAGCCAGCAGTTGGATGGTTATCCCGCCACCGGTCGGCTTTTTAAGTTCCAAGGTGGTAGTGAAACTGTGATATCCCTTAGTCGCCTCTTACGACACCCACGGGAAGAGAGGGGGTGGCTAAATTCTTTAGTACCGTAGCCACACAGTACATTTTGAAAACTGCTGACACGTAATTCCTAAGCATATTGTTCGTAATTCGACGATTAAACGATAAGTACTATGTGTTTGATAAATGTCACGTGCAGCTTTAATATTAATTATAATTGTTGAAAACATGTAATTCAGATAACATGTCTTTGTATGAAAATAATTAATCCTTATTAGTAGCTAGAATTGATTGCTTTATGTTGCGTTCGACTATTTCTTTTTCTTTTTTTTTATATCACTAGGTCGGCAAACAAGCGTACGGCTCACCTGATGGTAAGAGAGCCGTAGCTTATAGACGCCTACAATACCAGAAGCATCGAAAGCGAGCTACTGACCTAATCCCCAATCCCCCCAGGAGCTCTGGTCACCTTACTCACCAACAGGAACACAATACTGCTTGAAAACAGTATTATTTAGCTGTGGTCTTCTGTAAAGTCGAGGTACTACCCCAGTCGGGCTGCTCCATATTTTGAGCAGGAAATTCCTGCTGTGCCCTAACCTCAGCTAAAATTTCATGAAAGAGTTGTATATATTGTTGGAATAAGGTATTTCATGACTAGAGTAGCACTCGCTTCAGCCTGTAATATCCCACTGCTGGGCATAGGCCTCTTTCCCCATGTAGGAAAAGGGTCAGAGCTTAATCCAGCACGATTAGCCAGTAAATCACCAAATTGTGCAGAGGGAATCACCAGATCGCAGGGCATAACTTCTTGCACGAATGAATTTGCAGCCCATCACGTGATGAACCAGTGATATACACTGGAGACATCTCCAGTGCATATCATTGTCTATACATCTATATAGTATTATCATTTCTATATCCAGCAAAGTACAAACGGGTTGATGAAGATAACTTGTCACTAATTTTTTAAGTACTACGTTTGGGATATGGACTGTGTACATCCAAATATGACTGCTACCTCATGACACTATAACAACACCTACAACTTTGATACCTAAAATCAATCATTAATGGGATTAAAGTTTTACATTAGTGATATCCATTATTTACTTAAAGGATACAATGGCAGCAGATAATTTATTTATAAAGACTAATAATATTAACCTACTGTATAATAATTTAAATGGTTGGAATTATAGTTAAATTTTTTAAGACGTATTAGAGGAACATAAATTAAATTCACAATTTCATATTTTGTACCAGTTGGCTTCCGGGCACACCACAACCGACTACGAAAATCACAAAAAAAAAATGTCAAAAAAATGTTTATATTAATTGAAATTTAATTTATATACTTTATGAATCCGCCGAAATATTTGTAATACAATATCCATATTATGCACTCTATTTTACTTTTTTATATACTTTATGAATCTGCCGAAATATTTGTAATACAATATCCATATTATGCACTATATTTTACTAAAAGCACATTTTTACCTTTTAATTTTTATAATTAAATAGTCTTAAATGCCGCTACGAATCTCTTGATGTTAAGAAAAAACTCAATTTGCGTTTTAATTAATCAAACGGTTTCCTGTTATTCATTAAATATCTTTATAATTTTTGGAATTCCGTACATAGGGTACTTACAGAGCCCTGGTATTAAGATGCTGTCATCCATTTTTCTGTGTTAAATATCTGTAACTATAATAATAGATAGACACTTAAAAAGTTCATTGAACTTACCAGAAATAATACAAGAATGAAAGGTGTACAAAAAAAATATTTTTGCATTTTTTTGCCCTATAAAACTAAAAATTATTTATTATTAGTATTGCGGTACGGGATCTTTTCTTTGCAAATTTAACTCACACTAAACTGGTTTTGAACAGTTGTTATTATTCAAACTCCACCAGATTCTTGACAAATATACATTTTGACTAATTACTCATTTCCGTACACAGGACTCCAATTTATAAGTATATGAATGCGGTTTGTACTTTGTATAGATAATTACGTCCTTTAGGTATAGGTAATACATAAATATTACATTATATGTATATCAAATAATAATACGCTGTGTGGCTACGGCAGTAAGAATATAGCCTCCCCCTCTCTTCCCGTGCGTGTCGTAAGAGGCGACTAAGGGATAGCACAGTTCCGGAACTTAAAAAGTCGATCGATGGTTGGGTAACTGCTGGCTTTGAAATACACAGCCGAACACAGGCAGCGGCGTCTTCGGTGCGACATGGCCAGCTGTGCGGTCACCAACCCGCCTGTCCAGCATGGTGTTCACGCCATTTTTGGCACGAACTTATGGAGGCCTATGTCCGTGTGGCTGCGTGGTTCGAGTGATTCATTACTGACAAAAAGGCCAACATTCCAGTCAGACAATTTCTTTATAATAGTTTGACAGGTTCGTTACAAATTAAAAAATGTACGTACATCGCACTATAATCTTTTAAACTCTTTACATTAAACACATCTTTATGATGTAAACATTGTAGAGGAAGATCCTTGTTGATACGGAAGCTATGTTCGTTGAACTGTGCTTGTGAATTTATTGTGAATATGTAGATGTCATGCACAAGGGCGTGTCACGCTGGAGTTCAAATAATATCGTCTTTATATCCTGCTTGTTTCCTTAACGGATACGAACGTAGGTTTATTACATTTGTATTATATTTTTATTACATATAGGTACTATATTTTCATTTATTTTTAAATGACTTCAAATAATTGTAGTAATTTACACCGACAAGTAATACGATGTAGGTAGTCGAAAGTTGATTATTTATCAATTAAATACGCATTATTTATTGATAACTCATAAAAGTACTCGTCTTATCTCGGTCAAAATGGGACCACATAAAAAGCAATCGACTTCAAAAAAAGAAGGTTCTCAATTCGACTGTGATTTTTATGTATGTGCCTCATAGCTTTAAACTGGGTATACCGATTTTCATGTTTTTTTTTTTTGTATTATAAAGATGGTACTTGTCGCGATTATTTAAGTGTGATGTAACGATTAGTTTTTGACTTATACTTTATAATACATATGTGTCGTTTACTTGTCGATATAAATTAATATCGGTTTTCTATATTTGAGAACAAAAAATTATGTATCTAAAACACTATCTTTATTGATTACTTAATACAAAGTTTGCAATAAAGCAATTAGGGTATTGTTTTATAATGATCTGGTAAATGATAAACTAAACATTTATATTATTTTTGTAAACGAGGACTATTTTATTTAAAACAAGATAAGATATACTGTGTTTTAGACATCCCCATACATACCAATGTTGGATGTAAACCGTCCAACATTGGTTCATATTCGTCATTATTAAAACATAATGTACAACTATGTATATATTATTATGTCTTGTGTGCTTACAATTTATTGACGTGTTATTGACATTGATATTGTTTTATGACTTCCTTAGCAGTAAAGTAATGCACTAATAAACGCACTCATAAACTCATTAACTATTCCCGGTTTTAAATTTAGAAGGTATAATAAATATTTCTAGAAGGCAGAAGGTGGTATGAAAATACTGATATTATGATGATTACACTTAGATTTAATACTTTGAAAAGATAGTTGTCAGTTAGGTATACATATTACATAAAATCATCTATTGTAAATTTATTTTAATAATTAAGGTATTATAGAGAGGTTACTAGGTAGAGAAACCAAGAAAATTGAATGGAGCAAGTCTCTGTTTGTTGTTTATTTTTTTTTTATTTTTATTTAAAGTTAATTGACTTACATTCAGGACACAGTTTGGTTTCAGGGTTCATCATCTCCAACAAATTAATAATTACAAAATTAAGTGCGTTTAAATTTTGAATTTATATTCTTTATTTTTTAAGCTGTGTGGCTACGGCAATAAAGAATATGGCCACCCCCTCTCTTCCCGTGGGTGTCGTATGAGGCGACTAAGTCATAACACAGTTCTACTATCAAATTGGAACTTATAAAGCCGACCGATGGCGGGATAACCATCCAACTGCTGGCTTTGAAATACACAGGCCGAAGACGGGCAGCAGCGTCTTCGGTGCGACAAAGCCAGCCCTGGGGTCACCAACCCGCATGCCCAGCGTAGTGCCTATGGGCAACACACATGAGTTCAGGCCATTTTTTTGGCGCGAACTTGTGGAGGCCTATGTCCAGCAGTTGACTGCAATAGGCTGAAGTGATTCTTTATTTTGGTGTACAATAAAGAGTTATATTATTATTATACCTAGATATATGAATAAACATCGGTTAGTTACAATTTTACTCTATGTATCTATGTCTGTTACTAATATTATGATGTTTCTTTGAATGCGCTAATCCGAGAAATTACTAGTTCAAATTAAAAATTATTTTTTTGTTTTTTATAGATCATTTACCGAGGAAGGCTTTATGTGTATAGCCTGTGTTTTCGTACGTTTTTTTTTTGATTGATCTATAAAAACCCTTTGATCAATGCGTGTCACCTATTTAGCGTGCGTCAGAAATATCAGTTGTCAATAAAGCAGGAACTACTTAACTATTGCAATATAGTAAGTGGTATGCTTCAACTCAATGTCAGTATTGGCTAATCCATTTACGTGTTAAAATTTATTCCTTGTCTTCTTTGTTAGAAATAAAGCTAACTTTGTAAGTAAACAAGGATATTGAAATTTTACAAATTCGTGTAACTAATGAATTGGTCATGTGAAGCGGTTTGAACCAAACTATCTTAACGATAGTAATAAAAATAATTAGGACGTAATAGAGAAATACTGTCAGTGTCGGACCATGTCCTAGCTTTACTAGCCAGTCACAGGACTGTCGATATCTTAAGTAATAAATGGTTTGTAGGATAAACGTAATGCCATTATATTTGTTATAAGTCTTACGCAAGTTAGAGCCCGTTAATGTTATTTTTCAATTAAAAATAACTTTAACAATGGTTTTAACTCACTTTTTTGTTTTATATCGTTATCTATAAATGGCGCCAATTTTTTTTTTACAATTACGATAGACAATTTTTTTTTTGCCAATATGATTACATTCAGCCATTGTTTCCAATAAATAATCTGTTTATATTTAATGAAGCGATAAGTACTAGTTACGAGTAGTAGAGAGAATTCCTTGTTATATATATATATATATATATATATATATATATATATATATATTTATCTATATTTTCTTCAAAATATGTGTAATAATTTGGTTCTGCAAATTTTAGTTCTTTTTATGTGATTTTGACAGGATCTTGAAATATGATATCAATACATATAATAAAAATGTAAAGCGTTGCTGTCTGTACATTTAAGATATTTGAGAAAAAATATTATTGGGACTTTTGTCAACGCAAAAAGCACCCAAAACAATGATTGTCAAAATTTTTGTCTGTTTGTCTGTGAATTTGTACACGCTAATCTCAAAAACGGCTTATCCGATGTAGATGTGGTGTCAATCGGTTCATAAGTAAAAAAAGTTATGCCAATTTAAAGAATCACGTTGAACATGTAAAGTCACTATTCCACGCGGACGAAGTCGCAGCACAGCTAGTAATTTAATATAAACGTGATTAAATTTTTCTCGAATTTATTACAATTTTTTGTTTTATTCGTTAAGAAGATATTACATATTACAACGATTATAACAATACGTTTTAAATCTATTTCTCGTTTGGATAATTTGGCTACACGGAATTATTTGTTATATTGATTCAGCTTTAGTACGTATGTAAATATAATAATTTTAGCTATATGTAAATTATTTTTTGTTCATTGGGCATTTTCAAATATCCGAATAAAAACGTAAACACATTTTTAATCTAATTATAGTACCAAGTATATTTTAGTGCTCAACATCTTTTAATTACCGACATTAATGTCTCTCAGTCCCAAAACATCGGGACCGTAGTCGGGATCCAGTATAATATATTATCCAGTATAATATATTATCCAGTATAATATATTCCTTAGTAATGACTCACCATGTTTTGTATACCAAACCTCACTACATCACACAAATATATTTATAATGGACTGTAAATACATTAGAATAATTTAATTTTAAATGACGCTGAAAGTTAATTTTCTTTGTACATAACACATTCTAATGACTAATTGTTACACTCACGATGACTTACATTTTTCTAATAGCGGAAAAAGACGAGGAAATATTTGGAAACTAACACTTGGGTTATAAAAATGCTAGTGCATTAGGTATAAAGATTTTTTCTTACTGAGGCACAGGCACAGCAGGAAATATGCTGCTCAAAATCTGGACCCTTTATAAAATGACGATTCGAAGGTGCTTTGAAGCCTATTTAAATAAAGTTATTTTTGATTTTGCTTTTTTTTTATATAACTAGGTCGACAAACCGCCATATATAGCTAGAGAGAGATCTAGATATATTAAAAAATAAGTGTATTTGAAAGTCACTGACCCGGATAAGTTCGTACCCTTATATATATATTTTTTTTTCATAAAAGTATATATAGTTTTTTTTAAACCAAAAAGAGTTTCCCGGTTTGGTGCAGTAGTCCGGAAGTTGAGCGCATACATACATTTCGATGATTAATTTTTATATATGTAATATATAAAAATTAATCATCTATAGTATCATATGTAGTATATTTGACATTGGTCAATAATCTCGAATCACTCAAATGAATGTAAGCACGTTTCCTCATTATTTTCCTTACCCATCGAGCGTGAGAAGAAATATAAATTATGTTCGCCTGCATTTGAACCCGCGGCCTTCGTGTTAACTTCCTGGTACCATGTTTATTTTTATCATATTAATATGTATGTTAAGGGTAATTAACACAATATATGACTAACTATTATCGGTCAGCAGCACCTAGCTAGTTTTTTACAAAAGCTCCTAAACAGTTACTATTCTAGTACTAATATAAAAATAAATTATCAACCATCACAATGAAATAACTTAGACATACAAAACACTGAAATAGTTTCCTCTTGTGTTCGCTAATATAACGGAATATAATATGAATGGGGGCACAAAGGACAAAGGGAGTGACTTGGCCCGTTTCTGTTGTGTCGTCGAAACTTTACACTTTACTTTCTCGCTACCAAGCTTTCTTTGCGAAACATTGTTCTTGTAACTTAATACTGCTGATAGTTGTTAACCAACTGCTCTTTATAAACTTTAAGTTGTACTGTTCCTAACGGCTTATTTAAAGCTACCTTAGACTGCGAAAAGTAGTTTGATTTTGTGAGCCATTCTTTAGAGTTATATATATTTAACTAAGGTAGGGGGGGCACAGCAGGAAATCTGGGGTGGGTATCCCGCATGGGTCACCTTACAGAAGTACACCGCTAAATAATGCTGCTTTCAAGCAGTGTTGTGTTCCTGTTGGTGAATAAGGCGACCAGGAGCTCCTGGGGAGCGTCGGGAGTTGGGTCGGCAACGCGCTTGCGATGTTTCTGTTTTTGAAGGCATCTATAGGCTACGCTAAATCGCTTACCATCAGGTGAGCCGTACGCTCTGTCTATTAAAAAGACAATAGGTTAGACAACGTAACATACGTTGTCTGAATATGTAAAATAAAGTCATATAAAAAATTTCAATTAAGAAATATTTTTTATTTTCACACAGTAAACTATTTTTAAGGGTGGTAGTTAGTTAGGAAACAAGTTAATGTCTGTGTTTTAGGTAACAGCCGACGTAAACATAGATTAATAATATATTTTTTATATATATAAACGCACATAAAAATTCATACCTATTAAACACACACTCGAGGTTTGGATTCGAACCCATGAAATACACTTACAGCATAAATATCTCCGAAGCCAATGGCAATGTTACTAATAATTACGCAACGGTCAGTCAGAGTTATTTATTAATTAATATTCCTGTATATCTATATAAGTCGCCCGTAACAATTATAAAGATTATGAGTCAGATTTTGTGGTTAACATTGTCTCTGCTGTCTATTTATAGCCCACTATTGGGTAAGGTTCCTTCCCTGATTAGGAAAAGTATGTGATAAATTAAGCTTGTATACAAGTGTAAATGAGAGTATTTTTATGCTCATCTCGCTATTTTCTACAAAGATTCTAAATAAAGAGCTCGTATCTTTCTTCTGTTTTTCTTGCTATTTGTCTTTTAAAATAAATAAAAAAGTGTGTGTGTACTTATGTACGCACGTAAGAAGTTATACTTGATTGGCTAGCTAACTTCACGTTGGTAACTTCAAGGTGTCGCTTTTTCGTGACGGTGTATCGTAAAAATTTACTCATAATTTTTCCCTACGCGCCAAAAGAAGTATAACTTCACAAATATTTTATCATTTTAATTGTTTTGAATGTTTTATGGACTTACATGTGCGTTGTGATCTAGTCCGTTAAAGCATAGTTAATACAATATAGTTAATAAGCAAAAACTTTCTACCCCTTTTTACGAAAATTGCGAGGACGGATGAAATTTCGTACACTTATAGTTTATATAGAAAAGAAGCGCAGAATGCTAATATTTATTTAAAATTATGCATGAAAATATGTTAAATCAATAAAATAAACATTACACACACTACCATGTACTTGACACACACACGCATATTATACTATTTTTTGTAATTCAAATTTTTAATTATGGTCGAATTTCAACCGCAGGGCGACCACTTGTATGTAGTAATAGGCAGTACGCTATATACATAAAAAATATAGAAAACTAGCTCACGTGTTTCATAAAGTTTCTCAACGACTTTATACTTATAGCTAATTGTAATAACAATATATTTTTTACTATACGATGGAACAATGAGAACAAAACAGTTATGTAAAACAAACCAGTTCATTGTATGGAAGTTTATGTTGTAATTTTATTATCCTGGAAAATCACGTTTCCTGAATGGAGAAACTAATGCAATTTCATATTATATTTTAAATGTGACAATCTATTAATAAATATTGTCATATTACTCATTCCTTGCATTCGAATTGTTTACGCCTTTTAAGTCTCACTGCTACCTATTGATTTTTACTATTAAATTTTTCTTTATATTTATCATGTTTTCTTTTATTACCGATAAAGAAATAAATTACTTTCTTGTAATAGTTTACACTTTTCTCATAATAAAATAATAACTAAACGTAGAGCACCATTCGCTTGTAGGAAAAGAAGATATCCGAATAGAAATAGATCGATTACAGGAATTTTAAGTTCAATTCGGTATAACATTAGACGAATCATTACAGCGTGGAAATGTGACGTGAATGCTAATATACGTGGACCTGCTAAAACAAGGGCACACAGTCCACATTTCCTTTTATGGAAATTCCCTTGACTACCTTTTACATATTTGTACATTCGTAGTATTTTTGGCGAAGGAAGTCATTGTTGGCGCCGTATTTGTCATCTGTTGCATAGTTCTTATGTGGCTATACATCCTTTAATTCTATTCATAATACCGCTCATTTGTATGGACTCGGTGGAATCATATTAGTAATCAACAAACGGGTGTGTGGATAATATAAATAAAAGTAAATTTTATAGCATTGTTTGAGAATCTTTTTATTTTAAAATTTCACTAAATTAGGAGACGAAAATATAAACACCATAATTATCTATCAACTTTTAATATATAAAAGAAACAAGAAAACTATTAAGTTATAAATATTCTAAAGAAGTTTAAGTGTTTGTTTTATTTTGTTACTATTGACTTTATAAAATTCTGACAATTTTGGTTTAGTTCAACTCGGCCTATCGTCTTTGTAAAGCATTGGTTAAGAATTGTCACCCGCTCTTTCAGAACTACAGCTCCAATGGAATTTTTAAGGATATAACATCTAAAAATAAAAATCAAAGTAACATAACAACAATAATGACATCGTAAAGTTAATAGTTATACTGTTTTTCACACACTCGAAGTCGACCTTGTTACGCCTGCATGTTACTAACAAATAAGATGATTTATAGATGCTTAACACATTTTGGGTCAGACTGAATGTTTATAAATTCTGTGTGGTAAGAGCGTTAGAGATCATCTTGAATCGTTGAAAGCTTTACACGGAATAATTTGTATAAGCACTTAATATGAATATATAATTATATACAGAATATTATTAACTAGATTTTCGGTCGCAGCTTTGCCCGCATTGATTGTTGTGTCGATCAGATAATTCATGTAATTTATTCTGAATTTCATGATAAAATTCATGTAATTATTGGACCTTACAAACCGTAGAACAATCATTTGTACTCAAACTATAAGTATACACATAATCTCTACTCCCCAGAATTAATCAAATTAAATCTGCGAGCTTTAAGAAGATCGCTAAAATCTTATGGCAAAGATAACGTACATTACGATATGATATAAGAATTTAAAGGTACAGTTGAATTAGTAGCACTTATGCATAGTAGATATATACTCAGTGTTAAATTTACTGTGTGTTAAATCTTACAGTGTTTACTGTAGATCTGCACAATACAATGGATCACCAGTAATAAACATAGCGTGAAATATCATTAAGGTACCATAGTATAGCATTTCTGTGTTGTTGGTCCATAATTGTGTTTACTGGCAAACGAAAAAAAAACCGACTTCAATTACATCGACAAGTAATACAATGTAGATAGACGAAAAAATAGTCAAGTAAATAAGCATTATCAAAGATAACTCCAAAAGTTGTAATCAGATCTCGATGAAATTTAAATGTGACCATATGATAAACATCGCCTTTCGATTAAATAATCGATAAATAAAAATCATCAAAATCGGTACACCTAGTAAAAAGTTATGCGGATTTTCGAGAGTTACCCTCGATTTCTCTGGGATCCCATCATCAGATCCTGGTTTCCTTATCACGGTACCACACTTAGGATATCTCCTTTCCAACGAAAAAAGAATTATCAAAATCGGTTCATAAACGACGAAGTTACCCCGAACATACATAGGAAAAAAATATATATACTGTCGAATTGAGTAACCTCCTCCTTTTTTGAAGTTAGTTAAAAACACTCAATAGAAACAATTCATACAAGTATTTGCCAAAAGTAAAAGCCATAAAATTATATTAACGACTGCTTTCGAAATAATAATCCATTTACCGTTACCTCAACTAACCAACAAAGTACTCATTCTAATAGTATCTATTATATCTATACTAATATTATAAAGCTGAAAAGTTTTTTCGTTTCTTTGTTAAAAACGCGTTAATCTCAGGAAGTACTATAATTGAAATTTTTCTTGTGTTGAATAGCCTATTTACCGAGAAAGGCTATAGGTAACTTCGAGGAAGGTAACTTTTTTCTCAAATTAACGAAAAAACGAAACGAAAACGAAAGAAACTGCGCAGCACAGCTAGGTAATAGACATTCTAAATTACATCTCATCAAATGCGCACATATCTGCTCCTGAAATAGTACTATTTCAACACTTATACATCGAGTGCGTATCAGGTCATTGATTTCCTCGTTTTCTTCTTCACTACTAAAGTGATGACCCAAATGGTTTGCTTATTGCTTTTCCGGCACCGAACCGTATAGCGAACATTATTATTACTTTCGATAATTTGTTTTTAGGTAAGATTTTAAATAATATATTAAAGATCGAGAAATATAATGTTTTTTTGAGCATAATCAAGCTTTAGTGTAGTTTAGTTCTAAATAAAAAACATAGCGCGTGTGCTATATATGTATAGGCCTGCACTGTGTCTCAGATGTACGACATTTAACTGGCTATGAGAGAAAAAGAGAAATAAAATGTGTGCTCGCACCCCTCTCTTTTGTTACGTTCGCCTCGCCCGATCACACTTTTCGTTACGCTCTTGTCACGTATTCACCAACTTACTCCCTAAGTCAAACGTGCGTAAAAAAGTCGTACTTCAAAAGTACAACAAAAATATTGAAATTTCGAACACAAATTGTAAAGCAAACATCAGCTTTGTGTATAAAAGTTTGACTTTGCATTCTCAATACGATTAATAGCAAATCCTTTATACGCTTGATTACGTATTAAAGTAAAACTAAATTGCATGTAACTATGTCAGTAACAACTCGGAATATTTATTTAGGTAATAGCCTAGCGTGATAATAGTTATATATGCATTCGCGTTAGAGCCAAACTTGGCCATATCAACTGGCGAAAGCTGATTACATATTAAATCATTACGAAACAGAAAATACGAGTAAACTTGGTTTATATTTGTTTAAATGTCTTAAATAATAATTAAGTCATCATTTTTCGAACCTGTATCTTAGATACGCTGTGTATTTTAAAATAGGGTTAAAATTTATCTATGCTGACGGTTAAGAATCGTATTGCAGTCGAAAATAAGAAAAGTAACATTTAAAACATTAAAATAATACCGAAATAAATGAACATTACTAAACATCAAAACATAAAAATGTAGTAAAACCAATTATTTAATTGCTTTATTTCTGTTTCATTTAAAAATTGATTTTGCAAATGCCATGCAATGGCGTACCAATTTTTTTTAGGATAGAAAAAACACAAGAGGTTTTTATTTATTAACTAGCGACCCGCCCCGGCATCACACGGGTGCCAAAACTATCAGTGTTCCTCTATTATATTATGCATGCATTATACATATAAACCTTCCTCCAGAATCACTCTATTTACTAAAGAAAACCGCATCAAAATCCGTTGCGTAGTTTTAAAGAATTAGGTATACAGACAGCGAGAAGCGACTTTGTTTTATACTATGTAGTGATATATATATATGATGCTCTTAAGATAATACTTGTTATTACCTTAAGAGTATCATATATATATACTTTGAAAACGGCCAAAATAGTCGTATTTTCATTATAAAACCTCAACAAAAGCAAATCGTTACTCTTTGCTTTTTAACAACCTACCCGTATGTTACGATAAACGAGTAGTTTCGTGAAACCGTGAAGGTAATACTAAAAAAGAACTATAAATTTTACTGCTTCCTTAAGTGTCCATAACATTTTATCACTGCGCCTACAATAATAGTTGTAGAAAAAGTTCTTAATTAAATCCTATTCAACTAGAAGTTTTAATTCGGCAGTACCCTAATATACCTATAATTAAATTATAATTTCATTTGATTGTATATTGACTATTTGGTAAAAACACTTTTGTAAAATTTATCTTATATTATCATTTACTGTAAAAAAGGTTCGCTGGCTAGCAATTTTCTTCTTGTGTTAAATATTGTTCAGACATAAGCCGTTCAAGAATTGTTTTTCGGTGCGTTGAACGTGTTTATAAAAAACCAAATCTCTTTAATATAACCTTAACATCATAAAAATAAATTTCAAATTACTATATAAGTTTTATGATATTGTATATATATTATGCGGTCGTTAAACATTTCGAGTTTTCGATGTTTCGGAACTAATACGAGCGCCATGGCCACGACTCACGGGTGCGCTATGCCACCACACGTGCATGGTCACGGGTGAGTGCACGGGTGCACGTAAACTTCACATTACTATTTTATGAGCCAACAATAGTCAAGATAAAAAGCTATGTTTAAAATAAAGATCGATTCAAAAGGAGACCACATTATATTATATATTTGGAAATGACTGTCGTTTCGTATAATGTTTATTATAAAATTTTGCATTCATATTAGTAGTATAAAAGTGTGACTTAAAAAAAATTAACTGCTAAAAACGTTAACGATACGTTATTTTAAAAAATGTATTACATAAATGGTTAAAATTTCGTTTACAAAGTCGCAGATGACATTGTACGATTTTTTTTATAAAACTTTTTAACATCGGAAGCGGTATGATGATTGTACTCGGCAAAAACTGATCAATTAAAAATGGCGCGCTCCATTTGGCGAGTTGATTGATGGCTGCAAAAACTGAGGAAGTATCTCCGTTCTGAGTGAGTGATGGTGGAACTTATGGGAAAGAAGCCATTCAATTCCTAATAGACTTTATACAAAAGGTTCAGAAACAAATTTGCGATGACCTACATAATTAGACTGAGGCCTTGTTTACCGGTTACTGATAAAACTATCTGACGTATATCGATATCTCACGAATAAAAGTTAATGATATAATTTTTTCCATCACTAAACTCTACTTTATCTATCATATATGCCCAGCACACCCTCGAGGTGTGCCCGAGATGGGCGGCGCTACGTCGCGATCTGACGACAGTCCTCGGAGGGGACTTGTCACTGCCGAGCGTTATCACCGCGATGCTCGGTGACGACGAGTCCTGGAAGGCGATGGTCTCCTTCTGCGAGACACTAATGTCCCAGAAGGAGAACGACGAGCGGATGAGAGAGGGGACCGCCGACGAGGCCTCCGTCCGCAGGCGACGAACGGGGGTGCGTAGGAGGCGCTACTTAATGCGTCTCCAGTAACGCCCCTGTGCCCATGTTGGGCCGGAATGGGAACCCGGTCCTGCTAGACATGGCGTCGTCGGGATTGTTCAGAGGTGAGCCGGACAGTCCCATGGAGGAGAAGTCTGGTCTTTTCGCCGAGGCCAGCCTGTCGCTGGAGGGATCCTGTTGCTTGCAGTTCCGGGACCCTCCAATTAAAGCGGCTGAAGGCTCCCGCAGGGGTTTTGGTCGGTAGTGCACCCCCGAGTGCTAAGCCGACATACGGTCTAGGAATGCCTACCCGGGCATCCTGGATATCACCCGTAAATGGGTTACCCTGCGATATCAAAAAAAAAAAAAAAAAAATCTATCATATATATTTCTATTCCTGAGAATTCAAAACTTGTTGTTTACTAGTTGCAATAAAACAATCCAATCCAACAGATCAAAATAGTCTGGCTAACTTCCTGCTGATAAAACCTATCAGTAACTTATGTACAAAATATTCAACAACCGGTAAAATAGAGGTTAAACGTGCGTGACATTAGATGTTTTTTATAAATTTTACTTAACTAAGTACATTTGTAAAAGAATCTTTGTTACCAAGTTTGTTAAAAATTTATGTTATCTCTTTGTTTCCTTGGGGATTTCAACAAGAGATGAACATTCATATAAACTTTTAGATTATATACTTATAATATATACATTGTCCGAGATAGAAGATCCTATGGGAATTTCGAGACGAGTGGATAGTCGCCAATACTTACATCGATTGCACTCGATTTAGTATTCTTTGCGTAAAATAATAACCATGTACTTACATCGACACATTCAATTATTATATATTTACAATCCTTCGCACTTATTCTATTAGAAGGATTCTAAATATGTAATTTAATAAAGAATAGATAATATAATAATATAATATAATATCTACAACATACACACACACACGGTTGTTTGTTTTAACTTAATGCTTGTGTTGTAGGTAAATATATACCCAGACTCAGGGTGGGAATCGAATCCACATCCCCCACAGCAGAAAGCAGGGTAACTACAAACTGCGCCAACACACTAGTCCAATAGATTAATTACTAAATGTTATTATTTTTTGATTTTTACCGCCTTTGTGCATAATATTGTTTTGCAAATTTTATTTTTAGATGTATGTTATGTAATATGCACAATAAAGTATATTTCTTCTTCTTCTTCTTCTTCTGTTTTATACTACTTAGTTTTTACTAAGGTAGGAAACAGCAGGCTCCTCAATCCTGCTCAAAGCCTAAAGCATCCCGACTGGGGAAGTACAAGAAAGTAAAAGATAATACACAGTTAAATAATAATACTTCTGTCAAGCAGTGTTGTGTTCCTGTGGTGAGTAAGGTGGCCAGAGCTCCAGGGAGAGATTGGCGGTAGGTCGGCAACGCGCTTGTGATGCTTCTGGCGTTGCAGGCGTCTGTCTGTAGGCTACGGTAATCGCTTATTTTTATAAAAAAAAATCTGAGATTGCTAAATTATACTAGTTTTGACTCAATTTTTTAGATGCACTATCATGTAACGAAAACCTAAAAAAATAAATAAACACTCCTAATTACTACAATCAACAATTGTTACTAACCAATTGTGTTGCAAGTACAGCTCGTTAAGTAATTAGTCGCTAGTTAAAAACTTAATTATTATCAATCAACGTTAAAACTATGTTTTCTTATCTTCCGTTAATCTGGTTCCGCTTCGTTCGAATCGCTTGTACATGAAAAATAAATGCAAAATCAAAATTTAAACGCACCTTAATCAAGTAGGCTACAATAGCACTTTTGAATTATCTTTTTTAAAATTTAAATTATATTAATTTTTTCATTCATGAATTATATGAAGTTAATGTGAAGCTGCCACCGACTTGGAATGTAGATTCTGTTGGGAAGAATCGACAATAAACGTCAGAGTTTCTTTTTTACTCTTTTACAGTCAGGATTACTTGTAAAACACGTCATTACTTATTTTAACTGGACCCGGGCGAATTTCGACATGTACTAGTCAGATACGATTAACTTTTATAGATATTGATTCTCTTTTATGGGTCGTTTCCTAAACTCATATAACCTTAATATACAGGCTGTTTACGCTTACTTTATTTTTTTATTTCAAATTAGGGATTGTGTTCGCTCGAAAACGAAAAAAAACCGACTTCAATTACATCGATATTTTACATCGACGACTTCAATTAACTGAGGTAGGGCACAGCAGGAATTTCCTGCTCAAAATCTGGACGAGCCCGACTGGGCTCGTAGCACCTCGACCTTACAGATCACAGCTAAATAATACTGTTTTCAAGCAGTATTGTGTTCCTGTTGGTGAGTAAGGTGACCAGAGCTCCTGGGGAGGATTAGGGATTAAGTCGGCAACGCGTTTGCGATGCTTCTGGTGTTGCAGGCGTCTATAAGCTACGGTAATCTCTTACCACCAGGTGAGCCGTACGCTTCTTTGCCGACCTAGTGATATTAAAAAAAATCGACAAGTAATACAACATAAGTACACAAAAAAACGCACGAGCCGTCACTACGATTTTCGAAGCTTTCCCTAGATTTCTCAAGGATTCCATCATCAGATCCTGGTTTCCTTATCATGGTGCTACACCTGGGATATATCCTTTCCAACAAAAAAAAAAAAATTATCAAAAAAAATATATACATATATATACGGTCGAATTGAGTGACATCCTCCTTTTTTGAAGTCGGTTAATAAATATAAAAAAGACTTCTGCTTATCTAAAATAAATAAAGTTTTTTTTAAAATATCTTTTTGCTGTTAATATAGGTGTAAGACTATTAGTGCTGATTCCACAACCGCCCGTGTTTGACGACGTACTCGTATACAGATTCTTCTGGTGTTGCAGGCGTCTATAAGCTAAATGATGATGTTAATCGCTTACCATCAGGTGAGCCGTACGCTTGTTTGCCGACCTAGTTGTATAAAAAAAAAACGGACACGCGCCACTACACTAAGGCGATATCTTTTTGTTGATTATAAATTAAACATAGAATGACTTCTGAATATCTTTCTGTTAAATAGTTCCGCAGGGAGCATTTAAAATATATTTGTTTTTTGGTAAAGATGAAGAATGCCAATGATTCTCTGCGTTTTTATTGTAAGTACAGCTATTCTAGTTTAAAAACAACTTTTTTTTTACTAATAAATGTTGGTGTTTATGCAATTTTAGTTTACAAATAATAGCATTGTAACTATAATTTATCGGTTACATCCAATCATCATATTAATATTAACTATGTAAGTTAATTATAAAAATGTCAAACGTTACAATTGTTTTCTGATAGAACAACGTTTCACACAAAGAATATGAAATTGGGTTGTCTGGAAGAAATTGCCATAAGCCCGCCCATTGTACTTCACAGGCTGTGTTTTTAAATATAAATAAATAATGAATTCTCATCACCAAGATCAATTCAATTAACGTGATAAGAAAGCCTTTCATAATACTACCGGAAGTAATAAAACTAAACAGTTTCAGGGACACGTTTACCGTACATACATCCTATTCATTGTCAATGATATTTCAAAAAGTCCCAAGTTCGCAGCCTTCAGCTAATAGCTTGCTTAGTTGAAGTTCACGAGCCAGTCACGCGAGGGAAACGCCCAGAGAACGACCCTGTTTTTAAATAGTAATGTGATTTTGTATTATATTTGTTTAAACTAGGTATTGTTTAAAATACGATATAATGTACAAAATAACTATTGATAGTTTAACTCAAAAATTAGTAGTTTCAAATAAACGAGACACTTTATTTAAATTTTGATTTATAATTAATTATATTATATTATTTATGTGTACGACTATATTAACAAAATAGATATTATAAATTACATTGTTTAAATAAAATTACTTAACTATGTTTTAGCACTGAGTAAAAATGACTTCTGGCCAGAGAATTGCCGCTTCATTGCTTTTCACAATTTCATCATCATTACAGCCTATACAGTCCACTGCTGGACATAGGCCTCCACAAGTTTACGCCAAAAACAACGTGAACTCATGTGTTTTGCCCATAGTCACCACGCTGGGCAGGCGGGTTGGTGACCGCAGTACTGGCTTTGTCGCACCGAAGACGCTGCTGCCCGTCTTCGGCCTGTGTATTTCAAAGCCAGCAGTTGGATGGTTATCCCGCCATCGGTCGGCTTCTTAAGTTCCAAGGTGGTTGTGGAACCTTGTTATCCCTTAGTCGCCTCTTACGACACCCACGTGAAGAGAGGGGGTGGCTAAATTCTTTAGTGCCGTAGCCACACAGCACAATTGACACAATTTGACAGATTCTAAAAGCTATATACAAGTACGCATATGCAGTACTCTGATATAAACATATCAGATACTCAATATTGATTATACTCAAAAGCAATTTGACGACAACAAAGAGTTAATATAAGAGCAATATCTAGGTCGATTAAGAACATGTCACATCACTAGCACCACAAAAGACCGTAAGGCCTTCGAAGGACGGACCTTGCTCAGTCATGGTCGCGGAGTAACCTTCGCCCGGGAACAGCACAAAAATAAATTATTGCCTATTGTAACTATGAGTTTAAGTGAAAGTAATTTAAACAACCATTAGGATATTACGTACACGCTACGTCACGTAATTTAAGTGTTTTCAACCTTTACTGTTTGTGGGTGTACTTGTACTAATGTATTATTTCTACTTAGTATCGACCACGTGGTTTCAAAATTACCCTCAATATTTATACCTCAACATTTTATACATTTAATAATTATAGCATATCAATTTTTTATTTAGTGCAGCTTTTACAAGGCTAAACCAAACCGGCCTATAGGTATACTAATTGAAATACTGTACCTCTACCATGAGTTTTTGTTACAAGCGCACATGACATAACTACAGTAGTAAACGTAGAAACGCAACAGGAATAGTTATCTATACCATACCTATTATGAGTATTTCTAAATTTCACTATAGAGTCTATCGAGCACTCGATAAGACTTATAGTTTTAAATCCGTTATATTGGTATTAGTTACTAATATCTTTATCTCTTTCTTCCGTATAGAAAAAAGAAAGAGTAAACATGATGACTTTCGAATGAAGTGAGGTCTAAACGAAGTTTAAAATAATCCGACAAAAATGCAAAGCAGCATATTACAGTGTATTCATGCGAGCTCAAGAACTTCTAAATTTTTTCAATTTATTCCGTCAGTTTAAATGTCTAACTTAAGTTGTTGTCAAACACCTGTGAAACAATCTTATTGTTTAATTGTTATACAATAATTCTAAAACAACAAAATATAAAAAATGAGAACTAATGCTTCCCAGTTCGAACTTATGGTGGATTATATGAAAAAGTAAGTGTTTATTTAAGTGTTATGGTTATTTATCTCTTTCTTTATTTACGTAAATCGTGATCATAATTTTATAAATAAATTGTATAATTTGTATTATCTTATTATATTATTTCGTAAATTGAATATAAAAAATAATATTGTTATATCGTAAATTGTGTTTTAGGAACGGGGCTATGTTCTACCAAATATAATGCAATTAAATAGTATATAAACCTAATAATTATAAACTTCTCGCACGATTTTTTCAAGTGAGTGACGCAACTATAATAGTAACGTTAAACAGGGTGACATCTGTCAAATATGTTACTCATGGTAGCGAATTGTATGAAAATATCGGCGCTCTAGAATGACATTTACGAGTGTAGTTAACTTAACTGTCCTGAGAAAACTTATGGTACCAAATATAGTAATGATAGTATCCGGTAGAGGCGCTGCTCAACTTGCCATACAAATTTTCTACTACACTCGCTAACGTGTATCGTCTCTGGAAACTCATGGTAGACGTACAGTAGACCTCACTTCATTCGAAAGTCATCATGTTTACTCTTTCTTTTTTCTATACGGAAGAAAGAGATAAAGATATTAGTAACTAATACCAATATAACGGATTTAAAACTATAAGTCTTATCGAGTGCTCGATAGACTCTATAGTGAAATTTAGAAATACTCATAATAGGTATGGTATAGATAACTATTCCTGTTGCGTTTCTACGTTTACTACTGTAGTTATGTCATGTGCGCTTGTAACAAAAACTCATGGTAGACGTACTGGTCTCGTTATACCCATAACGCTCGTTTCTAAAGTCTAATATTATGATTATCTATTACCACAAATGGAGCTTAGTCTTATTGTTAGGCACGTTACTACCAGTATTTGCATGAAAAACTAGTTCATTATACGTTATACAAGGCAAATTAAATAATATTAGATTTAATAAGATAATAAATTAGGACGTAAAGCTGGGCTTTTTTTATTGTTTGATATCTAATAAAAATCACTTAGCCTACCGCAGTCTACTCCTGGACATAGCCCTCCCCAAGTTCCCGCCAAACATTATGGCGCGAACTCATGTTGAGTAAAAATCGTGCGATATAAACATTTTTGTATTATTTATATATTAGGGGACTAGAACTGTAGGTTTTTGGGCTTGTTTGGGGTGTTACAGATTATATATTTATGAAGAAATATATTTACTGATACTGATTATGGTATCTATTTATTAAAGTAGGGCAGAACAGGAAATATCTTGCTCGAAATTTCGCAGCTGCTTGACAGGGGAAGTACCTCTACCTTACAGAAGCTCACAGCCAAATCTGTTTGCTCTTCTCAAGTAGTTTTGTGTTCTCCTCCTCTATTAAGAAAGGTAGCGGAGCTCCTGGATAGGGTCGATGGTAGAGTCGACAACACGTTCAAGACAAGGTGTTGCAGACCATAGGCATATCCGCTTACCATCTTGTGGACCATATGAAAAGAAACCGGAATATTCTCGAAAACAATCAAAATCAGACAATTTCCTATAGACATAAATCAGCTATATTTATCACCTTTGACTTAGAGAATTATCAATGATTGCTTTGTATTTTTTAATTACTCCAGTGACCTTTGCACATATCAAGCAAAACATATTATTTTAAAAGCCAGTTTGATATGTATTTATGTTGTTCTCAACGACATTTCCTTGTAACTATTCAGTTTTTATACTATTTATATAATTGTTATTGCAATGTTTTAATAAAAATTAATAACCTAATTTTTAACATTTATATATACTTAGATCTAAATGATTAGTACATAAAAGGTCGGATATGTATATAATTACAAATAACTAGATGTTTTTAAACTTGCTTATGTAAGTATTTTATAGAATTAAAACATATATCACATTTAAATAATATAAACCATGTTGAGGACAACTAAGCCTTATTATCTCGAGTTTGTCTCACAAATAAGGAATGGAGATAATGAAAGAATCACATTTCGTAATTCCGCAAGTTTTCTATGAAAACCGTTACGAAGCATTTTTTTTTCATTTAAAACATTCCAAACAAAAATATGTGAAGTTTGTTATTTGTTTACTATTCTGACCAATCATTGAGAACTCACGTGTACATAAAATATAACATTTTATTTGTTTATATAGTTCTGTTTTTTTTAACCAATATCTACATAATATTAATGTACTTTGAAATTTACAATAATTTTAATATTAAATTACATTCACCCTGTTAGATCCCACTGTTGGGCATAGGGCTCTTTCTCCACATAGGAGAAGGATTACAGCATAATCCACCACGCTGCTCCACTACGGGTTGGCGGATATGTACCTTACTATGAGTAACGATCGCTATCTGGTATTAATGATAACAACCGGAACCGACGGCTTAACGTGCTCTCCGAGGCACGATGGAGAGACCCATAAGGACAGACATACAAACCGGAAAGAAATATTTGTACAAATACAAATACCCAATCCGAGCGGGAATCGAACCCGCAAACTGTTGGTGTTTTGTGTCATATATGTATTTATGTAATTATTGTATGTAGATATAAAAGATTGTTCATTATCAGTATGCGCATCAAACAAATACATATATAATTTTGTAAAAGTTTGTAATATGTTAAAAACAGGAAAAGTCAGAATATCCGATTGCGTTTCCTTTAAATTTAGTTATTTCTACTTATTATTACTACTTACGGTGAAATCATTTGTATCCCTTTGACACCATTGAAAGCTATCATTATGTAATTCTAACAAAGAAGAAGAAGTTCAGCTGTCACGTGTTTTAATAGAAAGGAACGAATTGACATTGTTATCTATTTTTCTTTGTACAGAACCAATGCGTGCGATTAAATTTCTCGTCCTACCCTACTTTATCAGTTACATAATCACCTTTATTCAATACTGGGAGTATTCGCGGAAGCTAAGAGAATGTGACATTGTAGTAATATTTTCGTAATCACTGAATGAGGAATTGAAATATCGAATTTCCTAGACTAAATAGGAAGTTGATAAGCCTGCAATTTTTTTTGCACGTTTGTCACATCAGTTACAGTTATTTTGCGGACGAGTGTGGATGGATTTGAAGTGATTTGTGTTATTTTTTTAATGTTGTAAGTTCGATATAATCAGTGGAGTGGGTTTTCATTTATCATTTATATGTGCTTATTAGATTTATTATTTTTTGTTTCAGTGTTTGGTGTTTGTATAATATTAATAGATATTAATTTGTTATATTTCCGTTCTTTTGTAGAACATTTCCTTAATGCCTAAAGGTGTAGTTTTGGAACACATGTATTTATATGGGTAATTGTTTCTGGTCCGAGTGTATATTCTTTTGGTTTTTCTGTGTACCTCAAAGCAAATAAAATGTCGGTAATACTTATTATTTTAAATATTAGGTTGCAACCGTAAATCTCTATAGTCATCCTATATAGAAAATTTGTCCTTTTTCTCTTTTCAGCACTTTGATATTTATACGATTTTCTGTCATACATAACTTTCATCATATGTGCGTTTTCGAAGTTAGTAAAAAGACCTTAAAATACAATTATCTAGTGTATGAATTTCTAATTTTCGTTGATAAAGTTCTTTGAACTGGGAGTTTTTATGCCAAGCTTATCTGTAAAAATATTTATACACATATACATTACGAATTTACAGTGTATTACGCCGATCCACTATCGATAGCAAAAATATCTAAAAAATAAACAAATGAAAGATATAGATTGTGCAAAAAAAACTGCACCCAATATTTTTTTTAAATATATGCACATTAAATGAAAACTTCGAAGTAAATATATGTAGACCAAATTTTGTTTTTCAATTGTATGTTATCTACACATCTGAGATTTCATTTGTTTGTCTTATCACAAGCACACGTACTTGATAAGTTACGTATTACATTAAATGGATTAGAACGTTCGATAATTATGTAAAAATATTCGAAGAAAAGGATGTATTTATTATCATTAAATAGAATAAATAAATTGCTGAAGCTTCAGGATCTCTTTGTATTTAAATAATCAAAAGTAAATTAATTAAAAATATGTATTTATAATAGCATTGTTTTCGAACTATATCATTTTAAAAATGTATAACTATGCACATATTAAACTTAATGATAGTAGTTGGTTAATAAATAATTCACAATATAAAAGAAACACTATTGTAGAACAGTGTAGAACAGAGAGAAATATAACTCTAGGAAAGATATGGTATATTTTGTATATACATTGTGATAAAAAGGTTACTGTGTTTTGTTGTGCACTATCTTTTTCTATATAATACAAATATAATAAAAAGCAAAGAATACATACGACAATAAATTAATAAAATTAAAATAATGTTTAAACTGTACAATAGACAATATTTCATTACATTTTATGATATCAATTGATTTATACAAAAATATTTTTTTATTATTTTTTATTTTTTATTGGGAAACAAACAGCACACAACAATACAATTATTTCACAAAACAATAAACAATGTTTAAGCCACCAAAGTTTCCACTTAATATTGTAGAATACTAATACTATAACAACATTGTAGAATAATATAAGAAACTCACCAGTAATCCTTTAGTAAATGGTATTAAATGTAATATACTTTTTAAATTAGATTCGTGTGAAATCTTAAATTATGTACGGCAATGATATGCATGACGTCGCTACTTCTCTCAGTACACGCAATTACCGAGGTGACAACAAAGCTGTTGAGACACATAAAATAAAACTTGAATAAATAACATTACATAATGTTTTAGAACTGTTTTATATGTGTACACTTTGTCGTTTTGATTAGATTTGTGTGGTTTTGTCCCAGACAATTTATACAATGATTTGAAACGGTGACCGTAAAAGATTAGAATAGACGTTAGCTGGGGATGAAATACAAAAGTTAAAATAGAATTTTCTGTCTATCGTGTATATAATGAAGACATATTTATTATAAAGGAGTCATTTTCACCAGTTCTTGGTAAAGTTCGGAATATAACGCCGTACATAAATTCCAGATGAGCTATCACAGGGAATATACATATATCTGAAGGAGAAAAATGCCCTTAGGGCTATCGCCTCAACAATTACACAAACAATTGGTCGGTATTGGCACCCCCAAGTGCTGAAGCCGACATACGGTCTAGGACTGCCTACCCGGGCGTCCTGGATATCACCCGTAAATGGGTTCCCCTGCGATACCAAAAAAAAAAAAAAAAAAACAATTAAACTCAATTAATAAACTGCTACAATTAGTTTCAAAGGCTGCCAATAAAACTCTAACAAATAAAGTGAAGTTTGGTGGTGAAAACCAAAAAGAAGTATCAAATACTTTTATCTGTTGGATATCGTTATATATCAGGTTCCTATCTGACTAACACCATATCAGCAACCGGTCACACTGACTCTAATATACACGTATAATAGACTAAATTACTAACCTATGTACGTTTTCCGATGTTAGTTGTGAGTAGTTATAGTAAATACCCGCTTAAATGGACCAGTTTATAAATGTTCTACTGTTGAACAAAGATTCATATCTATGTAGGAATTTGTTCGAAGATAGTAAATGCACAACACGTTTATTTTATTACATTCTCATACTTTTTTAATTTCTAAATCGTGATTTTTCCATAATAGGTCTACGATGTCGTGCTGTTTACTATTTTTAAAACATCTGGTAATTAAAATGCAATACTACATTTTTATGAAAAAATTACATATCCATTTTGTTAAATACTAAAAGAAGCAGTAAAGTATAAAAAGTAACAGTAAGTATTCTAAATTAGCAATATAATAATTTCTACAATTATTGAAATATTCTAAAACTCGCTAGATAATAAAGTTTCGTAGTAATATAAATAACTAGCTGACCCGGCAATCGTCGTCTTGCCGCTAAACGCTATTAAAAATAGGGGTTGATGGTAGAGGGTTGAAAATTTAGGGTTGTATGTATTTTTTAATGTTGTATCATAAAAAATAGAAATTAAAAATTTTGTCTAAAATATAAAAAAAAAAATTTAGGGGTGGACTACCCCTAACATTTAGGGGGATGAAAAATAGATGTTGGCCGATTCTCATAGATACCGGATAAGCACAAAAAATTTCATCAAAATCGGTCAAGCCGTTTCGGAGGAGTATGGCAACGAAAACTGTGACACGAGAATTTTATATATTAGATATTGACAAAAATGATCTCTACGTGTGGACTTTTGAAGCAAAAACTTTGTACCCCTTTTTACGAAAATTGCGCGGACGGAGGAGTATGAAACGTACACTTATAGTGTATAATATGTAGGATTACATAATGCTAATATTTTTCTTATTATGCATAAAAAATACATTAAATCAATAAAAAAAAATACTCACGATACCATATATTTGACACACACGCGTCAATCAAATTGAGAATATATCATAAATTATAATATATTGATATTGTTTGTCTTTACCGAATGTCAAACATATGATAATCTATGCTAATATTATTAAGACGTAAAGTTTCTATCTTTGTTTGTTTGTAGGGGGTAATCTTCGCAAGTACTGATTCGATCATGAAAATTCTTTCACTAACAGAAAGCTATTCAGGAGTGCTATAAGCTATATTTTATTGTTGTTGAACAATAAAATCAGTGAAAAATAATAGTATAATTATGTAAACCAAGTCATAGAAATGCGAGCGAGATGAAAACTTTACTATATATTTGCATCACAAAAATAATAATTAACGCCCAACGAAGTGACCACGGGTCGTTTAGTAACTAATACTAATAGGTATATGTTCAAACTTATTTTTTTACTACTTATATAGAATTTCGAACAATGAGCGACTAGTAATAATAAATACATTTATGTGTGTGTAATGTGTAGCCCGTTGGTACAGTTTGTAGTGGCCTTGCTTTGTGCTCTGCGGGTTGCTGGTTCGATTACCACCTGTCTGGGTATAAAAATAATTGTATGCATGTATTATTTCTATATATCTATTTATCAAACAAGTCAGCAATGGGCTGTTACCTGTGACATAAGCATTAAGTTGCTTACCATAGGAGCAGACGACCGCATGTGCATGGGTATTATAAGATATTTATTTATATTTATTTATTTTAAATCCTAAATTCTATAAGACACTCCTCTTAAAATGTAATGAGTGCTCTTGTAAACTTTCAACATCTATTTTCCATCCGTCTTTAAGGAATTATCTTTAAGAGCCGATCTGTCTGTCAATATTAGAGCTTAACGGTAAATTAATAATTTAAATACACAAACAACGTGAATAAATTTGAATCTAAAAGAAATACAAATAAATATTTATATTTATATTTTATTGTATACAATCGATTTCATTTCGTCATACACACAAAATAAGTAAAAATATAATGAAATTGAAACAAATGTAAATTTATAATTTGAAAAACTTCATTATCGCAACGTTGTAAACAGAGGCCTTATCAAAATTTCATGATTCATAGTTTTATTAACAATTTTAACATAACTGCGGTCGACGGCCGGGAGTCAATGACCTAAGATTTATTTAGGTATAGACGTAAAACAAGGAAAGACCTAGTTCTTTTTTAAATTTTCTTATACATTTTATCGAGTGTGTATAATGGTATTCATGTCTATAATATTGACTTGAAAGTTTTTTGTTGATGTTCCATTTTATTTTATTTTTGCGAAACAAGATTGCTATAGCTAAAAGAATACCTATTGTTCAATAAGTACGATCTTAATAAGCCATCTCGTTGAAATGTGCTTGTTTTGCGCAAATGCTGAGAAAGTCGCTTTAATTATTACAGCATTTTGCGGTAGCAAAAGGTAGGAAATTTAACCTCTTGCTAATAAGGTCTTTGCAAATTGGAAATAATATAATTATATATACTAGCTGACCCGGCAATCGTTGTTTTGCCGCTAAACGCTATCTGAAAGTTTGGGTTGGAGGTAGAAAGGTGAAAATTTAGGGTTGTATGTATTTTTCAATGCTAAATATTCATAAATTAAAAATAAAAATTGTCAAAAAAAAATTAATAAAAAAATTGTAGTCCAAAACTATAACTAAAAATAGTTTACGACCGATTTTCAAACCTACCAAATATGCGCAAAAAATTTCATAAGAATCGGTCAAGCTGTTACGGAGGAGTTTGGGCCACCGAAGGAATTAAGTTCCCTAATTTTTCAAAGAAAAATTGGGAACCTTTGGGCAGAGGACTAAATAAGGAGTTTGGGATGGGGCGCAAAAATGTTATGAACATACACATGAACAATCGTTACGTAATTATTTGAATGGTTTGTTTATTATTTGCATTTATTTACACATATATTACTATTATTAAAATTAGATTACGTTTGGCAATAAGCCAATATTAAACTAACTAACTAGTATTAAAAGTAATTAATTAATGACAAATGTTAGAAAATTCTCTGAAATTTAGTACCTCATCATTCCAGCCTATTGCAGTCCACTGCTGGACATAGGCCTCCACAAGTTCACGCCAAAAATGCGTGAACTTATGTGTGTTGCCCATAGTCACCACGCTGGGCAGGTGGGTTGGTGACCGCAGTGCTGGTTTTGTCGCACCTAAGACGCTGCTGCCCGTCTTCGGCCTGTGTGTTTCAAAGCCAGCGGTTAGATGGTTATCCCGCCATCGGTCGGTTTTTTAAGTTCCAAGGTGGTAGTGGAACCTTGTTATCCCTTAGTCGCCTCTTACGACATCCACGGGAAGAGAGGGGGTGGCTATATTCTTTGGTGCCGTAGCCACACAGTACATTTTAAATTTAATAATTTAGTACCTATATTTGTTCAAATCTCAATGCGTCTTCTTATATTTTAATTTTTAAAGTGACACCAGACCCAATGTTTGTCGAGACAGCTAGGCTATACATAAAAATAAATGTTTTACACTCTGTAGTTCTGATGAAGGTTTGGAATCACACAGTACAATCAATAACGCCTAGATCACGCGCTGATCCTCTGTGTGCGAATGTGTCGCTTGATAAATAAATAGTCAAATAAATTAATATAATTTGATTCTTACAGTTACTTCGAAGTTCTGTTATTCTGATATTAACACACATGAATTGCTCGTGTTACCTAATTTACATTCTTATCGCTACCAGTAAATGTGGTAGCTTTATCTCGATAACAGTCGTGTTACGAGATGAATGTGTAAACACGGTCTTACTATTGTTTTCAATTTAGTGTGTAAACTATTACACTAATGATAACATGTAGAATTTTAAGAAATAATGCATTTGTGTACACACCTTTTTCAACTTTTTTCGTTTGAGATAACTCTTAATTTAAGATAAGCTTTCTGTTCCGGGGGTTGTCCGTTTGATTCAAGGAAGTATATATTTATTTACATATATATGTATTATTTATATGTACATTTAGAATAACAAGATACCTATCAGGATCAGCTGACTGAAACACAGCCAGTTTAGGGACAGACGATTGTGTGTGTATATTATATATATTTATCAAATGAATTTCAACGGTACTAAAAAGAACACATTATTAATCTCAATATCCATTTTTATAAGGTGTGGGGGGGAAAAGTAGCTATGAACATTTATGGGAACAAAACCACGGTCTTTAGAAATCAATTTATACGTTTAACGGTAAATCGTAAGTTCTCTGATTTTGAACCGTTTACTACAAAAAACAGAAAAAGGAGAAACTTTTTAAATTTGTATAGTAAAGATAATATGTATAATTTTTATAAGACAAATTTGTTAGCCATTAACAAATGACTGCGTTCATACAAAATTAATAATTATTATTTGTGTTAATTCTACACCAGTTTATGTGCCATAATTTCAATATGGGTGAATACGCATAGTAACATCAAGCCAGGAAATAAATGCTATGACGATATTTATTAATTTAAATATTAGTAAATGCTATATTACAATGTTGATAACACGGATATACAATTCGCTTGAAGTAAACGACATTAATGACGATAACAACTAATTAACTGTTGACTCAAATATGTTACTTATTAAAATGTAAGTTTGCTTGTTGGTTATTTAAATTGTTTTTAATTTTTTAAACTTTAAATTATTGAATTTGTTTGTTTTATTATTATTTATGACTTAAAAAGTACTAAGTTTAAGGACATATACTTTTAATATTTTGTTTTAATGAACGTTAGTATTTTAATAAATTTTGCAATGTTTCACAACTCTAGTGATTCACCTATGATTAGCGGTAAAGTAGACCAAACCATACAAGTGTAAATATAAGATTAGAATCACTAGGTGTCATGTATATTTATTTATTTTTTCGAAATGAATTCTTTTGTGAAATGGTTTCCTTTTGCTTAGCGTCTCAATTTTTCTAATGCAATGAATGAAAATAATTCTTTCACAGATACAAATACGAATACACATATTACCTTTCTTAGTAAAGAGACGTTTTAACACTAACGTACAACAATATTTCAAATTTGATTAAAAAAATTAGTGAATAGTGTTCAAATAATCTTTTAAGCTCTATCACATAAAAAACCTAATAGGTGTAAATATGTTGAAATTTTACATAACAATTTTGACTCGATAAAATTTAAGAATTTTAGACCAAAATAAAAAATTTTGAATATTAGACCAGGTTAAGAAATCAATGTCTTAGCATAAACGTTTATTTATTAAATTGGTAATAAGTTATATACTTAATTTGTTTTCTTTTGTTTCAGTTGTCGGCAGCAGCAAAGTTCCTGGCCGGGTATGGAGCCGCAGTCGACTTCAACATTAATGATTTGATCATATAGCGAACATAAATGCGAGAGGCTGCGTCACACGTGATATTATGACGATAACTCTCGCATACTACATATAAAAGACAAATTAAAGTTCACAAGCTGGAGTCATCAAAAATTGTATTTTTGTTGCGAGCCGGTATTGTTCGATCACGCGAGTGATAACGATAACACGACGATTCCTTAACTAAATCTGTCGGGTCTGTTCTCGTTAACCGATATCTATAGATAAAAATCGTTTTCGTATTCATACAGTGAGGGATCGTGGTCGAGCGCCTACGTGCTTATCGTGAGATACGTAGTGACTACTAGTGTCGTGTTTTAATTTTATTTTTGTTTCAAAAATCGAATGTGCTTTTTCGTGTTTTAAAATGCGTGTGCAAAATATATGGTCTCGTTTGGCGACGCTGAGCTGGTTCGTCAGCTTTGTTGGCTGTCACTCGCCGGGCAGCGAGCTAGACTCGATCAGATATGGACCGACCGACGACAGATTTGGAGGTGATATATACACGGTGGCCAGGATCAACATTACATATGAGGACGAGCATGGAGAGATGTACACCGAAACATCAGAGGTAGGAATACTTAATAACTTAAAATTAGAATGTTTATCAAATAAAATCTGACATACAAAATAGGATATTTTACGTAATGTTAAGTGATAAATACAAATCTCTTAAGACGAAATACAATTGCTTCTTATCTATGATTGAAAGGGGTTAGGAAGGAGGGGGGAAAGTAACTGAAACAGACATGGATAATATTCATAACGAGAAATAATATTATCTTGATATTTAGATAAATTCTTAATATCATGCTATCCAAATCATTTTGCGTCAGCAGATCTTAATGGAACCGCAATATTTCAATAGTTCATTTTAAGTAATTTGGCGTTCAGTACTACTTATAAAGATAAGATTATAGACGCCAAAAATTCGTGAAGGCGTACATAATGTGAATGGGACCTTCTCGTTTTTTGATAACTTGTACCGGTGCTCCCAAAGATAACCATGGAACGCAAAAATGTCCCGTCTTTCGAAATGGCGCAAAAATTTTGTGTTATATATTATTAAGAATAATTTAAAAACTACTCGATACGAGAAGCATCAGTATTCGGATAAAAAAAGAATCATCAAATTGATACACCCTGTAAAAAGTTATGAGGTAATACACCAAAAATACAGTCGAATTGAGAACCTTCTCCTTTTTCGAAGTCGGTTGATAACTAAATAAACCTGCTAATAAAAAAAACGATGACCCGTTTGAATCGAAACAAATATGTTCAGTTGGTCACGTTATGTAGGTATGGCCACTGCCGTAAATTAATTTATTCAGCATGTTTACAACTTAATTATGGAGTTCTGGACCTGTATAAAAAATGTGATATTTACATAACTTTACTTTTTACGTGACCTTATTAAAAAGGTCTTCTCCAATACCACAAAAATGATCCTGATATAGTACAAGTAAAATTTTAAAAACAAAAATCGAATGTAACGCTTATGTCTCCCGCCTGTAATATTTCATTGTTGGGCCTATGCCCATATTATGCCTCTTTCCCCATGTAGGAGAAAGACCAGAGCTTAATCCACCACGCTGCTCCAATGAGGGCGGGTATATATGTACATGATAACAACCGGGACCGAGAGCTTAACGTGCTCTCCGAGGCACGATGGGGAGACCCACAAGGACTGCACAAACACCCAGACCACGGAAAACATCTGTATGGCCAATATAAATGTTTGTCATGTGTGGGGATCGAACCCGCAAGCGCCAGCGCAACAGCTACAAACTAGTGCTGTGACCGTTGCGCCAACGCGTCATCAATGTATGCTTATGTCTAGGAAGTATTAATTATAGGATCTTATTAATTAATAATTATGAACTATTAAAGCAAAGTATCTTCTTTTGAAACCGAAATACAAAGTAAATAAATAAAGACCATTTCGGTAAACATCTTAATGTTTTTAGAGGCAGTCATTGAACTCTGTGACGTCACATAATAATAGTGTGTCGTAACGAACGGATGGTGTTCTAACTACAAGGTAAATGTGACATAGTTTAGAAGATAAGCGGAAAGAGATGAACCTATTATATAAGTATACTACGTGAAACTAAACCTGCCGTCAACGTAGTCATCTAAAAATAACAAAATAAGGTGAAGTGGTGCGTGTGTCGTGTCGGCGCCTACACACTGGCGGTTTACGGGTTCAATTCCTGCTGTGGATATTTGTATTTGTACAAATATTTCTTTCTCGTTTGGATGCCTGTCCTTGTGGGTCTCCCCACCGCGCCTCATATATACCTAATACTGATCGTTACTCAAAGTAGGGAATATATCCGCCAACCCGCAATGGAGCAGCGTGATTAAGCTCCAATCCTTCCTACATGTAAAAGAGACCGAATCGTATGTATATATATATATATATATATATATATATATATATATATATATATATATATATTTCTTAGATTTGCCCGGATCAGCAAGATTAATTTTTTACTTTAATCACGTGTTGATACCATATCATAATAAAATGCTTTTAAGACTTAACCATTGCAAATTTTCGTTTAATGCCAGCTAAAAATAAAATAAAATATATTTTCTCACTAGACTACTTTTAATATCACAAACTATTTAATAATAAAATACTATAAATTGGACTACTTTTAAAATATACAAATTCTAAATGTCAATATGTGCTTACAATGATAAACATTCTAAATAAAGCCATTATATAACAGTTTATAATTACCTATACACGTATTTTTTTTTAATTTCATTTTTTTTAACATTTCCCATTACTTAAACATAGCTAATTATTTATTAATATAATTGCTATTACGATATTTACGAAAAAAAAACCAAAACTATTACTTTGATAGAATGAGGTCCCCTAAAAATATTTTATATGGACCTCTATGCTCTCAACCTCTTGGAGTAATGTAAAAATATATTGTATTGAACCATATTGATATTTAATATTTGCACACCGTAAGGTAGAATATGTTTGGACTATACTAATGTTAATCTCCTAAAACTTCAACACCATGTTCTTTCAAATAATTTTTATTATTATTATTATAAAATTTATTTACTTTACGTATATTTTATTAATAAAAAATGTCTGTCTATTATATTCTCATCTGTAATTGATAAGTGATCAAATAGTATGTTGAATCATTTTACCCATAAATATAATTTTGAAAATAATCGTTATGTACCGACGACGTCTCGTAATGTTAATGATTCATTATATTTAGAGTATTTACATATACACGAGCGTTATAATGTGACAAATGAGATATGTTAGTGACAACGGAGTACGAGATAAATACGAAGTTAATGACACATTTACATTTGGATAAACTATCTGCTGGGTAGTTCTAATAACAACGAAAACAACAATTTGTTACAATAACTTCTCTATAACTATTTCCGTGCTACATTATTTAACCACGACCTATAACTAAATCTATACTAATAGAGCAAAAGATAAAGCAGAAAAGTTTTGTTTGTTTGTTTTACGAAATTGAAAAATTCTATTTGTTTTTAACCGACTTCAAAAATTATTTAAAATTAATTAATTATTTTATTTTATTTTGTTTACCGATTGCCAATTTATGAATCGATTTTGATAATTATTTTTTTGTTGGAAAAGAGATATCCCAGGTGTGGTACCATGATAAGGAAACCAGGATCTGATGATGGAAACCCTTGAAAATCGTAGTGCCGACAAGTGCGTTTGTTATTTGTATTTCGTCTACATACGTTGTATTACTTTTGGATGTAATTGAAGTCGGTTTGCGAGCAAGCACAATTATGGCTAGTCTATTTACAGAGAAGTTTACAGGCTATAATATATAATATTTCTCGGTAATTAGCAAAACAATTACATAAACAAAACAAAAATAATAACTTTTTATTTACTATAAAAATAGAATGTAGATCAGTTCGATAACCTTGTTATATTGGAACTGTCGAAAAACGTAAGTAACATTACTTATATATATAAGTTGGTAAATCTAACGTGAAAAATAACCTTCAAAAAAAGCTAATACTCTATATTATTTTAAGATAATTACGTATGTATATCATAATAATATTTAAAAACTGAAAAGTTAGTTTGATTGTTTAAACGCGCTAATCTCAGGAACTACTGGTTCGAATTGAAAAATACTTTGTGTTAGCCCATTTATCGACGAAGGCTTATAGGCTATCTAACGTTTTAGTATAATTTTTTCTCAAACTAACGCGTGTTAAACCACTGGCCACAGCTAGTATAATATATTTTAACGAAGTTTTTCATTTAAATTGAGTTCTTACGAATGGCACAAAAAAAAACTTGTTATTTTATCTTTAAAATATTTCGTACTAAAAAAACTACTAAAATAAATTAAACTTTAAGTGATAATACAATGAAAAACGCACAAGTAGAATTCATTATAATTTTTATACGAAATAAAATAACATATAACACATATAGATTTGTTTATATTCAATTTCTTGCCCCAGAGTTCGACTTTGGCATGTCTCCAGTCACAACTCACTACTAAGCCAGAAGTGTGGCACTCGTAAATAACAAAACAAACCGTGAACTCCAAAGAAACTGGAAATAGAATTTTGTTTTTTTTTTTTAATATCGGACTCAGCGCCGGCCCTAGGATGTGGCGCATTAGTTCAAATGTGTTACAACAATTTCATATCTGTTTAATACATATAATACTGTATACTATAAGCACTATGGATAAAACTCAAAAACCTAGTTTCCAATATTAAAAATCACTTGTAGCAAAGAGGACGGCTCGCCTAGCAGGTTTCTCCTTCCAATCATACTGCGTCTGTCCTCCACTTTAAGTTCATCGACCTTAGCATCAGAACCACTGGAAACTCTAAGGGTTCTTTACCACCTTATAATATTGAATATTAAATGTTTTACTATAAATCAACTAAGAAAGCTAAATTATAAGCCGAAAGGAGTACGTATTTTTACTTTTTTTTTTGTACAAGTTCGCTTTTATTTCTTTCACTTTATTTTGACGACGCGTTGGTGCAGCGGTCACAGTACTGACTGTTGCGCTGGCGGTCGCGGTTTCGATCCCCGCTTACGACAGATATTTGTATTGGCCATATAGATGTTTGTCGTGGTCTGGGCGTTGTGCTTGTGTATTGTGTGTTTCCGGACCCCCAACACAGGAGAAAATCTTACTGGTGACCGTTGAGTGTGAAGCGTTATTTATTATATAAGAACTATATAAGTTGCGAAATGTTGTGAAAATGTATATGCAAGTATACACTAGGGATACCCCAATTAGGGTTTCAAAGCTTTTTCTATGACAGATTTCGATCTGTTTCCATACTCTATCTATCTCTAAATTTGCTTACTATATAGAGATACAATTTTGACGTAAACGTCAAACAAATTGTGTCAAACACCTATAGCTTGTAAGCAAACCCGAGAGTATAGAGAATGAGTAGTACTCTGAATCTCTATCTACACCAAATTTATTGTACTTACTTCAATATTATTATATCCATACTTAGTGCAACCGTGGTTTGTGTATGTGGCGTTAGTCTATAAGTCGTTGTTACACTTATTATTATGATTTTTTTCCAATGGTGACGTAATAAAAATGATTGTATGAAAAAATACCAAATTATCTATCGATGCTCTGATGAGGATTGCGGAGGACCGGGATGTTTGGCGCGAACTTCAGGAGGTCTATGCCCAGTAGTGGGCTGCGATAGACTGAAGTAGTCGTGCCTTGCAACTGCATATTAGCAATTATTATCAATGTGTCGATGATAACGGTCAATTATCAATTAAATAATAGTATGTAACTTATTACTAAATAAGTTAGTAAGTACGTATCAGTTAGTTCAGCTTATTAAAAAAGAAAATTATAATATAGTAGGAACGATCCTGTTCTGTGATCCTGATCGTATCTATACTAATAATATTATAAAATTGAAGAGTTAGTTTGTTTGTTAAAATACGCTTATCTCAGGAATTACTGCTTCAAATTGAAAAAATATTTTTGTGTTCAGTAGTCCCTTTACCAATGACGGTAAAATCAATTCTCTCAAATTACAAGGGTGTAACCGCTGGGCACAGTAATTTATAGTACTAGTTGAACCGGCAAACTTCGCCTATAACCTGATTGTTTTGAAGACGAAATTTTGTTTAGGTTAATTATAAAAGAAATTGTATTATACGAGCTTAATAATAAAAGAGTTAAAGTTATGTATTATAGTTAAGGATAAAAATTTTCTTAATAATATTGGAATTTATAAAAACCAGATTAATTAATTATGTATATTATATACTTATAAAATATATATTTTGTGTGAAATCGAGAACTTAAAAGTAATAATAATTTATATTTATTAAATACCTCTTTAAATGCGATAAGTTTTTGTATTAAATTCTTTCTTGAGAATTAATTGTTTGATACATTAATGCGATAAACAAGTAGGTTTTACGTCAATTGTATAACGAATAAGTAAAGACAGCCGTTGTTTTCATTTTGTTTTAATTGTTTTTGAAGACTAGTTAAATAATGCCAGGAGTGTTATTTTTACTGCTTATAATGATTCAGTTTCGTTTTGTATATTTTAAATAAATAATAAATGAAGGATTTAAATTCTGTATTTCGATTTTGGAGCCACAGACGTTTAACACAATCATAAATATTCAGGCACCATATAAACATCGGTGTGAAATAGATATCCAAAAAATTTGTTGTGGTCATGGATCAAACTCGTTATCCTTAGCGCATTATTCATTATTCTGTGACTATATGTCATGTAGTTACATTCCTATAAGTTCTAAATGACTCAAAATGACTAGATTTTATTTAAATAAAGCGTAACAAAATAAACGTAATATATATTTTCAATAGGATTTTTATTTTATACAGTATAACTTACTATTAACCTAGGAATATGAAGATTCTTTGTCATATAGTCTTTTCGTAGCAAATATGATATTATTTTAAACTAAATTTTCAATAGCTCTAAACTGCCTCCTGTAAGATTTTTTTTATTATTTTTTTTTTATTTTTATAGAAGAGCTACCATCAGAGGATTAGCAGGCGCGTTGCCGACCTTTCAAATAGTTTACTAAAGACTAATAAATTATGAAACAGAACCTGATGGGTTAAGATAAAACAATATATTTATGTTCATAATACTCGCATACAACGCTGATGGTAATACCAGTTCCTATGATACAGGAAATCTTTATAATCCAGTGATAAATATATTAAACGTTGTCAGTGACTGGTTGTGAGATAATAAGTATTAATATGGAAAGTAACTGCTAATCACAAAAATCGAGAAAAAAATCGTTGATAAAAAAATTATCTTATGTTGAATTTGATTAAAGCGTGCGTAGTTTAAATAATTGTAATTTTCCTTTTTGGAATATTCTAAATTACGGCGCATTTTTTTTTAAATTTTCCTTTCTTTAAGAACCTTCTACAAATTCTTAGAATTTTTTTTATCAAATTACCCAATTAGCATTATGATTCATGATATTGAGACTTATTAAGTGGTCGCATGTTAAGAATAGATGCTGAAAGTTTCATTATAAACTGTTAATAATAATTTTATTCAGTGATTAAATCCAATCGATATTCTTTGTTCTTTGCGTTTTATTATACAAAACTTTAATTAATACCCAAGATATGCCAAAGTACAGTTTACTAAATAGTTACTACGTGCCAAAGTGTCATTGTATAGGATATTGAATTCAGTACATTTAAAGTGTGGATCGAATAAAAGGCATTTAATGACGTATTTAGTTTATAGGTGTTTTATTGCCTGCACGAGTGGGTTAACCGACTTATCGAATGACTATATGAACATATTAGATGCGACATTAATATGGTTAGGATTATTAACATATCACTCAACTCAACGACCTTGTTTAGTCACTATCGTCACCCGATTAATGAATAATTATTTTGTAACAATTACTCATTGTTTGAATACACAATCGTTACTTTGTTAAATTTTTAAACAATCGTAATGCCGTGTGATGTTATTCTTGTACTTTTTTTATCAGAAAGAAGTTTTGCCTTGAAAGGTGTTTCTTGAAGGAAAGATATCGCTAGTGAACTGACGATTTTTCACTCTTTTAAAATGGAATTTACATATAAAAATATATGTATTGTAGACTAGCATTAGCTTTCACGTTTGCTTCTATTCGTTTCCCCTTTTAATCTAATGTGATTCTTGCAAATGCAAACATATTTAAATTTTCGTTTAACTAACAGTTAAGTTACAAACACAGTTCATTTAACTAAAAGTAGTCTTTTAAGTTACTAAAAAAGTTGAATTCTGACATAACCAGCAAAGAGCAAGAACGTCGTAACTTGATTTTAATGGTTAGTCATTGCCCAGTTAAAGGTTAACCACATACCTACATTATGTGTTTGCCTTTCGAAGGTACTACTGTTTTATAAATAAAATGTTTTTTTTTTTTTGTGTAGTCATGACGTTAACTTAAATAAGGCGATTTTTTAACATTTGTAATCACGTAAGTCTAAAAGTAATTATAAAAATATGTAAAATTAGAAATATTAAGCACTAACTAGCTATACCCGTGCGAATAATTCGCACTAATTAAGTATAATAATTATCACTTTACAAAATTACAAAAAAAGTATTTATATGTGAGTTGATTTGAAATTGAACAAAAAATTTACCGACCGTCAATCATGTTGACGTTGTTTCAAAATTAAAGCCGTCAGATGGCAGAATTGCTGTATTGTGTCTCAATGTATATCTATGTATATAATTTTAATAATTAATTGATTTACAAAAACAAAAGCAATAAAAAAATTTTTGTTGTGGAGGCCGGTAGAGCAAGCTATCTTCTTCTTCTTCTTCTTTGCCTGGCTCTTTCCCATTTCATTTGGGGTCGGCCCTCCGTATCATGTGCCTCCAGACAACACGGTCCTGGGTCTTTTCTTTGGTGACTTGGGCTTGTTTGAGGTTCTTATTTACTACAGCGATCCATGTGAGTCGGGGTCTTCCTCGTCCTCGGGGCTTAGTTTTAATATCCAGCACTTTTCTGGTCATGTGGTCAGATGGTCGCCTCATAATGTGTCCGTACCACCGCAGGCGGCTCTCCTGTAGTTTTTCTGGGATAGGTCTTACTTTGAAGGTTCCTCGTATATGTGTGTTTCTGACATGGTCCAGCCTAGTCACCCCACCTGCCCACCTGAGCATCTTCATCTCTGCGCAGTGCAGTTGGTTTTCGTGCTGCTTTTTGAGAGGCCAGCATTCAGCTCCGTATTTCATGGCTGGTCTGACGGCTGTTTTGTATACTCGTCCCTTTATGCGAACGGGCATTCGGCTGTCACATAGCACGCCGGACAGTTCTCTCCATTTCATCCACCCAGTATTTATACGGTGGGTGACATCAGTGTCTATTGACCCATCCCCACTGATGATTGATCCTAGGTACTTGAAATGGTCCACTTCTTTTATCTGGGTATGCTGAAGAAATATGGTGTGTTTGCTGTTGACGCCACTAAAGTTACAATGCATGTACTCGGTCTTCTCTCTGCTTATTCGCAGACCTGATGTTTCCAAAGCTTCCCTCCACTTTTCCAAAATCTGCTGCAGGCTGTTTGCATCTTCACTGATGAGGACGACGTCGTCCGCATACAGAATGTCCCATGGTGGCGCTCGTTGCAGATGTGAGGTGAGATGGTCCATTACAATATTAAATAGCAGAGGGCTGAGTGCGGAACCTTGATGCACGCCAACCTTCACACCAAACTCATAGCCTGTTCCCGCTGGAGTTCGCACTTTGGCTGATACTTGGTGGTACATATCTTTGATAAGCATTATGTAATGCTCGGGCACACTCTGAGCCCTTAAAGCACGCCAAATTAGTTCTCTCGGTACCCGATCGAAAGCTTTTTCTAGGTCGATGAATATCATGTGTAGTCCGTTTTGTTGTCTCTGTACTTTTCCATCAAGGTTCTGACCGAGTGTATAGCATCAATTGTGGACATACCGGCAGAGAATCCGCATTAGTTTTCAGTGACGCTAGCTATTTCAAGTAGCCTTTAATTGATGACTTTTCCCCATATTTTGAAGGAATGTGAGATCAGCTTTATAGCTCTGTAGTTGCCGCAGAGTCTTATATCACCTTTATGTTTATAGAAAGGGATGAGAAAGCTTTTCCGCCATTCGTCGGGAATTCCATCAGCTTGGAACTTGTTGAAAAGTTTAGTCAGAAACAGTACGCCAGTATCTCCCATTCGCTTCCAGAATTCAACAGGGATATCGTCAGGACCAGAGGCTTTATTATTTGTCATTCGTTTGATTGCCAGAGTTATCTCTTCCGGCTTTATACAAGGGATAGGGCCTTCTGTAGCAGGAATATCTTGTGGTGCCTCACTGGGGGAAACCTCATTTAGCAACTCCGTGTAGTATTCTGTCCAGCGGTCTCTGATGTCTTTATTTGATGTTAGTAGTTTACCTTGTTTATTTTTGATAAATCTGTTTGTGGTAATATCCCTACTACTTTGGTGTTTGCGTTTTGACAACTTAAAAATTTCTTTATCATTTAAAGCAATTATCTATAAAATGTATATAATTTATGTGGAGTGATTGTGAGATTTTTTCTAAAAAGGGAAGCAAACATCCTTAACCTTAGCGTATTAATATTAATATATATGATGATAATAATAAGTAAAGAAATTGACGGCTTAATAAAGTAAAGTACAAAGCTAATTTTAATTTTAGAAAAACTTTCTTATAGCCATAATAACGTCAGAGCAATCAATCACTTGAAGATTGGTTGCTACATTTCAAATTATTTTACTTCATTTTAAATTAATATATGTATTATATAAGCTAATATTAGTTTGTATATAAAATTTATTGTACATAAATAAAGTACAGTTAAGTAATAATGATAAAAATGTACAAAAAAAAAAACAGTAACCGCTGTGGTTCTATTTTAAGATCAGAGCACTTTTAAACTGTACGTCTAATTCACTTTAATATAATGGTCATTGGTTAACTAAGATTGTCCGCAATTAGAATCTAAATATAGCTCGAGGAGTAAGTCTAAAATATTTTCGATTGTGTTCTAATATTTTTTTTTTTTTTTTTTGTATTCGTAAATGTTATAGAATTTATCCGAGTGCATTGGCCTTATGAAATCAATTATATCTGGCGGATTGCCATTTTCTCACTAAAATTTATTTTGTAAGGTGACACGTGAGTGTATAATATCATTAATTTATTGCTTTTGTAACGCAAATAAAAAAAAAATATTTAAACTTTAAACTCTAATGTGTTTATTATGATCTAGAATACTTTACTATTAAAATCGTATCGTGCTCCACTTTACCATTATAGCTAATGAGCTATTATTAATGGACTTAATTTGTTTGTAATAATTATTTTTTTATGTGTAATACCCGCACATGAGGAAATTATACACATTTTTAAATGTCTTATAAAAATAACAACGGTCGGTATTTTTGATACGATATTAAAAATATTTATCCATGGACTTATATCGTATTTGACTGTAAAGAAAACATTAGCACATGAAAACTGAAGATTAGGTCCTAAGAAGCAAAACTCCTATTTTATAATATTTTGTGCTAGATGAATCGACAGTTTCACCCGCGTTTACTGTAAACTGTAGGTATGGAACTCGAGGTGTTTTTAAGTCGTACAGAGTATTAAAAGGAATGTGTAGTTTTTAAGTCGGATTCATTAATCCTGCGAGGAATGTTAAAAAAACAGGTCTTTTATACTAGTTATATTATTTACTCAAAGCTAAAAAATATATTGCATATTATTGTGCTCAGTTTGCGTTAAGATTCTTATAATTGCTAGTAAATAATTTTAATGTATATTTATATAAAATATTTCTATGAATATTTATCTTCCTGATAAGAAGCTACATATTAAACTGTAATGAATAGCTGACTAAATTTTAAAAAGGATATCGTTTAGTACGACATGAAGCGAGCTTAAAATTAATGAATTTTAAATATTCCTGATAAGAGTTTGTACGTGATTAAAAATGTAGTACAATTTTCACTGTATATAATATACTAGTAAAATAAGGAATGAACAATGTGCTCCACCTTACACCCAGTTGTATGAGCTTTATCGAAAATCACTCACTCACTCACTTCTGCCTATCATACTCCACAGCTAGACAAAGGCCTCCCAAAATTCGCACCAAAAAAGGCGCGAACTCATGTTTGTTGCCCGTGTTCACCACGCTGGGCAGGCGGGTTGGTGACCGCAGGGCTGGCTTTGTCGCACCGAAGTCGCTGCTGCCCGTCTTCGGCTTGTGTATATCAAAGCCAGCAGTTGGATGATTATCCCGCCGTCGGTCGGCTTTTTAAGTTCCAAGGTGGTAGAGGAACTGTGTTATCCCTTAGTCGCCTCTTACGACACCCACGGAAAGAGAGGGCGTGGCTATATTTCTTACTGCCGTAACCATACAGCACAAATACATATATTGACTACGGAAAATTACAAATACGTAGGTATTTGTAATTTTCCGTACTCCGTTTGTAATTTCCGTTCCTTCAAATGGGGGGTTCAGTAGGTACTATAGATAACACCATACACCCACTGATACCCCATTTGAAGGAAGGCAGTTAAGAGTCGAACAGCGTATATTTTAAATATTTTGAATAATTTATGACGAGCGAGTCCGATGGTTCCAAATATAAGACGTCCATTAAATATAACGGGAGCATTCTTGTTTGCCAATGTCAACGCTAGCTCCTGAAAATAAACACTGTTTATCACTGCCTCGAAAATTTTCCGCCTGAAAAGAGTAACGCTTTTATTTAATCTAATCTTTCAAACGTTTTTAATCGTCTTAAACAAAAAGACTGCTGAAGAATTTAACTGTTGTACAGATATACAATTTTTGAAGATAATTTCTTAGATGTGTTTATATTATTTTATGGTGATTCAATTACATTCAGATCATGTTGTCAGTAGTTGTCGATCATGTTGTATGTAATCCTGCACCGAATAATACGCTTTACGGTACTTTTAATGATTTAAAACTTTTACTTGCTATTGTTATTCTAACAAAATTATAATCATGATCATCATCATCATCATCATCATCAAAGTCCACTGCTGGACACAGGCCTCCACAAGTTCGTGCCAAAAATGGCGTGAACTCATGTGTGTTGCCCATAGTCACCACGCTGGCAGGCGAGTTGGTGACGCTGTTGCCGTCTTCGGTCTGTATTTCAAAGTCAGCAGTTGGATGATTATCCCGTCCAGTAATTATAAAACAATCAAATTATTAAACCAAGCTAGATCAATCGATAAACTATTGTTATTGCGCCGACTATATACATATATTTTTAAAGTATAAAAATTAAAACTGAGAATAGATCACACGATGCACTTTTCCGACCGACTTCCAAAAAAGGAGAAGGTCCTCAATTCGACTGTATTTTTGTTTTTTATGTATGTTACTACAGAACTTATGACTAGGTGCACGGATTTCGATGATTTCTGTTTTATTCAAAAAGTGATGTGTGTCATGTGGTCTCATTTAAATTTAATTGCGATCTAACAAGTACTTTTCGAGTTATAGCTAACAATGCGTATGTATTTACTTGATACTTTTTCGTCTACTTACTATACTCGTTTACAAGCAAAACAATTATTTGTGTACATTTTTAACATAAAGACTTACATATCACGACATTGCAAAACAATCCTATATACTCGTAGTCAGTTCTCATCCAGTATAATTGGCTTTTTGTATTCTAAATGAACTGTAGCACATATTTCACTATCGACTACCGGAGGTCTGTCTACATTACTAGCTTATCACTCCCTACTATTTTAATTGAATTGTTTGCGTCCACAATAACAAATGAAAACGTCAATGTTGCTAATAATAAAACGGTATTCTTATTTGCAGTAACAACGCATTATGAACTGTAACATGAGTAAATAACGTCAGTAATTGCTTGTATTTTATTTCACGGTTGGTTTGCGTGATATAAGGAACGGTGTACACTGCGTCTTGGTTTGCGAATAAGACATTTTTTTTAATAATTAAAATCGAAAATGACTATGACAAATTCTATGTATCTCGCAGAAAACTGTTTCATATTGACAAGCTATTGGAAGGCTAGCATTTTTTTGAACAACTAAACAGTTGTTTAGGTGGCTTTTACTAGACTTAGAAATACAGCTTGCTCAAAATTGTTCATAAGCAACAAAAGCTTTTCTCGTGGTTTATTAAGTTTTTTAGAGGTCCTACGTTTCGGATACTTTACGGAAGTGTCCTCCGATAAAATCCAAAAAGTCGTTTCATTATACCTAATGTTAGAAAGCTTTTTTATTTAGCGCCTTATCTTACGCTTGAATGTATTTGGAAATAAAATCACGCTAAGGACACAAAAAGTTTTCATATTTTCTTAAATTTATACTTACAACAGTCATTTTTAAATAGAACTCGTATTAGTTTAACGAAATAAGTAAATCTTTTATTTATGTCAAATAGGCAAATATTGATATTAAAAAAAGTTGTGGGAACGGCTTATTATAAAAAAAGTCGAATTTTGATCAAAGCTTGTAGTTGTAATATTTAGAATTATTATTTCCATGGTTTATTGATCTCTAGTGTATATACAAATATTATTTGTGAATAGCTATAATATATAATATAGCATACTTACACATTTATTTGTTACTCTGTCTCAGAATGTTGAACCGATTACTATAAAACTTGGCAGGTATGATATTTATTAACTACTTTATTAGTATATTTTTCTATTATATAAATATAATAAAGTTATTAAAACTGCATTGGTTCTTGTAAAACGTGTCGGTTCGGTAAATTTTATATCTGACTCTACTACGACTGCGTGTGTGTCAGACGAGGTTTGACTGGCTTTTGTTTTAATTTCATAACTACTCATAATAACTCTAAATAAAACTGAATACAGTCTGTTTCCTAAACAAATAATACAATTATTTAATAGCATTCTTGTACTAACTCTTTAATTCAATAGTTGTCGGTAGGTACATACGTACATTGTGAGTCACTTCGCATTTTCATATGACACCAAAGTTCACTGTTTATTACTGTTACACGGCATTGAATATTTAGACATGGTCTACTTTCAACAATAGTTTATGAAAACAATACCTACGTGTAAACTTATTTTATATTAATGAAATAAGTATTCTTTAAAAAAAATCATTAAATATGTTATATCTATAATAATATATTACGATATTAATAATATTATAAAGAAAAAGAATAATTTTACTCCTTTAAACAGACTATTAAGTTAAAAATTATTCCACAATAAAAAAATTAAAACTACATTATCCAAAAAGTAAAAAAAACGTTGTAATGTTAGGACTCAATTAAGAGCTGTATTCCTATGCCAACTGAGATGGGTTTGATATGTTTTTGTGGTCATGTCATGTGGTTGTGCCAGTTGAGGGCCATGAATGTGTGATTCCTTGCAAAGATTCATAAGAGTATTTTTAATGTATTATGTGTTTCTTAAAAATTATTTTCTGGAGAAGCATTGGTGTAGCTGATCACCGTGAATGGCTCTAGAAAGTTCGATTTACGTATGTGACAAGGTATTTGCTATGTGTATTTCGGGACCCTCCCTGATTCATATCCAAGTGGGTTGAGTGTAAAACGATTATTTCGTATTTTTTTATCACTTTTTTTTTTAAATGAGATCGATATAACGAAACAGCTTGAAACGTCCAACTGTAAGATTAGGCCTCTGTCCTCAAGTAGGAGAATAATCGGAGCTTAACCCACCACGCTTCTCGACTGCGGGTTTGCGGATTATGAATGAATTAAATGAGAATGACATATCATTCAATATATTCATAATCTTTTTACAATTATTTATCCTATTTATATTACTGTACGAGTGTTTCCATTACATCCGGAATTAATGAGTCATCACACATTAGCATACTTTTTCTTTTCGAACTAAAATTAGCGCATCGTTACATCTGAACATGTAATAATTAAATAACTATGCTAATTATAATTGAGTCAGTTTCTGTGTGTATATGGAACTTGCCATCTATTATGGTGTTTCCAACTCGACTCATTATATGTATACTAATATTATAAACAGGAAAAATGATCGTTCGTTATTGATATATTATATGTATATTAATTATTGAAGTATTGAATTAATTTTAGTTAAATTCATAATATAATAATAGATACTTAAATATATATAATTATATTTATCTTTAATCACGGTGATACAGTTTACTTTGACACTAGTTGCAGGATTGTGGGTTCAATTGCCGCCCAGAACCTAAGTGTTATACATTTAAATATATACGTAAATTTTATAAGAATTACTTGTTTATATAAATAGGTAAGCGTGTGTCAAAAACCTTAGGAATATTCAGAAATTTTAGTGCGTGAAATGTCAAATGAGATTTTGTTTATTCAATAATATCTGTTTCAATTCTTCGTAAAGCTAGTGCATATGTACATGTACTTCCATTTTTAAAATTAATCCGTAGCATTAAATTCGTACATGTTGCCTTTTGTTAATCACATACATACAGAATATTACTTGTTAAATCTATATAAAAATTAAAATCATCAACAAAAGTAAAAAAAGTGAAAAGAAATTCCAAAAAAAAAAGTAAAGAATAAATTCCAATTTTACAACATACGTGTATCTCTATTATATCTAAAAATAATGTTTATCATCGTGACTAGAAAAAACAAGTACCAATTTATAATAATAAAGTCGTATGCATTGCGATCCTTATTTCATTAAATAAAATCGATAAAATGTATGAAATTAGCCAAATAGGCCTTATCTAGCTAAAGAAACGTGGCATTTCTTTTGTATGTAAAGTAGATGTTTTTCTGTTTGTTTTTTATATAAATCGCGTTAAAGTCGTGCCGAGGCTCACTGCGAACGTATAAGGAAGCGGAAGAGTTTACGGCCGATTAGTATTACGCTCGCGGATGGCGGGACTACAATACTGAGTAAGGCTTAGAATTCACGAGATCTTATACTGTATCATAATCACGATTCAGAGCCTGTAACATCCCTCTGCTGCATAGGCCTCTTGCCTTGTACTATACATCCATTGATATCCTTTTCATGCTTGAAGTTGTCTGGAAAAGATCGCTCTTTTAGCGATAAGACGAGCGAGAATATTTTTAGCCAACTTCCAAAAAAGGAGGAGGTTCTCAATTCGATTGCATTTTTTTTTTATTGTATGTTACCCCAGGAATTTTGACTGGGTGGACCGATTTCGATGATTTTTTTTAATCGCAAGGTGTTGCGTGTCCTGTGATCCCATTTAAATTTAATTGAGATTTGATGACTACTTTTTGAGCTAACACTAATAATGCGTATTTACTTGACTATTTTTTCGTGAACCTACGTAATTGAAGTGGTTTTTTTTCTCGTCTGCAAGCAAACAATTATTTTATGTACATCAATGCATATTTGTATCGTTGTGTATTGTATTGCATATATTCCCCAATATTATCAATCTATCGCGTACTTCATTCAATTCTATACATAGAAAGTTTCTTTACGGAAGCCACTCTATAAACTGTACTGTTTAACGAATATTTTTGTCCCCAAAAATGATCAAATACAAAACGCACTATCGCGAAGTTACTTTCTGATACTACTACGCTTTTAATATTAAATCCTAAAAGGTTATATCATTACTAGGTATTTAATTATAAAACATGGTAAAAAATTCACCAATAAACTTAAAGTATATAAAAGAGTTTAAAATATTTAGTTAAAAAAACTTATGCAACAATTTCGAGTTTACTCTGAATTGTTCTGTGTATCTAAAAAAATGGTAAACTTTTAAGGTTGCGTTTGCTGTACAAAAATACGTGTGCACTTAACCTAACACGAACCTGTTCTGTTGACGCGGTGTTCGATAAAACCCAAACAATTACATTGCACTGGTAACCGGTTGCCATGTAAACAATCATCTCTGTTACGATCCCACTCACGATACGAGAAGCTAGGGCTGTATCACCAGCTCTGGATAAAGTTTATCCTGCGGATATTAGGCCCTATTTAACCTCAATTAAAAAAATACAAGTTTTAGGTTTATATTTTCGAATATACATATCTCATAAATACAGTAAAATTCGATGGTAAAATAAATAATAATACATTAAAAAAAATCTGTTGGATATCGTGATCCGTAATAGCGTTATCCAAAACTGTACACACGCGTTCAGAACTATAATACACACGCAATTTTCCTTTTATTTACACTATTTGTGAGTCAAAAAAACATTTTGAACCTATTAGCTTTCTGGTTGTGATCACACTTTCCGTAACACTCTCGTCACGCATCCACCACCTTACTCCCCAAGTCAAGCGTGCGTAAAGAAGTTTTACTTCAATAGTACCACATATTTATTTAAAAAAAAATCACTAATTTAATTTACAGCCTCATGTTAACGGGACAAAGCTTATAAAATATATAACATAAATTATAAAAAAAAAAAACGCAGGACTCATTATAATTAGGATGTTTTGATGACCTTTATAATTGCTAAATTGCTCGTTCGAGATCCACCGAGATGTTTTATGATTCTTGTGAACCGTACAGGATGTGAACAATCAAGCAGGCAGCATTTTTAAATAAATCATGGCGCTCATCAGAATAAACACGCGAAAATATTCAGATTTATAATATTAAATAAAGATTAATACTATAATGCACATACCTATATTAAATGTCTGTTTAACCTATAAAACGTAGAGAATAAACGATTGCTTTTTAAATGTGGACTTTTAATAGGTATCTTTTTTTTTTTTTGATTGAACATACTGATCAAGTGTTGGGTGGACCGATTTTGATATGTTTTTGTTAAATGGAGAGGTATTGCGTGTCATGTGGCCCCATTTAAATTTAATTGAGAACTGACAAGTAATTTTCGAGTTATATCTAATAATGCGTATTTACTTGACTATTGTTTCGTCGTTGGAATCCCAGAGAAATCGAGGGAAACCTTCGAAAATCGTAATGACAACTAGTGCTTTTGTTATTTTTTTCGTCTACTTACGTTGTATTAGTTGTCGATGTTATTGAAGTCGGTTTTTTTCGTTTGCGAGCAAACACATTTATATATATTTATAATTTAGTACCTTTAGATATACCAGAGATACATTGATTACAAAAACAAAAAAGTAACCGAATTAATTAAATACTAAACTATCTTAAGAATAATTATTTAATTTATATAAATTCTATTATTATTTTTCATATTTATTCGCAAGAGTTACAAGCGATTGGCCGTCGTTGAATACACATTATAGGTACTCCAAGGTTCTTCACGTATGTGAGAATGTGTTTGCAAGGAATTTAGAGTAGGAAAATAAATCACTTACTCATTCAAATATTTTATACATTGAGATATTATAAAGTTAGTCTTTCTTGTTGTTAAGATTAATACTATAATGCGCGTGAGTTACCAAGTGTTAGTAGTTAAAAAATAAGCTTTGAAACATCACAATATGCCTCATTGAAATAGAAGTAACCATACACGTAAGTTTGTCTTATACCTAAGTATCAATGACAATTAACGCAGGCGATACAGAGAGCCGTTTATATGTAGGTATTATGTGTAGGTATGTAAAAAAATACACAAGCTATAGACATTATTTTCAAAAGAATGTATGTAAAGAAGCCATAATAGAATGAATGATCAGAGTCGACGTCGTGCCAAATCACCTGTATTGTTGTGTCACAGCGACTCGTACAATACGTATTCATATCGTGAGCGCATTTCACTTTCTAGAGATAGAATTGTGTTACCCACTTTTAAACTTATTACCTATTAAGTTTTGTAAGGCTTTTATTTTTACTTCTAACCATTTTTATTTTGTTTTTTTTTTTTTCACTTATGCATAGATTTATGATAATTTAACACTAAAATATTTTCATTATACTATGTGCGCGTTGAGCTGGCGGTCGCGGGTTCGATACCCGCGCACGACAGACATTTGTATTGGCCATATAGATGTTTGTCGTGGTCTGGGCGTTTGTGCTTGTATATTGTGTTTTCGGACTCCCGACACAAAAGTAAATCCTACTGGGGGCCGTCTGGTGTGGAGCGTTTACATTACAGCCTATACAGTCCACTGCTGGACATAGGCCTCCACAAGTTTACGCCAAAAATAACGTGAACTCATGTGTTTTGTCATAGTCACCACGCTGGGCAGGCGGGTTGGTGACCGCAGTACTGGCTTTGTCGCACCGAAGACGCTGCTGCCCGTCTTCGGCCTGTGTATTTCAAAGCCAGCAGTTGGATGGTTATCCCGCCATCGGTCGGCTTCTTAAGTTCCAAGGTGGTTGTGGAACCTTGTTATCCCTTAGTCGCCTCTTACGACACCCACGGGAAGAGAAGGGGTGGCTAAATTCTTTAGTGCCGTAGCCACACAGCACTTAGTTAGCGTTAGGAGCGTTTATTATTATTATTAATTTGGAACGTTATGCGTCTTTAGCGACTTTCCTATTCCGATTCGAATATCATAAAGTTCAAGTTTTGCCAGCACACAAAATAATAAGATTAAGTAGGACTTACTTCCTAATAGCCCTATACGCCTTGTATCTAAAACAAGTTGTTCCTGAGATAAACGCGTTTCAACAAACAAACAAATAAATCTGCTTTATAAAAGTGTGAATACTTGTTGAATCTGATTTTAAACAATTTGGTTTCATGATTTCTCCTTTATCCAGGTTTTTAAACTATAAAACATCGTGTTAAATATAAAAATAATTCTTTTAGTTTTCTCTATGAGAGAATTTCAAAAATATATTTTTTTTTGTCCTCAGTCCGGCAAGTACGGCGAAGGGTACGTTGGCTCGTCCCGCGGCATGGCGGTTCACGTCCGCGCGAAAGGCCCGGACGGCGCGAATGACCACACTGGGTGTACGTGGCCATTGCTATCTGTGGCAGCGCCCACCGAGCCTCTGCCCAACGAACCTTGGATTGCCGTCATCCGCCGTGGCAGCTGTAACTTTGAGATTAAGGTACTATTTTTAACATAAGACACTTCTTACCAAATACATAATTTGCAATGTTATCAATAAAGGAGCTGCTTTAGGATGCAAAGAAAGATTTTTGAAGCCACCAGTTTTGTTAAAAAGCGTACGGTCTGCCTTATGGTAAAATTAACGTAGCCCGTTGAAGTTTGCAACGCCATGAGCTTCACTTGCATGTTGCCGACCTTATTTCCGGAGTCTACATAATACATCTACGGGAACTCTGGCTAAAATTATACGCACAGATTCACTATACTTCTTGGGAGGTATTATTTGTCTATGTGATCTTCTGTAAAGTCGAAGTACTTCCCGAATCGGGCTGCTCTAGATTTTGAGGAACATATATCCTGCTATGTTCTACCTTATACAATATAATTGTCAGGACCCCGCAGAAAAACACATATTACACTATCTAATCTGTCAGATTAAGAAAATATTCTACAATCAGTCAGCACTGATTACGTAGAACTAACTCAGTAGATTTGTAAAGTGATGTTTCTTAAGCGCTTAAAAACTGATTCAATTTAAAAAAAATGATACCTACGTTATATTCGTGCATTCCCTGCAGAATTATAGCTTCCTACTAATAAGAGTTTAAACCACGAAACCACAGACAGATGAAAAGACGTAGTGAAATTATAATAGTTTTACGTTGATAACCCTAAAATGATGTTTTAAGATTGCACCATCTCCTAAAGCTTTTTTATTTCGCAATATTACCTTAATACATTGATTCCCAAAGTGGTCCAGGTGGACCCACAGGGGTCCACGGGAGACTCGACATTTGTCTTCGTTGACGTGTTCACAATTCGTCCGCGGGTGTCCACGTAAAAAAAGGACAGTGGAAATATATTTCGAATTCCGGATGCGATTGTGGAACGGCTGGCCTAAAAAAAATTTTTTCTTAGTTCATGGATTGGTAAAACAAAATGGCCCATCGCACCAGCAAAATATGGAAGGTGCTCTATGAGAACAAAATAAGTTTGGAAACCTCTGCGTTAAAATATCACGTTTTGCATTGGTGTAAAATTTTATATTTTACAATTTGAACATAATTTAATACAAAAAGTAGACTGAATGACACCAACTAGTTGTTGCGCATGTGATCCCAAGTTCAGAAACAAATTTATAACAGATAACCGACTTGAAAAAAAGGTGGAGGTTTTCAACTTGACTGTATTTTTTTATTTTTGTTACCTCATAACTTCTTACAGGGCCTGTAGACTTTAAAGATTGTTTTTATATTCTAAAGCCGGTGCTTGTCGTGTGGTCCATAAAGTCGAGTTAATAATGCGTTTTTAACTGACTTTGAGTACATTGATGATGTACACATTTTATTACTTGTTTTATTGAGAACATACAATGATTTTGTATAGGTTTTTTTATTGTATGTGTCTTCTGACCCACGAGATAGGATTATATCCTGTTAAGCGTAAGGGATTATTTCATATTTTATTATTTTATATTTCATTGTTAGAAATATTTCAACGCTAATGATCTCTAGTAATTTGTCGGTTAATTCGATAATTTATCTCAATTTGTTATTCGCCTCATTACAGTTATAATGATGGAAAATTTTACGTTTCAAATCTAAGTACCTAAAACGAGGTCTGCGAAAGAGAAAGATAAATTTTAGAATAATTTCAATTTTTCGATACGAAGCTTGCGATGCTTCTGGTATTTCAAGCGCATCTAGGGTACGGTCACTGAGGTAGGTCACAGCAGGAAATAACCTGCTCAAAATCTGGAGCAGCCCGACTGGGGAAGTCCCTCGACCGCGTCGTACCAACGCGTCGTCATAAAATGTATTATGTTTTTGTATTTCAATAGCAACGGATAATTTTTGCACAATGTAACAGTAAATTAGTCATATAATCTCTATTGATGTGCTTTATATACTACATTATATAAAAGCCTTATCTGTAATTTGTACGATTTTTATGTTTGTGTTACCCACACATTAGGAAATTCTAAACAGTTATTTAATGTTCCATAGCTTAAATAGCTAGACCACCGACACGGTCAGTCGGAGATGCAGGTTCGATCCCCGCTGGAACGGTTGATTTTTGATATGATATTAAAAAATGTTTATATGTAATTATTATCTTTTATTAAAGGGAAAGTTTTAATTAAAGAATGTGGGGTTTTAATATAAACATTTAAACTGTGGAATAGTGCGTAAATTTACATTTCTTAATCACATACAAACTATGTAGAGAGGATAGAGAACTATGCACTATTAATACTACGCTATTCATATACATACGAGCACAAACCGTCCTACTATTGTAACATATAGTTTCAACACAAGTCTAATTTCCTTAGGTATTTAGGTCATGCCAGATGCTTCATCTATACCTGTGTATGAGAAATTCCTGAAATTATGTGAATTCTATTTGTAGAAATTGGTTTTGCATGTACAGTACATAAATGTACATAAACCGCTTTGGCGTAGTGGTGCAAGTAGTCGCCAAAAACAACGACAGCTTTTTTTTTTGTCGATAACACACTGCGATACAACACGATGAACATATCATAAAATAAACATTAGTAGGTACATTAAACTGTAACATCAAACGGTTTGTGGGTTCGAATCCCGCTCGGGATGGATATTTGTATTTGTATAAATTAAAAAACCTCGACAAGTCGTTTTGGCAGTCCTTTTTTATGTCAATTTTACACTACCTAAAAAATTATGAAGTGACCGAAGCAGGCGGAAATCTGGAGGTGTAAGATCGGGGCAATATGGTGGAAGCATTATGACTATTCAAACTCTCTCAATTTTTTTTGAGTGCCTAAAGACGCATGTTATTGGGCGTTGTCGTGATAAAAGAAAACACCTTTTCTGTTGATAAATTCTGGCTGCTTATTCTCAATATCCTGCTTAAGTTTCATCAGCTGTTGACAGTATAAATTCGAATCCATGGTTTTGCGAGGTAAAAGCTCATATTGAATGATGCCCTTCCAATCCCACCATACAATCAACATCCCCTTATTGCGTGTCGATCCGGGTTTCGCGATAGTCTGCGCAGCTTGACTGTCTTTTGACTACGACCTCTTTCGTAGATTCTTATAGTAGATGATCCACTTTTCGTCACCAGTGATGAATCTCTTAAAAATGGTTCGAAATCATTAGATCTTAAGAAAGAATCTCGTCAGTCAGTGAGTTGATGTGGCATGCATATATCGATGATTTTTGTATAGCCAGTCTTTGTCAACCGAGTCAAAACTGTTTAATGGCCAATGCTCAGATCTTCAGCTATATCGTAATTACTCAAATGCTGATCTAGCTCCACTTTTTCAAGACGTTTATTTACGTCTATCTGTAACTAACCTAACTGGGCGACCAGAGCAAAATGCATCTTTGACATCAAAATTTCTTGATTGAAAGCGCGCGGGAAACTGTTTTTTACTTTTTAATTTCAATTTTGAAAATTTTCATGGTGTCAAAACCAGCCAGTTACAAACAATATAACCGAAAATATTTTATTACCATTATTTACGTACTAGAAAATCCTATTATTATATATGTAAACAGGAGTTTTGTTTGCAGGCCTTTACGACATTAACGATTTGGCGAAATAGCGGTCGACAACCTTTTAGAGGGCAAAGGCCATGCGTTGACGAAATAAGATAGAAGACAGACTGTATTTTTACGTTATTTTAAGTTTTTTTTTTTTTTCGATTATATTTGCATTTCATTAGTTTGTTTCGTTGTAATCTATCGTCTATCGTTTGTTCGCTATAATCTATATGTGTTATATAAATTTATGAATATCGCTAGTCCCACTTGTTTCATTTTATCTAGATAATTCATCAACCAATACAGATAAAACTATGATGGGAACAATATTGGGTGTAGATGAATAATGTACTGGTGTAATATTTTTTTATCTGTTTTTATCTTTGCGATGGAAATGTTATAGGAGGCTATCTGTGGGAGGGTGCAAATATTCTATTGTAAAAATCGAACACTAGTAGTCGATTCGAAAGTTTGAAATATAAAATAATTGCGAGTTTTAGATTGTAAACGAAATTATTAAAGTAGGTATATTTAATACGTGTTTTTAATATCATATTAGTCATTGTATTATATTTTTAAATAACCGGAAGTCACGGCGCAGTGTAGACAACAAGGCGTGGGCGAAGTTTGCGAGGCCTCGCAACTTTATTATTGGAAATTAAATATAAACAAATGCAATATACGACTCAGAGATTAGGACATACAACAAATTTCAACAAACGTTTGACCACGACAATCATCTTTATGGCATGTACAAAAGTTTGTCATTTGTGAGGTTCGAACTTGCGACCGTTAGCGCATAACGCAGTCCGTAAAAAGTACAACAAATAAACTTTGCGACATGTAGGACCAAGCAGTGTAAGCGCTGTTTACCCTATAAAGCGAAATATTTTTAATATCATATCAAAAATCGACTGTTCCAGCGGGGATCGAACCAGCATCTCCGACTGACCGTGTCTGTGCTCTAGCCAATTAAGCTATGGAACAATATATCCGTTAGATCGAAAGTTTTGATATGATGATTTTTATATTCGGTTCTAAGCGACATAAGCAAATAAAGCGAATTCATGTAAATCGAGGTACAGTATTCCATATGCACAAATTTGACGTTTCAAATCGTTTTTGTAATTTGCTATTTCCTTCGCTATATTGTAAATATTATTTTAACATGTATACCTAGTAAGTCAGATAACAAGAAGAACCGTATGAATAAAAACAAATCTGAGTATATACAAGTCGAAGAACTACATCCATATACTTAAAGTAATACGAAAATAACACTAGTAACATTTTGTTGAACCGTGTCACTTTTGGTTGATTACCAAAAGTTTCCGTAGGTTCCATAATTACTTTCAGCTATCGATTAACTTGATATATGTTTATGTTACATCAAATGTGTTTCCACACTACATCACTTTAATTAAAGATTACTAAACATCTTGAGTTATGAATAAATTATTAGTTGTTTTGTTACTACACGGAGTGGATACAAGCGAGAGGCATTATATTAAACCACATATGTTATATAAGTACCATTTCTAATCTATAAACAGAACATCATTTAAATTGAAGCAGTACTCTATAATACATCGTCTATACAAATAAATACAATTCGAGTGTCTGTTTGTTGTAATATTAAAATAACCGCTTTTTACTAAATACATATGGTTATACACGGTACATATACCAAAATAACATTTTTTACAATTTTTGTTTGTCTGTTTGTTCCGGCTAATCTCTGAAACGGCTGGACCAATTTTGACGGTACTTTCACTCGCAGATAGCTGATGTGATAAGGAGTAACTTAGGCTACTTTTATTCTAGAAATTAATTAATTTTTTAAATCTGCAAACTGAACAATAATTTTTTTGTTAAATTCCACGCGGACAAAGTCACGAGCACAGCTAGTTTAGGAATAACTGAACTTAAGCTTCTGTTTTTTCATTATTGTTGTTCGATCTCTTGTGCCCTCTTAAGCCTATTATACATATTATATAGCCTATTTAGGTATAATTTCATTCAAATTAATTATATTTGTTTAAAAATCACCTTCGACCATCATCAGTCCCAAAACAAGCCTATTATGAGAATATATTAAAAGACAAACAAAGCTCAGAGAACAAGTAAAGTAATCTCAAATGTCCTAAACAAGGACATCACAGGCTTTTTAAGGCTTTTTTTATTATTCAAACTTTTTTTATGTTTCTTACCTGAAACAGATAATTCTTCGAAATTTTAGTAATTTCTCAATCATAGTGAAGGGTTTGGGAATTTACCGAATAGCGTCGATAGCGAAGATTGATAGTCTGATATGAAACTACTTTGAGATGTCAAACATGTGTCATAAATGTTCGATTACACGTATAAGTAATATTGTTGCTACAAAAATAAACAAAAATGTAATAATTCTATTGAATTAGGGTTCAGCAGGAAATATCTCATTAAAAATTTCCTCGGCCTTATCACGATTCATAGCCAAATAATACTAGTATAAAATGTGTTGTGTAAGTTGTGTTCCTGAGGCGAGTATAATAGAGCTTCTGGCCCGGGTTAGGGTCAGCAATGTGCTTGCAATGCTTTCACTTATTACCAAACATTTGACTAAACTAAAATATCAAACTATTTTAGTTTTTTTTTTTTTTTTTTTGTATAAAAAACAACACACGTAATATCACAGTAATGTTAACTATTGACACACAATTCTAAGTCCTAAATTGTCTCTCCTCAGGTTCAGAACGCTTGGCGAGCGAACGCTTCCGCTGTGCTCATATACAACGACCGGGACACCACGGTGCTGGAGAAAATGAAACTATCCACCGACAATGGACGTAAGTACTAATTCGTGAATAAGATAAAAAAATCGCGTTGCTTCGCTACAGCCTACTGCATTCCACTGCTGGACAAAGACCTCCCCAAGCACGCGACAATCGATTTTCCACAATCCTTATCCAGCCTCAAAAATACAAAAATATTTAAACAAGTATAAACCATATCATAATTATATTGTCAGGGGATAGTTATCAAGTCGTCATTTCCAATTTTAAATATTTTTATCAAATTATTTTCAGATGCTTCTACTGACATGAGTCCTTTAAATTCATTTTCTTTTACAATTCGCAACTTAAGAACTAAACATTTACAGATAGTGGTGGTATAAATCATATCCGCGTGGAATGGTGCCAAGAATGCTGGCAGCATTACTTCATTAAATCGCTATGCCGATTCCCTGAGCAAAAATGCACCAGCCCTCTTGTCAACAGTGGAGGCAGAAAGACGAACTCATCTCTTTTAAAAACTTTGTAGCACTGCTACACTGAGGTCCAAGTGTTTCGACTTCAAATGGCACAAATATGTAATTTGGAAATAGAGACGATTATTTGTGCCGTTTAGTCGTTTCAGCTTTTTCCGTAGAGGCTTCCTTTGTTGAAACTGTTTCCCTCACAAGGGACGGAGCAAGTGCATCAACCCAGGTTGCGTCCCATAAAAGCGCCCATCCCCTTTCCCAGGGAACCAATGTCAATTTATCAGGTCTCTTGCCATCATCGCAACTAATTCCAGTAGGCTCGATAAGAGCAATAACGTCGATGGTGGTAAGAGCTCTTTTTATGGTATCATTTAGGGAACCGTGGTGGGAAAACCTACCTGAACTCTTCATGCAGGAAAGGCCCTGTAGTCCGAAAGAATCGATCTCCTTTCCGCCCGGAAACCTCGGTCTTCAAAGCACAGTGGAGCTCCCAACCGGAGACCTACAGCAATTCTTAAACTTTTACTGTCTAAAAGTGTTCCAATTTTTTTTTTTTGATTTGGAATAAATATATAAATATTAATATATATAAATACATATTTAAAATTTAGTTCATATATACATCCGCCAACCCGCATTGGAGCAGCGTGGTGGATTAAGCTCCAATCCTTCTCATACATGGGGAAAGATGCCTATGCCCAGCAGTGGGATGTTACAGGCTGAAGTGTATATATGTATATATATTTTAGGTTAATTTAAAAAAAAATCGACAAATTTTTTTGAAAGCCCGCATCAAAATATCTTTAGATTACCGAAAAAACATACCTGTAATAATTGGAGCTCTTAATTTTGATATTTAAAGGTCGCGCATCGAAGATTTCGTTTTTAACCGACTTCCAAAAAAGGAGGAGGTTCTCAATTCGACTGTATTTTTTTTATGTATGTTGTTACATCAGAACTTTTGACCGTGTGGACCGATTTCGACAATTTTTTTTTGTAATCGAAAGGTGGTGTGTGTTTCAAATGGTCCCAATTAAATTTATTTGAGACTAGCTGACCCGGCGAACTTCGTATCGCCTAACACAAACTTTATCGTATGGTATTAATGTTCAAATTGACTTTTGAGTATTATCACAAATCTTTTGTATGGGAGTATAGAAAAGTGTTGTTTTTAGACTTTTTCAGGAAATTTAATTTATTTTTTAGAATTTTTCTCTCCGTAAGAACCATCCTCGTACTTCAAGGAATATTTTAAAAAAAGAATTAGCGAAATCGGTCCAACCGTTCTCGAGTTTTGCGCTTAGCAACACATTCAGCGACTCATTTTTATATTATAGATCTAACGACTACTTTTCGAGTTATATCTAATAATGCGTTTTTACTTGACGCTTTTTTCGTCGACCTACGTTGTATTATACCGTATAACTTTCTACTGGATGTACAGATTTTGATAATTCTTTTTTTGTTGGAAAGGAGATATCCCAAGTTCAGTTCCATGATAAGGAAACTAGGATCTGACGATGGGATCCCAGAGAAATCGAGGGAAATTCTTGAAAATCCGCAATCACTATTTACTGGGTGTACCGATTTTGATAATTCTTTTTTTGTTGGAAAGAAGATATCCCTAGTTTAGTACCATAATAAGGAAATCAGGATCTGATGATGGGATCCCAGAGAAATCGAGGGAACTTCTTGAAAATCCGCAATAACTTTTTACTGGGTGTACCGATTTTAATAATTTTTAATTTAATCGAAAGCTGATGTTTGTCATGTGGTCACATTTAAATTTCATCGAGATCTGATTACAACTTTTTGAGTAATCTTTGATAACGCGTAGTTGCTTGACTATTTTTTCGTCTACCTACGTTGTATTACTTGTCGATGTAATTGAAGTCGGTTTTTTTTTCGTTTACGAGCAAACACAATTATTCCATATAAATAACAATAATGTTTTTTTCTTAGAGTTTTCTAGCTCGTGTAAATGACATAGGTGAAACTAAAAATAGAGATGAATAGTTTATATTATTACCTTCTAATATAGGTTATATATTATTAGCTTACATTTCATTTATGTTATATATAAGTATATATTTGCTCACGGCTACACTGCTGTGTAGTTATTTTCAGTATTATATCGTTAGATGCTAATATTAGGGGCCATCCATAAATTACGTCACACGATTTTCTCGTTTTTTTTTACCCCTCCCCCGTCCTTGTCACAATTATGAGAACCCTCCACCTAGTGTGACACCACATATTTTGTATTTAGACACTACAAATTCATATTTATTAAATTATAACATCAGTTTCATCATTGTTGTTGTTTAAATTTAAATAATCATTAGATATATTATATTTTAAAATGTGATGTCATAAAATTTTCGAAACCTCCCCACCCCTTGTCACAAAATATCATACTTTGTCGACCGCTCCCCTCTTCCTCCTGTTTCTTTAAACTAAACCTGTCTTGTCATGGGAAATACCGAACGCATGAAGTTAAAAAATAATCAATACGTTTTCTAAGATTTAACAAAAAATTTTGCAAAGTATTAGAACACTTATAAAAAAGGTGACGCTAAAATACTAATCGCTAATTAACTACTAACAAGTTATTCTATTGAATTAGGGTTAACTAACAAGTTATGACGTGAACAAGAGACAAATTCTTGCATTCAAAATTAATGTGTATAATGTCATACTTAAGACACATCTATCGCTGCGGTCAGGCTGGCCACAAAGCCGCCGGGTGCTCGGCCACCGCTCGTTGCGCGGTGTGCGCGGACGCCGGTAGGCCAGCGGGCCACGTGATGGGGGGCATAGCGTGTAAGCCCCCATCAACTCGTGGGAAGTTCCCCCCGCAAATATCCCAAGGGGGGAACCGCGTGGTGTCGGCAGATGCTGAGATGACTGAATAATGCCCGGGCATCTCAGCGTCCTCCAGGCGAACGTCAACCACTCCGCTGGGGCCCAGGACCTTTTCCTGCAGTCATGGCGGAGTGGTGTGTTGACGTCGGGATCGTTGCCGAGCCATATGCCGTGCCTCTTTGCCCACAATGGGCGGGAGACACCGAGGGCTTGGTGGCGATCGTGGTGAGGCCTGGAGCCGGACCCCCCCTCGTCGTCAAGGCGAGGGGCCACGGGTATGTGGCGGCGGTTCGGGGAGGGGTGGCTTTCGTCGGAGTCTATTTCTCCCCGAACCGTGACCTGGCGGCTCTGGAACGGTTTCTCGACGTTCTGGGGCTGCTGGTGGGGCAGCTAGCTCCACTTCATGTGTTCGTAGCCGGCGACCTCAACGCCAAGTCCACGGCTTGGGGTAACCCGATTACGAACCCAAAAGGGAGGGAGGTGGAGGAGTGGGCTCTTGCTGCCGGACTGTCCCTGCTTAATGTTGGGGCAGTCCAGACGTGCGTGCGTTGGTCGGGAGGTTCCGTGGTTGACGTCACGTTTGCCACGCCAGCCATCGCACGCAGAGTGGAGGGGTGGAGGGTGGAGACGGAGGTGGAGACTCTCTCAGACCATCGATATATAAGGTTCGAGGTGTCTCCAGCTCCCGTACGTCCGGCGTTGTTGTCGTCATCAACGTCGTCCAGTGGGCGTAGTCAGTTTCCGCGTTGGGCACTCTCCAAGCTCAACCGGGAACTGGCTGAGGAGGCCGCAATCATCGGCCGCTGGAGTCTTCCGCCGCTTATGGAGTTTGGGGTGGATGAGGCGGCTAACCGGCTCTGCGACGCATTTACTGCTGTCTGCAGAGCGGCCATGCCACTCGCGAAGCGTCCACCCCTGCGGCGGGCGCTCTACTGGTGGTCGGCCGAGATAGCCGGTCTCCGGGCCGCCTGCAACGGGGCCAGGAGGCAATATACTCGGAGCAGGCGGAGACGCCCCCAGGACGTGGACAGGGACGACAGGCTGCGCAGGATCTACGTGGAGAAAAGGAAGATCCTGCAGCAGGCCATATGCCGAGCCAAGGAAGAGGCATGGCTGGAGCTAGTTGGGGGTCTGGAGAGAGACCCCTGGGGCCGACCGTATAATTGGGCGCGAAACAAGCTCCGCGCCCATTCGGCCCCCATCAGCGAAACGCTCCAGCCGGAGCAACTCGGGAGGATCGTCGGGGAACTCTTTCCCGACGAACCCGAGGGCTTCGTGCCCCCCAGGATGGCTCGGCAGACGCCGGACGAGGAGGAGGGTGTTCCCCCACCCGTCACAGAGGCTGAAATGGAGGCGGCGTTGTCCCGCCTTCGGAGTAAGAAGAGGGCGCCGGGTCCAGACGGGGTGCACGGGAGAGTACTTGCGATCGCTCTCGGGCACCTCGGCAACAGCCTCCGGGAACTTTTTGACCGCTGCCTGCGGTCTGGTCAGTTCCCGGGGGCCTGGAAGGAGGGTAGGCTCTGCCTACTTCCTAAGGCAGGGCGGACCCCGGACTCGGCTTCGTCGGTGCGACCGGTGGTGTTGCTGAACGAAGCTGGGAAACTCTTGGAGAGAATAGTGGGTTCCCGGCTCGTTCAGCACCTGGAGGAAGGCTCGGGACCCGGACTATCAGAATCTCAATTCGGGTTTCGAGCACGCCGGTCGACAATCGATGCCCTCAAACGCCTGCGGGCGGTGACGGGTGAGGCGGAACATGGGAGGGAGGTGGTGGTCGCGGTGTCGTTGGACATCGCGAACGCCTTCAACAGCCTCCCGCACGTAGTAATACGGGAGGCACTGAAATTCTTCGGAGTGCCCCCGTATCTAGGGAGGCTGTTGGAGGCGTACCTCTCCGATCGGAAAGTAGGCCTCGAGAATCGGTCGGGGTCCGTGGAGTGGCGGCGAGTCGGCTGTGGTGTCCCGCAAGGATCGGTGCTGGGCCCGATCTTGTGGGACATTGGTTACGACTGGGTCCTGCGAGGCCGTCTCCTCCCCGGGATGGGTGTCATCTGCTACGCGGATGACACCCTCGTTTACTCTCGGGGACGAGACTACAAGGAGGCGGCGCGGCTGACCGAGGTCGGACTCGACCTCGTGATCAGCCGCATAAAGAGTTTGGGGCTTCGGGTCAGAATTGACAAGACCGAAGCCCTCCTCTTCCGCGGGACCGGACGTAAGGGACCCCCACCGGGGGCTACCCTGTAGATCGGAGAGGGGAGGGTCAGGATGAGCTCCCAAATCAAATATCTGGGGCTCATCCTTGACGGAGGGTGGACCTTCGGCCCACACTTCGCTGTGGTAGGACCGAAGGTCGTGAAGGTGGCGAGTGCACTGGGCAGACTCCTCCCGAACCTCGGAGGACCCAGCGCCGCCTGCAGGCAGCTATATTCCGGAGTCTGCCGGAGTATGGCGACGTACGGTGCCCCGGTTTGGGCGGATCGCCTCACTGCGAGGAATAAGGCCGCGCTGCGGTCTGCGCAGAGGATCATCGCGGTGAGGGTGATCCGGGGGTACCGTACGATATCGTGGGCTGCAGCTACTGCTCTAGCCGGCGATCCCCCGTGGGAACTCGTGGCGGAGGTTCTTGCCGAGACCTACTCATACGTCTCGGGTAGGAGGGCTCTCGGTGAGAACCCCACGTTGGACGGGATCCTACGGGTGCGCCGGATGGGGCAAGAAGCACTAATGCGGAGGTGGGGGGAGGACCTGGCGGAGCAGCCGTATGGCACACGCGTAACGGCTGCCTTGCGCCCGGTCCTTGAGCGGTGGATGCGCCGTAAGCGCAAACCCCTCACCTTCCGTCTGACGCAGGTTCTCACCGGGCACGGCTGCTTTGGTGAATACTTGTGTCGGACGGCCCAAAGGGAGCCGACGACTGAATGTCACGATTGTGGCGCGGCGGTGGACTCTGCCCAGCACACCCTCGAGGTGTGCCCGAGATGGGCGGCGCTACGTCGCGATCTGACGACAGTCCTCGGAGGGGACTTGTCACTGCCGAGCGTTATCACCGCGATGCTCGGCGACGACGAGTCCTGGAAGGCGATGGTCTCCTTCTGCGAGACAGTAATGTCCCAGAAGGAGAACGACGAGCGGATGAGAGAGGGGGCCGCCGACGAGGCCTCCGTCCGCAGGCGACGAACGGGGGTGCGTAGGAGGCGCTACTTAATGCGTTTCCAGTAACGCCCCTGTGCCCATGTCGGGCCGGGATGGGAACCCGGTCCTGCTAGACATGGCGTCGTCGGGATTGTTCAGAGGTGAGCCGGACAGTCCCATGGAGGAGAAGTCTGGTCTTTTCGCCGAGGCCAGCCTGTCGCTGGAGGGATCCTGTTGCCTGCAGATCCGGGACCCTCCAATTAAAGCGGCTGAAGGCTCCCGCAGGGGTTTTGGTCGGTAGTGCACCCCCAAGTGCTAAGCCGACATACGGTCTAGGAATGCCTACCCGGGCATCCTGGATATCACCCGTAAATGGGTTACCCTGCGATATCAAAAAAAAAAAAAAAACTTAAGACACATGAATATTTCCATATAGGCCTATTTATAACCGTAAATATATAATTTTTATACTTTATAAATATAAGAACATCATAATTGATCATAACTTATGATAATTAGTACGCTTTATCATAACATATTTAAGACTAAACATACTGAACTGGTATGGAAATTACATAATATTGTATAATTAATCCTATTGTAATATCTCGTAACACTTCTAACATCATATGAACCAAAAACAACCTCTCCCTTAAAGTCGCCATTCACGGTAGAATAGTCGCAATAACATTGACATTCGAATATATTTTCGAGTCAAAACCGTCAAATGCTGTTGAGTTACTCAGGTATACCTTACATTGGTTAAAACAGATAGGTAGTAAATAAATATTTTCAACGTACACACACTGTCGTCTGCAAATAATGCTTTTGGTTTAGGAAATAGGTGACTGATACAGCTATATTTTTTATCGATAAATCTTCATTTATAAATATTATAAATACATATACTACGCCTAGACTCGGGGCGAAAATAGCATGATAGCATGGTTATTGTATACTACGCCATCGGCTAGATTTGCTGTACCTACCAACAGGGGTATAACATAAATTTACAATATTGAGGTAGCAAATTAGTTTTATATCTGGTGCAATTTGGAATTTTTTTTTTCATTATTTTATAGTATACAGAATGTTTGTGATAACATCTTAGATGGGTAATTGTCTAAAGTATACGTAATTTCTTAAAGCGGTCTAATAAAGTCTAATCTAGTAATTCTTTTTTGTACTATTGTAATGTTATAATTTGTATCATATTTACATGCAATAAAGTACTAAAAGAAAATAATAAAAAAAACGAGTTAGTAAGAGATTGGCATATTCAACTATGTAAACTATTCAGCTTAGAAATATTAATGTAGATTTAATTTCGAACATTTATAATTTAATGCATATTTACAATATAAGAATTAATTATTTAAATATGAGTGGAATACAAATTAAATTATTCAATGGGAAGAGATAAAGACAGTAAGTCGCGTCGTATCATGAACAGCTCTTTTAAGCCTTGCCTTTCTATAGTAAATCTTGATTAACTTTCTAACTTAGCCTCTCACTAACTGGTTATATTCTAATGCTGAGGCTCTTCTAATAAATATTGCATTTACATTGCCCAGCGTGGAGACAATCGTGACACATAAATATCAAAAGCGGATTGCGTTTAACCTATTTAGATTGGAGGAAACACTTATTTTACAGAGAACTAGCAGCGCAACGCGGTTTCACCCGCGTTATTTCTGATCCCGTGAGAATATTGGGATAAAAAATAGCCTATCTGTTATTCTAGAGTTTTATTCTAGATTAGCTATCTACCAAGTTTCATTTAAACCGGTCCAGTAGTTTTGCTCGAAAGAATAACAAACCTACATACATACATACATCCATCCTCACAAACTTTTGCATTTATAATATTAGTAGGATACATTTAAATAATAACTGAATAAAATTATAATTTACTAAAATTTGTTTATTTAAATGTAAATGTTGAGTTATTTTTGTGATGATTCGAGTTTATTCTTCTTCTTTTTTTGCTACTTAGTAACATTTGCAGTTTTTGATTGAAATTACAAAAAAAAAATATGATTTTAAATTAACATGATTATTTTCATTGTTAAAATTATTTAAAACGGGATATTTTATTATTCGGAGGATTTCGGAGGAAAAATTCTGTTGTAGTCTACTAAAACTACTATGATGTTGTCTAATTTTTGTTGCGGCCAGCCTTAGTTTTTCGTGCAGCTCTGCTTCCGTGTTTATTTTAGCGTCCGTAAACCAGCTCTTTATAATATCCCCAGAGAAAAAAGTCGATGGGGTTAAGGTCTGGTGAGCATGCAGGCCACGGAATCGGCCCGCCATGCCCAATCCACCTTCTGGGGAATCGTTGATTCAGGTACTCTCATACTGTTCTTGTATAGTGGCAAGGAGCCCCAGTAGTAGTTTTAGTAGACTACAACAGAATTTTTAAGACGTTGTAGATTGTGTATTGAAGCTGAAGGAAGACATTTTGAAAATTTGCTATAAATAAAAATCAGTCATAACTGTTTTAATTATTTTATTTATTATGAATGGTAATTATATCACACACAACCAACCTAATTTATCATAGAAATGAACAATAGGTGCTTTTAAAATAATTGATTAATTTAGGACATTTTACGGCCCTGTACATTTATAGGCAGTTTACGGCTAAAATAGACCTATTAAGTACCACTTTTTTTCTATTATAATCAAAGCTGAGGGTCTCAGAAAGTTTTTAAAATTACTAAAAAGTCATGAAACTTTTTCGTTTTTTTTAATTAAAAGTTTAAAATTGAACTCCGACTCGCTCAAACCCAAATTATTTACTTTCGATCTGAATTTTTAATAACTTTTATTAATAGTAGGAAGCTAGGTATTTTATCTGTGAGAGTACAACTCATAAGGACTAAGACACAAAAAATAAAAATAAAGAAAATGGCTTAATTCATAACGAAAAAAATTTTTTTTAATAGTTAGGTCGAAATTTTTTAAAAATATGAAAAAAAATCATATCTCCTAAACTACAAAAAATCGCAGGACATACATGGGGTATTTCCGATTACCTCCAGATGTCAGCAATCCAAAAAAAATTTTGGACGTCACCCATTGGACCACTCTGTATATCTCAAAAAAAAAAATGACACATTACACATGATGCATTTTTCGTAGTATCATCAAAAATATTCAAAACCAGCACCTACAGATTTACACACAAACCCACACTAATACACCTTCGTCTTACATGCACACACCTACACGAACACGCATTCACCTTTTCATGTCTTACACTCACCTCTAACTGCAGTGGATGGGATGGAACATAGCCGTTTACTTTTTATTACTTTCTGTTATTTTTTTTAAATATAGTGTCTAGTTATGTATTTTATAAAGATTAATATTTTTATATATCAGTGTGATCCTATTTTGGCCATATTTGTACATTATATTGTAACATACTATTGTAACATAACGCTATCGGTTTGACTATAAAATAAATAAATAAATTACGCAACGTTATTTCACAATACTCTTGCAACATTTCTAAAACATGGCGAAACTATTGTACTGCTCCACTAGTGTTCCAATAAAAAACCTCTGCTACAAAAATGGTCCAAGAAACTATGAGGTAACACACATAAAAAACAAACAATAAAAAACCGACTTTTTTTGTTGAATTGATAACCGTCTCCTTTTTTGATGTCGGTTAAAAGACAATATAAGAAATAAGTTTTAGTTACTCTATACTTTTATTACCGGGTTTTTACAGGATTGTACATACCTATTAATGCAGGTTGGATCTTTTTATCAAAATGATATATATGTTGATTTTATGTCAAAAGTATTGACCCCATTGTCAAATATATACATATGATAAGATTATTTAAAATCGATGATTTGTTTAAATTTCTAAAACATGTGCTATCTTTGCTGATGTCGTTGGGAATTGATGATATTTTTTATGATATATTTCTTACACGCGCTAATTCTACATACTAATTTTTTACTTTTTGAAGAAAAACTTCTTTACGGTCGCTTGACTTGGGGAGTAAGCTGGTGAATGCGTGACAAAAGCGTTACGAAAAGTGTAATTGGGCGAGGCCAACAGAGTGCCTAGTTCGAGTTTTATTCCCAGAAACATGACAGAAACGCGTTTATACGTGAAGATTATTTTGCATGGGAATTTAAACACTGCAGCCTAAACGATAAAGAATAGTATACGATACAATCGATACAGAGTCATCTAACGGAAAACGCAAGAACTAGGTTGAAATCCCGAATTTCCCATACAAAATGAAGTTAAGATTTACGCCCGTTATTGCGAGACGGATTAAACGAAACTCGCACTAGGCACTTACAAGTTCAAAGTGAGAGAGTTACGTTTCGTAAGTTTAACTTCAGTCGTGTGGTCTCTAAAGCACACTCGTTTTTTTTTCTCTTTTCTTTGTTCATTTTCTCAAAGAATAAAACGTCATGCATTTTACAAGTATTTTAAAATATACTCTTCGTAATAATTTACATTCTTCTAAATTTTTATCATTTAACTATACAACAGATGACCTTTTGATCAATTTTGTTATTCATATTTTGGTATTAGTAATCTATTATTGGCATCGGAAATATTTCTTAAAATAACATTAAACTTGTAACATGAACGTTTCATATCTTAATACTAATAAAATTATTATTATATTGACGTAGAACATGGCAGGAATAATATTGCTCAAATGAAGAGACACCTTTACAAAAGATTACATCAAAATAACGTCAGTCTCGAGTAGGTTTGTATAAAGATATTATAGCTCCTGGTGATGCAGGGTGTCGAAAACGGGGTACGGTCGACAACGCCCTCACGATGCTCTGATATTCCTGTCCTCCGTAGGCTACGGTAATTATCAGGTCGACTGTATGGGATTGTGATAAAAAAAAATAAAGAAATAATATTGATTCATCATATTTATATTTTTATGCGTGTGTAAATTTAAATGTTAGCGATATTTTTAGCCAGACAATCGAAGCTCAACAAGTGGGGCTAAGTAGTTGGATTACGGGTTAATCCACTGAATAAACAAGAACATAAAGATCTAAAATACATATAAAATGTTACCGACGGTAAATTATGACGCATTTTTAAAGATTGTAATTAATGATATATGTATTTTAAATATTAGAAATTGTGTCCATATAAAGTCGTGTTTCTTGAATACTAGAGGTCGCTCACTGGTCGAAATTCGACCATAATTAAAAATTTCAATGACAAAAAGCAAAAAACAATGAAGATAAAGAACCTTTTTTTAAATTTTTCAATTTGAGTACAGACTTTGACAATCAACAAAAGTGTCAAATACATGGTAGTATAAGTAATGTTTTTATTTATTTATTTATTTAATATATTTTTATGCATAGTTAAAAAAAATAGCATTCTACACTCCTTCTCTATATAAACTATAAGTGTATGAAATTTCAAACTCTTCCGTCCGCGCAATTTGGGTATAGATATCTGTATAAATATTATAAACATGAAGATTTTGTTTATTTGTTTAAATATAAACACAGGAAGTAATGGTTCGAATTAAAAAACAAAAAACTAATTTTGCGTTAGATAGTCCGAGAGTAGAGTAGAGATTTACCGAGGAAGATTATAGGATAAATAATATTTTAGTGTGATTTTTCCTCAAAACCTGTATAAAAATATCATAGAATCAAAGAAGTTTGAGTTATTTTCATCTACTTTGTGTATGTTTTTCTGACTCGTTATGATAATCAAAATTTTATGATCATATCAGCTTTGTCTTTTTGCACTTGATATGAAAATATATAGATAGATAAGAGTGATAAGATTTATGTCATATCCTGCTTCCTAACATACAATAGATGTTTGACGTCGTTTCACACCGCTCTTCTATAAGCTGTACTGTGAAAGATAACCTCCATCAAGTGAGCCGTACGCTTACTTGCTATTCCAGTTGTATAAAAAAAGTCTACTTCTAACATCATTAATAAATTATACTTATTAGGCCCCACTCATATTCATTCTGGTCCCAACATCAGATGAATAATTTTTTTTACCGATTGAGCGTTTTCAGTTGTCTTTTCTGTATCATACTGTTTACTTACTGCATTTTGTGGCTCTCTGTTAGTAGTGCCCGACTTTAAGCGTGCATAAACAAACAAAAGTCACCAGTGTTTGTTTTAACTAATGTCTGGTACGACAATCGAGTGCGGGTTGATGTCCTGTGTCACACAATCTTATCAGCTACATGCAAATTAATAGTTTGCATATTTACAATATTCACGGATTAATAAAGATTGTGTAATACAATTTAAATATTTGCCTACATTTGTAGATTACAGGTAATGTAATCGAGAGTTGAATAACATACTGGATGTTTTGTTTTGGTTCGAGAAAGTTCGAGTCTGATGTATTTTGTTGTTGGTTAGCTGGTTCAGCAGATGTCTTAAAACTTTCTTGATTTTTCATTCTGTATAAAAATGCCTACATACTATTAAATAACTCAAAAAATAGCCAAATTGGTCTAGCCTTTCTCGGGTATTGTCTTACATTTAGCTTTCAATTTTATAGATAGTTGCACTCAATTTTTTTTAAAGTTTCGTTTCTTCTGAATTTATATTAGTTCCATCCTACTTAATTTAATATTTATTTACTCTCAAGACCATTGAAAACATATAGAGAGCTCCTCTAGCGTATCCAAGCGCTTTGAAAATAAAAATAACAATAAAAATGATTTGATGTCTAAATAAACCAGTCTACAGTTTTGAAAAAAATAATCCTTGTATATTGTTATAAAAAGTTCTAAAATATACATTTTAAAGTTTTTTTGTAACAAGTGTGTACTTGCAAACGTATGTGACGACTGTCGATATTACATTTAAATCGGTGTACATGTGTGTGGTATGTATGTGTGATAAATGTGATTAAACATTCGTCATTGTCCTTGTAAATAGTTTTTAGAAAAATATCTTTATTTTGTTTACTTCGGTGTTTGTAATTCTACTACTCAACTAGTACTTATGTAAGTTCAAAATTTATGGCGGTTTTTTTTTAATTTTTATCGATCCTAAGATATCCATACTATCGTCAAAAAAACAAAATGTCGATTCACAAAATAAATCATAACTAGGGGCTTGAACATATCTTCAAAATAATAACTATCGTTTCTTTGTTTCCTTAATAACGATAGTATAAAACTGAAGCCTTTAAATTCGCTAATCCAGAATCTATCAATTACCGAATAAGTAATTAAGTTTATTGGATATTACGCCTACGACTCTTATGAGCGGATCGCTAGCGATAAACTCGGATGAATCTGAGAGGGACGACTAGTTATTAATTTTATTAAACATAAAAAAGCGACAAGTAAACAACAGCATATATGTAATTTTAGCATTATATATTTTAACAATCTTGCTAAATTATGTAGGACGCTTAAGAGGAAAGGGTACCGGAGACACTTTTCAAAAATAGGTATTTGAATAAAATGTTTCTGTCGCGCTGCATGCCGCTACCGCGCCCCGCGCCATCTCCGCTCCGTTTTTTCTATGTGTGACTGTCGCGTTGTTAGTGTGCGTGCGCCGGCTATTCAGCTATTAATTGTTGACGATATTTTAGTATTCGCATCTTTCGTTTGTGATTGACTACGAGTACATATAGCGCATAGTGCTATTTTTCTGAATTTGGCTTGTTTTATTGAATTTGTTCTGCATCGTATTGCTGAGACTCGGCTTACTATTATTGAATTTCGTAAACTACTTATTATTATGTTTTATTATTTTGACTTGGATACTCTTTGTGACTTGATACATGTCTATATTTTTGTGGGTAATTATCGAAATACTTAGGTACTTTATTTATGAATTAGGTATGTAATTACATGATTGAGGTGTGTGTAAGAATGGGTAATGAAATACATACATAATTATAGTGTATACATGTAGTACATAGTATAAGTGTAAGTGTAGTATATATATGTAATGTAGTACATACATAGTATAAAATGTTTGTCTTAGTACCTATATAATTTGTAATGTCTCATGTTTGTCGCAGTTATTAATATATAGGTATAGGTTATATGTATTAATTAACATATAATTGCGGCGATATAACAAGGCGATATAACAATGGTTAAAAATAATATTATATTTAAAAAAAAAAAAACAAGAAAAGCCGCCTGCGTGAAGAACAACTATTAGAAAGTCAATTGAAAAGGCTGGAACAAGATAAAAATTCAATAATTACACAAAGATAGCTAAATAAATCACACCAATTTCACACATTATGTACACTTACAAAAATCATGAAGGCGACTTTTTCAATTATTATTTTATTTATGTTTTTTTAGTTAGGCAAATTACGTAATCGATTGAAATTTTTTAAAGAGTGGTTGATTAACATGACATAACATAACAATACACTTTATTGTACACCAACAGAAAACAATAATACGTATCAGATTGATTTTTAACCGACTTCCAAAAAAGGAGGAGGTTCTTAATTCGACTGTATTTTTCTTTTTCTTTTTTTTTGTATATATGTTACTTCAGAACTTTTGACTGGGTCGACCGAGTTCGACTTGTACGCAAAGGAAAAAAAAGCCGACTTCAATTACATCGACATGTAATACAACAAAGGTAGACGAAAATATAGTCAAGTAAATACGCGTTATTAAAGATTACTCAAAAATTTGTTATCAGATCTCGATGAAATTTAAATATGACTACACGATAAACATCAGCTTTCGATTAAATTAAAAATCTTCAAAATCGGTACACCCAGTAAAAAGTTATGCTGTATAATACAACGTAGGTCGACGAAAATAGTCAAGTAAAAACGTATTATTTATATAACTCGAAAAGTTGTTGTTAGATCTCAAATAAACTTAAGTGAGACCAAATGACACACACCACCTTTCGATTAAAAAAAATTTGTTGAAATCGGTCCACTCAGTCAAAAGTTCTGAAGTAACATACATAAAAATACAGTTAAATTGAGAGCTTCCTCCTTTTTTGGAAGTCAGTTAAAAATAGAAACCGATTTTACACGTCTATAGAATTTCTAAGTCGACAAGCTTGAACAGTGAAAGATTTAGTATAAAAGAAAGAGGAGTGAGAGGGAAATTCAAGAAGTAAGCTTTCCTCAGAACGAAGACTGCGTTCATTGGAATCACTAAGAAATTTAAATCGTCGTTTTAGATAAGCAGGTACAACAGGATTAAAAAGAATAGAGTAAAGTAAGTTGAGAATATACGTATTCCCGCAGTAGGGAATTGAGTGCCACTCAGGGCGTAACTACTGCCGTATCAGCCGTATCAATGATACGGGGCCCCCTATTTACAGGGCCCCTAAGGTGTGTAAGCAAAAATTAGTAAAATGTTATCCACAGTGTCACTTAATCTTGTGCTTCCTGGAAAAAAGAATAAAAAAACTGTCATACATGCATATAGAGTTTTCACTTCAGAAATGACTGAAGTCTGAAAAGCAATCCCCTTTTATCCGAGTCAAGCGTGCGCCCAATTGTTGATAACATTCTGCATCGTTTATTTCGGGATTCAGTTAATCATTATGAACAACGAATTAATCTTTTTTATATAAGAATGGGGCATACAAGCAGACGAAGCCATCTGATTTATAACGGCTACCGTCGCCCATGGCCTTTAGAGAAAAGATTTAAACACTAGATGCTTGAAAACCCCCAAATTTTAGCAAGGTCATTCCACACTTTGAATGTACGCGGAAAGAATGCGCACAAAGCTCGCACATTGGTTGCAAACCACTGGTGGATACAATTAGCACCACTAGACTTCTTGACATCGAAAGAATGCAGAACACGACAAACGACACGGCTCATAGTGGACACTACGCATCGCGTGCTCGCACCGTGGAATGCTCGATGGTGCTTTTCCCTCATCGTCAAGAGTTGAATTCGATGCAAAAAGAGTGCAAAGTATTTTCGCTTACTTTTTCGCATAATGTGCCAGAGAGTCTTCAGGTTCGCGCAATGATGGAAGTGTAGACTAAAAAAAGTTACCTTCGACAGCTTTTGTAAGAAACAAAAGGCACGGGTTCCATTTGGAAAGCACAATAGTCTCTCGCCAATTCTGCTGTGTTTGAACTTTGCCCTAGCGATTTACTACCTGTAAGACCTGGAGGCAGCGTTGAATCTCTTCTTCGGGTTATACGCCTGTGAATCCCCCATATAGATGCGAAGATTCATAGGAATTCACTAATAGTATTGGCCTCACAGGCTGAAGCGAACGATCCCCCGCATCTATTGCTGCAGGTCAAGGCTAATCTAAACTCTCCAGCTTGGAACTACAAGCTCTTTAAATTAGCTTAAAATCCGAAATTCAAAACATTCATTCAATTAAAGAACTCATGGAATTATTACTGATAAAATTCAATAGCCTTGCATCCAGTTTTCCGGAGGTATTAACTTGATGTTTTTCAAAACTAAAACTGATAAAAAATTACCTAAGGATTTCGATCGAACAGGAACAGCTACAGCAGACTACACTCACTATTGTCTATTCTAGGAGGAAGTAATAACTTATAATCAATAAATATTTATTTTAATTCAATGCAAGCATTTTTTTTGTGAGAAATCTTTACCCATAATTTGCCTGTCCCCCACTAATTTTGATACAGGGCCCCAAGGTTCCCGGGGTTCCAAGGAATGCTACGCCAGTGGTGCCACTTGAGTTTTTTACGCAATTCAGAAATATGATTCTATTTGTAAAGTCCAAATACGAATCGCATAGGTACATAGATTCGACCAAATTTAATAATCTGCTCCTCAGTAATGTCAAGAAAACAACTAAGCAATTTTTTACCGATGAAAAAAAACAGACGAGGTTCTAAAGTCGCCACGTACCTATATTTATTTATGTTTGACCATGCATAGCTTTTTACAGAGTATTCCGAAATTGATAAAAAAAAAATATATTGGAAAGAATAAACCCCGAAGTTGTTTTTCGCCTAGGAGGCGAGGAAGAAGCGCGGCTCGCAGCTTGCTTGGCATTGGCATGGGAAAGAGCAGAATCCTAATTTTTTTAAACTTTCTTATTGTATTTTTTATTAGTATTACGGTAGTAATAATCATTATATACTTTTTTGAAATCCTTGTATTGAGCCCTTTAATTTGATACCAAAAACAAACAACACAGTTATTTACCATAATTATCATTGTTATTTATTAGCGAAACCCTTCGTTAGCCCAGGTTTGCACAGTGTTACAATAAAAACCGCATATAAAAATACGGTTTTATTGTAGTTATGAAAAGAGAAATTATTTAATTTTGTTAATACGAATTTTAGAAAATATCGACTAAAAATTACATCACTAGTGTATCGATATAATTATCGACTATGAGGCATCACTTCGCTGGCGTATATACGTATTGCTTTGACCCTTCCCTCCCCCAGACCTATCCCCCAAAAAGCAAGAAAGGGACAACTGCAGCTCAGACCGTTTTAGGTAGATAATTTTTGACCAAAACAGTGTTTCGTAGTCGACTGTTTTCTCCTCAAAACATGGCAATTTTTTTTAAAAATTACTTTTAGAAAATAAAAGAAGACTTCGGCTATGCCCCTATGTTTTCATTTTTTTGAAAATATGCATATATTTTTTTTAATGAGTGTCTGAAAATGTGCAAAAAATTATGCAATATTTCGAGTTTTTGAAGTCTCCTAATTCCTATGATAATAAGAATATGAAAAAAATCAAAACATAGGGGCATGGTCATGGCAGCAAAGAGTTCTATGTCACAAAAATATTTGACCTAGTGTCATTATCCAGGGAGAAAACAGTCGACTACGTTTGTATGGAGAAAGAGCCGGTACCCTTTCCTCTTAACGTAGTTTTATTAGTCCACACTCAACAGTAGAATGATAATTTTTTATCAGCACATTGTACCTGTAATATCAAATGATTAATTTCTAAATAATTTGGTCTATATATCTGTGATAATTCCCTTATATATTTAATATATTAACTATTTATATTTTATAATAGGTTATACTATTAAGTGGTTTATCGTGACGCATTTTCGTTTCATCGAATTTCAAATCACAATGATTTTAAAGAAGTTTCACTTCAAAAATTGTATATCTACTATTCACACACGGCAGGAGTGAAACTTTTGAAAATTAGTCTACGACAGATTTTTTCTAAAGTAGTTTGAAAATATAATTATTACATTCATTCATCTGAATATAATAAACGGTATAAAAATTAAACGCTTACGTACACACTATTTGATTGTGTTTTTATTGAGCCCGCATTCTTCGTACAAACAATGGTCTGAGTAACGTTTTATCGCTACCTTGGCAATGAAGCCAGGTCGGGAGGTCGCTCGCTTAGACGGTAGTCACGCTATTAGCTGATGTACAAGTATGAGACGATAAACTCGTAAACAAAGAAGTTTCAAATATTACTACTGAGCTTATCGTTTCGGAACTATTAGGACATACTTGATACTTTATGTGGAAACTAAAGCAGATAGTTCAAATCTGAATCTATAAGATTTTAAGTTATAAATTTGTTTTTATTTGTGTGGTGTTTATTTATGTATTCGGTACCTGTATCTTTCGGAAGTGATTCTAATAGTTTCTCAAACAGCTTTGCCGGTTAGGCTCTCAAACTTCTCCATTTAAGAAAAGGTATTTAAAGGAGAAATATGCAGAATGTTATAATGAAGCGGAGTGATTGTTTGTATAGTATACAAAATTAAAACAAAAAGACAACCTAACACACTACGATTACTTCATTCAGCCGCCTATTAATTAAGAATCATAGGAGCAGAGGATAGTTAAAAACGACGAGATGGATGAAAATCCATAGTTTGTCATGTATTTGATTAAGTTCATATCTTTCTATATACCTAAATTGCGTTTTCTGTTCTTTGAATTTCATTCAAAAATAACACACGCAATGGAAACTGAAGAGATATAATTTATTTATGACTAAGAACATTACGGAAGCATCTTGCTTTCTTTGGGATTCCACGAAATCCCATTTTGTAAGTTAACGTCGAAATACCCTTTCGCATTTGGATCATAAGCTGAATGGTAGTCCGTGGAACTGCCAACCAATTTTCCGTTATACTTACCTCTTAATTATTTCATTTGAATATTAAATTAAAATATACAAATCATTTCCTTATGGAATAGTTGCCAAAATCCAGCGTCTTTTAAAAAAAATTCAATATCGTTCCTAAAAAAAAAAACAACAAACCTTGCTATTGACAGATGGAGATTGATATCGTCAAATAAAATAATTTTATATGTAAAAAAGGTCGATACTTACTCCAAAACCTTCGTTTTCTAAACCAAACGACAGAAATATGTAATTTAGGTTAAATGATGAATAGGTACCGTTTAGTCAAATGAGCCAGAAGATCGAAGTAGGTCTCATGTTGCAAACGCGAAACTCCATTTCCATGGAATTAGCGTGTCGTATTATTATACAATAGAAGGAAAATTATTTTTAGAAGCTAGATTTATAACCTAAAATTAAAAACACCCTCTTGTAGTTAGCGCACCCTAAAGCTTAGCAAGGAATTATGTGCTACAAAAACTCATAAAAATTTATAATAAAACAATAACATTAAAACTTAAATGAAGATCCTTGTAAGCAAAAATAGATGACCTTCGAACTGTTATATACGTGTTATGTATGTAATAACCCTTACACTGGTGCCTCGTAAGCACTTTGAATTGAAGCTTATTAATCTCGAGTCTTCAGGGCTCAGTCTCCAGTCAACATCGGGTCAGACCACTTGCCTTTTCTATTTCCACTGTTTCAAAATAATAAAGTGACCCTTTTTCTAAATCAAGTTCATATTTCCTTTTATTCTTTTTTTAAAAAGGCTCAAATAGAAAGCCGTATAACATTGGTGGCAGCGGTGGGATCAGAAAATATAGGATCCCCGGTACGTCTCAAAGTATCTATATAGTGAAGTGAATATTGTGAACTTTCTCTCTGTATATCAAGAACTAAACCCTGTGTCGTGAACTTAAAGTCATAAAGAACCCTGTGTCGTGAATTCTATATCGCAAATCAACCTTGTTACGTGAGCTCTATATAACAAAACCAACTTTTGTGTAAGCTCACCATAAGAACTCTGTATCCTGCTAGAAGAAAATATACCTCTTGGTTCCTGCTAGAAGAAAATATACCTCCTGGTTCCTGCTACATCACTACCTGCTACTTCCGATCGAGACTATCATACATACCACATCTGAAGATGGTCTACAACATATTCGCCGTGATCCTGTAAGTCTTTGAACAATTTACTTCAGTGCATAAAGTGAACAATATATAAAATATATTAAAAGTGACGTGCTAAAATAAATAATTTTAATAATATTATAATTAACTCCCACATTGTAATCAGAGACCAGTGCAAGCTTGCTATCTCCGTATTAACGTCGAGACATTCTTATCTCTTTGTTTAGACTAACACGTATCCGATTTCATAAGTCATAATGCCTAAAGACGAACAAAGTTTAATGCAAGAAGTCGACATAAATATTTTAATTAAGTTTATAAATAGATTTGATGGTAACCGCGAAAAACTAAACTCATTTTTAAATAACTGCAGCAATGCAATTAAATTGTCATCACCGAACCAGCAGGACATTTTATTAAAATACATTATAAGTCAATTAGAAGGGCGTGCGGAAATAGCATGCTCTATTAAAGAGTTCGATAGTTGGCAACAGTTAGAGGACTTCTTAAAGGCGCAATTCGGCAATAAAAAGCACTATGCTGCACTGCTCTCCGATCTTCAAGGATGTCGTCAGCTAAATGGCGAAACAGTCAACCAGTTTGCTCTTAAAGTTGAAACCTGTCTATCTAAATTACTAACCGAAATAAACATATCAATACCAACACGAAGAAAAGGCGAACTGGCTGGCCGCGTCGCTGCAATGCAGGACCTAGCTCTACATACTTTTGTCATTGGCCTTAATCCGCGACTGTCTACGGTGGTCAGGTGTCGCGATCCCGATACACTAAACGACGCAATTAACTTTGCCGTATCCGAAGAGAAAATATATCTAGCTTCTTTAGGGAAGAACACGAATTTTCCCAGCAGTAACTCTAATCATCATCGCTTCCGTCAACCTCAATTTAAAACGCATGTTACACAAAGTAGGTCGTATAATAATAACAATATGACAACATTTCCACCCAGGGCTGTTAATCCAATAGTATGTCGATATTGCAAATCTCCGGGCCACTCAATTGAATCGTGCCGAAAACGTGAATATAATAATTCCAGATTCAAAAACAATAATCATCAACCCAACTTACCATCGGTTCCTTCGGCTCCTTTTCGAAACCAACCGATTCACGCGATCTCCTCACCCGAAGACTATGGCGTTGATGAAGGAGACGCATCTTTAAACGACTGAAGGGCTCTCGACGGTGTCTCCCGAGCCCGAAGTTCCGACCATTGCTTCTAAATCCAAACGACACCACTGTATCCACTGTATCCGCTGTATCCACTGCATCCACTGTATCTACTGTATCCGCTGTATCCACTGCATCCACTGTATCTACTGTATCCGCTGTATCCACTGTATCCGCTGTATCCGCTGTATCCACTGTATCTGACCAATCTAACCGACAGGGTAACCAGCCCCAAACTGACAGATTGTATTCCACTGTATCCAACCAATCTAACCGACAGGGTAACCAGCCCCAAACTGACAGATTGTGTTCCACTGTATCCGACCAATCTAACCGACAGGGTAACCAGCCCCAAACCGACAGATTGTGTCCCACTGTATCCTCTGTATCTATACACCATTCCAAGCCAAATCCTGTAAGAAATCCTATAAATACTAAATCACTTGCATCTACCATATCCAAAGATCATACTTCTCTCAAAACTCTTAATACGTCTTCTACGTCTACCCAGCCTAGAAATTCTATAGAATCTAACTGTAAGACAAATAACGATATAAAAATTCACAATATTTCATCAAATGTACTAAGAAAATCTCTACCTTATATCGAAGTCCAAACATCCATATCCACTAAACTATTAATGCTACTCGTCGACAGTGGCGCATCCATAAGCCTTATAAAAAAATCGTCGGTAGAAAATTCACCTGTAGTAGAGAAGGACATTGTCACTTTCACTGGAATAAATTCGATAAACAATCCTATGAAATCATTAGGTCGTATACCAATACAATTTAACTCACTGAGTCATGATTTCCATATTATTCCCGATTTAGATTTTCCTTACGATGGTATCGTGGGAAATGACCTTTTATCTAAAAATAAATCCAAAATCGATTACAAAAACGAAATACTTACAATAGGAACAGTTGAGATTAATCTAAAATTTACCGAACCGATTTATGTAATTATACCCCGTACTGAAACCATTATAGAATGTTCTGTGTCCAATCCAGAAATAAAAGAAGGACTTGTACTAGACCAAAACCCTGTTGAATCTATCCTTATCGCTAATTCCATTGTGAAAGTTAAACCTAATTCAAGAATCAATATTTCTGTTGTAAATATCCCGAATCCCCCATTACTCTTAACTCAGATTTAAAATTAAAACTCACACCTATGGAAACACAAAACACTCACCAAATATTTCACACGTCCCATTCGGATAACACCGAAATCAACGCAACTAATCGAACTGACAAAGTACTAGATCTCCTAAGAATATCACACCTTAATAATGAAGAACGAGATTGTCTGTTCGATCTCTGTGCCAATTTCTCTGACATTTTTCACCTTCCTGATGATAAACTAACATGTACTAACGCTATAACACACGAAATTCCTACCACTTCCTCGATACCCATCAACACAAAATCATACCGATTTCCTGCTGTACACAAACCAGAAGTCGAATCCCAGATTAATAAAATGCTTAATGACGGAATCATCAAACCATCAACATCACCATGGTCGTCTCCAATTTGGATAGTTCCAAAAAAAATGGATGCCTCTGGTCAATGTAAATGGCGTGTAGTTATCGACTACCGTCGTTTAAATGATATTACAATTGGTGACTCTTACCCGATTCCCAATATTTCCGAAATTCTAGACCAGTTGGGTAAGTGCAAATATTTTAGTACCTTAGATCTATCATCCGGCTTTCATCAAATAAAACTAGCTGAAGCCGACGCTCCAAAAACTGCCTTCACCGTTCCTCAAGGACACTTCGAATTTACTCGAATGCCGTTCGGGCTTAAAAACGCCCCCTCTACTTTTCAAAGATTAATGAACACCGCTTTATCCGGACTGTCGGGTATTCAATGCTTTGTGTATCTAGACGACATAGTCATCTATTCTTTTGATCTTGAAACTCACACTAAAGCCCTCACTAACGTTTTCGATAGACTCCGTCACTTTAACCTAAAACTCCAGCCGGAAAAATGCGAATTTTTCCGGAAGGAAGTATCTTATCTAGGCCATATCATTACTGACGAGGGTGTAAAACCAAATCCCGAAAAGACCAAAGCAGTCCAAAATTTTCCCAGACCCAAATGCCGAAATGATATTCGATCTTTTATGGGATTAGTTTCGTATTATCGCCGTTTCATCCCAAACCTATCAAAAATTGCTAAACCGCTTACAAATTTACTACGAAAAGACATCGAATTTATCTGGCAAAATGAACAACAATTAGCTTTTGAAAAATTAAAAAATTGTCTTACCACCGCTCCCATTTTAGCTTATCCAGACTTCACTCAACCATTCAACCTTACATGCGATGCCTCAAATCACGCTATTTCAGCTATTTTATCACAGGGCCCAATAGGAAAAGACCGTCCCATTGCTTATGCATCGAGAACACTCAACAAAGCCGAATGCAATTATAGTGTCACTGAGAAAGAGTGCTTAGCAATCATCTGGGGCACTAAAACGTTTAGGCCATATTTGTACGGCAATAAATTTAACATCTTAACCGACCACAGGCCCTTAAAGTGGCTATTTAATTGCAAAGACCCCAGCTCTAAATTAGTCAGATGGCGGTTAAAACTGGAGGAATTTGACTACAACATCGAATATAAAAAAGGTAAAATTAACAGCAACGCCGACGCTTTATCCCGATTCCCAGTCCATCCTCTCATTGAAAAGTCTAATCCCGAAAATAAATCAGGCCAAAACGAAATTCCAACTCCTAACGATGCTGATCCAAGATCCTCAATGGATGTTAACCCCTCTCTCCCGTTCAGTCCCCTCACTTTAGAAGACTTAAATATTGAACTCCCTACTAACTCTGATGGAGAGAACAGCAACTTACCTCCCATAGACCTCCTTGACGATGACGATCTATTTTCTAATATTCACGACTTAGAAAACGAAAATAACTTACCCTCATTAAATTTACAACATCCTATGCCTCCTTCTTCTAAACCAGCAATCCAAGAAAAGTCACCTGATCAATCACAATCTACAGACAAAGCGAATCCCAAATCCCCACTTATTCTCAACGATGACTATAACGCATTCCTAAAAGCATTTTCGAATAAAGACGAAATATTTAACACGATAATAAATGAACATAACGAAAGCCTTCTCAAAAGCAATTCCAAGGTTATCCTAGTCCCAACATCAATAGACTTTGACGACTCAAACCCTTATCTACAAGATATCCTTTCTACAGTGGAAGACTCCTCTGACATACTTAACTCCGAAAGAGAACTTCATTCGTTTAAGAAAATAGAAATTAAAGGAAAAATATTTTATCTTCTTTTTACTAAAGTCTACTATTTCGATGACTGCACGTATCCAGACATATTTAAAGCACTTAAGTCCACTAGAGATGATATTGTTTTGACCGGTGATATTAATGAAATAGCTATATCTGATTTTAAAAACTCATTTGAGCAACATTCTTTTGTAAAAATATACGGTATGTTAATGTACCTATTCAATCATACGAATATTACAGTAAATATACATCACAATACCATTATATATCCAGTTCCAACCGAGATCGCAAAAATCCTGAAAGAAAATCACGATATCCCAATCGCTGGGCATTTAGGCTCCAACAGAATGTACAACAGAATTAAAGAACGTTACTATTGGAAAAATATGCGTGCAGACATTGAGAATTATGTGAAAAGTTGTAAGCTATGTCAATCAAATAAAGCCTTACGGAAGATAAATCAAGCTCCAATGCAGATAACAACAACCTCTACACGTCCTTTTGAAAGAATAAGCCTTGACTTAGTTGGTCCTTTACCTGAGGCTGGGCTAACAAAACTTAAATTTATACTAACCCTCCAGGACGATTTGACAAAATTTTCTACAGCATACCCTATCACTAACGCCACGGCTGAAGAGACCTGCGAATGTTTAGTTCACTTCATTTCCCTATTTGGAATTCCAAAAACTATTCTGACCGATCAAGGAACTAATTTCACCGCCGAACTGTTTAAGCGCACTTGCGAATTCCTAAAAATTAAGCAAATATGGTCCTCACCCTATCACCCGCAGACCCAAGGTGCTCTAGAAAGGAGTCACTCGACCCTAAAAGAATATCTTAAATCTTACGTAAATGAAAACCAAACTAATTGGCATAAATATGTATATACCGCAATGTTGACATATAACAGCAGTGTCCACACAACTACTAAATTCACTCCTTACGAACTTCTCTTCGGTCATAAACCATTTATTCCAGATTCAATATTCGATTCTCGTCCCGACGTTACATACCCCGAATATACAAAAATGCTACACCATCGTTTAAAAGTATCTCGTGAAAAGGCGCTTCAGAACATTAACGCTTCCAAAGAAAGATCAAAAACTTATTATGATAAACACTCTCGCCCAATCCAATACAAAGTAGGCGATTACGTTTATTTAAAAAACCACGTGAGACTACGTAAAGCCCTTTCACCACTTTGGAAAGGTCCTTACAAAATTGTCAAAATCTACGGCAACAACACTCTTTCCCTCCTAATTAACCGACGTCATGTCAAACATCATTATGATGAAATAAAACCTGCACATGACGTAGATTAAATTAAAATTAGTAGTTAAATTGTAATTAGTTTATATTTTCTCCTTTTAATCCTTATTAGTCATAAATTTACAAAACATACAATATCATTTTCTGTTTTCGCTATTTTTCAGAATCTCTACAACTTGTAACAATATCGCCTTTGCAGAAGCTCAAAATAAGTATATAACAAACATCGACAGAAGCCCAGGTATTTTATTTGATCCTGTGGGCACATTAAAAATCATTAATGACCAATTCCACATTGTTATTCCTTCAGAAATAATCCCAATTCAACACCATCTTGACAATATTCATGAAGTGTTTAACACAATTAGATTTTACTGCAGGGAAAATGACGAAATAAGTATACTACGATGTCATAATATGTTACAACCCTTAGAAGCTCTTTACAACGACATTCAACGCGATTTTATGTCAATTTCTCATATAATTTCTAATAGTATAACAAAAAGATCCGCATGGTTTTCCGGTATAAGAGTAGTCTTTAAACACATATTTGGCACATTAAATGAAGATGATGCTGAAAATTACGATAAAGCTATTCAAGCTCTGTATAGCAATGACAAAAAGATTACTGATTCATTAACAAAGATAATTACAGTTTCTCAATCCGCGATCAGTAATGTTAATAACTCTTTGCATGAAATTAACCTGAACCAAGCAAAGTTAAATGACGTCGTTGACCAATTAAAAATGTCAATCATTAATGTAACCCATAAATTTAATACTGTTACTGTAGAAAATATGTTTAATGGTATTCTAAATGCATTACAATCAAGTTTATTTACGTTGTCCTTTAGAGTCGAAGATTTACTAAATTCCATTTTATTTGTAAAAAGCAATATTCTACACCCATCAATTCTGACACCGAATCAATTGTATAATGATATTGTTAATAATCTTAAGTTAATTCCTAAGTATAGAGATTTTCCTGTAAGTTTAGATATAAGCAATATACATACTTTTATTAATATAGCCGATTTAACATGTTATTACCTAAATAATAGAATAATGTTTATAGTTAAGCTTCCTTTAGTAGACCTACAGCAATTTAATGTATATAAAAACATACCTTTACCAACCCCACACGACAGCGACAAGTTGAACTCGTTTGCTATGATTCTTCCTTCAGAACAGTTCCTGGCTCTTAGTATAGATAGATTATCATATACTTACCTTAGTAATCTACATACTTGTAAAAAGATACTTACCGAAACTTACCTTTGTGAAATCACAGATGTCTACGCTGTACTTAATAATCCCTCCTGTGAAGTAGAAATTATCACCCAAGCCTTGTCATCAATTCCTGAAAATTGCCCTTATAATTTTATCTTTGGAGATGTAGATATTTGGCACAGATTAAACAATAATAAATGGGTATTTGTCCAAACAAAACCCTCAAAACTATCTATAGAATGTGATCACAATATATTTGAATTTGTAATATCCGGTACAGGTATCCTTAATATTCCTTCTCAATGTACAGCCTTCTTTAAGAATCTAAAATTAGTTGCAAAAACATATCCAAAAATTAATGTTCCCTCTATATCCTCAGACTTTAATATAATTAATGATAGTTGTTGTAGTTTTAATCGGCTTAAGAAAATAAATATTGATATACCAACTCCTAAAATTAAAAGTGTTAGTCTAGATAATTTAAAAACTTTTAAAATTGTATCCGATGAAATAATTGATAACTTGAAAGTTGTTGAAAAACCTAGCAACTTTAATAATCATGTAAGTTTTCCTATTATTAGTATATTATCTTTAATTGTATGTATCTCCTTAGTTTTAAGCTATTTTTGTAAAAGGGGCAAGTGTTCTAAAAAGCTCGTGGTTAATCCTATAACAGAGAATATTACAGATAACGATAATCCTGATATTGAACTTAGACCAGTTTCAACTATTCCGCGTTTACGTACTGAATAATTACTACCGGAAACTTACATTTTCCGTAAGTTTCCCTCTTAACCGGGGGGCTGTTATATACGTGTTATGTATGTAATAACCCTTACACTGGTGCCTCGTAAGCACTTTGAATTGAAGCTTATTAATCTCGAGTCTTCAGGGCTCAGTCTCCAGTCAACATCGGGTCAGACCACTTGCCTTTTCTATTTCCACTGTTTCAAAATAATAAAGTGACCCTTTTTCTAAATCAAGTTCATATTTCCTTTTATTCTTTTTTTAAAAAGGCTCAAATAGAAAGCCGTATAACAGAACGCTTCGGCATCCCTTGCAATACCTTGATAGCCTTCGCAACGCCGAAGCAAGTTAGGGTGCAAGGTTGCGTCCACGATCCGCGTTATTACATTACCTTGTCATTTGTGTATGGACACTAAATTTCAAGCTACCAATTTAATATATACCAACATAGAATATAAACGTGTAACGTTACGATTTCTGTGGTAAGATTATAACTATAAACAGTTCTGTAACACTTGTTATAACAATACTATTCGGTTTTTCCATTAGCGTTGACTTGTTATCGGCTATGCTAAAAGATTTGATGTTTCCATTACGGATTGGCCCTTTAGACCCACACACAATTTTGATATTAACCCACTTAAACAATTTTCACTGAATTGTATGACACCAACGTCGACCTAACTGACTCATTTAACTGTACGGAAAATTTTAAAATAAATTTCATCTTTTTTTCGTTTGTTCTAAAACACTTAGACTTTTAACCAATCCGTGTGGAAATGATTTATATATTTTATAACAATGATTAAGTTACATATATTTTACATGACGTCACCCGTATGTAATTTCGTATGATTATAATGGGTTTATACAGCGCATATAAAAATATAAAATTGTATTTTAATGTGATGAAAAATACAAACAAACTTGTAATTGTAGTAAATCATATATAATGTTCATATTATTTGATAGTGTTTGAAATAGCGTGAATTTATCAACTTACAATTAGTCGCTCTTCGTGTAACGTTGTTATTAATAGTAACACTAATGGAGTACATTTTATTAATATTTAGTATCTCGTATTGGCATTAATACAAGCCCTAAACATGCCAATGTGTTGCCAAATGTAATAATGAAGTTGAACTTCTACTTCATAATCTTGTCGACTAAAGTCAAGAAGACTAGTTATGTTATCTATTTAAATATATTTCTACATAATGTACATTATTTAACAAAACGTATATAATAGGTATCTATATATGTCAAAATCGTTGAAGAAAAAAAGTATTCCGAAATACGCACATATCATTGACACAAGAGATAAAACACGTATGAAACATATTGGACGCAATCGAATGCTTCTTACAAATCCAAAAATAAGTATCAACCAAATATTGAAGACTATTTTCATTGTAAGTCTATACGTGATTTTACTTTGATTAATATTCTGTGACCTTGAGAGAGATAAGCAGAACGAGATTAAATGTGATAATTATACAAGCGTGGTTGTTTTATCAACGTGTTAGCGTGTTATGAAAGTTATCAATCTTAAGCAAGGGGTTTATTAATGTGCTGTAAAATGAAAAGGAATGAAAATTAATTCCATTTGTATCAGTTTATTTGAAGCCCTTAATTGTTGCTTGTTAATTATTGTAAAATATAAATGACTGGCCAAGCGCGAGTCGTCGGAACACAAAGGTTTCGAATCTCTGTAATTTTTAACAATACATGGTTCAAGTAGAAAGCTTAAACTAGTTTGTGAGCATTTGTTATAGCAGTGAACTTAATTAATAATACCAACCATACTTTCAATATTTCGCAAAACTTAAATTATTGGTTCGCAATTAATGCCAACTATTTCTTTAATTAAGAACATTTGTACAGCTGTTGGTAAAGATGAGAAGATATTTCACTACTTCCTAAAATATGAAAACTACTTTTGATGTAACAAAAATTGCCTAAAATATTACTGCAGGACGAAGTCTGGATTGCATTAAGGGATGTCTAACGATTAATAATGTATCTATTTTTGTTGTTGCAGGCAACATTAGCGCCGTGTTCACGTACAAGTGGAAAGGCGAGGAGATCACGCGTCTCGTGGACAATGGCACTAAAGTAATGATAGCGATCATCAAGGGACGCACTTTCACTCACATTAACAACAACATCAACAAGTTCGTATATACTTTAATTACTTTAATTATATATAAATTTTTATTAAATTTACTTTTAATTGTTTTCCCCGAGTAAAATCATTGTTGGCGTCAATTGTTTGTTCGTTCACCTTGTGTTTGTGCATGTGTTTCAAAATGTATCTTATTATTTACTTTTGTTTGTGCGATGACACAATTTATTTATTTTCGTTACAACTAATTTCAAATTTTATTAAAAATATTTGGCTATACTGGTATATCAAATACATTCAAGTAAAAAAAATTACATTTTGAAAAAAGACCCTGCCAATGCGACCATTCAACAAGGTCCATTATTTTTAACTGCATCACTATATAAATTTGATAATTATTATTTGTGTAACTCTTTTTTCTTTGCATTCTTTGCCGAGTTAGCACGATCGAGGCGGGTTTTACTTACTCGTATGTACCAGAGAAACTGATATAAGTATTGTCTTTCACGAACTGCTAGTGGAGATAAATAGTCTCCTGACTTCAGCTGTTGTTAAAATATAATTTTTATTGTATACCGTTTTCATTCGTCCTTTTTATTTTCTTCCTGTTTGTCTTTTGTACGAAGGTGCTTAGCGGAAATATGGCTCATGTTAGAGTCCTTAAGTGCATTAATTTTAAATACATTTTACGAGACAGTATTTAAATTAATTTAAAATCTGCTTTTGTGTTTTTGTGAAATTTACGGGCATAAATAAAATGTCTTCGATAATTCATAAGAATTGCCATATCTCCGGAGAGCACTTCGACTGTTTGTGTGAGTATTAAGTGCTTCAGATGTCACTTTTAGTAGTTGTTTTGCAGTAAAGTAACTGAAAACGAAGCTAAAATCTTTACTGCCCGACTGAGGCAGTAACGTAATTTTTTATTTGTTTTGATGCCATTGCATTTCTTTTTTGGTTAAAAATATATTATCATAATAATATTTACCATTATACTTCAGTCTGTAATATCCTGGACATAGTCCTCTTTCCCCATGTAGGAGAAGGATCATAGTTTAATCCACCACGCTACTCCAAACCGGGTTGGCGAATATATTCCTTGCTATGAGTAACTATCGCTATAAGATATACATGATAACAACTGGAACCGACGGCTTAACGTGCTCTCCGAGGCATGGTGGTAAGACCCACAAGGACTGCACAAACACCCAGACCACGGCAAACAACTGCATGGCCAATACAAATGTTTGTCATGTGCAAGGGTCGAACCCGCAACCGCCAGCGCAACAGCCACAAACTAGTGCAGTGACCGTTGCGCCAACGCGTCGTCAATACTATTTATTTAGTTCAAACATGCCCGAAACTGTTAACTCAATTTTCTCCATTTATTTTTAATTTATTGCCTTTTTCCCTAAAAACGGGAGTTTTGTTCAACACACGTCGAATTCTCTGTTTATGTCATATATTTATATTTCAACCTTCAGTACCATTCCTCATTTCCTTGGGGACTGTGGAGCATGCCATCTATGTCATATCCCTCGCTTCGTTCAACTTTGTGTGCGTGAAAAGTTCAGATATTCTTAGTTTTCTTGTAAGCTATATAGTTGTGTTTAGTGCTAAATAAACTATATGTATTGTGTGATATAAGAATAAGAATAATATAAGCCCCAGTTATCGTAGATATACACTCGAAATTTAAAAATTTAGCTATGGATCAAAGGCAATGCTTGGGAATGTATTCATTAGATTATTGGATTAGTAGGTATAACTTCAAAAGTCTGTTTAGATGTGAAATAGATTGCATATCTCAACCCAAAAGAACATACGAAATTTCGTCTCTGCAACGTAATTGTTCTGCATTTTTGGAAAGTAACTATTGTAATTATTATAAAGTTTTCACAGACGGGTCAAAAGATATAATGTCAAATAGTGGTGCCGCATTCTTTGATCCACAAATCAATAAAGGCTTTAAATTTAAAATTTGTCACAGTATGTCTGTTACTCATCTAGAGCTTATTGCTATTTCTAGGGCACTTTCTTATATTAAATTAATAAATTGTACCAAATTTGTCATTTTAACTGATTCCAAAAGTGCTCTTCAACACGTGGCTCGGTGTTTCTCTTATTTAAGAGGTACATCGATAGCTTACGATATCATAAAATCCATTGAAGATTTAACCTCTCACTCAAAGGAGATAATTCTACAATGGATTCCCTCTCATATTGGATTATCTGGAAATGAGGAAGTAGACATACTGGCAAAACAAGCAGGTACTGATGGTGATAGTGTAAACGATATGCCTTTCTTCACTGACTGTTTACATCTAATTAAAATATACTGTTATGACATGTGGAAAGTTTATTTTGATGAGCGATCAGTGGAGAAGGGCATATGGTATAGGACTATGCAGATTGATCCGTGGAGAATACCATGGTTTGATGAATGTAAGCTCAGTAGGAAAACGTTAACCACAGCATTTAGACTCCGTTCCGGTCACATTCCACTTAATAAGTTTGCTTATTTGATGAAAAAGGTACCATCTCCGCTGTGTACCGAATGCGGCATCATTGAAGATGCAGTTCACATTATGGTGGAATGTGTCCGAAATGAGGATATTAGAAATGATATTCTGCAAATAACTCAAAATTTTAAAGAACTTGGAGGTTGTAATTCAATTTTGGCGTATCCTCTCTCAAAACCGGCTAAACTGTTGTACAAAATTGTAAATATTGGTATGCGACGACGACCTCATTAATTTAATGTATGCAAATTTGTGATGTTCCTATGGAGTGGCGTAGTCCTTATGGACTAAAACTCCTTAAATAAAGAAAAAAAAAAAAAAAAAAAAAAAAATATATGTATTGTGTGATATAAGAATAAGAATAATATATATATATATATTTAATTTATTGATTCATAAATTGTTGTTTCTTGTCGGTTCTTCCCAGGAAGAAGTCAAAATGTTACATTTTGACTCCATTAAAATAACTTTATATTAACCTAATATATACTCGTACATATGTCTGTAGATACCGACACCAGACCCTTAATCGCCAGATACCAGACAGACATCATAATTATTAAAGATTGTAAAGCCTAATTAAATAAAGTATTTTTTATTTCATTGGATTTAATTCTAAGATCTTAAATGAACAAAAATAAATACTATCATCTAATAAGTTCCTTTACGAGTTAGATTGTTTGAAAATTGCGAATAAGATCGATAATATAATTGTTTGCTCGCAAACGAAAAAAAAAAACCGACTTCGATTGCATCGACAAGTTAGTAATACGTTGTATTACGGGACTACAAGACAAGCATTAGCTTTCGATTAAAATAAGAATCATCAAAATCGGTACACCCAATAAAAAGTTTGCGATATAAGTTAGTTAATAAAGTCTTATATAGATTAGGTGAGCTATATCTAGTAAATTAAATACTACAACACAACAAACAAACTATTATTATAAATTGATTATTTTTATTTTTTAAATTATTTGTTAATTTTATATTGATTAAACACACAAACGTAACCTGACAAGGAAATAAACATAAATGAATATAACAATAAGTTTTTACACATAAATGATAAGTGAAGTTACATAACTTTAAATCTAAAGTTACACACAGTTAAACACAAGTAAACACGAAGTCGAAAAAGTCGAAGCGTCATTTAACAGAAATAATCAGAAAAATAACGGCCCGGAATAACTGTTATGTCGAAGAATATTAAAATGTTTTCATCATTTATTTATTATGTTTTGTTTCAAAGCATTTGTTAAAGTACCTTTCAATGTTTTTTATGTCGGTTCTTTTTTTAAATGATAATTATTTGAACTTCTATTTTTTTTAGTACGCACAAAACATGTATTATATAAAAAAGCGAACATTAGGTTAAACGTGTTTCTTTACAATAACGTCTAAAAATATATCAGCTAGGCTATTAAATATTTGTAATAAATCATTAATCTATCTCTCCATTACTTCTCTATCCATCAACAAAATTTTTGACCAACTACACAAAAGATGCAGGGTTTCAATTCGATTATATTTTTTTTTTGTGTTTACTGAGTGTGCTGATTTTGATGATTATTTTTGTATCCAAAAGCAGATTGAATTTAAGCGCGGTCTAACGTAATAGTATAGTATTTGATTTATGCAATAAATACGTATTTGAAGTCGATATTTTTTCGTTTGAGAGCAAACAATAATAAGAGTTCCGATAGGTTACCGGCTATCATCTAAACCGTGTATTTCTATACTTCAGGACATCAGTGCTATTCGTGTCGATATCGTTCATCGTGTTGATGGTGATCTCGCTGGCGTGGCTGGTGTTCTATTATATTCAGCGCTTCAGGTATATTCATGCCAAGGATCGGCTCTCGGTGAGTTATTGCTCTTATCTTACTATTTATATGATATATATTTTGTAAACTATTTTAAAAAACAACAGGACGACGCGTTGGCGCAACGGTCACACCGCTGGTTTGTGGCTATTGCGCTGGTGATTGCGGGTTCGATCCCCAAACATGAAAAACATTTATATTGGCCATACAGATGTTTGCCATCGTCTGGGTGTTTGTGCAGTCCTTGTGGGTCTCCCCACAGTGCTCGAAGAGCACGTTAAGTCTTCGGTCCTAGTTGGCTATATCCGCCAACCCGCATTGGAGCAGCGTGGTGGATTAAGCTCTAATCCTTCTCCTACACGGGGAAAGAGGCCTTTGACCAGCTATGGGATATTACAGGCTGAAGCGATGAGCGAGCTATACTCGTAATTTAACAGTTAAACAAAATCAGAAGCTTAAGTTCAGTTGTAAACCCATCTTAGGCAAAAAACATTACTTTATTCGACTGAACTTTTGAAAAATACTTGACCGTGAAAACGGGAGACAAACTCAGATAAAGTAAAAAAAGGAATTTCATTATAAAAGTAATTTATAGCTTTTGTGCACATAAAAATATATTTCTATAAAGAAATCAATTAATCTTGTATTTATATCGTGTTTCAGAAACGATTATGCTGTGCTGCTAAGAAAGCGCTGTCTAAAATACCAGTAAGGAGTTTAAAAACTGATGATAGAGTAAGTTTTAACATATTATATACTATTTGTCCCTTACTGTTTTACTCATTATCCCCTGAAGAAGAATCGAAATGACGAACTTCTTCGTCGAAAGAAATCAAGTGATTGACATTTCAGGGAAACTATTTTTCCTATGCAGTCATTTTTTTCCATAGAAGATAAAAATTATATTTTTCGAATTGGCCTTTCGAATCTTCGGATTTGTGTTTATATCTTCGCATATCGAAATAACAAACATACACACTAGAACTTTAAGCCGCTATTTATATAATTCAGAATTAATAACCTACATAAGTATACTTCTGCTTTTTATGTTTTTTAATAACTGTATATTACATTTGATAATTCCGTTTCTAACAGTAAAAGTGAATTTATATCTAGCATCGTTAATATAACATAAACGTTTTAATATTTACTTTCATTCATTCACTTCGTTTGATGACTTTAATTTTAGTAACTCTCATCGAAATACGTAACACTGTCGAAGTGTGCCCCGCTGACAGTTATTTACGAATAACCGTTAAAGTCGAGGGTACTTTGACAATTATTCCTGATTGCGGTTGGAACGAATAATATGAACCCATTTTGAAGTTAATCGCGTACTTAAAGAGGGAAACGTTAGCGCTGTTAAGTTAATAGGGGGTGTACATTGATGTTTTGCTAAAGTTTTGATTGTACAATTACTAAATAAATAAATAAACACTGCATACTTGACAGCTCTTTAAAAATAAATACATATAAATAAATATATTTTAATAGCCTGATCGTAAGGTAAACAATTTTCGTAGTTTGTGTTTTGATCACAGTCAACTGGTATAAATGATAATATATGTATATAAACATATTTATTTATATTTAACCTAGACTGGGAGCAAGAATCGAATTCACATTCAGAAGAAGAAAACAGTATTGCCAACAAAAAGTGCTTTTAAACTATAGTTATTTATAGTAATAAAAATATAAAGTTTAATTTTTTTTTCCGTTTACAGTTTTAAATACTTAAAAAAGTTTATAACTGTATTCTTAATTAAAATGTAAATGCAACGGACTGTTACATCTGTAAGCAAACGTGATTAAACAATTACGCATTGTTGAAACTATTGAACAAGTATTATGTAAAAGACAAGTCTTTATTATTCGATGTAGCAAAGACATGCGGCTTAAAGAAAACTAGAAACCATTTTTAGAATTATGTAACATTAGTTGTTGCGCATAACTTTGTTTGCATTATAAATCCAGGGAAACAGATGTCATTCCGGGATATAAAGTAACCTTGTGTCATTACAGCCTATCTATGCTGAATTTCATTAAAACCATTCAGTCGTTCTTACATTATTGATTAGGTACTTAAAAATGTCCATCCATTCAAACTTTCTCTTTTTTATAGTATAAAGATTTAACAGCAATTTTACTAGTTTTGTAGTACCTCGATCTTACAGAAGATCACAGTGTTGTGTTCCTTTTGTGAGTAAGGTGACCAGAGCTTCTGGGGGGATTAGGGGTAGGGTCGGCATCGCGCTTGCGATGATTCTGGTGTTGAAGGCGTCTGTAAGCTACGGTAATCGAATTACCTGAACCGTACGCTTGTTTACCGACCTAGGTGTATAAAAAATATTTTAAAGTATTATAGGTATTACGTATTACGTATAATCATTATTAAAAAAAACAAAGCCTGTAACATTCCACTGGTGAATATAGGCCTCTTTCTCCAAGTAACAGAAATAGGTCTGCCTATTGCACTTTATATTTTAAAAAAATATAATAATTTATAATAGAATAAAAGTAATTTAATTAATAATTAATTCAAGAAGAAATGTAAACTTTTTTCTTTAACATGGCTCAGGGGCTGTAAAGTGTATATGTGGCGAATGCTAGCGCGACCCCATCTCGCCCCACCCAGGCGGACGATTGCTAACATGTGGTGGTTTTTTAGTCAGTATGAGTCTGATATAACCCTCTGTCGCCCCCGCGCTGGAGGGGGTATCCATGATGGATTTTTCCCACTTAAAAAAAGGGGCTGTAAAGTGTGGAACGTTTATACACAACACAAATAAATAAAATTTGACTTCACTTCACTGGCAGATAGATAGCTGGTGTAATGAGGAGTAACTTAGGCCACTTTTATTTTAGAAATTTATTTATTTTATAACTCTGCGAAATAAACAATAAATTTTTGTTGATTTCACACAAGGACAAAGTCGCGGGCACAGCTAGTATTTAAATAAAGAACATGTATATATACAAATGTCCATTATTTATATAAAAAAAAATCCATTATTTTATATAATATTCCTTTAAAATATTGTTATCATAATAGGTATTTTAATATTATCGTTTATTGGCATTTGCCTTTATCGTATCAATTCGTTTAATCTAGGCCAAACAACTTTATCTAATCGGCATTTAAGTTGTGACGTCAGACATTTTAACCTTTTTTAATATGTATACTCTTTTTGTGTTGGTTAATCTATTTACCGAGGAAGGCTAGAGGCTATAATATTTCGGTAATTTTTTCCTCAAATTAACGCGGTTGAAACCGCGGGGCCAGCTAGTATTATATTAATTTACTTAATATCATTTTTTTCCATTATTCCAGGAAGTGCAGGGCGACGGCGAATGCTGCGCGATCTGTATCGAACCTTATAAGGTATCTGAGACCCTTCGTTCACTGCCTTGTAGGTGAGTTCATATCATGTTTGTTATCTGCACCTGTGACCATAGCATTCGCCAAACATCGGCGACCCGGAAGTAAATATTTAATTCTGTATTAATTTTTAATATCTGTGTGAAACAAAGAAGAGGTCGTATTCAGTTTATCTTGTATTATAAATCAGTTTTCTAAATCATTTGTTTTTCTCCACGCTTGTATTTTAATAAATGATACAAAAACAGTGTTTAAAATGAGCAATAAAAAATGAAAAAAATAATAATATTACTTCAAATTACGTAATTAATAAAGAATATTATGAAAATTAATCCACAAAATAAAAAAAATAATAGTGAAGAACCTATACCTTGTCCTACAATGCAATACCAAAAGTTTGCCTGAAAGTGATTTCGCGATAAAAACGCCTGTACGTCGTAAAGAATATTACAATTATCTATATAATTAATATTTTTTATATAATAATAAATAATTTTAATTAAAGGCATGACTTCCACAAGAATTGCATCGACCCGTGGCTGCTGGAACACCGGACGTGCCCCATGTGCAAGATGGACATACTCAAGTACTACGGATTTGTGGTGAGTTAATTCATATTTTTGATGTTACATACCTACTACATGTAATATCCTACTGCTGGGCATAGGCCGTTACAGGCCGAACCGTGTGTGAACAACGTATGTGTGGTTGCAGTTCACGGGCAGCCAGGAGAGTATCCTGCAGCTGGAGGCGGACCCGGAACGGGCGCGACATCTTACTTTGGTACCACTCATTTATGATAATAATAATAATAATATTTATTGGAATTAATCATAGTTCGTAAATAAATAGATTACCCTGACTTCTGTACTAGTAGTACTGTTGGAGAAGTCAGTATCCTCCCCTTGATTACATGTAACAACAACTTAATAATATAATTAAATTTAAAAAAACATTAGTGTCTAGTATTTCCGTTTTATTCTCTTCACATACGAGTCCAAAGCTAGTCTGGAAAAATTCGCTTTTATAATTAAAAAGACTTTTGTATATTTTTTATTGTTCCATTTTTTTTTTTTGTTTTGCATAATTTTGGTATCCAGAAAAAATATTTGTATAAGTTTATATTACTATACTAAAGAAAAAAAATCTAGTCGAAATGACAACTTTCCTTTTTTGTATTCGGTTAAAAACAAAATTGTAAACGTTATCTTCGTAAATATTAAACTGATACACTAAGTAAGCGTGTCTTGTTGCGCAGCTGTCGAGCGACGACTCGTACAGCGAGGCGGGCAGCGCGCGCAGCAGCCGCGCCGCGTCGCCCGACCACCTCGTGCCGGCGCGCCCCGCGCAGTGAGTACCGGCCGCGGCCGCCGCGGTACTGCCGCAGCGGTGCGCGGGCATCGCTCGAACTTTCGAATCGTTTATTAATGTTCGATTCGAAATTCAAATTGAATTCGAATTTACGAATTATTCGAAATTCGACGAATGATTCGCGAATAATCGAAATATCACTGTATTTTCTATTGTTTCCAATTTGAATTCCACTACATCGTGACTCAAAATATTCTACTTACGAGTAATATACTTACTTTTTGATTAAAATCAATTACCCGTAGAAAAAAAATTGTTGGTCCTAATGAACTTCATAGCGGATGTAAGAAAGGGAGGGAGGGTAGTTGAGATCAAACCAAAGTTGAGAGCTCTCTGTGCTCAGACTAGATATAACTCAGAATATCTATTCTCCGTCCATCTGGACGTATTAAGGTTGTAAATATATTAACTTTTACCATTGTTATACCATTTGTAATAGGAGTGTAGGAATGAAATTTTTCACTGTAACAGCTGTGTATTCTCTATTGAACCTAATTCTTTAATTAAATTGATCACTACACTAAATGATATTATGCAAATAATATTTTTTAAATATTCTTCATATATTGATACGCGAGATAAAACCATCGAACCGTAATAGAAAATATACAACAGCTAATTATAAATTTGTCCTGTTTTCCAGATCCTGCGAAGGGTCACCCATCCATGGCGAGCGAGGCGATCTCACGCGAAACGAAGCGACGTCCGCAAACCCTGACCCCACGCGGGATTGAACCTGCGACCCCTCCCCGCCCCGAGAGCGAGTGACCCCGAAGTGATGTGTTCATTAAGGAATCACCACACAAATACTCAAAAAGAAAAAAAAAAAGACTTCCAGTGATAGTATCGGTGGATGAGTGATATTTTTTTATTGTAATGAACTATTTAGTTGTATCGTCTAGTGTTAGATAGGAAACACCGCGACTCCGCCTAGTCAACATGTTTGTAACGCTATGTTTGTGCGCTTCTCTATTATCTCTACAACAATAACGAGTGTTGCTAGAAACGAAAAATTAACATATTTTAAGAGTGTTACCAACAATTAATTTTTACTTAAGATTATATTGTATGTTCATTTTGTCATGATAACGTATTTCAAAATAAACGTTACGTAATCTTTAAGTAGAAATTACGTTTTTCGATTAACTATTATTATTTTCTAATTTTTATGAAATAAAAGAAGCGCATAAGTATAACGCAGTGGCTGTACTTGAAGAAGTATCGTTAAATATTTACGCCAAAATAGTTATAAATTTTAAAAAGACTTCTTTCTGTGCAGTTTATATTTTTGTTCAGTTTTTGTACCAAACCAACGAACCGTTAACGACCGAGCCCTCGAAATCGTACTTAACATTTTTGGATGATCTCATAATTGTATCCTTAATATTGTTCTCTTAAAAATCATTTGGATGTGTGAAACGTAACGGTTGTGGCCCTCCCGTACTAATCGCAGTAATTTTCCGTCCATTGTCGGTAATACTTTATTTAGAGATCTTTTATCCCCGTATATAATCGATTTGTTGTGCTTTTACCCCTAAATGTGATAATTTAGGATTTGATAGTAAATACAGATATATTGCTAGATATTGCGTTCCCCCGTAGGGCTTAAACGACCACTTTCAGTTGCTAGGAACAGCGGTAGGACTGTATTTTTAATAATAATAATTTCGTGGCTCTAAATTGTAGTTAATAAAATCTAGTCTGAATTTTAAACTACGAATTATATCGCTTTTGAGACCGATGTACCTAAATGTGCCTAAAGTTTCGGTTCTATATTTACATTTAATTAACCAAAGTCACAATTTATCTAAAAGCGATGTATTTCGTTTTATGGTTATATTTAAGAGTTTAAATCTAAGCGAGCATTTAAGTTATTACTTACTGATACCATTTAAGGTACTTATTATAATGAAATCCATTGGATTTAATATTAACAAGGAGACTGGTATGTACTTTATGTAACTTCAGATATCATGTAATATATATATTTACATTCCCTTCTTAAGATGTTCTAAAATCGTACTCCCGAGTGTGTACAACATGTGTTGAAATAAAACCAAAACAGTATTGTTATTTGCGTTTTATTGAAAGATGTTTACTGACATTCATACGACACTATCATTCGGCATTTAGAAAGAACATCGGACAAATCCGGAGCAGAAATATACACAGAAACACGACGATTAAACTTTTCAAACTAATAATACAATTGTTTAAAACAATTTAGACACGAATTGTTCTAAATATTTGCCATTTTCACACAATATCGTTATACATATTAAAATTCACGTTAAACGATTTATTTTACTACATAACTAACAACAAGATTCATAATTTGAAAGTATTAAAACTTACACCTTAATTACAAAAATTTAATGCTAAAAATATTTACAAAGAGTTTGAAGGAACGTTTATTCTAAAATTCAAATTTGTAACTAAATTATTTTAATAAAAAGAGGATGTACTTATTTAACCTATTTCAAGACGTTTTCCTTGATTACTAAATATTATTATCCATACATATGTAATTTTAATCCTTTAGAGCAAGTAATGTTATTACAATTACAAAGATTTGATTTACACGTTAACGCAGAATCAGAACATTTTATTAAATAAAAATAAAATAAGCTTAACTGTACAATATATGTACATACGTCCATGTCTAATGGACAATTGCCTTTTCCACATAGGATAAAGGTTGAACCTAATCTGCCACGCTGTTCCTTCAAGGTGGGCGACACATTTATCTATATTTCCTACATTATTTTCATATACTTGAAAACACATTCTTAAAGTAATTGAATATGGTTTCAAAAGAAATCAAGTCCGCTTTTCCAGAATTGTACCTATTATTTTAAGAAATAAAAAGCTTCAAATGATTTCTTAGGAATTAACATTAAATTAAATTTGTTTGTTTGGTAAAAAGAAATTAAATTGTACCTAAAACTCACAATCAGTATAATTAATGACCATTTTTAAAAATTACCTCCAAAATGTTTGTATTTACACAATTTAGCCTAAAAATACTTACTAAAAAATTTGAACCGCTTGAGACAGTGATTTAAACATTTTCTTATTTTCGATCACATGCTTTGACATTGATTATTTTTACAATATTTTAGTAAATGAGGGTAAAAAGAACCTTCACTTTATCATTTAAATATGTATCCAGTACTATACCTATAAACAGCTGATACAAATAAAGGTGTACCCGACTGTGTAACAATTCCTATTTGGTACACAAAAATTGAACTAAAATAAAATAGTCTTTTAAATACCCTATTGCTAAACGGGGGCAGTCTGATTAAGGAGAAGGGTTGAACCTTAATTCGCAATGTTTCTCCTGCATGTTGGCAGATAGTTTTACTAACAAGGGTACCAATTTATTATGTGCATAGACAAATAACTACAATCTTCAAAGTGATTGGCCCTTGTTGATAGACTCAGTAGGACAAACACCCAAAACAATTTTTTTGCAAATAAAATATTAGGTCTGAATGTAAATTGAACCTAAGCCGTAGGTGCTAATGGAAATTTCAGTACCACTACACAGAAAAAAAAAACATAAATAAATCACACAGGAATACACAACACCAAAATACTATAAACGATCAAATTGTCTCTAATTCAGGCGATTTCCATATACCCCAGAGAATTACACAACTCCTTGAGGAAGAAATCGTCGAAGTTAAACACCTCCGATCATTTGTCCCACAAGCCGCTCTCCTTCATCTTCGCTTGGAAGTATTTCTCTAATGTGTTGGCGCATCTGTAAAAAAGAAATTACTATAAATATCACTTTACGAATTATTAGAAATCTTATGGACCAAATTACCAAAATACATTAGAACCAGATGACCGTGTGTGTATGTTTCAGATATTTATTAATTAAATTGTCTTGCAATAAATCTGGGTATATTCAAAATTTTAAGGCGATGTGTTCAAATTATAATTATTTATTTTGCCCTTAGTAGTTTATTTATTCAGACTATGCAGGCATTATAAAAATGCCTTAATTCATCACTTGGTCCAGTATGTATATGTATATTATGAACCTTTAAAGTATAGTATTTATAAGTCTTTTTCAATAGGATAGGATTGGATTACCTATTTGCAAATGTTGAGAAACAGAAATACCAATAAATTTGCCACTGCAAGATGGTGGTCAGTAAGAACATAATTATGTCATCACATACTTGTAACATATATGAAAAATAAAATAAAATAAAGACTGATGCTTATCTTCAATCTATTTAATTTTTATTATTATTATTATAGACACCTTGTCACTGATAGTGTCACATGACAAACGTTTCCCATACGGTATATATCTTGTTTTAGTTAAGACATAAGTCGAATGAATTTGTAAAGACAAAATACCTTAACTGATAGACGAAAGAAGACAGCACATTATAACGCACTCATTGGTGTAATGCCCTTCTGTTTAGGATTTGTTAGTTTTAATAGTCATTTATGATTTAATATATCTTACCTGTAATAGTCCGTGTCGGGTGAGTTATAAAGCCTACAGTTTGAGAATATCCTCGCCATGTCCGCTATGAACAGTCGTCGAGACGAATAGTACCGCGCTTTGAGACGTTCACCTATTGTGCGTAAGTCTGAAAAGAAAATACGAACCACCTCTTTAATTTTTGCAATTGTAAAACTAAACGGCAAACCATAAATGAGGTTTGTACTTCGGCCAAAACTTTTTTTCATACAAGGAAAACCTTTAAAGGAAACTTGTATAAAGTTGAGAGTTGAGTCATCGTACCTTCACAAATCGTGACCTGCATAAACCTACAAGCGTGTAAGCTGGTGGCTAAATGGTTATAATATTTACCTACTAATTCAGTTTTATTAATTTATTTTATTCATTCATTTACTTGCTGTGTGGCTACGGCACTAAAGAATTTAGCCACCCCCTCTCTTCCCGTGGGTGTCGTAAGAGGCGACTAAGGGATAACAAGGTTCCACAACCACCTTGGAACTTAAGAAGCCGACGGATGGCGGGATAACCATCCAACTGCTGGCTTTGAAATACACAGGCCGAAGACGGGCAGCAGCGTCTTCGGTGCGAAAAAAGCCAGTACTGCGGTCACCAACCCGCCTGCCCAGCGTGGTGACTATGGGCAAAACACATGAGTTCACGTTATTTTTGGCGTAAACTTGTGGAGGCCTATGTCCAGCAGTGGACTGTATAGGCTGTAATGATGATGATGATGATGTAATGATTCATTTACTTTATTATTAATGAAGGTATATATTCCTTAAGCCACACGAATAAATAAATAATAAACTACAAAGTTTGAAATGAAGTAAATAGTGAAAAACTCTTACCCATTGGATATTTGATGTGGTCGTAGTAGTCTGGTACTTCAGTTTTGTCCACAGGCTTTAAAAAAGGCCATGCTGCCGCGTGGTTCTTAACCTAAAACAAGAACCATTTCATAATGAATTTTTAATACTGTGTGTGCAGGATTAAGGGTAAAACGTATTTTAGTACTAGTGTACAGTTACCGGGACGACATCGACACAGAGAGTACAGTACCGCGTGCAGAAAGCCGGGGTCGGGCTCGGGGTCGCTGACCGCACGTTACCGGGACGACATCGACACAGGAGTACAGTACCGCGTGCAGCACGGCGCGCAGCGCGGCGGGGTCGGGCTCGGGGTCGCTGACCGCACGTTACCGGGACGACCTCGACACAGGAGTACAGTACCGCGTGCAGCACGGCGCGCAGCGCGGCGGGGTCGGGCTCGGGGTCGCTGACCGCACGTTACCGGGACGACCTCGACACAGGAGTACAGTACCGCGTGCAGCACGGCGCGCAGCGCGGCGGGGTCGGGCTCGGGGTCGCTGACCGCACGTTACCGGGACGACCTCGACACAGGAGTACAGTACCGCGTGCAGCACGGCGCGCAGCGCGGCGGGGTCGGGCTCGGGGTCGCTGACCGCACGTTACCGGGACGACCTCGACACAGGAGTACAGTACCGCGTGCAGCACGGCGCGCAGCGCGGCGGGGTCGGGCTCGGGGTCGCTGACCGCACGTTACCGGGACGACCTCGACACAGGAGTACAGTACCGCGTGCAGCACGGCGCGCAGCGCGGCGGGGTCGGGCTCGGGGTCGCTGACCGCACGTTACCGGGACGACCTCGACACAGGAGTACAGTACCGCGTGCAGCACGGCGCGCAGCGCGGCGGGGTCGGGCTCGGGGTCGCTGACCGCGCGCGCCGCCCGCGCCTCCCGCCAGCCCGCCTCGCGCACGCCCGGGATGCACTCCACCGGGATGCTGCGGACCTGCGGGACACCACTACATTAGCGAGTGACGCGACTGAAGCAAACTACTGTACCTTCGTATGTTTGAACGGTAAAGCGAACTCTTATTGGAATGATAACTAAGTATGACAGGTTTAATAAGAACGAATGTGTGGTAAAGGTTACACACTACACACATACATATGTGTAGAAGTGGCGTGGCTAATTAGTAGCTTTGTAAGATAAAAAATATTTATTTTATAATACGACTTAGATATTTATATAAATTTACTATATTTTTTGCGCTCATAGAGCAAATCTGTTCATATGTTTAGCATGACACCGTCCAACGTTGACGCATAGGCGTGAGCTACGAGTACATTATCACAGTTGTCAAGTGTATTGGCAAATTGAAACCTACCAACCTGAGCTACTTAATTATTATGAAGATTTACATGAGAATGTAATTATTTCTCAAATGCTTTTCGAATTAATTAAATAGTTAAAGGTTTAAATGAAGTAATAAGTAATAAGTAATAATTATTTTTATTATTCTTTGACGGTTCGCAGGAAAGTGGACATAGTAGTAGGAAGTGGTGGATTTCCTGCGAACCGTCAAAGAATACTTATAACAAATGGACACAACGAGAAATAATTATTTTAATATAGTATGTATGTACGGTCACCAACTCGCCTGTCCAGCGTGGTGACTATGGGCATCACACATGAGTTCACGCTATTTTTGGTGGCAACTTGTAAAGGCCTATATCCAGCAGTGCTGTGCAGACTGCGATAGGCTGAAGTGATATCAGATGTACTCACGGTCAAATTCTACGTTCACGTTGATGCCGTTGGATGGTTTTATGCAATACATATGAGCAGAGTAATTCAAACAATAAAAATATACAATACAATAGCATTAAATTACTACGAATTTTATTATGTACAATTTTATTTTTGTGTTACCCACACATTAGGAATTCTAAACATTTTTGAATATCATATCAAAAATTGACCGCTCCAGCGGGATTCGAACCCGCGTCTCCGACTGACCGTGTCGGCGCTCTAGCCAATTAAGCTATGGAACGATGTACCCGCTAGAGCGAAATCTTTGATATGATGATTTTTATTTTCGGTTTAAGCGAACCGTGGCGCCGTCTATAGTGAGTTCTTTACAGAGACCCGTAACTATTCAAAGTTTCATATTACAATGAAAATCTTTGACAGGAGACGACACCATGCTATTTTTAATATGTACAATTTTATTTTTGTGTTACCCACACATTAGGAATTCTAAACATTTTTGAATATCATATCAAAAATTGACCGCTCCAGCGGTATTCGAACCCGCGTCTCCGACTGACCGTGTCGGCGCTCTAGCCAATTAAGCTATGGAACGATGTACCCGCTAGAGCGAAATCTTTGATATGATGATTTTTATTTTCGGTTTAAGCGAACCGTGGCGCCGTCTATAGTGAGTTCTTTACAGAGACCCGTAACTATTCAAAGTTTCATATTACAATGAAAATCTTTGACAGGAGACGACACCATGCTATTTTTAATATGTACAATTTTATTTTTGTGTTACCCACACATTAGGAATTCTAAACATTTTTGAATATCATATCAAAAATTGACCGCTCCAGCGGGATTCCATAGCTTAATTGGCTAGAGCGCCGACACGGTCAGTCGGAGACGCGGGTTCGAATCCCGCTGGAGCGGTCAATTTTTGATATGATATTCAAAAATGTTTAGAATTCCTAATGTGTGGGTAACACAAAAATAAAATTGTACATATTAAAAATAGCATGGTGTCGTCTCCTGTCAAAGATTTTCATTGTAATATGAAACTTTGAATAGTTACGGGTCTCTGTAAAGAACTCACTATAGACGGCGCCACGGTTCGCTTAAACCGAAAATAAAAATCATCATATCAAAGATTTCGCTCTAGCGGGTACATCGTTCCATAGCTTAATTGGCTAGAGCGCCGACACGGTCAGTCGGAGACGCGGGTTCGAATCCCGCTGGAGCGGTCAATTTTTGATATGATATTCAAAAATGTTTAGAATTCCTAATGTGTGGGTAACACAAAAATAAAATTGTACATATTAAAAATAGCATGGTGTCGTCTCCTGTCAAAGATTTTCATTGTAATATGAAACTTTGAATAGTTACGGGTCTCTGTAAAGAACTCACTATAGACGGCGCCACGGTTCGCTTAAACCGAAAATAAAAATCATCATATCAAAGATTTCGCTCTAGCGGGTACATCGTTCCATAGCTTAATTGGCTAGAGCGCCGACACGGTCAGTCGGAGACGCGGGTTCGAATCCCGCTGGAGCGGTCAATTTTTGATATGATATTCAAAAATGTTTAGAATTCCTAATGTGTGGGTAACACAAAAATAAAATTGTACATATTAAAAATAGCATGGTGTCGTCTCCTGTCAAAGATTTTCATTGTAATATGAAACTTTGAATAGTTACGGGTCTCTGTAAAGAACTCACTATAGACGGCGCCACGGTTCGCTTAAACCGAAATAAAAATCATTCGCTCTAGCGGGTACATCGTTCCATAGCTTAATTGGCTAGAGCGCCGACACGGTCAGTCGGAGACGCGGGTTCGAATCCCGCTGGAGCGGTCAATTTTTGATATGATATTCAAAAACGAATTTTATTTTTAATTAGAAATCGATGTATTACACCTACAAAAAGTCCTTTGTGTCTTATTTTATTTTTAGTACAATATCTACTGGGTCGCAGTCGCAATTTAAAATGTAGTACTTCATTAAAAATTAAAAAATAGTGTTTTTTTATACAACTAGGTCAGCAAACAAGCGCACGGCTCACTTGATGGCAAGCGATTACCGTAGCTCAACGATTACCGTAGCTTACAGGCGCCTGCAACATCAGCAAGCATCGCAGGCGCGACCCCCCCCCCAGGAATTCTAATCACAACAGGAACGCAACACTGCTGGAAAGCAGTATTATTTAGCTGTGATTCTGTAAGGTCTAGGTACTTAACCAGTCGCACTGCTCCAAATTTTGAGCATGATATTTCCGGCTGTACCCTACCTCAGTTAAAGTGTAAAATCAGAACCAAAATAAAAATAGTACTTACTCCTTCTTTAAAGCAATTTAATCCCGGATGTATTTTCCTAACTTCCTTCTGTCGCATATCGATCAATTTCTTTACTATCTGTTAACAAAAAGAAAAAGAAAACATGGATAATATAATTTTATTATAAGTTAAATATATAACATACTTGATACTCATAATGTTGTTATTGTTGGACACGGGCTGTTTTCCGCAACTCGACGTCTTTATGCGCCTATTTTGCGTGACTACTACGTTGATACTCATAAAAAATTATTGGAAACACTAAAAATAAAGGCTTTGAAGAGATTTAGAAAATTCGAATTTTTAGACAAAATATTAAAAGTGTTAGATTAGCACTAGACAGCATCTAGACAATTTTAGATGATACTCTAAAGACAAGAAAAGCATAGACTGGTGAATTTTGAATTTGAAAACTAAAATTGACCTGACATTTTATGAGCACTCCATTGAGATTATTTCTTTATTTTCATACAATATACACAGTGGGTGTTTGTGCAGTCCTTGTGGGTCTCCCCACCGTGCCTCGGAGAGCACGTTAAGCCGTCGGTCCCGGTTGTTATCATGTACACCTGATAGCGATCGTTACTCATAGTAGGGAATATATCCGTCAACCCGCATTGGAGCAGCGTGGTGGATTAAGCTCTGGTCCTTCTCCTATATGGAGAAAGAGGCCTATGCCCAGTAGTGGGATATTACAGGCTGAAGCGTAATACAATATACGTATTTTAGTAAACAAAGAATAAATAAATAAGTAAATAGATAAATATTGAAGTAAAACTTCATCACCCACGCTTGAGATGCGAAATAAGCTGGCGAAATACGTGACAAGAGCGTTACCAAAAGTGTGATCAGGCGAGGCCAACGGAAGTTGAGAATGAGATATAAGTTAGTGAAGATAGAAAGTGAGAGAGTTTCGTAAGTTTTGCTGCAGTCGTCTGGTCTAGAGCACAATCTTTTTTTTAGCAAGTTATAAGCGCACTGTACCGACCTCCTTCTGCCGCCGTATGACCGCGGTGAACTGCGTGTAGACGATGCGCGGGTTGAGCTCGCAGTGCATGAGCGTGGCGCCCTCGTAGTCCTTGATGTAGCCGGAGTACATCGCGCGCGGCAGCTTTATGTCCTTGCTGAAGCCTTGCTTCTTGAAGTATCCTGTCAAAACGTGTGGGCCTTTTGAACTGAACTTACACAATATACTACACTTGTAAACTCAAAATCTAAAATTATTTGAATTTAATTTACTTTACACAAGTACTGTATAATACGTAGTTTAAAAAAATATCTTTGGAAGCTTTTGTTAATGTTATAAATATATTCTCCATGGGTTATTTGTACGAGATAAGGCCCCACTGCACTTTAAAAGATAAAATATTATAATTTTCTTTAATTTTATTCTGAATATGCAATAAAGTATTATATAAATAAATGACGACGCGTTGGCGCAACGGTCACGACGGTCGGCGGGTTCGATGCCCGCACATGACAAACATTTGTACTGCCCATACAGATGTTTGCCGTGGTCTGTGTGTTTGTGCAGTCCTTGTGGGTCTCCCTACCGTGCCTCGGAAAGCATCTTAAGCCGTAGGTCTCGGTTGCTATCACATACACCTGATAGCGATCGTTACTCATGGTACGGAATATATCCGGCAACCCGAATTGGAGCAGCGTGGTGGATTAAGCTCTGATCCTTCTCCTACCATACTACTACCATATTTGTTTACATATATATATATATATATATATATATACTAGCTGACGCCGCAAACGTTGTTTTGCCATATATGTTATTAGCCCCCTTAATCCCCCTCCTTTGTAACTTAGGGGTATGCCCGATATGCACACAAAATTTCATAAAAATCTATCCAGCCGTTTCGGAGGAGTATATTAACTAAAATTGTGACACGAGAATTATATATTTAATTATATATATTACCAATGGCAAATTCGTCGGCGAAAGTCAAGAAATGTAGAATATTGTTCCTGATGTGGTAGTCCTTGAGATGGTTCATCAAGTGTGTGCCGTAACCCTTCACTTGTTCGTTTGACGTTACAGCACAAAATACTATCTCACTGAAACCCTGCAATTAACCAAACGGTTAATCTTTTTAAAAGGAACCATTAAAATTCATCATCCTAAAGATCTGAAACCACTTATTTCTGTTGGTAGGTTATTTTGTTAACACATATACACCAAAAATATCTTGAATACCTTGATATTTATTAGTAAAATGATTATATTGAAGAAACACATTATTTTAGGCGTTAATTTCTTTTAGGAATTAATTTCGTTTAACAGATTTTCTCTTACATTCTTAATATGTTACAATTATATCGGTAGCATCATTATTTTAAATTATTCTTTTACCATTAGAAAAACAAACAGTGCTACGGTTCCAAAACATTTATCAGTGACCATAAATGTTAAGATAGAAAGCCCAATGTCTGTGTCCAAAATATAAATATAAAAACATAACAAAATCTTTAAACGTATGTCTATCATGGACACACTAGCACAACTTACTTGTGAATGGAATGTTCTGAAGCAAATACCACCGATGGGCCTTCCTTCCTTTATCAGAGCCAGGGATTTGTGCTTCCTGAAAATATATTCCATCTTTAGTTATTATTATACACATAATTAATTTCATAAATGAATTTATAAACTATAATATTATATAAATTTATAAACTTTTTTTTTTCATTTTTAAAAAATTCATTTTAGTTTTGTTATTTATTTGTATATCTATTATATAAAAATTAGGAGCATCCAGGATAAACTTAAGAAAAATATTGTTTCAACTAAAAAACAAGATTTATTTTAATTTCTTTGATATTAAAATTTCTTTAAGAAGGAAGTGATCAATAATTATTATCATACTTACGGATCAAATACTAATTGCGAAATGTACTCCTTTGTCATTTCTGGTAGTTGGTGCGAGAAAACATTGTGGAGACCTGTTGAGAAAGACGTGTGTCGTAAGCATTGTACGATAATTTATTTCCAAATTGCCATGCTTAGGTCAACCTTCTTTTTTATTTATTTATTTAGAAACAACCATCTTTGATAGCAGTTTAAAGCCTATAGTTCCCAGTATTAATATGTTGTTTTAAAATATTTTAACCCCTTACTTTTACGACTAAAATTGTAAAATATATCATATAACGATTTTATAAAACCTATTTCATATTATGATATCCAAAACTTTGAGCTTAGTTTTCTAAGAGTGCGATATTTATAGTTCATAGTCGTCCAAATAAAGAGTCCCTCTTCTGGTTTTTAGGCGTCTTTGATAAGTGTGACGAGATAACTATGATAAGGGGAAGATTTACTTATACCTTCAAAAATAAAAATGTCAAATTATTATTGTGTTATTAATTTTTAATCACGAAATCATGGGGGAGGTCGTAGCTTTTGTGGCGTAATATTTGTTAGGGAGTCACAGAAAGTGTGACTTAGTATGATAAAGGTGGGGTGAGGGGGTGTTCAAAACGGTAGTATCCGAAATACATATGTTATTGACGGCCTCTTTACTGCCTTTTGCCTATGCACGGAACTATATACCAGGTTAAAGGATAAAGTTTCTGACTTACCAATGAGCCAAAGCATAGTTTGCTTATTAACCGGTCCAGTTAAGGAGTTACCGATGACATGGAACTCGATCATTTTCCGCTGCTCTTCCAACTTGGCTGCTTCATCCCTCGGCGCTTGCATTTGGAATAGCGCCTGTAATAAATTTTTATTTATTATATTTGAATAATAAATATTTTCATGATTTTCACCACACCAATTACAATAATTTTGTGACTTTTTACTCTTCGGGTATAATTTACAGACAACATTATTTTTAAAATTGCTATACTTAGGAACACCAGAAAAAAATGTATTAATTTTTAAGCATTACAATAAAACAATATCAAATAGGTAGAAATATATTTATTTCTATCATCGAATTTATCACTGCCTATTATACATAAACTGTGTCATGAGAACTATGCCGCAGTATGCTATTCATAGTATAATTGGAAACATAAATACTGTTTATAATTACAAAATTCCAACTTAAGAAGTAAAGAAGGCAACGATGTGAGCCATTTCTGTATATCTTGTCTTATCTGTGACTTTTTAATATAAGCTGCGCATGCGCATCATCAGCGCCTTTTTCCGCAGTTTTTATTTATAATTTGAAACCTTGGTTTATTTATATAATTATACTGTAGTTACCTATTTCTGTTCACCAATTTAGTTCGAATTTATTCAATTAGATTTAAAAAACACAGATCAAAAAGCAAAAAATATATGTAATTTTTTTTTTTTTTTTGCCTAAAGTGTACAAAACTCTGCACTTTCAAATACAAAATCTTTATGTGATATTACAGGATTTATTGTCAATCTCTATAGAGATTAATGTGGAGATAAAAATTGACCAACATTGATAAGATTAGTTGACTACAGAAAAAAATTACATCAATAGATGTTATGATGAGCGATAGCACTTCTGTATGTGATTTTAATAGGTAGTGTTATGAATCCATTGTACTTCACAGTCTGTAAATGTTTTTTAAATGTGTTTATTGTTTAAAAATGTGTTTATTGTTTAAAATGTAGCTGTGGTATACAATAAATTATAAATAAATAAATAAATAATGTTATGGTACAAAATTCTGACACACGCACACATAGACATATACACACGCATTCCCGTTAACACATACGAGGACATAAGCACTATTTATTGTAAAAATCGAACACTAGTAGTCGATTCGAAAGTTTGAAATATAAAATAATTTAGAATTTTCGAATGTAATTTTCTATACTTTGACGTTGATTCGAACAACAAAATATAACAACTTGCTTGTGTTATAAAAATAAACCATTTGTACGTTCGTTAGTATTCCATTTTTTTTTTTTTTTTTTTTTTTTTGTATAAGTTTACTACATCGGGAACAAGAGTACAGTTTGTAGAAGCTTGCAACACCAGAACCATCCCCAGGAGCTTTGGTCACCTTACTCACTCACACTTTAACACAACAGTCCTTAAGAGCAGTGTTATTTATCTCTGATCTTTTATAAAATTGAGGTACTTCCCCCGTCGGGCTGCTCCAGATTTTGAGCAGGAAACTTCCTGCTGTGCCCTACCTCAGTTATCCTCTCTATACTCACATCAGGTCCACACATGTAGTTGGGGTCAGATATAGTGGCTACGATATCTGCCACTGTACGTTCGCTGACATCATCACCGCCCTCATCTAAGCGTCTTCTCTTAGCGCCTTGATCTCCACTTCTATCTCCTGAACGCTTCATGCCTTCTTGTTTTATTGATCCTAAGCAAAATTATAAAAAAAAAAATTATATATACACATATTTACACTAGATACTTTACCTTAAGTTTGTAATGTACGTTAAATTGTAGGAATTTTGAAATTGGTAGTTGGTTTTTCTACCATGAACCTTTTATTTTTGAAATGCAGATTTTTTAGAGGTTGGTTGTGTGTATAATAAATAAATATTTTCATTTAATTTAATTTATATAATTGAACGAAACGAAAATATTAATATAATTTTATGTGTACTTAAACAAAAAATAAATAAAAATAAATCAACATTGGTTTGTATCAAAATCAAAATCGATACATCCAGTAAAATGTTATGATGTTTAATACAACGTAGCTAGACGAAAAAATAGTCAAGTGAATATACAATATTAGATATAACTCGAAAAGAACTTGTCAGATCTCAATTAAATTTAAATGGGATCACATGACACGCACCATCTTTCGTTTAAAAAAAAATATCAAAATCGATCAACTCAATCAAAAGTTCTCAGCTAACATACATTTAAAAAATACAATCGAATTAAGAAACTAATCCTTTTTTTGAAGTCAGTTAAAAATTCTTCGAAATTCTGACTTAGGTACTTTAGCAAAAGAGCTTAATAATTGTGTCTCCTGGCAAACGAAAAAACCGACTTCAATTACCCATAAATCTAAAATTTTATAGTTTTATTACTTGAGGTATATAAGACCGTAACCTGTTAAAAAGCTATTTTACGCAACTGAGCATTTACAGGCTTTTTCAGATCATCTAAAACAAAAAGTAAGAGGTTAGAATTTTTCTTCTGGCATCTGAAAAGTATCAACTTCAATCCATGTATTTTGATAACCTGTCTCTAAATCAACGGGTTTTCTAGTTCAAGATGCCGGTTTTCTAGTGCATTTTGTAATACAAAGAGTTGCGTAAAATGTAAATATTTACTTTTTTAACCCACTTCAAAAAAAGGAGGAGATTACTCAATTCGACCGTATATATTTATGTATGTTCGGGGATAACTCCGTCGTTTATGAACCGATTTTGATAATTCTTTTTTTGTTGGAAAGGAGATATACCTAGTTTGGTACCATGATAAGGAAACCAGGATCTGATGATGGGATCCCAGAGAAATCGAGGGAAACTCTCGAAAATCCGCATATCTTTTTACTGGGTGTACCGATTTTGATGATTTTTAATTCAATCAAAAGCCGATGTTTATCATGAAGTCTCATTTAAATTTCATCGAGATCTAATTACAACTTTTGGAGTAATCTTTGATAATGCGTATTTACTTGACTATTTTTTCGTCTACCTACGTTGTATTACTTGTCGATATCATTGAAGTCGGTTTTTCTTCGTTTGCCTGCAAACACAATTATTCTATTTCCAATCTATCGGTAACGATTCATAATTTTACGGTTTCAATGGATAATCGTCATACCCGATGAAAGAGAGACAGTGGTAAATCCGTCCTTACTGTCTCCTGACGCAGTCACTCGTTCGAATTCACCCCCGCGCCTTCCAGCTATATAGAAAGAATATATAATATACATTGTATTAATTGAATAAATATGGATAATGTATTAATCTTTGAATAAATTGCATTTATGTACACCCAAGGTTTATCTATTTTTTTATTGCATTGGTAGTTAATAATGTAGTTGGAATTAGTTATAATTGATTGAATCAACCTGTAGCATCCCATAGCGGGGTATATGCAAAGAATTGGTTAGTGTGGGATGAAAAGTCGATACAGAAGAACTTGGTAACAACCAAACAAAAAATGTTATCCTTACAACTTATAAAAAAACAAATATAAATATCACATAGTTTATATTAAATTAAGTTTTAGTTTTAACTTTGTTAAACTAAGAAATGGTAATGTTGAAACGTTGTACAATTTGTTATGAGGGATACAATTGTAGAAGATAAATCATACCTAACACCATTACAGAATATTAAAAGAGTAATAAATGTTTAATTTAATCACTAGTACATTTTACAAGCTAATAATTAGCATTATATTTTAAGAGGTTACAGTAAAATCTAACGACGCCCATAACAAATAGATAAGAAAATATAAAAATAACAAAATTAATAAGTCTAAATAATAGCGGTTATCACTTCAGCCTGTCGCAGTCCGCTGCTGGACATATTCCTCCACAAGTTCGCTCCAAAAATGACGGAATGAATACTTATGTTAGTTAGTGGGTTTATTTTAATAGGTTATTTAAATGTGAACTCACTATTCTTGTTTTCAATAATAGCTTGTAAGTGTACTGGAATCATTTGCTTGAAATCGGGGTCCCATATCGGCGAGTTGGGGCTAAATATTTCTTCTTCTAGTAGACCCAAGAAGCGCGGAAAGTGATTCAGAACTAATACCTATAACAAAACGAAACAAAAAACTGATTTCAATTTATACTCAACAAGCAAACCAACAAAAATTATCGTAAGATGATCTCGATCAAATTTAAATACACATCACTACCACACGGCTGATAAATATCACAATAAAATAAAACAATCGACGAATCATGGTCCTTCAAGCCGGATTATTATGCAAATACCCACAAATATCATTATTGAATTAATCTGTATTAAGAACTCACCCTCTTTTCGATGGGCATTCTATCTCTTTCTAAATGACACTTGTCCATCAGCTGTCGACAGACCGACTTGAAGACGGCCCGCAGTAGCGTGCGACCGAACACTAACGATGTGTCGCAGTGCTCGAGGGAATCGCAGAATGCTGGTACGTGGCAAAATACTAACCACCTGGTACATAATTGATATGAGGTTAACATTGTGGCGTATCCACACGTATACAAACTTTTTATATTAGAATAATAATAATCATACCTCATTGTTCGTTTTTATATTTTTTATAAAAATATTTTTTGAACAGTTTATTTAGTTAATATTCTTGATTTCACTTTGTAGTTTACTAATTAACTATTACATGTGAAAGTCATTTTTGTATATAAAGAAACACTAATTTACAACGTATGTGAAATTGACTGTATTTAAGCAAGGAGATATGTATGTTTAATTCGGAAATATTTAGAAATACCCTCAAAAACCAGGAATCATATTACTTGTAAAAATACAAGCAAATAATAACTCTTGAGTTTTTAGAGCATTACATCGTAACATTCATTGAGTAATTGTGTTTTTTTTTTTAGAGAAATATTACTGTAAAGTAAAAAAACCTAAATATTTACCTTGTGTAATTAATTTGGTATGCTGATATATCCTCGGGATTGGATACTTGCTGTAAATATATTTCATGTTAATTGTTAGTTAATAGATAACACATAGCTTATAAATATTTATTTCAAATTATAAACTATTCATACATAATAGATATATAACAAATTCAGTTTTAATTTTATGCACTTGTAAATCAGCATACTAAAGAAAGTTATAGACAATTATCAATGACATTATGACACTGAATTGATGAAAAATAAATAGTGCGTAGAAAACCGCGAGGGATGCTTAACAATTTATAAAAACTTTCTCAAAAAATGCCTACTTCACATTGTATTTTAATACACGATTTCTCAGTCCATTGAAAAAGAAATTGTGTATTAAAATAGCAGAAAAGTCAATGAGCATGAATTCTTAACTAGCTACACTGATAGTTAAACATAGGAAAATGTTGGTTTAAAGATATCTGACTACTCTCCGAAATACAGCTATAGTAGCTACCCTATATGAATTTTCTCTATGGTACAATCCACTTACCAGTTTCCTAACGCTCGGTGTCTCAAAGTTCCAAAGGTTAAAGCAGTGCAAGAACATTTTGGCCAAATCATACATTGTCTGCCATTCCCTTTGTGGCAGTGAGTTGAACTTGTATAGGACGAAGTTTGTAATGGCCTTCGCTATGGAGGGCGTTTCGAATGGAGGCTGGCCTAAGGGACCTTCGATCCGTGGCTTGGTTCGAGTTAGGATGCACTTGCGTAAAAGCTGGAAGAGATTTAGTAGATAATTGTTAATTAATGATTTTAACACACAGATGCTACACCATCTATACAAATAAATAAAATTGGAGTGTCTGTTTGTATTATTAAAATAACCACTTTTAACTAAATGCTTATTGTAATTATGTAATTATGTATGTATACACGGTACATATACCAAAATACCATTTTTCATAATTTTTATCTTAACCGTAGTACTTTATACTGCATCATTTATTTTACGTATAATTTCTGCTATGGTATGCCTTAATGTATCTCTATATGGCCCTAAACAAAAGGAAGCCAGTTTCATAGCACGTTGTATAGAAAACAATTTATACTTGTCTATAGCTTAATTCAATGTTGGAATGGTTAATCCTACTAGCAAATTAACAAGAATCTACATTATTTTACCCAAAACTAGCTTCAAATATATGTAGTACACTTACCTTAAATAGATAGTAATAAACCCGTTTAGTGTCATGGTCATCTTCACGATGCATAGACATAAAAATATTTTCCACATCAACCACAGTCCCGAGTAGACGGTTGATCTCAGTGGCTGGTAGACCTTCTAAGTGTGAGACATGCTTCTCTGCAAGAGATAATGTACATATACAACATAATCTATGTGAACATAAATAAAAAGTTAAAATTAAAACCCGACTACGACAAACCATAAAGCCACGGAAAATTAAGACGCTTCAAGTGATACCTCGTTCGTTTAAATAAGACAAGTAATTTGGGAGATAGAGTTCGCACCAAAAATGGCGTGAACTCATATGTGTTGCCCATAGTCACCACGCTGGGCAGGCGGGTTAGTGACCGCAGGACTGACTGTCGCACCTAATACGCTGCTGCCCGTCTTCGATCTGTGTATTTCAAAGTCAGCAGTTGGATTTTTATCCCGGCATCGGTCGGATTTTTAACTTCCAAGGTGGTAGTGGAACTGTGTTATCCTTTAGTCACCTGTTACGACACCCACGGGAAAAGAGGGGATGGCTATATTCTTAACTGCCGTAACCACACAGTAGAACATACATAGCATACATACATAGAGTGCTAAAATTATTACCCGCTTTTTGGCTTTTTTTATATAACTAGGTCGGCAAACAAGCGTACGGCTCACCTGATGGTAAGCGATTACCATAGCTTATAGACACCTGTAACGCCAGAAGCTATCCCCAACTCCCCCCAGGACCTCTGGTCACCTTACTCACCAACAGGAACACATCACTGCTTGAAAACAGTATTATTTAGTAGTTACTAGTAGTTGTAGTGATCTTCTGTAAGGTGGAGGTACTACTCCAGTCGGGCTGCTCCATATTTTGAGCAGGAAATTTCCTGCTACTACCTAAGGTAATGTGTCTGTACCCTACCTAAGATAATGTGGCTTTACCATAGTCAGGTGATTAAAATAAATCGCTAATTGTGTTGCTAAGCGAACAACTCGAAAATGCCTAGACAAATTCTGAATTTTTTTTATTTCTGTAATACTTCAAAGACATTCAGGAAAATAAAAGTTAAAATCATTGGGCAGAAAAAAAAATTAGGAAAAATTCAGAATACATAACAATTATTTATTTCTTGTGAACTTCATGCGGTTGACAGTTTTCAAAACGGGACAATATCTGTCAGTTTATATCTGCACATAGGATCTCCTATCTATATCATTTAAGGAAAAATGTGTGAAAGGTCAAAAATACTATTTTTTAAACATTAGTCTGCCAGATATTCGCGCATCACGCAAGACTAAACAAAGAAATAAACAAGAGAAATAGTTCCATGAACAACGAAACTAGTCATTAATATGAGATACATACCTAGAATGTGGTTGCAGTTTCTACAGATATCTGTGAAACTTGCCGGTTGATTGTCTGAGCGAGTGTTTGTTTTACCACTTTGCTGTTGTACTGGGGTCTTCCAGCCAGTGCAATTGCAATCTGGTGACTGCAACAAAAATTTAAATTAATAGAACAAAAATATGACTAAACAATGAAATTCCATATATGCATTCATTCCTATGATGTAAATAAACATTATTATGATTTTTTTAAATTATTGTATTAATTATATATTTTGACTTTGATTGTAAAAACATAAATGTAAATTTTGTTGAATGAGTTGTTTTTGTGTAGCCTTCAGCCCATGACTTTGCCAACGTCCGGAGACAGGATTCAGTTTTGAGAGTACAACAGTGGGTTAAATTGCGGCTAATTGGTTATTCAATTCTACTCTTTGGCCAATTACAGTTTTATATCATTGATCTCAATAAGCTTAGCTAAGACAACTCAAATAGAAGTTGATATAGCACGTGTTATCTCCTGACAACTCAGGAATGCCTTATCTTTCAGCCATAGTTAATTATACAAAAAAAGGGTGTTTACTGATTTTATGGTATATAGGCTGATATCTGTGTACGGGGTCTGGTTATCGAGATAATAATAAAATCTTTCTTAAAGTCTAATTTACAGAGATTTTAGAAATGATGCTGGTGAAAAGGTCGTAGACTCAGCTTATAGCTGCTTTTCAGTCCGCATCTTTACAAATGCTGCCAGCACAGGACGTTAGATTTACATTTAAAAACTAAATATAGTAACATATATAGCATTAACAAAGTATATGAAAATAGTATTTAATAAAAACTAGGATTAATAAATGAAGTAAGAGATATACCTAACACATAATTTTTGTCCACCTGTTGTAGTTGGATACCAATAAATTTTGTTTATTAAAATGTTATTTATGTCAGTCATATAATTTGCATATTCATCATATTTTCCAGTAATGTTAGTTTAATTGCAATTAAGTAATAATGCTCTATGTATGTGTGTATTGTTATATTTATGACTTAATTACGATAAACTTACTTGACAAGCCGAGTAAATGGCTAGTTTCAGTAGTTTCTTGACATGTGGCCAGTTGTAAACTTGCTGTTTCCTCTGCTGGATTCTTTGTAGATTAGATTGTCGTGATGCTTGGCCTTCACTACTCGCTGGTGTCGCTGTATTGCTTGAAGATGCGTCATCTGCATTTGCACTAGATGAAGCTATAAGAAAAATAAGGATGTAGAATTACTTTCTAAATACTAAACTAATATAAAATTAGAAGACAGGACAGATTTGAATATTTTACAGTTATATTTACAGTTTGCATTGGATTTTGATTGGCAGTTTTGATTATCATTTTCTAGTTTTTTGACAAAATTTTAATGAAAAAGATACCCTTACAAGTTACATTTCTTGTTACTATCTATCCAATATGTGGGTTCTAGATAGGAGGCACTATTTAGCAAGTTTTGATTGCCTTTGAGCTATTTCTCTGATGTGGTTGTGAAACTAGAGCAATCTTTTTCAGCTATAAATATCAATGATAGTTTAGAGAGACAGAAAAATAGTGTTGTAAGTAGAAAATTTACATTGAAAATAGGGTTAATCACAGGTGTACTTGACCATAGCATTTGCTAGTGCTGAAATACTAAAATGAAAAATGAAAAAACATCATAAAAGTATCATTTTACATACAAATCATAGTGTTAACATGAGACATGCCAGATATTCATATGATGTAATCCATACAAATAAATAAAATTGGAGTGTCTGTTTGTAATATTAAAATAACCACTTTTTACTAAATGCGGATGTATACATCCATATGCATTTAGTAAAAAGTGGTTATGTTAATGGTTATTTAGTAAAAACATAATAATCACAGTACATAAACCAAAATAACATATTTTACAATTTTTGTCTGTCTGTCTGTTTGTTCTGGCTAATCTCTCAAATGTCTGGACTGGTTTTGACGGGACTTTAACTGGCAGATAGCAGATGTAATAAGGAGTAACTCAGGCTACTTTTAGACTAGGTTTTAGATTTAGAACTGCATTTTGAAGTTAGATAAGTTAGGTTTTTTTTATAACCAAATTATATCGATAAACAGTCTAATTTGATAGTTAGATAGGGTAGGGGTATTTTTTTTTTGTAACGAAATTATGCCAATAAACGTTTAAATTTTGAGCTTAGATAAATAGACAGTTCTTAATGTAAAGCCTTACCCTACTTTTATTTTAGAAATTTATTTATTTTATAACTCTGCAAACTAAACAATAGCTCTTAGTTAAATTCCACGCAGGCGAAGTCGCGGGCACAGCTAGTATATGATAAAATTTCTCTGACCGTTTGATCAGCAGTTCCTTTAAAGTCAGTTACTTTTGAAGAAAATTAAATACTTCTAATACCTTCTAATCTAATATTGTGGTATTCTAAGCATCAGTTACTTCTTTTTTCTTATAAATTTAACTAGCCAATAAATAACATAAAAGTTTTACTAAGAATTTAACATAAAATTTATTCCATTTATACATCTGGAAATCACAAACTGGAGGACACAAACAAAAGATGTATTTCACTTACAGTATAGTAATAGTAATTAGTTGAGTACATTGTGTAATTGCTAATGTTTACTATATTATATTAATTGCCATATTTGCTGTCATTTTTTTTAAATTGATATGTTTATTTACCGTCATGTGTCTGGGACGAATCCGCATCATTCCGCGTCATGGCTATATCAGCTATATCTTCAGCTGCTTGGGATGACATGTTACCATTTAGTGATTAAGCACTTTTATTGAAATTTTAAAAGTGGTTTCCGTAATAAGCCATTGCTGTGTGTACTTAATTTATCACAGAAAATTAACAATACGCAGTCGCAAGGAGACGCTGCTTTGACAACTCGTTGTTCTAATCTTAGCAATGTCACTGTCAGCAACTGTCAGCTCGTGAATAGTTAATACAGATTACGGAGAGTACAGTTGAGGAGGAACGTTTTTTATGATTAGCGTTTTTTAAAATAATGTTGAAAATTCAGTAACGTTAATTTGTTCCGGCAGATATAACGTTATTTAAGAAGTAATAACCTTAAATAACGTCATTTTGTAGCCATATATTTTACCGGTATTAACTCATTTAACGTTATATTCAACGTTACATCTTTACACCGTTACCATTAATGGAAGTTTCCCTTTTTTTCTATTGATAAATTATAAAAATTAAGTAAAATAAAACACACACGTCACACGCCAAAACGGTGTGAACTTGTGTGTTTTGCCTTGGACAACATTGGAATTTAAAAAGCCGACCGATACCACCTGACACAGTTCCACTACCACCTTGGAACTTAAAAAACCGACTGATGGCGAGATAAACATCCAACTGCTGGCTTTGAAAAACACAGGCTGAAGACGGGTAGCAGCGTCTTCGGTGTAACATAGCCAGCCCTGCGGTCACCAGCCTGCCTGCCCAGCGTGGTGATTATGGGCAACACACATAAGGTCACGCTATTTTTGGCGCGAACTTGAGGAGGTCTATGTCTAGCAGTGGACTGCAACAGGCTGAAGCGATGGTGATGATGAGTGGAACTGTGTTATCCCTTAGTTGCCTCTTACGACACCCATGGGAATAGAGGGGTTGGCTATATTCTTTACTGCCGTAACCACACAGTAAATCATCTATTTTTAAGTTATTTATTGATGGCTTTAAAAATTCTTTCATTAATCGATTAGTTTTGATCTATATTTTAATACTACAATTTTATACGTTGAATATAATATTAATAACATCATGAAACTTCTCCATTGCTATCGTTACCTATAAAAGTAACGAAATTATCCACTACGCTCGTACAATGTATGAAAGAGACAAATTAAATTTGTAATTTAGGACCATTTTATTGATTTTTAAATTATTACTGAATAGTAAATGTATTTTCGTGCATTCTGGATTAACATTTTGGTTCGGTGTTTTAATAATAGTAGGCTACACAATGAACTCCAATTTCAATGTGTGGGAAGTACCTACTGTTTAATGTATTTAACTAATATATAAGTTTAATAACATATCGTTGACATAGTTTCAAAATGAATTTGGCAGCAATCCACTTAAAAATGATATATGTTTTCGAATATTATGTTCAAATCTTGTTTTGTGAGATTAAAAATGTTACTAAAAGATTACTTCGAAATATATAATTTCTTTGAAATTGAACCAAAGTTTCATTTTAAGCCTCTGCTTTAATTGTTGAAAATATTACAAAGAAATTTTGTTTGATAAGAAGGGTAATGATTGTTAATGAATCGATAGTAATTGCTTAATTGCATAGTAATTAAAAAACTATTTAGTTGTAAATAGGTAATTTAAAATGCTCATAAGCTGTATTTGTACATGTGTTTTCCCTACAAATACTCTGTAAATAGCATACATCTCGTCAGTTGGACGACGATCTTTTATAGGATTAGATCTGACTATATTTCCTTCCAAAAATATGGATACATGCACAAGCATATTCAACGAGCAAATTCTGGAAGACATAGAATCTGTTCAATTGTGTAAAGAAGTTGAAGAAGCTGATTTATTCGCACATTGTTTCTTTGAAGATTATGTTGATAGTCAACATGAAGCTGTTGAAAATCAGAGCAAGTAAGTAAACCTTCACAAAAATATCTTTATAATGTTATCTTTATATTATTACTAGCTGTGCCCGCGGCTTCGCCCGCGTTGAAATTAGTGTGTCACAAAGTTTTCCCGGCAAAATTATAGTTAAACTCTCATCAAAATCGGCTTAACGGTTCCGTAAACCTTCCTATTAGCCCTCTCTCCAATGGTGAAACCGCATGAAAATCCGTTCAGTAGATTTTGAGCAAATCGGTCACATACACTTTTGGGGACTTTGTTTTATAATACACTAACTATTGCCCGCGATTACGTCCGCGTGGTTATGAAGATATGCATTACCATTAAGTTGTTTAACGCAAATTATTTTTTTATTTCAGTCACTTGAAATGCTTATCAAACTGAGTAACTTTTTAAAAGGCACAATTTAGTATAATTTAATAGTTATTTTTATAAAACCTCTCTATACACCACATTTTTTGTTTTATTTTCAGGCTGTATATGTTTCATACAAACTATCAACCCCATTAAACCCCCTTAGCGGTGGAATATCGTAAAATCCGTTCTTAGCGGACGTCTGCTAACTATAATCTACCTCCGTGCCAAATTTTATCTTTGTCCAACCTGGATGGATAGACCATCCAGCGGTTTTTGAGTACTCGTGATGAGTGAGTTAGTGACCTTTCTCTTTTATCTTTATAGATTACGATGCATTATTTGGACACCTCCTCACCATCTATAGAGCATATATTTTAAATTTCAAAAACATAAGACTTTATACTATACAAACTTCCGACCCCGTTTTATCCCTTTAGATTAACGGATGTCTACGCTCTATAAGGAACGTACCTGCCAAATTTCAAATTTATAGCTGTTATAGTTTTGGAGGTTTCGTGATAAGTGAGTCAACCTACCATCTCCCGTTTTAACTCAAAAAGAGAGTTGATTTCTAAGATACATTATTTGGACACCTTCTCATCATCTATAAGGTATACATTTTAAATCTCAAGTCTCTTACTTCAAAAACATGGGACTTTCACACAAACTTCCAACCCCCGTTTTACCCCCTTAAGGGTCGAATTTCATCAAATCAGTTCTTAAAAAATGTCTACGCCCTGTAAGGAACCTACCTGCCAAATTTCAAGCTTGTAGGTGTTATAGTTTCGGAGATTCCGTGATGAGTGAGTCAACGTAACATCCCCCGTTTTAACCCCAAAAGGGGGTTGATTTCTAAAGATACAGTATTTGGACACCTTCTCACCATCTATAGAGCATACATTTTAAATTTCAAGTCTCTTACTTCAAAAACATAGAACTTTCATACAAACTTGCAACCCCCGTTTTACCCCCTTACTGGTCGAGTTTCGTAAAATTCGTTCTTAGCGGATGTTTACGTCCTATAAAGAGCCTTCTTGTCAAATTTCAAGTTTATAGGTGGTATAGTTTCGGAGATTTCGTGATGAGTAAGTGACATTTTGCTTTTATATATATTATAGATTAAGATGCATTATTTGGACACCTCCTCACCATCTACAGAGCATACATTTTAAATTTCAAGTCTCTTACTTCAAAAACATGGGACTTTCATACAAACTTCCAACCCCCGTTTTATCCCCTTAGGGGTCAAGTTCCATAAAAGTCCGTTCTAAGTGGATGCCTACGCCTTATAAGAAACCTACCTGACAAATTTTAAGTTTATAACTGTTATAGTTTCGAAGATTTCGTGATGAGTGAGTCAACCTACCATCCCCCGTTTTAACCCCCAAAAAGGGGTTGATTTCTAAAGATACATTATTTGGATACCTTTTTACTATCTATACATACATTTTAAATTTCAAATCTCTTACTTCAAAAACATAGGACTTTCATACAAAGTTCCAACCCCCGTTTTACCCCTTTAAGGATCGAGTTACGTTAAATCAGTTCTTAGCATATGACTACGCTTTATATGGAACCTACCTGCCAAATATCAAATTTGTAGCTGTTATAGTTTCGGAGACTTCGTGATGAGTGGGTCAACGTAACATCCCCCGTTTTAACCCCAAAAGGGAGTTGATTTCTAAGAAACATTATTTGGGCACCTTGTTACCATCTATAGAGCATACATTTTAAATTTCAAGTCTCTTACTTCAAAAACATGGGACTTTCATACAAACTTCCAACCCCCGTTTTACCCCCTTAGGGGTCGAGTTTCGTCAAATCCATTCTTAGCAATAAATTACGTCTTATAAGGAGCCTACCTGCTAAATTTCAAGTTTGTAAGCATTATAGTTTCGAAGATTTCGTGATTAGTGAGTCAACGTAACATCCCCCGTTTTAACCCCAAAAGGGAGTTGATTTCTAAAGGTACATTATTTGAACACCTTGCTACCATCTATAGAGCATACATTTTAAATTTCAAGTCTCTTACGTCAAAAACATGGGACTCTCATACAAACTTCCAACCCCCATTTTACCCCCTTAGGGGTTGAGTTTCGTAAAATCCGTTCTTAGCGGATGTCTACTTCCTATAAAGAGCCTACCTGCCAAATTACAAGTTTGTAGGTGTTATAGTTTCGGAGATTTTGTGATGAATGACCTTTCGCGTTTATATATATTATAGATTATAGATTATAGATAGATTAAATTTATATTTATATTATAAAAGTCTCTTTATAATTTTATTATAACTAATAACTTTTCTACCTTGTTTTAGTCAACCGCGACTACAAGCTGGGGAGTCCTTAAAAAGAAAGTCTGAAAGTATGAGCAACCCAGAACATTTCAAACGTCGAAATATGCATGAAGCAGCATCAACTTCGTCTAACATAAGTGGAGGATCTTGCGCTGAAGCAGCATCAACTTCAGGCATTACAACCGAAGGATCCTATATTGCAGTTGCTTCATATCCGGATAACATACACACAGAACCCCACGCCGGTACCAATTCAGATAACGTGTTTTGTAGCGCTTGTCAAAAAGAAATACGTAAACGGCTATTACACAAATCATTTAAAAAGTAATATCCACAAAAACAATGTTCTTAGAAGGTTCTCTAAAAAATGTTTCCATATTTGAATCTGTTTTCAGTAAAAGAATTACACTTATAAAATTTGTAATAAATCTAACCAACCTCTCGCAACAACTTTCCAAACATCAGAAATATTCCTGAATGCTATTAAAGATGATATATATTTCAATTAATTGATCATTCAATTGTAACATAACATTTTTAAAGTGGTGTCGTAAGAGGCGACTAAGGGATAACAAGGTTCCACAACCATCTTGGAACTTAAGAAGCCGATCGATGGCGGGATAACCATCCAACTGCTGGCTTTGAAATACACAGGCCGAAGACGGGCAGCAGCGTCTTCGGTGCGACAAAGCCAGCCCTGCGGTCACCAACCCGCCTGCCCAGCGTGGTGACTATGGGCAAAACACATGAGTTCACGTTATTTTTGGCGTAAACTTGTGGAGGCCTATGTCCAGCAGTGGACTGTATAGGCTGTAATGAATGATGATGAAAAATTTTAAAGTAAGTTTAATTTTACATGCTGAATTCATACAACAAAGCAAAAATTATACACATAACATTTTTGATTTTCAAACTAATAATTTTATAATTTTTCGCGGATATGACTTAGATATCTTTTTTGCCTCACTGATTAACACTTTAACGATTAAAGTAAGTCGTTTTGAGAAAAAAGACAGCGGATAGAGTCTCAAACCAATGATAAGCTTGGACATGAATGTCAATAACTTTAATTCCCTTCGTGGCACTTCTTATATTGATTTACCTCAGGAAATTAGAGCAAAGAAGGCTGTTATTATGTAATGTTCAAAATGTTGACTATATGAGTTTTAAGTAGGCATTGCTCTCTGCATTATATATACCCAGTCAAAAATAATGCTGGATTGGTATCTTCACACACAGCATACACGTGTGAGATGCAACCAATATGTATAACTAATAATTCTGTTTGCTCGCACACGAAAAAAAAACCGACTTCAATTACATCGACAAATAATACAACGTAGGTAGACGAAAAAATAGTCAAGTAAATACGCATTATCAAAGATTACTCCAAAAGTTGTAATCAGATCTCAATGAAATTTCAATGTGACGTGACCACGTGATAAACAACAGCTTTCGATTAAATTGAAAATTATCAAAATCGGTACACCCAGTAAAAAGTTAAGCGGATTTTTGAGAGTTTCTCTCGATTTCTTTGGGATCCCATCATCAGATCCTGGTTTCATTATCATGGTACCAAACTAGGGATATTTTTTTTCCAACAAAAAAAGAATTATCGAAATCGGTACATCCAGTAAAAAGTTATGTGGTATAACTTAACGTAGGTCGACGAAAAAAGCGTCAAGTAAAAACGCATTATTAGATACAACTCGAAAAGTAGTTGCTAGATCTCAAATAAATTTAAATGGGACCAAATGACACACACTACCCTTCGATTAAAAAAAATTTGTCGAAATCGGTCCACCCTGTCAAAAGTTCTGATGTGACATACATAAAAAAAAATACAGTCGATTTGAGAACCTCCTCCTTTTTTGGTAGTCGGTTAAAAAATGAAGAATAAGTGTAAAATGATTTAAATATATATATTAATAACTAGCTGACCCGGCCACACGTTGCTGTGGCTAAAGTTTTTGTTATATTACATTATAGTAAACAATCTAAGAGGAACAATAAGAGAACATCAATCAGTCATTGAATTATACGGTATTTCGCTCACTACAAAATAAATTTAATTAATTTTATAGCGTCAACAACACGTGGTAATTATGCTGTTAAAATGTAGCTTATATGACACGTTCGTAGATTTACCACAGCAGCGCCATCTATTGATTACTTACTCAACCCAGTCGAAAGGTATCGACATCTGTTAGAATCGTTTGGAGTTAAGAGATAATTGTGACTGTCAAATAATAACAGACAAATAATTAGCAATAAATTAAAATTGCGACTATAATTTGAGATTTAAACTATCCTATCTCTCAAGTTGGATCGAACTGCACATGGTGTGCGAATTTTATTATAATCGGTTAAGTGGTTTAGGAGTCCATTGAGGACAAACATTGTGACACGAGATTTATATATATTAAGATTACGATGCATTATTTGGACACCTCCTCACCATCTATAGAGCATACATTTTAAATTTCAAGTCTTTTACTTCAAAAACATAAGACTTTCATTCAAACTTCCGACCCCCGTTTTATCCCTTTAGGGGTCGATTTTCGTAAAATTAGTTCTTAGCGGATGTTTACACCCCATAAGGAACCTACCTGCCAAATTTCAAGTTTGTAGCTGTTATAGTTTCGGAGGTTTCGTGATGAGTGAGTCAACCTACCATCCCCCGTTTTAACTCCAAAAGAGAGTTGATTTCTATAGATACATTATTGGGTCACCTTTCTACTATCTATAGAGCATACATTTTAAATTTCAAGTCTCTCACTTCAAAAACATGGGACTTTCATACAAACTTCCAACCCCCGTTTTAGCCCTTTAAGGGTCGAGTTTCATAAAATCAACTCTTAGCAAATATTTACGCCCTATAAGGAACCTACTAGCCAAATTTCAAGTTTGTAGCTATTATAGTTTCGAAGATTTTGTAATGAGGGAGTCAACCTACCATTCCCCATTTTAACCCCAAAAAGGAGTTGATTTCTAAAGATACATTATTTGGACACCTTCTCACTATCTAAAGAAAGTACATTTTAAATTTCAAGTCTCTTACTTCAAAAACATAGAACTTTCATACAAACTTCCAACCCCCGTTTTACCCCCTTGGGGGTCGAATTTCGTAAAACCCATTCTTAGCGAATGTTTACGCCTTAAAAGGAGCCTATCTGCCAAATTTCAAGTTTGTAGGTGTTGTAGTTTCGGAGATTTCGTGATGAGTGAGTAAACCTACCATCCCCCGTTTTAACCCCAAAAGGGAGTTGATTTCTAAAGACATATTATTTGGACATCTTCTCATCATCTATAAGGCATACATTTCAAATTTCAAGTCTCTTACTTCAAAAACATGGGACTTTCACACAAACTTCCAACCCCCGTTTTACCCCCTTAGGGGTCGAGTTTCGTAAAATCCGTTCTTAGCGAATGTCTACAACCTATAAGGAGCCTACCTGCTAAATTTCAAGTTTGTAGCTATTATAGTTTCGGAGATTTCGCGATGAGTGAGTCAGCGTACCATCCCCCGTTTTAACCCCAAAAGGGGGTTGATTTCTAAAGATATGTTATTTGGGCACCTTTTCACCATCTATAGAGCTTACATTTTAAATTTCAAGTCTCTTACTTCAAAAACATAGGACTTTCATACAAACTTCCATCCCCCGTTTTACCCCCTTAGGGGGTGAGTTTCGTAAAATCCGTTCTTAGCGGATGCTTACGTCTTATAAGGAACCTACTTGCCAAATTTCAAGTTTGTAGGTGTTATAGTTTCGGAGATTTCATGATGAGTGAGTGACCTTTCGCTTTTATATATATTATAGATTATAATAAATATTAAGACATATTATAGACATATTTTCATATGGTTTTCGATTGTTTTTTATTTATTTATAAAAAGTTATAAAGTGTCACATCCGGTAGTCAGAGGTGGGGCAGAATGGGGTTGTTTATTATTTAGTATAAAAGGAAGATAATAGCAATGTGGACGCACTTACCTCCGAGACTTGATTATTACCTGATTACGGAACGTTCAAATGAAATTTGTGGTTCTATTTACATTTTTTATTTTTATTTTGACACCTTTACATAACATAGAAAATTATTTGCTTAGTTAATAACTTAGGATTACAGTCATAAACATTAATACGAATACCTATTGTACTCATTTATTTAATACTTACCTAAATTACCTAAAATAAATATTAACTAAGAGATTGATTCTTAAAAATTAAATTGCACAAAACTATTTAATTTAAAATATTCCTATTAATACATTAAATAAAAGAGAAACATGTAATAAATATTTTTTAATATCATATCAAAAATCGACCGTTCAGCGGGGATCGAACCTGCATCTCCGACTTACCGTGTCGGTGCTTTAGCCAATTAACAAAAATGTGTGGGTAAAACAAAAATAAGTCGTACGAATGTAATTAATATACCTAAATTTACACTCATTTTCTATAAATGAAATAAACATTACTTACTAACATGATTATAATTTTATTTCTGCTTTTTTTATAATTACATTTGGAAAAATATATTTACAACCGAAATATTACGAAAACAGCTTTTAGTCCCAATTTTTATGTTTATGACTAATGGAGAGTGGGTAAAGAGAACCCACTAGGGGGGAGTTAAAAGTGTTCAGCAGTAAGCGGCAAATATAGTAGTTCGGAATCTCACCAAAACGGAGCTGATACGAAAAATTACAATATGAAATTAACAGCACTTCCGTTTACAGTTAGTACCTAGTAGCAATTAGATAGTTAAGTTCGAAATTTTAATATTTTGTTACTAACACCGAGTTGTACGAACCAAACTTTTACATTTAAGTGTTTATTAAACTATTTTATTAAGATTAAAGTTTTTTTTTTTTTTTTTTTAGTTTAAACAAAGACCTGTCTCACCTACATACCTCGCTAAATGGGAAGATGGCGCAGTCTACGTCTAGCACAGCTGTTTTTGACCGCTCCAGCGGGATTCGAACCCGCGTCTCCGACTGACCGTGTCGGCTCTCTAGCCAATTAAGCTATGGAACGATGTACCCGCTAGAGCGAAATTCTTGATATGATGATTTTTACTTTTCGGTTTAAGCGAACTATTTTGTAAATATAGATGGCGTTTTGGTTGCTATAACAGTTTTATGATTGAATTGTATCTGAGTGAGAAGTGTACAATATACTTCTCACTATTACTTTTTAAATTTTTTTTATAAACGGAGCATATTGTATATTGCCAATAATAGTAATTATTGTAAGTTTTGTTCAGAGTAGGTAAGTATTAATTATTAATATGGTCAGTAAAAAAAAAAGTCGATTCGAAATCCTGCAATTTTAAAAGATTTGTGAATACACCCAACACCATAATCCCAAATAATTGGTTGGACATAATTTTACCCCACATGCGCCTAAAGACGTTTCACTTCAAAACAATTTAAAGTTAACATACATACATATAATCACGCCTCTTTCCCGTAGGGGTAGGCAGAGACCACTTCTTTCCACTTGCTACGATCCTACAAAACGTACAATTTTTTTTTCGACTTCAATAATTCTGTTGTTTGGATTTTTTGAGACACATTGGCAGAAGCAAATTTGCTTAGTACTTGGAAATTACTAAGCAATGGTGTTTGTGCAGTCCTTGTGGTCCTCACCGTGCCTCAGAGAGCACGTTAATCCGTTGGTCCCGGTTGTTATCATGTACACCTGATAGCGATCGTTACTCATAGTAGGGAATATATCCGCCAACCCGCATTGGAGCAGCGTGGTGGATTAAGCTCTGATCCTTTTTTTTTATATCACTAGTTCGGCAAACAAGCGTACGGTTCACCTAATGGTAAGAGATTACCGTAGCTTATAGACGCCTGCAACACCAGAAGCATCGCAAGCGCGTTGCCGACCCAATCCCCAATCCCCCCCCCCCCCACGAGCTTTGGTCACCTTACTCACCAACAGGAACACAACACTGCTTGAAAGCAACTTCTCCTACATGGGGAAAGAGGCCTATGCCCAGTAGTGGGATATTACAGGCTGAAGCGTAATTGAAAATTAGCTTTTAACATCTATGACATAGAATTTATTTTTCTAATTATATTATTATTCAGTAGTGCCATATTAAGTTAGCAAAAACGCATATAATAAAAAATATCGCACATTTTATTCATTCAAGTTAAACAATTTTTCAACTTCAACTTCAACTTTACTAATCTGTGTTCAGATTAAGTATATTTTTATGAGGAAACACTTAATCGTCATTTAAAGGGAGAGAAAATAATTACGAACAATAGCTTTAAATTTAATCATAAGATTTCTACTTAGCTTGCGGAAAATTAGCGATGGTTTCGTGCAACTCAGCGTAAAACAGTTAAATTAAAGTGGGTTTGTCCTCCTTTCCTCTACTAACCATATGATAGCAATAGAAATTGACATTCTTTTAGAAAGTCAATGACTATTCTTGAAGAGCTAAACTCGATAGGTGATTATGTGGGTGATTATGGTAGTTTCAATGTCATTTATCTGACTTTTAAAAATTCTAGAACCAACATAAGGATGTGATTCTACTGTTACAGTCATGTCATATTTACAAGTGGCCGGTGATTTTACAATTACAACACTTTATTATGAATATTTATTATTATTGTCTGAAGACAATATTGGTATTCTGCTAATGAATATCACGTTAAGAATTTACCCTTTAAAACTCAAGTAGTTCACTTGCTTCTTAATTAAAAATAAATAATGAAATTTACTCTAAGTATTTACAAATTGAGCCATTTACGAGAATTTGGATAATCAGCAATATTTTATCCATGTTAAGCGCTGGGGTGCATATAGTGCCACATCGGGAGTAAATTTAAATCTTTTCAAGCTCCCATAGCACCCATTTCAGCCCCAAGTAAAGCTGAGGATTACGGATAATATTAATTTCACTTTTCAGAAAAGTAAATAGCATGTTAACTTTAAAATTCCATTTATATTGTTTAGCTATATCAAAGTATAAAGAAGAACATACAGTTGGCTTAGTATAATTTATTATTAGCCTAATCAATTATTCTTAACTAAAGATTTACATCAATTAATTATATAGTAGATGTATAATAATAACACATATACAGATGTAGTAAAATTATTAATATTTGCAATTCCACGATTAGATACAGGTTTGTATATTATGTAAGCAAATTAATTAATTAATCCTTATGTTACCTAGTTATGCCGAAAGGCTTCGTCAATCTGTCGGTAGCTACCAATAAGCTTTAAATATGGTGTGATATATATATTTTTAATATATATTACAAATATTAATAATGATGTCTGCCAATCATAATTAAAAAATTATCATCATTATCACATCATTACTTCAGCCTATCGCAGTCCACTGCTGGACTGGGCTCCTCAAAATCGCGACAAAAATGGCGTGAACTTATGTGTGTTGCCCATAGTCAGCCCGCTGGGCAGGCGGGTTGGTGACCGCAGGGCTGGCTTTGTCGCACCGAAGACGCTGCTGCCCGTCTTTGGCCTGTGTATTTTAAAGCCACCAATTAGGCTTGCATGGATGGTTATCCCGCCATCGGTCGGCTTTAGAAGTTCCAAGGTGGTAGTGGAATTCTGTTATCCCTTAATCGCCTGACACCCATGGGAAGAGAGGGGGTGGCTATAATCTTTACAGCCGTAGCAGCATTCAACTTGAGTCAATAGTTAGTATTATATTTAACAAATTTTATAATGACATGATTCGATCGATTTTCAAAAAAAAAAAACTATTTGACTAATATTTACGAATATTAATTATATAATGAAGATAATAAAAAAATAAAAAACTTTTCTTTTTTTAGAACAACAATAAAAATCTTTATTGTTTTAAAAGTTCAGGTTCGGTTATTTAAGTTTAGTTACAAGACATATACAGAGAAACGACATTTACTACATAAAACATTAGTAGATATCTTTATAAATCTAGAGACAAATCTAACATTCATCTAACATACGAGTAAGGAGACATACAAATTTTAAAAACAAAACATGGGTTTCGTCATTAATCTTGACATTATTTTAATTTTGTATACGTATTATAGTTCACAGTTATAATATAATTGGCTTTTTTGTTTCGTCCGTTAAAATATAGCCTGCCACTCGATGATAATAACAAAGCAATCATAGCGGTCCAGTAATTTTTGAGTTTATCTACTCTACAAATAAAAATCAAAATTTTCCTCCTTATAATATTAATAGCATAGAATATGAAACATAGATAAGTATATAACATACACTTAAAAGGTGCAAAATAAGCTAAAAGATGAAATGCTTCGCCTTATTGCCTCCACTAGTGACAAGAGGGCTAGTGCATTTTTTTGCCCAGAGAATCGGCATAGCGATTCAACGGGGAAATGCTGCCACCGTTCTTGGCACAATTCCATGCGGACATGATTTGTACCAAAACTATCTGTAAATATATAGTTCTTAATTTGTGAATTGTAAATATGTATCATGTTTAATAAACTATTTTTCTTCTTCCTAAAAAAAAACCTTAATATGTACTAGAACTATTATAATTCATATGTGATTTGGAGATTTTCTTTTTGTAGACTTAAAAACGTATTTTTTTTTCTGTTTCATAATTTTACTTACACATTTTTAGACAGTGCATTAAAATATTAAATATACGTAATATTAGAAGCACATTAAGTATTCAAAGTATCGTGGTCATTCTTTAAATTACTGTGATCACCATTTGGAAAATAATAAATAGTATTTTCGTCTATTTTCGTTTCAATACAGAACGGTGACTCGTCTTTCACGAAGTCGACTTTGCTGGAAAGTATCCTAGATTCTTTGCAGAAGCTAGACCTATTGTTGGGTCTCGTGCAAGTGGACATTGTTGTTTCACGGCGCGAATACTGAAAACTGTTGCGGTCGGATCGGTGTTTGCATAGAAGTGTCTCGTGAAAGGCCGTTCGGTATCTGTTGACAAAAATAAAACATTTATTTTTATTATATGGTTTACTGTTGTTTGGAGCAATGGTCACAATATCTGCTGAGGTAGCAATCGGTAGCTGATTCGATCCCAACTAGTAACATGACAAGTGACCGAATGGACCATATGTTTGTAGATATTTTTGTTGTCTGGGTTTTTGTTTTAATTTTTGGGGTATTAGACGTTTTTCTTTTTTAGTACAATTTTTATTTTAAGAAATCATGCAAGTGCAAAGAATAGTTAATAATTATAAGTAGACACTGACATAAACGCGTCCACATATTACTACAGACTTAAATTTTTGACTTAAGAATCATAATTAAAATAATTCACCCTTTGGGTATTTTTCCAGCCAACCTCAACTTATAAATTAAAACAAAGAAATAATTAAAACCATTAAATATTATATATAAGCTCTCCCTTATAGGTGTTTACGTAACTTTTAAAGGTTTGTAGATAAATTTCGGTCTCTGGAGTATAATAAAGCTAGAGAATAGAACGTCGAAATGGTAGTCAAAGGCAAAAATATAACCGGAATATTTTAATATCTACCGGACACCGATTGGATTTCGTCTTACTATAAAAATAGAAAATATAAATAACCGGTCAGACCGACGAATATGAGGTTATTTATTTATTTTAATAATAACCATCAACAGAATTACATAAGTATTGAAAATATTTTTAGCAGAAGTTGTTATGCTTAGCTGTTAAGTATACTCGTATATTTAATTCCACTTAAAGGCAGTGACATGATGAATTGGACAAGCAATTATTTCATGCAATTATTTATCTATAATATTATTATGTGACGCAAAAACTTTGTACCCCTTTTTACGAAAGTTGCGAACGTAAGAGTATGAAATTTTGCATCACTTCGACCTAATACAGTTCACTGTTGGGCATAGGCCTCCACAAGTTCGCGCCAACAGTGGATTTTTCCCATAGTCACCACGCTAGGCAGGCGGGTTGGTGACCGCACATATTTTCACTTTTCAAATTTTTTATACCATTTTGACAAACTTAGGACCTACTACTTTACAATGTGCCAAAAATTTCAATAAAAGTAATTGTGTGAGTTGCTGGTGAATGCTTTGTGTTTAGGAATTTAATAAATCTCAATAAAATACGCTGAGTTCGTGATAAAAATAACTAACGTCCGATCAAAGAGATGGCATTCGATTGTAAACGGGGTTGATTGTTAAAAAATTCCAGCACCCCGCTTTTGTTGAATTACTCTAACGGTTTATCGTTTGTCAGCTGTCCAGCATAACACTCGTCACATATCAATTTATGTAATATCATGTTAAGGAGTCGCTTCGAGATGTCGTAGATATGAAATTTACTCCAAACGTATATTATACGCATATGAACGTAGAGAAAAATATTGTTTTCTTCTTTTAATAAAATATATTTATATTCTTCAGCGAATCTTTTATTATGTTAATAACTTACCAACATGTTTCTATAATACTTCAGTTTAAAATGCTCTGAAATTGCCGGACCGATTTTGACCTGACTTTCACTGGCAGATAGCTAATGCAATAAAAGAGTAGCTTAGGCTACTTTTATTTTAGAAATTTATTTATTTTATAAATCTGCGAACTGAATAATAACTTTTTTGATAAATTTACGCGGACGAAGTCGCGGGCGCAGCTAGTATCACATATATCTGTTAATAATTTGTTAAATTTAATAAAAATATTATAAAATTAGAAGACAGGACAGATTTGAATATTTTACAGTTATATTTACAGTTTGCATTGGATTTTGATTGGCAGTTTTGATTATCATTTTCTAGTTTTTTGACAAAATTTTAATGAAAAAGATACCCAACAAGTTACATTTCTTGTTACTATCTATCCAATATGTGGGTTCTAGATAGGAGGCACTATTTAGCAAGTTTTGATTGCCTTTGAGCTATTTCTCTGATGTGGTTGTGAAACTAGAGCAATCTTTTTCAGCTATAAATATCAATGATAGTTTAGAGAGACAGAAAAATAGTGTTGTAAGTAGAAAATTTACATTGAAAATAGGGTTAATCACAGGTGTACTTGACCATAGCATTTGCTAGTGCTGAAATACTAAAATGAAAAATGAAAAAACATCATAAAAGTATCATTTTACATACAAATCATAGTGTTAACATGAGACATGCCAGATATTCATATGATGTAATCCATACAAATAAATAAAATTGGAGTGTCTGTTTGTAATATTAAAATAACCACTTTTTACTAAATGCGGATGTATACATCCATATGCATTTAGTAAAAAGTGGTTATGTTAATGGTTATTTAGTAAAAACATAATAATCACAGTACATAAACCAAAATAACATATTTTACAATTTTTGTCTGTCTGTCTGTTTGTTCTGGCTAATCTCTCAAATGTCTGGACTGGTTTTGACGGGACTTTAACTGGCAGATAGCAGATGTAATAAGGAGTAACTCAGGCTACTTTTAGACTAGGTTTTAGATTTAGAACTGCATTTTGAAGTTAGATAAGTTAGGTTTTTTTATAACCAAATTATATCGATAAACAGTCTAATTTGATAGTTAGATAGGGTAGGGGTATTTTTTTTTTGTAACGAAATTATGCCAATAAACGTTTAAATTTTGAGCTTAGATAAATAGACAGTTCTTAATGTAAAGCCTTACCCTACTTTTATTTTAGAAATTTATTTATTTTATAACTCTGCAAACTAAACAATAGCTCTTAGTAAAATTCCACGCAGGCGAAGTCGCGGGCACAGCTAGTATATGATAAAATTTCTCTGACCGTTTGATCAGCAGTTCCTTTAAAGTCAGTTACTTTTGAAGAAAATTAAATACTTCTAATACCTTCTAATCTAATATTGTGGTATTCTAAGCATCAGTTACTTCTTTTTTCTTATAAATTTAACTAGCCAATAAATAACATAAAAGTTTTACTAAGAATTTAACATAAAATTTATTCCATTTATACATCTGGAAATCACAAACTGGAGGACACAAACAAAAGATGTATTTCACTTACAGTATAGTAATAGTAATTAGTTGAGTACATTGTGTAATTGCTAATGTTTACTATATTATATTAATTGCCATATTTGCTGTCATTTTTTTTAAATTGATATGTTTATTTACCGTCATGTGTCTGGGACGAATCCGCATCATTCCGCGTCATGGCTATATCAGCTATATCTTCAGCTGCTTGGGATGACATGTTACCATTTAGTGATTAAGCACTTTTATTGAAATTTTAAAAGTGGTTTCCGTAATAAGCCATTGCTGTGTGTACTTAATTTATCACAGAAAATTAACAATACGCAGTCGCAAGGAGACGCTGCTTTGACAACTCGTTGTTCTAATCTTAGCAATGTCACTGTCAGCAACTGTCAGCTCGTGAATAGTTAATACAGATTACGGAGAGTACAGTTGAGGAGGAACGTTTTTTATGATTAGCGTTTTTTAAAATAATGTTGAAAATTCAGTAACGTTAATTTGTTCCGGCAGATATAACGTTATTTAAGAAGTAATAACCTTAAATAACGTCATTTTGTAGCCATATATTTTACCGGTATTAACTCATTTAACGTTATATTCAACGTTACATCTTTACACCGTTACCATTAATGGAAGTTTCCCTTTTTTTCTATTGATAAATTATAAAAATTAAGTAAAATAAAACACACACGTCACACGCCAAAACGGTGTGAACTTGTGTGTTTTGCCTTGGACAACATTGGAATTTAAAAAGCCGACCGATACCACCTGACACAGTTCCACTACCACCTTGGAACTTAAAAAACCGACTGATGGCGAGATAAACATCCAACTGCTGGCTTTGAAAAACACAGGCTGAAGACGGGTAGCAGCGTCTTCGGTGTAACATAGCCAGCCCTGCGGTCACCAGCCTGCCTGCCCAGCGTGGTGATTATGGGCAACACACATAAGGTCACGCTATTTTTGGCGCGAACTTGAGGAGGTCTATGTCTAGCAGTGGACTGCAACAGGCTGAAGCGATGGTGATGATGAGTGGAACTGTGTTATCCCTTAGTTGCCTCTTACGACACCCATGGGAATAGAGGGGTTGGCTATATTCTTTACTGCCGTAACCACACAGTAAATCATCTATTTTTAAGTTATTTATTGATGGCTTTAAAAATTCTTTCATTAATCGATTAGTTTTGATCTATATTTTAATACTACAATTTTATACGTTGAATATAATATTAATAACATCATGAAACTTCTCCATTGCTATCGTTACCTATAAAAGTAACGAAATTATCCACTACGCTCGTACAATGTATGAAAGAGACAAATTAAATTTGTAATTTAGGACCATTTTATTGATTTTTAAATTATTACTGAATAGTAAATGTATTTTCGTGCATTCTGGATTAACATTTTGGTTCGGTGTTTTAATAATAGTAGGCTACACAATGAACTCCAATTTCAATGTGTGGGAAGTACCTACTGTTTAATGTATTTAACTAATATATAAGTTTAATAACATATCGTTGACATAGTTTCAAAATGAATTTGGCAGCAATCCACTTAAAAATGATATATGTTTTCGAATATTATGTTCAAATCTTGTTTTGTGAGATTAAAAATGTTACTAAAAGATTACTTCGAAATATATAATTTCTTTGAAATTGAACCAAAGTTTCATTTTAAGCCTCTGCTTTAATTGTTGAAAATATTACAAAGAAATTTTGTTTGATAAGAAGGGTAATGATTGTTAATGAATCGATAGTAATTGCTTAATTGCATAGTAATTAAAAAACTATTTAGTTGTAAATAGGTAATTTAAAATGCTCATAAGCTGTATTTGTACATGTGTTTTCCCTACAAATACTCTGTAAATAGCATACATCTCGTCAGTTGGACGACGATCTTTTATAGGATTAGATCTGACTATATTTCCTTCCAAAAATATGGATACATGCACAAGCATATTCAACGAGCAAATTCTGGAAGACATAGAATCTGTTCAATTGTGTAAAGAAGTTGAAGAAGCTGATTTATTCGCACATTGTTTCTTTGAAGATTATGTTGATAGTCAACATGAAGCTGTTGAAAATCAGAGCAAGTAAGTAAACCTTCACAAAAATATCTTTATAATGTTATCTTTATATTATTACTAGCTGTGCCCGCGGCTTCGCCCGCGTTGAAATTAGTGTGTCACAAAGTTTTCCCGGCAAAATTATAGTTAAACTCTCATCAAAATCGGCTTAACGGTTCCGTAAACCTTCCTATTAGCCCTCTCTCCAATGGTGAAACCGCATGAAAATCCGTTCAGTAGATTTTGAGCAAATCGGTCACATACACTTTTGGGGACTTTGTTTTATAATACACTAACTATTGCCCGCGATTACGTCCGCGTGGTTATGAAGATATGCATTACCATTAAGTTGTTTAACGCAAATTATTTTTTTATTTCAGTCACTTGAAATGCTTATCAAACTGAGTAACTTTTTAAAAGGCACAATTTAGTATAATTTAATAGTTATTTTTATAAAACCTCTCTATACACCACATTTTTTGTTTTATTTTCAGGCTGTATATGTTTCATACAAACTATCAACCCCATTAAACCCCCTTAGCGGTGGAATATCGTAAAATCCGTTCTTAGCGGACGTCTGCTAACTATAATCTACCTCCGTGCCAAATTTTATCTTTGTCCAACCTGGATGGATAGACCATCCAGCGGTTTTTGAGTACTCGTGATGAGTGAGTTAGTGACCTTTCTCTTTTATCTTTATAGATTACGATGCATTATTTGGACACCTCCTCACCATCTATAGAGCATATATTTTAAATTTCAAAAACATAAGACTTTATACTATACAAACTTCCGACCCCGTTTTATCCCTTTAGATTAACGGATGTCTACGCTCTATAAGGAACGTACCTGCCAAATTTCAAATTTATAGCTGTTATAGTTTTGGAGGTTTCGTGATAAGTGAGTCAACCTACCATCTCCCGTTTTAACTCAAAAAGAGAGTTGATTTCTAAGATACATTATTTGGACACCTTCTCATCATCTATAAGGTATACATTTTAAATCTCAAGTCTCTTACTTCAAAAACATGGGACTTTCACACAAACTTCCAACCCCCGTTTTACCCCCTTAAGGGTCGAATTTCATCAAATCAGTTCTTAAAAAATGTCTACGCCCTGTAAGGAACCTACCTGCCAAATTTCAAGCTTGTAGGTGTTATAGTTTCGGAGATTCCGTGATGAGTGAGTCAACGTAACATCCCCCGTTTTAACCCCAAAAGGGGGTTGATTTCTAAAGATACAGTATTTGGACACCTTCTCACCATCTATAGAGCATACATTTTAAATTTCAAGTCTCTTACTTCAAAAACATAGAACTTTCATACAAACTTGCAACCCCCGTTTTACCCCCTTACTGGTCGAGTTTCGTAAAATTCGTTCTTAGCGGATGTTTACGTCCTATAAAGAGCCTTCTTGTCAAATTTCAAGTTTATAGGTGGTATAGTTTCGGAGATTTCGTGATGAGTAAGTGACATTTTGCTTTTATATATATTATAGATTAAGATGCATTATTTGGACACCTCCTCACCATCTACAGAGCATACATTTTAAATTTCAAGTCTCTTACTTCAAAAACATGGGACTTTCATACAAACTTCCAACCCCCGTTTTATCCCCTTAGGGGTCAAGTTCCATAAAAGTCCGTTCTAAGTGGATGCCTACGCCTTATAAGAAACCTACCTGACAAATTTTAAGTTTATAACTGTTATAGTTTCGAAGATTTCGTGATGAGTGAGTCAACCTACCATCCCCCGTTTTAACCCCCAAAAAGGGGTTGATTTCTAAAGATACATTATTTGGATACCTTTTTACTATCTATACATACATTTTAAATTTCAAATCTCTTACTTCAAAAACATAGGACTTTCATACAAAGTTCCAACCCCCGTTTTACCCCTTTAAGGATCGAGTTACGTTAAATCAGTTCTTAGCATATGACTACGCTTTATATGGAACCTACCTGCCAAATATCAAATTTGTAGCTGTTATAGTTTCGGAGACTTCGTGATGAGTGGGTCAACGTAACATCCCCCGTTTTAACCCCAAAAGGGAGTTGATTTCTAAGAAACATTATTTGGGCACCTTGTTACCATCTATAGAGCATACATTTTAAATTTCAAGTCTCTTACTTCAAAAACATGGGACTTTCATACAAACTTCCAACCCCCGTTTTACCCCCTTAGGGGTCGAGTTTCGTCAAATCCATTCTTAACAATAAATTACGTCTTATAAGGAGCCTACCTGCTAAATTTCAAGTTTGTAAGCATTATAGTTTCGAAGATTTCGTGATTAGTGAGTCAACGTAACATCCCCCGTTTTAACCCCAAAAGGGAGTTGATTTCTAAAGGTACATTATTTGAACACCTTGCTACCATCTATAGAGCATACATTTTAAATTTCAAGTCTCTTACGTCAAAAACATGGGACTCTCATACAAACTTCCAACCCCCATTTTACCCCCTTAGGGGTTGAGTTTCGTAAAATCCGTTCTTAGCGGATGTCTACTTCCTATAAAGAGCCTACCTGCCAAATTACAAGTTTGTAGGTGTTATAGTTTCGGAGATTTCGTGATGAATGACCTTTCGCGTTTATATATATTATAGATTATAGATTATAGATAGATTAAATTTATATTTATATTATAAAAGTCTCTTTATAATTTTATTATAACTAATAACTTTTCTACCTTGTTTTAGTCAACCGCGACTACAAGCTGGGGAGTCCTTAAAAAGAAAGTCTGAAAGTATGAGCAACCCAGAACATTTCAAACGTCGAAATATGCATGAAGCAGCATCAACTTCGTCTAACATAAGTGGAGGATCTTGCGCTGAAGCAGCATCAACTTCAGGCATTACAACCGAAGGATCCTATATTGCAGTTGCTTCATATCCGGATAACATACACACAGAACCCCACGCCGGTACCAATTCAGATAACGTGTTTTGTAGCGCTTGTCAAAAAGAAATACGTAAACGGCTATTACACAAATCATTTAAAAAGTAATATCCACAAAAACAATGTTCTTAGAAGGTTCTCTAAAAAATGTTTCCATATTTGAATCTGTTTTCAGTAAAAGAATTACACTTATAAAATTTGTAATAAATCTAACCAACCTCTCGCAACAACTTTCCAAACATCAGAAATATTCCTGAATGCTATTAAAGATGATATATATTTCAATTAATTGATCATTCAATTGTAACATAACATTTTTAAAGTGGTGTCGTAAGAGGCGACTAAGGGATAACAAGGTTCCACAACCATCTTGGAACTTAAGAAGCCGATCGATGGCGGGATAACCATCCAACTGCTGGCTTTGAAATACACAGGCCGAAGACGGGCAGCAGCGTCTTCGGTGCGACAAAGCCAGCCCTGCGGTCACCAACCCGCCTGCCCAGCGTGGTGACTATGGGCAAAACACATGAGTTCACGTTATTTTTGGCGTAAACTTGTGGAGGCCTATGTCCAGCAGTGGACTGTATAGGCTGTAATGAATGATGATGAAAAATTTTAAAGTAAGTTTAATTTTACATGCTGAATTCATACAACAAAGCAAAAATTATACACATAACATTTTTGATTTTCAAACTAATAATTTTATAATTTTTCGCGGATATGACTTAGATATCTTTTTTGCCTCACTGATTAACACTTTAACGATTAAAGTAAGTCGTTTTGAGAAAAAAGACAGCGGATAGAGTCTCAAACCAATGATAAGCTTGGACATGAATGTCAATAACTTTAATTCCCTTCGTGGCACTTCTTATATTGATTTACCTCAGGAAATTAGAGCAAAGAAGGCTGTTATTATGTAATGTTCAAAATGTTGACTATATGAGTTTTAAGTAGGCATTGCTCTCTGCATTATATATACCCAGTCAAAAATAATGCTGGATTGGTATCTTCACACACAGCATACACGTGTGAGATGCAACCAATATGTATAACTAATAATTCTGTTTGCTCGCACACGAAAAAAAAACCGACTTCAATTACATCGACAAATAATACAACGTAGGTAGACGAAAAAATAGTCAAGTAAATACGCATTATCAAAGATTACTCCAAAAGTTGTAATCAGATCTCAATGAAATTTCAATGTGACGTGACCACGTGATAAACAACAGCTTTCGATTAAATTGAAAATTATCAAAATCGGTACACCCAGTAAAAAGTTAAGCGGATTTTTGAGAGTTTCTCTCGATTTCTTTGGGATCCCATCATCAGATCCTGGTTTCATTATCATGGTACCAAACTAGGGATATTTTTTTTCCAACAAAAAAAGAATTATCGAAATCGGTACATCCAGTAAAAAGTTATGTGGTATAACTTAACGTAGGTCGACGAAAAAAGCGTCAAGTAAAAACGCATTATTAGATACAACTCGAAAAGTAGTTGCTAGATCTCAAATAAATTTAAATGGGACCAAATGACACACACTACCCTTCGATTAAAAAAAATTTGTCGAAATCGGTCCACCCTGTCAAAAGTTCTGATGTGACATACATAAAAAAAAATACAGTCGATTTGAGAACCTCCTCCTTTTTTGGTAGTCGGTTAAAAAATGAAGAATAAGTGTAAAATGATTTAAATATATATATTAATAACTAGCTGACCCGGCCACACGTTGCTGTGGCTAAAGTTTTTGTTATATTACATTATAGTAAACAATCTAAGAGGAACAATAAGAGAACATCAATCAGTCATTGAATTATACGGTATTTCGCTCACTACAAAATAAATTTAATTAATTTTATAGCGTCAACAACACGTGGTAATTATGCTGTTAAAATGTAGCTTATATGACACGTTCGTAGATTTACCACAGCAGCGCCATCTATTGATTACTTACTCAACCCAGTCGAAAGGTATCGACATCTGTTAGAATCGTTTGGAGTTAAGAGATAATTGTGACTGTCAAATAATAACAGACAAATAATTAGCAATAAATTAAAATTGCGACTATAATTTGAGATTTAAACTATCCTATCTCTCAAGTTGGATCGAACTGCACATGGTGTGCGAATTTTATTATAATCGGTTAAGTGGTTTAGGAGTCCATTGAGGACAAACATTGTGACACGAGATTTATATATATTAAGATTACGATGCATTATTTGGACACCTCCTCACCATCTATAGAGCATACATTTTAAATTTCAAGTCTTTTACTTCAAAAACATAAGACTTTCATTCAAACTTCCGACCCCCGTTTTATCCCTTTAGGGGTCGATTTTCGTAAAATTAGTTCTTAGCGGATGTTTACACCCCATAAGGAACCTACCTGCCAAATTTCAAGTTTGTAGCTGTTATAGTTTCGGAGGTTTCGTGATGAGTGAGTCAACCTACCATCCCCCGTTTTAACTCCAAAAGAGAGTTGATTTCTATAGATACATTATTGGGTCACCTTTCTACTATCTATAGAGCATACATTTTAAATTTCAAGTCTCTCACTTCAAAAACATGGGACTTTCATACAAACTTCCAACCCCCGTTTTAGCCCTTTAAGGGTCGAGTTTCATAAAATCAACTCTTAGCAAATATTTACGCCCTATAAGGAACCTACTAGCCAAATTTCAAGTTTGTAGCTATTATAGTTTCGAAGATTTTGTAATGAGGGAGTCAACCTACCATTCCCCATTTTAACCCCAAAAAGGAGTTGATTTCTAAAGATACATTATTTGGACACCTTCTCACTATCTAAAGAAAGTACATTTTAAATTTCAAGTCTCTTACTTCAAAAACATAGAACTTTCATACAAACTTCCAACCCCCGTTTTACCCCCTTGGGGGTCGAATTTCGTAAAACCCATTCTTAGCGAATGTTTACGCCTTAAAAGGAGCCTATCTGCCAAATTTCAAGTTTGTAGGTGTTGTAGTTTCGGAGATTTCGTGATGAGTGAGTAAACCTACCATCCCCCGTTTTAACCCCAAAAGGGAGTTGATTTCTAAAGACATATTATTTGGACATCTTCTCATCATCTATAAGGCATACATTTCAAATTTCAAGTCTCTTACTTCAAAAACATGGGACTTTCACACAAACTTCCAACCCCCGTTTTACCCCCTTAGGGGTCGAGTTTCGTAAAATCCGTTCTTAGCGAATGTCTACAACCTATAAGGAGCCTACCTGCTAAATTTCAAGTTTGTAGCTATTATAGTTTCGGAGATTTCGCGATGAGTGAGTCAGCGTACCATCCCCCGTTTTAACCCCAAAAGGGGGTTGATTTCTAAAGATATGTTATTTGGGCACCTTTTCACCATCTATAGAGCTTACATTTTAAATTTCAAGTCTCTTACTTCAAAAACATAGGACTTTCATACAAACTTCCATCCCCCGTTTTACCCCCTTAGGGGGTGAGTTTCGTAAAATCCGTTCTTAGCGGATGCTTACGTCTTATAAGGAACCTACTTGCCAAATTTCAAGTTTGTAGGTGTTATAGTTTCGGAGATTTCATGATGAGTGAGTGACCTTTCGCTTTTATATATATTATAGATTATAATAAATATTAAGACATATTATAGACATATTTTCATATGGTTTTCGATTGTTTTTTATTTATTTATAAAAAGTTATAAAGTGTCACATCCGGTAGTCAGAGGTGGGGCAGAATGGGGTTGTTTATTATTTAGTATAAAAGGAAGATAATAGCAATGTGGACGCACTTACCTCCGAGACTTGATTATTACCTGATTACGGAACGTTCAAATGAAATTTGTGGTTCTATTTACATTTTTTATTTTTATTTTGACACCTTTACATAACATAGAAAATTATTTGCTTAGTTAATAACTTAGGATTACAGTCATAAACATTAATACGAATACCTATTGTACTCATTTATTTAATACTTACCTAAATTACCTAAAATAAATATTAACTAAGAGATTGATTCTTAAAAATTAAATTGCACAAAACTATTTAATTTAAAATATTCCTATTAATACATTAAATAAAAGAGAAACATGTAATAAATATTTTTTAATATCATATCAAAAATCGACCGTTCAGCGGGGATCGAACCTGCATCTCCGACTTACCGTGTCGGTGCTTTAGCCAATTAACAAAAATGTGTGGGTAAAACAAAAATAAGTCGTACGAATGTAATTAATATACCTAAATTTACACTCATTTTCTATAAATGAAATAAACATTACTTACTAACATGATTATAATTTTATTTCTGCTTTTTTTATAATTACATTTGGAAAAATATATTTACAACCGAAATATTACGAAAACAGCTTTTAGTCCCAATTTTTATGTTTATGACTAATGGAGAGTGGGTAAAGAGAACCCACTAGGGGGGAGTTAAAAGTGTTCAGCAGTAAGCGGCAAATATAGTAGTTCGGAATCTCACCAAAACGGAGCTGATACGAAAAATTACAATATGAAATTAACAGCACTTCCGTTTACAGTTAGTACCTAGTAGCAATTAGATAGTTAAGTTCGAAATTTTAATATTTTGTTACTAACACCGAGTTGTACGAACCAAACTTTTACATTTAAGTGTTTATTAAACTATTTTATTAAGATTAAAGTTTTTTTTTTTTTTTTTTTAGTTTAAACAAAGACCTGTCTCACCTACATACCTCGCTAAATGGGAAGATGGCGCAGTCTACGTCTAGCACAGCTGTTTTTGACCGCTCCAGCGGGATTCGAACCCGCGTCTCCGACTGACCGTGTCGGCTCTCTAGCCAATTAAGCTATGGAACGATGTACCCGCTAGAGCGAAATTCTTGATATGATGATTTTTACTTTTCGGTTTAAGCGAACTATTTTGTAAATATAGATGGCGTTTTGGTTGCTATAACAGTTTTATGATTGAATTGTATCTGAGTGAGAAGTGTACAATATACTTCTCACTATTACTTTTTAAATTTTTTTTATAAACGGAGCATATTGTATATTGCCAATAATAGTAATTATTGTAAGTTTTGTTCAGAGTAGGTAAGTATTAATTATTAATATGGTCAGTAAAAAAAAAAGTCGATTCGAAATCCTGCAATTTTAAAAGATTTGTGAATACACCCAACACCATAATCCCAAATAATTGGTTGGACATAATTTTACCCCACATGCGCCTAAAGACGTTTCACTTCAAAACAATTTAAAGTTAACATACATACATATAATCACGCCTCTTTCCCGTAGGGGTAGGCAGAGACCACTTCTTTCCACTTGCTACGATCCTACAAAACGTACAATTTTTTTTTCGACTTCAATAATTCTGTTGTTTGGATTTTTTGAGACACATTGGCAGAAGCAAATTTGCTTAGTACTTGGAAATTACTAAGCAATGGTGTTTGTGCAGTCCTTGTGGTCCTCACCGTGCCTCAGAGAGCACGTTAATCCGTTGGTCCCGGTTGTTATCATGTACACCTGATAGCGATCGTTACTCATAGTAGGGAATATATCCGCCAACCCGCATTGGAGCAGCGTGGTGGATTAAGCTCTGATCCTTTTTTTTTATATCACTAGTTCGGCAAACAAGCGTACGGTTCACCTAATGGTAAGAGATTACCGTAGCTTATAGACGCCTGCAACACCAGAAGCATCGCAAGCGCGTTGCCGACCCAATCCCCAATCCCCCCCCCCCCCACGAGCTTTGGTCACCTTACTCACCAACAGGAACACAACACTGCTTGAAAGCAACTTCTCCTACATGGGGAAAGAGGCCTATGCCCAGTAGTGGGATATTACAGGCTGAAGCGTAATTGAAAATTAGCTTTTAACATCTATGACATAGAATTTATTTTTCTAATTATATTATTATTCAGTAGTGCCATATTAAGTTAGCAAAAACGCATATAATAAAAAATATCGCACATTTTATTCATTCAAGTTAAACAATTTTTCAACTTCAACTTCAACTTTACTAATCTGTGTTCAGATTAAGTATATTTTTATGAGGAAACACTTAATCGTCATTTAAAGGGAGAGAAAATAATTACGAACAATAGCTTTAAATTTAATCATAAGATTTCTACTTAGCTTGCGGAAAATTAGCGATGGTTTCGTGCAACTCAGCGTAAAACAGTTAAATTAAAGTGGGTTTGTCCTCCTTTCCTCTACTAACCATATGATAGCAATAGAAATTGACATTCTTTTAGAAAGTCAATGACTATTCTTGAAGAGCTAAACTCGATAGGTGATTATGTGGGTGATTATGGTAGTTTCAATGTCATTTATCTGACTTTTAAAAATTCTAGAACCAACATAAGGATGTGATTCTACTGTTACAGTCATGTCATATTTACAAGTGGCCGGTGATTTTACAATTACAACACTTTATTATGAATATTTATTATTATTGTCTGAAGACAATATTGGTATTCTGCTAATGAATATCACGTTAAGAATTTACCCTTTAAAACTCAAGTAGTTCACTTGCTTCTTAATTAAAAATAAATAATGAAATTTACTCTAAGTATTTACAAATTGAGCCATTTACGAGAATTTGGATAATCAGCAATATTTTATCCATGTTAAGCGCTGGGGTGCATATAGTGCCACATCGGGAGTAAATTTAAATCTTTTCAAGCTCCCATAGCACCCATTTCAGCCCCAAGTAAAGCTGAGGATTACGGATAATATTAATTTCACTTTTCAGAAAAGTAAATAGCATGTTAACTTTAAAATTCCATTTATATTGTTTAGCTATATCAAAGTATAAAGAAGAACATACAGTTGGCTTAGTATAATTTATTATTAGCCTAATCAATTATTCTTAACTAAAGATTTACATCAATTAATTATATAGTAGATGTATAATAATAACACATATACAGATGTAGTAAAATTATTAATATTTGCAATTCCACGATTAGATACAGGTTTGTATATTATGTAAGCAAATTAATTAATTAATCCTTATGTTACCTAGTTATGCCGAAAGGCTTCGTCAATCTGTCGGTAGCTACCAATAAGCTTTAAATATGGTGTGATATATATATTTTTAATATATATTACAAATATTAATAATGATGTCTGCCAATCATAATTAAAAAATTATCATCATTATCACATCATTACTTCAGCCTATCGCAGTCCACTGCTGGACTGGGCTCCTCAAAATCGCGACAAAAATGGCGTGAACTTATGTGTGTTGCCCATAGTCAGCCCGCTGGGCAGGCGGGTTGGTGACCGCAGGGCTGGCTTTGTCGCACCGAAGACGCTGCTGCCCGTCTTTGGCCTGTGTATTTTAAAGCCACCAATTAGGCTTGCATGGATGGTTATCCCGCCATCGGTCGGCTTTAGAAGTTCCAAGGTGGTAGTGGAATTCTGTTATCCCTTAATCGCCTGACACCCATGGGAAGAGAGGGGGTGGCTATAATCTTTACAGCCGTAGCAGCATTCAACTTGAGTCAATAGTTAGTATTATATTTAACAAATTTTATAATGACATGATTCGATCGATTTTCAAAAAAAAAAAACTATTTGACTAATATTTACGAATATTAATTATATAATGAAGATAATAAAAAAATAAAAAACTTTTCTTTTTTTAGAACAACAATAAAAATCTTTATTGTTTTAAAAGTTCAGGTTCGGTTATTTAAGTTTAGTTACAAGACATATACAGAGAAACGACATTTACTACATAAAACATTAGTAGATATCTTTATAAATCTAGAGACAAATCTAACATTCATCTAACATACGAGTAAGGAGACATACAAATTTTAAAAACAAAACATGGGTTTCGTCATTAATCTTGACATTATTTTAATTTTGTATACGTATTATAGTTCACAGTTATAATATAATTGGCTTTTTTGTTTCGTCCGTTAAAATATAGCCTGCCACTCGATGATAATAACAAAGCAATCATAGCGGTCCAGTAATTTTTGAGTTTATCTACTCTACAAATAAAAATCAAAATTTTCCTCCTTATAATATTAATAGCATAGAATATGAAACATAGATAAGTATATAACATACACTTAAAAGGTGCAAAATAAGCTAAAAGATGAAATGCTTCGCCTTATTGCCTCCACTAGTGACAAGAGGGCTAGTGCATTTTTTTGCCCAGAGAATCGGCATAGCGATTCAACGGGGAAATGCTGCCACCGTTCTTGGCACAATTCCATGCGGACATGATTTGTACCAAAACTATCTGTAAATATATAGTTCTTAATTTGTGAATTGTAAATATGTATCATGTTTAATAAACTATTTTTCTTCTTCCTAAAAAAAAACCTTAATATGTACTAGAACTATTATAATTCATATGTGATTTGGAGATTTTCTTTTTGTAGACTTAAAAACGTATTTTTTTTTCTGTTTCATAATTTTACTTACACATTTTTAGACAGTGCATTAAAATATTAAATATACGTAATATTAGAAGCACATTAAGTATTCAAAGTATCGTGGTCATTCTTTAAATTACTGTGATCACCATTTGGAAAATAATAAATAGTATTTTCGTCTATTTTCGTTTCAATACAGAACGGTGACTCGTCTTTCACGAAGTCTACTTTGCTGGAAAGTATCCTAGATTCTTTGCAGAAGCTAGACCTATTGTTGGGTCTCGTGCAAGTGGACATTGTTGTTTCACGGCGCGAATACTGAAAACTGTTGCGGTCGGATCGGTGTTTGCATAGAAGTGTCTCGTGAAAGGCCGTTCGGTATCTGTTGACAAAAATAAAACATTTATTTTTATTATATGGTTTACTGTTGTTTGGAGCAATGGTCACAATATCTGCTGAGGTAGCAATCGGTAGCTGATTCGATCCCAACTAGTAACATGACAAGTGACCGAATGGACCATATGTTTGTAGATATTTTTGTTGTCTGGGTTTTTGTTTTAATTTTTGGGGTATTAGACGTTTTTCTTTTTTAGTACAATTTTTATTTTAAGAAATCATGCAAGTGCAAAGAATAGTTAATAATTATAAGTAGACACTGACATAAACGCGTCCACATATTACTACAGACTTAAATTTTTGACTTAAGAATCATAATTAAAATAATTCACCCTTTGGGTATTTTTCCAGCCAACCTCAACTTATAAATTAAAACAAAGAAATAATTAAAACCATTAAATATTATATATAAGCTCTCCCTTATAGGTGTTTACGTAACTTTTAAAGGTTTGTAGATAAATTTCGGTCTCTGGAGTATAATAAAGCTAGAGAATAGAACGTCGAAATGGTAGTCAAAGGCAAAAATATAACCGGAATATTTTAATATCTACCGGACACCGATTGGATTTCGTCTTACTATAAAAATAGAAAATATAAATAACCGGTCAGACCGACGAATATGAGGTTATTTATTTATTTTAATAATAACCATCAACAGAATTACATAAGTATTGAAAATATTTTTAGCAGAAGTTGTTATGCTTAGCTGTTAAGTATACTCGTATATTTAATTCCACTTAAAGGCAGTGACATGATGAATTGGACAAGCAATTATTTCATGCAATTATTTATCTATAATATTATTATGTGACGCAAAAACTTTGTACCCCTTTTTACGAAAGTTGCGAACGTAAGAGTATGAAATTTTGCATCACTTCGACCTAATACAGTTCACTGTTGGGCATAGGCCTCCACAAGTTCGCGCCAACAGTGGATTTTTCCCATAGTCACCACGCTAGGCAGGCGGGTTGGTGACCGCACATATTTTCACTTTTCAAATTTTTTATACCATTTTGACAAACTTAGGACCTACTACTTTACAATGTGCCAAAAATTTCAATAAAAGTAATTGTGTGAGTTGCTGGTGAATGCTTTGTGTTTAGGAATTTAATAAATCTCAATAAAATACGCTGAGTTCGTGATAAAAATAACTAACGTCCGATCAAAGAGATGGCATTCGATTGTAAACGGGGTTGATTGTTAAAAAATTCCAGCACCCCGCTTTTGTTGAATTACTCTAACGGTTTATCGTTTGTCAGCTGTCCAGCATAACACTCGTCACATATCAATTTATGTAATATCATGTTAAGGAGTCGCTTCGAGATGTCGTAGATATGAAATTTACTCCAAACGTATATTATACGCATATGAACGTAGAGAAAAATATTGTTTTCTTCTTTTAATAAAATATATTTATATTCTTCAGCGAATCTTTTATTATGTTAATAACTTACCAACATGTTTCTATAATACTTCAGTTTAAAATGCTCTGAAATTGCCGGACCGATTTTGACCTGACTTTCACTGGCAGATAGCTAATGCAATAAAAGAGTAGCTTAGGCTACTTTTATTTTAGAAATTTATTTATTTTATAAATCTGCGAACTGAATAATAACTTTTTTGATAAATTTACGCGGACGAAGTCGCGGGCGCAGCTAGTATCACATATATCTGTTAATAATTTGTTAAATTTAATAAAAATATTATAATGATATAAATAAGAATGTTTAAGGTTTAAAGCATAGTTCAATTTATTGAGAGCGGTGCCAGTGAAGGCGTTAGATGCGGTTAAATCGGTCTCGTCAGCGACTGAACTTCCGGAACTCTCAAACACTCCTAGTTTCTAATGGGCACCTTTTCCGCTTCGGCGGAAAATTTAAATAAAACTCCTAAGAGGAAGATGTCGCTTTAAATTAACTTTGATTTAACTTAATATTTAATTTTCAATAAAATGTTTGATTGTTGTTGGGGATTTAAATTTTTGTTTATTTTTAACCCTTTTAAGCTGATTTTGTAGTCGAATCTGGAGAGAGATTAAAGCTTACGATTAAAATGGTTTGGCTATTTTTGTCGGATAAAAAGCTTTTCTGTTCGGCGCTTGTATTGTTTTAAATAATAAATTATATTCAGTTCTTTTGTGGGATCAAATAATATTTGTGATTGTTGATTGTATTTTTATTAAACAATATTAGATTAGATACCTAAATTTTAAACTAAACACATTCGTGATTTACACATATAGTTGACAAAAATACAATATTGTTGGCAATAATTGCAATAACTTTAAAATCCATTCTTTGAATAACATCTGATATAAGTTTTTAATTTTCAGGATCGCTATGAACACTTGATTCTACGGAAATTACCGCGATTGTCATTTTGAAGCTCCCGATATTTCGCCCACGTCGCAGAAGCCGTCATGTCACCCGCAACCATGGCGTTTGAAACATCGATGATATATCGGAAGTTTCAATATGGCAGTCTGCGGTAAATCTCGTAGAATCAAAAAACTGTTATATGGTATATGCTACAGGCTAATCAGTATACGGCCTTTTTGATTTGTCTGCTATACTATTGAATTGTTGACTACATATTTTAATAACATTAGAATTGAGTTGACCGATATCAATTTAAAAGGATATTTCAGTACTGTAAAATTAATAGAATAACAAATTAGTGCCTCACATAAATGTAACCTTACCGAGCGCTCATCACGTTGTAAAGAATGGGGTTGACAGTCGCCGACACATAGTACAGTGCACCGGCCACGTTGAACAGATGCTCGTTGATCATGCTGAACTGGGGGTGGTCGTAGCCGTAGATGAAGAACAGGCGCTGCACGTGGAACGGCGTCCAGCACACGAAGAATGCTATCACCACTGCCACTGTTCGAAAGAAATTGCAAAGCTTACTTATATTTCATTATATAAAACTCAACTACCTAACTTAAATAATTATTATCAGGAGGTTTATTATAATATTTTTCATTGCACTCAAAATGTTTTTAAAGTTATTCGTATGAAATTTTAGTTAGTAACGGTGGAATTATCTGTACAAGAGATTTCTTCCAGCCGATTTGTTATTGTGTAATTTAATGTTCAAGGATTTTGATGTCAGGAATTTTTCAGCCAATCCATTGGCAATTTATTTTTTAGTATACAAAAGTAGATATAAAATAATTTATATTTATTAAACACATGAATGAAGGTCGTTTCTAGTTCGGATCTTATACTATAGTGTAACAATAATAACTGAACTTAACAATATAAAATGATTGTATAAAATATTATAATTGTATAATTAGCAATATCTGAAGATGATGTAGTTTCAATAGAAAGAGACGATACAAGTATGAAAATTGTTTCTTAACTTTGCAATTCGTATAAATGACACAAAGGAAAATATTTTATCTATCACTCATAGTTTAAGGTCTTAAGTAAAATCTAAAATTAAAGGATAACATCAAAGAAACCAAAATCAGAAATGAAAGAACAAATTTCAAAATATTACGATCTTTCCTTTCAAAAGAGTTGCTAAAGATTTGTAATGAATCATATTCGATCGTTTTTTTTTTCAAATCAAGTTACTAAATTAAACTACTGATTTTTTGTATTGTGATATTTCGACAACATTATTGTATACCTATATGCCTACCGTAAAGCCTCAAGTTTCTTCTGTTTTCTTTTTTTGACCAAGAAAAGTACAAATTACCGACTTTTGGTTTAGACTTTACATATGTATAGATATCTCTTTGACATGTTTTAATATTATTTCTTTCTTCCTCATTTTATTTAAGACCCCTGACTATTAAACCGTCTAACAACGTGGCCAGCAGCCGTACGGGCACGCGGCACCATCATTTGGGCCGTATGCTTGTTTGCCGACTTAGTCACTCCTCTCCTTGAGTCTCTACTGCTGAAAGATTTTTCTAATATGCAGCTATGATCAATTCATCAAAGTCACTTAATTTTTAGATGAAATTGAAAAGAGGGTCATCATCACATCATCACTTCGGCCTATCGCAGTCCACTGCTGGACATAGGCCTCCTCAAAATCTCGACATAAATGGCCTGAACTTAATATGTGTGTTGCCCATAGTCAGCCCGCTGGGCAGGCGGGTTGGTGACCGCAGGGCTGGCTTTGTCGTACCGAAGACGCTGCTGTCCGTCTTCGGCCTGTTTATTTCAAAGCCAGCAGTTGGATGGTTATCGCGCCATCGATCGGCTTTATACGTTCCACGTTGGTAGTGGAACTGTGTTATCCCTTAGTCGCCTCTTTCGACACCCACGAGATGAGAAGGGGTGGCTATATTCTTTATTGAAAGAGGGTGCTATATTCAAAACTAATTTAACCCGCATAATTATATCGTAAATAATATTCAGATATTGATAATCCAGTAGATTTTTCCTCAAAATAATTTATCCAAAATTGCATTCATTCTTTTTTTATAATTTTCGAAATTCTCTTTATTGGTTTAGTCAGTAAGAGTAATCAAGATCACGATTTTCCAACAACTTTTCCGACAACTCCAGTACCTCCTTTTAGTTCGTTAGATTATACCTGACAAAGCCTGCACTTAAACTATTATTAACAAACTTTGCTTACTCAAAATTCAAATCAATTCCTTCAGTTGTTGTTTCTGTTTTATACAGGATATGTCAAAGTATTTAGAGTTTTAATTAAAAAAGTTAATCAAAAGACTCGTTTGTAAAAATGGTTCGCTTGATTAGGTTTCGATTTAATCTATTGCGCAGATTGGATTTAAAGGCAATAAATATTATACAGCGTTGAGGCCGAGTCGATTCTGTGGGAGTTAAGGTTTTTTATTGGGGTGACAAATAAACGCACGGACCGCCTGATGGTGGATCGTAATAATAATAATATTAAAATATAATTGTATTGTAGTCTATGTAATCATGTGACATCAGGATCATTACAAGTTTCAATCATTCTCTGAAACTACTTTACTACGATACCGAGACATTACATGAAAGCACTTTTATTTGATTTTAGCCTTCTGTAAAGTGGAGGCCTAGTGGCCTAATTTTTTTAATATATATTGGCTGTTGTTACCTACTATTTAAGCTTTAATTTAAGCTCCTTGTTAAAGAACAAAATGTTCCAAAAAATTAGAGTAAACACAGCTGACCCCGCAAACATTGTTTTGATATATATGTTATTAACCCCTTTAATCCCTCTTTATAACTTAGGGGTATGAAAAATAGACGTCCCCGTTATGCACACAAAATTTCATAAAAACCTGTCCAGCCTTTTGAGAGGAGTATGGTATCTAACATTGTGGCGTGAGAATTTTATACGAGCATATAAGATTTTCTGATTACAAAGAACGTCAATGTAAATAGTCTCCTACAGGCTTATAATGTTTGACTCAATTAATATATGATTAAGTATAAACAAGATTGTTGATTTTTTGCAGCGCTAATTTTTTTTTAAAGTTTTAACTCCTCGTCTTATTGCCTCCACTGGCGACCAGAGGGCTGGTGCATACTTTCCCCGGAGAATCGACATAGCAATTTAACGGGGAAATGCTGCCAGTATTCTTAGCACCATTCCACGCTGACGTGATTTATATCGCAGCTATCTATAAATAATTAAGTTGTGAATTAAAAGTATGTATAATATTGTAAAATTTCGATATAAAATGACATTAGATTGTTTAGTACATAACCATTTTCGTGACTATTATTTGATGAATCGCGAAAGAATAATATAATGGTTAAAATGTACGTCTCTATATATTTTTGTTTGTAATTTGTGTTCCAGTTATTTCGGTGACATACTTAGTAAGCGATGACGCTTACGTGACTATAAAGTCACGGTTGCCCCCAAAAAATGACGATCAACATATTGGCACCAGAAACAATAAAATAAACCTATGTTTAAATTTTTGCGATATTTTTCTTTATAAGCACGAGACCTTAATATTTGTATAGGTATAGCGCGTTATGCAAACACACACCAAAACCATATCTACAGTCTTCACTACTCAATTTTTTACTTTATTTATTAATTTAACACTTTACAAAACACTACACCGAAACACACACAGAAAACAACATACATTACAACATACAACATACATTACACAGAATTTTTTTTTACCGTTATAGCAAATCACAGGCTTACATTTTTAACGACATTAGTAACGATAGCTATCAGGTGTACATGATAATAACCGTGACCGACGGCTTAACGTGCTCTTCAAGACACGGTGGGGAGACCCACAAGGACTGCACATACACCCAGACCACGGCAAACACCTGTATGGCCAATACAAGTGTTTGTCATGAGCGGGGATCGAACCCGCAACAGGTACAATCCATGGCTGTAACCGTTGCGCCAACGCGGCGTTTACATTAATAATTAAAGTAATTTTAGATACTTTCACTAAAGTAATTTTAACATGTTCGTCAAAAATAGCTATCGTTTGCCCAAAATTGAACCTCGTCAATATTGATGCGAGTCTGATGCCTATGCTAGGTATAAAATACCTGTATTACAGGTCATCAGTCTCGCACCACCCCGGACCACTTAGCATACTGATCGCACTGTGACAAAAAGGTTATATCTATGAAAGGTTTCTCAAAAAAGAAATAGTAATACTTCTAATCTTATAACCAATTTGATTGCATTGTATTGCATAGTATGTGTGCGTGTGTGTATGTGAGTACACTACTCAATTGATTTATTAGTATTATCTCCGTTGAAAAAACAAAGTGTAGTGTGTAGATTTATACCAAAACTATCTGTAAATATATAAGTGTAATAATAATGTAAGGTGACCTTTATATTTATGTTGGAAAACCAAACGTTAGCACGATTCAGCAAAGACTCGCGGTAAGTTGTTATTGTTTTGAGTTCTTAACACATTAAAATATATTGTGTTATTATCACAGTACACGTGTAAGAATAAACAAGTATTAAAATGAAAAATTCATGAAGTCCTGTTCATTGAAACGTCGTGAACTGAAATTGTAGGCGATAATCGTCTTGACGGCGAAGGACAAAAAGTCCCTTTTTTCTTCTTATATCTATGATTAAAGTCATAACTATAAGACTAGTTTTAATTTCGGTAAGTCTTTAGACTAAGACCCGTAGAATAGAAAAACTTTAACCTAACCTACCTAAGCTCAAAATTTTCGTTATAAAAAAAATAACCCTAACCTAACTTCAAAATTTGACCGTTTATCGGCCTAATTTCGTTTCGTTTCGATGGGTCTTAATCTAAAGTCTAGCCTTAATTTCTGCTATATACTGGTAAGGTTATAATCTTATTAAATAGTTATACGTTCATTATTAAAAAAATATATGTTAATAATTTCAATTCGTCAAACGACTTTGTAAATAAAGTTCGACTAATTCGTTCGACTATCTCAACTTGTTATCTACCTATAACAAAAACCTCTAAGGACGAATTGTTCTAACTAAAAGATATGTATCTTTATCAATATATATCTATACTAATATTACTTTTTTTTTATAATAAGTATGGCGGCAAACGAGCAGACGAAGCGCTACCGTCGCCCATGGACATCTGCAACAGAGGAGAGACAGGAGGACAAAAGAGGAGTTGCAGGTGCGTTGCCGGCCTATTCAGGTGCGTTGCCATTATAAAGAGGAAAGATTAGATTGTTTGTTTGTTTGCATTGAATAGGCTCTGAAACTACTGGACCGATTTGAAAAACTATTCTTTCACTGTTGGGAAGCTACACTATCCGCGGGTGACAAACATAGGCTATATTATATTTTCAAAATCCAGGAAAAAAAATATTTTGATTAATAATTTTTGTTAAATACTCGTGTGAAGCCGGGCTGGTGCTAGTCCATTATAAAATCAAGAGTACTGACTTTTTTTTGGTTGTAACGAATAAACTCTTAAAAATGTTGAGTTTGTTCTTTAATTGGAAGACGTTAAAAATTCTTCTATTCATTGGTATAATGGCTACCAATAGTACCATCGAGATTCTTTTCCTAGTAAAACGTTATCATTGAGGGAACGAAACGTTATCATTGTTGAACATTATCATATCATAAGCTATATATCAACAGAAAACGGAGCAGACGATTTAATTCACGTGGAAATGTTTATAAAAAAATCATTTGGCTTTATCTGTATATATCCTTCCCTTTCTCTATCTACCTTTCTCTTTCTCTCTCCCTATCTCATTGAACTGTATTTAATATTTTCTATGGAACAAAGCAAACACAACAAATTGTACAGTATGAATAAATACACTTCAATTTGGAATCATCATTAATTTCCAGCCAAATATAAAGAAACCCAATTCCGTAATAAATGTATAACAGTAAGCAACCGAATATTTATTCAAATTTATTTATACTTTTGTTCAATATCGAGTAGATTTTTAGAGTTTGTACAATCTGAACGAGATGTGAATGTGATAACGGAATTGAGTGAACGAGATGTGAGTTGTCAGCTGCTTTTGGATTCCTTTGAACTGGCAATTTATTTTTTGTTTTTATCCAAAACTAGCTGATCTGGCAAACTTCGTGCCACAAGATTTTATTTATCGTGAATATCCCGTTTTTACTTTATATATATAAACATTGTTCATTGTGTTAAATTCAAAGTGTATGATCGCTAATAATACAATTATGTACATGTCTTAAAATCTCTTCAAATCACTTATAGAGGCTATTTTATAGTGAAAAAGTGGCAATAATACATACGGCCCACATGATGGTAAGCAATGTAGAATGGTAAGAACAGTATGGTAAATGCCAGCATCGCAAGCATGTTGCCAACCCTAACCCAGACCCTCCCCAGGAGCTCTGACCACAACACTCACCACAGGAACACACTATTACTTATGAGCAGTATTATTAGACTGTGATTCTGCCCCAGTCAAGCTGCTGCAAATTTTGGGCTAATTATTTTCTTCTTTGCCCTACCTCAACGAAATTGTAAAAAACGGGACTTCAATTCAATAGGTATAAGTGTTACACGTACCGGTTCAGTTTTCCTGCTTAAAGATATATCTAGTCTATGGGTCTCGAAAGATTTTATAAAAGTTACTAATTATCTATGCTACAAACTGAAATTTGACTCAGATGTCGTTTGTAGTTTGTAAAATTACGCTAAGAAAGGTTTTTTCAATATGACCGGATTAAAGTTCCTCAGATGTAGTTTAGAGTTAGTAACGGTCCGCTAAGAGTGGATTTTGTGACAGGACCGGATTAATGTGGTCTAAGGGCTCGAGAAAATTTGTAAGTATATCCTTAATTTTTTGTGTTTCAAGCTTGAAATTTGGCAGGGAGATAGTTAATAGTTAGTAAACGTTCGCTACGAACGGATTCTGTGACAGGACTGGATTGAGATGGTCTGTTACAATCGCTTTAAGCTTTATAATTGTCTTTCTATCTATTACAGTCACTTACCTAACATCCTTACAACGGCTTTTCTTGACTTCGCCTGCCTTGATTCTCCGTGCACGTGATCCTTGAATAAGCCCTGCTTTGCCTTCGAGCTAACTCGTGTTGACCTTAGAAAAGAAATATTTTAATTACTTATTTAATTAAGCTTCAAAAGTACTTTTTTTACCGACTTCAAAAAAGGAGGCGGTTACTCAATTCGACCGTATATATATATTATGTATGTTCGGGGACAACTTCGTCGTTTATAAACCGATTTTGATAATTCTTTTTTTGTTGGAAAGGAGATACACCAAGGGTGGTACCATGATAAGGAAACCACGATCTGATGATGGAATCCTAGAGAAATCGAGGGAAACCCTCGAAAATCGTGGTGACGACTAGTGCGTTTGTTAATTTTTTTGTCTTCTTACGTTGTATTACTTGTAGATGTAACTGAAGTTGGTTTTTTCGTTTTCTAGCACAATTATAAATCGTCATTTTACCAATTAAAATCCTAATTAAGACTGCAGAGAAGAATCGGCAAAAACCTCAACAGAATCTTTTAAATAAAGTGTCAACCGATTACAGCAATTAATCATAACCAGTTTATTTTTATATTATATTATTTTAATTTAGTTTTGTATTCTAATAATATTAATAACCAATGAAGTAAAATTTGATTTTTTATTCAATTGTAATGGAAAATTTTAAAATATCGGACTAATTATAAAAATCCTGTTACTAGTGGAATGCTACGTTATCACTGAGTATCAGTTTTGGTAAGGCTTTAGATAAAGAACCGTCGAATTATCTAAGCTCAAAATTTGACCGTTTATCCGCATAATTTCGTTACAAAAAAAAAATACCCCTATCCCATCTAACTATCAAATTAGACTGTTTATCGACATAATTTGATTATTAAAAAAAACCTAACCTATCTAACTTCAATATACAGTTCTTAATCTAAAGCCTAGCCTCAGTTTTTAATGCAACGATATAAATTTGAACTGCCAAAACTGTATAACATCAAAGATGAAGCCAAAGGTGAAAAGCTTTTTTTATAAAATACTTATTTTAGCAAACGTACCTCAACAAAGGAAACGATAGGTGGCTTCTCACTAAATTTGGGTCAGACTAGGTATAATTAGCCGATGGAATCGATGTTTAGGACATTAATAGGCACGCTATCAGATTTACACGATAAAAACTGGGACCGACGGCTTAACGTGCTCTCCGAGGCTTGGTGGGGAGACCCACAAGGACTGCACAAACACCCAGACCACGGCAAACATCTGTATGGCCAATACATATGTTTGTCATGAGCGGGGATCGAACCCGCAACCGCCAGAGCAACAGCCACAAACCAGTGCTATGACCGTTACGCCAATGCGTCGTTTGTTGTGTAAGGTAATATTTATTTTGCGTGAATGTGACGTGACAATGTTTGAGATCAAAGCTTGTTTACCAAAGGTCTCAGACGCTCTGATCAGGGAAATTAATACACCGACAAAGCAAATTAACAATGATATTGAATGAAGTTTATAATTAAATTTAATTTTCTTGTATTATTGAGGGAGCTGAACAGATTTACTGCTTTTCAATGTTCGAACGGTAAAGTATTTTCGTGCAAGAATCTATACCATACAGGGTAACTATTTTACAGAATAAAAATTCAAATAAAACAACACAATTTTGATACAAAGCTTATTATCACAAATAAATAATAATAATTTTCTTTATTGCAGCTAACATGCTTAATATAATCTATACAAAAAAAAAAATTGGAGTGTCTGTTTGTAATATTAACATAACCCCGTTTTACTAAATGCATATGGATTTATACACGGCACATATACCAAAATAACATTTTTACAATTTTTAAATTTGTTCTTATTATTTAAATCTGTAATTTAAATCTGTTTGTTCCGGCTAATCTCTGAAACGGCTGGACTGATTTTGACAGAACTTTCACTGGCTACTTTTATTTAATAAAAATATTTATTTTTTAACTCTGCGAACTGAACAAAAACTTGTTTTTTAAATTCCACGCGGACGAAGTCGCGGGCACAGCTAATTTGGAATAAGAAATGACAAGTTTGTTACAGCTGTCCTCAATAAACGCGACGCTGTGCGATGCAGCAGAATACGATACTACACTATACGTTGACTGACGTGAATTAACGCGATAATTTGTGCTACTTTATCTTAACACTAACCTGCCCGTGGCTTCATACGCAGATAAATTGTCTTATTATCCAATATATAATATATATAATGCTGTGTGGTTACGACATCAAAGAATATAGCCACCCGCTCTCTTTCCGTGGGTGTCGTAAAAGGCGACTAAGGGATAACACAGTTCCACTACAACCTTGGAACTTAAAAAGCCGACCGATGGCGGGATAACCATCCAACTGCTGGCTTTGAAATACACAGGCCGAAGACGGGCAGCAGCGTCTTCGTTGCGACAAAGCCAGCCCTGCGGTCACCAACCCGCCTGCCCAGCGTGGTGACTATGGACAAAACACATGAGTTCAAGCCATTTTTGGCGTGAGCTTGTGGAGGCTTATGTCCAGTAGTGGACTGCGAAAGGCTGCTGTGATGATGATGATGTGATGATCCAATATATTATGCTCGAAAGAAATAACCTTTTTCCCGTATTAGCAAGATTTGTTATTGATGTTTCGTTTTAATTGCTCGTACCGCGATGTTATACATATAGCATATATCCTTTTTTTTAAGTGGGGAAAATCCTTCATGGATAGCCTCCAGCGCGGGGGCGCCAAAGGGTTATGTCAGACTCCTACTGACTAAAAAACCACCACGTGTGAGCAATCGTCCGCCTGGGTGGGGCGAGATGGGGTCGCGCTAGCATTCGCCACCTCATATAGCATATATCCTCTGCCCAACAAAAATGACTTTTCAATTCAAATCAGTATTTAAGCGCATTCAACCAAACAATTCACTGATATATGTACTTATAGTATGATATTTCTATTGTCTTTCATTTTGATAATTCTACTATCATTGAAGCATTAAAATTAGTATAAATAACGCTACGAATTAGAATATACACTCACATTCTTGCTCTCTGTATAGATTAAAATCTGTCGAGTATCTATTTCTGCATGTGCAGTACAAACTCACTCACGACGCTTACTTATTGAATTACGCTGACAGACAAATGATGGCAGCGATGTAGCAACGAATGAACATTAAGCTGGATATATGAAGAGATTTATAATTAGATTGTTTGTGTTGAAAACGTTTTATTGGCCATTTAAACTTTCAGAACTGAATAATGGCATGGAATGAAATATTAAATAATACTATATATTTCAAAATTTTTGAATCACTTAGCTAGCTCAGCTAGCAGTTTAGGGGGGTTTATAAAATACGCGAGATGGGGAAAGGGGGTCGAGGCAAATCTCATCTAATCTTACGTTGGAGAGAGGGGGGGGGGGCGGCAAATATCATGCAATTTTTTTTCTGATTGAACCAAAAAAAAGTTATACTATTTTGGTCCATGTAAAAAGATTGTACATGCTTAAGATTTAATCTTAAGCGTTATCGTAATACGGTTAAGATCATTCACTAATTCGTTCGAAAAATAATAATTTCATTCATACTTCGACGTTATACATCTACTGACTGTCTTTTTTTTTTGTTATCGCAGGGGAACCCATTTACGGGTGATATCCAGGACGCCCGGGTAGGCAGTCATAGACCGTATGTCGGCTTCAACACTTGGGGGTGCACTACCGACCAAACCCCTGCGGGAGCCTTCAGCCGCTTTAATTGGAGGGTCCCGGATCTGCAGGCAACAGGATTCCTCCAGCGACCGGCTGGCCTCGGCGAAAAGGCCAGACTTCTCCTCCATGGGGACTGTCCGGCTCACCTCTGAACAATCCCGACGACGCCATGTCTACCAGGACCGGGTTTCCATCTCGGCCCGACACGAGCACAGGGGCGTTACTGGAGGTGCATTAAGTAGCGCCTCCTACGCACCCCCGTTCGTCGCCTGCGGACGGAGGCCTCGTCGGTGGCCTCCTCTCTCATCCGCTCGTCGTTCTCCTTCTGGAACATTACTGTCTCGCAGAAGGAGACCATCGCCGTCCAGGACTCGTCGTCGCCGAGCATCGCAGTGATGACGCTCGGCAGTGACAAGTCTCCTCCGAGGACTGTCGTCAGATCGCGACGCAGCGCCGCCCATCTCGGGCACACCTCGAGAGTGTGCTGGGCAGAGTCCACCGCCGCGCCATAATCGTGACATCTAGTCGTCGGCTCCTTTTAGGCCGTCCGACACAAGTATTCACCAAAGCAGCCGTGCCCGGTGAGAACTTGCGTCAGACGGAAGGTGAGGGGCTTGCGCTTACGGCGCATCCACCGCTCAAGGACCGGGCGCAACGCAGCCGTTACGCGTGTGCCATACGGCTGCTCCGCCAGGTCTACTGACTGTCTGATTTGTTGATTGTGTCTGATTACTAGTCTTAACTAGTCGTAAATAAAAGCACGAAGCAATTTTTTTATTTTTACAATAACAACCCAACGCAAAATCTCGCGTGACATTGGGGGTCGGGGGAGGGGGTTGAATAAAATCTCACGACAACTCATTAGGGGGGGGGGGGGAAGAAAATTTAAAAAACACCTCACGTAAGTTATGGACGACCCCTTAATAATTCTAACGCACGAAAGGTGAACCATAAATGTGTTATAAGTTATGAATTGTTGTAATATAATGAATATACACTCCTTTAACCCCTTTTTGTAAATATTGTCAATTTGCACGCAAGCGAAGCCGGGGAAACTGCTAGTAATTCTATAACGCTTAAAACAAATACTAACTTTTAAAAAAAATCTAAAAAACTGAAATAGAAAAGTTTAAAATTAACTTACGATCAATTTTAAATGAATTCTACACTAACGAGTAGACCTTGTAGTTTTTAAACTTTATCTAACTAAAGTTTTAGCATTATAATTTATATATAGTTTGTATAAATCACAATTCTATAATATATTAAGATGAGCGAAGTTCTAAAAATTATACTTTTGTCAGCTCTATTATAATTTTTATGAAATAATCACTTCGAATTCTGTTCTGATATTGTTTACGTAAAGGGGTAAATTTGTTATGAATCAAAATAATTTACTAATTATAACACAAAAGCATTAATGAACACAAGCCCAATCAAAAGAACGTTATAATAATGTTATAAAAACTCAATATATATCCACTTTATTTCGTGTTACTGTATAAATTGAAATTTACATCTCACTGTCTAAAATAATAACAGCAGATGCTTCTTGCGGTTACATCTGCTTTAATATTACTGGCAATTGTTCAACTACTGTAAGTCATAACCCTGTCTTACTTCTAAAAAACTTAGTTTTCAATGGTGAAGATATTCTTAAAATCTGTATAGAGGTTTCAATCGTTATACATATCAAATTATAAACAAATGTATCTGACTTTTAATATCAATATAGAAGTAGAGCGTACAATACAAATACAAATATACTTTATTGTACAACCAGAAACGATACATGTAACATAAAAGAAAAAGAAAGAAGCAAGAAAAAATAATAATAATAATAACAAATAAAAGGACGTACCGTATATGTATTCCCATGGTTACATACAAGCAGAGTATGAGAACGGCTGGCACGAAGAAAAAGAAGATGCTACTGATCTCGAGCAGAGGGGATGACGCTGTAAGTGTGCAGAAAGCGGAGTCCAGAGATATGTTGCCGGAATCTAGGACAAAATTTATTTTATTAAAGTAAATAATTTGATGCGACGTTCTGGATCAATTGTGTTGTAAGTCTTATCTAAAATTATGATTTTCGTTCAATGTTTGGGTATTTGTATTCGTCAGTTTCCCCACAATACCATGGAGAGATTGTACAACTTGAGCTCTGTTTAACTAAATGATAACTTTATACTATTGACATTTTAAATACTGGAATAGAAATTGGAGTAGAAAATGAAGAGTTAGTAAATTTAAGGCCGAAATTTGAAGTGATAAGCTTGTACTACTTACATTTAATGCAGTAGAGTGGAAATGATAAATAGTGAATTAAGGGTAAAATTTGGACTGTTAAAATTTTATCCAAAATTTAAGATTTAATCACATTAGACAACGAAGATACGAGACAACGAAGTAAATTAAATTTATTTTCTCAATAATCGATAGCGTTTCGATAGCGATATGTTGCTAGTATTTCTTCCACCATTCCACGGGGATATGATTTGGACAACTGGAATGTAGAGAAAATTATTTAAATAACATTTAAAATGTGAATTTATATAACAAATAGATATTCCTTTTCTACTCGTATCGTCAGTAGTTTTACCGGGATATTATAATCAAGCAGCTATTTGACACTTAGATAAAAATATTCGAAAATAAAAAATTATTATGTAGAGTGTCAATATAATATATTCGATGATTCGAAAGTGTATTTGAAGCCTATTTGAAAAATCTAGTTTGATTTTGATTTTAAGAAAAAAAAACACACCCGAATTCACATATATGATACATTCTGAGTCACGTACTCGTAATTCATTGTGAATTATGAAGCTCAATAAATCTACGACTCAGCTTAGAGGATTAAACTGTATTAACAATATGACAAAGAGAAAATTGGAATATTTATAAGCATATAAAAGTTTTATACTAGCCTCTAAAGCATTGTTTAACTTAAAATATAGTTTTGCAAAGTAATTTTGAAGTAAACTAATTTACCTGAAAATTTTAATCGAGCGTCGGAATTGTCTCACTCCAATAGCCGCATAGTTATTGCTTTTAAAACAAAATAGTTAGGTAATATATACATACATAATATCTATCCACTTTCTGCGTGCGAATAAACCCCACCGTTGGTCCCAGCTAGGGTTCAGAACTAGGAAATCCGAGTAAAAAAAGAACCAGGCTTTTCCGTTTTTTTTTTTTGGTATGTCAATTGGAACCGAGATATCAAGTTTCAGTCCCAGTTCTTTCAGTACTTTGGGAATTTTTTTTAGCAACTAGATAGAGATGCAAACTGGGTATCCACCTGATGAGACTAGTAACGTGTTCCGAAGAGAAGGCTGCTATGGTAACAAAATGACGGCGGGAATATGTCAACGAGCTCTTCAGATATCTTCCTATTATATGGATGCTAAAAACTTACGTAGAATCAACGTCTCTATGGGGAGATGCGTGGATACCTAAAGACCATAAATAACATTACGAGCTGCTCGTCGTTGATGGAGTCTAGGAGTTGGAGTTTACACTAACCTACCTTTACTTACCTACCTTTTTTTTGCCATAAGAATAATGAAGAGTGCAACGAATAGCTCTTTACTAAAAACTCACATCACACACGGAGTGGCCGCATTAGAGGCTGATTTGCGGTGCATTTTCCTCGTGGTCAATAGTTTAATTCTACGCAGAGATTTGAAACTAACATTTTGCTTTGATTTGTGTCCTTCTGATTCATATCATGTGTTAATGAAGGCTGATATGTATTTTGTTATTTTCTACTGTTTTAGCAAGACAATAAAAGGTACAAGTTTTACTGGGTAAGCCTAATAGTCTCACAACATATCAAAATTATATCAAATTTATCCCAGCAATTTACTTCTTGCAAGACTTAGAGGTAACATTACTACTAAAGACAAGAATTAAAAATAGGAAATTTCGATCAGTAGACTCCTAACATGTCATCCTGAATTTTAAGAACAATGTTAAAGTTATCTTATTTCTTCGTAACAAAAACTCGTTTATTATACGGTCGGTTCTGAACAGCATTTGTATTCTAAACGAAGAGTGATTAAAGAAATTTATTCTTTAGGTATACTTGTATTAAAGTTATTTCTGAGCTTATAAAAGTCAAATTCGGAGATATTAACTGGTACAAAATTTATTGAATTGGAAAAAAAAAGATTTTTTTTCATAAATACTCAAATAACTAGTTTCTAAGGCCCTGTTTCCTAAAGGTTTTGACGGCTTTAAATGTAAAGCTACCGACTACAGATTTAGTAAATATATTTTACCGAACATTCATAATCATTAAAAAATCAGTTAAATACGATGCATGAAAAACAACTTCATTATACTCAATTTATATAAATCTTATTTTTTTATTAACAAACGTTAAATCAGAAACGAAACAGAGATTCCGATTCATAAAACATCTTTTTAAATCAACCTTAAAAAATTACCAAGTAAAATATGGTACGAAACTGTGTAAATGAGTTCGGCTCTCACTTGGCGATTTCATAAGATTAAATTCAGCGAGCTCCGTTTATATTTAATTTATAAGGGTCTAGTCTTGTAAAATATAGATACATTTTTAAAATATTTTTTCAAAGCATAATGAGTATTCTAAAGAGTGTCTGTCTGTACAAAAGGTCGTATAGAAAGAAAAAAAAGCGAATTTCTTTATTTTTATAACTAATTTAACAAAATTGACATTAAGCTCGTAACTCTACGAAAAACTATATTTAAAGTTTTATACTAAAATATTCTCTTCATTTCGCAAACTCTACGAATTGAATATATCCTATTATTTTAACTGAGGTAGGACACAGCAAGAAATTTCCTGCTCAAATATGGAGCAGCCCGACTGGTATACCTCGTAGTACCTCGACCTTACAGAAGGTCACAGCTAAATAATGCCGCTTTCAAGCAGTGTTGTGTTCCTGCTGGTGAGTAAGGTGACTAGAGCACCTGAGGGAAATCGGGGATAGGGTCGGCAAAGCGTTTGCAAAGCTCCTGGTTTTGCAGACTTCTATAAGCTACGGTAATCGCTTATCATCAGGTGAGCCGTACGCTTGTTTGCCGAAGAAGTTATATAAAAAAATTTGAATATTTCGCTTAATAATAACGCACACTACCAGTGTTGATAAGTTCTGAGTCTTGTTCTGATAAGGTTTTTACCTCTCTGTTCTGTTTCTATAATACGTGTAATATACAACAAACTAACGAGAAATGATGAGTGTGTTGTTAATTATTATTATTATTATTATACCAAGATGATTTCTGAAGTAGTTCAAAGTAAAGAGACAAAAATATCTCTATTATAAAATAAAACTTCACAACAAACTTTGTTTAGAATAATAAAAGAAATAAGAGATTTGCGACATCTGGAACGTGAGTAAAGAAAATCTTACGAACAAAAAGTTACTATACTTGTTATAACATTCTTGCAGCAGTTTATTGATAAACGCTATTGTTCAATATATTTTTTATAACTGTGCTATAAAATAAATAGAAATAGTAAAACTTATATAACTCCGATACTGGATAGAAAGAACTTCCAGTTGAACGAAAAAAGAAAATGCATTCCTTTGAATCAAGTTCCCGAGTTGTATTCGAATATGCTTCAATTAAAAAGGAATTGAACCTGGAGCAATAGAATAGAAAAAAGAATAAAATACAGAATTCAGCAATTATAACAACATTTGCTTAGTTTTAACCTGTTCGTAATGATTACTATTTATTTTATAATTTAATAGTTAACCGATATGGATTCTTCGAAATTGATTGTGTAACAAAGGAGTGAAGAGTTAAAAAGGGTGAATTTCGAATCTTGTGCCATTAACATTAATGAATGCTAAGATTTTCTCTCTTGGAAGATTTTTAATTCGCAAAAAAAAACAATATTTCTTTTTCATTTAACTTTAAATTTAATACGAATTGGTAAAAATATTTGCGTCAATTAGAACGAGATTTTTTTAGTATCAAACGGAATTGAAATAATTCGATTTATTCAGAGTAATATAATGTACTTAATATTTAGGTACATAAATATATATTATTTCTACATTATTTTTTATGTTTATTTTTACTATTTTTTTTACAAATATTGTTTTTAAACGCAATAAAATTATTCCTTTTAGTATCAAAGAATATGAAACTTAATTTAACAAGGTTTGTTTCTTAAAGGTTTTATTAACTGTTCACTGAAAGACATCAGATTTTAAAATAAGTATATTTAAATTACAATTTCTTATTTACACATAACTAATACAAGACTATGATATATTCGAAATATGCTTTCCTTTGATGATTAAGGTTAATATATCATTTTCAACTGTTCAACAAATTCAAATAATGTGTGGCCACACACACAAATGTGTCCAAAACCACAACTATTTTTAGCTAGATAAAAAAGGCTATCAATCGCACGAGATGAAACTATTTCGTTCATATGTTACACGTGATTCCATTACAAACATCCATTGCATCTGCTTTTATGTATAGCATGAAATGGCTTAGATATTAGGTAATGACACATACAGACTTGTATAATGGCATTACAAGTGACTATAAAAGACAGTCACTTCTATAAAGCTAAATAAAATCAAATAAATAAATAAATAATTCTCTATTTGCTAAAAAATGGTGTCATATTAAACAGTTCAACAAATGTTGATAAATGGACCACAGAGATAAATAAAATTAGTAGATACAAGAATAAGTGACATTTTTAATCTAAGAAAGAAATAATAACTTACCGAAAACAATGTTTATTTGGTATATTTAAATATTCAATAATAAATTTGCGATCTTTATATATAAAATGATCAAGAATGATTAACCCTGCACATCAGTTGTGATATAATACTAATACAGAATAGGTTTTATATTTTCATAAATACTATATTGTCTAAAAACGTATACTCTGAATACAAAAAACACATCCCTGTTGATCTCTTTTGAAGAAATAGTAAAGGGGCAGTTCTACAACATGAACGTACTCGTTTGATTCGTAATAAGGTTTCAATTCTTCAGGACAAAAATCAAATCGTATTATAAAGAATAAACAAGATAATTGGTGCATTTTACTACCCTACGTGTGTCTGCACCTTTAGGTTTTTTTTGTAGCACAGTCGTTTTATCTTTAATTGACAGTGTTCATCCTTCATTTCCCAGTTGAAATTCCCTTTTAAAATTTTTATACCTCCTAATTCAGCAGAGCTATATCAACGATCGTTTCTTTCAAATGTCATTTTGGATTAAATCGTTAGCGAAAGAATTGTTTGTTAGTATTTAAATTTGTAATTCTGACAATTATTAAAAATATTGGATTTCGTGTCGATATTATTCTTAATATTTATTCATTTCATACCGGAATAGTACAAAGGACGACACCATCTTCCGAATGGTTAATATTGATACTGCTTTTTTGAATCAGAGCTTAATCCACCACGCTGCTCCGATGTGGGTTGGCGGATATATTCAATACTATGAGTAACGATCGCTATCACGTGTAAATGATAACAACTGGGACCGATGGCTTAACGTGCTCTCCAAGGCACGGTGAGGAGACCCACAAAGGCTGCACAAACACCCAAACCACGGCAAACATCTGTATGGCCATGTATGGCAATGTTTGTTATGTGCGGGGATCGAACCCGCAACCACCAGCCACAAACCAGTGTTGTGACCGTTGCGCCAACGCATCGTCAAGAAAATAATTTTAATTTACTCGTAATCCTTGCAGTTTAAGATGATTTAAGAAAATTGGAACTATCTCTGGCGTATTTCAAACTTTTTAGTTGTAGTATTTGAGGATTGCGTCAAGAGCCTTGTTTCACGTACAATAACAAATCTCGCGAAGTAAGATGAGAACTGTTATAGAAGTTTTAACAAAAGCAAAATTTCACTAACATTTTGTATCAGTCGCTGATAAAGTTACCTCGCAAGTAAGCTGATAGGTTTTATCAAGATATTTTATTTTGTATTCACAAGGTGAATAAATATTCGATGGTAAAAAAGAAAATGATGTTATAAACTTTTGTTTGTGGTTAATCAGTAATCAGGGAACAAAGGACTCTACCATAGAGCCAAGGCAGGGATTTAAGCATTGATAGATGGCGAATAACCCCATCTTACCAAACCTAGGCAGAGGACTAGTAGTCTGGTATAACCTCTCCGGTGCCCCCGCGCCGATAGGTATCCATGATGTATTTTCACGTTAAAAAAGGGCTTTGAGTATTGATGGCAGTTTTTTGCAGTGTTCAAAGCTTCTGGTCATTTCGATAATGGTCGCGGGTGCTATCTCTACTCACCCATAAATAATTTATTTATTTATTTATTCTTAATGTACACCGAAATACAGACACATATAAAGAAAAATGTTTTTATTATAAATTTACTGTATCAACAAAACAGAAGCTTGACAGTCTTGTTTTTTATGCTTGTATTATCTTTCCTGTCCTCTAACCGAGGCTGTTGTGTGTGTTGCATTTATAAAATAAAAAAAAACCTTCAATTATTACAATTTAGAATTAAAAATCGCATAACAGCGTGTGAATGCGGGCATCTGTCCGTAGTATTAAATGCCTGTCGACACTTCATAAAAGTTATTTGAAGCCCTGCTCTCTAATCACACTCAAACTAACCTCATAAATATTAAATGAGAAATTCGTAAATCTATTGAGACAAGAACTATTGCAAATTAAAAGATTAATTTTATACGTGCTATTTGCTTTATACTAAAAATGAGATTATTTAAATATATTTAAATTTAGAGTATTTTACTACTTGCAAAGGTTTCTATAAATCTTTGAGAGCGCTGTTAAAAATATTTACCACAAAAATATAAAACCATACATCAACGTATATTATTTATGTTTATGCCGTTACTTCTTTTCTATTCGATATGCTAAAAATCTTAATTTGATCACGCTTTCATTTTCCTATATAAAATGTGTGTTCCAAAAGACAAAAAAATCACATTAAATATTTTTCTATAAAATATTACGTTTTGTATTAAAACATGCGAAATACATTAGTCACATTAGTGTGTTGACAGATTTTTGACCGATGTACTGAGTAATGAAAATACTGTAATTTCATCGATATATGTAAAAATGAATATTTGTCTGTATGTGCTTTATAGAATCGTAAACTATGCATTTGATCATTTCATCAGCACAGTGTTGTGCATGAGCCCAAAAAAAGCGTAGGGTACAGCTAGTATTGAAATAAAATACAAAATAAATAATCATGATTTCTATTTCACCATACTTTATCTGTGTCAGGATGAGTACGTGATTTCATTTAGCTATCTTATTTTCACGGATCCCAAATATATATATATATATATATATATATATATATATATATATATATATATATTTCACTTATATTATAATAAAAATTAGTCAAAATACATAAAATATAAATGATTTCATTATTGTTACGGTCACGGTGTTGTGAAAGTTGTGTGTTGTGTCACTATATATATTTTTATGGCTTAAAGTAATGCCCAGTATTATAAAGTAATAAATTAAAATAATTGTAAAGATAATAAGAGATTTAAAAAAAAATATTTTTGCGTTAGAAAACTTGTATTTTGGGAAAGGTTGAGGAGAGCCCAGAACAACCGAAACTTCAACTATTTATTTTGTTCACAATTGTATTATTAGATAAGATTACGTAACTTCTTTCCTTAAAATCATAATATAGTATTACGAAAATTTCATGAAACGTTAACAGTGATCTTCGAAACCTACCCAACTTGCTGCGACAAACATCTTTATCAATACTCTGGGGTACTACGAGTACGGTCTACGAAAATGGTCTACGGGTAATAGCTACGACCATTTTCTACGAAGCTACGATTACTATGCCTTTTTCTTAAGATAAGCTAGGTCTCTTTTCGTATTACGCAGTAGATTACAGACAAGATTGAAACTTACGAGTATTCCACTATGCTTTTAGATTTTTTTTTACCTTTATCACTGAAATGAATGAAACTTTAATGTTTAGAGTTTGGCTTTTTTCTTTAGAATTTCTTGTTTTTATTTTTATTTTAATCGTAGTTTTCCAGATTTGAACCTACTTCCTCCGCTCAATGTATTATTTCTATTAGTATTGCATTTTAGGAAATACTTAAATTTTATATACCTTATTATTCTGAGGAATAATTTTATATTGGTTTAGATAACAGCTGCAGCAATAAAGACATCTGTTTTAATTTTAATTACACGTTTTCATACAATTTTATTTGTGAAAGTTTTAATTGTACCATTTCCTTTGTGAACAATAAAATATTTTAAATTTAATCTGTCACGCTTCACTGTACATAAATATTTTAGTCGATGGAATTTATATACATATTATTATTTTTATATTATTTCATTTATATTCTTTTTTTTTTTAATTGGATACAATCTCCAGCTACCAGGATTCATTACAATCTGTTCAGTAGATTTAACGTGAAAGAATAAAAAACATCCATACAAACTCAAAGACCCATATTTTTTCCATTAGTAGGTTTGAAAAGAATATTAATTCAAAATATACTATCATCTGATGTAAGCTTACCGAACGTAATGAATCAAAAATAATCCTTCGCATGTAATCCGTCCCTTTGTCAATACATACATTCATGCAAATCTTACTGTCATTTTTGATAATGGTATCCTTTCGATCGGTTTTGGCAATTTTTGTGATTCATTTTCTTGTGATAGAACTACTCAGACTTTAGTAACTTTCTATATCCGTTGTACTTTGTAGTACAATAAATATGTTGCTATGTATTTAATTTTGTTATTGGTTTTATTATTTTTTATTGTTTCGAATCTTCAAAACTGTTATCTGATTTTGGAATTTATTTCATTGTGCGTTTTTTTTGAGTTAATAAGCATTTATTTTATTTAAGTTATCGTAAATTATTGTAATAAAATTATAATTTAAAAAAAAAATACGAAGCAATTGCAGATATTTAAAAGTTTATAGAAAAGTGGGAGATATGTCACTCCTTTTACTAACTAGCAATGATAATTTTTACAAAGAACTGGACAACCGCCTACACGACGGCGGTTTTTTAGTTCGATTCCCGCTCGGGATGGAAATTTGCATTTGTACAAATATGTTTTTCCGGTTTGGATGTCTGTCCTTGTCAGTCCTCCATCATGCCTAGGAGAGCACGATAAGCTTACGGTCCCGGTTGTTATCATAAATGTCTGATAGCAATCGTCACTCATATTAAGGAACATATCTGCCTACCCACAGTGGGGCAGCGTGTTGGATTAAGTCCTTCTCCGTGGAGAAAGAGGACTATGCCCAGCAGTGGGATGTGTAATTTGTATTCTCATAAATTTCTAATAATATTATTCGTTAGTATAGTAGTAATAAAACCATTGTGACGACAGTTTAAGTATCTACATATACCTGTGTGTGTACTACAAATGTGTGTTTTTCCTAATCCTATAAAAGCCTATAAAAGTTTGAGTATGGACATAATATGATTACCAATATACAAAGCTCTTAAATATACGGTCAACGGAGCGTCATTTATAGGACTCTGTTGATACAGAGACATAAAAAATATGTATTTTTTATCCTTTTACGTCCTTTAACCTCGAAAAATATCTTCTTTTATTATAAAGATTTTTCTCATCATCATCATCATTTCAGCGTATTACAGTCCACTGCTGGACATAGGCCTACAAGTTTGGACTTATGTGTTTTGCCCATAGTCACCACGCTGGGCAGATTTTTCTTATAACATTCAATCTATGAGTCATTATAAAGTTTCACTTCACAAATACATGACTTACAGACTGTAACTTCTTTAGTCTTCAATTAATTTATAATTATAACGTCCTTACCAAACCGGTCACTCTGGTCTTGAGGTACGCGAGCTGTGTTGACTCCTACACACCGGCGGCCGCGGGTTCGATTCCCGCTTGGAATGAATATTCGTATTTGTGCAAATGTTTGCATCCAGTCTGAGTGTCTGTCTTTGTAAGTTTACCCACCGTGCCTCGGAGAGCACGTTAAGTTGTCAGTTCCAGTTTCTATCAAAGACACCTAATAGCGATATTTATTCATAGTAAGGAATATATCCGCCAATCCGCAGTGGAGCAGCTTGGTGGATTAAACTTTGACCCTTCTACCTGGAGAAAAAGGCATATGCCCAGCATTGGGATGTTATAAATATAGACTGAATCGTATACCGTATTGGACCATGTAAACTGTCCGTGGGTGTATTCGATATTGCGAATTTTATCGTAGTAACAGTAGGTAATTCTAGTTTGAGACGTGACGCATTGTTCTCTCAGAAGTACGTTGTACGCTTCTTATCCAATTTGAACATAAACGACGTTAAAACTAACAAATAACAACAAAAAATATAAAAAGAAAGAAAAATAAATAAGAAAGGATATTAGTAATTAATTTATAATCAATACATTTTTAAAAAGTATTCTTTATTATCTTGCCATTTACTACTTATCCTACATTCTTAATCGTATGGTAAGCTTGACAGAAATGATAGCATACTATGTTTAAAGTGACAATTTTTTTTTATAAAGCCCATTTGAATGAAGTAAAATTTCGATTGATTCGATTTTAGGATATTTTGCATTCGGGCATGTGGAAGCTATCACATGTTAAATATACTGCTTATGCGCAATTTTCCCTTCCGTGTATTACGAAAACGTGACTAGAATACTAAGTTAATTATACAGTGACTTATTTTATTCTGTTTGGTCTAATAAAGCTGATTTGATGTAATAGGATTAAATAAATTTATTTTAAAGGTTATTTTGAGAAGGATCATTAATATCTTTTTAAATGACAATAGAATTACATGAAATAATATTTTCAATAAAATTCACTGACAGCTCAAGATGTCTTAGTATATCGTCCATATGAGTAAAAAATAATTTGAAATGAAAATATCTTACTTGGCGGGAATTCTCGATAGCTTATATCGGTGTAAAAAGCAAACGGTGATGCGCTGATGAAGGCTAGTAACCACAGCACTACGATGATACGGGTAGCTCGCGTTAGTCCTGCCATTGCGTAGAGATGTAGGGGATGACATATAGCCAGATACCGCTCCAGGGAGAATGCGGATATCGTCAGAACTGATACATACGTTGCCCTGAAAAAAATATACATAATTTTAGTTTACAATAATTAACTTCACATTAAATAGCCCCAAGTATAATTAAATCCTGTGTCGGTAATTCGGAAGCATACTGATACAAACAAACTAGACAAAAACAAATAGAGAGTGATCTATATATATTATCTACTTGTCATGAATGGAAAACGAATCATTAGTTGCAGTGAATAATACTCCAGTAACAGTTGTTAATTTATAATCTATTATCTGAAAAAAAATGGTGCCGCGTTGGCGCAAACGTCACAGCACTGGTTTGTGACTGTTGCGCTGGCGATATGGCAAATCGTGTTTTCTTATAAGTAACCGTTTCTTTTACAAAATGTATATTTAAAAACTGATTTGGTATTGTATACCACCATCAAAATAAAATCCTTTTTGAATAAAAGGTAAATTATTTGAAACAGGGTTCTGAATACACATAAAAAAACATTTTTAGTTATTGACAGCCACCATTTATAATATCGGTGACGAAAAGCAGACGTCATTATACCTACAATAAGAAATAAATGGAACTTTGCTGACGTATCTACGTACGTATGTATCAATTTATAACTTTCGAATTGACTTGACAAAGAATATTATATTATTTTCAAAGCGAAATACCGAATATTTCGAATTTATATATTCTGTATACATTAAAATGAAAAATGCTTTATACTAAAATTATACTATTATACGTAAATTCAGTAATTATTCTTAATTAATAATTAAACACATTTCTATTTTTGTCCGTCTGCCAATCTGTTTGTTGTATTTTGGTCGTGTATCACGCTAAAATTACTAAATTAGTGTAATAAAAATTACTAAATTAGTGTAATAATTGGTTTGAATTTTGAAAAATTTGAATTCACAAAATCTGATTACTTTGAATATAAATTTGACAGATATCATTATTTGAACAAAGTTACTTTTGAGTTGTAACTAAGATTAATATTACGTTCAGTTCCATAGCTACGCTATTCAATAGTTTAAGTCAATATTTATGTTGTTATTTAGATTAACAGCTAAGATATACATAATTCAAACCCACATTTCCTTGGTTCTTACACTTGACATCCTCCACTATTACTATAAAGAAAATGTATGTCGTAGTTTAGCTTATGTAAATTTTACGGAAATATCCAGAAAACCAGCAATTGATATACATAATTTATAATGTCTAAATGAATAAAAGGGTGCTAAAAGTGGAACAAAAAGAAAGTGGACATAGTGAGTGTAGACTTGTTTACTTTTATAGAATAAACTAGTAATGTCCAAATTTCGATATTTTTGTTATCGATAATGCGAATGCAATAGTGGATATGAAGTCTGTAGCATTCACAATTTCTAATACATTATTGATTTTCACACTATTGTTTGTGTTTTATTGGTTGTAGGAATTTAAAGACCACTCAATCTCATTTTGAGAGTGCTTTTGTGTCGATTTTTTTATATTATTGAAGTAAAACTTCTATACGCGAGCTTGACTTGGGGAGTAAGCTGCATGCTTGTGTATGCGTGACGAGAGCATTACGGAAAGTGTAATCAGGCGAGACGAACGGAAATTGAGAGGGAGATACAAGTCATTGAAGATAGAAAGAGAGAGAGTTACGTTTCGTATATTACTGTAGATGCAACTAAAAAAGTTTTTCTTCAGTCGTGGGTCTAAAGCGCACTTTTTTTTAATTGTTGTACTCCAAACCGGTTTAGTTGAGATGCGCGCTGTTTATGTTACATAGTTTCTATCTCGACTATTTATCAAACTCATCACTTCAAAACTATCAACTTGATACTTTATTAAGCCTTAATAGTTTACATAACCAAAACCTTTAACAAACAATTCAAAATGTTTGTATATCGTTTTCAAATAGTTCAATGAAAGTTAGTTAAAATTAGTCAAGTGCGACTTGGAGCCAAACGTAATAAAACTTTCGTACACCTTTGGAGGTGTAAGGAATAGGGTGTAAAGGTCCTCATCCCCCATCTGCATCCCCCGTCTGGTGAGCTACTGCCGTCGAGCCCCGACGGTTGTTGTCGGTCTTTTATATATTTACAATCTTCGGATAACTTTAATATCACGATGTCTGATACGTCAGTTCTTAGTTAGTTCTTGTGGCGAGGATAGATGTCGCTACACACCGTACAATATCTTTTACCATAGTGGTCGCTATAATAGTACACATCATTTAGATAACTATTACAAAGGGATTCCATAGGGATAACCTTATGAGACGTAAGCAGAGAGAAGATTTAGTAATGGGGCTCTGGTCGTCGTTCGAGTCATTCCTAGGGTATATAATCCAAAACAATTTTATGTGAACAGTGAACAAAAAAGAAATTAGGCAAATCGAATACATAGTGTCAAGAAGATACAAGTTACAAATACGTCTGAAATTAAGATAAATTATCATTTAATACCAAAAATACTTCAGAGGTGTAATAATTTCTTTACTTCGCATCAGAAAACGAAAATATTTGAAGTTCACTCACTTTGAAAATATGTAAGTGCTTCGTAAACTCGCCAGCATCAAACAATCCATTTGCCTGACGTTTCAAAGAGTGGATCACAAATCATCCCTTTAGGATTTGTTAATGTACCCATTTATACAAAGGCTTCAGTCATTAGTTACAAGAGTATTTAAATTATTTAATCCTTATTTACATGAAAATGTATTTGACTTATCTTGTTAAATATAGTAACCCAAAATAAACAAATTAATTTTACTGTTCTGTACCAATAACTGTCTGTAGATATCACAATTCTGGCAAAGGTTTTTTTTTTGTCTGGTAAGAGTTTAGTGCAAGGATCACAGTAACGAGTTCGATCTCTGTTTATGTCTAATATTTTACAGTCATTTAGATGTTTACTTTGTTTTTGTGCTTGTGTTCAATGTGTTTTCGGACACAGGATTTCACTGTACGGCAGCCATTACGCATACTCAAATTTTGAGTGTACAAAATAGAAACTTTTTTACTTTAATTATTATAATTACCACTAAAATGTTATTCATTACATTAAATATTTGACTAAATATGGTATAATTTTTTCAACAAATCTTTATATTAATTACGTACGCTTCAGATATGAATGCTCGAAGTTTGCAGAAAACTAATCCCAAGCTGTAGGGATACTGATGCCAGTAAACAGCGAGGTCGTTTGGAAGTCCTGAAACAAAATAAAAACAATTATAAGGCATATATTAAGGCAAAAAACATTCTGCTCAAAACCTGGGGCATTCTGACTAGGTAAGAACCTGAACCTTACAGAAGATCACAGCTAAATAATACTGCTGAAGTAGTGTTTCTATGATGAGTGGAAGGGTTAGGGTTATGGTTTTCAACGTGGTTGCGATGCTTCTGATGTTGCAGGTCTATAAGGTTACGGTAATCGCTTACCATCATGTTTGCTTGCTGCCCTAGTCGTATCAAAAAAATAATTGAATACAGTTATCTCCAACCTTCATTCTATTGTTTCAACGTGCCACAGCATAAATCTTAGAAAACTGACCACATATTTTATCAAATATTTTTGTTAGAAGAATTCTAACGAGAAACAAAAAACCTACATTCTTTTTATTATAGAACTGAAAAAATATCCCGAATTTTCAAATATGGAGTGTTAGGAATTATTTCATACTAGATGTAATAAACGCGATCCTCATAAATTTTGTTATAGTCGCAAGCTTGAGGTATGCTAGCCTGATCTAAATTTTTAATGGAGCCTACCAATTACTTTGATATATTTGTAATATATCATCACTTCAGCCTATCGTAGTCCACCGCTGGACATAGGCCTCCATAAATTCGTGCCAAAAATAGCGTAAACTCGTGTGTTTTGCCCATAGTCACCACGCTGAGTAGGCAGGTTGGTGACCAGGGCAGGGCTGGATTTGGCCGAAGACGTTGTAATATATACGTTTGATAAATTTAGCGTCTATATAGTTAGTGTAAGTTGAAAATGTGAGAAAGAAAAAAAAAAAGAAAAAAAAACCGTCAAGGTCGGACCACATCTTAGCTTTACTAGGCGTTCACAGGACTGTCGATTTGTAATTTAAATAATAAATCGCCTCTGATATTCTAATGCATGATGTTCAACAAAAGGCACGGGTTATTAGAGCCCATGGATGTTAATTTATGATTGATTAATTTAAGATGATAATGTTATTTTTTTAATAAAGAGTGCTAATAAGGAAAGGACGATGTATTTGTTTGATGTGTAAGACTAGAAAGAGGCAAAATGTAGCTAAATTCATAAACACATGCACAAATGAGTACGCTAAATGACCAATTGGTCTTTCAAATTACTATTTAATATTAACAATTGCTATCGAGGTGTGTTTGGCGTACGATTAATTATCGCGCCATTGTTAGTTTTACCGTTAATTATATTTTGTATCAGTTGTTTCAGTGTACACAATTCGTCAAAAAAAAAAAAAAAAAACAATTAATACCTCTAGTCACAACTTTAAATTAAAATTTTTAGCAATGTCACAAATTATATATTGTTTTAAAAACACTTGTTAAAATATCAATTATGATTTTAAAACACGTGGTATAATTATATTGTTATATTTAGAGTTAAAGATTTTGATACAGCTGTAGATTTTGATTAAAGTTTTTGTAGTGAGTGACGTTTTTTGGGTATGTTTGGTGGATTAGCCTACATTTTAATTAAACCGAATTAAAAAGTATGAAATTTTGTACATAGTCCATAAACGTAGATAAACATTCAAAAAAATTCTGAAATATTCATATCGTGAATAATGTTATCTATATTGTAGATAGACTAAATTATATGATTAATATATATTGTAGAAAGAATAATATCTATACTATAGATAGTATTATTTACGGTATATCTAAATATGTGGTATTATTACCACCAAACACTCTAGATTCTATTGATTATTTGGTGGAGTCGAACCGACCTAAAAAAGGTTGGTTTCCCCAAAATCGATAAATCAAATTTAGTTTTTACTTAATAATAATCTTTACATGGAAATGTTTTTCGTAACTAATAGGAACATTACAACGTTAACAAGCTTTTAAAGCAAGTGCCCACAAATAACGTTGTTTTCCTTGAAACATTAACAAACATTGGCATTCGATAAAATTTAAGTGTCCGTTGAGTTCCTATACAAGTCAAGTTACTAGTGATTTTTTTATTTTATTTTTTTTTTATTTTTGAAATGGTGTTGGTCAAATTAGATACATAGGAACAGGTATTTTAAGTAACATCTTTGCCAAAATTCTTTTAGATAATTAAGCTAAATAGTTTTTCATGCATTACAAAATAACTAGCTATACCCGTACGAATAATTCGCACTAAATAAGTATGATAATTACCACTTTACAAAATTACAAAAAAATATTAAACGTGAGTTAATTTGAAATTGAAGAATAAAAAAATCATGTTGACGCTGTTTCATAATTCAAGCTGTCATATACAATATAATTTTATTAATTAATTAATTTACAAAAACAAAAGCTATGATAAAATTTTTTGGTTGTTGATGCCGGTAGAATAAACAATTATCTATAAAATGATATATAATTTATGTGGAGTAATTGTGAGCCTTTTTCTAAAAAGGGAGGCAAACATCTTAAACCTTAGCGTATTAATTATATGATACTGCTAAACTAGGCAGACGCGTATTCACTGATACAGTAACTACAATGTTTGTCAAAATATTATGTTTAAAGTTTCATTTCTTTAGACAGCTGTCTAGAGCCAGATTAAGAAGTTTTTAATTTTAAAATAGTGTTGCTATTGTCATTGTAATAAAAATAAGTTTTAACTACCACACAAACTTTCATTCCAAGACTATCCTGAGAGTAAGGCGGAATAGATCAATCAATGGTTGTCAATTTGTAAAAAAATTGCGTCAAAATATTAATAGAAGCAATATAAAAATAGACAATGTAAAACTTATCATCGGAGAAAATATTGAAGATGCCTGAATTTTTTTTTGTTAATAATTTTTTTTTAAATACACACATGGTCGTTTATTCCTAAAACAAGCTTAATGCTTAATTAATGTGTTTTTTGTCAGAGTAACTGATATAAATGCACTTTTTTCGATTAAATTACATATAAATTAACACATAAATTATACTCAGATTCTAGTAAGAACCCTGTCAAGTCACATCCCTGTCTGTCATCAAGTCACTGAACCCTGCGCCGACGGGCTTGTCGAAAATAGTAGTAAATAAGTTGAACAGTAATTATAGACACGTTTAATATATTTATTATGTTTCAAATTTATTTTAAATAAACTAATAACTGTTCTTAATATACTTTATTATGTTTGACAAGTTGATTAATATTTGTTTACGCAAGTTCATTAACCCTATTGTTCTATAAGGCTATATAATTTATAAAATTTATGAACTCCTTAAAGTACGTTGTATCTTGCAAAGTTTAAGACGTTTATTTTAAAGTAACAAAAATAAATTAAAAGATTCACATGAATTCTAAGAACGAAACATTTACAATCTAGACCTACGAGGTTCAAACTTTTCTTACACTTACTTATTTCATTGTTTCTTTGTCAATAGATGAATAAAATAATAAAGCTTATATCTATCCTCATGGTAAAATACATCCGTCTACTATAAAACTACCAGTACAATAGACTTGTATAAAATGTTATAAACAAATACATTACAATACTTTTATTACAAAAAGTATGAGATTGTATTTTATTTTATTTTTATTTCTCTGCTGAATCTACATTTTTACATTTGTATATGTAGTTATAATACACATATTTATAAAAATATACGAAACCAATTACAGAATAATAAAAGACACATACATTTTTTGTTCGTGAATATTTTAAAACAATAATACACTTTAAGTAATACATCTGGCTGTAACTCTTCCTGCCTCGAGTAAAAGAGCTCCTTTGACAACCTATCTGATGGTTGAACGTAATTTCGTTCAAAAACTGACTAATACTCGTCATAATAATCTATATAATTGTACCAGCAGTTGCCCGCGGCTTCGCTCGCGTAGTAATTGATAATATTTACATAGAGGGGCTAAAGTAGTGTATAATCAATATACTTATTACAACAATACATGACTTCTTTGTACCACATTATGGTTCATCTTTTGTGCGTTAGAACTATCAGACTGCTCGCTATACTCGCTTTCAATCACGTTTCATGGAACTGTCGTGCGACAAACAGGTCTCCTCTTAGGTTTTTCAAATCATTTTTAGGTAATTTCAGTAATACGAACTAATCTCCTATTTTAACATACATAATTTCTTTAACGCCGCGTTGGCGCAACGGTTACAGCCATGGATTGTACCTGTTGCGCTGGCGGTTGCGGATTCGATCCTCGCTCATGACAAACATTTGTATTGGCCATACAGGTGTTTGCCGTGGTCTGGGTGTTTGCGCAGTCCTTGTGGGTCTCCCCACCGTGCCTCGGAGAGCACGTTAAGCCGTCGGTCCCGGTTGTTATCATGTACACCTGATAGCGATCGTTACTCATAGTAGGGAATATATCCGCTAACCCGCATCGGAGCAGCGTGGTGGATTAAGCTCTGATCCTTCTCCTACTATCATCATCATCATCATCATCATTTTTTTTTTTTTTTTATATAACAATATATATCCACGGGCTCATAATGCCCGTGCTTTTATTATTCCAATATTAGTTTGTTAGTTTCTATAACTTGGTACTTACACATGCAACTTAGAGGACTAATTAAACTAGACTTAGTATCTCTAATCCTACGTGAGTCCACCGACCAAAAATTTAAAGTTATACTAAATTTACTTCTATATATATTAATTACTATATATTATATATTTTTTGTATTCCTACTGTCAGTTTTATTATCTAAGTTTATATTTACACTTATATACTAGTTACCGTATATGTACACTTATGTCCTAGTTACCTTATATATACACTTATGGCCTGCTGGCCTACTTACAATATACACTTAGCCTAGGTTACTGTTAGTAAGTTTTTTTTGTAAGTTTTTTTTTTTTTTTTTTGTAGTCAATATTATATAATTTATCCTAATTAATTTGGTACACATGCTAAATTATTTTGCACACGTTTTGTAATATGTAATTAATACTATTTAATTTAACACTAACTTTATATGTTTATGTACACCCTATTTCTTTACTGAAACAAATTTCTTCACACGCCAAAAGTTTTCAACATATCGAGCACACTCTCAGTGACGGCTGCGTCTCTATGATGAATCGCCATCTTGAGACTGTGCTCGAGTATTTCCTTGTCCGTGGTCTCCACTGCCCTCGCCACAAAGCGACCAATTGCGTCGTCCCTGTCGTCGGTGTAATAGACACAGGTGTTGGTGTGTCTAGTCACCGCGACTACAGCGTGCGAAACGCTGTCGTGGATCCTGAGCCTCCTCGTCTTCGTCTGGAGGACTATGACGTCCTCGTAGGTCTGGCCCTGCGCCTCGTGGATGGTTAAGACGCGCGATCCCTCCCCGGATCCGTATCCCTGGTCAGTCAGCAACCTCTTCTCCTCTTGCGTAAAGACCAGGTATAAGGTCCGGTCTCTTCCTGCAGGAATACGCGCGCCCGTGAGGCTCTCCACTCGCAAAGATCGGATCTTTGAGCTTGAGCTGTACACGTCCTTATAAACTTCGCTGATGGCAAGGGCGACGTCTTTGGGATTACGATGCGTGCATGACAACTCGCACGAGATGGTTGTTATCTGGGTTGGTCTGCAGTACCGCATTTCGAACAGGTTGTCCCTGTCGATGTACGGCAGCTGGTTTATGTCTCCGATGAGGACCACCTTCTGTGCTCCCGATAGTCGGGCGGCCATTACTATGGCTCCGAAGTGGTTCATGAGGGCCTCGTCCACCGTTAGGCGGTTGATTTTTGAGCCCTCTTTGAAACCATTAACTAGTACGGAGGCCATAGTGCGCACCTTTTGCTTGGCTTTGTTGCCGTAGCGGTGCGCCAGTTTTTCTTTCAAGTCTTTGGCCGCTTCGACTGTGGTCGTAATCACGACCTCCGTGTCCTCATCGAAGTCCCCGACTATGCGAGTTGTCTTGCCGCATCCCGGTACCCCGTTTATCCACTCCAGTGATGGTAGTTCCCAGGGCACGGTCGTTAAGCCGTCCCGGTCGCCTGAGATGGTTTTCGCCATCCGTAGCATCCGGTCTCCCAGCATTACCTTCGTGCATCTGGCCACTACCACCACTGGGTCCCCTTCAGGTGTTTCGAAGGTTTGTGGCTCCTCGTCATTCCCCTCCGACTCGACTGCGCTCACGAAGCCTGCAGTGCTGTTATACGCTGCCATATACCTACCCGACATCTTACCCTTGAGTGTTTGTCGGGTTTCACTGTTGTATATGGCCGCTTCGGCTTCCTCGAGTTCCACCTCCAGTAATCTTTGGTGATCATACTGGTAGGCCTGCATGATATTTTTGCAGGTGGCAAGGCTTACCTCGCGGTTTGCCTTTATTATCGCCAGGAACTCGATTAGGGCGTTCTCCGCATGTTGTAGCGGTGTGGTCGCAGGTCGAAGTCTCGGCGGTGTTACATGTCCCATGTCGGCCTTAGTACGAGCGGCCGGTGACGCCTCCAGGTGCCTCGGACTACTGTCTCTGGTGAACCTGCTCAGCGCCGCCGATTGCCGCTCACCCTGTCCAGTCTTTTTGGGAGAGAGATGATGCGGGAGCTTGCCTGGTTTTGGGGAGATGGTTGCGTGGATAAAGGTCGCCAGTGGCATCGAGCTCAGTTCAGGTGCAGCCTTTGCCTTAATTCGCTCTGCCTTCTGGGTCTCGATCCGTTGCTGTAGGTGCTCCGAGCCGCTGAGCGTGGACTCGTCGACAGCCGGAGATGCAGGAGGTGTCGGTGTTATGGATTTCGGTCTTAGATATCCGAGATCCTCCCCCCTGTCTTCGTAGACTATGACCTCACTGTACTTGGAGGCCATTAGGCAACCGTACCTATCAGATACGTCACCTCTATCATATCCGACCCTCATCGAATCCACGCTAATTCTTTTGGGGACTCCACCGGGGGTCTCGCTCAACCGGCGTAGCCACACACTAGACTGCGCGAAGGGAGACGTCTCTCCCCACTCGAACAACGCGATGCATTTGTTGTTCAAACGCACCAGACGGTAGGTCGAGTCGCCCTCCCGTTCTTGCGATAGCGCTGTGATTTTAGTGCGCTTTATACTTGTCTTTTGCGTGCTACCCTTTAACAGTAAAGCGAGCCCCGGCGAAATCGCCAGCCGATCGCGTCCTTCGGAACGACAGAAACTTATTCCCATCCTCTCTACTTCGCTGTCCATGAACAGAGCCACGCATCTGGTTTTAATTCCCACTTCTTCGCTTCCGTTCCCTTCGCTAAGCGAGGATTGTGTCATCCCGCTGTGGGTCGGTTGCGGAGGTGCGTTTTGGTCGGCTCTATTCCTGAACAGCTTCTGCAGCGAGGAGGGCATGGCCTTTGTTATTTGACCCAGAAGGGTGCGGCCAGGAGTCATCCGCGGACCCGTTGAGCTGTTACTCTGGGTGGCTTGTTGGACACAGTTTTGTTGTGTTTGTGGTTGTGCGTTGTGTGTTTGGGCGTGTGTTGCGTGTGTGTGTGTTGCGTGGACGACGGTGTTAGCGCTCTGCGTGGGTATTACAGCAGGTGGTGGAGCGGTCGTGCTGTTCCTTTTTGTGGCTATATTGACGGCCTTTCTCGCGAATGTGAGGAAGACAGTTCTGTTTGTTTCGCTCTCCAGGATGGTATGGAGCGAGGTCTGCTCAAGTTTGGTCTGGAGTTTGAGTTCCAGATCCAGCCTATCCTTACTGAATCTCGGACAGTCCAGTATAACATGCAGAACTGTCTCCTCACAATTCGGATCGCAGATACACGAAGGACTGTCAGTGAGGTGGAATCTGTGGAGATACGCCGCAAATCCTCCGTGGCCGGTCAGAATTTTTGTGTCGACAGCTGTTGGTGCCGATTTCCTTACCAGCCTGCAAGCGGTCTTTACATCCGGTAGGAATATTTTCGTGACCGAGCCCGTCTCCGAAGAATTGTATCTTTCCTGCCACATCCTGACAGTCTCTTCCCTGATCTGCCTTCTGACATACGAGACGGGTACTCTGTCGTAGTCAGGTGCCGTCTTTTTTGTCAAGGCCGCTTTTTTGGCCAACCCGTCCGCTCTCTCATTGCCCGGTGTTCCAACATGGGCCCTCAACCAAAAGAACCGCACTGTCTTATTCTCCTCCCGGAGCTGTCTGATTCGACTCTTCATTTCCAGGGCCAGAGGGTGAGTCACTGAGGGGCTCCTCAGCAGATCTAAAGATGACCTCGAGTCGCTCAGGATGTTAATGGAGCGTGACTTTGAGGTTTTTGCCATGTCCACGGCTCTGAAGAGTGCGTACATCTCCGATTGAAAGACAGTGTTGTGCGGCTCTAACCGGAAAGTAGAGTATCTTACTTCCCTGCCTTGGTCCCAGCATGTGAGGGCGGCTCCTACTTTACCCTCTATTTTACTACCGTCGGTAAAGATGAGGGGCCCGACGATGTTGTGTTCTTCAAGGACTTCGGGGTTCAGATTCTCTAAGCGCTCGTACTCTGTTGTCATGAGTAGGGAAGGGTGGGGATTTTGCATTGGTCCCACCCTGCGCTCTAGCTCTCTTCCCGGTGGAAGAAGATCCGTGCTGTGGCCTTTTTTGGTTTTGAATAGTATGGCCGCCTCTCGAACGCGAAGGTCTAACGGGAGCAGGCCGGTGAGGACTAGTGCCGATGTCAGAGACACCGTTCTGTACGCCCTGCACATTTTTTGTGCAAATCCTCTCTGCAGTGAGTCTAGCTGCTTCCTTATCGATAGCTTCTCTGCTGCAGGGGACCATACGCTCGCTGCGTACAGAACGATGGGCTCTATCACCGCCACATATATGGTCCGTACGATCTCCCCATTCAGACCCCAACTCACTCTCGCCGCGCGCGCAAGCTGTTTATAAATGTCCGCCGCTTTTTTACATACGGCGGATACGTGCGCGTTGAAAGTGAGCTTTGAGTCCAAAATGAGCCCCAGCAGTTTTATTTTATCTACAAGCCTCAGTCGAGTGCCGGACATATGGATTATGGGGGTGTCGTATTTGAGTTTTTTAGTGAGCACCATCGCATTGGTTTTGTGCGCGGCGAAGCTCAGCTTATTACGTATACCCCACTCTTGTACGGCCGCTAAGGTGGTTTCGGCTGAGGTCTGTAGGTTGCTGATTTTTTGGCTGGAGAAAACGAGGACAACGTCGTCCGCAAAGGCCTGACAGTAAACTCCCATCGCGCTGATCTCTCTCAGAAGCGAATCCAGTATGAGGTTCCAGAAGGTCGGCCCGCCAATGGATCCTTGGACACAACCCTTCGTGGTCTCCTTTTCACTGGTCGCTCTGGCGTAATTTACGATGACCTTTCGGTCCTGGAGGTATGAGGCGACCATAGCGTATAGATTTCTCGGGCAATGCTTGTCCACTAGCTGTTTTTTGAGAGCCGGCCACCATGCATTGTCGAAAGCGCCCTCTATGTCAAGCGATACCAGAAGTACTATCTTCTTGGACTTAATTTCTTGCCTGATATGCTCGACGAGATCGTAGAGGGCGTCTTCCGTTCCCCTCTGTGGCATGAATCCATACTGGCTTCGGTGCAGCGTGGGGAAGAGTCTCCACTGAAGTCTACCTATAAGCATTTTCTCAACTGTCTTTCCTAAGATTGACAGGAGTCCTATAGGTCTATGCAGGGTGCAGCATTTCTGATGCGACGTTTGGCTCTTAGTTGCTCCCTTTTCAGGGAATCTAGCTCTACCGACCACCAGGGCGGTCGGGGGTCGCCTTTCCAAGGTTTTATCTTCGGGATGGTACTCTCGCACGTGCGGTGAATGATCGCGACGTATTTTGCGATTATTCCATCGAGATCGTCCTTGTTCGAGACATTTAGGACGGCTTCCAGAGTGACGCTTTCTTCCGCGAGGCCGGTTGTTAGGGTAGCGGAGAAATCTGTCCATCGCGCCTTTTTGGTGTTGTATCTGCGCGTCGAGATTGGGTCCAATGGTTTCAAAGGCCCTTCAGTGCGCAGACTAAACGTAATGGCGTTGTGATCAGATGTGATCAGATTTCGTTCCACTCGCCAGGTTTCCAGTCTCGCGAGAAGGGATTGACTGGTTAGAGTCAGGTCTACGCAACTCGAGTATAGCCTGTCTCCTCTGTAAGTCTCGAACGTAGGAACTTCCCCGCTGTTATGGATATGGAGGTCCATCTCGGTGATAAATCTATGGAGTTGTGCTCCTCGATGGTCTTCGGAGCTGCTGCCCCACCAGTGGCTCCAGGCATTGACGTCACCGGCCACTATGTGATGGTGTGTGGGGACATCATCATCATTACAGCCTATACAGTCCACTGCTGGACATAGGCCTCCACAAGTTTACGCCAAAAATAACGTGAACTCATGTGTTTTGCCCATAGTCACCACGCTGGGCAGGCGGGTTGGTGACCGCAGTACTGGCTGTGTCGCACCGAAGACGCTGCTGCCCGTCTTCGGCCTGTGTGTTTCAAAGCCAGCGGTTAGGTGGTTATCCCGCCATCGGTCGGCTTCATAAGTTCCACGGTGGTTGTGGAACCTTGTTATCCCTTAGTCGCCTCTTACGACACCCACGGGAAGAGAGGGGGTGGCTAAATTCTTTAGTGCCGTAGCCACACAGCACACTACTCACTGATACTCTCCTACTAACTGATACTTATTTATGTTATATGCACTAAAAACCCAAAAAATAAAATTTCATGCTTCTAAAATTTCTACTTCCGATATGACAGAGAAGCGCTTAAGATATACTGAGGTGTAAAATTACATCAAGACTAAAAAAGTTACATTTGATTAACTCACCTCTGGATGATTTATTGTAAATAAGACACGGCTTACCTCTGAGAACATAATTATATATTTATCATTTACATTCAAAAATGTTATGATTCGATTTATAGTTTAGTTATATATAAATATATATAGGTTTATATAGTTTATAGTTTAGTAGTATTATTATCTTTTCCGATAATAGCTATTTATGAAATTTTAAACTAATTATAGAAAGTTATTAACACCTCATCTGATTCGGAATCTATTATGTTAAAGAAATAGATCGAAAGTAATTATTTTCCATTTACAAATTAAAAGATAAAATCGTATATTAATTACTTCATCGAAGTAATTAGGAAATTTAAATATTTAGATACATTACAACTTTCATAATTTATTTTTTTCTTGAGCATGGTTGCTGTAAAGTGTCCGAAACGCCGGGCATCTAAAAAACATAAAAATATAATTTAAAAAAAAATAGCTTCATCGAAAATAAATACGCATGGCAGCTTATTTTCAAGTGTTATGATAATAAATATGTACAACAACCATCCCTAAAAGCTATTTCTGTAATATTTGTCTGCACTTATAAATGTTATCGTAAACCTGTAGACTTGCCTTTTTATGGAAAAGTAAGTTCTTTTAGCCATGGGAATAATAAGTTTGATATTTATATTGCTTAAGTGAGATCGTTATAAACTGAAGTTACAAGATATGAAACATTACCCTACCAGCCTACCACATATAGGAACCGATTTATCGATAATATAAACGTCTAAAAGAAAATGCCAAGTTTAACGAAATGTTTGTAACTTTCAGCCATAGCTTTCAGCAGCAGTGGGATGTTACAATCTTAATCAATTAATTAGTCACAAATAATTAAGTATGTGGTATCCTAATTTAAAGGTAACGAAATTAAAGGCCTCTACAATTTAAGAGTTTTTTAATCTATATTTTGGTAGTAACAAAAATATATCAATCACTTACTGTTATATATTTTTTAAAGTAATCAAATAAATTATCGTATTTTAAATTTAGAATTTTTCAAAATACAATTTTTTTTTATCGATTTATATGAAGTGTTTACAAAAAGTACTTAAAATTTACATATTTCAATTATACATACAGTAAAACTAAAATAAAAAACGAGTGTGCTTTAGACCACACGACTGAAATAAACTTACGAAACGTAACACTCTCTCTCCTTCTATCTTCACTAACTTATAACTGCCTCTCAACTTACGTTCGCCTCGTCCGATCATATTTTTCGTAATGCTCTCGTCACGCATTCACCCGCTTTCTCTCCAAGTCAAGCGTGCGTAAGAAGTCTTACTTCAAAGAAAAAAAAAAACGAGTGTATTTTAAATTACACGACTGAAGTAAAGCTTCTTTAGCTCTATCTAACTTATAATTGCCTCTCAACTTCCGTTCACCTCGCCCTATCACACTTTTCGTAGAGCTCTCATCACGCATTCACCAGCCTTCTCCCAGATTCATGCGTACTTAAAAAAAGCAATATAATCCTTGTATGTGACGTTTATTTTCACATCGAGTATTGGTGAAAGTTTAAGTGAAATTTAAGTGAAAGTGAAAGTGAAAATGGGGCTAGCGATATTTGCGGTTCAAGCATAAGTCAGTAATATCAACATATGAAATACGTAAAAATACCTCGTAATAAAACATATTCTTTATGTCAAAGGTTACATTTAAGAGGCAATAAAACGAGCTCCTATGGTTTAATTTTAGCTTACTTACGGCAATATAATATTATAATATATATATATATATATATATATATATATATAATTTTTAGGTTTTAAAGGCCAAGCAAGAGTTTCCACGAGTATAACTATAGTGTACAAATTAATCTTTGATATAAAACTATAAAAAACAAATACATGTACTTGATAGTTGCAAAATATATGAATATAAAAACATATATGATATTATGAACAAATAAATAATGAAAACGACTGATTTGAGTAATTAAATATTAATAATTGATTAATATAATATAATGAGTAATTAATTATTAATAATAATGCTTCGAATAATTAGTTACAGTTTCTTTCTGATCAAACCTCAATTTTTATTATTATGAAGTTAAGTTTAGTTACGTCAAATAAAATCATAGCTGTTTGTATGTGTGTGTGCGTGTGACATAATATGTGTATGTATCAACTACTCCCTCCGTGTTATCGTACTCAAAATAGAGCAATACTATAAACTTTATTATATAAAGTGTAACTCAATATATTTCTGATATAACTTTACATTTCTAAGATATTCTTATTAATTACAATGTGTGTTAATGACTATAAGATTTGTTCTTCGTTCGATGATAACAAAAATATAGTGGAATATCAAAGTCGCTTTTCTTTTATTCCCTTTTTTCTAATATTGCCTCATTTTTATTATTCTTATCAAACCAACCGAACCGTATCATCTTAGTTGACGCTTTTTCTATTATTTCTCTTCTCTTACATATTTAAGGCTTTATAACTTTTCTCGGAATACAATCCATCAACGCAATATTATATTTCAAATTCATACTATTTCCTAGCTTGCAAAAAAAATACTAAAAAAACTAAATTCTCAGAAAGAAGAAATATAGATAGACACATTTTTATTTTACAATGTACGTAGTAAAAAATGGGTTCATTTTACTATATTTTCATAACTTTTTTTATAACTCTCCGCACATAGATAGTTGCAAGTAGAATAATTGTTACATTCAATATAGGTATCAAGCACCCCACGCTTTTTACTCTGAATTGAATTATTATCTTAATAACTTAAATTTTATTATAATTTTATTTTGAAATAGTTAATATTATGATTGATTGTTAACTCTTTGTAATTAAAAATTATTTTCTACTTTTTAGTTCGATTAGCTATAAAAGCGTGGTTTTTTTAATTTATTTTTTAGTTCGATTTTTCAATTAATCATTTGCGGACATGTGATAGTATTGAAATGCCTTACGAACTATTTCGTAATCTAGTCATTTCGTCTAAAGCTTCACTGTTGCATTGGGTTTTTCCTGTTAACTTAGAGCAATCAAGTTCTTCAATCCGAAAAACGGCTGGGCCGGTTTTTGACGGGACTTTCACTGGCAGATAGCTAATGTAATAAGGAGTACCTTAGGCTATTTTTATTTTAGAAATTTTGTTTATTTCCATTATTAATATAAACAATAAAGGAATAACTATTCCGCGCGGTGCGAAGCCACGAACTTACGCCACGCGAAGCAAGCGGGATACAGCTAGTAAGGAATAAACAAGGTAAAAATGCAACTAGCCTGAAAAAGTATCTGCCTCCGTTGTGCTGTGCCGAGTGCCCGAGCGAAAGAGTAAGTCCGAAACTGCAGACATGCGCAGATCGCGCGCCTCATCTCTATTACTTCCTTAGAGAAAGAATTCCGAAAGAATTTATTAATCCTGGCGGTCCTAATAAGGATATTGTGAAACTGTTATTGAATTATTTCATTGTAATCGGTCCTTGATACGTATGCAAAGTTTAAAATTAATCAAATTTCTGGAAATCGGTGAAAATTATGCTCAAAATTTCATAAATACATTCATACATACATACATACATAGTTAAATACAACCAAGCTAATATAAGCGTGGAAAAGCGTAGCAACGCACGCAAGGTACAGCTAGTCTAATAAATATGCAATAAAACTGTAACAAGTCCAGTTCTGCGCTTTGAAGATGTTTTAAAGAAAAATTTGAGATTTTGGAATCAAACGAATATAAAAGATTTAAGTTCATACTACGAATAAGACGCTGGATCTTGTTTTTTCTTTTGGATTTCATACCAAAATTTCGTCTTTAGTCTCGACTACGTTAGTAGGTACACAGGAGTGAAATATTACGGCTACAAGTTGCCATTCATTCACAAATGCTGCGGTCACATTGAAACTCGACCCAAAAGCTCCAGAATCCGTGAAAATTTCCTAAATTACCGTGGCGTTAATGTACCCTACAACAATAGACTTTCGTTGACTAGAAAATAATATAAATCTTCACGTCACGTGACAGATATAATACGATATGTCACGACCGTGTCACGGCTGTATTACATTATTGTACGTTTATCTATAGGTTCATATATAAAAATGGGAATATGTTTGTTACTCACACTAGAATTTCAAAACAGTTCAACCAATTTGGTTAATTTTGGTTTTGAAATATTTTACACATACACATCTGTTTGCAACGATGAATGTGATGTGTTCGAGGTTGATGCGAAAGTCATCGTTAGTTCGAGTACTGACTCTGCTGGTGTCCCACTCTAGACTTTTTTTCAACGCCTGCTGTGTTTCGCAGCGGTATATTGAAACCAAAGAAAGAGAAAGAAGTATTAGATTATTAAGGTCTGTAATGTTTTCAATATTATTATGTGTAAATAAATAAGTAAATTGTACACTTGTCAGCATCGATGACAAATATATAGATAGTTTGTTTTCATAATATAAATTTAAATATAGGAACACACTGTATGAGTATATAAAGGAAATCTAATCATATTCTGTCACGCTAACTACTGTGGACAATATGTCATTCTCTGAAGTGTTCATTAATCAGAATTATTTACACTTAAACCGAATATCAATAATAAATTAATTAGCCCTTAATAGTATTGAAGTTGATTGCTATACACGTTGAAGCCCTAATTAACTTTGAACACAATATACTTCAACTGTTACATATAAATCATTTTTGTATCGTTCAATCTTTCAGCAATTTTCTTTATAAAATTAGTAACAAAACATAAAGTGATCAAAACTCTACGAAAATACCTTTATAACTAGAAACTTAAAAGATTAACTCTTTTGTGCCACATTGGTTATGGTACGTGTGGGAGATTAGCGTATATATAACGTACGTGTCTTTTCTGTATGTGTGCAAAATATACAACTATAATCCTCTGTATTAAAACATTTATGGGTTCATTTAATACATAAGATTTAATCATACTGCGTTGGATATAAAACTCCAAGACAGAGCTAATCAAAATTAAAAATTACCATATTCAAAAAGGTTTCGAAGGCACTTTTGAATTATTTGTAATTAAGTAAGTTGAAGCTACCACCGATTCAGAGTTAGTCGGAATTCTGCAAAGAAGACCCGGTAAAAAAACTCCTCAGTTACTCTTAAAAATGATTTTTAATGATATAATTACTCGTATATGAATCCTGTCTTTATGGTTACGGCTGTTATAACAACAAATAAGACAAAAGACCAGAAATAAATAAAATAAAACAAGAAATGAGTATGTATAATATTTTGAAGAAAATTTTTGCTACAATATGTCGTGAAGTGTTATTTTCAAGTAATAAATAAGTATATATTAAAATAACTTAGTATATCCTCCAAATTTAGTATATACTGAAATTTCTCGGTACGCAGATTCTGACACAAAAAGTACTTTTGACCGATACATACTAAAATCAACATGTTAACAAACAATTACTTAAACTCTTCTCTTTTATAAACATTTTTTGATTTGATTTTTGATTTGATGATTTTCTCTTTTATACTAAAGAATAGATTATATATATATATTTTTATACTAAAGAATAAATTTAATAACAACTATGAAATAGATATTGTTAATTTCTCGAAATAATCCAGAAATACAAATAAAATCGAGTCTCGTTGCTAGGAAATTATTTTCCGTTCGCTATCATATTTTGCCGCTCATATTGCCTCTGTCTGGCTTAATCATCGTTATTGACAATAATTTGTTATTGAAGTATATTTTGTACCCTAATTGGTAGATATATACTTACCTATTCCTTGTATCTAACCGACAAATTTGTTTTTGGTTGCAAACGAAATAAAAAAGACTTTCATTTGCATCCATAACTAATACAACTAATATAAATTGTTTTAATTATGTGTAATAAACTTGCGTTTTTGATTGCGCACTATTACCGACATATTTTTCATATACTTCTTTTATTAAAGGTTGCCTGGAAGAGATCGCTATAAGCGATAAGGCCGCCTTTGCATACATTATTTGTTTTTGTATCTAATCGTTCTAAAATGTATCTTCTTTTTTGTGTATGCAATAAAGTTTAATAATTAAATAAAAATAAGTAAATAATACAGCGTAGGTAGTTGAAAATATAGTCTAAACACATAATTAGGGATAAATAAAAAAGTACTAAGCGAATCTCGTAAAATTTAAATGAGACCACATGACATATTCGACTAAAATATATAATAAGCTTACAACCAGTAAAAAGTTTTGAGATGATAACACACATCAAAAAGTACTGTCGAATTGTGAATCTCTTCCTGTTTTTTAAAGTCGTTTGAAAACACAAACCAATACATAATGACTTACTTTATATTATACTAAAGTATAACATTGGATAGTAAAATTAAAATTTATTTTCTTGAATAGATTTTAATTATCTTTCATTAATCCTAATACTCGTTGTCGTTAAGTAGTCAAGTATCTAGGTTAAATAGCCTGTTGCTAGAATAATTTAATTTATCCGCACAGAGTATAATAAATATTAAAATAGGTCTTTCAGAATAGATATACTAATTATAGTTTTAAATGTATTTATTTAATATAACTATTAATCCTTTAAAACTGTAGTGTTTGAAGGTTGTTTTTCCAACAAAAAAGTAATACAATAAAAAATAAATAAATGTATATACTTTACAATTAATTAAATGTGATAGTCACGAAATAACAACTAGTTCTAATATTGAAGTTCTTTCATATTTCCTTCACGTAGTATATAAATTCTGAAGGACTTGAAAAAGTTTAAGAGAGTGCTATATATACTTAAAATATTATTGCACACATTTTGTCTGCGGGTGAGTTTTATTACTTTTTAACAATTTGCGTTGCCTTTAAATGAGTGTTAGGTTTTAGTTTTATGTCAGATAGCTTAAAATGTGGTTTAAGTCGTGAAAAGCTGTAGGAAAAAAGAAGTTAAGATTATTTTTGTACTAGGAACTTGTTTTCACTGTTTCTATATATAGTAGTATAGTAATAATTATACATTTACTTTATAAGGTATATATTAATGGTGTATGCTACTATTAAAACAGACACACTATTATAGTCTATTTCCTAACAAATCTTAAGAGATCGGAACTAAAAATACTGTATACGCCCAACTACTCCTACGGGAAGCTCGTGCTACTCCTATTTTTGTAAATAGAAAAACAAGCTTGAAGCTTAATTTGGTTGTAAGATAAAATTTAAGGCTGACTGCGATACGTGCTATCGCATAGTAAAGACCTAAAAAGTATAGTGAGACCTACAAACATTATAATTTCAATGGAATAACACGGGAAATTCGTTTTATGATCTACAATTCGTACGTAAAATCCCATTTTTCCTACCTTATTGAATTATGGGGAAGTGCACCCAAAACTAGACTTAAAGAATTGCAAGTACTTCAAAATAAAATAGTAAAGGTTCTCTTTAACTACGATTTCACTACTAGCACTGATATAATCTATAAGGAAACAAATATAATGAATATCTACCAATTGTATCATTTCAATACTCTTGTCTTGATTTATAAAATCCTTACTAAAAAAACTCACACTCAAATTAAATTTATTAGATACAATGAAATGCCAAGATACTCACTCAGACGATACAACAAGCTAGTCACACCTAAAACTAGAACCAATTATGGGAAAAGAGCAATAACATTTGAAGGAGCACAGCTATTCAATAACTTGCCAGATCATGTAAAGGTCGCAGACTCGATCACTGTTTTCAAACGGAGACTTAAAGAATACATCACACAAAACGATACGGTTTGATTACGGATTTCTTTTATCATTATTTTATTTTTAATTCTTTCTCTTTTCGCCTTTTGCAATTTTTACACGTGTTGTTTGTACGATTTAAAAAATCACAGACCAGGTCTGCCACCTACATACTGGACTGTAACTAAATCTGTCATATAATGTTATTTCTCATGCAAATGACTGTATGGTTTTAAATGAGAAAATAAAGATCTTTAACCTTGAATAAAAGTAAATTATTAATTAATTGTTGACGTATATAAGCTACTGATACTATAGGTATATAAACAAACACAAGTTACAGAATAATATTATTTTAAATATAAAAGAATTTAGTTAACTAATATTGCTATACATTAATAATGTCATATTTGTTAACTGATGGCGAAGTGAAATTTTAGATGTAATTGGTACGGCTACAGTTAAGAGGGTCCAATAACGACCCTGACAAGTTTAGATTTCCTTTCGTCATAGAACTAATGGAAAACTTTTCGTTGTTTAGGAGGAGCGATAGAACAAAAGTACTGTAACATCGTGTAGACATACATTTATGGTATTCTAGAGAGTTCTTTGACATATCAATATGTACTCGTCATAATTTGTTATACCGACACAACAACACAATAATTGTGTTTGCTCGCAAAGGAAAAGAAAATTTCGATAATTTACATCGTAGCTAGTAACGTAGCTAGTTGGAAAAAATGTCAATTAAATGCGCATTATTAGGGATTATTAAATAAGTACTCGTCTGATCCCGTTCAAATTTAAATGTGAGAACGCGACAAGCACCAGCTCGTAATTAAAAAAATTATGTAGAAGAAACTCTTACTCATTATATGTAACATGTTGGTTAGCCTTAGGTAATGTTTTAATTAAGCCTGTTAAATGAGGAACCTTTAAAAAAGGATTTAACTAAAACCCTTTGTAAAAACGGGGTACAAAGCTTTTAATAGGTATGGTAAATGAGACTGCGAAATTAATAATTTGTAAAATTTATTTACTTTTATGAAATTACGTCCAACAACATAACTATTTTTGGTGGTTTAAGTAAATTAAAAAAATAATAATGTCGTGTCATGGGACACTAGGTAGGAACGAAGTTCCTTCGGATAGTATAGAAGCAACACAATTTAAAAAAATGTTGAATTTTGTATATATTTTCTAGTTCTTGATTTTTTTTAATTTTGTTGATTGGTTTTTAATTAAGTACATAAAAGTATTTAGGAAATTTAGTATTATAGAAAATAACAAATACCGTAAAATAAAATAAATCAAAGAAAATAATAGTAATAATAATAATAATTCAAACTATTAAGTGAAATAAAAAAACATATATGTATTTATTTTTGTTGACCGTATAATAGTAGTTTATGCAACTGTCATATAATGAAGGGTATTAAAACACGAGTGTGAGTTTATGAAACGAGCGCAGCGAGTTTCATAATAGTAACGAGTGTTTTAATACCCGTGTTATATGCAGTTGCATAGACTACTTTATCTTCACTAATGCAATTAATCAAACAACAAGAGTAAAAGCTGACAATAGTTTATTTATAATAATTGTTCAAATTTTGGATGGTACAATTTTGCAAGTTAATGTTAATTATTGATCCAGCAGCTGTAGCGGTCGCGGGGCAAGCAGTAGAGCTCGTAGACGGAGTCGGAATAAGTTATTATATTCTTTTTCATATAATTTTCTAGATTTTTCTGGCAAAAGATTGTGAGTTAATTTTGTTGCCAATTCTAGAATATCCGGAGGCGTACAAATATCATCGTCGCTATCCATTTTTAACTTTTAATTTATTAAATTAAATTCACGCGTACGTGTACTGTCACAGTGATTTTGCCGCCATTAAAATCTAACCAATGAGAGCGCAGCTGCGCGCATGCGCGCGATGTTATAATGAGATTTTACGATATCGATGTGGATATTATACCATCATGTGAAATTGCTTAAATTGAGTGTTTTGTTGTCTGCACTATAACAGTAGTAATTATAAGTCAAGTATTGGAAACATAAGTAGAATGTTACAACATTAGTGTAGATAAAATTACATAAATAATTTAAAAACAAGTTTATTATTAATATTTTAGTTTTACAAACGTCATATTATACAGTCGTGTGACTGATATTACGTCACTTCCGTTATATATTTTTCTTACGGCTTTAGTATCACATTTTTTTCAGTTCGGTCGCCCAGCCAAATGTTAAGCCTGCCGTAAGGAACTTCGTTCCAAAAAAGGAAATTGCTCACTGCAATTCAACAATGCCAGCCCAGATTTGACACCGCTACTGTAACGTATCATTCATTACATTTTCTATCCACCAAGGCGTATCAATTTAATTTTGGGATACGATATCTCAATTATATCAAGAGCACCGCCCTTCGTTTCCTCTTCAGATAATTGAATGTCTCAGAAAGAACAATATTAACTTTCTCTAATTTAAAAATCTCATTTAAATCTTCAAGGTATGTATCTGCGTTTTATTAAAAAACTTTAGCAGGACTTTGAGAATTTTACGTTTTTATGGCTCAATGAACTTTCAATAGGGTACATAATAAACAAATTGATGATTATTTCAAGTAATTCTGAGAAGAAAGAATTTCTTGTTAAACATTTAACTTGAATAATCTACAGCTTATGTTGACCAGAGCTACATGTAGTATATGTATCTAAACATAAGTACTTTATATACCTACTATAAATAAAATTCATACAAACTATATAGTAAACTTAAATTGAAATTTCGATTTTTTAAATTAACAATTGATTATGTCAATACTGTTATAGACAAGAAAAATAATCGTTTTTAAATAAAATGCTATTTAAAATTTACAATAAAAAGGACCCTCTGACTAGCTTTTCGCTTACAAAATAGTATTCTTGACAATAAATTTCATTTCGAAAACCAAGTTTTTTCTTTTATTTGTACTAATCTCATATCAGAGTCGTCTAAATTTTGTTTTACAGACAAATTTGTCAATACTAAATTAGATCAAAGAGGTCTTTGAACCAAATGTTATCAGTGAAGCTTAAGATTAAAACATATAAAGTTCTACTAAAATTTAACTTAGAGTATGAATGAATTGTTTCTTATAAAATCTAACAAATAAGTGTTAGCAGCTTTGTATATTGTGTATGTATTCACCAGGGATATTTTAAAGTATAACATTTTAAAAATAGATATGCATAGAGGTACATGTATATGTATATACATATTGAGAGTGTAGCATAGAAAGTCACTTTGAGATCAGTTAGGATTCTAAAGAAGAAGTAGTAATTTTTTTTTCTATTTAAAGCTTTATATATGTGTTTTTATATAAAGCAACATTTTATCAACAAAATCAAATATTCCTTTCTGTACATCTAGACATATGGTCTCGTTATATAACGTAAAACGTACAATAGGCTTGCCTTCAACAAATTCATTTCGACCATGAATGGAAACTCAGTTTAAATGCATCAATACATTGTAACTTTCTTAACTTGATTGAAAATTTCGAAGCGCAAACATTGCCACTCAGTAAATGGTCACTTTCATAAATGGGGTTGCTTTAATTTTTGTGTAATTAATAATATTGAAACGAAATCAATTTGTTGTATTCATAATAATTAATTTAATTTATCATATAAACTGTAATATAATCATTTAATTGTTTATGTACATAAATATTGAGGAACAATCACACCTACGTACTACTTAATACCATGAAATTAAATTAATTAGCTCAAATGAGATAGGCCAAAGCAGGAAATATCCTGCTCAAAATCTGGAGCAGCCCTACTGGGGAAGTGGCTACATCGACTTTACAGAAGATCACAGCTAAATAATACTGCTTTCAACGCTACTTTCTCACAATATTCATTTTGTATGCTGTGTGGTTACGTTAGTTAGAATATCCAATATATATATAGAAACATTCCTTCTTCCCGTGGGTGTCGTAAGAGACGACTAAGGAATAACACAGTTCCACTACCACCTTGGAACTTAAAAAGCCGACCGATGGCGGGATAACCATCCCGTAACCCACTGTACCGAACGATCGATAGTTTTAGTAAAAAAGGCACAGGTATGGGAATTTTAGAGCCCGTGGATGTTAATTCATCACTTCATCATCACTTCATCCTAATCACATAGGCATCCACAAGTAAGTTGGTGCATTGTGTTATGTAAATGCACTATGCTATAAGTTTTGCACATTTTGCATAAAAGGAAGATAATAGTTATGTAATACATTCATATTCATAATGCGTTTGATATCCAGTTTATATATCAGGTGATTAGAAATAAACACTTACATTCTTATAGATATTTTCTCTGCGTATCTCAACAAATTAAGCAATAAATTATATTAAAATATGTTTAATTGACGTTTAATAATATAAGTTATTCTTAGACAAGACTTGTTGTACTCTAGAATATTAAACATTAAATGACTTTTACATCTCTCATGTTCGGTAAGTAGGTTCTTATTACCTCCAAATGGGGCTTGTAGGTGACTAATTAGCGCTCTAAGATAATAATGTAGCTAGAAAAGCCCTAGGGCGGTAAGTAATTTAAAAAAAAACACTTTCTTTCAAAAAGTTCGCGCACAACTAACCATCATACTGGCAATAGACATAATGCATTCAGCCCAATGACCAAAGAGTTCGCTTTGCTATTTAGCCTTGTCTTCGTGTGAGTATAATAGTCATTAATTTTAAATATCGAACGACAAAGCTCAATTTCGATCTTGAAAAAAAAATTAAAAAGTTCTTTACTTGATTCTTTTTGATGAAAAAAGGCGGGAATAGAAAACATTCACTTTAAATATTGTTTGTTTTTGGTACTTTTTTATAATTACGTGCTAATTAGGGAAAAACATGAGTTCTTCAAGTGATGAAGGTATAAGCTGCACTCTTGATTCAATGAAAATGGAAGCTGAAGCAGCAATTAACAATATTTTATTCTTGTAATGCCGGTTTTTTTCTACTTACCTCACAATATCGAGATGTAAAGCAAAATAGTTAGCTCGGGTGTAAGCATCAATTGCACCCTCGTAATAAATATCTCGGGCTGCAATTGATGCCTTACAGCCCTTGGCTACTAATCTACTATTAAAATCCAGCTTAACATGCCGAAAAATTATAAATTGGATTTTTATTTTATTTTATTCATTTTATTGATATTTGATTACTATATCTACATATACAAAATTCTCATGTTTTTGTTATTGACGGTGTTGGTGTACAGTTTAATGTTATACAAAATAATGTGAAACAACTCAATAAATAGACATAGATACATATATAGGTTTGTTTTTAACCGACTTTCAAAAAAGGAGGACGATCTCAATTCAACTGTATTTTTTTTTATTTTTTTTTGGGTGGACCGATTTCGACAAAAAAAAATTTAATCGAAAGGTGTGTGTCATTCGGTCCCATTTAAATTTATTTGAGATCTAACAACTACTTTTAAAGTTATATCTAATAATGCGTTTTTACTTGACGCTTTTTTCGTCGAGCTACGTTGTATTATACCGCATAACTTTCTACTGGATGTACCGATTTTGATAATTCTTTTTTTTTTTTGTTGGAAAGGAGATATCCCTAGTTTGATACTATGATAAGGAAACCAGGATCTGATGATGGAATCCTAGAGAAATCGAGGGAAACTTTCGAAAATCCGCAATAACTTTTTACTGGGTGTTTCGATTTTGATAATTTTTAATTTAATCGAAAGCTGATGTTTATCATGTGGTAACATATAAATTTTATCGAGATCTGATAACTACTTTTTGAGTAATCTTTGATAACACGTAGTTATTTAACTATTTTTTCGTCGATCTACGTTGTATTACTTGTTTTTTTTCCATTTGCGAGCAAATACAATTATCATTATAGAACATTACCTTAACAATGTAAATATGATCATATCAAATAACATTTTATGTAAATCTTTAGATGAAATACAAATATCATATACAATTTATTTTCTTTTTCGAGTTGTGATCGTACCTATTACTGACATAAAAAATCCTTGGGAATAAAACAAGATTAGAGAGATCACTTATAGAAACAATATAAATAATAAATATCTACACGTAATAACTTATCATTGTATATACGTTTAAAAAACAAAAGCTAATTTCGTACCGACCGAAGAATGTTTATAACATAACAAAAAAATTCCATCACGATAGGTCGCTGTAAAACTAGTTCAAAAAAAGATTGCGGTCTAAATTTCGTCGTTGTTAACCGTCTAAGCAGAGTCATGACCACCTATTTGCCACTTTTTCACAGTCCCTATCACATAACGACCTTTCTTTCTCATTAACCTTTTCGTCTCAGTGTTCCATCGTTTATAAAACTTTATGGGAGCAAAAATTTTAACGATCTATATTTTCTCGTGACATGTAATGCGATATAAACAGAATACGTATATCGATAGTAGATGATCGCTATATGGAAATCTGTCAGAGCTTTTTAAGTTCTTTTTTTCCATTAGAGTGGCAAACAATCATACGGATTCAACGGTTATAGTAAGCTACCCGACTAGAAAAAAGGTCAGGCTCAACCAGATCATGTATCTGGACTGGATCAGGATAGAATGAGGCATGCCAGATTCGGCAAGCTCTATCAGGGCCAGGTCTGGTCCAGACAAGGATAGCCTGATGTAAAATATAATCAAGTATGGTAAGGCATACTGGATCAGGACCCGATCCGGTCCAGATGAGGATAGCCTGAAAGAAATTACGCGAACTGAGCCTGAATCATGCTATTAATGTTTTATAAGCGCACTTAGTATAATATATACAGTTATCAGGACAGTCTAGCAGGGAGTCCATTTCTACACAGTGGAGCAGTCGTAAGTAATAGGAAATAGTTAATTAGTAGTTAATTATTAGAAGTTAATAAATAAAATATAATTTATAATAATAAATTAATAACATAAAAATAAATAAAAATAATTAATATTTAAAGTAAAAACATAAATAAATAATACATTGGAAAAAATAAACAGGAATAAATATCATAATAATTATGTTAAGTAACATATAGTATCAATTCGCATTTTTTTTTTTTGTTAAACAATTTTTTCAAGAATATACATTCGTGTTTTTTAAAAAGACCGGATCGAACCGGCTGATCAGGATGAGATGAGGTTTCCTGATCGGGTCCAGATCATCTCATCCTGATCAGGTCCAGACAAATCATCTGCGTTACATGCTTTATCTAGTCCTGATCAGGCATGCCTGGTCCGGTCCTTCTAAGGAAGACGAAAAAATTTCTATTCAGGTATGAGTGCCTGCAAAAACGGTTGCATCACAAAATTCACAAACTCGATGCATATTCAACCCCTGAACCTACCAGGAGCTACTGTTATCGCCACGATATACAATTTTTATTGATGCAGAGTACAGCAGGAAATATTGTACTCAAAATTTGAAAAATAAAGTAAACTGACTGGGAAGTACTGAGTAAGATCTCCTAGGAAGGGTCGACGCTAGGGTAGCAACCCTATGTATAACCTAACCTGTGTATGTGTAATATAAAAAAAAGTAAACAATATCATTTGAGAGCAGTTGTTGAAGACAGTAATAAATACGTTCATAAAAGGAAGCCGATAGACATACTGGCGATTATGTTTTTTATGTTTATTGTTTTTGAAGAATCAGAAAATGTGAAAATTACTTAAAATATTTTATAGTTATGTTGCGTTATGTATAGTGATAATAACGCTCTCAAAGCGATATATTTGTGTCTGTAATAAACAGATATAATTATGAAGCATTTATTTTAATACAATATTGTTTTTTACACACACACACACACACACACATATATATATATATATATATATATATATATATATATATATATAATATGCTTTATTTGACACAGTTTGGTTATCAGCTCTTGGTAAGTAATATCTCGCAGTAAGATCGTTTTACCCAGATAGGATAAAGTACACACTTTTAGGCACTTAATACTGCAAATATATCATCGTCGTAAAACGAGTACAGGTTTTTAAAAGGTATAAAAATTTTGAAGGCTCTATTTCAAAACACAATTTGTCCACTAATGACGTCGTAATAATACTTTTGTGAAACTGTATTTTTTTAAATGTGTTTTAATAATAATTAAAAAAATTTATTTTAAAATATTATAAAGTACAGAATGACATTTTTGTTTGTGTTCATATTCACATTTGCGTGACCACAGTTACTACAAAAGGTGTCTTAAAATCGGCCATAACAGGTTCGATTCCTACTCAGAGCAGGTTAGATTACTTGTACTAATAGTTGTTTTTGAAATTTTGACCTTTTTATTTTAAAGTAATTATAAACTATTACATGTTTAATACAAATTATATATTTATCAAAAATTATCCATATTGTTTTTAATTTTTAGAAGAAATCAAAATGGGTGAATACCCATAAAAGTGAAATTTCTAGTTTAAACCCGTCAATCCATTTGTGAGTTCCAATGGTGATTGATTATTCGATGCGTTTTCAGACCTTCATCATTTTTAATGCGAATTTCAAGAAAAAGAAAGGACTCTTAATTCATATGTTCCGATTTCTTCGAGTAGCAAAAATTTAATTGTCACTGTAATTCGGAAAGTTACAATTCCAAGATCGGTAAATAGTTAAAAATAGTAGATGATTTTGAACACGAACAACAAAAATAAAAACATCGCAAATTAATCTAAAAGTTCGTAAAAAAATCAAATCACCTTCGACCCCACTCCGTTAACATGACAATCAACACGACATGCAAAGTTATCCTGTTAATGTAACAATAAAAGAGAACTAGATCAAACAGTAGCAAGAACTCAAAAGAAAATAAGGCAAAAAATTTCGAGATGATAATTTTTTTTTTTAATAATTTTGTAGTGCCAAACAATAACATATTATATTGTAAGTGAAATAATATCAGAATTGCGTAGTAATATCAAAATATTGCTCGTTATATTATAAAAAAAAAAAACTAGCTGACTCGGCAAACGTTGTCTTGCCGCTAAACGCTATTTAAAGATAAGGGTTGGTGGTAGAAGGGTGAAAATTTAGGGTTGTATGTATTTTTCAACGCCAAATCATAATAAAATAAAAAATAAATAATTTATCTAAAAATAAAAAATAAAAATAGGGGTGGACTACCCTTAACATTTAGGGGGATGAAAAATAGATGTTGTTCGATTCTCAGACCTACCCAATATGCACACAAAATTTCATGAGAACCGGCTAAGCCGTTTCGGAGGAGTTTACCTACAAACACCGCGACACGAGAATTTTATATATTAGATTACATTTTGTAGCAATATAACTTATACATATATATTGAATGGGGGGTACATTAAATTATACAATTGAAAAGTTTGTTTAAACGAATGAAACATCAGCTTCTCAGAATAATACATAGTTTGGTTTTGAGACTAACCTATGTGTGTAATATTTTAATTTAATTTTATTTTATTAAATAAATATTAGATTTGAATAAATGTAGAATTAAATTATAATTTTAATTATTTCTTTTTCGATTTATGTTTCGGTTTCGGTTTTGATGCCGTTTCCTTTCGATTCTGATTCTGATTGACGTTTAAGTGAGGAAGAGAGTTGAGTGAGTTATTGTGTTAGTTGTATCATGTTAAATTTATTATATATTATAAGTGTACCTATAAAAATAAATAAATAAAAATGAATTGCCGAAATATGTATATGCTAAATGAAAAAATATAGATATATAAAATATTACGTCTTTTATATAACGTTAATTTCTGTATCTATCTAGTTCAGACATTTCATGAGTGTTAGTATTGATATCACCTAAGGAATTAGTATTTCCTGTGTTTATCTTTCCGATATATGAAACTTGAACATTTATAATGCAATTTATCTTAGTGTAATAAATACATAAATGATTATATAATAACGTTCTCGACAAAACTGTTTTTAACATTTAAATGAATATTTGTGTTGATGAATTATTTGTGTCAACTACAAAATTTCTATAACATTCTAGGTGCGTGAGTAAGAATAAATAGATTGTGAATAATGAACATTAAAAATGTATACGTTACTTTTCTAATCGTACATGTGAAATGTAGACATTGATATAATTATATGTCTATTTTAAACACACTAAAACACATGTATGTATATTTAATTATTTATATTTTTATGTTTAATTAATTATTTATATATTTATGTAAATTTATTTATATAAGAATTTATTACAAGTTAAAATGCCAGTCAAGGCCAACAAGACGGCTTATGTAGCCCACGCTGCCATAACTTTATATAGGAAAACTTTGCGCAGGGTAAATTATTTCACACTTAAAACTAACAGTTAAAACAAACAAGTTCACAGTTAAAACAAGTACCCGAGTAGAAATTTTTTCGTCTTCCTTAGAAGGACCGGACCAGGCATGCCTGATCAGGACTAGATAAAGTATGTAACGCAGATGATTGGTCTGGACCTGATCAGGATGAGGTGAGATTTCTTGATCGGGTCCAGTTAAGGAAATCTCATCTAATCCTGATCAGCTGGTTCGGTCCGATCCTTTTAAAAAATACGAATGTATATTCTTGAAAAAAATGTTTAACAAAAAAAAAGCAAATTGATATTATAAGTATGTTACTTAACATAATTATTATGATATTTATTTCCGTTTATTTTTTCTAATGTATTATTTATTTATGTTTTTACTTTAAATATTAATTATTTTTATTTATTTTTATGTTGTTAATTAGATATTATTATTAATTAACTTTTATTAATTAATTTCTAATAATTAACTACTAATTAACTATTTCCTATTACTTACGACTGCTCCACTGTGAAGAAATGGACTCCCTGCTAGACTGTCCTGATAACTGTATATATGTTGCAGTCAGAACTCTTAACCAGTCAAAAGTACTATTGACTAGCGAAATCAGTCAAAAGTACTTATAACTGGACAAGTTGGTCAAAAGTGGTCTTGACTGAAAATTATTGGTTATTAGTACTTTTGACTGAAAATTCGCGGTTAAAAATACTTTTGACTGACGCTCTCCGTCAAAAGTAGTTTTAACTGCAAAAAAGCGTCAGTCAAAAGCACTATTAACTCGTTAGATGTGAATAAATTTAGTCAAATGATCCTGATAAACCATAATAAATTTATGCCCGCAATCTTCTTGCGACTGCATGTCAATCAGATCGACTTGGCAGCGGCTGTTCATTTCAGTGTGCAGGATCGGTTTCTAAACCTGACCCATCCTTTTCTTGCTTTTCTTCCTTAGGCATACTTCGCACATTGATAAATATATAATAATCATTTCTTTTGTAACATTAGCGTACTTTTTTGCCGTTTCATTCTTAAGTCTATCGCGACCCTATAGAAATATGAGCAGCATCAATAATGTCGTAGATTTCCTCAGCCAGCAAAAATATTTGACAGGTTCTGTGTTTGTAACTAATTTTTTTATACCACAAACTTCAATGTGTTAAAGCGTTGTAGTCTACTGTACTGTAATGGTGTTTCCTTTTCATTAAATTTCGCGTCTTCCACATCCATTGCCAACTTTTCAAATTTTTCTTTTGTCATCACATTGAAATGACTATCTTTCATATCTTCCATCGCTAAATTTTTTTGCAAAAAGCCTTCTTTCTTTTCGTAGTCACTCATTTTTGTTCTAATATCAGCACGTTCTCCACTAATAATGAGTAATATAAAAGTTTATATGTGCGTTTGTCGTTATTTTTATCGACCACCTTAACTTTTTAAGAGTTTTGACTGATACAACCAGTCAAAACCACTTTTGACGGAATCATTTAGTCGAAAGTACTTTTAACTAGCTCCATTGGGCAAAAGTACTTTTAACTATTATTTTAGTCAAAAGTATTATTGACTAAAGCAAGCGGTCAAAAATACTTCTGACTGATTTTGCTAGTCAATAGTGCTTTTGACTGGTTAAGAGTTTTGACTGCAACATATATACTAAGTACGCCTAAAAACATTAATAGCGCGATTCAGCTTCATTTCGCGTAATTTCTTTCAGGCTATCCTGATCTAGACCGGACCGGGTCTTGATCCAGTATGCCTTGCCATACTTGATTATATTTTACATCAGCCTGTCCTTATCTGGACCGTACCGGGTCCTGATCCAGTATGCCTTACCATACTTGATTATATGTTACATCAGGCTATCCTTGTCTGGACCAGATCTGGTACTGATAGAGCTTGCCGGATCTGGCATGCCTTATTTTATCCTGATCTGGTCCAGATACATGATCTGGTTGTGCCTGATCTTTTTTCTAGTCGGGTAGTATTTAACAGTTTCAGTTCAGCAATTCGTCAACGATCTTTCCTTATCATGTGACACAAAGTTCACTGGCAGATAGCTGATGTAATAAGGAGTAGCTTAGGTTACTTTTATTCTAGAAATAACAATAACTTTTTTGTTAAATTTCGTGCGGACGAAGTCGCGGGCACAGCTAGTATATGTATTCATTATATTATTCATCTTTCTCGATCCTCCTAAATCTTGAAATAGTTAAAGTTTGATAGCCGAGGTCACAGTCGACGTACCTTTGATCTATTGGATATTGCTTTATCAAAGACACTTTTGATTTGTTGACTTTACTTACTTACTACAGTTTGGTTCTAGGCGTCCCTGTGGTTTTAATACTTGCCTAATATTAATATTTGACATTGCTCTTATCTCATAAGTATAAGATATCTCGTACCGTTTTCCTGAAATAATCTCATTGAGATGACAGACATGTAACATTACTAATATACCTAAAGATCGTTGTTACGTTGTTTATTTTAAAGACGCTTTCTCTTGTTTTAATCCACAAATAGAGCACATTAGCTTATGATATAAAAACTATTTGATGCCTTTAATATGTTTGATTGAAAAAAGATATTAAAGTATGATATATATATATATATCATACTTTAATACCGACAGTGTAAATATATATATTTACATTGTCGTTTTTTTGAAGGTTTTGAACCCATATGAATAATTCTTATAATACACATAAATTACAACTTCACTTTCAAACAATAAAACTACTCTGTTTACTCGTAATACTATTTGACACCCTGGATGTATAGTACGTATATATAAATTAAACATGAATATTGGACATTACATACTCGAAACTTATAATAACGCTTATAATTATACGAAGTGAATTTATAAAAGATTTATAAAAAGCAAATTATCCCCGAAGAACTTCAGAAAGTATTGCCATTACTTTCAAAGAAATAAATAAGTTTCAAACATAATAATTCAGCTTAATATGAGAAAAATTCTAACGTAACGTTTTATTACATGAAATTTCTATTTAGGTAACTTTTCTTTTTGAAGAAACTTTGACAGTTTTAGCTAAAATGAGATTTATAAAAAAACTCACACAACTGATATTTTCATAGCTGTTTTGTTGATTGTGTTAAAAAAAATATAGTTTAAAGTTGTACGCTAATACATTTTGTAAATGACCTAGAACTGACCTAGACTTCTTACCCCATGAAAGCTTAAGCTTTTTAGTATTAAGGTTTAAACCTTAATTTACCAAACTAAACTGAGAGTTGGTGAAAATATATGGCTTAGAAATATTCATGAGACACACAGATTGTACTTATAACTATGTTTTCATTAACTTAACATACGCTAGCCTGGATTTGACTTTGGGACCGACACCTATTGATTAACGTGCTCTATCCAGTAGGCATCCTTGGCTTGAATCTTCAAGTACATATTTTATAATGCATACTTATTTATGAATTTTTCATAATGTATATTTTATATTGATTCACAATAAACTAACAAGAAATATTACGAATCAAACATTACAAATCCAGAGACATAGTATTTTTTATAGAAAACGTACGCTTGAACAAAGCTTAGACAGATAGTGAAGTACAATGGACGGATTTATGGCTAATTAGCCATTTCTTCCAGACAACCCAGAATGAATTATTTATATTATTATTATTATTATTATTTAGCCAGCTTATGTTCATTTTTTTTTCAAATATATACACATGTATAATAACGATTATTTGTATAGTTTAAAGGCATATTTTTATCAACAGTTTAGGTATATTTTATACTTATATAGGTATATTTTATACTTTAGTGTTAATTTACACAGTGCACTGATAAATTGTTAATTGTTTTGCTGCACTGTTTATCACATAAATTGTCTTTAATTTTTTTTTGTAAATTAATAAAATAAATGTAAATGTAAATAAATATGTTCTTTTTACCCCAATTCTTTTTCAGTTAAAGCTGTTCAACTTTGGAACGCTCTACCTCCTCCTATAAAACAAGCTCAATCCCTGTCTTGCTTCAAAAATACCTCAAGGCGGACTATTTGTCACTTCATTATCATCATCACATCAGCCTATTGCAGTCCACTACTGAACATAGGCCTCCACAAGTTCGCGCCAAAAATGGCGTGAGCTCATGTGTTTAGCCCATAGTCACCACGCTGGGCAGGCGGGTTGGTGACCGCAAGGGCAGGCTTTGTCGCACCAAAGACGCTGCTGCCCGTCTTCGGCCTGTTTATTTCAAAGCCAGCAGTTGGATGGTTATTCCGCCATCGGTCGGCCCGTCAAGTTTCAACGTGGTTGTATTCTATTCTTTTGTCCATATTATATGTATTTCATTTACAAGTATAGTTTTTATGCGTATGTTGAGTATGTTTAGTTATATTATATATATATATATATATATATATATATATGTTTATATGTATGTATTATACTGTATTTTTATGTCTATTAATTTGTACTCGATAATTAATATCGTCCTAGGTGACACTAATCGTCACTTCTCTGTGTACACTTACCTACCGCTTTCACTACGCTGTGTATACGCTGTCTATATGCCCAAAGGTTGTCTGGAGATCGCTCTTCTAGCGATAAGACCGCCTTTGTACACTCTGTTTTATTTGTAATATGTTGTTGTTGTGTAAAATAAAGAGTATTAATATTAAATATGAATTTTTAAATACAAATTTTCCAAATCTTACTTGATTAAATCTTATATGATTTATTGTAAACAGTTTTATATTTTTTTAACCAATAATAATTATAATTGTGAAAAAACTGACATCAAATATGAATTATTAATACTAATTCGAGAACTAAGTAACTCGTCAGATCTCGCTCAATTCGAAAGCTGGTTATCACGTGGTTAACTTAAGTGGTTCCACCTGTGCCTGTGAATACCAAAGGACCATCAAAATTGCTACACACAATAAAAGTGTATAAGATAATAAATACAATCGAATTGACAACCTCCTTTTTTTGAAGTTGTTTTAAAATCAATATTTATTTCTGTTTCGCTAGGTTATGTTAAACATACTCTTAATAAAACAGAGGCATTTCTTTGACATGCCATGCACCAAAGGACCTTATCCCTTAAATTCCGCTGACATTTCAAAGAAAAACCTTTGGAAAAAAATTATTAAGATACCTTTTGAATCTATAATAAGATACTTGAAATTACAGAGTATAAAATTAAAGAGTTCCAACGAAAAAAAAAAACATCAAAATATAATAATTTACAAATTAAAAGAAATAGTCATTCATAAAGTGTGTAGGTATGTTTGGCGCTATGAGTTAGATCTTTAAAATATGTAAAATATTGTAATATATACATCTCATATATACTTTCCATGAATTTTTTATGTAAAATTTACTTAAATTTTAATTTAAACAGTCAAACTTCAAACTCAATAACAGTAGTTAACAAGTCAAATAAGAAGGACATCAGAATTCTTATGAAACCTTGACATACTCCGGCTACTAGAGAACCTATTAATAAAGTTCCTTGAGAACCTATTAATAAGTTGTTCAAAATGAGCTTACTTTTTTCTGTAGCAATTTTGAAACAAAAAACCTAGAGATAAATGAAAAGGTTAAACTTCGGTAAAATTATTTATTTATTTTAACAATATAAACAGAAATTTAGATTTTATTAATTAACGTATATTTAAATTTGATAATATTCCCAGAATAGACTAGATGTTTGTACAAAAAAAAACTTTTCTTTTTTCAAGATTTCCTATTCGCCAGTGATTTTCTAAACGAGATTTCTGTATGAATAAAAATGAATTCCCGAGACGTATGTATGCGCATAACTTCCGAAAGGAAACACCAAATTGGATAATTATTTTTTATTATGTTCGTTATTGCCAGTCTTGTATAAAAGAAAATTGAAAAAAATATCGATACATTTAGAAAATAAATATGGCTGTACAAAGTTCGCCGGGTTGGCTCCTAAATTTAAATTTGAAAGAAAAACGCGTATTATTAATTATTAATATAAATATTTGACAATCGTTCTGATGTAATAATGCATGTAATCATCTAAACAGTTCAAATGTTTAATTTTCGCTTGGGGTCGATATTAATATTTGCATAAATATTTAATTCAGGTCTGGTTGTGTTAGTAAGAAGGTCCCATATAACCATTCATCAAGTATGTAAACCTTAAAAAGCTAATACTATTTATTGCATCTGTAACAAATTAGCATAAGTAACCTCGGCCCGATGAATATTGGATGTGCAAATATGAGTTTTCATAAAAAAATTCAAAGTCAAGATTAGTTAATTTAAAAATGTTATACCTATATACTGATTGTATCGGGGAGCGGAGTTTCGTTATAGCCTTCACCCAGAAACCCTCAATTCAATCAATCAATGAAACCCGTAAAAAATAAATACAATTTTTTAATCCTGCTCAATACTGCTATACGAAATAACAGGCTACTGAATAATTTAAATACTGATGTGTATATTTGTGAACGTATGTCTTTTTGTATTGATGGCTTAATAAATTGAAATCTTGAATATCTATCTAATAGAATTCAATACGTATCAATAAACAGAACGAAATCTTCTGGATTCGTGTTTAAAATGGGCGTTCCACAGGTGTCGATTCTCTAGGTCTTATTTGTCTATTTTATTTTACGGATATTTGTGATATAGTGCCATTTGCAGATAACACATCGCTTATATTTAAAGTTGATACGAAAAAGTTAACAATGATGACGTGAACAGCTGTTTATCTATATATATATAGATAAGCAATCTACACACATATATATATATATATATAGGGTCAGGAGCCGACATTATATAAAAAAAAACTCAGATTACATTACACTAATTTATAGTCAGTCATATATATATATATACACAAGATTGGTTTTAAAAAAAACAACTTGGTTTTTAACGCCAAAAAAACCAAGTGCGTTATGTTTTTATTGCCTAATGTTAAGCATCCAAATTATAACTATGAAATAAATAACGAGAGGGTTATTGTTAATGATACTACAGTTTTCTCAGGGCTACATTTGGACTCAAAACTTCAGTGGAATTCCCATTTGTCATCCTTGAATAGTAGACTCAGCTCAGCAGCATTCGCAGTTAGAAAAGTACGACAGCTGACCGATGTTGCTACTGCACGTTTAATATATTTTAGCTATTTTCTAGTGTCATGTCTTGCGGCCTGTTACTGTGGGGTAGTTAGTTAGTTAGTTGCGGGCTCGATTTTCCGTATTTAGAGTCAAAGCTGGTCCGTTATGCGTAATTACTGGGATAATGCTACAGACATTGAGACTGAATTTATTTTGCAAAAAAGGGTTATTCGCGGCATTTACGACCTTGAAGCTCGAGTCTGAGAGTATGGGATGTTTTTCAAAAGGTACACATATTAACAATTGCTTCGCAATATATTTATAACAATATTATGTATATTCATCAGAATATTCATTGTTTTGAAATAAATAGTAATAATCGCAGTGTAAACACGAGAAGGAATAACAAAATGTAACTCCAAGTTTCCGACTAAGCAAAGTGAACGTCTTCTTTCTGGGTTATTGTATTCGCATGTATAATAAAATCCCACAAACAATTTTGGAATTGTCTCAACATAAATTTAAAATTTTTATTAAAAAAAATTGATAGACAAATCTTATTATTCGGTGCAGGATTGCATAATTAATAAAGATAGGTGGAATTAATGATGCTGTATTTCATGTAAGATTACAATATATTACTAATTTTGTACTTAAGCACAGTTTATATAATATTTTCAAAAGAGTAACTGCGGAGTTTCTTGCCGATTCTTCTCTACAGAATCTTAATCCGAATCAGTGGTAGCTTTACTTTTACAAAAATAATATCAATTAAAATCAATTTAAAATTTTAAGTTCTAAAGGGACGATTCGAAAGTGCTCTTGGGGTCTATTTGTTTTTGTTTTTGATTTTGAATAGATAACAAGGTGAATTTTAACAACGTCTCAAAATTAAGTATAGACGTAAAGCGGAAAATTTAAAATTGCTCAGATAAACCTCTTTGAATAAAGTAATTTTAAATTTGAATTTGAATTAGTCTGGTGAACGCCGGCAATGAAAATCTTGAGGAAATCTGTATGCGGAAACATCTGAGAAACTTAAACATTTCGTTGAAGAATAAAGGCGGATTAAGTTTGTATTCGTCTTTATGGAAAAAAAGATTTTACCATCCTTTGAACATATAAAGAATGCTAGTTATAGACTGACGACAGTTTGGGCATAGTTGTGACGACAATTACTTTATCTCTGACTATCAGAAGAAGAAGAAGAAGAAGAAATATATTTTATTGTGCATAAAAGTTAAAGTACATAGGTATCTTAAAAAAATAAAAACTTACAAAACAATAATATGCACAAAGGCAGTTTTATCGCTAGGTAAGCGATTTCTTCCAGACAACCTTCGGGTAGAGGAGATTTTAAAACAAAACAGAGTAGGGTCATCAGAAAGGCAAAACAAAGTGAATCCTACAATCTAATAATATAATAATAATATATATAAATAATAAACATATAAATAAGTTAATAAATACATACCCATTACATTATGTTTTATCGTAATAATAAATACACAAATAAATATTTACATATTACATTATTTATATTATCAGATTCGATCCCCATATTTACGTTTGAGTTTAAAACCTTAAATAATATATACTTAACTAGACTCGAATATAGATATTTATAAAAAATTGTTGTGTAATATTGTTCAAAGAAATAATCCTTCGTCTTGAATGTTTTATAAACAATATTCTATCCAACCTAACTTGATGTAATAATTTATTTATGGCAAAAATAACTACGATTTCAAAAAATTTATTTCTATTAGGGTTACTTTTTCACAAAACGATTTATTAAAATCCGTTTTAAGTCATTGTCAGTATTTGAGAAATCTAATTAATCTCGCTCAGGATTGATATTTGTACTAATCATTCTTTCTGGATTAGTCTATCCTTGTGAGTCTCCCCACCGTACCTCGGAGAGCACGTTAAGCTGTCGGTGCTTATGTCATCATAAACACCTGATAGCGATCATTACACATAGTATGGAATGCATCCACCAACCTGCAGTGGAGCAACATGGAAAATTAAGCTCAAATACTGCTCCTACATGGAGAGAGACCCCTGTGCCAAACTGTGGGATGTAAAGGCTGAATTGAGAATCGTCTGTTATTATTATTTATATACATTTATTTTAAATACGAGTTCAAGAAGAACAGTTTCAGCAAAACAATCTTTGAATTTAAGAAAGTTTTTTTTATATATTAAATCTTAGAATAAGAACTATTGGTCTTGTTTTTTTTTCTTCAATAGCATTGTATGGCATGGTTAATGTTGATTGTCTTACGAGTTGGGTACTAATAATAAAACGCTGCGGTGCTCGTGTCATAACCCATATAGGTAATATCAGTAAAGGTAATTTAATTATAGCCCATCAAACAAAAACAAAGAATGTCATTGAGTCAAATTAAAACATTTTTTTTTTATATAAAATATAACTATAAATATAAAATAAATAGTTTTTGGCTTCCTCCAGGTAGCGTTTACGGTTTCTCGTTATTTTTTACACCAGAACAATAACTAATAGTCACAACAATATAAGTACTACTACACAAAAAATCCTAGAAGACTTACGTTAAGACTGATTTAGTACTACTTACCCCAAATTACCCATGATGCATACAGCTACACTGATATGTGCGTGTATTTATGGGGGCTTAGAAAAATGATATCATAGTAACTGTCACTCAGCAACACGAAATATAAGCATCAAAAGGATTTCGTATAAAGCACCTTTAAATTTTTCGATAACAAAGCAAACAAAGCTTACAAAGACGTTAAAGGAAGTATACGAGGATTAACAGGAGCTTTTTCTTTTATGGTGTTTTCTTGAATGTGTAAGAATGGTGTTTTTGAAGAACAGTCGTTTTACATTAATGTAATATTCATAAAAAAAATTTGGTAGTTACTTATTCCAATGTTATCAAAACGTTTGTTTTGTTTCAAAACTCAATACGAATCGTAAATATGTAAAAATATTTCCATTTCCCATTTCTTGTAAATAAATTTTAATTATTGAAATAAAAGATTAATATTTCTTAAGAAAAAGCCGCTTGATAAATGAAAAAAAACGTTTGACCTTTGCCTCTGGCAATTTGTCACAACCAAACGATTAATCAAAGACGTTTTAAATCAACTGATTAAACGTAATTTATAGGCTAAATCTACTTTCAATGGTACCAATTTGTTTCCTTAATTTGACATTGAAAATTTTGCCAACTATTCATTAGTCTTGATTACAATTAATGAAATGTCAGTTTGGCCCTGTTTTCATACAATATAGGAGGGTAATGCACTCTACATTTCATCTAATGGTAAATAATTACGACACACATTTGACTCCCGTAATACTAGGAGCATCTCGGACCCTACTCCCGCTGTCAACTATCCCGCTTTCTAAGAAGTGTTCAGGTTACCTTACTCACCACATTAAGACATTATTTGAGACCAGCATTGATTGGCTACGATCTTATACCTCCCAGTCAAAGATCTCCATATTAATATTGTCTCGGTAACTCCAGATTATTTGACAACTAGCACCCGCCCCGGCTTAGCACGAGTATTTAACATACATTTCAAAATTAAAAATTATAATTTCACTCAACGAAAACCCTTCTTTTTGCGTCAGGTTACTAAGAAAATAAAATTATTAAGAGACAGCTTGTAACCCAATGACGCCTAAATCGCATAAAGCTAGCCGAGCAGGATGAGCGGTGACCACTCAACTTATTTCTAATAAGTACGTACATTTTTAAACTCGTGACATCTCTCGAATGGAATGTCCGAATTCAATAATTCAAAAAGTTATAATAATGTATTGAAGCAATCATGAATATGAAGTAATTTATTTTGATGAGGATTAATACCAATATACAAATAAAGAGCCTTTTCATGCTGTTACGACACTTTTTGTACATAATTATGTGTTCTGCAAAGTCGTAGTAGGTACATTATTATGTTCTATCATCGATAGTTTTCGCAGCGCTGGCGATGTGAAAAATATACACCTTGGGTTACATTGTTGGAGTTTTAGTAACGATACCTAATTTTTTTGAAAGTATAATCAAATATAATCAAACAAACAAACAATCAAATCTTCCCTTTTTTTACCCGACTGCCAAGGAAGGGTTATGTTTTTCGCGCGTATCTTGTATGTATGTATGTAATATTCTTTACTACCTCATATTTCCAGAACCACTGAACGGATTTACATAATTGAGGTATCGTTAGGTTCGTCTTAGCTGCCCAAGTGTTCTTAGATAGGTGACATTAAAAAAAATCAAACATGGCGGATGCGCGAAGCCATTGTAGTTAATGAAAAAAAAAATTCTCGAATACTACAATATGGGTATCAAATTGAAGGGCACAATACAAGGATTTTAAAAAGGTATATCATGATTATTATTACCGTAATACTAATAAAGAAATACAATATTAAAGTTTAAAAAATGTGGACTTTGCTCTTTCTCACGCCTATGCCATGCCAAACTCGCCTCCTAGGCGACGATCAACTTCGGGGTGTATGTAGCCTTTCTAATAAAATACAATGGTTAAAAAAAAACATACAACTAAAATTACAAATAAAAATTAATAGATATCACACCAAATTACAATTACATTAATAAAATCAATAACAAATACATAATACCAAATACAAACAAATAATTTTAATAATAATTTCATTATATTAAAACGAATAGTTGTTGACTTAAGCAGTCACCTATTTGCTAAAGGTCAGGCTTACGTTGCTTTGAGCAGAGTGAGATCTTTCTCCGGGCTTGCTATCAGTTCTCTTGACCCTAAAAAATTACTTAATCAACCACATGATGTAAACTGTTTTAATGAATTGAACCGATTACGTAATTTGTCTGACTAAAAAGACATAAATAAAATAATAATTAAAAAAAAAAAAAACAAAAAACCCGCCTGCGTGAAGATCAACTAATAGAAAATCAACTGAAAAAGCTGGAACAAGATAAAAATTCAATATGCACACAAAGTCAGCGAAATAAATAGAAACAGTATCAAACATTTTGTGCTGTGCATTTAAAATATATTAATACGGTAGTCCTTCGAAACTTTATGCAAAGTCGTAGATAATATGCAGTCGGAGGCATGAAATATATTGTAAAAACAATCAAATCTTTCCTTTTTACAATATTAGTTAGTATAGATAACTTTTATATGTAACTAGCTGTACCTTGCGTGCGTTGCTACGCTTTTTTTTTACGCTTTTTGGTTGTTACAACTCAGAAACCTTTGTGGGCTCATGCACAACACTTGGCTGAAGATCACGACATGATCGCGCTTAGTATACGATTCTATCAAGGACATAAAGACAAACATTCATTTTATATATACATAAAATGTATTAAATGGAACGAACTGTAATTCGTATAATTTCAATATTTTGAAACGAAATATAAGCAAGTAAAGTAAAGAAAAAACAAACAAAAAGCAGTTTAACTGTTGATATTTTTATCAAAAAATAAGTGACATAATATGGAAAACTTCATAAACAGACAAAATTACATGTACATACATATATATGTATATATAATTGTACAATAAGTCCGCGTGGAGTGGCAAGAATTTTAGCAATGTTACTAACAATAAATCTATGGCTCGCAATTTCGTTGCTCTGAGCAATAAATGAACTTACCCTTCTGTCACCAATAGTGGCTATAAGACTCAGAATTTATTCTTTCAGTACATTTTAGTGCTTCAAGGTCAAATGTATCGATTTTGTAAAAATGTGATTTTAGATTTGCAGCGAAATAAATGTTTTGTTCATTGTTTATTATGTATAATATTGTTATGTACTCGTACAATAGATAGTATATAAATTGAGATATGACGTACGTCACTACGTATTAAGTTATACATAATAATCTGTATTTAAATTAATATTTTGTCGATATAAATAGTTTCTACCGTAAAGCATTTGGCCTGGCTTATCCAAAGCTATCATATCTGCAAAGATGACGATTTAGCGATTGCAATTAAATAGTAATAGTTAATACTAGCTGTGCCTGCGACTTAGTCCGCGTGGAATTTAAAAAAAAAATTATTGTTCAGTTCGCAGAGTAAAAAAAACTTAAATAAAGGTAGCTTAAGTTACTCTTTATTAAATCAGCTATCTGCCAGTGTAAGTCCCGTCAAAATCGGTCCAGCCGTTTCAGAGATTAGCCGGAACAAACAGACAGACAGACAGAGATAAAAATTGAAAAAAAAATGTCATTTTGGTATATGTACCGTGTATGCATCCGTACACATTTAGTAAAAAGCGCTTGTTTTAATATTACGAACAGACACTCTACTTTTATTTATTTGTATGGGTATAGATTATTCTGTTGATGTAAATTGAAATCGATTTTTTATTGTATACAATTATAAAATATTAATAGTCAATGAGCTTCTCGGTAAGATTTTTTTTGAAGTGTAACGAAATTAAATATAAATCTTAGATTTGGTTTCATTATTTTGATTATGTTTATTTCGAATTTATTTTAGTCGTTTCATACCAAAACCGTTTGTCTTTCTTAGTTGTTATAGTTATCTGCCAAGTTGGCCTCAAGCTACTACCTACTTTTATTAATTTGCAGACTACCTTTCCTCTTTATATAACATTAGTCTAAATATATAGTCTTTGAAGTTTCGCGAAATACCGCTTTACCTCATTGCCGCAGAGTCCTCATTAATGTTTATTTACCGACCCCGTTCTGAAATTGTCTACTGTTGTCTAGGGTATCAAGAAAATGTTCATGATGCTAAATTAGTCTTTTGTTTGTAATACAAAGTAAGAATACAAGAGTAAATAGCACGAAATTACATCTAAAATACCTTGTAATATTTATTCAACGCTGCTTTTATTACTTCAAATAAGAACTAAGTGATGCCAACGAAAACGAACGTGTTCATAGTTATTTACTGGGTGCGATTTTGGTGATTCTTTTTTTAAAGAAAAGCTGGTGATTGTCATTTGGTGTCATTAAAATTTGATCAAGATCTGACAAGTGATTTTTGAGCTATTCCTAATAAAGCGTATTTTGTTTAATGTTTTATGGACTACTTAAATATATACTTCGCGCTAAGAAAATTAAAAAGATTACTGCCCTCAACGATGCCTTAATGATAATAATAAATTGATGCCACTTTAATGACTTCCTTAGAAAAAGTAGAAAAATTAACTTTTAACGAAAATTCCTAAATTAAACAAATTGTTTTCACATTTGGAGAAGGTGACATTTGTCGAAGAAAAATCTCTTTTTGCCGTCCCGCATTTTAAATTACGACACTTTTAAGAATAATTCAAATCACAAGTTTTAGTGTGGTAAAAGAAAACTAGATAGAAATGTAGATGGTATGGTGAACCGATAACAGTATGTTCAAGAACTAAATAAATCAATAAAAAAATAAAAGGTCTGTTCTAAACCGACCAATGCTCGAATCCTTGGCGCAAAATCACTACCAGGATTTTACCCTTTTTAAAATAAAAAAATCCAAAAACCAGAAATAATGCCGTCTAAAAACCTTAAGTATATTTTAGATACCGTAAGTTTTCGTATCATTATTAATGTACCGTTGGGGGTTGTGATTTGAGCACAGATGTCCTTTCCGAAAGAAGGTTGGTAATTTCACACTTCACGATCGTTATAAGCTTCTTATTACTATAAGCATTATCTACTGCTTTGATGCACCTGAGGAAATAAAATTTACTTCATATTTTGAATAACGTCTTGAAAGTTTGAATGCGCCTATTTGACAGCTGTTAGAAAAAGTTATTTATACTGTGGTAGTAATATAATTTGTTAAATATATTATTTGTATGTCCGACAAAATTTTCATTTTACTTACGTCAAAATTAACAAACTTTCTCACATACAGTTCATATTTAAGTAAAGGGAAATGAGTTGTTAAAATATCCTATTCCAATATGCTAACCTAATTATAACTCACATAAAGGGTTCGGGCGCAACTATTTATATTGGGTTCAATAGTTTAAACTTCCGCACAATTTATATCTGCCTTATGATATTTTATAGATAGAGATATGTATGTAAATATGCTGACGATAAAATTATATATCATAATACAACATTTACTTATAAATAAAATAGCAAAAACATTTCCTATACTAGACCGCTCAAATAAATAGAAATGTATTTAAGAAGTACAATTTATAAAACAGTATTTTATTATTTATGCTAATATGATGAATGATAAAACAATAAATTAAGAAAGTTATTTACGACTAAAAGGAGAATGATACGATTCCATACATTCTTGGGCCAAAATGTAATGAAATGAAAATGGTATCAATTAATGCATTTAGGCTTATTGCTTCCTCGCTGAAAATTATCTATATTTTGGCTATCTGAGAGTGGAGTTATTAAACTTTTTGTAAAAGTGAGGTTATGTTACAATGTCTATAAAAACCCGATCACTAAGTTCTTGTAGCATTAATATCTGTTATATTTAGTGAAGACTGTTTGAAAACTCACTACGAATATTGATATACACTTGAAACCATAAATAAATATCAGGAAAGGGCTCAGAATGCATCGGAAAACAGTAAACACGAAACGAGTGACGGACACAGTATTATTGTTAGTCAGCTTTCAAAGCTGTCATTAAAAATATGATTTATTTTAAATCGATATGAAATCGATAATCATTTTGGTTTATCAGATATTAATTGATATTGTCCATATTAATGTAACTTTATTTAAATGCACTTTATTGTTTACAGCTTTAATTGTGCATCTAAATATCTTGAATTAATTAACTAGTGCAAACCTTTTTTTTTTTGAATTCTGTAATCGATTATAGTTGAATCGATACCCAAATAATTTGATGAAAACTATCTTTCTCAATTTTCTCCGCTTCTAGATTCAGAATTGAGCTGATATTTTATATTTTTAAATAAAAAAATATGACCAATTTTTTAAACAATATCTCTACTCATTACATTTTGGCCCAAAAGTCCCATTCTCCTTTAATTATTTCACAGTATTTAGGACAAAGATATAAAAATCTTTCCTAAGGGATAATGAAAATTAATAAAAGCAAGTTCAAGAAATCCAATCCACAATTTAATACAAGAACAAGTAATAAATGCCCTTAAATAAACTTAATTGGGATAAGTTCAGACCTAGACAAAATAATCAACAGACAAACAAACTGCTGCTCTTACGCACATACACACATTAACAAAACTACACATTTACTTACCCTTATACCAATAGAACGTAATTAATATAAATAATGACTATATTTTAGCTTAATAGAAACCAAAAATTAATACAGAAGTGCTTCGTAATTTCAAGTGTCTTAGTGCAAATCAAGCATATCAGTTAGGCAGTCAGTTCAGCCTATCGTAGTCCAGTGCTGGACATGGCCTTGCCAAGTTCGCGCCAAATATCTAGGTTTCCCTCCGCTTTCACCATACTTTCACGACACCTCCTATCTTCCTTAGATCGTTAAGAAGCTAGGCCAAATTCTGGGCGACCTAATTGAGATACGGTATAAACTTGGACAAAACGAAAGTTACTTTTAGCACCCAAGACCGGTATGACTTGGTTGGTAGATGGTCCTCTTCTCGAAGTTGTTCAGCATTATTCTAACTAGGCCATACAATTCGACCACATCGAAAGAATTTCGACAAGGAAGACGAAAGGAGGATACGGTTGGGCTAGGCGGCGTATAGGTAGGCGGTAGGCTACATCAAGTATTCACTTCGGAGGTAAGCGAGCAATACGTGCTGCCTTTTTTAACAAACGGTACCGAGACGTGGACACTGACGAAGAGATTAGTTCACATGCTTAAAATTACTCAACGTGCAATGGAACGGGCTATGTTTGGAGTCTCTCTCAAAGATAGGATTAGAAATCTATTCGCGACAAAACAATAGTAAAAATCAAGCATATGAATCAGTAATTTAAGTTAGAATGAAGAAGAACTTAGTACATTCTATCCATACAAATCGTTATATATTTGAATAAAGAATAATCATTATAATAGGTAATATTACTAATTTCCCTCGTGTTTAATAGCTAAGCTAATTACAGTAATTTTGAAACGGGTGCTCCAACTCTAAATGACAGATATCTGGTTGCCATAAACCTTATGTCTTCAGAAACTCAATTTACTACAACAATTTTCGCACTTAGACTTTACAATCGACATCAGAAATTTGTGAAAGTGATTAATACTGACGACTTTAAATTAATTATATACCTAAATACACAAATAGTACAAGACAGTATTTTTATTCAGTTACTGCTGTATTCTTATAAGATTTAATGCATTATCTCGTATACGATAATAATATTTGCAACAACAGGCGTCCTTATTTTAAAATATTCCAGAGTTTCTAATCAAATGGCGTTGAAAACATCCCTAACATTGACAGCGTGCTTCAAACTCGAAGGAAGCGAACATTAAGAAGGTGTTTATACTTAAGGTGTTTATACTTGAGGTGTCTTGTGTTTATATCTTCGTTGTATATCGAGGGGTAAGTAAAGACCTAATGTTATCAAAAACCTGATAATAACTGTAACTGTTAATGGTGAAAATAAATCTCCACCCTTCTACTTTACCATAGTGTACACATATATACAGTTGTAGGCCTTTGGCAGGCGGTTACAATTCACTTTTCAAGCAATAGTATATACATAAACTTAAATTTACACACTTATAATATCTAATTTTTCAGCACAAATCACCAGTCTAATATTTTTTTTTATATATATATAAAGTTATGTCCACAGGCTTATAGTGCCCGTGCTTTTGTTCCTTTTTTTAAAGTCGGTTAAAAAACGGAAAAATAATCGATTGGAGACATGGGTTTTGAACAGTGGTCTTCTCGGTCGATCCCGACCGGCTGATTTCCCACCTGAGCTATGACAACTATATTGACAATTGCGAATTTATCTTCGCATTCTAACGATATTGTAGCCCTTTTTTTCATTGCCTAAAAACAGGGATAAAACGACATTTTCTAAAAATGAATCTTAGCTATATCGATTTATCGCCCCCGAAATACCCTGCATACTAAATTTTATGAAAATCGTTGGAACCGTTTCAGAGATTCAGATTTTATAGGTATATATATATATACAATAATTGTTCGTTTAATAGTATTAGATAAATTAGGCGGTGCGTTCATACTTCGGTCATATGTCATTAGACTGGCTCTTACGCTAGCGAGCGTGGGTTTTCCGGTCAGGGCAAACATATGTATTGGCTATCGGCCGAACCCAATATTCAATCTAAAGATAGAGATAGGTAGTTATCATCGACTGCTAATAACTAACTATCTATCCTTTGTAGTTGTCCCAATAATTCGCATAGGGGACTACTATCTCCAGTTAGCTGTAGATAGACCGGCTACCCGAGCTCTTCCTTACATTCCAGTATACACAGCGTCACAGACGGCCTCAGTTATGTTACACAGATGTTTTGTAGTATTTAAATTTGTCATACAAATTTTATTCATATTAAAGTAATCTTGTTTTATAAAAATATGGACAAATTAATTTTTACACAGACTTTTTAATTTATAATAAATGATATTATTTTAATATGGAATCCATGGTAAATCTAGTAACGGAACGTTTTAACACGACACGAAAAGACGCTACGACGCCATTACGCTTTATTAAATCGTCGTTTCGTTTGAATTTGTATAAGTTTTTTACAAATCAAAATTCAAATTATACAAATCATTGCAAATTAGGTATAAGTACAATCATTCACCAAATTGTTTGTTTTATTCACAAGATGAGTACAGTAAGTATTATTTCACAATAAACTTATTATTTTTATTCAATTAATTGTTGCAAAAGTGCAATATCACTTGAACTGCTACTTGAACTTGAGTCTGCCATTATTTTTCACTCAAAATTAATTTTATTTTAAACAAAGAAAATACTTTTTCAATTAATAAATCTTAGTTATCCCCCGAAAACTATAGATCGGATATTGTTGTTACTAAAGATAACCAACGTTACTGACAGATAGAACTCCATTATTATTGGGACGCTTACACTGTCATTTTCATACGAACTGTTATCTCTGGTAAGCTATCCTCCCTCTCGTCGATAGACAGCTTTGAAGGATAAGATTGCCTATCGTCGACAAGTTTATTGGGTCAGTAAAATGAATGATAGATAGATATTTCTGTCTCTAGTAGGACATAACCAGAGATAGATTGAATATTGGGTTCGACCGTATACAGATCTTTGTCACGATCTGGGCGTTTGTGCTTGTGTTTTGTATGTATTTTAGGACACTCATCAGGTGAAGAACATAGGAAAATTTTTTAGTGGTAGCCGTTAAAAAAAATACAGTCGTTTTCGCAGAGTCCACTTAAATAATTTGCTTCGCCCAACACTGTGATTTCCTAATCTAAAGCATGACTCCAAAACTTTATTTAAACTAATTTTCTTTATTCATCATTACAGCCTATACAGTCCACTGCTGGACATAGGCCTCCACAAGTTTACGTCACAAATAACGTGAACTCATGTGTTTTGCCCATAGTCACCACGCTGGGCAGGCGGGTTGGTGACCGCAGTACTGGCTTTGTCGCACCGAAGACGCTGCTGCCCGTCTTCGGCCTGTGTATTTCAAAGCCAGCAGTTGGATGGTTATCCCGCCACCGGTCGGCTTGTTAAGTTCCAAGGTGGTAGCGGAACCGTGTAATCCCTTAGTCGCCTCTTACGACACCCACGGGAAGAGAGGGGGTGGCTAAATTCTTTAGTGAGAACTTGAAAAAGCAACGATCCTAATTCACATTTTATCTGTGACCTTTTGGGCCATAAAGGTCCAGGATAGGTATTCTATTCATTACACCATTTTATCCCTTATCTATATCTATACAAATAAAAAATTGGAGTTCTCTTTGTAATATTAAAATAACCGCTTTTTACTGAACGTATGTGGATGTATATACGGTACATATACGAAAATAACACGGGAAGAGAGGGAGTGGCTATATTCTTTGATGCCGTAGCTACACAGCATATTCAGCATACTCACTCACACAAATCACGAAATTAGCTCCAAACAAACAATAAAACTATTTTTATTTTTGTATATAATATCATATCATACTCCTAAATGAAAATCAGGCTTAAAAACTGTTCGTTGACTATAATTACAGAACTGTATCCACTAGTTCGTTCTAAAATCACTATCAAGTACATTCTAGCTCTCAGAATTCAATGAAGCTGCTATTTTGTGAATATAATCTGTGTCAGAATATATGAACCCTTCAAAAATAATTTTATAAGAAAAAACAGATTCTCATATTACACAAAATTACCATCGAAGACGTGCTAGGATGCTAGGCTCTTCCAATTTATATGCAAAAATATTTATTATTAGGTATGAATAAATTGGTAAATATACGAACAGCAGTGTCTACGCTGAGTTTGAATAATAGATTTTAGTTTGGAATAGAACACAAGCACCTATATAACACGGTTATAACTGTGGTATACTACGCAGCTACAATCTAATATCACATTAATTGAAAAATTGTGCCAAAACTTAAAGTAGATAGTTGGCATCTATTTTATTAAATTACTTGGCAAAGAGTATCCGCTTTAAATTTTGTAATATTTATACACTACCAGTGTTCCAATGCATACATATAGTTGTAGATTAGTAAATTTAAGACTTCTAAAACGGTGTATTGGCAGCAATTTAAAAAACAGTAACTCTTGAATTTCATGTCAGAAGAATTCACATTCATGATCGAATTCACATTAACTAATATTACTCTACAAGAACGATTTAAAAGTGCTTTTAAAATCGTTTTGAATAAAGTACATTTTGATTTGATTCGAATTTGGTCCGATTTTGCAGAGACTGATCAAAAAGCTATTATTTCCTAGTTTAAATAGACCTAAAAGTTAGTAAATTTTTAATGTGTAAGCATGTAGTAGTAAAATTTAAATTCAAAAATCGAGTAACTAAAAGTAAAAGTAAATAAACTCGAAGAACGACTACTCAAATCAAATCAGATCAAAAAAGTTTTAATGGATTTTCTATCAGTATCAATATTTTTTGCATATAATTTTTTGTAGTAAAACTTCTATACGCACGCTTGACTTGGGGAGTAAGCTGGTGAATGCGCGACGAGATCGTTACGAAAAGTGTGATCGGGAGCAGATAACGGAAGTTGGGAGGGAGATAAATTCATTTTACTTAAAAATTAAATTTGAGCTTTACTCTCTCAATTCTAAATTCTTTTCATTTTAAATCTGTGCTCTCAATTAGATCAATACCAAATATAAATAAATAAATATAACATAATACGATTCACAGCACCTTAATGGTTATGTTATAGGTAACAGCCGGCTGGCATAGTTAAATATTTTTTGATAAATATAAAATAGAAATAATATAATTATATAAATATATAAATAAAAATATTACACCGAGACTCAGGTGTCAATCGAACCCACAACCCGCGGAGCGGAAAGCAGGGCCACTACAAACTGCGGCAACGGGCTAGTCGTTGCCACTATCACTTGTATCTATAATAAGAATTTCAGATGAATAATAAAGAAAAGCTACATAAAATAGGTTAAAAAGGTTTTCAATAGAAAAGGCTAAGTTGTAAAATTATATAGTGCCTATTTCGACATGAAGCCGACATACGGTCTAGGACTGCCTACCCGGGCGTCCTGGATATCACTCGTAAATGAGTTCCCCTGTGATACCAAAAAAAAAATCGTGTCTATTTCGGCAATTAAACTAATTCTGCAACTGTATTTTGTCCACTAATAACTTTGAAAATTATAGTTTTTGTTAAAATTGGATCAACTGGAATTACATATCTAATTAACCAGTTTATAATTACCTGTGCTGTGAAATTTAAATGCTGTATATTATGGTGAAATTATTTAATGTGTTATTGATTGATAATCTCATACTAATTTGTGTTGTTCATATTTATGTTGCCGTAATAATGTTTATTTATTTATTAATTAATTAATCAATTTATTTATTTATTTATTTATTAAGATATATATAAGAATATAAAATACAAATACTAATAATAAGATGCTACATAAACTAATTCGAGTTTTACAGGACTATTATATAGTAAATAGTATTTGAGGATTTTTACATCAAGAACTGCTAACACAAACATTATTGGTGACAGGAGAACTGATGCATTTTTCCTGGAGGATCAGGACCACCGCTGGTACCGTATCCTTTCTAAGGAATAACACATATTGGTGGTAATCGCAGAAAATCTATTTAATAAATTTTATAGTTTTTCGCGAGCCGAAATACAGACAGACAGACGTGGTGTGGGACTTTGTTTTATAACATCTAAAGACTAAGCAAAAACAGTGTTATAAAAGTCAACGTGAGTAAATAATTAAAACTTTCAATTTTGTTCCAAATTAACAAATTATTCAAAAAAAAAAAGCCAAAACAATAGAACACAAACATAAAGAATATTGATAGGAAAATGCATACTGTTAAAATTTATTCACCTTTAATCAAGCAAGAGGAGAGTCCGCATTTATTTAATCCTATAAAACGAACACTCGTCTAGTTTAGACGTGACATTTTTTACTTTTACAGAATTTAATTTACATTTTATTAAAATAAAATGTGCAAATGTTTTATTACGCTGATCTTTTTTATGCAATAAGGGTTTATCTGTTTATGCTGTGTGGTTACGGCATCAAATAATATAGCCACCCCCTCTCTTCCCGTGGGTATCGTAAGAGGCGACTAAGGTTTAACACAGTTCCGCTACCACCTTGGAACTTAAAAAGCCGACCGGTGGCGGGATAACAATCCAACTACTGGCTTTGAAATACACAGGCCGAAGACGTGCAGCAGCATCTTCGGTGCGACAAAGCCAGCCCTGTGGTCACCAACCCGCCTGCCCAACGTGGTGACTATGGGCAAAATACATGAGTTCACGCCATTTTTGGCGTGAACTTGTGGAGGCCTATGTCCAGTAGTGGACTGCGAAAGGCTGCTGTGATGAATGGTTTATTACTAACTAAACGTAGAGTGTACCTGATAGTAAGCGGTGACCAGCTTATGGACGCATGCAATACCAGCAGCATTCCATGTGCGTTGCCGACCCTATCCCACCTTATCCCGGAGACCTGGCTACCTCACTCACCACAGGAACACAACACTACTTGAAATCAGTATTAATTAGCTGTGAAATTAAGGTATTTCCCAAGTCGGGCTTTTCCACGGACTAAAAAACCTCTGGGGTGTTCCTTCGACACGCTTGGGCGGAATCACGGGGACACCGTTGAACTTCCGCGATAGTCGGGCTTCTCCAGATATTAAGCAGGATAGCCGCAACAGGTAACATGATCATAGTATTTTTACGATAAAACTAAATAATAACTTTAACAGGTAATATAAATTTATTTATATAGGCATTATTTTATACTTTTATTACAAAAGATATTTTTATATGTATGTATTTCAGCGCAACTATATGAAAGCGATTTATCCTTGGTTATCCTTGGTCCTAGTTCTGTACCATAGTGAGACATACATATTGCTTTTAACTATTCATTATTTCAGATTTACATACATTTAAAGACTGTCTGTCATTCACATTCTGTCTCAAGATAATTGTTTTAGCGTTATTTAAGCTTTAACTTTAAATGTATTTGTACCTACATTTATTTCTGTTTTTTTTTTTTGTAAATATTTCAGTACTGTTGAGACACATTCAAATATGTAGAAAAACATTCGAAAGGTTATAAAACAATTGTTTTTGATTAGATTATATGTGTTATTAACCTACAGTTGTTATTAAATAATTTTAATGCGTATGTTTCAAGGAACAATCTTACGCTGATTGTAAGTTGAAAGTAGAAATACTATAGAATACTACATACTTATCGTTAGATATTTTTATATTAATTAAAATAATTGATATTTTGTAACATTATTATTAAAATTAAATATTATTTTTAGCAACGTCATCTTAAACAATATTTTTAAATAACAAAACAAGTATTTTTTTATAATACATAACTTTGGGAAATAATCATTACATAACATTTTACGAGTTTAAATAATATTATAAATGTGAACGTAAGTTTGTTTGTTACGCTTTCACGCGAAAACTACTCAACCGATCATCATGAAACTTTGTACTCATTATTTTGGAGGTATTAGAAGTAACATAGGATACTTTTTATAAAAAAATATTCTATGCGAGCGAAGCCGCGGGTAAAAACTAGTAATAAATAAATATCTAGAACATTTACAAACGCTTGTCTGTTCTTTAGGTAAGCAACTTGTGTTATGGATAACAACCGCCTGATTATATATATTTTTTGTTTAATGATTAACACATACAAATAATAGTTATAAAATACTCGTCATTACATAGCAAAAATGTACAAATTTCCTTTTTTAATTCAACAAAATGAATAAATATTAAATACTTTATGTATACAAAGTTATTTTAGCGACAATTCAAAAGCACTTTTGGATCATTCTAGACAGAAATTTTGAAATCGATTACCTACGACTGAAAATATGTACTAGTTTCCTTATTATCTCCCTAGTGTATGTATTTGATGGCGGTTATGAGACACTTTTAGAGGTCTCCTGAGAGTGATCGCGTAACCGCGACCGGATGCGGAAAGTCCCATAATTTTCGCAGGGGATGATCGTACGTCGGACTGTTATTTTGAATCAAATGAGGCTGATAATTATATATATTAAGCTCGTAAACTAACCTCAGAACGACCTCAAGTCATGTGGTTATATTTAGAGGGCAAATACTACGGATTTGTCTTTGTGTTACTGTGGCTTATTACTTTCTGGGTTCTTATACACAGGAAATACTTGCTATATATTGACGGTAACGTAAACGTATTCATTTGATACTTTCTGTAGACATTCTAATTCAGATATCTAGTATTTTGTTTACATATTTATTTTATTTATTTTTCCTTGTACACCAAAATACAAATATCTAAAAAGAATCTACATTAAAAGCCTGAAAAAAGTACGAAGTACGAAGGCATTCTTATCACAGGAAATAGTAAATTTATACAGATAACCTTCAAGCATAGGACACGATACAAGTAGCAGTTAGAAAGTGTACAAATTTAAGAAAAAAAATGAGTATGCTTTAGACCACACGACTGAAGTAAAACTTACGAAACGTTAAAACGTTACGAAACTTTCTCTCTCTCTCTTTCTATCTTCACTAGATTCTATCTCCCTCTCAACTTCCGTTCGCCTTGCCCGATCGCACTATTTGAACAGGAGGAGATGAAAATAGTTTATGCAAAACGCATTTGTAACCAACTAGTTTACCCGTTCAAACGAGACTTCACTGTTACATGTTATAGAGTTACTACGACATTCATATTTGAATTTCATATAAAATAAAGTTAGAACATGCAACGATAAAAAATACGTTATGTCGTAGTTTCAAGCTCCGTTCCTTGAGTCAATAATTGTGCTTGTTCGCAAGCAAAAAACAATCGACATTAATACGATAAATATAATAAATAATTATAACGGATAAAACAAAAACTACTTGTCAGATTTTGCTCAATTTAAATGGTACCATATACAAGAATTAGCTTTTTTCAATAACTTTGATACAAATAATCATCAAAATCAGTACACTCAGTAACCCAACACATGTAAAAAAATACAATCGAATTATAAGTTCCTCCTTTTCTTTTTAATTGGCTAAAAATGATTGCCTTTGCTTACGAACCGTTCAATTTTATTACGACATATTGAAGAACGATTCGAGTTTATTTTACTATAGGTAAGTACATTAATAAGAGTAAAAGCTTTTCATATTTTTCAATATACATATATCAAACTAGCTGGTCCAGCGAACTTTGTACCAACGTATTTTTTTCCTAAATATATTAATTGTTTTCATCTTGTCGAGGTGTTAGTGACATCATTACAGATAAGTATTTTGTAGGTATAATGTATTTCATTGGAATTTTCTCCAATTATTTATACAGTATGTTTATAATTGGCATTAATTGTTAGCGATGATTGAAGCATGTCTGTACCTATGTACGTTTATTATGCCGACATTTTCCGTTATTTCTATTATATATATAAATATATTTCACAGCAAAGTTTTCCTTTGATCATGTTTTATTTTAAATTTAATCAAAATATACGAACCGCGCTGTTACGTCCTTGCCGCGATGAAATTTTAATTAGCTGCACTAAATATTTTTGGATATATTTATTTTATGTTTAATTTGACTAGCCCATTGCAACTGTTTAGATTACCCTGCTTCTTGTTCCAGGGGTTTGGGATCTATTCCCACTTCGAGTTCATTGATCTAACATTATATTATATTCTTTCAACTTTTCATCATATTGTTCTATTATGGCCTGTTGTATCTCAAGTAATTAACTACAATTTGAAGATTAGCATTTTCGATTAGGAATATCCCATAAATTAAATGGCACTCGTTGTTGAAAAATGCACCATAACGTTTTATCTGTTGAAAGCAACTAATGCAATAGGTCTTTTAACAACTGTGTCTTTTTGACTGATTTTTTTGTATATTCCTTAGAAATTTGATGTTGTATACCGATGTGATTTAAATGAATGCCTCTCGTTTTCCACTTTATGACATGATTATAGTTTTGGCTACAGTTTTGCATGGTGTGCTAATTTAGGTATCTGATAGTTTAGGATACGCAGGGTACACATATCCAGGATATGCGTGGTAACACGTCAATTTTTATACCATTTGTTTGGTCACAAAGGAAACAATACAAATATACATTTGTAAAATGTGTAAAACAATACTGCACATATACGAGTATAGTATATGGTCATAAAATTATTAAGTAGGTACTTATTATTTTACCTACATTGACAATTATAGTTGCTTCTATGTTATATTTAGTCCATAAACGTAATGTTGTTATTAGGGATTGCAATCCCACAAAGCACTCTATTTTAGGCGTATTACCTGCGGGATCTCACCCCTCCAAAACGCGATTCCACAAATTCGAAAGATAGTGCTAATTCTTTCGGGTAGTACAACAAGTAATTAAAATAAATTTTAGTAGAACCTACGAGTCACTGTAGTTGGAGATAAATAGGAGTATAAAAAACGATGTTTTCGGAAAACGCCGATTAACAATATTAATTTAAGAGTGCGGAACTGCGCGCGGGATATATCAATAATTTTTTCAACGCATTTCAATCACGCAGAATTTAATGAGATGCTGGATTTCAATCCGTAATTGTTATATGGATATTTTAAAAATGGAATATTCGATAAAATCGAATGTATTCAAACCAACAATTTTTTTTAAGGTAGAGCTCTGCAAAATATATTCTGTTGAAAATCTTGAGTAGCCCGTCTGAGAAAGTGTCTCGACTATACAGAATATCACAGCTAAATGTTACTGCGGTCGAGCAGTGCTTTGCTCCTACGGTGAGTAATGTGACCAGAGCTACTTGTGTTGGTCTGGTGTTACAGGCGCATGTTTACTAATCTAGTCGTATAAATTATTAAATCATAAGTTATGTTTGAAAAATACTTACCAAAAGATAGAAGCAGTAAATCACTGACAGCTAAACTAAACAAATAATAGTTGGTGGCAGTATGCAGCCCCGGATTCCTCACAATAACGACACATACACACACGTTGCCCACCACACCGGTCAGAAATATAACCACGAGTACTATACTAAGTGGCACTATTTCATTTAACGGCAACCTACGGGAACCCATCAACCACCATAGCATTTCCTCTTCACTACAATCGAAGTAGGTTAAATTGTTACATCTGATATAGAACTCTTCCGAAGTTTCGTTTACGCGAAGAAATGATTTTACATCCATATTTACAATTTTATATCAATTATGAAATGGCAACACTATTTTAAAAAAATCATACATCGAACTGCAAACTTCCTTAATTAAGAAAAAAAGTTTATTTGAAATTAATAAAAAACTCTTTACAAATAATTCACAACTTTAAATATATCATTATTAAAGAAAAAAGTTTTATATTTTTTAGTTAGTGAAATTGAAAAAAAATGACAGCTGAATTAAATGACAAGCTGAAAAGTTTCGAATCTTTCGTATTTCGAACGATTTTGCTCTGATCAAAGGACGTCCTATACGTACAGATTTCCCGCGCACACTGATATAGACTCAGTAGAAACAGCATCACAGGGATCGCAGATCAGCATTTCACCTCTTTTGATTTTATTTTACTGCGAAATTATTTTTGAATTGACTGTATTGATAGTAATGATGAATTTGTCGCAATGAATAAAATCAAGGAAAGACATAATTAATTGAGATATAAAACCTTTAATCAATTTAATATTTAATACATAGTTATATAACTGTGTATTTTAGTAAAATTGAGAATGTCACATAAACAAATTCCTTAAAAGAGGTTAAGACGCTAATGAGGGTTTTTTTTTTTTTAACGAATAAAACCTTTGTGATTGTGAGAAAAAACTGTTCAACAAGTCGCAGAAATTAGCCGATATACGTTAAGATTTTCCTAATTCGGTAATCTCAGTTCAGATTACAAAACAAGGTCTAACAAGCGGTTTCCCTAGTAAGTTTTTATGTTACGATGCGCGTCAAAATAACTTAAGGGTTATAAAAGGGAGATATTTAGAGAGTTTGATCAGTCCTAATAACGTCTACTATAATACAAAACTACTATACTACTAAATTAAAATTTAAAACGAATGATCTTGTTAAATTATTTTAGCCAACTGTACAACTCAGAGCTATAATGTATTATCATATAAGTACGTATTTATACTTTATTCTATATGGTACTGTTCGCACAAAAATCATTTAAATTTTATGAATTTAAATAAAACTATTACAATACTCGAAATTAAACAAAACGAGAACTAGATGCCAATATTGTAAAAATGAAAATTAATAAATAAAGTAGATAAACTTTTTGAATATGTACCTACTTAAAAGCTTACTTCCACTAAAATGTTTCACCATTTATGGTTCAAATTTAGTTTACAATAAGTCTAATTAGAATACCTCGTAGTTTTTGCTATATAATGATATAATAAACCTTATTAATGTGAAAAATTATTATCATAGTACAATTTTTGATATTAAATTACAAAAACCTCCTTTGAGTTTTGATAATTAAAACTAACAACATTAAAATTTAACCTTAACTGTTATACAGTAAAATAAAATTAGAAAGCTATAAATAAACATTAAAAAAAAATAAACTTGACAAATGAGACAAAAAAGCTGTACCTGAAAGTGTTTATTATACAAAATAAAAGGCATAACAAAGGTTACCTGTGTCCTTCCGTATTATCCTAAGGAAATATGGACATCATTCAAGAAGCATTTGCAAGTAAAATCAATAGAAAAGAACGCATAAAACGAAACCTATAGTAATAAATAATGCATATTTATCCAAAATATTCCAAGGCTATCTAACTCAAACTCAGTTTGGCCACAAAAAATAATTCCGAAATAAATCTTTCTTGAACTAAGGATTCTTAAGGAGTTTTATTTTATTTTTTCATCTTGTGGACTTTAACGATGATTTCTTTCATCTGCGAACATTAATCTGAATTATGTCCATTTGTCAAACGTCTCAAATAAAAAGTTTAAATTAATACTCTAAACCTTGAAATCATACTTGAAGAAAAACATTTTGCACTAACTTTTCATAACACTGAATTTATATGCATGAATTACCTGAATAGAATTAGGTATTAAGTTTTCTTAAAAAAGACAAGTTTTCCAGATACTTTTTCTTTTTTTCATACAATGATATATGGCTTGCGTTTGACCACTATTTCACCTGCTGACCACTATTATACCTGATATAACTATTCCCACGCGACTTAAAGATCCCCAGATATTAGTTTTTTTTTTTTTTTTTTTTTAACAAACAATCAATATCTTATTTACTTAGAAAAACTTTTGGAAATAATTCACAAAGATTAGTCAAATGATCTATTTTGATAAAAATTATCGGCGTTAATTTTTTTTATAAATTAATTATTTTTTGCATTGCAATATCATTTTATAGTAATAAAATACTGAGAAGCAACGTAATATGCTGAACAAAAGCAGCAGAAAGTATTTAATGAATAGAAAAATTCATCATGTGTTTTCAAATTCATCCAGTAGAATTTATTGAATTATTGCCACTCTTGTAAATGCAAACTAATTTCTTTTCAAATTTCGCTTACTCAATTAGTCTAATATAAGCACTTTGAAGAGCAATTTTCTCAGCTTCGTATCAATTAATTTCATTCCTGTTTCCGAGCTCACAATATCACAAGAAACGACCCGTCTCATGTGCTATTTTATTTTGTAACTCGTTTTTGCTTGCTATTTATTACCTGTGCGTAGAATTTGGAATTTGGTACATAGTAACATTGATAATTTCTTTTTAAATACTGTATGGATGCATGGAATGGAACGATCATTCAAATAAAATTGATTTAAGTATAGATAAAATGAAGTAAAACGTATATTTAATTTTAAGTACAAATTACTATTAATATTTTAGTGTTTTTTTTTTGCTGTACTATTTTCCTGATACTCTCTTATTATATAATTATTTATTAATAAAGTTTTTTCTGGAAAATATATAAATATATACACTATAAATGGTAACGCTCAATTGCATACTTATGGACATATATTAATTTATGCTAATTTTATAAATAGCACCTATGTTTTGATGTGTGCAATAAAATATTAACAAAGAAGTCAGAGCCCCAATTTCAAAACTAACCACATTTCTATTACTTTCACTTACGCATTGCATATATTAGTTATTTTTAAGTATATATTTTTATATATATTATGTTTATATATATTATTTATATTATGTTCAAACATCCACCACATTTTTATTGTGTTGTAATTTTTATGTAATGTGTTCAATTGTTGAACGCCTATAATAACGTTAGATACAGGAGAACAATTATGTGCAGATAAAGGCCAGAAGATGTTTCACAGTACATACGAGTATCGCAAATTCTCAGACCACGGTTAATATCTGTACTGAGAATAGATAGAATATACATATAACCACAATCAACTGTTCCTAAGATGCCTGACAATTAAATACCTGTGTTGATTGGATATCTGATTGGCTCATTAAAAGATTTATGTGAAATATCTAATATAGGTACATAACTACTGGTGACATCAGTCTAATATATAAACAAAAGCACTAACATTAGACCAATATTCAATATTAGACCTTTTTCTGGCCTGCACAATTTTGACTAAAGTCACATTTCCTATTCATAAATCTTACTTAATCCAAATCAGATGATTTGGTTTTACAAACAAATAATAATACCTACTAGTAATAAATCACTAACGAGGTTTGTTGCGATTGTTTCCTGAGATAATATAAAATGATGTTTTCATTGTATTTTAATAGCTTTTGTGAGCCTGATTACTTTGTTCAACTCGCCCCTTAACCAAAAGTTAGTTTTCGCACGGTTTGGTCAGAAATAATCAAAAGAAGTTTGTCTTTAAAATTTCAAGGAATAATTTGACATCAATTTTATTTTCAATGTTTTATCAATATAAACTAAACTGTTTTGTCAATAATACCTGGTAAAATTGACCTAATTTTTGAAGTTACAGCTTAACGTGACGTATGATAACCAACAATAGATGATTAAAAATGATGTATTCAAAAGAAAATTTATTCTCTACGTATACGACATTTGTCATATGTATATGTTTATTATATGTTAATATGTACACCTATATTAAGCAAAAAATGCTCCCTGAGCGAAAAATATTGTTCAGAGTACATTGTGTTTTGTGAACGATCCACATCACAAAATTCTCATTGACTTTTATAAAACCGCCTATCTCGTGTTGTGGCACACAAAAATACTACACTAAGTTTAATGGTACCCTATATTCGCCCTAACTGTACAAAATAATGTTTATATAAGCTCATAACTTCAAGCATTAGGTCGTAACCAAAATAGGAACCCATTTCATTCTAATATTACTTTATTTTGAAGTTTATTGTACAATTTTGTATAATGTAATATAAAATAATGTAATATGAAATAAAATATATACATTTTTATTTCATGCCTCCCGAAGCTTATTTTAATGCGCGGATGATTATTAGATTACAGAATACACATGTCTGTTTTCACATATCTTCCGACCAAATAGATCCGTCTATAACAGTTTCAAACTAATGCTTAGTTACTGATTGATTAAATAAAAATTATTAATTCAAAATTAACTAAAAAAGATGTCGGTCAGTCATTTCATCCTATTGCAGTCCACTGCTGGACGTAGGCCTCCCCAAGTTCGCGCCAGACATCGCGGTTTTCCGCAATCCTCATCCAGTCTACACCGGCAATCTTACGTAGATCGTCGGTCCAACGGGCCGGAGGACGTCCCACACTGCGTTTGCCAAGACGCGATCTCCATTCCGGGAAGCAGAACGGCCATCGGTCCTACGACAAAAATGACCAGCCCACTGCCACTTCAACTTCCTAATTCTGTGGGCTATGTCGGTTACTTTCGTTTTAAAAAAGATGAGTGGTACCTAATTGGATTTAGTCACGATTTATTACTTAAATGTCATTACATAACATAGTACTGGTGTAATATAATATAATGAATTTTTATAGTAAATAATGTTTGTGCTACGAGACATTCATCTTCGAAATTACTCTCAATATTCATATTTACTGAATGATGAAGTGCCTAGAATTTCGATACATCATCATTACATAGTATAAAACAAAGTCGCTTCCCGCGTCTGTATGCTTAGATCTTTAAAACTACGCAACGGATTTTAATGCGGTTATTTAGTAAATAGAGTGATTCCAGAGGAAGGCTTATATGTATATACATGCATAATATGGTAGAGGAACACTGTTAGTTTTTTCAAACGTGCGAAGCCGGGGCGGGTCGCTAGTTTGCTATAAGACAGAGACTTAAACTTCTTGACGTAGAGTATATTAGTAATATTACTTAAATATAATAAATTAGTCGAAGTTTTTTACCTTAATAAGGCTGTTTCTTATGTTATAATGGCTCTACAATAACACTACAAATTTAACATTATATACAAAAACTATTTCTAAAAGCTTTCGTTATCTAAATTTGGCCAATATCGATAAAAAAAAATGCCCTAAAAACTTTTTGTTTACAGTTTAGCTTGTTCAGTTCTCATTATCTTAGATATTTACTTGTCACTCTAAGACATAAAATTGAGTATTATCGTCGATTAATTATGGCCTACCATAATATTTAAGGCCCTTTTCACATAATGCTATCTAAGGGATATTTTTTTTATCAAACTATCAAACTATTTGTAGCATTGTATAATATGAGATATGATGGATCTCTCATATTTTCCAGGAATATATTCGCTCAGCTACACAATTGAGCAAAGATGCGTGATTTCCGCAACTATGAACAGGTGATCCGATAAAGAAGACAAGAAAAGGAACCACTGGTAAGAGGGGAATCATTAAATGTTAAGCAAAAAAGACGAACAGTTACTAATTTGACTAACCCGTTGGCGCAGTTTGTGGTGGCCCTGCTTTCTGTTCCACGGGTTGCGGGTTCGATTCCCGCCTGAGTCGGGGTGTAATATTTATATTTTATATTTATATATGTATTATTTCTATGAATATTTATAAAAAAAAATATATAGAATTAACAGTCGGCTGTTACCTGTAACACAAACATTAAGTTGCTTACCATAGGAACAGACGACCGTGTGTTATATGATATTTATTTATTTATTATTTTATTTATTTACTAATTAATGTTTATCCTTCTCCTACAAGGTGGAAAGAGGCCTATGCCCAGCAGTGGGCTGTTACAGGCTGAATCGTTTTTGCTTACATGTTTATTTTTACGGTTTCATCGGGATCAGGTTTTGTTACTATAAATATTAGATATATCTCATTGTACTTGGCGGAATATAGTGTAAGTTATGTTATTGAAATATTAATTAAAATTGAATATTGATTTTACCTTTTTAATCAATATTTTTTTTCGTTTTTTTTGGCGCGAACTAGTGGGGGCCTAAATCCAGCAGTGGACTGTAATAGACTGAAATGATGATGATGATGATAATGATGATTGGTTTTACTGCAATATACTGATGCTACTTAACATAGGAAACAAAAATCATGTTTTGTTATGGGTTGGGAAAACGACTTTAGTGATAATTTCTGTGCCTCCAATAAGTGATACAACTCGAACATCATCATCTTACAGGAGAACAAAAACAAGATTCCAAAAAATTCTTAAGGAAACACACAGGCCGAAGACTGGTAGCAGCGTCTTCGGTGCGAAAAAGCCAGCCAGCGAGTTCACGCAATTTTTAGCGCGAATATGTGGAGGCCTATGTCCAGCAGTGGACTGCGATAGGCTGAAGTGGTGGTGATGTTTATGATGATGATAAATTGTGCTATCACTGTATTAACTCGATTCGACTCTACTCGACTCTACTTGACTCGATTCTATGCAATTCTATTTGATTCTATTCAATTTTCTATTAGATTTTCTATTCGATTATACTCGATTCGACTCGATTCGACTCGATTCGACTCGATTCTACTCGATTCTACTCTACTCGACTCTACTATACTCTATTCTACTTGATCTACTCTACTCTTCTCTACTCTACTCTACTCGATCTACTCTACTCTACTCTTCTCTACTCAACTCTTCTCTACTCAGCTCGACTCTACTCGACTCGATTCTATTATATTCTATTCGATTTTATAAAATCCATCTTGAGCGTTAATCATACCCGCAACCGCCGGTATTTATGCCTATACGGCTCACGCATTACTTCACCACAGCGGTCAACAATACATGATATAAAATTACTAAACAAGTAATATTATGAGTTTAGCTCATGTTTTTCAGGGAAAAGGTTTAACAATGAAAGTCAGCCTATTTCGTTTATCTTAAACATTTAATTCAGTTTTTAATCTCGACAGCAACAATCAATTTCCTTCGTGACTTTCCCATCCTACGAAAAATAACGAATTCGTCCTCGCTTACAATTGAACGTCGTCAAACTTAAAATCAAACGTTATTGAATATGGGGGAACTTCCTAAAATATAATCATTGGACATGACTGATTTACATCAGTTCAACCAACAAATTTATAAAATAATTTTCGAAATTTACATCTTAAGAACTATAAGATCCGTGGTATGAAAAACATGGAGAGTGAAATAGTGTGAAATAGTGTGAAATAAAAACGCTGAGCGATGTAATAGAGTGAAACAGAAGCCCTTAGAAAGACGTTTTACCACGCAACGTCTCATGCGAGAAAGAGATAAAAAAATATACTATAGGTCGGTAAACAAGCATACTTCTCTATAAAGCAGCTGTATTAACAAAAGAGGAGGAAGAGGTAGTACAACACAACTCTATTGAGACAGGACATAGCAGGAACTACCTTACTCAAAATTTATCAGGAAAGAAATTTGGAGACTAGGGAAGCACCTCTATGTTACATAAAATCCCAACTAAATAACGCTATTCTCAAGTGTGAGGTAATCAGAGTTGCTGAGAGGCTCCTAGTCATTTTAAAAAAAGAGGTCTAATAACTATTATCCATCTTATCTTAACTATATTGTATATTGTTAAATGAACCTAAGAAATCAAGCTTGAACCCCAAAGTTTTAAGGGTTTTCATTACAGAGTTTAAAACCAATGTTCCAGCTTATACTGGAACGCTCATTACAGTGAAAGAAAATTAAATGAGCTCAAATTCGATTGTTGTTTCAATTTTATCGCTTTTAACCTTTCAAACAAATTTTCGGACGATTATCTTCAAATATAGCGGAAAATATTTATGGCAATGACGTCAACCAACCTAAAATTAAAGTGTCGTAGCATTTATAGTTAGCGACAATTTTTCTCTTACATTTTATAATAGAAAAATACCCAATATTAAATTTACTAAGCGGTATTTTTAGTCTTTGTCATGTGTAGTATCAATTACTATAAAAGTATTAGAAAATAGACTGAAATATTCTATAGATCTTAAGTTACATGATTGACTTGTGTCTATTAGTAACATTAAAGGCTACCCTCTTTGTTCATGGCATTTCAATTCAAGCTTTATTTTATCATTTCAACGTCCTATGATCTCTTTGTTAATGAAAAATATGATATAATTTTTTTATTTCATTAACGAAGCAGAGTCTCATATTCTGATATTTTATTGAAGTTAAATTATTATTAGAAGGCTGACTGACTTCTAATCCTTTCGTAATATTATAAAATTTTATTTTCACTCCTTATTTTATCTGTGACCTAGTTTTTCTTTATTTTTTCTTTTCTTTAGTGTTAATTATTCCATAGATAAAATGTTACAATTAAAAAAAAATTGTAATATTGTACACAGTGACAGCTCCCTATGATATAAGTACAGATATGTAGATCAATAGCTCGCCTGTAGCTTGATGTTGCGTGTATTTGACAAAGTTTGCTATGAAGTCAAATATTTAAATATGAACTGCAATGTTGCATAAAGTTATGTTGAGTTCGTGTCGCTTTGAACAAATAAACCGGGCGGTAAATATTAATTATAGAAAAATAGTAATGCATATGTATATGTATACTAAAGAAATTTAATAAGCATTAAAATTAATTTATGTTTCAATATTATAGACATTATATTAGACAGTAGTATAGACATCTCTGGCGTAGTGGTGCGTGTACCGTGTACACGCTCACACATCGATGATTGCGGGTTCGATTTCCGCTCGTACGGATATTTATATTGGTACAAATATTTCATTCGGTCTGGTTGTCTGTCCTTGTAGGTCTCCCCGCCGTACGTGTTAAACTTTTGATCCTGGTTGTTATCAGACACCTGACAGCGATCGTTGGTCATAATAGGAAATATACCGCATTGGAGCAGGGTGGCAGATAAAGCTCTGATGCTTCTCCTTCATGGGGAAAGAGGCCTATTCCCAGCAGTGGGATATTACAGGCTGAAGCGGATAAATTAAATATTATTTGAAGTCTTTTTAACCGACTTCCAAAAAAGGAGGAGGTTCTCAATTCGACTGTATTTTTTTTTTATGTATGTTACTTCAGAACTTTTAACTGGGTGGAGCGATTTCGACAAATATTCTTTTAATCGAAAGGTGGTGTGTGTCGATTGATCCCATTTAAATTTATTTGAGATCTAACAACTACTTTTTGAGTTATATCTAATAATGCGTTTTTACTTGACGCTTTTTTCGTCGACCTACGTTGTATTATACCGCATAACTTTCTACTGGATGTACCGATTTTGATAATTCTTTTTTCGTTGGAAAGGGGATATCCCTAGTTTGGTACCATGATAAGTAAACCAGGATCTGATGATGGGATCCTAGAGAAATCAACGGAAACTCTCGAAAATCCGTAATAACTTTTTACTGGGTGTACCGATTTTGATAATTCTTTTTTTGTTGGAAAGGGAATATCCCTAGTTTAATACAACGATAAGGAAACTAGGATCTGATGATGGGATCCTAGAGAAATCGAGGGAACTTCTTGAAAATCCGCAATAACTTTTTATTAGGTGTACCGATTTTAATGATTTTTAATTTAATCGAAAGCCGATGTTTATCATGTGGTCACATTTAAATTTCATCGAGATCTGATAACTACTTTTTGAGTAATCTTTGATAACGCGTAGTTACTTGACTATTTTTTCGTCGATCTACGTTGTATTACTCGTCGATGTAATTGAAGTCGGTTTTTTTTCGTTTGCGAGCAAACACAATTATTTCTAATACTAACAGAGTAAAGTTTGACGTCAAACGTTTTGGATATACGGATGGTGACATAATTGTGGTTGCGGTTTGTGGTTATCAAACGAAAAAAACCGACTTCAATTACATGGAAAAGTAATACAACGTAAGTACACGAAAAAATTAAAAAACGCACTAGTCGCCACTACGATTTTCGAAGGTTCCCGTCGATTTCTCTGGGGTGCCACCATTGAGAGTGGATAAAGAAGGTACAGCCTTCTTGAAGACGTGCAAATTTTGAAAATCATCAAAATTAATATTATGGCATTTACAACGTAGTTTCTATGCTCGATTATCCCCTTGTTCGTCCGCATGATGTCTGACAATAATTAGATTAACATTGTATTTGACATATATATATTTGTTTATAAAACATTATTACTCTAGTATTATAAAAAAATATTTCAATAGAGTAATAATTAATTTTATCGATAAAAACAGATTGTGATCAAGATTTTTAATAACTTTTTAGACCTAATTTTGGTTTAATTTACGACTTTAGACAAAGTTTTAATTGCTTCGAAACTATTCAATTATAAATGTATACATAAATAAGGAGCAACTATAGTGGACAAAATGTGAGTCGAATTTGTTAACGTAGTTTTCCACGAAAAGTTTTCGGTGAGGTAAAGTAGGTAAGTAGGAAATTTTCAGGAAGTCATTTTAATAATTAAATATATGCTTCACTTTCAACGGTTCCAGTAGGATATATATTGCCAATACAAATGTTTGTCATGAGCGAGGGCCAAGCCCGCGACTGCAAGCTCAGCAGCTAGTTCTGTGATAGTACTCGTGTGGTTCGCGAACGCCTCGTCAAATTACAAGTTTTATTCTATTTTTATCCTAAATGTGAAATTTTCATATGTCGCTTATTGCAGCAAATGCAATGGATGAACGGACAGCAATGAGGCTTGCCTGATACCTTAAATGATCTAACAATTGCAATGTTTAAGGGAAATCCTTTGATCTGCTGTTGTAGAAAATGTCATAGTAATGATGTTAATGACTTTTGATAACAGGATGTTTACTAATTTAATGACCTTGAAGATAATTAACTAGACGTGACATTTAATAAACATTTTAATTATTGTAAAATTAATTAATAAATTTTGTAAGTATATTAGGTATATATGAATAGTGTATAACTAATTTAATGATAATCTGTTGTTAATAATGTTAAATTTATTTTATTGTTTCTCATTATTATTTAATAGCCTTGCAGTTTTAATGTCCTTAAAATTATCGTGCCTCAAAATTTTATAAAAGATATTTGCCGAAATAACTAATTATTTTTCAGAGTTTATTTCCTTTTAATTCCTTCAGTAGTTAGATCTGTGTAACAATGAGGTAAAAAGGCTTGAAGATACAAGGCGAATACCTCGATTTCATTATCTAAGAAACAATACAGTTTTATATTAAGGGACTTTTATGCTTACTTTTACGTCAAGATTCTTTTTTATGACCGAAACCACAAAAATAAGCCACTTAATTTTATTATACTTTACCTACGAGTTATATAGAAACACACACTATTTTAATGTTTATTTTCACTGACAAGTTTACGACTATTTGACTCGTGGGATGATATCCTCATTACAATTTGCATTTCATTGCCTAATTAATTTTTGTAATTAGTATGAAATATGACAATTTTAAACAGTACATTCAAGAGTAACATAACTTTAATTATATCTACTAAATACAAGAATGTGAATCGTAGATTTTGAGGGTTTGAAACTATAAGTGAAGTTCCAAGGAAGATTGATAGATAGGTCTTAATTACTATTTGTATAGTTTTAAGGCAAAGAAGTCATCACGGTCACATGCGTGACCGATACTGTCGCGCCTCATTACAATGAAAAGGGTACCGCTGGGTTTTATTGGGTATTCTGGCATATTCTATCGTGCAAGCCCCACATACGTGTCGCTTAACAGCGGGATGCGTAAAGGAAGAAAAAGAAGGGGGTACCATTACAATACAATACAATACAAATATAATTTATTGTACAACCAAAAATAATACAAATAACATAAGAGAAAAAGAAACAAGCGAGAAATAATAATAATAATAATAACAAAAAAGGGCACAGCTGGATATATCCTGCTCAAAATCTGGATAAACTCGTCTGGGGAAATACCTCAACATCATAGAAGATCACAGCTAAATAATACTACTCTCAAGTAATGTTTTGTTTCTGTGGTGGTGTAGCTCGAGCTCCTGGGTAGAATAGAAAATGTTACAAGTGATGTAATATCTGTTTCTGAAGACAGCGCAAGGATCGGTGCTCGGCCCATTGCACTTCATAGCTGCGGGGTCGGCAACGCGTTTGCGATACTTCTAGTGTTGCAGGCATCCACAAGTTACGGTAATCGCTTACCATCAGGTAAGCCGCACGCATGTTTGCCGACTTAATCGTATAAAAAATAAGTTGGATAAGAAAGTAAAGTAAGTATAAAGTATACACCTGTTGCCTAGACACAGAAAACTAGATAACAGCTAACAGATTTTTGAATAATGAACAAAATAGGTACATTTGTTAATTCGTTCATTTGACCAAAGTTTTTTTTTTCTTTTTTTTATTTAAGTTGTAGTTATTTATATATGAGGTAGATAGGGATTTCACTTGTTTAGAATTACATTACCATTTCATTAAAATAAAAGGTGTAGATGCCGACCAAACTGGGTTTAATAATAAATATTTACATCTCTTTTGAAGTTACATTTTTCGAGTACGGCGAGAAGAGGACTCAGAATTCAATTTAAAACCGCTTTCTTGGTAAGCGTAACCGCAAAAGATTTCGAGGTAGTAATAAAATTAATATACGTATAAACTTATTTTCATATGTCTACTTATATTTAGATTTATGAGGTTCGAACCGGTACTTCGCGAAATCGTCTAAGAAAAAATTAATTTCGAAAATAAATCAATCTTAACAGGTAAATAATACAACCCCCTACTTCATTTAAATCCGTAGGTAACTAAATTTCGTATTTTATTAATATGAAATGAGTAATATTCAATATGTCATTTGTACATGTAAAATATTTGATATGTTTTGAAATATTATATATAAATAAATTTTATATATAAAATTAAATAATGTTCCAGAACTAACCGCTACGAATAAAAAATATTGCTAACGTGTAATTAAGGTGTCATGGTTTTTAAAATAAAAAATATAAATCCCATTGACGCAATTTTCACTGCGTTCTGGTCCAGGGGTTGTGGTTTCGATATTCGATAAACGTAGACTCTACCAATAGGGTTGCCAACTGTTGAAAGGACCAACCCGGGAGACTTTGGGGAAAGAAAAACTCAATTAATTTTTAAATTTATATTTATTTTGCTTTCTAGCAGCATCTAATATTTTACGGTTTTTCATTACAAAATCGTAAAAGTTTTTACATGTAAAATCGAAGTTTGTGAGTACTTGTAATTCTGTTTTTTTTAAAGAAATACTCATTCGGTTTCTTTCCTTGCTCCATGCTTGTTCCATTATGCTGAATATATATGGATGTGGATGGGTGGTGTATAATTTTTAGAAAAACCGGAAAAATTATTGTTCCCCGGGAGGTCGGGAGATTAACTATTATTTCCGGAGTCTCCCGGGCGATCCGGGAGGGTTGGGAACCCTATCTACCAATAATACAGGCATTCAGATGCCTACCTTAGAAAGAAACGACCGCGTGTGTATTTTAAAGGTTATTTATTTATTTAAAATTTTATTGTATAACTTATAACGCATGGCGAAGTTTTAAAATTAATTAAATGACATATTTAACTATTTTATAAATCTGTTTGAAACAACTTTCTCGATATTTTAGATACAAATAATATAAATAATATTTTTTAGTTATCATATTATGTATATATATATATATATATATATATATATATATATATATATATATATATATGTATATACTTAAGGTTTTTTTTAGTTTAATGTAATTTATCTGTTAAATATAGCTTAACTATTTATATTTATTAATAATTTAAATATTAATAATATAAAGCAAAAAAATAATAATAATATTAATGAAACATTTTGTATAAAATATAATCTAAATGGTTTATCGCTTGAGTTCAAAGTGAATATAGATATTTATGACAAAATAATACGAGAATAGTAATTAATTTCGTAAATTATATTACAATTTCGAAATAAAGTTATTTCATATTAAAATTAAATACAACTATAAATTTTTGTTTCATTTCCAAACAGTACGCCTACAATATTAAAATAATACCGCTTAAATTACAATTTTAAATTGTTTGTTTTTTACATTTTAAGTATAAATTTAGTGCGTATAAAAATGAATAATAATACAAGTATTCACAGTATATGATTTTATGATAAATTCTATGATCCACGAACCGTCGATTGAGTGGAAAGATTGATTAAAGATCAAATAAGAATTTGTGGACAGAAATATCGAAACCCTGCAATGTGTTGTGCTCCTGACGCCCTGTTAAATCACCATTTATTCAGTACTCATAAAATTTAAAATATTGTAAAAATAAAAGGAGCAAATAATTTTTAAGATAAAAATGTAATTTTGATCTCGATGAAAAAATCTATATATATACTTTTTTTGTTATGCAAGATATTGAAACGGCGGATAATCTTAAAACGGCCAAAAATTTAATTATCCTTCAAGAACCGAATGGAATTTCCATTATTATTTCGTATAATTATTCAGATCATTTGATAGAAGTATTCTCCTTGGCCTTTTGTGTTTATTTTTCATTTGAAAGTGATTATATATCATTAAAACCGATCTGTCTATGTGGTTACAGCACTAAGAATATAGCCAATACGTAAAAAGACCTAAGTAATAAAACATATTCTTTATATCAAAGGTACTACACTAATACTACTACTATACTAAACTAACTATACTAAAGGTGTACTGTGTGGCTACGGTACTAAAGAATATAGCCACCCCCTCTCTTCACGTGGGTGTCGTAAGGCGACTAAGGGATAACACAGTTTCACTACCACCTTGGAACTTAAAAAGTTAACCAATGGCGGGATAACCATCCAACTGCTGGCTTTGAAATACACAGTCCGAAGACGGGCAGCAGTGTCTTCGGTGCGACAAAGCCAGCCCTGCGGCCACCACCCGCCTGCCCAGCGTGGTGACTATGGGCAACGCACATGAGTTCACGCCATTTTGGCACGAAATTGTGGAGGCCTATGTCCAGCAGTGGACTGTATTTGGCGGAAGTGATTGTTTGATTGTGATTGAAAAAAAATCGCATCCGTTACACGTGACAGTTTTTTAATTCGTCTGCGTCCTCATAGCAGCCATGTGTAAATCACTGTCTATAAAACACGTTCTACAAATAATGTGATTGAATTATCTTTTAAATAAAGCTGATGTGTACTTATTTTTAAAAGTAGAGCAACTTTTAATTGTCTTTAATGCAATTTTTTTGTTCACCTTCTCTGTCACAAATTAAGATTTAATGCTACTTGAACTGAAATTGATATATTTAAAAATTCTTTTACCAGGAGAATGTCACATATATACCTGTAAATGTCACATCGCGCGATTATTTATCAGACCAGATTAGATGAGCCAAAATCGTGTAATCCACGCGGTCAAATCGGCAAACCCGCGAGAATAAAACTAATATTTATAAATAGTAGCTACGAACTTCAACGAAGGAACGATGTCAAATACAAATTATATGGTAAAACTTAACCTCTCTTTAATATATAAATGTATATAAACTGAAATGTAAAGCGTCTCATTGTAGTGACAGCCAGACGGTCTCATAAAAGAGCACTGTCATATCAAATTAGAGAAACATAAATGTCTGTGAATAGTAACGTTGAATAAGATTTCATTTGTACGATTACTTTTGTATAAGGTACAAAATTATTATCCCATAAGGTGAGCTATATACTATCACACGTTTCTCTTATAAAATTCAAAATAAAATTACCACCGATTCGGAATGTAGATTTTGGTGATACAATTCTAAGAGAAACTCTGCAGTTACTCTTTTGAGATGTGATAAATAAATTTTCTCTGCAGTCGGTGAGAAAATCGACGAAACAGAAGCTCCATATGCAGCAACGATGGCAAGTTCGAAACAAATATACTGGGTATCTGTAGATATACATATGTAAGTGGGTAGGTAAGCTACATCATTTTAATATACCTTATAGGTATTTCAATGAAATGTTCCTATCTCGCTGTATGCCGCTGCCGCACCCCGAGCCAAGAAAGGGACAACTGCAGCTCAGACCATTTTAGGAACATGGATGATAATTATTGACCAAAAGAGTATTTCATAGTCAACTATTTTCTCCCAAAACATGCCATCTTTTTATTTAACTAAAAAAACCTTCAGCTATGTTCTCATTTTTTTGTAAGAATATGAAAATAACACCAAGACATGGTCATGGCAGTTAAAGGTTTTATATTACAAGAATATTTGATCTAGTGTCATTATCCAGGGAGGAAACAGTCGACTACGTTTGTATGGAGATAGAGAGCTGGTATCCTTTTGTCTTAATGTACGCTTACCTTAATACTTTGTATAGTTCATTGCCCTAACACGCTTTTGTGCTCTCGACGGGGATCCAGACAAACATCGTTACATATTGAGTAAAAACCAGTATGTTATAGGAACTGCCTACTAAAAATATATCAAAATTACTAATCTACTTACGTAATTATCAATATATTTAATTACATAATCTTTAATTTGTGCTGCCAAAAATATTGACGATATCTTTAAGCCTCGCGGATTACATCTTGACTGATTTCATTTACTATTTTACAGCTTATGTCTATACTTCACAAAAAACTAAGATTATTTTTTTAATCTATGACAAAGATTTCAGGTCGTAAATTTGTTTCTAAATAAATTAAACCCGTTCATGACATTTCATGTAAAAAAACGTTGCTTAATACTGTTGATCGTTATTGGTATAATATAATTGTAATAGGTTTTTACTCATTTAGTATTTAGTTGAGTCGATTCCCGCTCGGCGTGGATATTTGTATTATTCCTTCCCACAGTATCTTGGAGAGCACGTGAAGCTGTCGGTCCCGGTTGTTATCGTTTACAGCTAATAGCGATCGTTACTCATGGTAGGAAATATATCCGCCAACCCGCATTGGAGCAGCGTGGTGAAGTAAGCTCCAATGCGTTTACTTTTTGCAATTTTACGAAAAAATAAAGACGAAATAATAATAATAATAATAATAATAAAAGCCTTATATTATTTCTTACAAGAAAAAAAAAAAAAAAAAAAATAAAATATTAAAGTTATAAATCTAACTTAATCCTAAAATATATTACATGCTAGTTTGTAAGAACCCCTCCGCGGGTGAAGGCCTCCTCCAAGGAATTCCAGCTTTCCCTGTCCTGAGCCGTTTGCAACCATCCTGGACCCGCTACTTTTGTAATGTCATCAGACCATCTACTGAGCGGTCTTCCTCTGTGTCGTTTGCCACTTGGGCCTCTCCACCGTGTCACCCTTAGGGTCCAACGCTCATCTGACAATCTTGCCACATGCCCCGCCCATTTCCATTTTTGTTTAAGAGCATGTTCTAGTGCATCGGTAGCTCTGGTTATGCTTCTTATCTCGGTGTGTCTTATCTTGTCGATTTTTCTGATCTTGAGCATGCTGCGTTCTAGGCCACGTTGACAAGTTCTGATTTTTCTTTTTGTTTTGTCTGTGTATTTCCAAGTTTGGCAGGCATACGTCAGACACGGTATAAGACAGCTTGACATGATTTTAGTTTTAAGTTCGACTGACATATTACTTTTGAAAATTTCTTTTAAGCTCCAGTATTTGTTCCATGTATGCTGAATTCGCCTTTCAATTTCTGAGCAGTTGTTGTCCTTATCAAAGCTTATTTGTTTACCTAAGTATACATATTTACTCGTGTAATTTAATTGTTCACTATCAACAAATATTGTCTGTTCGGTGGCGTTCGTCATTATCATTGTTTTGGATAGGTTCATCTCCAATCCTACCTTCTTGCTAGCTGAGTTTAGTGCTTGTATCATGATTTGCAATTGCGAGCTTGATTCCGATAGGAGCACCAAGTCGTCAGCAAATCGGAGGTGGCTTAGGTATTTACCCTCAATGTGTATACCACTAGTATTCCAGTCCAGTTTTCTTATAATTGACTCAAGGATGGCAATAAACAGCAACGGAGAGATTGGGTCGCCTTGTCTCACTCCTCTTTTGATGGGAAAACTTGGGCCGACTCTCTCCAGTTTGACTCTACCTACATTGTTGTTATATATGCTTTGTATTACCTGTATGTATCCCCTCGCTACCCCCTGCTCTATTAGTGCTTTCCAGATGCTTGAATGCGAAACGGTATCAAAGGCTTTTTTGTAGTCGATGTAGGCGATATACAGAGCTCGTTGTTTTTCTTGGTATTTTTCTATCACTAACTCCAGAGTGTGAATATGGTCTACAGTCGAAAAACTCTTCCTAAATCCCGCTTGTTCTATGGCTTGTTCTGCTTCCAATGTGATACTTATTCTTTGGTTTATTAGAGAGGAGAATAGTTTGTATACACATGGTAGCAAGCTTATCGGTCTGTAGTTCACAACATCACGTGGGTCGCCCTTTTTATAAATAAGTATGATGTCCGACTGTGACCACTGAGTCGGTGTACTAGAGTTTTCCAAAATGCGATTGAACAATTGAGTGAGCGGTAGGGTCAGAAGGAGGTGAGCTGATTTTATAGACTCGTTAGTAATGTTGTCAGAACCAGGGCTCCTATTTATTTTAAGTCTATCTATTGCTTGTATAACTTCTGTTTCGGAGAAAGGCATACAATTTAATGGCATACAATTTATTGGTAATTTGTCTGACTGAAAGTTAATGCTATCGTCGATATTTTCGTAACCTTGAACGCTGTACAGTTTTTTGTAGAAGTCTGTTGCAATTGTTATAATGTCGTTACGATTATTTAGGGTTTTTCCTTTGATCTCTAATCCGTCAATCCATCTCTTGTTTGTCCTCAACTCATTGTATGCCTTTTTTGAACTTCCTGACTGTGTTAAATTTTTCTCTATAATTTTCGATCTGTAGTTTGTATAATCGCTTTTAATACGTTTGCCTACTAACTTGTATAATGCCGAGAGTTCGTTTTTCATTGACCTAGATTTGTTCTTAGTTCTTTGCAATATTTGTCTCCTCTTCAAGAGTGCCAGAGTATGGTCCGATAGAATTTTATGTCTTATATTTTTATTTGATAAACGAGCGGCTTGAAGGCTTTCTGTGATGGCACTTATTATTTTATCGTATTGGGTCTGGACTGAGATATAACCCTGGGAATTCAATAGGTCTGGTAGGTGAGCTGAGATGCACTCTTTGTATCTATCTAATTCGTCTTTGCTCTTCAGTGTGGCGTTTTGGGTATTTTTAAATCCAGTTCGATTCTTTTTTGTTTCTAACAGAGTTATTGTTGCTCTAACTGGTCTGTGATCTGAGGAAAAGTTCAGATTCAGAACTTCCATGTTTTGTACCATACGAGGTTTGTTGGACATGATGAAGTCGATTTCGTTTTTGTACTCACCATTAGGTGAACGCCACGTCCATCTACGGTTTGGTTTTTTCTTAAAATATGTATTTAAAATTGCAATTTTATTTTCGAGTGCAAAGTCGATAAGTTTTTGTCCCCTTGGGTTCCGTATACCATAGCCGTTTGGTTTCATTATAAGGTATTCATCTGTTCTAGGATGGCCTATTTTGGCATTAAGATCGCCCATAACTATATATGTACTATGGGCAAGGTCTAGGGCTTTATACAGGTTTGCATAAAATATTTCTATTTCTTTTTCCGTTGCTGCTTCTGTGGGTGCGTAGACTTGTATAAATGAGATTTTTTTACTTTGTATATTACAGTTTAGCAATGCAACTCTATCAGAAATTCCTATGAAACTTTCAATAAATTTCTTCAGGTGTAAGTTTATTAAAAAGCCGACTCCATATTGTCCTTGAGTAAGTCCTGAATGGCAGAGTATATAATTATCATATTCTTCAATTTTTGTGCCCAGACGACGTGTTTCTGATAATCCGATTATATCATAATTTATATTTTTCAATGCCTCTGACAGTTCCAGAAGTCGTTCGTAAGTAGACAAGGTTCTGACATTGTATGTTATAATGTATAGTTTGTTTGCCGCTTTATTAATAAGTTCTTCTGATTTTGAATTTTGTAGATTTACATTTATTGTTTTCCTTGGAGGGTTAAGGTCATAATCTCCCACGGTGACCAGCCGGGTTGGGAGATGTTTATAGTTTTCGTTATTCGTTTGTGCAAGTTCTTTTATACAGTATGTTCGGGAGGGGGGCGTTAATTGTTATAGGTTATTATCTCTGTTATCGGCGTCCTGCTCTGGTGTTGTGTTACTGGTCTTTTTATTAATTAGGAAATTTAACATGCTTGGTTTCAGGACTCCTTCTGAGACACTGTGCGATCTTCTTAGTGAAGCAGATGTTTTAATAGTTCTGTTCTTTTTATTGGCATGTGTGCTAGCATCACTTTGAATTTGGGAGTCATTTGTTGGAGATGTGTGGAGTTGCCTTTTGTGATTAGGCTTTAATATGATCAGTTTGTCATATTTTATTCTAACTAAGTTTCCCTTCTCTTTCTCCAGTTTCGCTTGCTCCTGCAATTCTCTTCTTTTTTCTAGTATTTGTTTTGGGTAGTCTTCCTTGAAATAATATTGTGTATCTTTAAGTGATTGTTTTTGGTTTATTATTTTAATTTTTATGCCAAGTGTGGAGAGAGTTACTACTAATGGACGAGGTCTGTCAGACTTCATCCCTATTCTTTTTACTTCTTGTATGTCGACGTAAGTTAGTTTAATGGAGAGGTATTGTTCTATCCAAACGAAATAATAATAAGGACCCTTATTGTCTATACGTAGGCTTTTTCTAGAATCGGTATTTCTCAAATAATAAACTAAGTTCGTTATAATAACATTTCTTTTCGTTTCATATTACCTATTACCTATTTTGGGGAGAGTGGTATTTTCTAAATGATATATCTATCTGCTTTTTATTCAGTTCTATAAAAGAGGACAAAAGAAGTAAATAAAATATTATTTGCTCTATTATATAAAACTGGAGCCAGCTTACTTTTACATTTGTTCCCGTCAAAATCGATCCAGCCAGAGATTAGCCGAACAAACAGACAGACAGACAGACAAAAAATGTAAAACATGTTATTTTAGTATATGTACCGTGTATAAATCCATATGCATTTAATTTAATAATTGTGGTTGCTAGCAAACGAAAAAAAAAACGACTTCAGTTACATCGACAAACACAACGAACAATACAACGTGAGTAGACGAAAAAAATTAACAAACGCACTAGTCGTCACTACGATTTTCGAGGATTTCCTTCGATTTCTCTGGGATTCCATCATCAGATCCAAAATCGGTCCATAAACGACGAGGTCATCCCCAAACATACGTAAATAACACAGAGATATATAGGTATATATATATATATATATATATATATATATATATATTATATATACGGTAACCTCCTCTTTTTTGAAGTCGGTTAAAAAAGTGATTATTTTAATATTACAAACAGACACTCCAATTTTACTTATTTGAATAGATGTATAGATAATATATGATATTATTATTTCTAATGGAATAAATATTTGGTGTGATGGAGCAAGTTTTACAGTCACTACTTGATTGTATAGTCCACACCTACTTTGGAAAATAGAACTCTAACTATTACTCAATCAATCTACCAATCCAGCAACTACTTGAGGGACCAGACTTGCGATTTGTGTGTGTGTGTGTGTGTGTGTGTGTGTGTGTGCGTGCGTACGTGCGTAATGTTTGGAAAAATCTAAGCGACGGTGGCGCCGCCGCCGTCTATATTGAGGTCTTTACAGAAACCCGTAACTATTCAAAGTTTCATATTACAATGAAAATCTTTGACAAGAGACGACACCATGCTGTTTTTGAATTGTACAATTTTATTTTTGTGTTACCCACACATTAGGAAATTCTAAACATTTTTTAATATTATATCAAAAATCGACCGTTCCAGCGGGGACCGAACCTGGCGTCTCCGACTGACCGACGTCTATAGTGAGTTCTTTACAGAAACCCGTAACTAAACTGCCACGGTCGCTTAAACAAATATAAAATCATTATATCAAAAATTTCGATCCAGCGGGTATAATTGGCTAGAGCACCGACACGGTCAGTCGGAGATGCAGTTCGATCCTCCCTGGAACGGTCGATTTTTGATATGATATTAAAAAATGTATAGTAGTTTATTTTACGAAGTACGGCCATCGCGTTTATGTAATTAAACGAAAACGCGAAGAGAGTATAATTATATAATTAAGAGGGAAGCTCGCCTGTTTTTTTAATTCATCTTTAGAGCTCCGCTCACGTTTAGTGATAGACGAAAGGTATTCAAAGTTAAAAACTTTTAAGTCTTCGCAGAATAAAAAATCAACAAAAGCAAATTTTAAGGAGAAGTTAAAAATAACTAATAAAGGTAATTACGTCAAACGGACTATCGTGTATAAAACACGTAGTGGGGCTCATTTCAGTTTCAATTTAGAACAGACTAGATTCTTACATTATACTCTTAAGGTAAGAATACTAAATTTATTACCCATTTAATAGTTTTGCAAAACGCGTTGTTACTTTTATAAAATTACTAGCTGACCCCGTAAACGTTTTTTTGCCATATATGTTATTAACCCCCTTAATCCCCCCCTCCCGATATGCACACAAAATTTTATAAAAATCGGTCCAGCCGTTTCGTAGGAGTATAATAACTAGCATTGTGACACGAGAATTTTATATATGACTAGCCGACTCCGCATACGTTGTTTTGCCATATATATTATTAAATCCCTTTTTGCTGATTCTCAGACCTACCCGATATGCTCACAATATTTCATAAAAATCGGTCCAGCCGTTTCGGAGGAATATCGTAACTGACTTTGTGACACTGAGAATTTTATATATAAAATTTTACACGCTTTATTACTGGCGTCCTTACATTTAACTACGATACCAGAATCGATATTATAACTTAAAAATGCAACTTGATTAAATTATTATTACTAGTGGTCGCCAAGTATTCAGCCATAATTAATTTAAATTATAAAGTTTGAACATTATTATGGTTCTGTTGTCAAAGACTATACTTCTATAATAATAATATATATTTTAAATTTTAACTGAGGTAGGGCACAGCAGGAATTTCCTGCTCAAAATATGGAGCACCCGACTGGGGTAGTACCTCGACCTTACAGAAGATCACAGCAAAATAATACTGTTTTCAAGCAGTATTGTGTTCCTGTTGGTGAGTAAGGTGACCAGAGCTCCTGGGGGGATTGGGGATTGGGTCGGTAACGCGCTTGCGATGCTTCTGGTGTTGCAGACGTCTATAAGCTACGGTAATCGCTTACCATCAGGTGAGCCGTACGCTTGTTTGCCGACCTAGTGACATAAAAAAAAAAAAAAACAATAAACGAAAAAGTATATGTGCGTGTGTGTGTCAAATACATGGCAGTTGTATAATGTTTTTTTTTATTGTTTTAATCTATTTTTAACCGGCTTCAAAAAAGGAGGAGTTTACTCAATTCGACCGTATATATATATCTTATACTATTAAACGAGCAATTCTTGTATATATATATATATAATCTGAATCTCGGAAACGGCTCCAACGATTTCCATAATATTTAGTATATAGGAGTTTTCGGGGGAGATAAATCCATCTAACTAGGATTCATTTTTAGAAAATGACGTTTTATCCCTGTTTTTAGGGAGTGAAAAAATAGCTACAATATCGTTAGAATACGAAGGTAAATTTCGCAACTGTCATTAAAGTTGTAATAGCTCGGTGGGAAATCGGCCGGTCGGGATCAACCGAGGAGATCATGGTTCAAATCCTAATGTCCCTGATCAATTATTTTTTTCCTTTTTTTAATTGCACTCGTTATTTAAAAAAAAAATATTATTCATATTTTATAAATATGTAATTCGAATTTAAATATGAATTCCAAAAAACACGATTTACTAAAAATACCGAGCTAGGCTCGGTCACCCAGGTACTATTATTTATAGCGAATTTTCCCATGTCTTCTCAACATGTTTTTTCTCAATTTTATGTATTTTAAAGTTACGTATGAATGAGCTGTAATTACTATTGCTTAACACATATAATGCCTTGTCAGCCACACATGGCTGACATTTTCCAAACCAATTGGGCCGTGTCAGCCATATGTGGCTGACGGAATATGCTTGTTTTGAAAGCACGATTTTTCGTCGTCAGCCACGTTTTTTATGTTAAACTATATGTAGTATGGTTGACAAGGCCTAGTAAATTATAACTGTAATGATGGCATTGACACTTTTACTTACATTTTGAGAAATATCAAGTTTGTAAGTGGAAGTTTCGAAAACAAAAGAGTGATTACAAAAATAGTTGGTTTTTGCAAATAAAATTTATAGGTAAATGTTTTAATTGCTTTTATTTATATTTAAGTTGGCATTGGCAAAATAATAAATCAATTCTACATCAATCATCATGTTCAAACACGTTTAAACTCAAACATATCTATGGTTTATATTGAAACAGCTGATACAATAGTGTGGCTCATTCGGGCAGTCTTCGCAGTATGTTACCACTCTTTTGGTTTTATTTCGAGCATGAACTCTTCCAAATTGGGCACAGTTTTCTTTATAACACCTAACACAATATTTACGACAGGCAGAGGCCAATCCTTGCCTTTTCTTCAATTCATGCTTTACTCGCCTAGGTCTAGAGGAGGCACTAGTTTCCGGGACTCCTGTATGCACGAGGTAGTCAACCAACGCGGTTCTAAACTGGACGACAGAGAGCTTCTTCTTGGTTGTTAATTTATATAAAATATATGAATTTACAATCGCTGTATTCAATAATAACTCCATCGCCAATCTTTTGGGCCATTTCGTTGTCTTCCGAAGAGGGGTTGTGTAAGAGGACATTTGGTCTGACAGATCAACCGCTGATTTTGCATGATTATAATCTACCACAATCTTCGGTTTAATTTTTTCTTTTCCTTTTTTAGTTATTCTTCTGAAACTTACGGAGTGCTTAGTAGACAGCAGCAGTACATCCCGCTTGTCTTTCCATTTCATAATTGTTATTCCGTCGTCATTTTCTTGAGCTGAGAATTCTCCTGTCTTCAGTTTTGTTTGGACAACTGTTTGAGGTAAACCTCGTCTGTTTTTTCTAAGTGTGCCTATGAGATGAGTTTGTCCCGCTAGTAGTTTTCGTGCCAGATCCAAACTGGTATACCAATTATCTGTGCAAACCGTATGTCCTTTATTTAGATAATCGTCACACAAGGCAAGGACAACATTAGTCGGAGTAGTATTGACATTTTCATAATTTTTGCCAGCATAAACTTGCACTTTTACAGTGTATCCTGGGTTTGAGCACAGCTTAAAAAGTTTTATCCCATATTTGTGTCGCTTATTTTTATTGTATTGCCTAAAAATAACACGGCCACGAAATGGGATTAGACTTTCGTCAACACACATTTCTTGATTAGGTGTATAATGACATTTAAAATTAGCATTTAGCATATCTAATAAGTGTCTAACTTTAAACAATCGGTCCTCCTTATTGTGATTTATTTCATTATTGGCAAAGTGCAACATCCTCAAAATGAGTTCAAATCGATTTCGGCTCATAATGGACTTGACAAATTTCTGTTCAAAACATTTGTTAGTGCTCCAGTACAAAGATAGTTGAGGTAGTTTCACTATCCCCATCCAAATTAAAATGCCAAAGAACCGTTTAATTTCATGGCAATTTGTTGGCATCCATTTCTGCATTCGGTATGATTTTGTTGCACTTTTGTTCAAGGTTTGTAAAGCAAAGCGATTTGTTTCTTCGGCTATGTACTCGAATATACTGTCAGGTACTAGCAATGAATAAAATTCTGCTGGTTTAGCTGAACTCATGCTGGATCGCAATGAAAATGGCTTAAGCCCAGGACATTCAGTATATGGAATAATACTTGGTTGCTTACCCAACGGATTGAACCATACTTCAGTATTTCGTGAGGTTGGTAACACGGGAATCTGATCATCTTCACTGTCGGATAAAATCTGGCGTCGATGATGATTTTTGGTCCGTGCGATTGATACTGTATCATCGAGATCAACGTCAAATACTTGTGTAGCATCACTATTTGATAATGTGTTACATTCTTGATTATACACTGTTAAATCTAATTGCGATAGTTCGTAGTCCAAATCATCATAAAAATCTTCCATTTTTTGTTGAAAATCACAAATCAGTAACTAATAACTTGCTAAATCACTAACTGAACAACTATTTACTGCAGTCTCCTTCGATGCACAGCGACAAATGACGCGCGGGGGGCAAACACAGGCTGCTAAACAATCAAAATGGCGCCGGCGGCGGCGAGCGACGCGTTTGTTTCGCGCGCTTTTGAAATCATATGGCTGACAAAATGGCTGACGCGGCCCCATTGAGAATTTTATTACAGTGGCGCCGCGTCAGCCATATATGGCAGCCACCATTATTTATTTATTTATTTCACTATTACATTATGTAAAATGTAACGAAAATAGTGAATTAAGACATTCCTCACATTCCATGACCGTATTTTACAAAAAAAAAAATACAGTTAGTTCATTTGTTAGTACGGCATTATATGTGTTAATTTTTTCACGTATAATTTCCGCTATGGTACTCCTCCAGACGAATAACATTTTGCATGTGTGCATGTGAAAAAGACTTATCGAATTAATCCGAGTTTATCCATTAATCCTAAGGAAAAAGTATATGAAAAGGTTCGTGGAAACCACTGTATCTACTGAAGTTGTAAATAGGCTTGGAGTGCTAAGTGATCGGAAAAGGGTCAACTTTAATTCTATCATAGCTTCATATATTTTTTTAAATACATATAAAGGTGATTTTAGTCAACGATCTCAAAATGATATGCACATTGCAGGTATTAAATAAAAGAATGAAATCGAAAAGCAAAATTTTATTTTCAATCCAAACATAATTATGTTAACAAATAATAAAAAACGAAGCATTTTAAAAATGGCACCGCTTAAAACTTAAATTAATATTTCATCACCATACATCGTAACTGATATGAACTCAATTCTTTGTTATATAAACAACAAAAATACGCAAAATATATAGTATACATTATTTACTTAAAACTAAGTTAAAAATTAACTTAATGTAATTATGAACAAACAATTACAATAATGGGGTTGAAACAGATAAGGATAAAAGGTAAACTCATCTGTAATATAATAGCTACTTTTAGCATTTTCATGTCATTGGTCATGTCGAGTATAGACTATTCTATATTGAAATATAAACCACTCTGGCTAATTATACGATAATAATAACTTTAGTCAGAAGTTGAAACTAATTTTTACGAGTCAGCACTGTATGTTTTAATACAGTAGTTAATTACTTTATTGGTCATAATTATTATGTATGTGTTTATATACTACAATATAAAACTTGTCTATATTCGGCTTCAAAATAGTCGTTTATGTAAAAACAGGTTGTATATGTAGAAACACAATGCTAAAAATAGCTAACTTGACAGGAGTATATTTTAACATGTTACAAACAAGTAAATCGATATTATTACAGTCATTACGGAATGAAATTTATTTATCAACATCTATTATTTAAAATTTGACAATCAAAAGATATCCAACCCTTAACTAATAATATAAATAAAAAATAACTTTAAAAGCTTCCAATAATTTTCCTGCGTTTGATATTAAAGAAAAAATATCATAACTAAAATTATAATAACGATAACGAAAAATGTATGTTATACTATTAAGAAAAATTACTACTTCAGACTTCATACACCAGGTTAGTCCAAAACCAACTTATTCAAACAATCATCACTTACAAGATTTTTGACATATCTTATTGTCAATTATTTTTTTTTTAATAAAGTTTAATTTTTTTACATTTCTTATTAACAAATATCCACGCAACAATAAAACCGAAAAGTAATTAAAAGATTTGATAATTTAGTTTTTTTGTAAATAAAGAATAATTCATTTCATGAAACTTAATAATCTTATTTACGATATGGCTCTTAAGCTAACAATATATTTCATTTTATTATTATTAGCACATTAATTAATGATATACTTAAGAAACTCCTAACACTGTTTACTTCTAAATATCCGCCCTGGTTAATCTGCGAAGTTCGATAAATGTACAGACTCCTATACCTCTGCGGCTAAATTTATTAAACTAAGGGGCTATTTCACTGGTTGCTCAAAAACGTCTCATACTTAAATATGGTTAGTAAAAGGTGTAGAAGTTAAGTAATTAGTTACTGATAAGTCTTATCAACAAGAAGCAAAATATGTCGTTAGGCTATGTTTTAGTTTATCCAACAACCGAAAACTTTTGGTTTTTCAGGTTTCAAACTTAATTAGAGATAAAGTAGAATTTGATGGTAAATAAGATAACAAATATTATAAGTGTATTGCTATCAGCCAGATAATTTTATTAGAAACTAGTGAAACAGGCCCCAATTTTCTTTCTTTACTAGCAATTTGTAGAATATAAAAAATTAATTAAAATTTGCAATCATTTTCGTTTATTAGTAAGTAAGACTCTCAAATGTACAAATTATCATCGAATTATGCAATATAGAAAAAAAAATCCAAATGTATTAAAATTTCAATTTTAGAAATTCCATAAAATTAATTAATTTTAAGCAATTTTTTTTAGTGTTGCAAATTATTTACATAATGATGACGTTCGTGACAAATTTAAATGGGTTTAAACCAACGGAATTAAAAAAAATTTACAATACAAATTAACAGAAAAACAACATACAAATAGTCAAAATCTGGTTCTGCCTGTGAATATACTATATATAAATAATACATTTAATAATAAAAAGTTAAAACGAATAACGTAATATAAATCTTTTTAGGCCCATTTTAATTTGCTGACCGTCTTTTTTTTTTTGTTAAATTTTAAGTAATTATAACTATCTGTACAGCTACTGTTTTTACTGGATTTGCTGGCAATGATAACCCTTATGGAACTAGGTCCTAAGTACTAGTATCTAAACATACTTCCTCTATACTACCAATTGTTTATACCTCTAAATCTACACATATAAAAATACAGCTAACGTATATATAATTATGATGAATAAAACTAGAAAAGAAATATATAAATAGATTCTAAAATTTGACAAATGGTTGCTTTTTCGCCGATATTTACCTATTCCGATAGACAGATTACGGTCTGTTACTGTAGATAGCTGATAAAGACATTGAGACTGTATTTATTTTGCAAAAAAGGCTATTTGCTACATTTACGATCTTTGAGCTCGAATACATCCCTGCGGGATGTTTTTCATAAGGTAGAGATATTAACAAATGCGTCGCAATATATTTATAACAATATTATGTAAACTCACAAGAATATTGATCGTTTTTATATAAATACTATATTCGCAGAGTAAACACAAGAAGGAATAACAAAATCGTAAGTTTAATTTTTTTTAAGTTGCCAACTAAAAATTTACAAAACCATCAAATGTTCATGACAAATTGAAATGGGTTTAAAAACAACGGAATTAAAAAAAAAAGAGTAAAAAAGAGTAATTTTACATTGCAAATAACAGAAAATCGTAACGTAAATATTTGTTCCTGCCTATAAATATAAAATATATATTAAAAAATAAATATAATATTATTAAACATATTCAGTTAATATCAAAAAGTTAAAGAAAATAAATGTTATATAAACCTTTTAAAGCCCATTTTAATTTGTTGACCGTCTTTTTTTTTTGTTAATTCTTAAGCAATTATAACTATCTGTACAGCTACTGTTTTTACTATTTTTTCTGGGATGATAATCCTTATAAAACTAGGTCTTAAGTACTAGTATCTAAAAATACTTCCCCTATACTACCAAATGTTCATACTTCTAAATCTACATATACAAAAATATAGTTATCGCATATTTGTATATTTATGAACTGGTAAAACTGGATAATAAATATGTTTATACTTTTTAAAATATATGAATAATGTTTGAAATTTTGATGATTGCTTTTTGCCAGTTTTTATAGATTTTGCATACCGAAATTTCAAAGGGATTTATTTATGATATAATTATATATATAATTACCGAGAGATGTAAATTTTAATAAGTTTTTTATGTAAGTATATGCAAAAAAAAATATACTGCGATAATAAAATCTACGTTGTTTATCATTATTTCCAAAAAATCTGACGGCATACAAAGCTGTATAAAAAAAATCTTCTTCTGTCAGTAATTATAATCATGTATGGAATCAATAATTTATATAACCATATTTTATAATTTTTTCAATAAAAATAATTCTTAATAACAAACTTTCTAACCAAGAATGGCATACACTTAATTATTTCACTTAAAAACTATTTATGACCCGACATTTTCCCATTTAACTCTTATAACTTCATTTTATATACAACTAATACAGTCCACTTTTCGTCCACATTTTTATAAAATTAACAAAAATTCCTAATGTATTCTATATTCATATTTGGTTATATATTATATAAAACTAATGTGAAAGACGCACATCCTCTATATGTACACTGGAAGGGTCAATTCACATTTTAACGTCTAATATATTTTTGTCACTCGACCATCGATTGCCTTAAAATTAACTTAACTAACTTACTAATTGAGGTGGATTTTATTTTGGTTGTAGTAGTTTTTTTTAAGGGCCTAAAATACTTCATTGAATTTTTATGTAGGAATATACATAAAGATGCAATATAGTAAATAGATAAATTTTATTCAAGTATTTTATCATTAATTTAAATTTAAAAAAAAATATTTATCGTTCTGAAGCTGGCACGTTCATACTACTCTCATATATGCGTTTTATTGATGTCTGTTTAGACAATAATATATTTAACTAATAGTTTCAATATAGTATAACGCACCGCAAATGTGTCATACCTTTATGTTAGATGAAGGAAAAACGAATCAGACTGCTTGCGGCTAAGAATAAATTGATGCGGTTGAGAATACAACTGCAATAGAAATTTGAGGACCGCAGAAATAGTAGGTATTTTATGTTTAACTAGCTGACCCGGCGTACTTCGTATCGCCTAACAGTCGATTCTTTAATTTTATTATTTTTTTTTTTTAGAATTTTTCTCTCCGTAAGAACCATCCTCGTACTTCAAGGAATATTTTAAAAAAAGAATTAGCGAAATCGGTCCAACCGTTCTCGAGTTTTGCGCTTAGCAACACATTCAGCGACTCATTTTTATATTATAGATAAGCCACCCACTGACAGGCAGGCTTGAAAAATGTCATGCTGTATTTTTTATCAAAAATGTTATCTATGTCATGCTCATATTTACCGCGTGCGAGAGAGACGAATTGATTTTTCCTAAAAAGGCTTAGTTAAAGATACAAATGAGATATATGAGAATGTGTTGTACGTGCCAGCTTTTTTGCATAAGTATACCTATAAAAAAATTGACTTAAGAACAGACCAAATCATATTCATTAGGAATACGCATGAAAAGGTAACGCTAATGGCGTAAAACATACTAAGCAGGATAATTAATAAATAATAACTTAAAAATAAGTGGTTTAAATTCGGTTTAATTCTACTTCTAAAAAGCAACGTTGTTAAAAAAGCTCAACATATTTAACTAAATACAATATAAAATATTATAAAGTTCGCAGCAAGTTCCAAGCTTCCTTAGAATTAGAATATATTTAGTTTGATATAATTATGCTGTGTGGCTACGGCACTAAAGAATTTAGCCACCCCCTCTCTTCCCGTGGGTGTCGTAAGAGGCGACTAAGGGATAACAAGGTTCCACAACCACCTTGGAACTCAAGAAGCCGACCGATGGCGGGACCATCCAACTGCTGGCTTTGAAATACTCAGGCCGAAGACGGGCAGCAGCGTCTTCGGTGCGACAAAGCCAGTACTGCGGTCACCAACCCGCCTGCCCAACGTGGTGACTATGGGCAAAACACATGAGTTCACGTTTTATTTTGGCGTAAACTTGTGGAGGCCTATGTCCAGCAGTGGACTGTATAGGCTGTAATGATGATGAATTATTAAAAAAATATATTAAAAAATATTCAACATTAAAACGAGGCGGATTGCCGACAATAAAGTAATCAAATAATGACATAAACATACAAAAATCTATATTTTAATATCACGACTATTATCCACATGAAAATAAAATATCATCAACAAACTGTTTCCAAAAACGCAAAATTACTCAAATATTTTTTTTAAACGTTTCAGCTTCAGGAAATCTGTTCTGCAAAAATAAGCCACTTCTTTGTTTGATTTCTCAGTTTATGTTTTTAAGAGCCATACTTGTATGAAACTTTTCACACGACTCTCTTGATGTCAATTTAATAAATAAAAATATATTAATAAAAAATGGGTCTTTTATATGATATATATATCTTATTTTACGGCAGGTAAAACATTTGATTATCAAAACTAAATTACAAGTAGTTCGAAAGTTAACATCAATAGCTACTTGTATTGTTTTCTCAGGCGTTGGACATAAAAATTACGCAAAATAAAGTCGTACGCAAATAAAGTAATTTCATATCAAATCAGTAGATTTCACTACAAATATCAATTAAGTCCTAAATTTTCAAATGACGAGATCAGCAAATTCTCTGTCTGTATGAGCAATCTGATAAATAAGTAACTAATGCACAGATACATTGCGTTCGTTGGATTAGGTTAGGTTGTTCTTTTATTTACTGGGTATATTTTTTAACTGCGCTGTTTGAATGATTGGTCAAGATTGGATCATTTTAGAATATTACAAATTAAATCGATTTTTTTAATGTGTTGTAACAAATACACGCCTTTTGTTGTATCGCAGGGGAACCCATTTACGGGTGATATCCAGGACGCCCGGGTAGGCATTCCTAGACCGTATGTCGGCTTCAGCACTTGGGAGACACTAATACACGCCTGGGCTAATGGTAAACAAACGTATCTGCTTCCAATTCTTTAAGATCGATGTATGCAATTAAAGGAAACGTGGATGTTCCATAAAAGCAAAACCTGGTCTTACAATTCGATATTACAGAAAAGTAGGAGTTTCTCATTGTTTGTATGCTATTTGCAATTAAATACTACCCAAGCGATACAATTATAAGGATCGAGTTAAAATATTTTATATCACAACGGCTTTTGCCAATATTCAAATATTCAATAATATATTTAAAAAATACTTGCGTTGAGTCTGTAAGCGTTATAATTATTTACTTCGCCAAAATAATCTCCCATATAAAATATGTGGTTATGTAATTTCGTTTTTGGAAACAGTTTTTTAAACTATAAAATAAACTACCAAGTAATAATTGAACGCAGGAAGTACAAATCATACATAATATACTAAAATTTAATGTGTTAATTAAACTTAAAATTTAAATGAAATAATGAAAAATTATGAAAATATAATTGAAGACGATTACCTAGAATTATTTTCATTTATTTTAAAATAATTAGATTTAAAAAAAAGCATGATTTTGTTAAGATAAAATGAATCGAAAAATGATAATATATTTTTGTATATCGAAAAAGATACGGCAACGCGTTAATGCAAACAGGTACTCTTAACTTTTAGACCATATTCTAATAATATATTAATTATTTATATAATATAGCATTAAAAATTAATGTATAAAATAATCCATTAAAATTAGAAAAAAAAAATTATAAAAAAATTAAAGTCAATTCATCCTTAGAAAAAGTGAATTTAAACTTGAATAAATGTTTAAAAAATATTATTATAAGGATTGAAAATTTAAACAAAACAGTTATATAGTTAAAGTCTGAACTAAAAGAAATAATTTAAAAAGAGTAACAATTTGAAACGATTTATAAGTAATAAAACATAACAAATTTTTAGTTAGAATAGAACGCGAATTAGGAGTTAGTTCCCATAATACAATTACTTATGACCTATCTAATACTACACCTAATTTAATAAGTATGGACAATAGAATTTTCACAAAAAAAAAAAAAATACGACCGTACGATTTCATTGGTCAACCGATGCTTTTTTGTTAGTACCAGAATAACTATGAATAAAGATCGAAAGATCTTATGTTCATAAAATACTTTATATTTATCAGAAGGAAATAACTCCTAAAAGGGTGGATGAAGTTATATGTTTTTAAGCCATCTAGTAAAGTGGCACATACAACGATACCTAAGCTTTAGAAATTATTATGGCAGTGGCGTAATGAAGGAGGCAGCAAGGCATCATGCCCCGAGCGCTACTAACAAAGGGACACCAAATGGTCCACAAAACAAAAAATTGCTGGGCATATTATATGGTTTTCGAATGGGGAGGAGGGGGCGCTAAAAAGGTATTGTGCCTCGGGCGCGAGTTAAGCTTGCTACGCTACTTTATTACGGTATAGTTTTTGACAAGTCGAACATTTCATTTATGGTGTTTCTCTTTATAATACGGGGTCAACGATCGGACAGTAGCATCTAATGTTAAATAGCTACCGGCGCGTAAAGACCTCGGTAACTTAGAGGAATTGCGGGTATGGAAATAGTCGGTGAGTAAAGTAAATGGTAGAGACGGCAAAAGATGACGTAACTAAAGACTGTTACTTTTATTATTTCTTAAAAAAATGGTAGTTTTTTTATTTATGTTTTTAATATGTACGTGGCGTTAAAATGATTTTACTTACGGATTATATTTAATCTTTGTAAAAATTCCATGACCGGAATTTTTATTCTAATTGTATTGTTAAGCGAGTACTACCTATGTGTTAAGATTATATACGTTCATATTATACACACGTATATAATATATATAGTAAACCTACATACATGTTTGTGTTTTACGACCGTGATAGCTAAATAGAAATGAAACTTATTTTATTTCTAAATTCTAGTTTAAATCCTAGGAACGTTAGTTTGGTGTGATTTAAATTTTACAAAAACAACATATCTAATATGAAATACATACTCTCTGTATTAAATAATATTTGAATACCGGTATTATTGTATTATGTTGAGTTTATATTAAGTAATATTATATATTTTTTTATATCACTAATCTCTCAGCATTTTTTAAATACCAATGTTTAATTTATTGATATTTAGATAATCTAAGAAACAAAATTAAATCACACCAAAGCTTAACCAAAACCTATATTTTATCACTCCATTGACGAGTATGTATTATAAAACGACCTATCAGAAAAAAAATAATAATATTCTAACATTAACTGTTGTTCCCATTCTCACATTTCATTCACACACTAGTACTCAATCATTCAATTCAATGTAAATACAGATTTGAAACAAAATGAAATGTCAAAATAATATACTATATATTTTTAATCTGTCGCTAATTGTATTTTATTATTAAAATAACTACATATTAAGCATTTTTTTTATTATTATTTTGATATATGAGATAAATGAATTATAATGTTGAGTAATTACTATCGTTGAGAATTTGTTTTTCATATTCGTTTATCTTTTATTATGGAACAATATATGAAATAATTTCACATTTAATAGCATATGCTATTGGTTTCAATTTAGTACCATGGCAAGACTCTCAACTCCAAATACGCACAAAAAAAAATAACAAGATGTGTTGCTAACTTGAGATACACGGAAACAAGAAATAGCATATTAGGATTTGAGAGTTTTACCAGTAAAATATAAATGTTCTAACTCTTTAATATTAATTATTACATATTATATTTTCCTGGGTCCCGGTAGTGCCGGACTCTGTCACACTCGATTACTGGCACAGGCGTGTACTGATAATATGGCATACTTTGTTCCAGGTGACCGTACATAAGAGCAATTATTATTATTTAGAATATATTTTTACGAATTCATTAGTATTATTATTATTCTCTTGGCAGAGAATCTTGAACGCTAGGTTATGTCTGAATAAGTACTTAGTATTGGTTAGCGTAAAATAGTCCAAAGCACATATCTGTGATCATATAGTAAATTACTGGGATAGCGATAGGCTTGACAGAAGTCAGAAGTAACATCCTTCAAAATATGCTTTTGCTAATTGTTGGTCTTAACTGCCTGATTTTGTATTGCATAGACAAAGCATTTCGTTTCCCTTATAATATTATTATTATATAGCTGACGACAGACTAGATACAGATTTTGATTTAAGCTAAATGTCATAACAAAATCAATATGTGAATGTATGCAGTCAAAGTTTTTTAGTTATAAATTTAAAGTGTTGATAGAGTAAGAAAAACTATAATGAAATAAAAGCGATAGAAACAGAAAGTACGCGTAAAGTCTTGATATTTTACATTTATATATATATATATTGAAATATTAACCTCTTACACACATTTTTAATACACACTTAAGCTACATAATGAAAAATCAACTTGTTCTTCTCTAAAACACTAAACATGATATACATTAATTAAACCAAGAAAACTATTTAAAACATCTAACAAGTCTTATACAATTCGATAAAAAAAATGCAAAAAAATAACTAATCTTAGTTTGAAAAAAATATCACTACCCTCAAAACGATCCTCATACTTCGCTTTACAAATACCAAATCAACTAACAACAAATCAATGGTACATTTTTCCTTTTAGGATATATTGTTAAACCATAGACTTAAAAATTATTTCAAAATTAATTTTACAACTACGCTCATACAACAAAACAGTGACAAAACTATTTTATCAATTAATACGAAACAGTTCTTGTATTTAAAAATATTCGTTTTTCTCACTTGAAATCAAATATTTCGTACAAATAACGAAAGTCAAAAGAAAATGTACACTTCAACAAAATAAATACAGTCATTATAACATTCAGTAAAACGCACGTGACTGAAATTTTACAATTTGCTTTTTTTTATTTGGCTTTAATATTTTTGAAAACTTTATATTCTAACTCATAACATATAAGTTACGTGACTTAAATTTTTAGTTCAAATAAAACTGATTGTGAACAAAGTATCGTAATTTATTATTTTTTGAAATTTTCATCTGTTCTACTGCATAAACAATATTAGTCATATAGATAAATTTATACAAGTAGATGTATAAGTGTTCTAAATATAAACCTGTATTAAAAAATAATGAAATTTTGAATTTCATATATTTAAATTTTGTAGTGATACATATAAAAAATATATAATTATATATGAGAAGATAGCTCACAATTTCAAATTTAATCAAATGAAATAACAAACTAGCAACTGTTTAACAATTAAAAATATGTATTATTAAAAACTAGAATTATTATTATTTTCTTAAACTTTTTCCACATCAGCCGGGTTCTTCAAAACAAAATTATTTTCTCATTGCATTTATGATTGTATGCTGTTATGTGAATTAAATGTTAAATTGCAAGTTACCTTCGGGGGCGTCGTTTTTAAAATGGTTTCGGTTCTTCCTGTTTAACTACCCCCATTTCCTGAAGCAGTGCGTCTATACCTTCAGGCATACGACCCTGGTCGAGTTCGAGATTCCATTTGTAATACTGTAATTAAAATAAAAGTAAATCAATTACTATTAAATAATAAAATAATTGCGCTTGCTCGCAAACAAATAAAACCGACTTCAATCACATCGACAAGTCGATAAAACTGTAAAACAGTCGCGCATTATTAGGGATAGGGGTGAGGCCAAACTAGCGTAATTTTGTGATTTGTCAGTCGCGTAATTTTGGTCGCAGAATGTCTGCCTAGCAGAAATTCTGACACATTTTGCGTCGCCGTGTAGCACTAACTTTACTTTTGTATGAAACCGAATACAGCAGAAGTTACGCGACTAACAGCTTACAAAATTACGCTCATTTGGCCTCACCCTAACTCAAAAAGTACTCGTCATATCTCAATGAAATTTAAATTAAACCACACGACATGCACAAACTTCCGATTAAAAAAAGAATCAACAAATGTGTACACCCAGTAAAAAGTTATGAGGTGAATATACATAAAAATACAATTTAATTAAGAATCTCTTTCTTTTTGAAGTCGGTTAATAACTTTGATTTGCATTGCAGAATTTTAGATATAATACAAATACGTTTGTCCATAAAACAAAAATTACATTACATTAAAGATATTAAAATACATTTATTACGTAAAAAAGCCGGCGCTATCGCCAAGAGAGCTTTTTTTAGACAACCTTTGGGTAAAGTAAAGGACACGGGATTTAATGAAGCGGTGAGGAGCTTTACAAGTATGAATGTGAATGTTCATTTCTATATAAAATAAAATCAATAAGTTTCCTAGTATATCCTATAAATATATTTTATTTATGTAATAAATATCTATATAGACCATTTTTACACCGGCAAATCAGTTATGATAAATCCTTTTTATACAAATACTTATAATATATTGGAGAAATCCTTATGAAATCATATATATGGGAAACGAAAATTTTAACTTGATATTTGTATACATATACTTAGTAGCTATACATATTCTGATACCATTTTTAAGTATTTCACAATGAATATTCCAAAAGTATGTTTCAAAGGCAAACTATCAAACAGTAAATCGTCAAAAAAAATTATGGAATACAAAATCTTAGTAACCTCAGATATCATTGGCATCTCTTGATTACATGAGACTAAAAATATCTAACCTTATCGAGTTCCTTCCTGAGAGCGAGCACCGATCGCTCCCGATCAGCGACTAGCTCCTCCAAATACTGGTAGCGAAGCTTCTTACGAGCGCGACACTCACGCGCCGATTGTCTGCTACGTTCTAAAACCATTTTTTATTACTTAACAACAAACAACAATTGTTAATGCAATACCGTATGACTGACTATATTTATATAAATGATTGTTTGCTGGCTTAAATTTAAAAAAAATGTCGGCTCCTGTATCAAATAAATTATTCTTTTCGCGTGTTAACGTTCCAATTTTGAATACTTTATGATTCAAAATTCAACAGTTTTTTGAGTTTTGTCGTTTCACGCTATTTCACCTGTGTTTACCTTTGTTGTTCATATTTTTTATTTTTCGTCGTAGAATAGAATTCGAAATTTAATAACTTTAATAAAGAAACGATCTCTTCCGGTTTATAACAAGTGGTTTTTTGGTATATTTAAATTTTTCTAACTTATTATTAAAACCTAAATATTAAGCCTTAGGATTATCCTTAGAACCTTCTCCTTAATGAAGAAAGGTCATTAGCCAGCAGAAGAACGTTACACAGTATTGATTCAATTAAATTAAAAAGGTATATAAATTATGGAGACGCAACATAAGCTATAATATAAAACATCACGCAACAGGTTGATGTAAAACATAAAAGCGCGTAAAACTGTGTGACACAGCTAGTTCTACTAATTTTATAAATTCGAAAGTTTGTCAGCATGGATGAATGTCTGTTAATTTTACACGCAAAAGTAGCTTAACTGATTTCAATGAAATTTGTTAAGTAGGTAAATATCTGGAGAGCCAGAATGACACATAGGCCAATTTTTATCCCGCCATTCCGACGGGATCGGAAATTACACCTATGGATCCGCGAAACGCAACTTTTTCTAAATAAATATAATCGCTCAATGTTTTACTAATGACCAATTTTGACTAATTTCTCTTTAAGCCTTGTAAATACTTTGTAGAAGATTTTTTGCGGTTTGCAAATTTATTTTATAAAACTAGGTCGGCAAACGAGCCTACGGCTCACCTGATGGTAAGTGATTACCGTAGCTTATAGACGCATGCAACACAAAAAGCATCGCAAGCGCGTAGCTGAACCTACCCCCAATCTTCGCCCCAGAAGCTCTGGTCACCTTTAATACCACAGCGACACAACACTGTTTGAAAGCAGTATTGATTAGCTGTAATGTTCAGTAAGGTCGAGGTACTTCCCCAGTAGGGTCGCTCCAGATTTTGAACAGGATGTTTCATGTTGTAGCCTATCTCAGTTATAACTTATGAAAATTGCTCAGAAAATTTGAGAAAATGGCAATTAATTCAAACTTCGCAAAACAGAACTAAGTCTGTCAGATCAGTTAACAAATAAAGTATTCAACTCACCCAGTTTAGCCTTCATGTCCTGCTTATCGAGCTGTGCCTTTCTGCCGGGTCTACGGCCGCGCTTGCCACTCTCCCTCCTCTCACCCCCCTCCGCTCCAGACGCGCCTGTTGACCCGTACACCCCGCCCAGGGACTCCTGCTCCAAATTATTCAATCTTTATTATCCTTTAAATTGAAAATCTTTGCATTATATTCAATATTGTTTGAATTTGATTTTGAAACAATTTCCTATTCATAAATGTAATAAGATATTTTTGAAATACGTCTCTATTACACATGATGTACATATAATAAAATCAATATAAAAACTAGACGTATGTAGATACTCGTACGAGAGTAAGTAAATACAATATCGCAATAAATAAGAAAATAGTAAACTACCCGTTAGTAACCCGTATACAATATAAAGTAACGGTTAACCCAATCGGTGCCAGAATGGCCTATGTTAAATTACCTTTAACAGGAATATAGGTCAAGTCAAAAGTCTCTTTGTTGAAGATTTCTGTCAAAGTATTGTTTATTTAAGCCAGTTTCTTTTTTATATTCATAAAATGTGTCGTTTTATATACAATACTTTAGTAAAGAAATGTGAAAACATTTGAGAAACTTAGTTACCCATTTCCTTTCAACGTATTTGACTACAGTACTTAAAATATAAATTAATGGAGATCGTGCACAAATTAAAGAGAACTATGTGTCCACTATCATATAGTATGTACAATTATAAAAATACGCAGGCTACATTTCCGAGTCATCAAAATTACGAAAATTACTTTCTCTCAATTATTTTAATTATAAATTTGAAAATCATTCGAGTGTTCTCGACAAGCTACTTATTATCAGTCACGTCTTGACAGTCTATAAATAGATATACGTGTGTCACAAAAGATTGCCAAAACTTAGGTAACGTAATCTTCGTCCCATTGCTTGAAATGTTTTACACATTTCATTGACTTTATTATTTCAGCTTTACATTTATGTCTATTTGCTGCTTTTTGTTGAGATGAGTTCACTGTCTTTATCTTAAATAATAAAATTTTGATACGTTTTCTACGTTTATGGTTCTTTTACCTTCGTTTACTTGAGACATAGTTTTTACGTCAATATCATTATAATTCCTAACCTATCTCAAAAAAGGGGTACTGAACTACTGAAATAAGCATGATCAAAGTATCCAGTTTTAGATAGCATACAAACATTTTAAACTACTCTTACTGACACGGAAAAAGGTTATGAGAAAGTTATATGTAAAGTAATACTAGTACAGCTATCACTATGTATAACACTATGCTAAACTAACAAAAACTTTTAAACCAAATAAATCACTAAACGATTTTTAGAAACCTAGGTACATTTTTCAAAAGCTATTGCAGTTATAATTTTTATTTTGCAATAAAAAAATTACAACGAAGTAAGGGTGGTTTATGCCACAAATAAATAAGCAACGAGAGACGAAGGCAAACGCAAAAAAAACCGACTTCAATTACATCGTCTACACATTACACTTACAACGTAGGTAGACGAAAAAAATAGTCAAGTAAATACGCATTATCAAAGATTACTCCAAAAGTTCTAAACATTTTGAATATCATATCAAAAATATTCAAAATGTTTAGAATTCCTAATGTGGGTAACACAAAAATAAAATCTTAGATATTAAAAATAGCACGGTGTCGTCTCCTGTCAAAGATTTTCATTGTAATATGAAACTTTGAATAGTTACGGGTTTCTGTAAAGAGCTCACTATAGACGGCGCCACGGTTCGCTTAAACCGAAATTAAAAAGTATCATATCGAAAATTTCGCTCGAGCGGGTGCATCGTTCCATAGCTTAATTGGCTAGAGCGCCGACACGGTACGTCGGAGACGCGGGTTCGAACCCCGCTGGAGCGGTCAATTTTTGATATGATATTCAAAATGTTTAGAATTCCTAATGTGGGTAACACAAAAATAAAATCTTAGATATTAAAAATAGCACGGTGTCGTCTCCTGTCAAAGATTTTCATTGTAATATGAAACTTTGAATAGTTACGGGTTTCTGTAAAGAGCTCACTATAGACGGCGCCACGGTTCGCTTAAACCGAAATTAAAAAGTATCATATCGAAAATTTCGCTCGAGCGGGTGCATCGTTCCATAGCTTAATTGGCTAGAGCGCCGACACGGTACGTCGGAGACGCGGGTTCGAACCCCGCTGGAGCGGTCAATTTTTGATATGATATTCAAAATGTTTAGAATTCCTTATGTGGGTAACACAAAAATAAAATCTTAGATACTCCAAAAGTTGTAATCAGATCTCGATGAAATTTAAATGTGACCACATGATACAACATCGGCTTTCGATTAAATTAAAAATTATTAAAATCGGTACTCCTAGTAAAAAATTATGCGGATTTTCAAGGGTTTCTCTCGTTTTCTCTGAGATCCCATCATCAGATCCTGGTTTCCTTACCATGGTACCACACTTAGGATATTTCCTTTCCAACAAAAGAAGAATTATCTAAATCGGTTCATAAACGACGACTTTTTTGAAGTCGGTTGATAAAATATAGATAAAGAAACAAGACGCAGTTCGTTGCCACTGTTGCAACACATGTCGTGAGATGACATTCACTGCTGCCTTAATAAAAGAAAGTTAACGTGCTAACCTAATAATACTAAACTCGTTGTGAATTAAATAAAGATCAGAACATGTTTCATTACATGTACGTTATGTATGTTCATTATGTCGGTGCTAGACACTAGAAAAGCGTTAAAATGGCAGGTCGAATGTGTGAACCCACCATAAACACAGAACCATATGTAGAGATTTTTAGGAAATTACTTTTTTGACTTTTCCACAGGTCAGTTTTTCGATAAAAAAATAAGGTAAAGGTTTTAGGTAAAACGGTAACATATAAATTTAATATACCTATCATGTAACAATAAAATGAATGAAAATATGTATAGTTAATGAATCAAGCCAGTCGGAGTCATTGCGGTTTTATACTTCGGTGTGTATATTTTAATATTAGACTAAAACGGCGACTAAAATACTGTTTTTGCTAAATGTAAGTAGTTGTTGTATCAGATATATTTCACTCGCTGAAAAAATTTGGGTATTTATCTGTCAGTGAAAAATATGTGATAGCAAAATCGCTAATGGAACGTAAGAAAGAACTTTTATTTACAAATATAGACTTCTTTAATTTCAATTATGATCCTCGCCCCCTCTATTAGATAAAGCAGTGCAAATACGAGTATATTATGTAAGAAAAGATTCAGATTCACGTTTTCTACTACCCTAAAATTTTGCACATAAATAAATAAAGCAGCTTAAAATGTTTAGTCGCTATATTTGGGAAGGAATGCCAGTTATTGTACGTATTCAGCATATAACCATCGCCTTTGTTAATAAAAATCGCAGCAACGACAAGATTTATTACAGCGTACATACTTCTATTGTTTTCGTACAATTACTCACGAGCAATATTAATATTAACTACACTTTACGCTTTTCATTCGTGAAATCATCTAAATTCCAGTGTTGTATACGATGTTTGTGAAATAATAAACACGAAATCTAAAATTCAATGTGATTTTAAACTAAATTTGTATTAAATAAATTCGTAGTATCGGTTCTACTTACTCTTGACAGCGCAATCCTATAGGTCGGTTTCAAAAATTTGTCTACCGCTGTTTATGCTTACTATATATAAGTGGGTAGAATTGTGAAAAAAATCGTGTGAAGTTAATATCAATTTCTATTTCCAGTATTAGCATACTGGATCAAGGATCAAGTAATATATGTATAAATAAATGTTTAAGCTTACCCCATAAACACTTGTAGCTTACACATGGGCTACTGCTTTAGTAGAAAACTATAGCAAGTGTAGTAGATATTACACAGTTATTCCGTATAAAGTATAATAATTACTGTCAAAGGCAGTAGAGTCCAATTTCTGCCGCCCTACATTGCCTCCTCTGCAGAAGCCTGATGGTTCGCTAGCTCACTCGGCAGTGGAAAAGGCAAGCAAACAAACCAGCTAAACAAAACTTGACGCTAGCTCTACGCAACCACCATCCTTGCCTCGATGTGACTGTTCTATGCAAGAGATCACGATTCAAAATAAAGAGGTCCGTAGAGTTTTGCTGAATCTTGACGTGAATAAGACTAGTGGACCTGGACCTGCGCGCGTCCTAAAGGCCTGTGCACCTGAGCTGTCTCATGTTCTCACGCGCCTGTACCGCCTCTCTCTTCAAACTAGAACGGTGCCAAAATCTTGGAAGCTGGCTAATGTGCAGCCAGTGCCCAAAAGGGTAGCCGAGTGAATTCCTGCAACTACCGACCAATCGCCATCACCTCCATGCTTTGCAAAGTCATGGAAAAGGTGCTTAACAGCAAGTTGCTGAACTACCTAGAAGACAATGAACTCCTCAGTGACCATACGGCTTTCGTCAGGGGCGGTCTACTGGAGATCTTCTGATGTATGTCACACACTGCTGGGGCGAAGCCATTGAGAAACATGGTAGGGCGCTCGCTGTATCACTAGATATCTCGAAGGCCTTCGACAGGGTTCGGCACGCAAGTCTCCTTAGCAAACTTCTTGCTTACGGCATCCCTGCTGACTTTTGTAGCTTGATTTCAGACTTTTAGAGTGAACGGTCGATTAGAGTGGTCGTGGACGGCTGCTCCTCTGACCTAATGGATATAAACGCCGGCATCCCTCAAGGTTCTTTTCTCTCTGCAACTCTTTTCCTGCTCCATATTAACGACATGCTACGACCAGGCATTGTTGGATACGCAGATGACAGTACGATTGTTGAGAGATATTTGTCCAGCGCGAGAGACAGCAGGGACGTAATACGTTCTCAGAGAGAGGCCATGGTAGAACGAACAAATTCAATACTGGGGCAAGTATCCCAATGGGGTGATTGCAACCTGGTCACGTTCAACGCCGCCAAAACGCAGGCTTGTTGTTCTACGCCAAACGGAGTCCTTTAAACTTAGCTCCTACTTTCCGTGGTACACCTGTCCCTGTGTCCGATACCCTCGACCTCCTTGGCATAGAGTTGAATTCTAACCTCAACTTTGGCAATTAAATTGAGTCCAAAGCGCAAACTGCGGCCAGAAAGCTTGGCATCTTAAATAAGGTTAAGCGATATTTCACGCCTGAACAGCTTCTTACGCTGTACAAAGCTCAAGTCCGATCGTGCATGGAATATTGCAGTCACTTGTGGAATGGCTCAGCTAAATATCAACTCGCCGCACTGGACTCAGTGGAACGCAGAGCCAAGCGGCTAATCGGTAATGCCAGTTTGGTGAAATCTCTTCACACTCTGGCTCACCGAAGAAAGGTTGCCAGTCTAACGGTCTTTTACAGGTTGTACTTTGGGGAGTGTGCCCTGGAGCTGCACGAGCTCATACCCCCATCTCCTTTCTTCCATCGGACTTTCAGACGTACCGCCGGCTTTCATCCCTACCTGATTGATATATCTTTCATACGTACATAGCGCTTCGAATCATTTTTTTTAATGCGCACAGCCAAGGAATGGAATTCCCTGCCGGCGTCTGTATTTCCGAGTTCATACAACCCGAACATGTTTAAAAAGCGCGAGTGAACAGGCTTCATCTGGGCGGCAATTTAGCTATTTTTTTTTTTTTTTTTTTTTCTAATACTTTCTGAAAGGATCTTACAATACGAAAAATTAAAAAACAACTCAGGAAATTAGAAAACGTAACGATGATAGGTGTTTAGCTAGTTTGGAAGACGGGACGTCTATCGGGTTATTAGTTTGGAATAATAAATTAAATACGAAATTAAATCTTTCGTTACTTGTGCATCTTGTCCAGACACGACGTAACGACGCGTTTAAATTGACCAAAGCATAAGATTTATGGTCAAAGAGAAGTGATAAAATAAAAAATTGCAAGTATGTACCTAATTCAATATGTAAAAATACGTTCTTCATGCACGCTACTGCACTTAACTTTTTTAAATTTTTGTATAGGTATTTGACGTGTGGAAATATAAGTACCTAAGTATATTAGACTTATTTTTTAAATACAATTGATAGCTAAGATCTAGACTAGGAAAAACAAAATTATGGGGTTTTTGGGTGTAGGGGACGGAGGGTAGCTATACAAAGTAACACTGCCACACTTCGAAACCCCATGGTTATGGAGATATCCATGGTTAAAGTTTTGAGATTAGAGGAAGAATTTAAAGCTATGATAATACATTTGAGCTCCGCGTCTGACTTCACCTTAGCTCCGGCGCTGCGGGCAGTGCAATCCATGCGCCGTTTCACAACTTTATAAGTTATTTTCGAACAGGAGTACGTAAAAACGATCTCGACTCCAAGATCAACAAACGATACAACTTGTGGTAACCATGCTTAGTTCCGTAGCTTTCAGATGTTATATCCACATTTCGCACTTGATATTAACATTTTAGACTTTAAGTTATTGTTTTCACACGGTTTTTTAACAAACGATACGACTGATGTTTAATGACTGAGATATAGATGCTTTAAAAAAAAAATGGCGCGCCACTTCTCGTTTCACTCCAAAGCAATGTGAGCATAAATTTATTTTTTGTTTAAATAACTGTAAAGGCAAAGGTCTAAAACCATACAGCATTGTTTCATGTTGTTTTTTTAATTAAATATATTTTCTTTTTATTTACTGCTATAGAATTACGTCGATAAACGGTGTAATTTTTAAATTAGATAGTTTATAGTTTTTTTTTTTTTTTTTTTTTAACAAAACTATGTCTATAAACGGTGTAATTTTTAAATTAGATAGGTTAGGGTTATTTTTTTTTTTGTAACAAAACTGTCTATAAGCGGTGTAATTTTTAAATTAGATAGGTTAGGGTTATTTTTTTTTGTAACAAAACTATGTCTATAAACGGTGTAATTTTTAAATTAGATAGGTTAGGGTTATTTTTTTTTAGTAACAAAACTATGTCTATAAACGGTGTAATTTTTAAATTAGATGGGATAGGGTTATTTTTTTTTAGTAACAAAAATATGTCTATAAGCGGTGTAATTTTTAAATTAGATAGGTTAGGGTTATTTTTTTTTAGTAACAATACTATGTCTATAAACGGTGTAATTTTTAAATTAGATAGGTTAGGGTTTTTTGTAACGGAATTATGCCTATAAACGGCTCCTTTCTGAAGTCAGATTATGGTAAAAAAAATTTATTCATGTCATGTTTTTCACTTCATTATATTCTATTTATTTATTGTCATATAAAATGAACTAAAATATTAAGTATTTTTAGTTTATAACAGTAAATAAATGAAAATAAAATATATTTAATTAAAAAACATAACATGAAACAAGGCTGTATGGTCTAAGACCTTTGCCTTTACAGTTATTTAAACAAAAAAAATGAATTTATGATTACATTGTTTTGGAGCGAAACGATAAGTGGCCTGTCATTTTGTATTAAAACATCTATTTCTCAGTTGTTAAGCATTAGTTGTATCGTTTGTTAAAAAACCGTATGAAAACGTTAAATTAACATGTGGAATGTTAAAATCAAGTGCGAAATGTGAAAATAACATGTGAAAACTATGGAACGAAGCATGAGTGACGTAAGTCGTATCGTTTGTTGATCTTGGAGTCGAGATCGTTTTTATTTTGAAAATAACTTATGAAACGTGAAATAACCGTGTGAAATATGAAAAAAACGCGCGTGAAATGTGAAAATAATGTGTGAAAGCTGCGAAATTCTTCTTCTAACCTCAAAACTTTAACCAAGGATATCTCCATAACCATGGGGTTTCGAAGTGTGACAGTGGTACAAGGGGTGGCGTTCCCTCCCCCCCCCTTCCCCCCACGGTCCCGAAATTCGGTTTTTCTTAATCTAACGCTTTACCCAATTGATTAAACTGGCTAATTATATTATTTCATACAATCGTATCATTAAAAGACAGATTCTCAAAAATAATTATAAAGTATTTAAATTATTAAAATTAAAACATTCGCTAACCAATAAGTTGTTTAGTTGCCATTTTCTTTTTTATACCATCGATGAAACCATATTTAGAAGAGAATCTTACGATACAAATGTGTGAAAGTAACGATGACGTCGCTGTTTAGACTTCCAACGCATGTCATAACTGCGTAGATTCATTGACTGTGAATAACTCATAAAATCTGTAGATGATATCAACTCAAAGCATTTCAAATTATTGCTTAAATATAGGAGTAAAATCCCATGGTTATTTATCAAAAGTTAAGAAACCATGTAAGTATGTAACTTGGTAACGTATAAAAAATACTGAATTCTTCGTTCGTCGTTCTTTCGTCTAACCAATTTACAAATTACGCAGTACAATTACCTTAAAGATTGGATTAACACCTTTTAGGAAACCTGACACAACATGCATTATCGCACGAATTGAAAAATAAAACGCTAAAGGCACACGCTAATTCCAGTTGTTGTTATTGCATAAAGATAAGTTATAAAGAGACTAATATACATAAATATAACAGATCTCAACCTTTTGGAGAAGTTTTCGAGAATATACCGGACAGCTAATCAAAAGAATTCCCAGAGTATTAAAGAACAAACATTATAAAAACCTGTATGTTAGTCAGGACTAGAAGAATTAGAATAAACCATAATTTGTGGTTCAAACAATAAAGATTCTCAATTTAAGGGTGTTTTATTAAAGATAGTCCATCCGTGACCATGGTTGCTGTAAAGTATACGAAACGTCGAGCATCTAAAAAACTTAATAAATCGCGATAAAATCCGAAAAAAATATAATAAAGGTAAACTATAAATAAACTATAATTTTTGGTTCAAGCAATAAAGGTAGTAAATTTAAGGGTGTTTTATCCTTGACCATGATTGCTGTAAAGTATACGAAATGTCGAGCATCTAAAAAACTTAATAAACCGCGATGAAATTCGAAAAAATTATAACAAGAGTACTAACTTTTGATTTTCCCATGATGCAGGTGGGTTTATTGATTTTAGGCGGCAAGGGCGGGGCTCGAGACACAAAAATGCACGGATGCAAGAGCCCGGCGACCTATCAATTACTATAAACATCTGCGCGCGCAGGTCTATTCGTACCTGGATCACGGTAAAGTCGTAATCACAACGCTTATATTGAGTTTTATTAGACACTAAAATTAGGTACCTACGTTTTAGGCTACCTGTTGCATCGGATTAAAGTACAAAATTCTCACAAAAATTACGTTTGTTTCAATGACGAATGTATTCTAATGGACCGGCGGTTTGAATATTTTAAGTGCAATTTAGGTTCGATAACACAATCGAAACATATTTTTAATATTTTCTTACACAAATATTTTGTTGTACGAAATTATGAATCATCGGGACGGGAACAACGCATTGGTTTCCAGTTAACTTATTTTTATTTTATCGTGACATAATACGGTTTACCGCGACACGGCTTTTTAAACTCTGCGCAGATAATTCTACTTGTTATTAGGTATTAAATTTATATGAAAACAAAAAAATAACTTTAAAAAATAATAACAATAACAGATAACAATATCTATAAATAATTATAACTTAATATTGTTGTTAACGATAATTTTATAAATAAATTGAAATGCAACATTGTTGTTTATAATAAATATTTAATTATACGCAGTTCGCTGTTTCCCAGTTAGCAACAAAAGGCCGGCGATACGAACCAAACTGCGTCGTTAGCTCGCGTCAACCAACGATTTTATGCGGCGTAGTAACTGTCAATGCATAACCTAAAATATTCTCTAGACGAAAAAATTATACGCTGTATACACTACACTTTATAATGCCGGTCGTATAAAAACACTATTGTAAAGACTTTTTCACATATGAATCTTAGTTGAAATGAAATAGTAGGTACTCACAATTTGCCGGGATAGCCGGGCGTCGTGACCGCTTCACTGACTGAGACACACTGACGGCGCGCTACGTAGAGCGAGCGACCGCGCGCATTTAAATTGAATTCTTTTTTTAAAAAACAAACTTGAATGATGGCGTAGCGAAACGCAGTTTTACAATGCACGCAGTAAACGAATGGTTCAAGCTTTAAATGCGAGAACGCACAACGAGTACCTACGAATGTGGTGTCGCAACGGCGTATTGTACTCCTCCCCACCTTGGGTTAGTGTGACCTTATCGTTTGGCTGCACTCAGTAACAGCTATTGCATTTTATAGTACAGCAATGTATATACATAAATATGGTTTTAATTAGATTTTATGCTCCTTAGAAAAATCCCAAATGACGAATAGTCGAAATTTCTAAAGCGCATGAAACGCTTAATTCCGGCAAAAAAATTATTTACCGAATCAGTCCTCGATTAAGATCATACTATATTACCTACTTAATGTTTGCTACATCGATATGTTATCCATAATTTTCCAAAAAAAATAAAACATTTACTTTTCTACAAAGATACAATTTTTTATTTTAAGTAGATTAACCTACAACGACCCGTTGACGCCGCGTTGGCGCAACGATTACAGCCATGGATTGTACCTGTTGCGTTGGCGGTTGCGGGTTCGATCCCCGCTCATGACAAACATTTGTATTGGCCATACAGGTATTTGCCGTGGTCTGAGTGTTTGTGCAGTCCTTGTGGGTCTCCCCACCGTGCCTCGGAGAGCACGTTAAGCCGTCGGTCCCGGTTCTTATCATGTACACCTGATAGCGATCGTCACTTATAGTAGGGAATATATCCGCCAACCTGCATTGAATCAGCATGGTGGATTAAGCTCTGATCCTTTTCCCACACGGGGAAAGAGGCCTATGCCCAGCAGTGGGTCATTACAGGCTGAAACAAACTATCTATTATATAAATAACTTCAGGGGCTCTTCCACAAAATTTTAATTTTACATCTATATCTAAAGTTTAAAAATTGTACAACATTCATCTAAAATTAATTTGAAAAACTGAACTATAAACTACATCTGGAATCTGTGCCATCATATCTACTTTAAATATTTTTTGCGCCCCAATATGCTGAAAACAATTGTTTTCTTTGTCGTTATTGATCTAGATGTAATTCTTCGCAAAATATCAACTTTCTCTTCAAGAGATAATTTTTGACCGCAGTGATCGGGATTTAAAACAGTTATTACCGATATATCGTAAATTTCAATATTACTAAATACGTTATCTATCTATACAAGTAGAAGATGTCTCAGTGACTTAAGTTGGTACACAATATCCAAATGAGTTAAACAAATTAATTAATCGACTTCTGATCGTTGTTTTTCATTTAACATGTCTAAATTTAAATCGTCACAAACTAAAACGTATTTCGAAATTTTAAACAACTTTTTAAGAATGTCTTCCGTAATTGTCTCAAATACTTTAAAATCACATACGGGGGGCCTGTAAACGCTAAGCATAACATAACGCTGTAATTCCACACATGCCACCTTAATACAGTGGTGTTTTACTAGGAAAGTTTTGGGGTAGTTCTGATTTCTTTCATTTTATATGTATTTTGGGGTCTGAATCTGAATCTCTGTCCTTGAGCAACGACACGACCTCTTTCAGCAGAATATTATGTACCGGGACCCATCGCCACAGAAATACCTCAGCCAGGACCTTCTATAATGCAACAGCTCGTATAATTTTTGTATTTTATAATTTGTAATATTATTAATATTTGATATATTAATTATTTTATTAGAGTCCTACCTTTTTTGATGCTGAATTTTAATAATTTAGAACTTTTTTTTTTCTTTTTAATTACTTGTGCAATAAACTATGAGAAAGAACAATGGGTAATTTTGTATGGAACCCGTACCCACGTTGTAGCATCTTAGACTAGGTGTCATTTAGAAGAAGCTTAATTGACTAACTCAAAAATGAAAGAATGACTGAATGAATGAATGGGAGACCGAAGTTATCATACACATTTTAATTTCCAATGGTTATAACAATGGCACCTTTTTCCGTTCTGTAGACCAGATAAAACACCGGTCGGCTTTTCTGTTTAAGGAGAAACCGACTTAGCTTCCTTCCTAGCATTCGTTTTCGATACAGAAGAATAATAAAAAAAACATCAATCTTAAAAAGCAGTTTTATTTTAAAACACAGCAACATCATTTTTAAATTGTGTTGTCACTCTCAATGATTATATCATCCCAGGCACTTGCCGGACCTATGAAGTTATCTTGGTGTCTGCCAACACCTAAATACCATAGTATACTAACAGTGTGGGCACAAGCACCTAGAGTTCTCATGCCCGTCATGCAAGAGCAATAATAGGCCTCGATGGCTTGTCTGCCCTGGACATTCAATTTGATCAAAATATACGTGTAATATATTTTATTCGATACGTGCCTCGATAATATGCGGCCTCTTACTAACGAGCAGTTTTCAGTTACTAGCCCATACTGCGACATACTAGGGCTAGGGCTAGAAGATAGTTCAATATTATATATACCATCTCGACCTCGCAAATGTTCGGCAACATATGATCTGGCGAGCTTTAAGTGGTATGTTCCCAAACTGAATAAAATGATGTCTTCTTTTGTCAATTGTGGAAATGGTATTGATGTAGCCGTCATTGAAGAGAACACCGCCCGTTGTCTATTCATGTTTTCTGCGACTACATAATTGCCCAGTCTATTAGGTTCGGTAATTCTTTGAGCTATTATATTGATAAAAGCGTGGGCATGCTCGTTGTCTGTCAGACGCTGCCTAAATGCATTTATAAGGGCTCCCGCAATGCGAAAGTCTTCAAATATGTGAGGGAGTGTTTTGTTAATAACTGTATGTCTGAATATCTTGTAGTCCCTTTTGAACCATCCGTTTATGACTTCAATGACCCATCGCACCATTGTGATTTGTCGAGATTTATTTGCTTGAATATCTGTGAGCTGTGTGGCGTGCCTATCTTTGCTTGGCGGCATATGGGCAACATAACCAGCACTTTCTATATCTGGTATAGAGTCTCTAAAACCTCGATCTAATATAAAAACGTCATCTGTTTGTAATATTATATGCACTGGGGACGTTTGATCATTGATTATCTCACTCATGATTTGAGCATCGGTTTTTGTTGCAGCGTATGGTCCACATATATCTATAATATAGCCGTCTGGGCAAGTAATTAAAAAGGGTTTTAACAAGTTTTTATACTTGTGTAAGCTGTAAGTCCTTTTTTGGAATAAAAAGTTTTTGCTTTTCTGTACGTATATATACGAACCATCACAAATAGCTATAGCTACGGGGTTTGTAGGGTTGGAATATATTGATGCCGGCACTGCAAGGCTATGAGCTATAATTTCATCACGGCTTATATGGTTGAAACCTAAATGGCGAACAACAAAGTCTTGGGCCAAGCAGTTTCTTGCAGTTTCAAGTAAAATACCGATCGTTTTACGCGATACACCTATTTGAGAGGCTATACGTGTATTTGGTTCACCAGACCTTTGTTTTAATAAATAGACCCCCAGTGCAGTTTTTGGCCTTCTACATTGATCTAAAAGAGACGGTGTTTCATTCAAAACGATCTCGAATTGTTGGTGTGTTAAGCCAGTTAGGTAATGTAGATCCTCAGGTGAAATGTTGTTTATATTGTCAAAATCGATATTATTCTTATCTTTATATGCATCTCGTAACGTATCGATTATATCTTTGAGATGGTCTGGTGTGAATATTGTTTCTCCATTATCATACAGGGAGCTCCAATCACTTGTGTTGATGTGTGTTGTACAAATGCGTACATTTTCAGGAACATACACGCTATGGTTAACCAATAAAAATACTTTTATAAACCTGGACACTCTATGAAGTTCTTGATTGATGCACCCGCGGAATAAACAGTGACGCGCCGTATTTGCAACCCTCCTATAAGTTGGAACAGACGTTGGTTGCAAGTGCTCTGGATTTGCTGGTTCTTGGTTTTGTTCTTGTTCGAACCTGGCTTGCTGTCGTCTTCCCGCTACCCAACAACGATGACACATATACTGAAGTTGATTAAGGGCTATCTAAAAGAAAAGAAAAAAACTCAAGTTACGTAACAAAAACAATAAAGAACTTAATGTTTAAAAAAAAAAAACAAAAATACACGAAAGATGTGAGTGAAGACAAAGACACAAACACGATGAACTAAAGTTATGTGTATAGTTTATATTTACCTCATTTATGTTAATCCGTTCCATGACGTATTCGGTGAAGCCTGGATTGTCTTCCAAATAGGCTCGCGTTACTACATGCCGGTTTCGGTCACGAAGTACCGATCTTGTACACGTAATACACAATACACGGCGTTGATCTTCCATTTCGTCGAAGCAGGAGAGTAATATTTAATCCAATCGCTAAGCAATACACTGAATTCCGTTGTGAAGGCCGAGGTTGTAGATGAATAAAATAAACTAAGATGATAAATGCGTGCGCTCAAAGACAGTTCCAAACAGGTACTAACTATCGAGGCGGCGTGGCGCGGCTTCGGCGACTACACGCTTTCTGTTTCACTCGCACTTATGTGTACGTCGGCTCTACTGTACTACTCATTCGATGATTGTGGCTATACGGTTATATAGTAAATGCTAAATAGGACACACCGATGCTAGCGCATATTAGATCAAAGTACCTAACGGATAAAATCACACAAACGTCAAATCTGCGTGGGGATTTTACTAAGGATTATCGATATTTTCAAAATTGAATATCTTTTTTCCCCCGCAAGCTACAAAATTGCCCCCATACAACAAATATATATATTTTTAAAGACCTTTCTAATGGTACCAATTTAAATTTGCTACAAGGTGGGTACGTTTTGTTCCATGTTCTTTATTAAATAACAGCATTATAATAAAAAATAAAGCTTTCGAGTGTAAAAAGTGGATTTTGCAGAGACCGCTCAAAATTACCAATTTTCAACTCGCATTTGAGACCGTGCATATGCTGTGTGGTTACGGCATCAAAGAATATAGCCACCCCCTTCAGCCTAAGGCAGTTCACTGCTGGACATAGGACTCCCCGAGTTCGCGCCAGACATCCCGGTTTTCCGCAATTCTCATCCAGCCTACACCGGCAATCTTACGTAGATCGTCGGTCCAACGGGACGGAGGACGTCCCACACTGCGTTTGCCAAGACGCGGTCTCCACTCTAGGACCCGTCTACTGCAACGGCCATCGGTCCTGCGACACCGATGACCAGCCCACTGCCACTTCAACTTGCTAATTCTGTGGGCTATGTCGGTTACTTTCGTTCTCTCGCGGATAGTCTCATTAATAATCCTATCTTTGAGAGAAATCCCAAGCATAGCCCGTTCTATTGCACGTTGAGCGACTTTAAATTTGTGGACCAGTCCCTTCGTCAGTGTCCACGTCTCAGCTCCGTATGTCAACACAGGCAGGACGCATTGCTCGAAGACTTTTGTCTTCAAGCATTGCGAAATCTTCGAAGTGAAGACTCGACGAAGTCTGCCAAATACTGCCCAGCCCAAACGAATCCTCCTGTCGGCCTCCTTCTCGAAGTTGTTGCGGCCTAGTTGGATAGTATGGCCTAGGTAAATATAATCCTGAACAACCTCGAGAAGGGTACCATCGACCGATACCGGTCTCGGTATGACTTGGTTGTTAAACATAACTTTCGTTTTGTCCAAGTTCATACAGAGACCGACACGCTGGGAGGACTCGTTTAGGCCGGCCAGCATGTTGCCTAACTCATCCAACGTCTCCGCAAAGATGACAATATCGTCGGCAAAATAAAGGTGAGAGATGAATTCACCGTTGACGTTAATGCCTCGTTCTCCCCAATCTAAGGTCTAAAAGACATCCTCCAGCGCAGTGGTAAACAGTTTCGGTGATATTACATCTCCCTGTATTAGCCCACGCCGGAGGGAAATAGGTCCTGTTCTCTGGTCCTGGACATGAACGGTCATCGTCGCCGCGTCGTATATACATTTCAGTATCTCGATATATCGCCAGTCGGTATGACATCTCTACAGAGAGTCCAGGACAGCCCAGGTCTTAACAGAGCCGAAGGCTTTCTCGTAGTCCACAAATGCCGAACAGTATGAATGTGGTCCACGGTGCTGTAGCCATTTCGAAACCCAGCCTGCTCTGGTGGTTCGAATTCGTAACAACCCTCGAAAACAGCTTATAGACGTGGCTCAGAAGTGAGATCGGTCTGTAATTCTTCAACAGATACTTATCGCCTCTCTTAAAGAACAGCACTACCACACTCCTGGACCACACCTCGGGCGTGGTATCTCGGTAGATGACGGCGTTAAAGAGTCTTGCCAAGGCTTTTAGGAAAGATCGCCCTGCGGCTTTAAGGAGCTCAGTGGTAACTCCGTCATCCTCCGGGCCCTCCCGTTTTTAAGCTGTCCGAGCGCTGCACTGATCTCGTCCTCTTCGAAGTCAGACAGAGATATGATTTAAATTAGAATTTGATTTGCTATTATTATAATTATATAAATTATTTATATTATATCTTAAGTCCGCTATTTGTTTTTGTTTTTTTTTTTTACATTTTAAAAACAAATACATTTTATTTTTTGTTAATTTAAATCTGTAATGAATTTATTTATATCAAACGCTAATAATAACTCGTAACCGTAGTAGAATGAGACTGTTTTGTCAGGGATTTAGAATAAAATCTAGGATCCATACATTACTTGTTTTCTATCTCGGGATCTTAGCTCATTTTGGAAAAAACAAGCACAAACGTCTATACATGTATATTGTATACGTGTTTGTTATTCGCGACTGTTAGACCTTACTAACTGTCGTGATCGCTGCATCAGCGCGTCTTTGAATAGAATAAGGAGGACTTTTTTTTTGTTGTTCGCACTTAGCAAATATATACAAGTTAAAATATATACCTAATAATTATTTTGACGCTCCCAATTCTTTTCGCGTAAAACCGACGAATTATCAGGAAAGATGATGAAACATCACATTTTAATACAAAGCAATCGACATAAACAACTTTAAATCAATTCTGGTCGTTTGGTACATGTATCATGTATGAGATGTATTTATGTATGATGTTATACTTAGTATGTAGCAGTATCTTGTATCTATGTATATTGTAAGTAGGAAGGTGTAACTGTTTTTGTACCAGTTGTATTAAAAACAAAAAAACGGGTGTCGCGAAATATTCGTAGTGCGTAGTAAACTATGCTAAAACGTATTGCGCAGATGCGAGGTCTAGGTCATACTGAAATAATAAGATATTTTTCAGGATATTTTTTTTCAACTCACTTAAAAATACATTATTCAACAGTATTTTTGATGTTAAAGGCTTATTTGATATTGTAATGTTACTACGTTGCGTCGTAGTGATAAGACTTTTCTACTAAATAAACATAGGTACCTTTTAACCGTTGTAAAAAATTATCTATATAAATAAAATAAAATTGGTGTGTCTGTTTGTAGTATTAAAATAACTGCGTTTACTAAATGCATATGTACACACGGTACATATACAAAAATAACATTTTTTACAATTTTTGTCTGTCTGTTTATTTGTTCCGGCTAATCTCTAAAACAGCTGGACCGATTTGATCAGACTTTAATGGTAGATAGCTGATGTAATAAGAAGTAACTTAAGCTACTTTTATTTTAGAAATTTATTTATTTTATAACTGCGAACTGAACAATAACTTTTTTGTTAAATTCCACGCGAACGAATTCGCGGGCACAGCTAGTTACGAATATTATTTAAACTTTACTATTATTAAGAATTAGTGGCTCACACTGGATTTGTACATATAATGATCTCAGTGACAGCGAGATTTTCTACAAATATTTATTAGGTCTGTTTGTTTTTCCTTCTGGGCCGCCCAATCAGTCCTCTGAGAGCACGTAAAGATGTAGGTACCGCTTGTTATCATAAGCACCTGAAAACGATCGTTACTCGTGAAAGGGAAATGAACTGCAAACTCGCAATGATACGGTGTAGTGGATCAAAGTCCAACCGTTCTTTTATGCATGAGATGTAACCTTTGCCCAGAAATGGAACACTTACAAACATTCCGTATCACTAGATCTTTGATTATCTGTATGAATTTTGCTCACTCTTTCTTACATACACTTATGTCCTATTCTAAGTATCATATCTATCTAATAGAATTCAACACGTATCAATAAACGGAACGAAGTCTTCTGGATCTGTGCTAAAAATGGGCGTTCCACAGGGGTCGATTCTGGATCCATTTCTTTTTTTAATATATATAAATGATCTGCCATTTTATGTTAAATATATTTGTGATATAGTGCTATTTGCAGATGACACTTCTCTAATATTTAAAGTTGATAGGAAAAATGTAAATTATGATGACGTGAACGCTTCTTTGTCGCGAAATCAAGATTGGTTTAAAATAAACAACTTGATTTTGATCGCCAAAAAAACCAAGTGCGTTGTGTTTTCGTTACCTAATGTTAAGCATCCAAATTATAATTTTATAATAAATAACGAGAGGCTTATTGGCAATGATACTACAGTTTTCTTAGGGATACATTTGGACTCAAAACTTCAGTGGAATTCCCATTTGTCATCCTTGAATGGTAGACTCAGCTCCGCGGCATTCGCAGTTAGAAAAGTACGACAACTGACCGACGTTGCAACTGCACGCTTAATTTATTTTAGCTATTTCCATAGTGTTATGTCTTATGGCCTATTACTATGGGGTAATGCTGCAGATATTGAGACTATTTTTATCCTGCAAAAAAGGGCTATTCGCGGCATTTACGATCTTGGAGCTCGAGTCTCCCTGCGGGATGTTTTCCAAAAGGTGGACATATTAACGATCGCGTCGCAGTATATTTATAACAATATTATGTATATCCACCAAAATATTCATTGTTTTGAAATAAATAGTAATAATCGCATTGTAAACACGAGAAGGAATAACAAAATTGTAAATCCAAGTTTCTGACTGCGCAAAGTAAACGTTTCCTTTCTGGGTCACGGTATTCGCATATACAGGGTGTCCCAGAAATCAACGTCAAGCCGGCAATGGGCGATAGGCCAATTGATGGTGGTTATCAGAAAAATAAGAAAAAAATTTTTTATGAATAATTTAAAAAAATAATGGCTTTTTAAAAAAAATCGAGAAATTGACACCCTGTGACAGTCTTTCAAGCTTTGTGACTAGAAACCTTGACTATGCTTTGTTTTTTTTTTGTGTAACGGGTCCCTGAATAACTGTTTTATTAATTGTAATCTAAAATTAATACTAAAATGCCTCAGCTTTAGAAAAACATCATTTTATTGCGCAACCATTACGCAAAAAAGATAACAACATCTATCTTTATGTGACTGTCTTGTAAAAAAAATGTACTACGCTCTTTTGGCAAGTAGCTTTAAAAGATGGCGCATTTAGTCTGGATTCTAAAATGGTACTACATTTAGTAGTTTAAACCTAAGATTCGGTAGAAAAAAAAATGTAAACCAAATGAAAGTTAATTATTTTTATCACTCAAATTGCTATGGACCGCGTTTGAGTACGAATGCTATAATATAGTGACCCTATTGTGCCGTGTGTGAGCGAGACAGACAGTCATAGTATTGTAAAAAGATGGCGCATTTAGTCTGGATTCTAAAATGGTAGTACACTTAGAAGACTACACCTAACATTCGGTAGAAAAAAAATGTAAACCAAATGAAAGTTAATTATTTTTATATCACTCAAATTGCTATGGACCGCGTTTGAATACGAATGCTATAATATAGTGACCCTATTGTGCCGTGTGTGAGCGAAACAGTGACACTAGACTTAGAAGACTGTTACTTAAATTTGGACAAAAAAAAATACGGTTGAAATAAAATTCAGTTATTGGAATCAAAGTTTATTCATTCATAACAAATGTTCAAATTGTTTGCCTTCGGCCGAAATGCAAGCCCTACATCTTCTTAAAAAAGAGCGGTTTACAAGACGAGCGTACCTTTTCGAGTTGATCTCTTCAACAGCTGCCGCAATTTTTTCTCGTAATTCGTTTAAATTTTGAATGGAATGTAAAAGAAGTCGACTGGATTTAAGTCCGGTGAACGGGCTGGCCACGAAATTGGACCAGACCGTCCTATCCATCTACCTCGGTATTCTAGATCGAGAAATTCTCTGACTGAGCGAGTATAATGTGCTGGGCAGCCATCTTGTTGAAACCAAATGCTTCGGTAAATGTCAAGTGAGACGTCTTCCAGTAAATTTGGTAAATGGTTTTCTATAAAATCCAGATAAACCTCGCCGGTCAAATTTTCTGGTAACTCGAATGGCCCAATAATTTTTCCATTTAAAATGCCGGTCCACATATTTATTTTAAATCGATACTGAGATCGATCTTCTCGCATTAAGTGTGGATTTTCCAAATGCCACTCGTGCAGATTATGCAGATTCATGTATCCGTCTCTTTTTAGGGTAGATTCATCGGACCATAGAATTTTGTTTAAAAATTGCGGATCTTCCCTATACTTTTGCAACATCGTTTGACAAAATGCAAGCCTTGCAGGGTAATCCTGGGGCAGGAGACTTTGTACTCGTTGTACATGGTACGGGTGAAACTCGTTTCTCTTTAAAATTCGGTGTGCTGTACTTTTTGACACCCCCGTCCTTGCTTCAATTAAACGGACTGAGGTACTCGGGTCGTAACTGACTTCTTGCAAGACCATGTCTTCATTAGAAGTATTTGGTCTTCCCTCACTAGTCACTTGGTTGGGGAATCGACCCTCTGAGAGTAACCGGTGCACATTTATAAAAACTCGATGATCCGGATAACGTTCACGATTTGGATATCTCTCACGATAGAGTCTAGCCGCAGCAGTAGCATTGCATCTGCATTCCCCATAAATGAGGTGCATGTTGGCATATTCCTCCGTCGTGTACAGATGCGGCATCACGGACACTCACTGTCAAACGAAACGTTTATACAACAAATCCAGATCACAACACAAACAAGTCCAATAAACAATCCAAAATTGTAAGTACGAAATCAACACGAATACAGAAAGATGCGTAGTAAACGAAGAAGCGTAACGTACTAAAGTATAACACAAAATGGCAGATGCATCATGGTGGCGTCACTATCTGTCTCGCTCACACAAGACACAATACTATGACTGTCTGTCTCGCTCACACACGGCACAATAGGGTCACTATATTATAGCATTCGTACTCAAACGCGGTCCATAGCAATTTGAGTGATAAAAATAATTAACTTTCATTTGGTTTACATTTTTTTTTCTACCGAATCTTAGGTTTATACTACTAAATGTAGTACCATTTTAGAATCCAGACTAAATGCGCCATCTTTTAAAGCCACTTGCCAAAAGAGCGTAGTACATTTTTTTTACAAGACAGTCACATAAAGATAGATGTTGTTATCTTTTTTGCGTAATGGTTGCGCAATAAAATGATGTTTTTCTAAAGCTGAGGCATTTTAGTATTAATTTTAGATTACAATTAATAAAACAGTTATTCAGGGACCCGTTACACAAAAAAAAAACAAAGCATAGTCAAGGTTTCTAGTCACAAAGCTTGAAAGACTGTCACAGGGTGTCAATTTCTCGATTTTTTTTAAAAAGCCATTATTTTTTTAAATTATTCATAAAAATTTTTTTTCTTATTTTTCTGATAACCACCATCAATTGGCCTATCGCCCATTGCCGGCTTGACGTTGATTTCTGGGACACCCTGTATAATAAAATACCACAAACGATTTTGGAATTGTCTCAACATAAATTTAAAGTTTTTATTTTAAATTTTTTTATAGATAAAGCTTATTATTACTCGGTGCAGGATTACATAGTTGATAAAGATGTGTGGACTTAGTGACGCTGTATTTCATGCAACATGTTTCTAATTTTGTACTAAAACACAGTTTATATATTATTTTCAAAAGAGTAACTGCGGAGTTTCTTGCCGATTCTTCTCTGCAGAATCTACATTCCGAATCGGCGGTAGCTTCACTTTTACAAAAATAATAATTTATTTTTAAAGTTTTAATTTGTAAAATGACGATTCGAAAATGCTCTTGGAGCCTATTTGAATAAAGCTATTTTTGATTTTGATTTTGAGTAAGTGCACAAATGAAATCAGAGCAGTTAAGAGACAGTTACGTCATTATTCAAACTTCGAAGCTATGACCATGACGTCATGAAAATTTATCAAAGCAAACATTAGTTTTTTATTATACTAAAGTACCTGGGTGACCGAGCTAAGCTCGGTTTTTTTTTATTAAATTGTGTTTTTTTGGAAATCATGTATAAATACGAATTACATATTGATAAAATATGAATAATATTTTCCGATTTTACCGACATAATAATAAAAAATATGAACTGGTTATGTAAATAAAAAATCATGAGTGCAATTTGAAAAAAAAGAAATAATAATAATCGATCTGGAAATATGAGGATTTGAACCGTGGTCTTTTCGGTCGATCGCGACCGGCCGATTTCCCACCTGAGATATCACAACTTTTTTGACAAGTGCTAAATTTACCTTCGTATTCTAACGATATTGTAGCCCTTTTTTCATTGTCTAAAAACTGGGATAAAACGACATTTTCTAAAAATGAATCCTAGCTAGATTTATTTATCTTACCCGAAATCCCCTGCATACTAAATTACATGAAAATCGTTGGAGCCGTTTTCGAGATTTAGATTCTATATAAACAAGAACTGCTCGTTTACTACGTATTTACTCGTCGTATACTACGTAGTATAAGATAAGAAAAAAAAATACTGAAAGAGGAAAAACGAAAAGGTACTGGTAGCAATGCGGTTTTTTTAAACGTCACAATTTCTGAAAGGTTTACAATACAATTACAAAGGTTGCACTATTTATAATATACGTAGTTATGAAAGCATATTTTTTATTTTAATTACCCGTTTTTACTCAAATTTTTTATCAACATAATCTTTTCTTATTAAAAATATTGGTATTAGACATCAGTATCGAAAATAATAAATAAACATAAAAACAAACAAATCGATCCATTGAACTATGAACAGCTAATGTAAATTGCGCCTACGCTTATCTTTTTACTCAATTCGACCGTATATATATATATATATATTTTTTTTTTTTTTTAATGTATGTTCGGGGATAACTCCGTCGTTTATGAACCGATTTTAATAATTATTGTTTCATTGGAAAGGAGATATTCCTAGTTTGGTACCATGATAAGGAAACCAGGATCTGATGATGGGATCCCAGAGAAATCGAGGGAAACTCTCGAAAAGCCGCATAACTTTTTACTGGGTGTACCGATTTGATGCTACCGATTTTGATGATTTTTAATTTTATCGAAAGCCGATGTTTATCATGTGGTTACATTTAAATTTCATCGAGATCTGATTACAACTTTTGGAGTAATCTTTGATAATGCGTATTTACTCGAAATTTTTTTGTCTTCCTACGTTGTATTATTACTTGTCGATATAATTGAAGGCGGTTTTTCTTCGTTTGCCTGCAAACACAATTATTAAAATAAAAGATTGAAACTAAAAAAAATATTAACAAAATATAATAAATTCGATCGATCGATTCCGCTATTGAAGAACGATTGTTTACGGTTTTTCATTTGTTATGTATTTGGAAATATCCAATTAAAACAAGAATTTACCTTTTTCTCAGACATGAGCTAAGATAAATTTCCAGTAATATTATTGGGATTTTTGAATATATAAAGTTAACTAAATAGTTTGTATTGTGTGGCTACGGTACTAAAGAATATAGCCACCCCCTCTCTTCCCGTGGGTGTCGTAAGAGGCGACGACTAAGGGATAACACAGTTCTACTACCACCTTGGAACTTGAAAAGCCGACCGGTGGCGGGATAACCATCCAACTGCTGGCTTTGAAATAAACAGGCCGAAGACGGGCAGCAGCTTCTTCGGTGCGACAAAGCCAGCCCTGCGGTCACCAACCCGCCTACCCAGCGTGGTGACTAAGAGCAAAACACATGAGTTCAAGCCATTTTTAGCGAGACCTTGTGGAGGCCTATGTCCAGTAGTGGACTGCGAAAGGCTGCTGTGATGATGATGTTATGAATAATTTATCGTTATTAGCCGCTAACAGTCGCTCGCGGCTTCGCTTGCGTAGTAATTGATAATATTTACATAGAGGGGCTAAAGTAGTGTATAATCATTATATTATAACAATTCATGACTTCTTTGTGCCATATTTATGGTACAATTTTCGTGCGTTAGAACTACCAGACTGCTCGCAAAATTCGCTCTCAATCACGCTTTATGGAACAGTCGTGCGAAAAAGTCTATTCTTAGGTTTCTTAAGCCATTTTTAGATTATTTCAGTAATACGAACTAATTTAAAATACAAAACTCGCAAACGTTGGATCGCTTATTAATGTTCTGCAATCAAAAGCCATCGGTCGTTAAGCCGTCGGTCCCGGTTGTTATCATGTACACCTGATAGCGATCGTTAATTATAGTAGGGAATATATCCGCCAACCCGCATTGGAGCAGCGTGGTGGATTAAGCTCTGATCCTTCTCCTACATGGGGAAAGAGGCCTATGCCCAGTAGTGGGATATTACAGGCTGAAACGTAATCAAAAGCTAAAAATTTAAGTCTTCTAAAATTTCTACCTCCGATATGATAGGAAAACGTTTAAAAAATATAAAGGCGTAAAAATTACATTAAGACTAATAACGCTTCAGCCTGTAATATCCCACTTCAAACAGAAAATTTATAATTTCAAATTCAATCGATAAATAAAGGTATGTTATATGCAATTAGTAGTCTAGAATTAAAATTCGATGTTTTCAGTTTCACAAATGACACATTTGTCATTTAAACTCTCAATCCCTATTTTATCCCTTTAAAGGTAGATTGTCCACTAATGCTAAAATACACATTTATTCGACAACATAGGTATTCAATAAAATAGTCAATTAAATACGCATTATTAGAGACAACTAAATAAATAATTGTGTTTGCTCGCAAATGAAAAAATAAACCGACTTCAACACACTTACATCGACAAGTAATACAACGTAGATCGACGAAAAAATAGTCAAGCAACTACGCGTTATCAAAGATTACTCAAAAAATAGTTATCAGATCTTGATAAAATTTATATGTGACCATATGATAAACATCAGCTTTCGATTAAATTAAAAATTATTAAAATCGGTACACCCAGTAAAAAGTTAAAACGGATTTTCGAGAGTTTCCCTCGATTTCTCTAGGATCCCATCATCAGATCCTGGTTTCCTTATCACGGTACCAAACTAGGGATATCCCCTTTCCAATAAAAAAAGAATTATCAAAATCGGTACATCCAGTAGAAAGTTATGCGGTATAATACAACGTGGGTCGACGAAAAAAGCGTCAAGTAAAAACGCATTATTAGATATAACTCGAAAAGTAGTTCTTAGATCTCAAATAAATTTAAATGGGACCAATTGGCACACACCACCTTTCGATTAAAACAAAATTTGTCGAAATCGGTCTACCCGGTCAAAAGTTCTGATGTAACATACATAAAACAAAAACAAAAAAAAAATACAGTCGAATTGAGAACCTCCTCCTTTTTTGGAAGTCGGTTAAAAAGAAAGAGAAAGAGAAAGAGAAACCAGTCCGCCCAGTAAAGAGTTCAGAAGTAAGAAAAAAACAGTCGTATTGAGACCTCCTCCTTTTTTTTGTAGTCGAGATTAAAGTGTCATTTGAATAAAAACAAATTTAAATACAGACAGAATAATATACAAATGATAAAACGCTGCCTGTCTTGTCTGTTTACAAACAGAGCATAGATCAAGTAAAAAAAAGTAGATAATGCGCGGCCTTTGTTGTTACTGAAGCCACAAAACTCGGCTCCTTCAAGTAAACACACGCGCTCACGCACACATATGCATCAAACTACGCTCATTTTCGTTAGTATCTCACGGGGCCTCGTACAGTAACTTTGCCTTCAAAATGCCGTTCTTAAGTAATTAAATGGTGCAAAAACAATACCAAAGTGAATAAAAAGTCTGAAGAAATATCGTTTCACACGTAAGTACATACAAAACTTTATATTTCTTGTTATTCCAAAATAATATTGAGGTTATTCGGAACTTATAATTTCGATGTCCCGAAATGACGTACCGAGGGAGTGCTACCAGTAATTTTTATTTCCATTAGCCCAAAATGCGGGTAAGTCAATTGTAGGCAATCATAGAAAAATAATTAAGTAGAAAGTGGACAACATTATTGTTTTTTTTTTTATCGTGTGATTTTTATGTTTTTCCTAAATTGAAGTCAAGTTAAATATGAATTTTTAACTCGTTTGTTTCTGTTTCAATTTGTGAATTAACTACTCATATTTTACTACTAAATATCATGGTTTTAGGTTTCCAACGAATATTTTAATAGGAGATTAATGGGTAGCTGCTTTACGACTGAGCCGAAATGAACTACAACGACAGCCATCCTCATCTAGTTGGTTTGTTCAAACCATTTTGATAAAGCTGACATGTACAGTACAAAACGTGGACTTCGCAGAGTACCATCAAGTACATACTGCTACTTACTACTACGTATTTTAATGTTATATTTTTTGTTCTAGGACCTACCGGATGAGTCTAAATCACTCGTTACAAAATTCAATCTTTGATACACCCAGAAAACATAAACTAAGAGAAAAGTTAAAAAAACAGGAACTTAATTTTAAAAAAAATGTAAAAATAAAATCAATTTATTACAGCAAAGAGTTAGACGTCTTTAAAGCAGGAACTTGCCCCTCAGAGGAATCATCAATTACTTCAAAACGCAAGTTTTCATGAACACAGATTTATATAATTAAATAAATCAAAACACGGCTACAATAGATTTATGTAACAATTTGAATCGAAAAAAGGAGTAAATATATTTAAAACTATAAACAGGTTTTTATTTCCACATACCCATTTTACCTATATTAAATTAATTGTTTAATAAAAATTTTAGGGACTTTTTTTAAAAAGTGCCAAAACTTCACTCACTCACACATCTTTAAAAAAGTGGCTTCACTTTTCTGTTCTAGGTGCGTTATCTATTTTTTTTTTACTTTATCTATGAAACAGAGCAAAAAGCTTTCTATTCATTTTTAACAAGTTTAATATCTCATTAAAATATGCAATTAATCTTGACAAAAACAAATAAAAGCATCAGATAAGTAACAAAAGTTACGTAATTTTATAAACATAAATACAAAGGGTGAATTAAGGTTAATACTTATCTCAAAATGCTTGAAAAATAGACAGTTTGAAATAGACAAATTTTAATGTATAAATCGTACATAAGTACAAGTATAGTAATCGTAGATACATAGTAAGGTTGCACGTATATAATCTCGCAGATCGACTTAACGACACGTGACCAAGGTTGCGTGTTACTCTAGAGCTGTATAAATAAGGCCCCAACTGTATAATTGTATAATTCTTATTTATGAAAAGGATATAACACTAACAAAATTTCGTATACAAATATTTATAAATCAAATTGACCGATTTAACCTTTAACGTCCCACGGCTGGGCAAAATGCTGGGCAAACTGCTGGGTCCCGATACATAAGGGTTGAAGCTTATTCCACCAGGCTGCTCCCGTACTCCCGTACGGTTTAGTCAAGGGTAACGATCGCTATCATCTGTGACAGGAGTTGTGATAGAAAGTTTTACAAGCTCTCCGAGGCACAACGGAGAAACCTACAATGATATACCTACATCTAGACCAAAAATGAATATTTAAAAAATATAAATATCTATCAAAAGTGAACAATTTTTTTTAAACTCATCTGAGGATATTCTGATGCAAATTAAAAAAAATAGGATCTTTTGCTGTATTTGAAATAAGAAATACAGCAAAACAGACACAACAGATACACACAGGTAAATCTAAAAATATCAAAAAAATCAATCAGCAGGTGGTTTGCAGATGTTGCATGTACTAACAACTGTTGCAACAAGATTGTCATAAAACATTTTGGTCTTTCTAAGATTTATTACTAAAATATAGAACAGATGTATCGCAGCGTTGTAAATACAAATGACAAGAATTTTGTTTTTTATTTTATTTTTTCGTTTTCTTATATTATATTATTACATTTATTTATATAAATCATGTACGAGTTACCAACATCATTTTGAAATAAGTGATTCACCGCGCCTACGTAAGTATTAACTTAGTAATGAAAATTTTTAGGATGTCTATTATTATTTTAACAAGAGGTTGTATCAGTAGGAAGAGTAGATCAAGGTAGCAAGATTAGATGATCCGGTAAGTGCTTATAGGCTCTCTAAAACGGACTTTACTTTTGTTTTTATATTTAGGCACAATCGGGCATACCCTATGATAAGTTCAAAACCAAAGTTAAAACCTACTTTAAATTATATTTACAAACTTAGTTTCTACGTAGTACCGTAAAACATGGCAACTTTGCCCTAAAAATCAAAATATTTTTGCATTAGTTGAGTTATTTTGGAAAACGCAAATGTATTTAATATTGTGTTTGTACCACACAATACTATATGTTCATGTTTCGATATTTATTACTTAAAATATCCTGAAAAATGTATGCGTGTTGGTAAAAAATACAATTATAAGTGTTGGGCAAAAAATCATAAGTTCTTGGCAACTTTGCCAACTTGAAATATTTCTAAAAATAAAAGCCGTATCATTATTTTAAAAATAGCTAAATATAAATACAGGGCAATGTAGTAAAGTATCAAATTATGAGATCAATAAACATATTTGTTGTTATTCAAAATTGAGTGGGCAAAGTCAAAAAGCCCTCTAGAACATTTTTCCTATATAATGATCAATGTCCAAGGGCTGTCACCATTGAATAAATGCAACATACACTTTTTAAATTTTAAACATTTTTTAAATTGCAAAACTTTTTAATGTGGAATATTTTATTGATGAAAATGTCACATAAGTAAGTAAATAATATAGGTAAGTTATGATTTAAAAAAAAAAACACTTTACATGATACGAATCAGATATTCCGTATTTGGCATTTGCAGATGCCGATAGATAAGTACAATTGAATAGTGTCATGGTAATAAAGATTTATATTTATAATTAACTAACTTTACATACGATCACAAAATAATTTTCAATGTGTCAAGACAGTCACAGCGAGAAATTTGAAAGAAATAGTAGTTTTATGGATTTTTCACACAAAATACATTCGAGATGTGCTTTCATATTTTGCGACATTACTTTAAGACACTGTAATTTAGTATCTATAGTCCTTTACATTGATTTTGGCTTAACGTTAACATAATTAAAAGAATAGTCTCAAACACAAGTCTTGACGACTTTTTCACGTAGTACAAAAATTTTGTTAAATTTTATGATTTAATAGAAAATAAAAGCCATGAATGTATAGGAAATATGCCTATTTACTAACTTCTATTTCTATATAATATATTATTAATGTCGCTTTACCGCATTGACAACGTCTCCACTCACTTTTCTTAAACCGCATCCGCTGCCAGCTTCGCGAGTACATTCTCAATAACGCAAGTATCCCTATTATGGATCGCCATTTTGAGGCTGTGCTCGAGGATCTGTTTTCGGTTTGCCTCCACCACCTTTTTGACGAAGTGACAGATCGCGTCACCCTTGTCGTCGGTGTAATAGACTGTTTGTGTGTCTAGTCACCGCAACCACCGCCTGTGAGACACTGTCATGGATTCGGAGCCTCTCCACCCTCATCTGGACAACAATGACTTTTTCACTCGTCTGTCCCTGCGCCTCGTGGATTGTCATGATTCTCGACCCCTCCCCGGCACCGTACCCCCGACTCATCAACGCCTTCTTCTCCTTTTGAGTGAAAGACAGGTACAGGGTCCGGTCCTGTTCTGCTGAGATTCGGTAGCCGGTGAATCCTTCCATGCGCAGGGAGTGGATGATCGGGTTCGAGCTGTAGATTCTATCGTACTGATGGCGAAAGCAACGTCTTTTGGGTTTCGATGCCTGCACGCACATACTAAATGCTAACAAGGACACACCGATGCTAGCGCATAATAGTTCGAAGTACCTAACGGATAAAATCGCACAAACGTCAAATCTGCGTGGGGATTTTACTAAGGATTATCGGTATTTTCAAAATCGAATATCTTTTTTCCCCCGCAAGTTACAAAATTGTTCCCATACAACAAAAAAATATATTTTTAAAGACCTTTCTAATGGTATCAATTTAAATTTGCTACGAGGTGGGTACATTTTTTTCCATGTTCTTTAAAAATAAGTTACAGGAGACAACCCTACGGAAAAAAAATTGGTGGGCAATGTCGTCAACAATGCTTCAAAATCGTGCATGTGACTTTGCCCACCAACGTATTTTATGATTTTATAAGATTTATTGTGTGTTATTTTAATGTATATTAATCATTTCATATATACTAACGGTGGCAAAAAAATTATTTACCTGCTGTAACTGCAACTATTACTTTTTGGCAAAGTTTTTGTACTAGTTTTTGCCCGCGAAAAAACACTACCAACTTGTACAAGTTCTTACAGGCAACTGAAGTGACATCGGCGATATTACATCACTTAATGGTGTCAGAAAAATAATTAAGTTTCTATCACAGACATAAAAATACTTCAAACTACAGACAAATTAGCTATGTGTCGAGTTTTCCAAAAAATACCCAACTGGGCAAAGTCAACGCTCAAGGGCAAAGTTGCCATGTTTTACGGTATTTAAATTTGTACTATTAACAATATCGTTTAATTGTAAAATCATTAAAAATTGCTAACTTTTAAAATTTATTTGCAAAAAATAACGCACGTAGAGTCCACTCGTCATTAAAGTCGACACTGAGTAACGTATCGCTTCGCATCTCGAGTGTGCATCACGGGCATGCGCGCATGCGTGGTCCTTCTCGCGGGGTTAAAGTGAAGTTTCTTGTTTTTTATTATTATTTAAAAATATAAAAGGAAATTAAAAAAATTAAAATTGTTAAATACGTCATTACAACTTTTTTTAATGTAAAATTCATTCAAATATTATGCCGTTACAGAGAGAAAATACAATTTAACTAAAAGCCCTATTTATATCAATTATTTTTCAAAATTGAGAAAAGCTCACAAAAATGTAAACAATACAATTTATTTATCACTATTTTAAATTTAACATATATCTTTTATATGATAAACACACGTATGGATTAAACGAAAAACTTTAAAATTAGGGTGTTTTTTGAGATGTAATACCCTTAATTAAAGTTATAGCTTTTCTTTGTAGCCTATCATATTTATATGCAAATAAACATTTTTAGCATATAAATATACACAGTTCTCTGTTCCTGAAGTAGGCAATTTAATGCCAGTTTTAGACAACAGGTGGCTACATATAATACATTTATGTATATGAGTTTTAGTATTAGTTTAGTAACTTTTCTGCTAAGTCGGGTATTTTGTAATTCAGAGTCAAATATGACAAACATTTCTTTAGAAGCAGTTTTAAATAATGACAATCAGATTTTATCAACATATGTTGTTTATTAACACACGTTATTATCAACACATGAAAAAAATGTTCAGGAATTAATTAAGTTATTTGTAAAGTTCTTTTTTTTTCATATTGTAACCATTACAAGGTATTTTTAAGTATTATTAGTAACACAACTAAAAGCCACACAACAAAGAATAAAATTGTAGTACTATTATTATTAAACTATATTTCATCAATCATCATCAATTATAGATAACTAATCAAGAATAAAATAACAAAATGCAATTATTTTATTGACACAATGTTTAACAAAAAAATAGTATGTATTATGTATTTTTTAAAAAAACTTGTGTCAGTGTTTGTTATCAAAGTACTGGAGGAGTTACATTAAAAGGCTTGATTGATTTTTAAGATTTTTTTTGTGTAAAGGTCTGAGAATAGGTCATAGGTACCCCTAGGTGATAATGGTGTCCATAGCAATAATGCAAAATAAAGTTTACGGAGTCAGCTTAATACAAATTTCTTGATACATTACTGAAATGAACTGAAATGACACATGAGACATTAAATATGTCTACAAAAAAGAATTAGACCAGTGTAAAGAAACAAATGTGTCAATAATGACACCTAGTGTCATTTGAGTGAAACAAATTACAAAGTACTGCAAACAATACAAACTGGAGCGCCATCTATGCTATAGTAAAATAGGAATCTTATAATTTTACTTTGTGAAATAATATTACCTATTATTTTATTATTAAAGCAAATAATTTAGAGATTTACTTAACTTTATTTACATTATAGTTTGTACGTCATACAAAATTTCAAATTGCTGATTTATAATAGAACAAATAATGAATAGAACATATAAGTTCTAGATCCAGTAACTCAATTATAATACATTTTTCCATTTTTTCAGTAATTTTATTTGTATATGTACTAAATTTATTAATTTGATAGGTACTAAATTAGTTATTTTGATATTTAAAAGTAATTTATGGTCTAGATAAATATTTATAATGATTAATTTGTTTTTTATTGGATACACTATCTCATATAAAGAAATAACTGTGATAATATCACAATCTAAATAGATTGCATATTGTGCATTTACAATTCTAAAAAATTAAAAAATAAAATTCCCAAACTTAAAGAAATAAAAAAATGCAATTAATAATTTCTTCGTAAATCTCCATACTTATTGGTAAATTGGTTGATAAAAATCTTTAATCTTATTGTGCAATACCTTCACAGACATGTCTGATGAATATTTTGATTGAACAAGGAAATGGTGTCAAAATCAAATCAACCAGGAAGTAATTTTGATAACGTGACACATGATAACGCGTACTTTTCTGTATTTTATGATCTCAAAAATGAAATATTTCGCAAAATTACACAATACAAACTTTTAGCAAAAAATATAAAAATACATATACTGTATTCTAATTCACAAACAAGCTTGACAATGGAAATTTGGACTTACATTGTGAGTTTCCTCTTCTAACACAGCCATGGTTTCGAAATCAATATTCATCTTATCGTATATAATCACTTTATCTTCTCAACTCAAAAATATAATATCTCAAAATTCAAAGCTATCGAGAAAAACAAAAATATATCAATATATTAACATCCAACAAAACTTAATGTTTACAAACTGGCAAGGTCATTTGACATATTTTGGTAACATACGTCACATGACGTCATATTATTGATTATTTTGCAATTTCAATTTGCATTAAAAAGTTTAGTAATTTTAATGTTATTCACATTTATTTAACTTCTCAATTATTCTTCAAATAAATTACTCTTTTAGTATTATATAATTTTAAATAGAAAGTCTTACATAAAACTGAACCGAGTTTAATAAAATATTTACTTGTAATGAAAATGTCTTTCACAGTGCTTAAAAGTTTGACTTCTAGTACTCCTAAAGATGTTTTACTTTCATTTAAGCTACTTACAAAAAACATAGCACTGAAATACCGAATAAAATTAAAAAAAATATATGACATTTTCAATAAATTTCAACTTTTTTTGCTACTAAATGTATCCGATCCCTTACCACAGCTTATACAAAATTCGAAGTAAAATTATAAATGTTACTCTATGAAAAAAAGGGCAACGTCAATTTTTTTCAACCTCACTAAGTTTTTCTGTGATAACTCAGTCTTCTAGTTTTATGTTTTGTGACTGTGTGATGTGGCCTTAGGAAGTAGAAAAATCCTTTTTTTCATTCATCGATGCTTTAGGATGTGTATAGAGTGTGGTGTAGCAACTGTGTTATTGTATTATTGCGGACAGTTTATGCATTAGTTTCAGTGTCATTTAAATATCACGATGCGTATCGGTTTTGTGCTATACTGGTGCGTATTTTCTCTTCATCTGTGCAAAGCGGATGATGGGGACAGGACAGAATCTAGGGAAGGCGGGCGAAGGCCGCAGTGGGGGCCCGTTGTGCGGAGCGGTTCGTTCATGAGCGATTCGGCGAGTGCAGCGTCGAATGAAATCAGTAAGTATTTGTCAGACAGTTGGCTCATGTCACCTGTTGTCGTCCCTAATTCAAATCACTAGCACCGAAGCCAAGAACATTAAGTGGAGTTTTGTATCGACCATTATCGATATCAACAAAAGGTTATAGAAGTGACCTTAAAACAGTAGTGCTTACCTTAACTGGAAATACGAGAACCTTCTGGCCCAGTTCCATAAGTAAAAATAATAAATATTCTTTTCAACACCTGTTCATAAAAATAGTAGCAACATTTATTAATAGATACAAATTAATAAATCATATTAAATGATGTGTTGAAATATTTTATTGATATTTTGACTACTTTCATACCATGTCAAACATATTAACCAGGATCATATGTAGAACATAATAGAGTAAAGTTAATGAGTGTAGTCCAAATACAAGAACAGATGTGCATGTTTGTCTTTGAGCGTGGGAAACTGATAAATCATATCCTGTTTCTATTAAATATAAAATGACATTGTTTCAACAATGTATTATCAGTATTTGGTGATTTAATTTTTTGTTATATCATTGATATATTTAATTTTTAGCAGTTATTTTGTTTGTTGTGATAATAGATAGTTTTAAAATCATTTATATACTTTAAAAAAAAAAACTTTGAATTATATCATATTCTAACTATGTGCCTACATTTGTTTGGGAAAATAGTAAATTTGATAAAATTTTCTCTATATATAAAATAAAAACAAAATAAATACAGCCATACTAAAACATAACAAATGTATTAGTCATTGGTACTAATTAATATAAATGATTGAATTGTTTATAATATGCAAAAGTATGTTCATATCAATGTTAATTTATTTTAATCATTATACATATTTCAAAGTTGGGCTAAGATCTAGATTAGGTAAAACCGAATTTCGGGACCGTGGGGGGATGGGGGGGGAGAGGGTGGAAAACGCTACCCCTGGTACCACTGTCACACCTCGGAACCCCATGGTTATGGAGATATCCATGGTTAAAGTTTTGAGGTTAGAAGAAGAATTTCGAAAGTTAGAGGAACGCTTGGCTCCGGCGCTACGGGAAGTGCAGCCCTTGCGTGCGAAAGCACGCTCACTCATGCTCCGTACAAAAAAAACCGAATTATGGGGTTTTTGGGTGTGGAGGGTGGAGGGTGTAGGGGAATCTATACAAGGTAACACTGTCATACCTCAAAACCCCATGGTTATGGAGATATCCATGGTTAAAGTTTTGAGGTTAGAAGAAGAATTTAAAGCTATTATAATACCTTTGAGCTCGTACTGTTTGCATTGTGTGACAAATCGACACTTTTAAACAAAATAACGCGTCAGACATAATATTCTAATAAAATTAGTAACATTGCGTGCTAGAATATAGGTTTAGAAATTCGAAAAATACCCAAAACCGAATCGGAGCACCCCACTGTCCACGTGGTCTTGGTCTGTCCTACCCCTAGAGTGTTTTTTTTGTGCCGCGGAGGCGCGAAGGGAGGGCAGCCCTCGCCCGCCGTGCGAAAGCGCGCGAACGAATGCGTAGAGGAGCGGCTGAGGCTGGTCGCCTTCGGCGACCAGCCTCCGCTGCGGAACGGAGCATGAGTGAGCGTGCTTTCGCACGCAAGGGCGGAAGGGCTGCACTTCCCGTAGCGCCGGAGCCAAGCGTTCCTCTAACTTTCGAAATTCTTCTTCTAACCTCAAAACTTTAACCATGGATATCTCCATAACCATGGGGTTCCGAGGTGTGACAGTGGTACCAGGGGTAGCGTTCCCCACCCTCTCCCCCCCCATCTCCCCACGGTCCCGAAATTCGGTTTTACCTAATCTAAAGCTTTACCCAAAGTTGTATTGTCAATATTTTAAATTCATAATAGAAATTAAATAATAGTTATTAAAATTCATTAAGTATTTAAAAAAAAATGATCAATAAACTAACCACACAATAAACATGTATTTGCACTATTTGTCTTTATGCTACTAAAACCTACATATACAGGTATTTATGTATATATTTTTTTATAATTATTCACTATCAGCATCCCTTTGCAACCTGTATGTTTTTTTTAAAGTCATGAACTTAAAAGTGCAAGAAAGTAATAAATAATTATCTTATGATATGTATGATGAGCATGAATTGTTCATTGACAAAAGGGGAATTTTTTTATCAGAAAACACATTGCCTTCGACTTTACCTTATTTTGAGGAAGACCTTGTAATTAAAACCTTCGAGAAACAAAAATAATGAGACCTTGTCAAATTGGATGTATATTGTCTCAAAAATTATTTTATATGTTTAAATTTAACAAAATAAAGCAATACAAATAAATTATTGTACCATACAACAAAGACATTAAGTGACTGATAAAATCAGAATCATAATTTGCTGTTGTTTCTTCTTAAATATACAATGACAGTCTTAATTAAATTTTAATATTAATCATGAAACAAATCTAGTTCATTGTCAATTTTATGTTTATATGAAGTGATTATTCCATTTAAATTTTCCTCGAACCTCTTTGTTTATCTTATAATATATATTATATGATTTTCTGTTGGTAAAATATTGTGTTATATTTTAAGACAAACTAACTCACTCACTCGCATCAGCCTATCGCAGTCCACTGCTGGACATAGGCCTCCACAAGTTCGCGCCAAATATTTATTTATTTTATTTATTCATTTATTTTCTTACATTTAATATCACAGGCATAACCCAATTCATTAGACATAGTAAAGGAGACAAAAAGCAAAAGGAAAAAAAAATGTTCCACTACAATTAAAAAAGAATTAACTGAATTAAACAATAATACCTACTTAAAACAAAACAATGTAGTATTAATAACTATAAAAACATTAAATTCAATTCTCATAACATATACAAAGTAATTTTTGCGAATTCACTCCACGAACAAGAAAAAAATGGCATGAACTCATGTGTGTTGCCCATTGTCACCACGCTGGGCAGGCAAGCTGGTAACCGCAGGGCTGGCTTTGTCGCACCGAAGACGCTGCTGCTCGTCATCGGCCTGTGTATTTCAAAGCTAGCAGTTAGATGATTATCCCGCCATCGGCCGACTTTTTAAATTCCAAGGTGTTAGTGAAACTCTTTTATCCCTTAGCCGTCTCTTACGATACCTACAGGAAGAGAGAGGGTGGCTATATTCTTTACTGCCATATCCACATAGCACACAAAGACAAACAAAAAATTTATTAGTCATAAACTGATAATAAGCAAACTTATTCTTTTTATCACCCTATCTCATGCCAATTAGACATCATTCTTTTATGATAACCTCATTATTGAGGTTATCGTAAAAGAAAGATGTCTAATTGGCATTCTAGAAATTTAAGCTAATGAAATATAATTATTAAAGGAACATTCAAATTTATATTAAACTGCATACAAGTGTTCTTGAAATAAAAATGTTCTCACTAAACAATCAAATATTTGTAATATAATTACCACCCAGTTATTATTTCAGCCTATGGTGATGAAACTTCAAAGCCTTACTCTACAGTACACCATAGAGTACCAATCAACCTAATTTTGAGCAACCAGTATATATATATATATATATATATATATATATATATATATATAGTGACCATACTACCTCAAATCATCTGTTTGTAGTGTTTCTGCACCACCTACACAAATTTTGCAATGCCATTCTAGTAAAAGTCGGCTCCATTATCTATCTTGCATCTAGAGTTAAGACTGTTTGTGACATAGCTTCCTGAATTTCGCCCAGCCCTGTTCGTGTTGTGCTGTGTTGGCCTGTCTTAAGGTGGTACCGACTCAAATTTAACTTACTTACCGACTCAACAAACTTTAGTGGTACTAGCCTCCTGAAGACATCTTGCATTGCAGTGCTACAGATCTTTGGTAAAATATTATCTACCTATTATTATTAGCCTGGTTATGGAACTGTCTTTTAAATCATTTTCATGACTTGGTCCTGAGTACGTCAGATGTCGGCAAAAACTTGTTTTGGTTAAAACTTTCGAAATCGAAGATAAAGAACGTATGTGTCCATGATTGCATGCATCAGCATCCTCAATATTTTGGATAACTTTTGGCATTTTTAGTGTTTTTACTTTCCTGTTAAACATTTGACCATGTATATTAAATAATTTTGTAAGGTCGTATCATTCTTGTCATTACTCATTGGTCGAAATGCTATTAAATTACTTCGCGGGTGACACGCACTACATTGTACGCGTCTTCAACATACTTTGATGTTTTAATATGGCGATTCGGTTATTTAATTCAAACAAATCTTTTACAGTCCTTTTAACTAGAGGATACCTCAGCAATCAGGAGGTAGGGAAGTGCGTCATATTAAACTGCGATCAGTATTAACAGTTGTATGCACTAGATTTTTTAGAAGAAAGAGTTCACCAATAACAGTCCCTAGGTCTCTAAAAAACTTACAAACATTTTCTTTTAGTGTCTTTTACAACTATGGTTATATTAACCCTACCTACTAACCATCCTCGATTTAACCACCATCGATTTATTATAAACTTATACATACCTCTTATATACCCCCTTTAGCATAAAAGACGTCTACAAAAACCTCGTAGGCTAAAAGATAAATTATTAAAAAATTAAGTTAAGTACGTGACATAACTCTAACCACATATCGTACACAAGTTATTTTTTGAAACCAATATGGATATCGCCTATCATACACATTCTTGAAATTTAACAAATAAATTCCTATAACAGTGAATTAATATTAAGTGAGTAGTGTTTAAAAGAAGTTATTAAAGTTTGAAACGTAATTTTCTTTTCGGATGTTTATTTTAAAATTTGGATTGATTACATTTACAAAATAACTTCGACTAAGCAAGCCTTATTTTCTATGTACTTATAATTAATACAAATCTTTCAGAAGAAAATAAAAAAAAGACGCCGCGTTAGCGCAACGGTTACAGCCATGGATTGTACCTGCTGTGCTGGCTTCGATCCCTGCACATGACAAACATTTGTATTGGCCATACAGGTGTTTGCCGTGGTCTGCGTGTTTGTGCAGTCCTTGTGGGTCTCCCCACCGTGTCTCGAAGAGCACGTTAAGCCGTCGGTCCCGGTTGTTATCATGTACACCTGAAAGCTATCGTTACTCATAGTAAGGAATATATCCGCTAACCCGCATTGGAGCAGCCTCTTGAATTAAGCTCTGATCCTTCTCCTACATGGGTAAAGAGGCCTATTCCCAGTAGTGGGATATTACAGGCTGAAGCGTTTCAGAAGAAAATATTCTATTTTGTATTGCAGTCAAGTGAACGACCATAAGCATCTCGCGTTGCGTTATTGTAAGATCAAAATACTAAAATGCATATTATACAGTAGTATTTTAAAGCAATTCGATGGCGCGTGTCAGACCGTGTACTCGATATCAACATCTCTACAGAAATTCAATCAATTCAATTGCGAGCAATATATATGCATAATTGCTGTACGTCGCTTTATTTCGTCTGCGTGTAGTTTTGATACTTGATAGAGTGACATTTATGGTTACCTACTGCTCTATTCCTGTAGTCGTGAATCAATGTGTATTATATTTTATTCTCTAGCCATATCTGGAATGTATATGTATAATATTAATTTTAAGTAGAATAATTTTACAACAATATATACCTTAAATTTTGGAAACTATCTTTCGCATACAAACCATCACGAATTTCTCGATTTATAACGTCAATAAAGATTTTGATAATCTAAATAGTAACAGATTTTAGTTAAAAAGTATTTTGTTTTCGGTATATTTGATGTTGTTTATAAATTCCTACAAAATGTATACACAAAACCCATTCTATGTACCCACATGTTTCAATACATCGCACATATGGTCTAATAACGTTGAAATTGCAATTACTAACTTCTATTATACTTGTACAGTATAATAATACCTACTTTGATATAAGAGTAGGCGAAATACTAAGAATCGAACTATATATAACGGTTACAATACCAATAATGTGAATTATCACACCTATGTCAAATACCTACAACTTATTTCGCATTCGTACGAGTACATTTAAAACATGTTTAATGCAAATATGATGTATAAAAATATTCGACAAATATAATGCTGTACAAATTTTAAATTAAAAATTTCATACACCCTTAAAAGTAAATGTTATTGGTAAAAATTTAAACCCTCAATACCATATAATATTCCTTTAAAATTAGTTCGCCGTCTTAACAATGAAATCGTATCAGCACAAGGTTAATGAAGTTCATTTACATTTTAAATATTGATATGGATTACAATTATAACTCTTATATATTACATAAGCTATTGCCGATCCCATTGTTAGGCTAAAGTAGATTGATTTGATACAAACTTTTTCAGTAGGTAACTATTATTATTATTTTTTATTTCGCCTGTGTAACACCTCGCTGCTGGGAAATAGGCTTTTTCTTCGTGTAGGAGAAAGGTCGAAGCATAAATCACCACGCTGCTCCACTGCGAGTTGTCGGATATATTCCCTACGATTGCTATCTGGTGTGTATGATAACAAACGGGACCGACAGCTTAACGTACTCTTCGAGGCACGGTAGAAAGATTCGGGGACAGAAATTCGTCCACTTCTTACTTTTTAACGTTTGTCCTAGCACAAACTTATCTAGGCTGAATCACTACTTATCTAGGTTTACACAGTAATATGTACATTACTAATACAGTTTGATAACGCGCAAATAGCCACCGGATGCCAAGCTGTATGCCGTAGATATCATACGTAAATACTCTGTGTAAGTGTTATGGATATGCCAAGGTGTAATAGTGGCATGTATGAGGCTGTGTGAACTTGGCACCCGACTTTGGAAAAAATGTTTTTTTTTTGGATTAATTTAATAGATATTGGTTAGTAGTTGATAGTAGTGACAACAACTTTTTTTGTAGTTGTACAAAAAAATTTTTTTTGGCACCAAAAAATATTGCATCCCCCCACATTTAAAATAATTTTTTTTTTCTTCGATTCTTATAGAGGAGCGTTAATAGATGATTGTAGTGCATTTTGTTTTGTTTTTAGTAAGCTAGAAAAAAAAAATAATTAAAAATATAAAAAATAATAAATTGCGAGCAATTATCGTCATGAATTTTATCTCTATAAAATCAATTTGAAAGCCTCAATAATTACAATTACAGGTTAATTGAACGATAATTTCCGTAGCGATTTATAGTCATCATTTTTTTAGTTTGTGATAGAATTAATATGACATACTCGTAATATATAACAGTATCAGATGCAGTGAAAGTAAGAAAACCAGTGATTCAGTGCGAGCCAGTTACCGATGGATGGTCTTCACAATTACTGCATACGTCTAAAATGATTGAGGGACCTCTATAGAGGTTTGAGTGAAAAGATTTTCGTTTGTAGTTGAGTAAAAATTACAGAAAATTGAAGTGAGAGCCGCGGAAGTACGAAAACTTCGACTTCGCCTGATTCGATGCGAGCCAGTTACCGATGGATGATCTTCACAATTACTACAAACGTCATAAATCATTGAGGGACCTCCAAAGAGGTTTTAGTGAAAAGACTTTTGTTTGTAGTTGAATAAAACTTACTGAAAATTGAAGAGACAGCCGCGGAAGTACGAAAATATCGATTTCTACATGTTCCGGGTGAGCCATTACATATGGTTGGTCTTTACGATTACTACAAACGTCATAAATGATTAAGGAACCTCCAAAGAAGTATGTAGTGAAAAATTTTTCGTTTGTAGTTGAATAAAACTTACAGAAAATTGAAGAGAGATCCGGGGAGTACGAAAACTTCGACTTCGACTGATTCGGTGCGAGCCAGTTACCGATGGAGGATCTTCACAATTACTACAAACATCATAAATCATTGAGGGACCTCCAAGGAGGTTTTTAATTAAAAGACTTTCGTTTGTAGTTGAATAGAACTTACAGAAATTTGAAGTTAAAACCGCGGGAGTACGAAAACTTCGACTTCGACTGATTCAGTGCGAGCCAGTTACCGATGGATAATCTTCACAATTACTACAAACGTCATAAATCATTGAGGGACCTCCAAAGAGGTTTTTAATAAAAAGACTTTTGTTTGTAGTTGAATAGAACTTACAGAAAATTGAAGTGAGATCCGCGGGAGTACGAAAACTTCGACTTCGACTGATTCGGTGCGAGCCAGTTACCGATGGATGATCTTCACAATTACTACAAACGTCATAAATCCTTGAGGGACCTCCAAAGAGGTTTGTAGTGAAAAGACTTTTGTTTGTAGTTGAATAAAACTTACTGAAAATTGAAGAGACAGCCGCGGAAGTACGAAAATATCGATTTCTACATGTTCCGTGTGAGCCATTACATATGGTTGGTCTTTACGATTACTACAAACGTCATAAATCATTGAGGGACCTCCAAAAAGGTTTGTAGTGAAAAAACTTTCGTTTGTAGTAAGATAGAACTTACAGAAAATTGAAGTGAGACCCGCGGGAGTACGAAAATTTCGACTTCGACTGATTCGATGCGAGCCAGTTACCGATTGAGGATCTTCACAATTACTACAAACGTCATAAATCATTGAGGGACCTCCAAAGAGGTTTGTAGTGAAAAAACTTTCGTTTGTAGTTGAATAGAACTTACAGAAAATTGAAGTGAGACCCGCGGGAGTACGAAAATTTCGACTTCGACTGATTCGGTGCGAGCCAGATACCGGTGGATGATCTTCACAATTACTACAAACGTCATAAATCCTTGAGGGACCTCCAAAGAGGTTTGTAGTGAAAAGACTTTTGTTTGTAGTTGAATAAAACTTACTGAAAATTGAAGAGACAGCCGAGGAAGTACGAAAATATCGATTTCTACATGTTCCGTGTGAGCCATTACATATGGATGGTCTTTACGATTACTACAAACGTCATAAATCTTTGAGGGATCTCCAAAGAGGTTTGTAGTGAAAAAACTTTCGTTTGTAGTTGAATAGAACTTACAGAAAATTGAAGTGAGATCCGCGGGAGTACGAAAACTTCGACTTCGACTGATTCGGTGCGAGCCAGTTACCGATGGATGATCTTCACAATTACTACAAACGTCATAAATCCTTGAGGGACCTCCAAAGAGGTTTGTAGTGAAAAGACTTTTGTTTGTAGTTGAATAAAACTTACTGAAAATTGAAGAGACAGCCGAGGAAGTACGAAAATATCGATTTCTACATGTTCCGTGTGAGCCATTACATATGGATGGTCTTTACGATTACTACAAACGTCATAAATCATTGAGGGATCTCCAAAGAGGTTTGTAGTGAAAGAACTTTCGTTTGTAGTTAGATAGAACTTACAGAAAATTGAAGTGAGATCCGGGGAGTACGAAAACTTCGACTTCGACTGATTCGGTGCGAGCCAGTTACCGATGGAGGATCTTCACAATTACTACAAACATCATAAATCATTGAGGGACCTCCAAAGAGGTTTTCAATTAAAAGACTTTCGTTTGTAGTTGAATAGAACCTACAGAAAATTGAAGTGAGACCCGCGGGAGTACGAAAATTTCGACTTCGACTGATTCGGTGCGAGCCAGATACCGGTGGATGATCTTCACAATTACTACAAACGTCATAAATCCTTGAGGGACCTCCAAAGAGGTTTGTAGTGAAAAGACTTTTGTTTGTAGTTGAATAGAACTTACAGAAAATTGAAGTGAGATCCGCGGGAGTACGAAAACTTCGACTTCGACTGATTCGGTGCGAGCCAGTTACCGATGGATGATCTTCACAATTACTACAAACGTCATAAATCCTTGAGGGACCTCCAAAGAGGTTTGTAGTGAAAAGACTTTTGTTTGTAGTTGAATAAAACTTACTGAAAATTGAAGAGACAGCCGAGGAAGTACGAAAATATCGATTTCTACATGTTCCGTGTGAGCCATTACATATGGATGGTCTTTACGATTACTACAAACGTCATAAATCATTGAGGGATCTCCAAAGAGGTTTGTAGTGAAAAAACTTTCGTTTGTAGTTAGATAGAACTTACAGAAAATTGAAGTGAGACCCGCGGGAGTACGAAAATTTCGACTTCGACTGATTCGGTGCGAGCCAGTTACCGATGGATGATCTTCACAATTACTAAAAACGTCACAAATCATTGAGGGACCTCCAAAGAGGTTTGTAGTGAAAACACTTTTGTTTGTAGTTGAATAAAACTTACTGAAAATTGAAGTTAAAACCGCGGAAGTACGAAAATTTCGACTTCGACTGATTCGATCCGAGCCAGTTACCGATGGATGATCTTCACAATTACTACAAACGTCATAAATCATTGAGGGACCTCCAAAGAGGTTTTTAGTTAAAAGACTTTCGTTTGTTGTTGAATAGAACTTACAGAAAATTGAAGTGAGATCCGCAGGAGTAAGAAAACTACGACTTCGACTGATTCGGTGCGAGCCAGTTACCGATGGATGATCTTCACAATTACTACAAACGTCATAAATCATTGAGGGACCTCCAAAGAGGTTTTTAATTAAAAGACTTTCGTTTATAGTTGAATAGAACTTACAGAAAATTGAAGTGAGATCCGCGGGAGTACGAAAACTTCGACTTCGACTGATTCGATGCGAGCCAGTTACCGATGGATGATCTTCACAATTACTACAAACGTCATAAATCATTGAGGGACCTCCAAAGAGGTTTTTAATTAAAAGACTTTCGTTTGTAGTTGAATAGAACTTACAGAAAATTGAAGTGAGATCCGCGGAAGTACGAAAACTTCGACTTCGACTGATTCGATGCGAGCCAATTACCGATGGATGGTATTTACGATTACTACAAACGTCTAAAATGATTGAGAGACCTCTATAGATTACCTCTATAAAATCAATTTGAAAGCCTAAATATTTACATTTACAGGTAAATTGAATGATAATTTCCGTAGCGATTTGTAGTCATTATTTTTTAGTTTGTGATAGAATTAATGTGACATACTCGTAATATATAAAAGTATCAGATTCAGTGAAAGTAAGAAAAACAGAGATTCGGCGCGGGCCAGTTACCGATGAATGGTCTTCACAATTACTATAAACGTCTAAAACGATTGAGGGATCTCTCGAGATGTTTGTAGATGAGATATTTTTGTTTGCAGTAGAATAAAAAATTACAGAAAATCCGAATCCTAAGTAAACTGTACTGTTACTAACAATAAGACTCTCGTTATTATTTCCAATATATAATTCGAAGTCTTTTCATTGTAAGTTCTTAGTAATTGCGTACTCGTAAACAAAAAGAAAGACTTATATTTACACACACAAGAAAACACACCCACACACACACTCATACACACTCCCGTTAGTAATGTTTTCTTATACATTATATTAAGTTTAGTTTATTTTAAGTACATATTGAATATTTTTATTATGAAAATTTGTCGTACGGACACGACAACCTAAATAATACGGTTGTAATGATAATGGTCACTTTACAACTTTGTTTTTTTGGTATATATAATTGTGACTACAAATTTTAAAATTATTCATTTTTCATATTAATCAAAATAAATACGTCTTGCAATGCGGCAAATACGCCACATATTATTCTTGAGTCTTTAAAACATTTGCGGTTTATCGATGACAAAGACAGACTAGTACTGTAGAGTAGCGGTGTCTGGGACATTGCAACTATTGCAATAAACGCTAAGATGTCGAAAGATTATCTTTATTTATTTGTCGCAAAACAGGAACAATATTTAAAAAAAAATCACGTTATGCGTATGCCTGGAATCTACCGGAAATGAGAGTAATGTTGAAGTCACTATTGACAACACTGTTGACGCTACATTAGCCTATCGGTGAAACAAATTGCTTGTTACCTAATTTACGCAAATATATCAAAAAGTGAATATAATAGAAGTAGTATAAAGAAGTGAATAGTCCGCTCTCAAAAGAACCGTTAAAGGAGCATGAATACGAGGTTCTTCTCGGAAGGGCGGATGCTCTCTACGAAATTTATGTTGAAATCTATTTTTTCGTACTTTCGCAACTCTCACGTTGATTTTCTATAACTTTTATTGTAGTACAAACGAAAATTTCTTCACTACAAACCTTTGTAGTAATTGTGAAGATCATCCATCGGTAACTGGCTCGCATCGAATCAGTCGAAGTCGAAATTTTCGTACTCCCGCGGGTCTCACTTCAATTTTCTGTAAGTTCTATCTAACTACAAACGAAAGTCTTTTAATTGAAAACCTCTTTGGAGGTCCCTCAATGATTTATGACGTTTGTAGTAATTGTGAAGATCCTCAATCGGTAACTGGCTCGCATCGAATCAGTCGAAGTCGAAATTTTCGTACTCCCGCGGGTCTCACTTCAATTTTCTGTAAGTTCTATCTAACTACAAACGAAAGTCTTTTAAATAAAAACCTCTTCGGAGGTCCCTCAGTGATTTATGACGTTTGTAGTAATTGTGAAGATCCTCCATCGGTAACTGGCACGCACCGAATCAGTCGAAGTCGAAGTTTTCGTACTCCCGCGGATCTCACTTCAATTTTCTGTAAGTTTTATTCAACTACAAACGAAAAATTTTTCACTACATACCTCTTTGAAGGTTCCTTATTCATTTAAGACGTTTGTAGTAACCGTAAAGACCATCCATATGTAGTGGCTCACACGGAACATGTAGAAATCGATATTTTCGTACTTCCTCGGCTGTCTCTTCAATTTTCAGTAAGTTTTATTCAACTATAAACAAAAGTCTTTTCACTACAAACCTCTTTGGAGGTCCCTCAATGATTTGTGACGTTTTTAGTAATTGTGAAGATCATCCATCGGTAACTGGCTCGCATCGAATCAGTCGAAGTCGAAGTTTTCGTACTTCATCCACCGGTATCTGGCTTGCACCGAATCAGTCGAAGTCGAAATTTTCGTACTCCCACGGGTCTCACTTCAATTTTCTGTAGGTTCTATTCAACTACAAACGAAAGTCTTTTAATTGAAAACCTCTTTGGAGGTCCCTCAATGATTTATGACGTTTGTAGTAATTGTGAAGATCCTCAATCGGTAACTGGCTCGCATCGAATCAGTCGAAGTCGAAATTTTCGTACTCCCGCGGGTCTCACTTCAATTTTCTGCAAGTTCTATCTAACTACAAACGAAAGTTTTTTCACTACAAACCTCTTTGGAGGTCCCTCAATGATTTATGACGTTTGTAGTAATCGTAAAGACCATCCATATGTAATGGCTCACACGGAACATGTAGAAATCGATATTTTCGTACTTCCGCGGCTGTCTCTTCAATTTTCAGTAAGTTTTATTCAACTACAAACAAAAGTCTTTTCACTACAAACCTCTTTGGAGGTCCCTCAATGATTTATGACGTTTGTAGTAATCGTAAAGACCAACCATATGTAATGGCTCACACGGAACATGTAGAAATCGATATTTTCCTACTTCCGCGGCTGTCTCTTCAATTTTCAGTAAGTTTTATTCAACTACAAACAAAAGTCTTTTCACTACAAACCTCTTTGGAGGTCCCTCAAGGATTTATGACGTTTGTAGTAATTGTGAAGATCATCCATCGGTAACTGACTCGCATCGAATCAGTCGAAGTCGAAGTTTTCGTACTTCCGCGGCTCTCACTTCAATTTTCTGTAATTTTTACTCAACTACAAACGAAAATCTTTTCACTCAAATCTCTATAGAGGTCCCTCAATCATTTTAGACGTATGCAGTAATTGTGAAGACCATCCATCAGTAACTGGCTCGCACTGAATCACTGGTTTTCTTACTTTCACTGCATCTGATACTGTTATATATTGTTAAGGACACACAAAGAAACTAGCGCCATCTAGCGGCAACCATTGAAACCACGCAGAGACAGAGACCGCATGAAACTCTCTACTCAATACTAGATGGCGTTAGAGGAGCAACTGTGGAACTATATAGAAGTATAGTCTCGAAAACCGTGTACATGCGCGAACTTTCCAGAATGGTCTGGGCCTCGTCTCGGCCGATATAAATAGCCGTAGCGAGGCGAAAGAGTACAGTTCAGTTTGAGCGATCATCGAGGCGACTTCAAGAGTGAAAACTAGTGATCAAGAGTGGTACCAGCGAAACCTACGACATTGGCTACGACTGAGGACATCGTGAGTGCTTAGTGTTTGAACTTAGTGCTTAGTGTTTGAACCTAGTGCTTTGTGTTGGACCTAGTGCTAGTGAATAAAGTCTTGGAAAGAGTCAGCAGGTCTTTTTCTCCAAATCATTCGAACCCTAACACGTAACAACTGGTGTCGGAAGTGAGATTTGGAGATGCCATTGACTCCGAGAGAAGACTTTAAGGACGTCAAGGGCGTCAGGACAAGGGCGCAACGAGCTGCGGAGGCCACACCTACTGGGGACCAAGCTCCGCCCACCGTGGACCAAGCCCCGCCCACTGACCCCGCCTATCATGCCCCGCCCACTGACCGCGCCCACCAGGCCCCGCCCACCCGGGCTCAGGCCCCGCCCACTCGGGCTCAGGCCCCGCCCACTCCGAGTCAGACACCGCCCACTCAGGCTCAGGCCCCGCCCACTCGGACACAGGCCCCGCCCACTCGGGCTCAGGCCCCGCCCACTTTGTATCAGGCCCCGCCCACCGGACCCGCCCACCTTACCGCGCCCACCAGTGACACCGTAACTTCTACAGACTCTCAAGTGGCTCTTCAATTAGGAAGTTTAATTAAATTAATGGAGCTGCAAAGGGCTGAAATTCGTGCTTTGCAAGAATCACAAGAGCAGCAAAGGGTTGAAATTCGTGGTGCTTTGCAAGAATCACAAGAGCAACAAAAGGCTGAAATTCGTGCTTTGCAAGAATCACAAGAGCAACAAAAGGCTGAAATTCGTGGTGCTTTGCAAGAATCACAAGAGCAACAAAAGGCAGAAATTCGTGGTGCTTTGCAAGAATTACAAGAGCAACAAAAAGAGCTCCAAGAAAAAACGCTTGGGGCTGTTAAAGATGTTAGTGACGCGGTGACTAAGCTTCGAAAAGATGTCGACGTAGTGGAAGAACGAGTTACCGGGTTAGGATTGGATGTTGAAAATGTGAAAACCGGCCTCACTGAACTACAGAAGAAAGTAGTGCGCCTTGAAACCACGGGAGTCGCGATGTCTAGTGGAAGTACCGGAGTGGCGCAAGGACCAAGAGTGAAAGTGCCTCCATACGACGGCACTACTCCGTGGAACGCTTATCGTCAACAATTCCAGACGGTTGCTACTGCCAACGGATGGACGGAAGAGCAATGCCTGACCGCTCTCACTGTTGCGCTCAGAGGGCAAGCTTTGTCGGTTCTGGAAGCACTGCCACAGACAGGAAACGGGTTCCACGGCTTGATGGAGGCACTTGAATCCCGATACGGAGAGCGACACCTGGAACACGTGTTCCGTGCCCAACTACGTGACAGAGTCCAACGCTCAGGAGAAGGACTACAACAATGGGCGTTGGAAATTGAGAAACTCGTCAGGAAGGCACACCCAGGAGCAGACACCAAGATGGTAGACACGAATATTGTTCAAGCATTTGTCGACGGAATCAAAGACCTGGAGGTCAGAGCTGCAGTGAGGCTTCGTCACCATACATCGTTAAAGGAAGCATTGGCGCATGCTTTGGAGGTTGAGGCTGTTCGCCATGACATACGGCAGACCCATAAGATCCGCGAGGTCTCTGAGGAAGTCAAGGAGGTTAAGGCTCCTACGAAGAAAAGTTCTGGAGTTATGTGCTACAAGTGCGGCGAAAGGGGTCATCTTCAGCTCAACTGCCCGCAGAAGGAGACCCAGATAGCAAGGATGAAAAGGATCGAGGAACAAATAGAGGAGCTGAAGAAACAAGGGGCTTCGTCCCTTGGACGGGAACAGGGAAACGAATAAAAGCCAGGACTAAGGGGCGAGTGCTGGCTGACGCGGAGGAAGCCCCAATAACTGTTATCTCCCAGGCATGCAGCGGGAATAGTCTTGCGATTCAGGGGACTATTAACGGGACGGATTGCAAAATGACTCTAGACACAGGAGCCTCTAGAACAATAGTGAACCCAAAGCTGGTAAAAGCCGCAAGGGGACACAAGAGGAGAATTAACTGTCGGCTTCTTACGGCCTCCGGTCAGCCAATACCCGTCCTGGGAGAAATGTCAGTTACGATGTATGTAGGGGGGTCCTCATACTCTCATAACGTTATCGTGGCTGAGATTATGGATGATTGCATCTTGGGTTTGGATTTTATGAAGAAACACCACTGCAGAATTAATGTCACTGACGGAGTTTTCAAGTGTGGTGAAGAAGAAATCTTCATTCTTGGTGGTGCTTGCGGGAAAGTTGCATGTGTAAAGAAAGTCATTATACCTGGAAGAGCAGAAGCTCAGGTGTTGGTGAAACTACCGACAACTGGAAAAAAAAAGTCAAACAGATGCGTGTTGATCGAAGACACACCTACCAAGACATCGGCGCAAAAACTGATGACGGCGAGAACCCTTGTTAGTGGAAGCAGTAACGCTGTGGTCAAGGTTTTGAACCTTGATGATCGCGAGATCTGCTTGAACAAAGGTGACGTCATTGGAAAATGTGAAGAAGTTGTCTGGATGAAAAAGTGTAGTTCGACGACAGGCGCAGACTTGGCAAAGAGCAACAACTACGAATTAGTGACTGAGCTACTCGATGACTGCAAGAGTAATCTTACTTATTCGCAGAGCATGAAAGCCAAGAAGTTTTTACAGCGCTACGCGAATATCTTCTCCAGTCACGAAGGGGACCTTGGAAGAACGTCGGTGGTCCAGCACCGGATAGATACCGGAAGCGAGAGACCAATTCGTCAACGAGCAAGACGAATACCAATCGCAAAGGAAAAAGAAGTTGAAGGCCTTTTAGAGGACATGAGAAGGAATAAGATTATTGAACCGTCTGCAAGTCCGTGGTGCTCACCTGTTGTATTAGTGAAAAAGAAAGATGGTAGCACGAGATTTTGTGTGGACTATAGGCGTCTCAATGATGTCTCCAAGAAGGACAGTTACCCGTTACCTCGAATCGACGACACTTTGGATACCTTGAGTGGCATGAAATGGTTCTCAACCCTAGATCTAAAATCTGGATACTGGCAGGTGGAAATTCATCCTAAAGACAAGGAGAAGACAGCTTTCTCGACCGGTAAAGGTTTATGGCAATTTAAAGTCATGCCCTTCGGATTGTGCAATGCACCTGCCACATTCGAGCGGCTCATGGAGTGTGTACTGGCAGGCTTAGTTGGAGAGGCTTGCTTAGTCTACTTAGATGACGTCATCATTGTCGGCCGTGACTTCGAGGACCATTTGCAAAACTTGGAGTGAGTTTTCGCTAAAATAGAGGGGGCCAAATTAAAGTTGAATCCAAAGAAGTGTCGTTTATTCAGGAATAAGGTCAGTTATCTCGGCCATGTTATCTCCAGTGATGGAATCCAGACCGACCCGGAGAAACTGGAAGCAGTCCAAAAATGGCCTACCCCTAAGGACAAAACCGAAGTGCGGGCATTCCTCGGACTGTGCTCATACTACAGGCGTTTTGTTAAGGGATTCTCAGAGATAGCCAAGCCATTACATCGGCTGACAGAAGATAAACGACAATTTAGTTGGGATGGAACTTGTGAAGATTCTTTTCAGAAACTGAAAAAACATCTGTGTGAAACACCAATCCTGGGATATCCACAAATCGAAGGTCGATTTATAGTCGACACGGATGCAAGCAACACGGCCATTGGAGGGGTGTTATCTCAAAAACAGGGTGAAAGAGAAGTAGTTATTGCATATTTCAGTAAATCTTTATCCAAGCCAGAGAGAAACTACTGTGTGACAAGAAGAGAACTCTTGGCTGTTGTAAAGACGCTACAACATTTCAACAAGTATCTCATCGGCAGACAGTTTTTACTGCGAACTGATCACGCAGCCTTGAAGTGGCTACTGCAATTCAAGAACCCAGAAGGTCAAGTAGCTCGATGGATTGAGCAGCTTCAGGAGTACGACTTCAAGGTGGAACACCGCAGCGGAAAGATGCATGGGAATGCCGATGCACTCTCACGAAGGCCGTGTTCGGAAGACTGCAAACATTGTGTTAAGCAAGAATCTAATGAAGTCACATTAAAGCTAACAAGAACAAGTCCTTCGGGTATCTGGGAAAGTGATGCTATGAGGGAGGCTCAAGAAAGAGATGACGACCTTCGGCACATCATCACATGGAAGAAACGTGGTGACGTAAAACCAATCTGGAGTGAGGTTGCACCCACTGGCGCTGTCACTAAGGCGTACTGGGCTCAATGGGACAGTCTGATACTTCAAAACGGAATACTCTACCGGAAATGGGAGAAGACTAACGGCAGAGAGTTCCACCTTCAGATAATTGTCCCAAGAACGAGAATACCAGATGTTCTCCGTGAAATACATGATGGCGTATCAGGAGGCCATCTAGGTGTCAAGAGGACGTTAACAAAAGTGCGAGAACGATTCTACTGGTTGCATTGTCGAGATGATGTACAGGATTGGTGCCGCAAATGTACTACTTGCGCTGCTGTAAAAGGACCTCAGACCAGGAGCCGTGGGAACCTGCGGTTGTATAACGTCGGTGCACCATGGGAACGAATTGCAGTTGACGTAGCGGGGCCATTTCCTGTAACGGAATCAGGAAACAAGTATTTTATGGTTGTCATGGACTACTTCACCAAATGGCCCGAAGTGTTCGCCATACCAAACCAAGAAGCTACAACAGTCGCTTCTAAGTTAGTCGAAGAAGTGATATGTCGCTTTGGTGTGCCTCTAGAAATCCATTCTGACCAGGGCAGGAATTTCGAATCGCAAGTATTCCAGGAAGTGTGCAGAATTTTGGGCATACATAAGACGAGGACCACCGCGTACCGTCCACAGTCTGATGGAATGGTTGAGAGATTTAACCAGACCCTTGAGAGGCATTTAGCGAAATTGGTAGACGACAAACAAAAAGATTGGGACAAGTATATACCGCTCTTCCTTCTGTCGTACCGAACCGCCGAGCATGAGAGCATAAAAGCTACCCCGGCGTATGTCAATTACGGTAGAGAATTACGAATACCAGTAGACCTATTGACTGGAGGGTCACCGGAGGAACCAAATACCGTACAAGACTATGTCAGCGATTTAAGGGAAAAAATGCGCTATATACACGCCTTGGTTCGGGAAAATGGTTTACAGTCAAGTGAGAACATGAAAACCCGATACGACCGGAAATCGAACACGAGCGGCTTCAAGGAAGGGTCACTGGTGTGGCTGCATAACCCAACCCGCCGGAAAGGGAAATCGCCAAAGTTGCAGACCAAGTGGGACGGTCCATACAAAGTGGTTACCCGACTGAATGATGTGACTTACAGGATTCAAAAGCAACCAAGAGGGACATTCAAAGTGGTACACATAGACCGTCTGGCGCGTTACCATGGCAGTAACAACGATGCTCGGGACGAGCATCTCTAAGAGGGGAGTAGTGTTAAGGACACACAAAGAAACTAGCGCCATCTAGCGGCAACCATTGAAACCACGCAGAGACAGAGACCGCATGAAACTCTCTACTCAATACTAGATGGCGTTAGAGGAGCAACTGTGGAACTATATAGAAGTATAGTCTCGAAAACCGTGTACATGCGCGAACTTTCCAGAATGGTCTGGGCCTCGTCTCGGCCGATATAAATAGCCGTAGCGAGGCGAAAGAGTACAGTTCAGTTTGAGCGATCATCGAGGCGACTTCAAGAGTGAAAACTAGTGATCAAGAGTGGTACCAGCGAAACCTACGACATTGGCTACGACTGAGGACATCGTGAGTGCTTAGTGTTTGAACTTAGTGCTTAGTGTTTGAACCTAGTGCTTTGTGTTGGACCTAGTGCTAGTGAATAAAGTCTTGGAAAGAGTCAGCAGGTCTTTTTCTCCAAATCATTCGAACTCTAACACGTAACAATATTACGAGTATGTCATATTAATTCTATCACAAACTAAAAAAATGATGACTATAAATCGCTACGGAAATTATCGTTCAATTAACCTGTAATTGTAATTATTGAGGCTTTCAAATTGATTTTATAGAGGTAAAATTCATGACGATAATTGCTCGCAATTTATTATTTTTTATATTTTTAATTATTTTTTTTCAGCTTACTAAAAACAAAACAAAATGCACTACAATCATCTATTAACGTTCCTCTATAAGAATCGAAGAAAAAAAAATTTGTTTTAAATGTGGGGGGATGCAATATTTTTTGGTGCCAAAAAAATTTTTTTTGTACAACTACAAAAAAAGTTGTTGTCACTACTATCAACTACTAACCAATATCTATTAAATGAATCCAAAAAAAAAACATTTTTTCCAAAGTCGGGTGCCAAGTTCACACAGCCCATGTATGACAGTTCAGTTGTTCCTGTCAGTTATCTGACGAGGCTGGCTGAATAAATTTGCATGTATTTTAAAGCCTAGAATTGATAGGTTTTAGGCCAATATTATCAATGTGCTGGCAAATTTGAAGTTTTAGTTGTTAAATTGTTTATAGAAAAAGTGTGATGTTAATTGTTATTATATTTAACTGAGGTAGGGCACAGCAGGAATTTCCTGCTCAAAATATGGAGCAGCCCGACTGGGGTAGTACCTCGACCTTACAGAAGATCACAGCAAAATAATACTATTTTCAAGCAGTATTGTGTTCCTGTTGGTGAGTAAGGTGACCAGAGCTCCTGGGGGGATTGGGGATAGGGTCGGCAACGCGCTTGCGATGCTTCTGGTGTTGCAGGCGTCTATAAGCTACGGTAATCGCTTACCATCAGGTGAGCCGTACGCTTGTTTGCCGACCTAGTGACATTAAAAAAAAAAAAATATTTTTTAGTTGCCTGATGTTACTTTATATAATTATGTAGGTATGTTACTAATTTACTAGCTGAATATCAAAGACAAATTCAAAGTTCGTTCCGTTTTTATTTCTTCATATATTTTCTTTTATAATCTATTTATTGCATAGGCGTATATTAAATCGTCTTACATGTGGATGATGGCTAAGTTTCTTTTTGTTGGAACGAAGTTCCTTATCGCGCGGTACACGCACTGAGCGGGATGGGAGCGAGATTGAAAAAAGCGTAACGAGACTTTTTCTCAACATTTCTAGCTATAGTATAAAATTAGATCTCGAACATGTGTCATATTTTAAGTTACCACAAACCAATTATTACTGTCATTGAAAATGATGAATAAACTTAACTTTTGCTTATTTTATAACAAATAATACTTAACTTTATTTCTAAATATAATGAATGGAAATATAATGAATAAAAAAATATAATGAATGGAATTAAATTTATACAGTTCCTAAATTTTTATTTGTTATTAAGCTAATTATCCTCCATCATTGAGTCATCATTTTTTTTCTTTTAATTTTATTTATTTATTCCATGTATTGGAATAAATATCCATATATTGGAATAAATAAATAAAATTAAACCGTCGGTTCCGGTTGTTATCATATACACCTAATAGCGATCGTCACTTTGTGCTTTTTACATTACCGTTTTAGAAATATATTTTATTACAAATTTTTTAATTTAACTCTGTTAGCTTTTATATTTTACAATAAAAATTATGACTACAAAAATAGAAACGTTTACCTAAAAGCGAAAGAAACTTTATTCCGACCGGGGGTACATATGCGCCTCACGCCGCTTTTATTTTTTTCGTACCTAATCTTTGAAATAAGGAGGCATTTCATTTAAGGTAGCATTTTTTTTGTTCCTCTTGAAAATAATAGTATTACATTTTTAAAAACAATTATTTTCTATTGTTATTCACTTCTTATCTCGATTATTTTTCTAAAACAGTTTTAGCTAAACACTATATTGTATAAATAATGCTTTATATTTTGCTCGAACATAATAGTTATTCTACAAATTGCATTGATATTCTAAAAATACTTGAAAATACCTGATAAAGCAATATGCCAGTAACATTTACTAATCAACCCGTTGTTTCGTAATATAATTTGATAATAAAAAATATTCCATATTAAAAACTATATGTAAATAAATATAATTCCATATCCATATATATACTTTATTTACGAGTACTGTATATGATATGTAGTTTAAATAATAATTAATTTTCATACTTTATTGTTTCATTTTATCAATAATTTCTCTTCAGTTAGGGTTGCCTGTAAGAAATCCCTATTAGTGCCTGACACTTTTATTTATTATTCTTTTTTATTGTAATTTTACTTGTGCTATTTCAAATGTGCAATAAAGTATTAAAGAAATAAAAAGATGAGTGTACTTTAGACCACACGTCTGAACTAAAACTTCTTCAGCTATAGGCCTGCACTGTGTCTTAGACAAACGAAACATATCTGGCTATATGGGTAAGAGAGAAAGAAAATGTGTGATCGCACCTCTCTCTTGCTCCGTTCGCTCCGTCCGCTTCGTCTGATCACACTTTTCGTAACCTTCACGTCACGCAATCACCAGCTTACTCTCCAAGTCAAGCGTGCATAAAGAAGTTTTATTTCAATAAATATAAAATTATTTCAAAAACAAAAGTAATCAATTTATAATACATACGTTTAATAAGAGTATCATTTGCACGTATGATCTAAAATTACGTACCTATTCGTATTTCTCGAGATGATGTACTAAAATAGTTCGTTTGAAAATTGTCTGCCACTGATCTTGTCATACACACTGACTCATTACGCCGTCTGCCGAAACTAAATGACGTATCTTCCAAGATATCTTATCAGCGTGCTAATAGTTTAATTAAATATATATACTAGTTAATAAAGATTTACTTGCTTAAATATAATATTGTATACATAGCGCTCGAATCAAAAGGATTTTGTAATTTAATCCTCCTAATTTAAAAATCGCTAAGTACGTGAGGATGCATGAATGTTATGCATGTTTTTTACAATTTTACGCAAGCATAGCTGGCGGATAGCTGGAGATCTAGAATAAAATATAGGCTAATTTTCATCGATATATTCCCACGGGATTTGGAGATTAGGTGAATGAAACCGCAAGACGAAGCTAGTATTATATACATTTACAAGTATTTTTAAATGTAATTAATTTATATAAATGAAAATGAAGCGCATAAATCGAGAATGGCTTGACCAATTAGGCTAATTTTTTTTTTATGTTCCTTAAGGCCCACGGAAGGATTTAATTAAAAAAAAAAAAATTACAATGAACTTTTGACAGAACGAAGTCTGTCCGGGCACAAAGATGGTAATAAAAACGTTAAATATTATCTAAAAAATATTCAAGTACATGTTGTGGTTTAAATAAAAACATCAACTATACTCGCTAAAGTTCTATTAATTAGATATTACATGCTAATGTCGGAACTACGAGTGTTTTAGAGTTTCATGAAAATACACAATTATTTCACGTGTTTACAAAATCGTTCATTTGTGTAAGGCATTTATCATTAATCATTTCGAAAAAACAACATTTCCTAAATGATATGGATGGAATGTTAAATAAATTAATAATAATGTAAATAAACTGATAATATAAATATAATGTAGAGCTAAATAAAGTTAGATACAGTTCATTGCAAACTGTTCTTAATTTCTAAAATACTAACGAAAACATTGACCAACTATTCCGTTCGTTTTGTTTTTTTTATTTTATTTTTCGTGGAATATTAGGTTTTTCAAACAATAGAGTTCTTATGAAACTAGTTTCAGACATTGTTAGGTTAAGGTCAATATTAGCATAACATCATTATTTTAAGATAAAAAGTAATCTCCATATTTTATATATTCATGTTTTTTTTATTTATTATATTTACCTACTGTCACGTCTAAGTAATATGTCTATGTGTACATAAAAATTAATGTATATTTAAATAAAAACATATTTATTCGTCAGTAACTTTATCATTTAGAAACGGTTTGACCGAATTGACTGATTATTCTTTGTTCGATATAATTCGAACGAGGTTCTTTAATAAAATTTTTACTCATTTTAAATTATATTTACTTTATATTACGAGAAGAAATAATGGTTTATTTATATTTAATTGATTAAAAGTAATGAATCAATGAACTGAGTTTTATAATTTAATTACCATTCAAGAGATGTATTTTCAACACAAAGAAAAGTAAGCTACAAAATTTTACGCAGTTTTAAATGTGTAATTGACAAAAATATTTAAAAATCGTTATCAATTATAATACGTTACATGATTAAAATACGTTTAAAAATAAATATGGTTATAGGATATTTTTAACGAAAACTAAGAAAATATGTTAGAGCTTCATTTAAAATGATTGAAATGAATATTTTCAATCATTGTTATATTTGTCATGTACTAAAAATGATTATTTATTCATTTAAATAAGTAACTTTTTTACATGTGAATTTTAAAATATAAAATTCAATGAAAAATTATAAATACTTATTTAATACATAATAATAATCTCAACCAGAGCCACCGACCATCTATGTCAATCGTTAAATAAAACCAAACGACCGCACACCTTGAAAACGATCAATAGCAATCCGTTTTAATAGTCGGAAGCGGTTTGAGAGGCGCGTACGATTTGTCATAAACGTAAACAGAGAAGCTTGGCACGCGGCGCGGGCTCACACTGTATTGTTCCTATGGCTAAATTAGTAACTACTGCACCAGATTAATGTTCACACTGTCGTCACATGAATTCGGTGCTATACGAACTAATCTAAACTGATAAAATTATAATGTAACGGATAAAATTATCCGCGTTCGCAGACAGGTAAGACAATCCGCGTTCGAAAATTGCGATGCCTGACTAAATAACTAAGAGAGACTGGATATTATACTGACTTACTATGTTATGTTTTTCCGTGTTCAAAATATATAAATGTATGTCTTGAACTTCGATTATCGTCTTCTATCTATATGAATGATAATAACATATAACATTGGTGTATATGAATGTACGCTATGCGTCCCGAAACTATTAATCATATTATAATGAAACTTTCGTAAGGTGTTCTAGGGTACCTAATTTTTATCCCAAATGTTGCCAAGAACATCATACACTTCGGAAAAAGTCGAGGCGGGTCCTAGTAAGATTAAATATAAATGCTGTAGGAGTATACATTGCAAAGACGAATCATACCGAATTATGTGTACCTAATGGTTTTTATGATGTGTCGATAGTGATCTATCTATGAAACAAATAGATGAACATAATGCATAATTAATTACATTGATCTTAAAAATTACGACATTCTGTATGGCATACGGTTTAAACTCAAGCTTAGTACAAGATTAAATCTTCCAAGAATTAAAGAGAAATTCTTTATTTTTTTATAACATTTGATGTTTAATTAATTCCAATAAACGATTTTGTATGATTATTTATTATGTTCCCGTGCGCTCGTAAACGTCATTCATTCGGTGAACTATATTAAAAATGAAGAATAATTTTTAGTGATTAAGATCATTGAAAAGTTTCGTCAATATTTACAGAATATTTTATTTTATTTTATTGCTTTATGAACTAAATAATGTAAGAAAATTGGAAAAAAATGTGAATGAACAACAACAATAACAATAGATTTGTGTACTTGTGAGTAATAATAGATGTTTTCCTCCATAAAAATTATATACGAACGTCTAAAATTAGTTTAAAAATAACTACATGTGTTTCGCCTCTATTTTTTCATATTTATTAGTACCGTAATAATTCACAATAACTATGTTTATAGTTGCCGTATTTTAGTTACAGCTATTGAATATTTTATTATGTTTACTAAGGATAATTCGTATTTATTTTCTTAGCCTAAACACGTTTACATATGACGTCGCTATCGCTACAGCTTATCGCAGTCCACTACTGGACGTAGGCATCCCCAAGTTTGCACTAAACTTCTGGTTCTCTGCAGTCCTCATCTAGCCGGAACCGGCGTTATTACGTAGATCATCTATCCAGCGGACCGGAGGGCGTCCCACACTGTGTTTGCCAATACGCAGTCTCCACTCCACGTCTGCTCCAACGGCCATCGGTCCTGCAACTGAGGTGACAAGCCCACTGCCACTTCAACTTGCTAATTCTTTATTTTATTTGCTAATATATAATTTGCTATGTCATTTACTTCTGTTCTCTCGCGGACAGTCTCGTGTATGATCCTATCTTTGAAAGAGACCCCAAGCATAGTCCGGTTTCATTGCACGTTGAGCGGCTTCAAACCCGTGGACAAATCCAGGGTCATTCAGTCCCCACGTCTCAGCACCGTATGTCACAACAGGCGAGACGCATTCATTGCTCGAAGATCTGTCTTCAAGCAAATAAAGTCTTCTTATTTATTATTTGGTTTGTGCTTCAATATTGTTTTTGTTTCCAGACCCCTGGCACAAGAATAATTCCTAGTGGGTGTCGTTGAGTGTGAGGCGTCTATTTATTATTTAATCCCGTATTATAATGATGTCAAAAATATCTACGAATAGAAATTAGTGATAGATTATTAAAACCAGCCGTGATTTGAGGGTCACACGACGCACGGTTCTTCTCCGTACCAAATAGACACCGATACTCTTTGTTTGTGATGACGATCTCTTGCATATATTATCGTATATATTATCCTTATACAAAATAGTACGAGGAATAGTTGAGATATACAATACGTATGAAAATGATGCTTGAGCTTAAATAAATAAACGTTGTTTGAAGGTTTGTTTGACTTTACTTTTCAACTGGACTCGTATTAAATGGGAGTTCCCATCAGCTATATCTAATTAAGATATTTAAATTTAGCAGTATTAGTTTATACCATACTAGACGATCCCCGTGATTTCACGTGCGTTTTAAATAAGAAGCTTTGTCTCGTGTCATAGCTTTATTTTTTAAAGTCTATCATCATCATCATTACAGCCTATACAGTCCACTGCTGGACATAGGCCTCCACAAGTTTACGCCAAAAATAACGTGAACTCATGTGTTTTGCCCATAGTCACCACGCTGGGCAGGCGGGTTGGTGACCGCAGTACTGGCTTTATCGCACCAAAGACGCTGCTGCCCGTCTTCGGCTTGTGTTTAAAGTCTATAATGTCTAACAATAAATAAGTTTTCAAACGAAAATTGATTTTCTTAAGTCGGTCGGATAGATGCCAAGTTTAGAACGATCACATTGACACTTTTATTTTATAAAACAATCGAGCTAATGGAATTTTTGGTTATTATCATTACATAGTATAAAACAAAGTCGCTTCCCTCTATCTGTAAGCTTAGATCTTTAAAACTACGTAATGGATTTTGATGCGGTTTTCTTTAGTAAATATAGTGATTCCAGGGGAAGGTTTATATGTATAGTACATGCATAATATAGTAGAGGAACACTGATAGTTTTTGTGATCGTGCGAAGCCGGGGCGGGTCGCTAGTTAATTAATAATTCATAGTTCGCAATATGTAATTTATATGACAAATTCAACACGAATTATTTATTTTCGGATTAATGATAAATATTTGTTTAGAGATGAGTCAAATGACGTAGCTCGGTTCACTCGGTATGTTCAATTTAAAGTTTTCATCATACCATGCTTCTATTAATTGATCCCAATGATATGATGTTAAATGGGATAGGACGTTTCGATGACAGATCATATTGTCTTACTCTTTGATTCATTGAATGTAATTGTTTTCGTGTTATAATAATTTAGTTGATGCTTTTTTTGGAATTTATGTACAACAGTCGTGCTAATCTCGCATGTTATGCTGTGCGTGGTATGTATACAAAGAAAAATAATTTTATTTGAAGCGATAAAATCGCTACTATTTTAAGTAACAAAAAGTTTATACTTTTACTAGCTGACACTGCAAACGATGTTTTGCCATATAAGTTATTAACACCCTTAATCCCACCCCCTATAACTAAGGGGTATAAAAAATAGATGTTGGCCGATTCTCAGACCTACCTGATATGCACACAAAATTTCATAAAAATCAGTCCAGCCGTTTCGGAGGAGTAATTATGATAACTAACATTGTAAATTTTTAAGATATACCTAAATTAATTTTATATTTGAGATATTCATTATAATATTAATAAATACTTCACTTCGCCACGCTGTTGTTTGATGTAAAGATATAGGTACTTTAGGTACTTTAGAGTATTTCGAAATAAAGTTTCCTACATATAAAGTTTAAGGTCAAGACTTATCGCATATGATTCTGTAATTTTTTTCTTTGGTTGAGTAGCGTTAATATTTGTTATGCGAATATAAACCGTACTAAACAAATACTATCTGTCATAAAAATCATCGTTGCGTGCTGTTAGCAATTTAAAAACGTTTATCCATCGAATAACTAGTGACAAACCGATACAACAATAGCATTTTCGAGAAAATATTTAAAAATACAAGTATATTTTTACACATTTAAAGGTCATAGTGATATTTATAATTAGTTATTTTTCTATGTTAACAAATGTTTACTGTATCATCGTAATTACCTGTAAATCATTCTGAATGACGCTTTGCCCAAGTCACATCAGAAGTTTATTAGGTACATAATTAAACCAACATACTTGGTTATTCCTAGTAAATTTTCTTTTTACCCTAATGTTGTTGTTTGTTGTAAAATAATAAATGTTTTAAAAAAGTGTCTAAATCGGACCAATCGTATACAAATTACGAATTCAGTTTAAAAAAAAAAACGAACCTTTAGTCTATGTAAACTAACTTCTTGTACATAAGTACAGACTGGTTTGCTGATAGAAAGTATCTAAATATCATCTCGCTATATTTTGGTCTACTATTGTACATATATAGGATTTTAACTTAATGAGTTTCATTGTGATCGCCATATTTTGTAATAACATGGTGTAGTATACGTATATAGGTATACTACACCATAGTACAATAAAATATATAAATAAGTAATAAACTTCGATACAGTGTTTCTTTAATAATTTGGTCTTAACCTCGTAGAAAATAAAAAAAATATTAATATCTGAACTAGAAGTCGGTCATCAGAAAAGCATTTGCCGTCGAGACAATTTTGTAATGAAAAATTGTATAACATGCGCGCGTCAATGAATGACACGTCCACACGTTCGTGCGACGCGGAACGCTTCCAATTTTATTACGTATCTGTGACGAGATATTTATTAAAAACATATTAGAATTTATTATTCTATTACATCCAGAGGAATGGTTGGCGCAGTAGGCATAGAAAATAGACGAATTATTTGCCAACCCGCAGAGGAGCAGCCTGATGGAATAAATTCCAATCTTAGCTTCGTTTTCAGACCCTTCAAAAAGAGGAAAAAAATTTTTTGCCAAGCTGTGGGTCGTTACCTGTTACTTCAACTCAGTAGCATTTAAAAAGGGGTCATAGCAACTAAGTGTGATTTAGCGGTCATGGGTTAGAGTCCGCGCATGACAATAGTTTGTGTTGTTTGGTCTAGTTGTGTGTTTCGGAACCCCCGGCACAAGTTTTATATTTAACTAAATTTAGAATAAATTGTACTAAAATCGCAGAACAGCTTCAGTCGGTAACAATTTTAATACCGTTTTTGCCATAAGTAGTTGATTACTTATGATAAGATATTACACTCCATGTCATCATCATACATAGCAACATTTTGGTGTCACCCAAATGAACACCTAAGGTTAAGCTTGGATGGTTTATAAATATTGGATCTTAAAATGATTCTTTTATTTATTGTAGGTACATTTTTGTCTATAAACATTTGTTGACCTTGAAACTTGGTAAAATAAAATTGTCTTGAATATGCAAAAGGGAGAAATTAATGAGATACTAAATAGTTTAGTAATTTTTAAGATAAACAAAATGTATAACAAACTTGTGTTGTTTAAATTTCATCTATCACAATAATAAAGCCGTTAATTTAACCGTTGAACTTGGGGAGGCCTGTGTCCAACAGTAGACTGCGATAGGCTGAAGTTTCATGTGATTTAACCCGAGTGGAAATCATAGCATTTATTCATTTATAGGGTTTAGTTAAGTCCTTATAATGTGCTATGAAATCTTTGCTGGCTTATCTCACACGCACATAGCTTTGTTCGTCCTCAAAATGGTCTTTGTTTTTTAGATTACTGTTTTAATAAAAACGTGTATAAAACAAAAACACGTATTTACTGTAAGGAGGCAGTTCTTAGAGCTTATTTGGCTGGTTGCTGATAAAGTTATTTGACATATAATTGTATCCAATTTAGATAAAAGTTTATTATATTAAGTGCGTATTTTTATTTTTCACAATCAAAATTTGACTAGCCCGTTGGCGCAGTTTATAGTGACCCTGCTTTCTGCTCCGAGGGTTGTGGGTTCGATTCCCACCCCGAGTCTGGGTGTAATATGAATATTTATTTATATATTTATATATGTATTATTTATAAGTAAGTTTATCGAAAAAAAAAAAATGTAGCTATATACCAGTCGGCTGTAACCTATAACACAAGCATTAAGTTGCTTACTTTAGGAACAGACGACCATGTGTGTATTGTGTAAAATATTTAAAATATATTTAAATTAATTTGCCTGTCAGCAGGTAGTTCTCTATAAATCTACTGTAACCCAAGTTGTAGTTTATTTATTAAGTTTTAATAGACTCTGATAAGACTAACTGTAACATATTTGCCAGATAACCTTTATAATCAACTTTTGTAACAATCTCTTAATGTTTATAAGTAAACCATTTGTTATAATATTATTGTGGTATAAGTTATGTATTAAATTAATTCTGTGCCTCCTGTGACAAGTGATATTAATCGACAATCATCATTTACAGAAGAGTAAAAAAGAAACGAAAGATTTCAAAAACATCTTGTACTAAGTGGGCTAGGTTATATTGGAGTATTTTGTTGTGTTGGGTCAAACACTATATTTCAAAATACGTTAAAGTTTTTTGGTAAATATTCAATTTTGACGTTAAGCTGTCGATCCCGGTTGTTATCATGTAAACCTGATAGCGATCGTTACTCATAGTAGGCAATATATATTATCCGCCAACCCGCAGTGGAGTAGCGTGGTGGATTGACCTCCAATCTTTCTCCTACATGGAGAAAGAGGCCTATGCCCAACAGTGGGGTGTTACAGTCTGAATGCGTTGTGAAAAAAAAAATTAGGTTCAAAACGATATAACTAGTTACATTAGTATTCACAAAATTCAATGTAAATGTGAAATTAAAAGCTATCGCATTTAAATCATAAAGTATAAAAAATAGAGTTGAATAATTAGATTGATTGATTACCGACAGACGGGTAGTATAACTTGGCAAATATTCACGAATTTTTTCACACAGCTATATCGTTTTAAAAAAAAATATTTCCTTAACTATACCAGATAAAAAACATGAATTAGACAAAAAGAAATCGTAATTTTTTTCTGATAACGCCCTTGTTAAAATCACAAAAAGAGTATCAACTCGTACTACTCAAGTACTCGAGAGAAAGAGTATAATTATCACTTGTTACAGGAGACACGAAATTTTTTATAGATAAACACAGGTTATAAATTTATTTTTGCCAATTCGCCTAAACCTCACGATGGAATTGTCTAGAGTTTAATGACATGAAAATTAGGAAAAATATAGTGCAACTGTTATAAAACCGTAATAGTAACGGTTTTCGTGGGAACAATACAATGGGAACATTAAATGTGTTTTATAGTTAGATTCGACAATTAACCAAATAGAAAAGCCATCAACCTGAATATATAGAACTAGCGACTAGCTCCGGCTTCGCACGGATGTAATGCTGATACTAAATACTATCAAAAACAAAAGATACGTTAGAAACCTCTAAAATTACTAGTGTTTCACTAGTATATTATGCATGTATTATACATATAAACCTTCCTCTTGAATCACTCTATCTATTAAAAAAACCGCATCAAAATCTGTTGCTTAGTTTTAAAGATCTAAGAATAAAAATAATCAAACATTATTTTCATGACGAATTGTGTTGTAAAAACGTAAGTAATTAATTCGGCAAAAAAAAAAAATAAATCCTCCATAGTTTTAATAAATGTAGGATTTTGAACGAGTCGAGTGAGAGATATTTGTTCGAGCCCAGTCCAACACTTTTTAAAATAGCAACAAAACAAATACAACTGCACAAGAATACATTTTAATAACTCTTCGATGAGAAAATCAAAATAATGTCGGTGGCCTCATCTCTGTGTTACACGTTATAATGCTGCGAAACATACCTCGTCGTCGTAAAACTAAAAACGTGACTACATTTGCGGCCGGCTTCATTATTTTTATTTGCACAATGCATAATTTGTTACGACATATTCGGCATGAGTTATTACTTGCAAATAAGGTAGAAAACGCTTTTGTTTCTTACACTCCTTTTTGAAGCTTCTCAGTGTCGTCATGATGCGCAGCCCGAAACATCTATCTGTTTAAACGTCGTTTGTTATCGGTGTACTAACTCTAATATGTATAATAATTGTGTTTGCTCGCGAACGACAAAAACCGACAATTTACATCGACAAGTAATACAACGTCGTAGTAGTCGAAAAAGTTATGGTAATCGCTGAGCCAACGCGTTGTTAAATCTATAAAAAATCTGTCGCAATTACAGAGATTTTTACACCTTTGTCCTTTTTTTTTTTGTTAATATATGACTAATACATGATAGTCATCCTAAAATGGTATGTCTGTAAGCATATTATCATGCACTGGTATCTTTTATAAAGTAGATAAGCACTAAAATATTAATTATGTTTATATGTAAGCGAGAAATAGAGAGACATCGCTTTACTGTAGTGGTGCGTGTGCCGTATATACGCTCAAACACCGGCGATTCTGGGTTAGATTTACGATGGATATTTGTATGTGTGCAAACATTCCTCTCCGCTCTGGGTCTGTCCTTGTAGGTCTCTCCACCGTACCTCGGTGAATATGGTAAGCTGTCGTTCCCGGTTGTTATCAAAGACAGCCGATAGCAATCGCTACTCATAGTAGCATACGTAGCATATCCGCCAACCCGCAAAGACCAGCGTTGTAGTAAGCACAGAGCTTTCTCCTACACGAAGAAAGAGGCCTATGCCCAGCAGTGGGATGTTACAGGCTGAATCAATCAATACAAAGGTTAAAGTTATTAAAAATCCTGTGGGGTTTTCATTATTTGTCTAGAAGTGCTTGAAAATATTTTTATACGTGAATAGGCCTACGTGTGACTACGATTTCGCTTTATGAAAACCAAAGATAAGATTTAAAATTGGAATGCGTTATTAAGAAGGAAGAGTTGCCGGGAGGTATCCTAATTTCATGTGTCAATAAAATAGGGTACATTGGGGATTTTATATTCACTTATGTTCTATTGTGAATAGTTTTATAGCCTATAACCATTCTAATAAACACAACGTAAAATCAAACGACGTAAAAAATATTTAAAATCCGTCTGAAATAACACTACTGAGATCAGCGCATTCAATTAAATTGCTCCCCATTATAGCTATTATAATACTAAATTTCATTGTACACAGCGGTAGTCGTTTGTCATGTTTCATTAAATTGTGTATTATATTACGAATAAGCTATTTAATAAATAAAATGAACACTAGAATCATCTTCCAACTTTGGCTTCGACCGCGTCCTAAATTTATCAGTATAGTATTAGCGAATAAGAATTGAATCATTCAAGTCAGTTGCCAAAAAATCCTGTGCATATTTTACATTATTGTAGGAATTGAGTTGTTTGTGTTATTCAATTAAAGATTTGTAAACGTATTAATAAGCGAACTTTGAACGTTGAACGAATAATATTGAGTTTATTTTTATGATTATACTCTCAGAAGCACAATTAACCGTCTACTCATCTAAAATGTGATACTTTTCTTTATTTTAGCTTGCACTTTGAGTGCTAGGTGCAACTTTATAAGTGGATATACATGCTATAAACAAAACAAACACGCACGCTTTCCGCTTGTGTGTTTTTGATGCTATTTTTATTTTTTTACATTACTGTTCTTGTCATTTTTTAGAGAATTTGCCTGTTTTTTTCTTGTATAAAATATGCAAGCAACGTATACATAGGCAATTCTATTGCTTCATTTTAATGAGGATTATAAACCTGACTTTTCCTGTTTACCTTACCAAGATCGTGATCTTTGTTATGATTTTAAGTCGTCTAATGGACTCTGTATTGCACATGCTTGGCTAATATGCCACCATCAATAATTATTATATTTTTTTTATCTTACGCTCCTTTTAGAAGTTTTTCTCTTAACGGATTTTACTGTATTAAATGTATATTAACGTAATATCTTGGATATGGTTGGTATGGATGGTATTAAATTAAAAAATAAGGGTCTAAACCCGCTATACTCAACCTGCGGCCCGCGGGCCGCACTCGCATATATATCTTTGTCAAAACTTATTTTTTCATTAATAAAGTAACTACATTGTTAACTTGGAATTTCGTTTTAATTAAAACCGAAATTATTCTTAAGAATTTTTACTTGCAGCCGGCGAAACCATGACTGAAACCTGTCTGTCCCCTATAAAAAAAGGTTGAGTATGGCTGGTCGAAACCATACAATTGCGTCACTTAACATCTTTAATGTTCCCCCAACTGCACATGATCTATGCCTGCTCTTCTTTTGTTATTTAGTAAAATTGCAGTCTAATCTGCCTTGATAGAAATAATTGACACTTGCACGGACGCAGATAAAAATTTCATAAGGTCTCGCATGTGCCTCGGATATAAGATTAGATACTTAGATTCATACGAATATGGCCCTAAAATCTATATGTATTTACTAACCCCGTAAGGAGATATGATTTGTGTATCAATAATATACTCTAAAAGTTCTATATTCAGAATGTATACGTATAAAACATTGCGTAACTACTCATTGTTAAATAACTGCTTGTTGACATGCAAATAAAAATGTCAAAATATATAAGTTTGAAAATTCCGACTAATAACAAGTTTTTTAACTGACCTGAAAACAACCTGTAAAGGTTTCACAACTGGTCAAAAGCCTCTTTCCACATCGGCATCGGCAGGCTCGGAGCTTAATCCTTCCTCCTTTTTTTAAATTTATTTCTTGATTACTTTTTTTTCTCTCAGTGGCTGTTAATCAAATTATACTAATGTTATTAGTATTATTATTAAGTTTTTGATATGGAACCATTAATGTGAAGCATCTCTTCTGAACTTTGTTATATGTTCTTTTTTAATATCGGAAACTATTTTTGGTTAAGTGATAGGTACTATGGTTTCGTGTTTCTGTATAGTGATGTAATACCGTTTGTTTCCAAAATAAAATAAAATAAAAAATAAATAAAACACCAGGTAGGAGCGAAGTTCCTTCGGATAGTATAGAAGCAAAACAATTTGAAAAAAAAATGTTGAATTTTATATATATTTTCTAGTTCTTGATTTTTTTTTTTTAATTTTGTTGATTGGTACATAAAAGTACATAATATTTTAATTAAGTACATAAAAGTATTTAGGAAATTTAGAATTTTAGAAAATAACATACATTACCGTAAAATAAAATAAACCAAACAAAATAATAATAATAATAGTAATTCAAACTATTAAGCGAAATAAAAAAACATATTACTTTATTTTTGTCCATAGTATAAAATTACATAAATAATTTTAAAAAATTTTACTAGTAATATTTTAGTTTTACAAACGTCATATTATACAGTCGTGTGACTGATATTACGTCACTTCCATTATATATTTTTCTTATGGTTTTAGTATCACATTTTTTTTCAGTTCAGTCGCCCAGCCAAATGTCAAGCCTGCCGTAAGGAACTTCGTTCCAACAAGCAAGACTGAGGCTTACGTTCTTTGCTAGGCGGGATATATAGGAAGACCCATAACATTAATACAAACTCATGTTACCAGTATACTGTATACATTAAAATGAATTAAATCCTTGGAGATGATTAACAAGACTTCATTATATATTTCCAAGAAAAATTACGTAATGACCAAAAAGTTTCTCACGACTTTTGATGCCTCCAGGATTGTGATAATTGAATCTTCTAATTTTCGCTCTCAAACGCTAATATAGTTAAATTGTTACAACGTAAACAAAACATAAATTTTATTTTAGTACACTAAAAACAATTACATCATAGTAACAAATTAGATCTGTATCTGTGTATTTTATTTGATCTTTAATTTTATAATGTAATAATTAAACGTATAACGTTTAATAATAATATGATAAACACAGTCAATTGTTGCCTTGATGTACATTTTATTTTTTGAATACGCAGTGCATTTGTGGTATGCATGAAGTATAAATAAATAAATAAAAAAGCACGGTAAAATCATAAATCATACAATCACATTATAAAAATGAAAAAAAAAACAAATTGAATTGTTCAAGTTCACTGAAGTTAGTATGAAATGTCGATTTTCAGAATTTATCCAAAAGAAAAATAAACTGGAGTCAAGACGAGATTTTTCTCAATAGTGATGTAGGCTTAACACAAACAAAATATATTGTATCAATTTAATTAAGTATTGATTGTTTTGTCCTTGTCCCTTTTCTCAACGTCCGAAAGAAATAGTTCTTTAAGCAATAAGACAAGCTTTGATATTTTAGTGTTTTTTCCACATTATTTCTATGTAACATTTTCGCGTGAAAGAAGTACATTCACATTTATAATATTAGTAGGGATTATAACATTTATATTTACATAAAGCTGAAAAGATTGTTTGTTTATACGCGCTAATCTCGGAACTTCTGTGTGGATAGCCCATTACTGAGGAATATTTTTTTTCAAATTCAATTAACGCGTGCAAAACCGCGGGGGATAACTAGTTTAGTATAAAGATACTAGAACTGACTAATTGTACATTAATGAATATATGAAACGAGAGCTTCTCCGCACGTTAATCACCATAAGATGCAATTAATAAGCATAATAGGTCAAATATTTACGTCCACTGTGTACCTACACAAGTGGTATGTTGTCTACATATTTTCTTAAGATAAAAACTAAAACTTGCATTATGTGATGTTAAAATTGAATACATTTTTTTTATTTTAGTTTTGGGAGTTTACCGCTAGGGAGTAAAATTTTCAATATCTACCTACTTGTATTACGACCTGTATTACGAGTAGGTCAAACCGATTGAATGTCGATACTTTTTGTCGATTATTCAAATATAATGAAGGTTTTAAAATAAAGGTTGGTTAAATATTTGGTCTTATAGACATACTGGAATTTTCTGAAAAAAGAGTTTACATTTTATTAACGGGCTAAGTTTTACGCGTTCTGAAACAAGTGTAGGTACTATCTTTTATACATAAATATTTCTTATACCACTAGGGTAGCAAACAAACTCATGATCCACTTAGTGGTAAGCGGTTACCATTGGTAGTCTATAGGTATCTTCAATACCACCATCATCGCAAGCACGCTGCCGACCTTACCCCCAAGCCACAACAGGAGCTCTGGCTACCTCACTCACCACAGAAATAACACTAGTTACGAGCCGAATTATTTTGGTGTGATATCCCGTGAAGTTAAGATACTCCTCCAGAAGGGTCAAAGTTGTTCAGTGCAGGATATTTCCTAGTGCCCTACTCTGTGTAGATGTTTTCACTTTTTAATTTTGAAATATAAATTAATTGCCTCGTTATATCGAGAACTAGATTATTATTGAAAATAAGCGACTATTAATTATTTTATTGACACACTTTTTGTTTTTTGTTTTTATATATTTATACCAAAACAAAATTAATACCTCCGATAATTAAAGAATCGTCAAAATGCGATAATAACCCTAATGATTGAATAATACTTACGTGATGTGGAAATTAACTGATTTATAATAGGATTATATTTTTTCACGTTATAAAAATATATGTGCATTTCACATTGTTTATTTAGTCTTTTACCTTCAATCCTTCTATTCAAATAATAACGACATACACTTAGATACTTTTTTCTAAGAAACGGCACTAACGCTAGTGCCCATAATTTAATCATCATCATCATCATTTCAGCCTATTGCAGTCCACTGCTGGACATGCCTATAATTTATCTGTATATAAATAAAAATATAAACTATAAAATAATTTTAAGACATCACCTAGAAAAAACAACTGATGTCACATTACTTTTTGTTCGTGATTTCAAGGAGATGGTATCTTGTAAAATACAGTCTAATTGAAGTCTTCCTCCTTTTTTTAAGTCGGTTAAAAAGTCGGAAATAATCCAAAATTAAGATAATTTTGTTGTTAGAAAAATGTAAATAAAAAATATATGATTTTTAGTGTTTCGTCTCGTAGTGGATGATTTGCAATTGTAAAAACAAAACTGTAACTTTTGCCGTTTTACAACTGTCCAAGCCGAATTTCAAATGAAAAAAGGGAAGGGTTCACTATATCGCGGAATTTAAAGTAAGATCGGCAACCAACTTCACATCAACTAGCTTCACACTAACGAATAAGGAACGACTACTATACGTGTTATTGCTGGATTGATATCAGAAGATATTAGGCGTTCCTTTACATACTCCCCTCGTTGAAGAATCCAAATTCTTCAACTCCGTATATCTTCATCGTCGAGCAAAGGGCAGAGACGAGCTAGAGGGAGACGATAACATCTCGTGGTTGTCTGAACATCAGCAAAGCGAAAAATCTCATCTGTCTCAGGATATAGCTTTTCTACTCGTCCAGTACTCCAACATAACGGTGGAATTATGATTGATATTTGCTTAGGAGTAACAAATCACCAACCTTTGGCTTCATTTTTCTTCCATTTTGTTCGTGTTTGTAGTTCGCAGATGTACTCCTTTTGCCTATTTAACCAGAAATGTTGCTTAATCTGCTCGAGACGTGCGTAGCGTTTCAATTTAGGTTCTTCTTATTCTCAAAACTATGGGATGGCAGCGCATTTAGTGATCTTCCGATTAAGAAGGGCCCTGCGGAAAGGAAAAGTAAATTGTCAGGGGACGCAAATAGTGGTCATAAAGGGCGACTATTCAAAGTAGCCTCCAGTTGTGCAAATAGAGTTAAAATTTCGTTGTTGTTGTTGTTGTTTGGTTCGCCACGGTTCGCTTAAACCAAAAATAAAAATCGTCATATCAAAAATTTCGCTCTAGCGGGTACATCGTTCCATAGCTTAATTGGCTAAAGCACCGACACGTCAGTCGGAGATGCAGGTTCGATTACCCTTGATTTTATATTCGGTTCTAAGCTCGCGTTTTATTAATAAATTCGTACGAATTAAAAATAGTATGGTGTCGTCTCCTGTCAAAAGAATGTCATTGTAATATGAAACTTTGAATAGTTACGAGTTCTATCAAGAAATCACCATAGACGGCGCCGCAATCGCTTACAGGCTTGTTTGCGCCCAAGAAAACGATCATTTTTCATGAGTTGCCAAAAGAGATCGGTTGCTACTAGTATATCAATAGGAGTGGCCTGATTGAAATCTGTGTTAGCTAATTGCAAGTGTAATGGTATACTTATTTGCTGCAAATTTGTTGGTGCCTTAGGCACCCACAAACCTAGTCAGCCTATCAAGTACAAGACAATTATATTTAGTCTAATTGTTTTTGTAAATAGATTTTATTGTATCATACAACTTTCTCTGATATTCTTATCTGAGTGGCCAATACCAAAGACGTTCATAGAAATAGTAATTAAATTTAGTGCAAATTCTTGTTGAAGCGATTTCATAATAGAAGGTGACTGACTGGCTGAACCCAATAAAGCACGTACCTTAAGCGCCTCTTTAGTCATTGGATTCAAAACATATATTTGCGCAGTAGACAATATAACCTGATTTGAAGCCTTATTAGAAAAATTTGCTATGGTCTCCAAGACAATCACCATGGGCATCGTTAACTTTTTGTGTATCAACTGTATGCAATAATGTGTTATGTCGTTTTTTGACTATCTTACATGGCCCCATTCGACATTCACTTATAGAGTGACCATAGTTACCTCAAGCAATTACTGCATAATTTATTTTAAAACATAATATAATTTATCATTTGTAGATTTAAATTTAAATAATTGACGATCATAAATACTATGATTTTTATTGCAGACAATGCATCTGTATGAAATGCTGTTATTATTTTTATTGGTAGTAAGTAAATGATTTTGAGATTGGTCGATCACGGTGATGATGATTATGATGATAAATGGCAGGTTTTGTATATGCAGCCTGCTATTACTGTTAGTCGAAACATTATTCATCGACTAGCCCGTTGGCGCAGTTTGTAGCGCTTTCAGTGCCGCGGGTTGCGGGTTCGATTCCCGCCTGAATCTGGGTGTAATATTTGTATTTAGTTTTTTATTAGTGTAATATTTTTTTTTTCGCGGGTAGGTGCGAAAAGTGTCAACACGTAAATCTATAAGTGCTCTAAATTTATTTAAAGTTTTTAAAGCTATATTCAAAAGTTACTAAGTTTTTATTTATGTGTAGCTTTTAAGTATCTTGCATACCACCTGCCAGCTGTTGAATTCCTATTGGAACACCTATACATTTATTGTAGTGTCAATTCACGTAATTGGTGCGTCAATTTCATCCAGTTTTACCCTAAAATCGACTCTGTACCAGACATGGAATCAGTAAAGGAATCAATTGCTGCTCTCTCAGATTCGGTGAATACCAAATTGAATGATTTCCAGCGAGACTTAGATAAAGTCAGTTCTAACTCCCCACTAACGACAGCGTCATTGGCTGCAGAGTTCTTGTCGTTTAAGTCATTTATTTTTTCTGCCTTAAATGCATTACAACGCCAGGTCGAATTATTGGGCGGTGAGATTGACCGCCTAGAGACCAGGAAAAGGCGTAAGATGTTGCTTCTGCATGGAGTGCCTGAGGAAAAAACTGAAAACACCTCTGCGATAGTTACAGCCCTTGCTGCGGATCATCTAAATCTCGCTAATTTTTCAAGCAGTAGTATCAAGGCTTCTTACCGCCTAGGCCGCTCTTTAGACCAAAAGCCTAGACCAATAGTGGTTAAATTCACCGATACTGCTGTCCGCGATAAGGTTTGGTTCGCAAAAACTAAACTCAAGGGTACGGGATATACGCAATCCGAGTTTTTAACAAGGACTCGCCATCAGGTATTTATGGAGGCGAGGCAACGTTTTGGCATCAGTAACTGCTGGACGCGTGAAGGCTGTATCCACATTGTGACAACGGATGGTGAACGCCATAAGGTGGAGACATTGTCAGACCTTAGGAATATCTCAAATACTCAGAAATCCCCAACACCAAAGAAAAGTGAAGCCCCCAAGCCTACTGAACATAAGCAACTGGCGCTTTCGCGCACAAAGAGAACCGTTAAACATAAGTAGTTTTTATATTCGTTTTTCTTTGTATTCTTTGTGTGTATAATTTGTGTGATCTTAATTTATTATATTCATTCGTGATTATTACATGTCTACCGCTACCAACAAGTATTTACCCTGATAGTATATTTTTATGATAACCTCTATTTTTTTTTTTTATATATATATTTATATGTAAGGTAAATACCACTATTTCATTTTGTACTTTACTTACCTGCATTTAAAATATACCTGAACTAATTGGCATTATTTAATCAATTTATTTACAAAAATATTAAAGATATTTACGATTCCAATCATTTTGCATTCTTTTAGGTATATTCATGTAAATATTTGTGACAGATTTTGACAATATGTTATAATGTGTATTTGACATTGATGTGACAGTTCCATAGAGAAATTCGTTTTGTTGTCATGTCATACGTTCAGTAATGTAATACTTAAATGAAAAGTAACGATGCAAATGTCAAGTTGTGATTATTATGTATTTTTTTTTTTTTAGTTTTTTTATCAATTTTTACCTAATATTTTTTAATTGTAATTTTTTTTATCTCTATTTTTTTTTCCAAGATGTAACTTTATACTCTGGTAGTGTCTCTGTCTGTCAAGTGTAAATCATGTCATTGGTGTTTTACTTCTGTTGTTTGTTTTCCTTTTTCTTATTTATGTCATGTTAATGATTTTTGTATACTCCTGTACAGCTGGCGGGTGTATGGACGTTATTTATTAGGGAGAATATATATATATATATTTTTAATTGTTATTGTTTTTTACCTTCTAATTATTATTTTTATTTGTATTATTTAATTTTTAGTTATTTATTTAATTTAATTATTTCAGTTTTAATATTTTATTTTATTTATTTATTTATTATTATTATTATTATTATTTTTTTTTTTTTATATACAAACTACAGTTTATGTCTAATGACAATGACGAAACGTTTCATTCTTTTTCCCTCTCCTCCTGCAGCGAAGACCTAAGCTTCCTTAGTATTCCGTCTTTAAGCGAAACTCTTGACTTCCAATTTCTTGATGTTCCAAAAAACTTAAATATCATCCATATTAATGCACAGAGCATTCCTGCTCATTATCCTGATATGTTATCCTCTTTCCAAAATAAAAATATTCATGCGATCTTGGTGAGTGAATCTTGGCTTAAGCCCTGCTTATCATCAGTTTCCTACTCCCTCCCAGGTTACAACCTAGTCCGTAACGACCGTGTTGGGCGACCTGGAGGTGGCGTTGCCATCTACCTCCGCTCACACATTTCCTTCGACATCATCAGCCAATCCACTTCCCGTGATGGGCATGGCCCAGATCACCTCTTCTTGGAAATCCGTCTGTGTAACACAAAACTCCTTTTGGGTGTTTATTATAGCCCATCGCCCGCTGTTGACTATTTTGCGTCTCTTGAAAATCTCTTAGAAGTACTTACACCACAGTATGGTCACACGGTAGTGATGGGTGATTTTAACACCTGCCTCCTTAAGCAAGACTGCAGAGCCACACGCCTTCGCTCTCTTGTAAACTCTGCAAACATGCACATTCTTCCCTCGAACGCCACTCATATCCTACCTACATGTACCCCATCCCTCCTTGATTTGATACTTGTCTCCTCCCCAGACTCTGTTGCTAAGCATGGACAATGCCCAGCTGATGCATTCTCATACCACGATCTCATTTTCCTTTCATATAAAATCAGACCACCAAAAGCAAAGTCAAGAATTCTTCTGCAGCGCAGTTTTGGTAGTATGGAGTTGGACCGCCTACGTGAGGATGCTGCTAGGATTGACTGGTCAGAGCTATTCAACACTACTGTGGTGGATGAAAAAACTAATATTTTTAACACCCGCCTAACTCAACTATACGATGTCCATGCTCCTGTTCGACCTGTGCGTGTCAGACATCTGCCTGCTCCCTGGCTTACAAAGGAAATTAAGGCTTTGCAGCTTCTAAAGAACAAAGCCAAAGCTAGATATAGGTCTGACCCGAGCCCGTTGAATAAGGAGAAGTATAGAACATCTCGGAATCGCTGCAACAAGGCGTGTAGGGATGCACAACGACGCCATATTCACAATTCCGTATTAGAGGAAGCAGACTCTGCGAAAATCTGGAAATTTCTTAAATCTCTAGAAGTTGGCAAGATCAAACAAAACATATCTTCAAATTCATTTAACCTTAACCAAATTAACAAACACTTCACATCTTCTGTCACTATAGACTCTATGACTAAATCTAACACTCTTAATCAACTTTCTGCTACTAGGACTCCTTTGCTGTCATCCACTTTTTCCTTCTCTCAATTGTCTGTATGTGATGTCAAGAAGAGCATATTAGCCGTTAATTCAGATGCCGTAGGATCAGATTCCATTAGCCGTAAAATGATCATACCTATCTTAGACTCCCTTCTACCTGTTATAACTCACATCTTCAACGAATCCTTGTTTTCCAATACCTTTCCTACCTGCTGGAAAGACGCTCAAATTATTCCTTTACCCAAGAAACCTAATTCCATCACGTTTTCTGATCTTCGCCCAATATCAATCCTTCCTTTTTTGTCTAAAGTCTTAGAGCGTCTCGTCCATCAGCAGCTAACATTGTTCCTGCACTCAAATAACCTCCTTAATCCTTATCAGTCCGGTTTCCGTAAAGGTGCGGTGCATAGTGCGGCAACGGCTCTGGTCAAAATCACCGACGACATTAGATTGGCCATGGACAAACAAAATCTCACGGTGTTGACCCTGCTGGACTTCAGTAATGCATTTAATACTGTGGATTTTGATATACTGTTGGCTATCTTTTGTTCTCTTGGCATATCTCCATCGGCAATTGGCTGGTTTCATAGTTACTTGTGCGGACGGCGGCAGCGTTTGCGTGTCGAAGATTCATATTCAGAATGGCTAAACGTAGTTGCCGGCGTTCCACAAGGTGGCGTGTTGTCTCCACTTCTATTTTCTATCTTCATAAACTCTCTCGGTCCTCATATATCTTCTCCCTACCACCTGTATGCAGACGATCTCCAAATTTATTCCCATGGAAAACTAGTTGACTTACCGACCTCCGTAAATAAGTTAAATAGCGACTTAAAAAGCATTTATAGTTGGAGTAAATCTTATGGTCTAAACGTTAATCCTTCTAAGTGTCAAGTTATTATCATCGTTAGTTCAAAACTAGTAGCTCGAATTGACTGGTCACTTATACCACCCGTCATTTTTAATAACACTGTGATTAATTACAGCGAAAAAGTAAAAAACCTTGGTGTAATATTTGACAGTCACCTCTCGTGGACACATCAACTAAGTGAGTTAAGTCGCAAGTTATTCGCAGCTATCGGATCCCTCCGCCGGCTTCAACACTTCCTTCCTATGTCTACCAAAATTGCGTTAGCACAGTCACTCCTACTACCAATTCTTGACTATGCTGATATTTGTTACCTAGATCTTAACGAGGAGCAGCTAAATAAGCTTGAGCGTCTCCAGAATCTCTGCATACGGTTCATATTTGGTCTTCGCAAATATGACCATGTATCCGATTTTCGTAATCAACTCAAGTGGCTGCCTATCCGCTTTCGCAGGAATACTCACATCCTCTCTTTGCTTTATTGTGTGCTTTTCCACTCAGATACTCCTCTTTACCTAAAAAATCGCTTCGAGTTTCTCTGTGACACTCATGAGCGTTCACTCAGGTCATCTTCAACCTTAATACTCAAAACTCCTTCCCATACTACTTCCTTTTATTCAAACTCCTTCTCTGTTAAAGCTGTACAGCTTTGGAACAATCTTCCTCTTTCTATTAGGCAAGCTCAATCTCTATTCTGTTTTAAAAAATATCTAAAGGCTCATTTTTTGTCCCTAAATAACTGTTAAATATCATCTTCGCAATATATTATGTAGTATTTGTGTATGTAGTATATATGGTGTATGTATGAAGTAATGTATATGTAGTGTTTATATAAATGTATAATTATGTGTATATATATATATACAGTAAAGTCCGTTTGTAATGACATCGAAAGGGATTGACAAACAAGTCATAATAAGCGGACGTCATACAAAGCGTTTTGTGAAATGAAAAACCTTTTTTATGTAAATATGAATGTACTTAAGTAGTTTAATACATAAACATAGTAATTACATATGTATACATACATATTAAATCAAAATCAAAATTGCACGTAATCAGCACATTATAACACATACAAGTGTATTTTTATTGTAAGTAATCTGTAATTTTTGTCTGCTTTTGTTTTTTCATTTTATTGTATAAACAATCTCTAATGCTATTGTGTATAGAAGACATAGCTATGGCCAAATTATCATTTTCAATATTGCTGTGAACAGACATAGCTATGGCCAAATTATCATTTTCAATATTGCTGTGAACAAATCGGGATAATAATTCTGCAGCTTTTAATGCCTCTTCTGCGGTAGGTAATGGTTCTTCCTCGACTTCTTCTTCCCCATCACTTTCGAGTTGTTCCTTAGCACAAATGTTCTGTACGATATTTTCATCGGTGGGTTCTTCGGATGTGAGGAGAGCACTATCGATGTCAACATAATCTTCCCACATTTCCGGTGCTGCTAAAGAATCTGAATGTAGGTTTCGTGACCACAAAGATAAAGGAATGTCATCTCCTTCATCGAATTCATGGTCTGATATTTGAATAGGTAAACCGTCGTGGTTTTCAATGAATCCTGCATGTTTGAAACAGTTATGAATGGTACTTTGTGACATTTTATTCCAGGCATCATTAACCATCAGAATTGCATCTAGCACCGTTATTTTTGTAGAAGAGTTGTCTTCATTAGCATCAAGACAATTAATCATTTTGAGCACAAGGTTCTTCCTGAAATTCGTTTTGAGTGATCGTATTATTCCCTGATCCATTGGCTGTAGTACTAATGTTGTATTTGGCGGAAGGAAAGCAAGTGTTATACACTTTAAATCAGTAACATTTGGATGGGCCGGGCAATTATCAACCAGCAATAGAATCTTTTTCTTCTTCTTCACCAAATCACGATCCCAATCACGAAGCCACTTTTCAAAAAGTTCTGACGTCATCCAAGCTTTACGATTGTTAGCATAATCGACAGGTAATGATTTGACACTTTTAAAACATCTTGGTTTTTGTGACTTTCCATTAATGAGCAATTTCTTTTTCTCTGTGCCACTCATATTAGCTGCTACCATGACAGTTATTCTATCTTTCGACAACTTACCTCCACTACAATTGTCACCTTTAAATTTTAAAGTTTTATCCGGCATTAATTTGTAAAAAAGTCCAGTTTCATCAGCATTAAATATCTCATCATCAGAAAATTTTCTTCGTAAATTTGGCCACACAGATATCAACCAGTTTTTTGTTGAATTTTGATCAACAGACGAAGATTCACCGACAATTTTTCCCGCCACAATGTTATGTCGAACTTTAAAACGACTGATCCAGCTTGCAGAACAATTGAAGTGGAGAATATCGAAACGCGCGGCAAAACCATTTGCCTTTTCCTGTAGCATAGGGCCGCTGACAGGTATTCCTTTGTTTCTCATGTTTTTAAACCACTGAATTAATGCTTGATCAACATTTTCTTGTCGTGATTTTCGAAGCCTCTTCGGTTTCAAAACATTTGAATTGAACGACTGCTTAATGCGGTTCTTGTTTTTAAAAATCATTGAAATTGTCGAATGACCCACGCCAAATTCCTTTGCGAGACATGAGTTAGATTCTCCATTTTCTAATCTGCATATTATTGCACCTTTCTCCTCAATTGTAAATGCTTTCCGTCGTTGAGACATTTTTGACATTTTTTTTACAGTAACAAACGAAAAACAACGTGTGACCTTCAAGCGTCAATTACCCACTGAGATTCAAAACAAAAACGAGCCTTGTGCCGAACGTCGTCGGGAATCAACGAACATTACCGAAGGTGTACAGAATCATGTCGGTCATTATAACCGGACATAATTTATTAAAAATGGGTCATAATAAGCGACATGTCACTGTAAGGGAAGTCATTATATCCGACTATTTATAAAGAATTTCATATGAAAACCAAACTTCGTAGTATAGTTACGTCATAATAACCGGTTGGTCAATATAGGCGGAGTCATAATAAACGGATTCTACAGTATATGTGTATTATATGTGTATATATATGTATCATATGTGTATATGTATTGCATGTGTTATATGTAGTATATTTACTTATTTTTATATCATATAGCTTGTAAACTCCATGCCAATTCTTTATCAACTATTTGTACACTTCCCTACCGCTTCTCATTTTATATGCCCTGTCCTATACCCAAAGGTTGTCTGGAAGAAATCGCTCTTAGCGATAAGACCGCCTTTGTACATCTTTCTTCGTATGTATCCCTTTTTGTAACATTTCTTTGTAGTGTACAATAAAGAGTATTTATTATTATTATTATTTATATATTTATAAATGTATTATTTCTATGTATTTTTATGTTTATCAAAAAAAAAGTTATAACAGTTGTTACCTGTAACACAAACATTAAGTTTCTTACCATAGGAAGAAACGACCTTGTGTGTATGTTATAAGATATTTTATTATTATTATTATTATTCAGCAAAATAAAACTTTGGTCATTCTTATTATGACGCGTACATTCAAAAATGTAAGCACGATCAATCAAAAATTTATTAAATTCATCCAAACTCTTAATTTCACCTAAACTATTACGTTGTTCTTCGTGATCAGTGTGTTGGCCTAGACTGGCTAAAGAACAAAGAATGGTACATAATCAACTAAGACACTAATGAAGTGTCCGTAATGAAGTGTCCGATACACGATTTATTTTTTCAATGTTGAATAATGATTTAATGTGGTAATTTGTAAGCAACCTTTTATCTATAAATTAATACATGAAGCACAAACTTTGTACCCCTTTTTACGAAAATTGCGCAAACGGAGCAGTATGAAATTTCGTACACTTATAGTTTATAAAGAGAAGGGGTTCAGAATGCAAATAAACAATGGAACAATTGAACTAAACAATGAAACTTTTGTATTAATAGTATACGCTTATTGCTATGAACTAAATTATTAAAAGTATCACGAAACTCTAACCAACGGAAAAACGATACAACAAAATTTGAAATTTCTATTTGCGGCAAGGTAATATAATTTTCATTATTATGATCGAGACCGTACTGAGCGTCTTGGAATAAGGATTTACGGCGTTTCTTATCCTGTTTTAAACTCTTTCATTCATTTTAATCTTCAATCATATTTTTGCCATAGCGGTACATAATATGAAGTCTTGCTCAATGCAAACGCATTTTCACCAAGTTCATTATCTAAATTTTCAGCATTTATTAATTCTATTTGAGTTTGCAGCTCATCATATTTAGACAAACTTTCAAACTGACTGAGCTTCAGTGAAAGTTTAGTTGCTTCAATGATTGTCAGTTGAGGTTGCCTTGTAATTTTGTGTAAATAATTATTTAATTTAGTAATTTGTATTTTTATGGAACCCTTTAGTGCGGACTCTTTGCACACAATCGATACTGAAGGTTCGTACATTGTATAAAATATTGTTAATATCTGTAATTATAATAATAATAATAAAAAAATAAAAATAATTTTAAATTACAAGACACCTCACGAGAAAAATAAATAATGCAATGCCTTATCTGACGCTCCTCAATCGGCGATACCCAGGAGACCCGATACCCAGGAGACCGGTAGCGTGGCGATGATGATCGGATGAGCCTCGCGAAACAGCAATACTACTAACGCGGAACGCCTCATGTACCGCAACGCTGAAATAGTCGGCCAAATTGTCTCAGTATCGCGTAATAACTAGGGCGAAAGATTAGTATCGCGTTTACAATAGAACTGCTTTGTTAATTGAATATAATATTGCAACAAATGAAGAAGTTCAAACAAAAAGTTACATAAAACTGCGGTGTAAAATTCAAAACTAACTTTTCAATATTTAATTATACTTTGCTATTTTACAAGTATCCAAGCCGAATGTCGAATGAAAAAAGAAGAAAGGGTTTACAATATGGCGGAATTTAAAGTAAGATCGGTAACCAACTTCACATCAACTAGCTTCACACTAACGAATAAGGAACGACCGTTGCGACACGTGTTGTTGCTGGATTGCTATCAGAAGATATTAAGCGTTCCTTAACATTTAGTTTGATTGGTTCAGCTACTGTACGCGTTTCTATAGTGATAATAAATTTGAATATAAGCTATGCCTAGTTATAGCTCAAAAACTGATATACTCGTGTTATGATGATAAGGCCATGTAATAAAATATGACATTTATCAACAATATGACAATATCGTAAAACGGAAGCGATTGTTTGAACGAGTTAATCTAATGGTCTAATTTTGATAATTGGTTTTACGTTAGGAAGCCTGTATATCGAGGAAAGCCAATCGAAGTTCAGAAGCGATGAAATAAAATAAACATAGTTGAAACCTTAAGTCGTGAAGTGATTAATGGAAAAAAATCACGAAATATTTCATTGAAATGTTTACAAAGTTCATGTTCTACAAAGTATTTAATACATATTATTTATTTTTGTGTTACCCACACATTAAGGAATTCTGATTTTTTTTTTTATATCATATCAAAAATCGACTGTTCCAGCGGGGCATCGAACCTGCATCTCCGACTGACCGTGTCAGTGCTCTAGCCAATTAAGCTATAGAACTCTATGTACCCGTAATATTGAGAATTTTGATATGATGATTTTTATATTCGGTTCTGAGCGACCGAGGGCAACCGTCTATAGTGAGTTCCTTACAGAACCCGTAACTGTTCAAGGTTTCATATTACGATGAAAATCTTTTGACAGGAGACGACATCATGCTATTTTTAATTCTAAATATTTAATACAGTTCTCTGAATCAATTAACGTCTTCAAATGTAAATGAATAATTAAGTCTTTAGTATCATAAACCGGACATCTGGTCAATGATTTAGACGCCATTAGTTAATGAACTTCAATTAGCAGAGAACTCGAAGAGCTTTTCGTTTGAACAAAAATGCGTTAATTACATCGTCGTATGAACCGGCTGAATTGTAAGCTAAATTGTGAGCGTTGTTGATCGAAAAACCTGTTAATAAATATCACGTAAAAAAAAATAGTCTCGTTTTTTATCGTTCGAAATGACTTGCATGTTTGTTGATGGGATTTCCCTCGGCAAGTAACGATCGAAATGTGTGACCTGCCATTTTTTATAACAGTAGTTAACAATTGAACTGGTTCGCATCTCATTTAATGTTAGTAGTATTCAGGAAATTATTTTCTGAATTTCTGTTAAATAAATTATATTATAACTAGCTGACGCCGCAAACGTTGTTCTGTCATATATATTATTAACACCCTAATCCTTACCCGATATGCACACAAAATTTTATAAAAATCGGTCCAGCCGTTTCGAAGGAGTATGGTAACTAATATTGTTGCATGAAAATTTTATATATAAGATGTTTAATGACTACTTGAATGACAAAATTTGACATTGATTTTCTTATTAATTAATTATTATTATTCATGTTTTTCTAATGGCATGATTTATTTCGTTTATATGACAGTTTATAAATAAAAATAAATTATTTGCGTTAATCTAATATTTGCACACCGAAAAAATCGGTAGAATATGTTGGCTAAACTTTTAAATTTGACAGCCTGTATACCATATTCTGGTAAAATAAATAAATAATGATAATTATTATTATTATTAAATGCTATAATTTTATTAATTTTGATTTCAGTACTCCTCGAAGCGTGCCACAACGAGCCATCGTGCCTCCAAGACCATGCTGGGCTCGAGGCAATCACGCAGCTTCACAGGCAACTCGATGACGACGCGAACGGAAACGTCGACCTGAGTGAAAGTGACGATGTGAGTTTAGAATATTGGTAATTGCTAGCAATGACGAACTGTAATAAAGATTTTTTTTTACAAAACTTGAGTGGCAAACAAGCGTGCGATCCACGTGATAGTGAGCGAATACCGTGTATAGACGTCTGCGCTATCAAAAGCATTTCAAGCATACTGCAGACCCTACTTTGACCCTTCCCCGGGAACTCTGGCTACCTTACTCACCACAGGAACATAACGCTACTTATGAACAGTATTATTTGGCTATGGTCTAAATTTTGGACAAGATATTTCTTTCTGTGCTTTACCGTCAATAAATTATTATTTTCTTATTCAACAGCGTCAAAAATGTCTAAGCCAACTATTATGATGTCATCAAATCGACATCAAATTAGCTTAGGACCTTAAGTCAGCCTATGAATATCCTAATACTGGGCCAATACTTATATACTCCTTATTTATATGGGGCATTTATTTAGGGGCCAATTCACAGAAGTTGGGAGCATAATTTAATAACTGCTGATGCAACACACGGGTTTGTTCGTTGCCCATTTTTTTTTGGAATTTCTCCCAATGCACGTAGATTCCTTGCGATCATCCTTACGATGTTTTCCTTCATCGCTGAACGCGAGATGAATCTTAAATAAGCTTAGCATTTAAAAATTCGTCGGTGCTGCCCCGGAGCGTGACCTTTCGTTTGAGGTTCACGCGCTAGTTGAGTGCTAAAAAAGTAACACTGTCAAAGAACATGTATAAAATAAAACTGAAATAATTTGAGTAGTCATTTTAGGTAATGATATAAAGGCAAAAAATGTTTTGATTGTTGATTTTGCAAACGAAATCGTTAGACAGTAACTTTCTTGACAAATAGTATTTTATTATTCTTAGTTTGCCCAACACAATGGTAATATTTTATTTCCTACTAGCTGTGCCCGCGACTTCGTCCGCGCGGATTTTAATGAAAAAGTTATTGTTCAGTTCGCAGAGTTATAAAATAGATAAATTTCTAAAATCCAACAGCCAAATACATCAGCTATCTGCCAGTGAAAGTCCCTTCAAAATCGGTTCAGCCGTTTCAGAGATTAGCCGGAACAAAAGACAGACAGACAGACAAAAATTGTAAAAATGTTATTTTGGTATATGTACCGTGTATATGTACATTCATATAAATTTAGTAAAAGCGTTTATTTTAATATTACAAACAGACACTCCAATTTTATTTATTTGTATAGATGTATAAGATAATACTTATTATTATTCATGAAAAGTTTGTAAGGATAAAGTTGACGGACATTTTTATGTTGTCATTTGCTTTTTTACGCAAAAACTGCTTAAGTGATTGCGGTGAAACTTTGAATAAGGATAGCTAAAGATTAAAATGAACGCGTCCAACTGTCCCAAAGTCCCTAAGATATGGGATGTTAGACAAGTAAAACCGCGAAACGCGACCGCTAACCTGAACGCTAAGCAGCTAACCTGCAAAACAACAAAAATAATGGATTACCTCATTTGGGACTATTTTTAAGTAGTATTTGTAGGAAGGTGACTAATTTTTACTCTGTGTTACTTATTAATTAATTGGGAAAAAAATGTAACTAAGCGTTTTTTTGTATACTAAGCCTGTACTGTATTGTAAAGTTGTTCTACTTTTGTAGAAAAATATTGAAATACAGAAAAAGTATGTAATATTGAATGTTATTTCCAGTTCCTGCGCGAGGAGTTGCAATACGACAGCGGGTACGAGAAGCGTCAACGTGCTTTCCACCATAACGATGACATGCATATCTCAGTTAAAGAGCTATGGGAGGCATGGTTGCGGTCAGAGGTGAGGTACTATTGATACACTTGTTTTGTTGGTGTTGTTGCGGTGTAGAAGCGTGTAAAATATACTAATGTTGGGCAAACGCCTAAAAACAGCCTGAAAATATTCAAATATTGCATAAGACTGGTTCGGGTTGGTGGCACTGATTTGTGGCTATTGCGTTGGCGGTTGTGGGGTCGATCGCCGCACATGACAAATATTTGTATTGGCCATACAAATGTTTGCCGTTGTCTGGGTGTTTGTGTATTGCTTGTGGGTTTTCCCACCATGCCCTGGGTGAGCATGCTAAGCCGTTGGTCTCGGCTGTAATCATTACCTACACCTGATAGCGATCGTTACACATAGTAAGGAAAAATAAAATAAAAATAAAATAAAATATATCCGCCAACCCGCATTCCTGCTCTCACTCCCGCTTAAAACTTGCTCCCGCATGCAAGCTCTAATCCTTCTCCTACATGTGGAAAGAGACCAAGCAGTGGTATATTACAGGCTGAAGCGTAGTCAAACTCTCAATTTTTGTTGAGTGGCTAAAAAATGTGGTCGGGCGTTGTCGTGATGAAATACCACACCTTTTGTTTTAATAAATTCTGGCTGCTTATTTTCAATTTCTGCTTAAGTCTCATCAGCAGTTGACAAGAGAAATCCGATCGATGGTTTGCAATCCCACCATACACTCAACATCACCGTATTGCGTGTCAACCAGAGTTTCACAATATTTATTCTGTGCAGCTTGACCTATTATTGACCACGATCACTTTTGCACATTTTTATCGTAGGTGATCTACTTTTCGTCACCAGTGATCAATCTCTTCAAAAATAGGTCGATATCATAACGTCTTAAGAGAGGATCGCAAATAAGTACACGGCCCATTAGGTTTCTTTCAGTAGTTCGTGTAGCACCCATATATCGAGTTTTTGTATCGCCATACTTTTTCTAAAAAGTAAAACTTTAAAATGTACCAATTTTTTTCGTTTGATTCACACATTTTGACGGACAGGATAACAAATGAAAAATGGCGGGAAACTGTTTTTTACTTTTTAATTTCATTTTTAAAATATAACTTTTTCATAGTATCAAAACTAGCCAGTTACAAATAATACAACCAAAAAGATTTTGCTACAACGTTTTTTTTTCCATTTTCTTTTACAACTGATACAAACACAACAAAAAATTTTACCAATTTAGTGCAGTCGTTCCGAAGTTCATCAAGAATTATTTTTATATATTTAAATAGGTTTCAAATTATTTTAGTATAAATCAACCGTATGTTTTAGGTACACAATTGGACCGTGGAACAAACTGTGGAATGGCTCTCCGAGTCAGTAGATCTGCCCCAGTACAAGACACTATTTATTCAACATCGCGTTACTGGTGCCACTCTGCCAAGGTATTTTTTTTATACAGCTAGGTCGGAAAACAAGCTTACAGCCCATCAGATGGCAAGCGGTTACCGTAGCCTATACACGCCTGTAACATCAGAAGCAACGCAAGCGCGTTGCTGACTATACTTCCGAATCTCTGAGCTCTGGCCACCTTACTCACCACAGGAACACAAGCTATGATCTATAAGGTTGTGGTACTTCCCCAGTCTGGCTGTTCCAGATGTTGATCAGGATCCTGCTGTGCCCTACCATAATAAAAGATAATGTGAATATCATGTACTTAATAAAAAATGTAAGACTGTATATGTAGTGTTATAATCGTTGCGTTTATTTCGTCATTTGCATATGTGGGCAATGACAGATGCCTATGTTCCTTAATCTATACATATAATAAAATGGTAGGAAAGTCAAAACTGTACATTGAATATATTTTTTTTTTAAATATTTGGGGTGTGATCTACTATCGATACCGAAGCCAAAAATATAGTTTTTAGAATTTTTGTTTGTTTGTCTGTATGTATGTCCGGGATAAACTCAAAAAGTACTGCATGGATTTACTTCAAATTTGGCACGAATATTATTAAGAAGTCGGGTCAACATATAGGCTACATATTATCACGATATCACCTACGGGGAACGAGCAGTGAACCTTTATTTCTTCAACGCATTCTGTAACAACGCGTAATCTAACGACGCATATTTGAATGTTGTTGTTATTATGTTAATGCTATAAGCTAGCTTCACACTATAAATAAAGACATTCTGTAGTATATTTAGTATCAGCATTGCACCTGTACGAAGCCGGGGCGGGTCGCTAGTAAGTCAATAAAATCTAACAGTTGTAAAGAAATTTTAAAAGTATTGTCCTGTAAATCCTAGGGTATGTTACCTATTTTAATTTCGTTAGTCATGGTATCGAACAAAGTCGTTTAGTCTGTCTGCCTATACGCGCAGCTTAAGTAATTTCTTCAGAAAGATTTATTATGTAGTTAATGGAATTCTATAAAATTTTAACGATGAAGACGCATGTTAACTTTTAAAATAATAAATCGGAGTTGGCAAGAAATTATATTGTTATTTATTTAAAGATATGTTTTGTACAGGTAGGTAAGTAATATAATTTATTATTATAATATATTTAGGATCTAGGTTCGAAATTTATAAAAAAAAAAAAACACATACAACAATTATTAAAGTGACAATCAGTTTTTTTTTATTCTAATAAACAAACATAAAAGCTAGCACATGGAACAAAATAATCACCAGTGAACAACAATTAACAAAAATTAACTTACAGAGTATTCGCCTTACAACTACCCACTTAAACACTGACACTTAAAGTACTTGAGTGATGTTGCCTCGTCGAGCGACAACCGACAAATGAGCGCCCGGCAGGGCTGCGCGCCACTTTTATATTTTGATTTAAGGTGTTTTCTTACTCGGCCTCTCCTGACTCTGGTTCGTCCTCGACCACGTTCCTTAAAGGTCCTTCTAAGGAAGTTGCTTGGTAACTTTCCTGATCCTCGTCTTCAAGCATAGGCATAGACGGTCCAGCTAGGGCGCTCTGGTCACTGTCATGCTCACTTTCTGGTGTCAAAGTATCATTGTTGTCATCTGAAAGATATTGTTTGTATCAGCTTGGAGTTCCAATATCAAAATCACATTAATAAAGCAATGAAAGCGAGACAGACACAACAATAGTAGTGAATAACGAAAGTAAAGATGTAAAATCGTCGGCGTCCCGACCATTTCACATCCTCACCGTATATTACCATTGGTGGGCGCTTAACGCAAGTGCGACTAACGCAATTGACGATTAACGTCAGTGGCGACTAACGCCAGTGCGACTAACACGATTGACGACTAACGTCAGTGGCGACTAACGCCGGTGCGACTAACGCGATTGACGACTAACGTCAGTGGCGACAAACGCCGGTGCGACTAACGCAATTGACGACTAACGTCAGTGGCGACCAACGCCGGTGCGACTAACGCAATTGACGACTAACGTCACTGGCGACAAACGCAATTGACGACTAACGTCAGTGGCGACAAACGCCGGTGGTGATCGATGAGGGTGCAGTCAGGCCCCCCAGAGAGCAGCAGCTCCACGAGATGCCTTGTGCATCTCGGTAAGTGACGTCGAGCGTCACTTCTCACAACTGCTTCTGAAAACAATCACCAAAACAACGTCACAGCAAAGCAATTAAAGAGTTTGAGAACCTTACCATCGAAAAATATGGCACAAGTCTCGGGGCACCATTCGCCTCTCCATGGGATCATGTATTGGGCGGCTGCTTGAGTTGATTTTCCCTTGCTACCGCTGAGTAACTTCAATTCATAACGCCCGTTTGGTAAAACCTTAGTGACTCGATACGGCCCTCGCATTCCAGGATCCAGCTTGCCTGTCGATTGCGAGTATTTTATGACGAAGGCTAGATCGTCAACAGCGTATGTCCGTGGCTTATGTCTCGACTGGTTTACTAAAGAATCTTGATTTTCTTGATTCTTTCGAAGAAGTTCAGCGGCACGGTTCCTGTTGCCTTCTCTCAGAGCTTCTCGGTTGTTCATGGGGTTACTGACGGCAACATCTCGTACCAGAGAGCGTATGACTGGAGTCGTGGCTTCGGTACCTATCATTAAGCTTATTGGGGAAGCTCGGGTGGTCTTCTGCTTTGTAATGTTCAGGACCAACTGGAGCTTCCAGAGAGATTCAGACCAGGAGGCATTTCGATGACCTACTTCGACGCGTAACATATTTAGGACCGTCCGCACATACCTTTCCACTTGTCCGTTTGAGTTGTGCATTTCTGGGGTAATGTAATGCAAATCAGCCCCAAGTTCAGATACCCATTGGACGAAACTTCTGGCTTCGAACATTCGGCCTCGATCGGTGACTAGCAGCTTTGGGACGCCAAACAGTGAGATAGCCTGTGTTATTACCTTTTGGAGTTCACTGGCATCTTGACGATACATCGGGTATAATAAACAGAACTTGGTAAAGGAGTCTATTAATATTAGCACGAATTTGTAACCCTCAGAAACTGGTAATGGCCCAAGCGAGTCTATATGTACGGTGTCGAATGGACTACTGGGCTTTGGCCAGGACGATATGTTTTGAAGTGGAGCTCTTGGTACCCGCTTCCTTGATATGCAGACCAAGCAATGTAAAACGTATTTCCTTACAAATTGGCGAAGATTAGGAAACCAAAAATGTTTCAGGATAAGATGCAAGGTTTTATCAGCACTAATGTGTTGATGTTCGTCATGAAAGACACGCAATAAGCTTAAACGATGACCCTTCGGAATGTAGCACAGAAGGCGTGGTTCTTCGCCAACAGATGTATATTTGTAGTACAGTAATTCATTTCGTATGACGTAGCGATCCGAATCTAATTGACCTTCCGATACCTTTTGCATCAAGTCCCTGGTTTCGCAATCGGCCGCCTGCGCGATTTGTGCCCAATTACGCGGGTTAGATACCTGGTTAACTGTCGCTACCGGGTTCCTGCTAAGGTAGTCGGCATGTTGCAGCATGACTCCTTTACGGTACTCCATGGTGAAGTGGAAATCCTGCAGGTATATCCACCAGCGGGCCACACGAGGGAGAAGATCTTTCTTGCTTTGGGTCGATTTGAGGGCATTGCAGTCAGTTATAACCTTAAACTGGATGCCTACTAAGTAATGGCGGAAGTGCTGCAAGGCCTTAACCACCGCTAACGTTTCCAGCTCGTAGCTGTGGTATTTACTTTCGGCTCCTTGTGTGACCTTACTGAAGTACGCTACTACATGCCTACTGCCATCCGGATGTGTCTGCATAAGTACAGCCCCATAACCTGCACTGCTCGCGTCGGTATGGACTTCAGTAGGCAGTTCAGGTCTAAAGATAGTGAGAACAGGTTCACTTGTCAAGCATCTTATCAAGTCTTGACGAACTTGTTCCTGTTCGGGACCCCAGTTGAACTGAACCCCCTTTCTAGTTAGTAGAGCAATACATGCTGTTTTAGTGGCGTAACCAGATATGTACCTACGAAAATAGCCCGCAAGCCCAAGAAACTGTCTGACTTGTTTCACATTTTTAGGTGCAGGAGAATTCTTTAGGGCCTCAACCTTTCTGGTGCTTGGTCGTACCTGACCACCACTTACTAGTCTACCGAGGTACTCGACCTCGGTAGTTAAGAAGGAGCATTTCTTAATGTTAATCGAAAAACCGGATCCCGTTAATTTCTTAAGCACTCTTTCAAGCAACAAAATACCATCTTTTACTGTATTACTCAGAAGGAGCACGTCATCGATATAAACGAGCACATTGCCGGAATCAATGAACTCACGTAGAGTATCATTGATTATTCGCTGATAAACTATTGGTGAGTTTGTCAAACCATATGGCATCTTTAAGTATTCATAATGCCCTTCGGGTGTGACGAACCCCGTGTAGTGAACGCAGTCGTCTCTAATCCTTATCTGGTGAAAACCAGTGGCCATGTCCAGGCTGGTGAAGAAAGTGTACCGCCCAAGACGATCGATTTGATCATGAATGAGGGGGAGCGGGTACCTCTCCCTTTCAGTGATGCGATTAAGTGCTCTAAAATCGACACACATACGGTCAGTGCCGTCTTTCTTTTTCACCAGAATTATGGGGCTCGCATACTGGGATCGAGATTCCCTGATGATGCCTTTCGTTAAAAGATCCCCAATTATCTCGCGAACTTTGAGTTTCTCTCCATAAGATAACTTATATGGGCGGTAGGTTATTGGAGTGGAACTGGTGAGTTTGATTTCCATCTCGCCAGTAGTGACCGTCGTGGTAGCAGTACCCGAGATGAGGAAATTCGAGAATGGAGTCAACACGAGTGTAAGTGCTTCCAAATCACTGCCTAGCAGCGGAGTTTTTACTGAGGAGCTTTCAATATTCTGCAATTGATTAACCTGACCAGTAGCACTTTCGACGCGAGTGATATACTGTTGGTCTTTTGTGCGTACATACATGACCCCATCACGATTCAGAACATCAGTCCCTATCACTATTGAGGTGTTCATGCAAGTCGACGGCACTACAACTAGATCAGCCTCTAATGAAATATTACTCAACTCAATGGTAACAGTGACATAAGAAGTTGCAACAATTTCCTGTTCACTAACGCCTTTTATCGTACATCGTGTATATTTGGGTTGACACGAAAGAAACTTAAGAACGTCAGAAGAAATCAGCGATATGTTGTGAGCACCACTATCAATAAGTACGTCCATCGGTATGCCCTGGACAACTGCAGGAACTACATCGAGGTTAGTGAGAACTTTGGGTGCGCACAAGTTCACATTTCGCTGGTTTCTCAGTTCCGCCCTGTTCTTTACGAAACATTTGTCTTCCGCGTGCCCCGTCTTTTTACAGAAAGTACACGACACCGTGGACCTAGCAGTGGGAGGAGTACTTGTATTCGGGACATTATTGGTGTTAGTGTCTTTGTTTTTATTACAATGATGTCTTGAATGTCCGCGTTGACCGCAGATATAACATTTGATTCCTGACCGCGAAGCTTTTTGGGGTCTAACGTGAGTGTTGTTACTTTTATTACGATTTGGTTTCGTGTAAATCGATAGAAACGAGACTAAATCTCCGGCTGACAAGTTCGCGTTTGCCGCTGCAGCCCTAATTTGAGGATTTTCGATACCTCGTATGACTATAAGGGTCCTTAGCTCTTCCGATAAACCCTTAACTACTCGCAAACGCAACAATGTGCGTCTCGCATACTCAGCGTATGTCGTGTATTTGTCGGATGTCGTGTTCATACATTCAAATAGAATGTTAGCGTAGTCCAACTTCCGAGGGCAGAGAGGCTTAAATTCATTTTTAAAATTTGACCAAGTGCGATCACTTGTCACCCATTCATTTAACCATATTTTGGCGTCACCTTTTAAACACGCTGCCACACGGGAAAGACACTCCTGATCCCCCCAGCCGTTCACAGTCATAGCACGGTCGACCTCTGAACACCATAAGTCGATGTCATGTATAGATGGATCAAAGGTGGACACGTAGTAATCACGCGACTTACTTGAACTAAGAGACTTAATGGCTTCCGCCAGAACGGTAATAGAAGAAGCTGAGATGGTATCGGAACTACGAACCGTGGGATCTGGATCGTGAGTAGAATGCAAGCCCTCGGAATTGTCCACGCTTGTCTGAGGAACATCACTCAAGTTTACTAAACTATTCGCGCGCGACGTAACGTTGTTATTATTGCCTACGTGATTGTTAGCTGTAGGTACACTTTTTACAATGCTACTACCCGGTTTGGCAATATTATCAGGGATCGGCGTCATGCCACTATTGCTAGACTGTTCGAGAGCGTTTAGTCTTACTAAGATGTTATTCAGAGTGTCTTGCAGCGAGTCGCTACCAACTAATCGTGACACGGATGAGTGTCGAGGAGGCGTTCTGCGTAAACTTCTCGACTCATGTCTCGATCTACGATAACGAGTACGAACAGAGTCGTAGCGCCCATTCGCACTATCCTCTGAATCGCTCCGCCTACGAGACTCGTGCTCATACCGGCTCAGTGAGCTATCACGCGACCGTCCACGGGCTCTACGAGACCTACGTGGACTAGGTGTTAATCTATCTCTAGCATGACGTGACCTACTTCTAATTCTAGATCGATTACGATTCGTTTCCTTAGGCATGATTATTAAAAACAACAAAATAAGCGGTAGTTCAAGAAAGTGATATAGAGAAAAATGAAAGCGAGATGATTATTTTGTCCCTTAAATGACCGAATGAATAGAGGATCTTTATCCCAATTCTGAATTTAGGATCTAGGTTCGAAATTTATAAAAAAAAAAACACATACAACAATTATTAAAGTGACAATCAGTTTTTTTTTATTCTAATAAACAAACATAAAAGCTAGCACATGGAACAAAATAATCACCAGTGAACAACAATTAACAAAAATTAACTTACAGAGTATTCGCCTTACAACTACCCACTTAAACACTGACACTTAAAGTACTTGAGTGATGTTGCCTCGTCGAGCGACAACCGACAAATGAGCGCCCGGCAGGGCTGCGCGCCACTTTTATATTTTGATTTAAGGTGTTTTCTTACTATATTATTTATTTAAGTAACCAGTGACTCATTTTTGTTAGTAAACAATATTTCTTACATACTATGTTAGTTATATTATTACGATTTTTTTTTTTCAAATAAATGTTACAATACACACGAATCGCCGCTGCACCGTTCCATTTGCAACGGCACAGCAATGATTCACGTATATGCGATCCAGTCTACTAGATATCATGCCCAGAATTCTGTTGGCACTACCCTGTACCCTACGCACCAGCCACCTTTTTCTCATTTTCTCTCTAAAATCAATCAACACGTGCTTCAGCCAACATCCCTGAGGCGATGCAGTATCGAGGCAGCTCCAACAGCACCCTGAACGCGTTATTGTATTGAACGCGGAGAGCACTATAAGATTTTTGAGTATATCCCGCCCATACACCCACCGCCCACCACCCCGTGGTCGTCTCAGCAAGTAGCATTTTGTAGTTTTTTTTTTTTTATATCATTAAAATACATTAATATATTGTTTTAGATTGGCAGTCAATAACATGCAGTATTTGAGCAACGTCTTGGGTATTAAGGACCCGATCCACAAACAGAAGTTGGCTTTAAAGGCGATGGACGTAGTTCTATTTGGACCCCCTAAAGGTGAGGCCGTTGTTTACAAATATTACTACCATCTTTGATGCAAATTCTTATAGAATATATATAAATGTATACCGAATAGAAATTTTTCGATAAGTATTAAAAAAAGGTATAGTAGTTAAAATGTGGACAATTTCATTAAAAACTAATTTTGTTGAATTTGAGGGGTTGGAGATTTTCGACGGTCCAAACGTTCTAAGGAAGTCAGACTCGTCGTTGTAAGTAAAAGTTGTACTTGATTACACAAAGAAAATTTATCTGCATTCTATTTTTTTTTTTATGTATTACTTATGTTTTTTTTTTTTTTTTAAACAAACGGATATATGGCTTTTCGCGTAAAAAGTATTTGTTTATATCTTACGGTAGTTTTCATTAGGAAGCCAAAAGGATGTCTTGCTCAAATTAATATAAGTATGTATAAAGAGCTATGAAAATTTTAAATGAAGACGCTGAAAAGGCTGTTACTGTTTCTATAATATATTAAGTGGGTCATATCTATTCCTATTCTTCATTATACAGTCTCTATCATCAATAATACAAGCTCAATATTTTCTGACCATATCTTGCGGTATCCACACCTGTCTTCCATAGACTTGTAGTGCAGAGCAAAATTGAGAGTACTAGACCATCCAGACAAGATATTTTTTTCTTTCACAGCACACGATGATTAAGACCATTCTGCCTATAATATGTATTCCCATGGTGGTCGGTTTCAAAGGCTTTTCGGGGGTCGACATGATTGAAAAGCTAAAGAGATTTTGTATATCTATAAGAAAAATCTAGAACTATGATTTTCAAAGTTATTTGGTAGTAGGAGTCTGCGGTATCAGTTCATTTTGGAAAAGAGATCTCTTACCTAAACTAATTTGGGGATCCCTGGCCTAGAACGTAACGACGTAGAACACATAATTATACAACATTCGTAGAAGAAAATTTGAGTTATTATTAAGATATCGCACTTGAAATTACTGCAACGTGTCTACTCGACAGAAAATAATAGTATTTTTGTGTTATTTAGTATTTATTAACCGACTACAAAAAAAGGAGGAGGCTACTCAATTCGACCGTATATTTTTTTATGCATGTTCGGGGATAACTTCGTCGTTTATGAACCAATTTTGATAATTCTTTTTTTTTTTGTTGGAAAGGAGATATCCCTGGTGTGGTACCATGATAAGGAAACCAGAATCTGATGATGGGATCTCAGAGAAATCGAGGGGAAACCCTTGAAAATCCTTGAAAATCTTTTTACTGAGTGTACCGATTTTGATGATTTTTAATTTAATCGAAAGCCGATGTTTATCATGTCAAATGTGACCAACATTTAAATTTCATAGAGATCTGATTACAACTTTTGGAGTAATCTTTGATAATGTCTATTTACTTGACTAATTTTTCGTGTTACGTTGTATTACTTGTCGATATAATTCGGTTTTTTTTTCGTTTGCCTGCAAACACAATTCTTTGTTATATTGTATTATTAATATACTGGACAATGAAGAGCAACTTTATTGGGCTATAGGGCGAAAAAAAATCAGAATACTGTTTTACAGAGTTTTTAAGATTCCTCTTCGAGTCAAATTATAAGAAATCGTTTTATATTCCCTTAACATCGGTTACAAATTCGACAACTCGCAAAAAAAACAACATAAACAAAACATCATACCAGTTCAGTTTTTGTCTGTCTGTCTCTTTTTTCCGGCTAATCTCTGAAACGGCTGGACTAATTTTGACGGGACTTTCACTGGCAGATAACTGATGTAGTAAGGAGTAACTTAAGCTACTTTTATTTTAGAAATTTATTTATTTTATAACTCTGCGAAATGAAAAATACATTTTTTGTTAAATTTTACGCGGATGAAGTCGCGGGCACAGCTATTATCATATAAAAACATACGAGTTTAATGAAATCATTATTATTTTTTTCACTTAGTAAAAACTATATGCTACAATTCGACGAATGCTTTTGTACATAGTTTTAAAAATATGTTACATTGTGGGCGAACATAATGTTAGTACAGGTCGTCATATTAAATCATACTTAATAGGGTCGCCATGATAATACTTGTTTATGGATATAAATATAATTTTAAATCGAAGGTATCCTATTATACCTTAGTTTCACTTAACACCACAATATTTAATGTATTTCGTTATAAGTACTTTGTATGAAAATGTATGTAATGTAAGGTAATTAAAAAAAATAAGTAGACATCTATTGACATGTCTGTTTGTTTGTTACATTTAATTACTTATTGTGGTAACTCATTTATCTCATATAATTATAGTAAAATTAAGGATTAGATATTAGTAGCTCGGAAAATATATTTATTTATTATCTGACTTTTGTGATTTTTTACAAGTAGCTAAGCTTATAAAATATAAATTGACAGGATATTTCAATCATAAGTTATAATAAAAATATATCAAAATTCTTCTACTCATTGGTTATGTTTTTTTAATCTTAATTTTTTAAATCGTAATAGTTTTAATTATTTATTTAATGCATTTTGAAGAGATCAGGAAGTGTCATACACAGTTTAGTTCGTTTCATCGTCACACGCTATAATCGCAGTGTTGCGCTAAAGTGTCTAATTAAAACCAATTGACTGCTCGGTAGCAACACGTACAACTAATATTTCTCAAGTTATTTTACTGCATTTTTAACTCAAGTTAGTATTTATTTTACAAAACTTGTAAGATGGTTTGAAATTAATAATAATAATAAAGACGTTTATTCACCAAGCATTACAAAAAAACAAAAGATATATAGATAATGATGGTAAGAGGAAAAGTTTGGCAATTAAACAAAAAATAATAATACAGACTAATTAATGATCAGTATAAAAATGCTTACAAACCCTTGAAAGAAATTGACTAACACAAGGTATTGGAATTTATTTATCAAATGAAGTTCTAAGAATTATTTATTTGTATGTATATTACCTTCTGAGGTACAAAGCAGTACTAAATACTTGTCTTGTTTATTTGAAAATTAATTTAATGTATCAAATGTTAAGAAATTATTCGTTGGAAGCCCTAAAAGTGTATTTTTCGAAATTTAAAATTAATTTTTACCAAACCAAGAAAATATATAGTACTCTTATAATTTGGACATAATGGGTAAAAAGTCATCATCATCATTACAGCCTATACAGCCCACTGCTGGACATAGGCCTCCACAAGTTTACGTCAAAAATAACGTGAACTCATGTGTTTTGCCCATAGTCACCACGCTGGGCAGGCGGATTGGTGACCGCAGTACTGGCTTTGTCGCACCAAAGACGCTGCTGCCCGTCTTCGGCCTATGTATTTCAAAGCCAGCAGTTGGATGGTTATCCCGCCATCGGTCGGCTTCTTAAGTTCCAAGATGGTTGCGGAACCTTGTTATCCCTTAGTCGCCTCTTACGATACCCACACGACGGGTGGCTAAATTCTTTAGAAAAAAATATGTATATAGTTGTCAAATATATTTATTGTAGTTAATTTAAATCCTTCAAAATAACACAAATCATGGCAACCCCGGCCTTACATCACGGCATTCAAGTATCGTTTTTCTCATTCGATTCAGAGTTTCGCCGGATGTCGATTGTGAATATAATTTGTTTTTGTGATTTGACATTTTTTTTTTCATTTATTATCTATAATTATTGTGGCCAGTGAGAACAAACCTAGTGAAGTAGTGATGAGCTAAATGGTGCTTAGTAAGATTAGTGTGCGTGCCACATCGTTTTTATATTTCCTGATTAGCGGAAAATGTAACTCGACAGATGAAGGTTTAATTTTACTGCATTTTTATATACACACGTTTACCTTATATAAATAAGGGCCTGTTTTACCGGTTGCTGATACAGTTATGTGACATATAACGCTATCCAATTGATATTGTTTACTGATAAATATATCTGTATTTACATCAAAACTTATTAATTTGTCAGATATTTCAATTCCTAATATATTTGTTAAGAAATTATAGTTAACAAGTTGATGTGAAACAGGCCCTAAGGCCCTGTTTTACTTCTCACTGATAAAGCCTATGGGAAATTAATGCTTAAGATAAACTTATTATAATATAATATATTCTATATTAGGTATCATATAAAAATAAAGTAAAAAAGTAAAAGTAAAAAGTGGTATTATACTTTAAATATGATGTACGTATATTGTTTAAGTTTTGTTACTCGTATTTGAGGTATAAAATAGAAATCAAAATATATAATAAATTTATATAATAAGCAGTAACAAGTAATGTAAATTGGAGTCTAAAATATCATGATATTTTGTACACATAACTGGTTGATGTGTGACAGAACAATTGTGTCGCTAAGAGGAAACAGAAAACATTAGCATGTTATCATCATTTCAAAAACGTTTGAACTGAAATAATGCTAAATCGGAATTTGGCTTGTTTTTGATATAGGCGTGGATTTTTGAAGTAGTTTTACTTACTAACGTAACTCTGTCTCTTTCTATCTTCACTAAAATATATCTCCCTCTCAACTTCCGTTCGCCTCACCTGATCACACTTTTCGTAACGTTCTAGTCACGCCTTCACCAGCTTACTCCCTATAAGTCAAGCGTGCGTAAATAAATTTTACTTCAATAAATTCTGTATACACATATAATACGTAGGAATTATATTTTGTTTTGAATACTTTATATAAATAACATTTAATAGTTTCAATTTATCGTAGTTCAGTCGTGTAGTGACTGACAAACTACATTTATAGAGATACAATGGTAAGAACTGTATGGCATAATAGGCAGTTTTATGACGTATAATTTGTTATATCCCAATCATAAAATATTAGAAAACTAAACCAATAGCCGAGAATTCAAAAACAAGAACATATCGCTAAGTTTTCAATGACTAAATTTGTTTACAGACTGATTACCTGATCAATCTCCCGTTTAATTAGCTGAATGATGTTAATTAGAAAATTAGTATGTTTCTATAGAAGTAGGTACTGATAGTTTGTAGTAGTAGTATCGGATATGTGTGTCACCGCTTATCGGATATATAACCAATATAATGGCAATTCAGTTATTAACATTTATTTACTTTCAAGTCCAATACTTCTTCGTAAAATTCTTTAAATTCACGAGCAACGAATTAAACGTCCATCCTTTCTATGACATGATACGCAGATACGCAGTTTTGGAAATACATTTGAATGAACGTTATTCACGCGGTTTAGTGTTTTATCATTTGAAGATTTTTTATTAGACGAAGCACTCTGCTGACCTCATGGGATGTCAACTGCTATAAAGAAACTCTACGCACGAAATTTCAATTTTGATTATTTGTAGTTACGCGGTATTGCAATTATGCTTTTAACACTTTAAAAGTTGTGTGTGTATGTCAACAAATAGGACAATTTTGGCAAAGGCATTAGAAGGCATTTAGAAACGTTATATAATTACTATTTTGATTAAATTTAACTTTTTTATTAGTCTAAGTAATGTTTATTAGGTTGACGGATTGTATATTAATGTATCTACAAACTTAGTACAATAAAAATTTAAAATAACATGAAAAGAATAAAGAAATGAAGTCATAATAATAATAAATTTATTAATAATAATTAATACTCAATTTTATGACAAAAGCACTATGTATTTATTATAAAAGCACGTTTCATTGTTACTTTACAAATTACCTCATCATCTCGGCACAACATGACAAATTACTTATTAGCATGTAATTATAAACATTTGTCTAATTATTAAAAATAGTATAAGATGAAAGTTACAAGCTCCTTAAAACTTGAGAAATGTTATTTATAATGTTATGTACAATGGATTTGATAGAAAGAGCTCAAAATTCTTGTTTTCGAACTTCCCACTTTTCAAGTAACGAAAAATTTCATTCATTCCTACTAGCTGTAAATATTTATGTATATCTATATAATTTACCTTGAACACTAGTTACGTTTAATAGACGAAGGATCATTATTGTTAATCTTGACGCTAAACAAAAACTGTAATTTATGAGATCGTGTGAATTTGTAATATCTTTTAAGATAGCATTTTTATAAAACGTTTATGGAGTTTTAATAATTGTGACAATATTGTGTTTTCCTGTTTCTGTTGTCATAATTCCATCATTTTGCCTATAAACTTTTAGTGTTTCCAGAACCGGTCTGTTTTTGAGAACCGGGATTTTTGGTATGTTGTCTTAACGGAACCGAGATTTCCGGGTTCTTTCGGTATTTTCGGTTCTTTTTTTAGTTTTAAGTGTACTACAAAGGAACTTAAGCCGACCGATGGCGGGATAACCATCCAACTGCTGGCTTTGAAATACACAGGCCGAAGGCGGGCAGCAGCGTCTTCGGTGCGACAAAGCCAGCCCTGCGGTCACCAACCCGCCTGCCCAGCGTGGTGACTATGAGCAAAACACATGAGTTCACGTTATTTTTGGCGTAAACTTGTGGAGGCCTATGTCCAGCAGTGGACTGTATAGGCTGTAATGTACTACAATTAATTAAGTAGATGTCGTTAGAATTAAACAGAATATAATCACCCAGTCTTTTCTTCGACATTTTTTTTCACGTGCTTAGTAGTAATAAATAATTCAAAAATTAGTAAGCATCATCTGCACAGCTACAGTCACGAATTATCCGTGTCCATTTTTTTAAGACAGCGACACTGGTTTGAACGGATCTATTATCCTGATGAAGATATTCTAAAAAGAGTAGTATAACTTAACTCTTGAGTTTTGCAAGAAGTAAACTGCTGATAACTTTTAAATACATATACAATTTGATTTAATTATACTGGCGTCATTCCGTTGAGGCCCATAATGATACATTGACGCATACCGTAGCTGAAATTATACATGAAAAAATTGAAGCAGTAGTAAGTCCAGCTCGTTACTGCGTAACTTTAAAATTTTCGAGTACTAATACATCACTGATAATATTACAATATTATTACAATATTGATTAATATCTATCTTAAACATTATCATATAGTCATTCTCCTTGCTGTTAGGCGAATGTTGAAAAGACATAGGAAAATGGCTTTAAAACACCGACTTAAATATAAAACTCAGGTGACTCGGATATTGACACGACACTAACGTACAAACGATGGTCATTTAAGAAAAAATTTATAATCAACTTACTTGAAGTGTTAGAGCAAATAAGTTGCATATTTATGGTAAAAATACATAAGTTTAAGCGCTTACCGCTTAGAGACTGTCCTTGTTTGTTGTAGCTTTTTGAACCCTAATAAACTTAATATATTAGTTTTGTCGTATAGAAATAAACACTTTTTCTTTCTGTGTTTTTTTTTTCAAATATATATATACTTTTTTCGCAAACGGCATACTTTTTTGTAAGACAGTATGTTTTCTTATCATTTTCATTTTTAATTTTATGAACTATTTAAGTATTAAATTCTTATTATAGATTCATGAATGTGTCGCCCAACGGCCTTCTAATTAGTTAAGAATCCTATGTCGGAGGGTCCAAAAACACACCCAACATTCATAAACAAATACGTCCAGACAACGACAAACATCTGTATGACGTATAAAAATATTTTCCACTAACCAGAATCGAACCCGTGACTCACATCAGTTGAAATAATAAGAATTATAATGTATGAAAAATGTAGTTATAAAATTAGTCCATAATTCTATATCATTTATGGAATGATAAAATTCAATAAAACATGAGATAAACTACAATACTTTAAGACCTTATTGTCAGGTTTAATCGCAGCACGTGTTACAAGCATAAATCATACATATATATGTATATAATATAATGTGTAATTAAAAACATCTCGACGACACTTTTGATTCTACTTACTACGATTGTCATCTACGGTCACGGGTTACTGGCGCCTGCAATATCGTTAAAATATAGGTAGTTACAAAATGACAATCGCGGTAAGTCCTGAAGAATAAAGTGTTCATAGTGAATGTTTAAAAATTCGAGGACATTTTCATTAAAAAGCACCGTTCTCCATACAATTTTCCACTAGAAGGCAGCAGATGGAAGGATTGGTTGCTCGCTTCCCTGCTGTTGGGCGCGGTAGTGGGCGGTTGGGCGGCTCTTCGCGCTGGGCGGGCGAGTCGCCATCAAGTACAACGCATGTTACGTGATATGGAACAGTTGAGGAAAGCTGAAATGGCACTTGATGATATGCAAAAAGAGTTAGAGAAAGCGCGATTGGAACAGGTTTGTATTGGGAAAACTTATTAAGGTTCTTGATTCCAATAAAAATTTATCTTGTCGGAAAGCAAAACTCAAGTCTAGAAAATATAAACCAATGCAGTAATTAGTCATCTTATTAAAGAACAATTTAAATAACAATTCAGAATGTTTAGCACGCATCTACTGGAAATTATAATTTTATAAACAAAAAACGAAATCAATGTTGTATTAATAGAACAGTATAAATTATTATAATAAATTGTAATGACTAAATGATTTGCTCCCAGGAAAATGTCACAACCGAGAAGAAACATTTAGAGGAAAAATTGAGAGAAGCCGGTGATACGCCGCTTTTGAATTCTGCCTCGTCCGATCTTGAAGTGTCGCAACTGAAAGCTGAAATAGAAGTAAGTCTATATACTAATAAAATAATAATCTTGCTCAAAATCTGGAACAGCCCGACCTCCTCTTGCTTATACCTCGATCTTACAGAAGATCACAGCCAAGTAATACTCCTGTCAAGTAGTGTTGTGTTCCTGTGGTGAGTAAGGTGACCAGAGCTTCTTTCTGGGTAGGGTTGGGGGTAGGTTCGGCAACGCGCTTGCGACTATTCTTGTTGTAGACGTCGATAAGCTACAGTAATCGCTTTCCATCGGGTGAGCTGTAGACTTGTTTGTCGACCTAGTTAAACCAAAAAACAAAAAAACAAAAACACTATTTTGCTTGATATTTCTAGATGCTCAGAGGTGAACTACGTCGAGCTGAAGGGGAATTGGAAGACAGATGCTGGGCCCCCCCTCCGGGACTCCAGCAGTGGTTACAATTAACGCACGAAGTGGAAAACAGATCCTACTTGAGGAAGAAGCAGCAGGCCGATTTACAGCTACAGCAGGCTAGAGAAGCGGTGAGGATCTTTTGTACTTATATTGATGACGCGTTAGCACGGTGGTTATAGGACTAGCTGTTGCGCTTGGTGGTCCCGGGTTTGACACCCGCTCACTGCAAACAATATATGCCTATCTGTATGGCCTATGCAAATAGGCCATACAGATGTTTGGTCTTGTGTTTTGTGTGTTTTTCCGGAGCCGTTGAATGTAAGGAGTTTATTTGTTATTTATCTATTTATTATTTTATCATTTCTACTTAAAAATTCAAATACTTTTTATTTTTTTATCTTTTATTATTACGATAATTCCATACATGTGTAATGACGATGAATGATGAGCCTGTAATTGCGATATATGATAATACAATACATACTCTATTTATTGTACACCAAAAAATACATTTAACATAGAAAAATATTTTGTATGAAAAAATACCATAAACATATACAAAAGGTGGTCTTAACGCTAAAAGAACAGTTTCTTCCAGACATCCCCTGGCATGAAAAGGATATGGTGATTTTTAATAGTGTTATTTTTTTTAAAGAAATACGAGTAAATAAATCTTTTACCTGGCCATATTAAAGTAGCTGCTGCAATATTTTATATTTAATTATGTAAATGACTCATAATGACTCATAAAATGTCGCTTTGTAAAGAAATAATTTCAACCACGATTAAACGATTGCCCGATAATACATTATTTATAAATTTTACATTTATTATTCATTAAAATGAATAAATAAATTTCGATTTAGTTTTTTTTTTCTCCTGTTCTGGTTAGACTAATTTGTTTGCAAACAAATAATGATTAAAACGTTCGAAAAGAGCTATCGTCTTCTTAAATAATTTATACATATTTTATAAATGTCTATATAAGAATGCTTCTTTAACAACATAACAAAAAATAATTTAAAATTTCTTGTAATTCTGGGTGTAGTGTAATTTTGAAATTCTACTATTCTACACTACTTGTTTCAGTGTGAGAAATTACGTAAAAAGCGATCAAGTTTAGTGGGAGCGTTCGTGTCGACACATGGCAAGTCAATAGACGATGTCGACAGATCTATCGTAGAAGCACGCACCGCTCTCAACGAAGTCACACAGGAACTACAGGTAGGATACGTTTTAATTTATCTGTATAGAGAATATCGAATTATCGAGGAAAAAAAAAAGAAAATTTTGCGCAGTAAATTCAAATCATGCTAATGTTTACTTGATACTTTTTATATTAATCCAATTAATTTTTTTATAAATTTTTCTGAAAATAGAACCAAATTATTTTGGAAATAATGCATGCGTTGACACACTTTTTAGTATCTAAATATTTGAATAATAAAATCTAATGTTTCTAAATTGTTTCCCTGTGCAACTACAACTAGAGAATTACGGATTTACCGTGGGTAAGAGTGTTGGACGGGATGTTAGTATATTTTATTTAATAAATTTACGTTTTCGTGTATTGTGAAAGGGAATCGACGTGAATGTTTGAAGTTAAAACGTCAGCTTCGGTACTTGTTTTATATTTCTTTTATGAGGCTGAATTACTGCTACCTTCTCTATTTGGATAGAATTCGGTATTATAAAAGAAAAAATGAAACAAGACGACGACATACAAGACAGCAAGATTATGTAATCGAGTAGTAACATCAAGATTTATGTTTTCGGGAAAATTAAATAGGTTTTTATTCATTGTATTTCTTAAGCAATAAAAATGTAAAACAATGAACTCGTGCAACCACAGTCATGAATATATCTGTTTTATATATATATAACAACATATAACAATAATGAACAAAACAATGAAAGATTTATTTTGGTTCAATGTACTGGCATTCACACAAGGCTTTATTCTGGAACCATAATTTTACCTTGACGATGTTACTGATAATATGCTTAAAATACGTTATATTATTGTATTAATGTAAACAATTTAAAGGAATAAAACATAGTCAATGTAAATAATAAAAGACAAAAAAGGTTACATTATTATTATTTTTTATTTTTTTTTTATTTTCATATTTGAAAAGTTACTTTTGATTCTAATAAAGATACAACAGTGCATGATAGTTATACGTTTTATCTGAATAATATGTAATTAAATGTAATAAATGTAAATTCTTCATTTCTAATAGGAAAGGATGCATCGATGGAAACAAATCGAACGCCTGTGTGGTTTCAACATAATCAACAACAACGGTCTACAGTTCCTGGAAAGCACTTTATACAGAACATCTAATGGACGACAAGGAAGAGGTATGATGTAGTTTATTATTATATAATTACGTTTTAACGTCTTAAGTTCTTGACTGTTGTACTGTGTGGCTACGGTACTAAAGAATATAGCCACCCCCTCTCTTCCCGTGAGTGTCGTAAGAGGCGACTAAGAGATAACACAGTTCCGCTAGCACCTTAGAACTTAAAAAGCCAACCGGTGGCGGGATAACCATCGAACTGCTGGCCTTAAAATACACAGGCCGAAGACGGGCAGCAGCGTCTTCGGTGCGACAAAGCAAGCTCTGTAGTCACCAACCCGCCTGCCCAGCGTGGTGACTATGGGCAACACACATGAGCTCACGCTATTTTTGACGTAAACTTGTGGAGGCTTATGTCCAGCAGTGGACTGTATAGGCTGTAATGAAGTTCTTGATATTTACTTAACAAATAATTTGACTTCCACACTAAATGTTTCACTTCTGATAGTAAGAGTGTGATGTTATAACCATCATCTAATAATTAACGAGTAGGCTATACAATGTAAAACAAATCTTATATCGATACAAGCCGACATGACGAACTTGGTACCGCCTTATTTTTTTTCTTGAATATAATAATTATATATATCGAAATAAAATATAGCCTATCTTTCATGTTGGATCAAACTGCACACGGTGTGCATATTTGATTAAAATCGGTTTAGTAGTTTGGGAGTCCATCGCGGACAAACAACGTGACGCGTAATTTACATGTATTAAGACAAATCGCAGATGCTTACATTTCCACGTTGTGTATTGCAATAAAACTAGCGCCATAATTAATTTATTTCTTTAATGTTTTGCTAGTAGTCCAATCAGCTATTTTTTACGCTGAGATTGGATTGATGTTTTGACTGTTTGCTTACTATCAAATACACTTGTCGCTTTAAAATTATTACAAAATTAATTTAATGGTCATTAGGTACTTCTCGCTGACGATTGATATTGTTAATTGCGATCCGAGAGCAACAATTTCGCAATTCATGTTACTAATTGTTTTTTTATTTTTATTTTTTTATTTTTTACTATATATAATTATAATTTGTCTCTAATTTTATTTGTGTATATTTCCAGTCCGCATGAGTAGTTCCCAGGATGATTTGAGTGTAGGGGACGACACGTCGCTCTGTGGATCAGGTAAGCTTGAAGACAGCTCACTATTTCACGAATACATTGATTGAGAGGCTATTGTGTATATTTATTATATTTTATATTGAATTGTACGTACAAATAATTGTCTTTGCTTGCAAACGTAGATTGTATACAACGTAGGTAGACGAGAAAATGGTCAAGTAAATTCATATTCAATTTCAATATCAATTAAATTTAAATGGGCCAACATGACACGCGCCGACTATCGATTAAAGAAAAATCATCGCGGTAACATAAATAAAAAATACAGTCAAATTGAGAACCTACCTATTTTTTTGAAGTCAATAATCAATTTTAGGGTTTTCCCCTAAATTCTTTGATTAGTCACGTTACTACAGGAGATAGCAACCCTACAACTTCATAATAACAATATTAATAATAATAATGAAATGAATTCATATATACAGGTTAAAGTAACACTTTTAAGAAACATTTATAAGAAAGAAAAACATAAAAAAGAACATAAAGACATTACATACATCAAACGTATTAAAATTTATAAAATGTGTTGACACTAATGGGAATGGACAGTGGTTCAGGAATTAGTCATTATAACATAACCCATACTTTTATGAAAGAGTCTACATAATGTCTTCTTTTGTTTTGCAAGCAAAAATTAAAACTAGAATATTATTTTATTTTTTTCTTATCCTCAAATATGTATCAATTTTTGTGCGTACAATTCAAATTTATTTGTTAAAGGCATCACAAATTATATTTCTAAATTTCAAAATATGCATATTATACCAAAATGGCTGGTTTTGATTTGATACAAAGAATCAACTTTAGTATCAATATGAGACGCATGGAAACAAAACAAACAAATACAAATAAATAAACTTCTTTAGAAATGTCAAGACTTTTCAGTGATAATAATTAGTTTGTTTGCTATATCTGCGCAATTATTGCTGTCAACATGCATTTCGAAAGCGATGGCGACGTAGCGAGCGATAGAGATCAGCTTATAATGAACTTATCGGTGTATTATAAAATTAAAAACTATAAAAAATTAAATCAATACTAAATTGTCTGTACCAGAAGAAATAAGTATATAGGAATATGTGCCTATTCGACTATTAGAATTAAATAATCAGATAAAGCATAATTTTTACTGAAAAACATCACAACTATTAACAGTAACAAAAAAATCGCCTATCTCCCAACGAGGCGCAGTATGATGAAATCCTGATCATTATTTTGTAAAACATTTTATATTCAAACTGTTTATATTTACAGGATCTTCGCGATAATAAATAATTAACATATTTATTATTTACCTCATTGGCAACTTCTAAAAAATATTTTAAATCAATTTTAAACCTTTTACGGGCAACTGAGATGATTTCAAACATAAATTATTTAAATAAAAAAGGAGTTGTAATCATTATATATACATTAGTTTTATAACTGTTAAAATTAAAAATATTTAATGTTTTGACCAGTCAAAGTTAAAAATCTAAAAATTATTTGTACTTAAAATAGACATTTGAAATTCTTTAATTCATTTAGATGGTACAAAATAATAAATGCTCAAATTCATTAAATTTTAAATTATTCGCCCTAAACAGGCTCTTGAGTTAATTAACGGCTGGTTGACAAGTCATTATTTAAATAGAACTTAACTCATATTGTTTCTTAAATTAACTAATATTACGTTATTATTAAAAGTTATATTTTAAGTCGTGTCAATTTTTTTTAAAAATACTAAAAATATATTTACTTCAATAAATATTTTTTTTATATATTATATTTTATGTCAACTGTTAATATAATATAAAGCTCAAAATATATGACCAAGTAACTAGATAAGATGTAAGTAGATTAATATTGTTTTTATGTTATACATATATAAAGAATAATTTTTTATAATTTTATAAAAAGTATACAATTTTTAATTGAAACATGATTTGACATATAAAATATTTTAATTATAATTTTTTTCTTTTCTTTTTGTAATTGGTTGCTAATTTTTGTGATAATTCATCGTTCTTAAAATATTTAGTCCTTGTAAGTTTAATAAACAATTGAAATATTAGACAGTTCATGCCTCGAATATTTTAAACCTAACATTGTCAAAGTACCTATCAATACAGCTTGTTTAAACTTAATTACAATTCATTTATTTTATTTTAAAGAAATATTTTTGAAGTGTATTTGTGCTAGGGATAAACTAACTTTCGTTTCTTTTTTTTAATCTCTTCGAGATCTAACTTCCCGAAGATACTAGTTACAAAGAAACTATCAATTTTTTTAAATACTATAAGATGTTAGGGGCCATCCATAAATTACATCACACGAATTTCACGGTTTTTGATCCCTCCCCTGTTCTTGTCACAGATTTGACCACATTTATATGACCCCCAGTACCTAGTATGACGTCACATATTTTGAAAATTTACAGCTATAAAGTCTTATTTATTAAATTAAAACATAAGTTAAGAAATAATTTTTGTTCCCATATAACTAACAATTACATAATTATATTTTTTTTATGTATGTTTTTATGTAATTTATAATATGTCACAAAATTTTGGACCTCTCCCTACCCCTTGTTACACAATGTCACACTTCGTCGATCTCTAAGTCCTCCCACCCCTCCCAACCTATCGTATAGCGTAATTTATGGATGGCACCTTATCGATAAGACCAAAATTAATTTAAAAGTAATATTATTTATGTAACGTTGAGATAGTACAAAATCAAGTCTCGAATCGGAAGTTCATTTTCTAAAATAGTCATCTCAAAATTTTCTCACCAAAATGTTTCAAACGCTTTTAACAAATACTGAGAGTATTGAAATCAATTTAATTAATTTTCAAACCAAGTCTAATATAATGTAAATTTCCTAAATCTAATGTAAACTTTATTGCTTTAAAAAAACCTATTATTTATTATTATTCTTTCAAATGTTGTCATTGATAAATTTTTTGGAAGGCTAATGACTAATTTTGAAAATGAGTTTCTGAAACATTGTTATACTGTAGTCGCTTTATAGTTATAATGTTTGTTACCGTTTATAATGTATGTATAAATTCATTTGATCGAATAAAGGATTTATATCGATATACCATGTCATCACAATCAGTAGGAAGCTTTCAGGCTTTATAAAAGCACATAATTTAATGTGTAACTCAAAAAGCATGTATGGAGTAGTCCTTGTTTTTTTGATAAACTGTAGCTTAGTTTGGTATGGGCTATTTTATCCTATTGCATGATATGTAGTTGCAAATTATTACATGTATCATATCCATCAAAGTTATGTTGAATCATCGCTTGGCTCTTTTTCATTTGTACTTACCATAAACAAACCATTTTTTTTTTATTTGCGTGTTAGTGAAAATTTTGAAATAAAAATTTAATGATGCTTTTCAAAGACAAATACTGGACAGAAAAAAAACAACAAAAGAAGTGTTTGTTTGTTCTTGTTAATTTTTAAAGCTTTTTGAAATAGCTTTTTGTTTTTTTTTCTCCATTCTATGATAGTGACGAAATCATTCGTTGTATTTTTTTTATATTTGAAATTAATATCCACGAACTCGCTCTAAAATACCCATGCCTTTTCTTTAACATCATGCACTATAATACCACAGGTAATTTATCATTCAAACTACAAATCGACAGTCCTGTGACTGCCTAGTAAAGCTAGAAGACGCTCACAGATGTTTTTATGTACACACATACACTCATACATGCACAGAGGCATACACATTTATATAATAATTTATTTATTTCTGTATATAATATTGGTTGTATTAAAATATGAGACAGCCCATGCTTCACATATTTTAAAAGATATAGTACAAAAGTACTATGGGAAGCCATTAATCCAAATAAATTATATAATTTAATACAGTCAAATACTATATATTATTATATTTATATATACATATAATGTCAATTAATGTGATAATTTTATTCAAAACAAAAAGCAGTAGCTGTTCCATGTTGTTTACACTAAAACATTTATATTATGTGTGAAGAGTGTCTAAGTGATTATTTTGAGAAGGTGCAAATATCCTAACAATTTTAAAAGTAATTAATTTAACATGTTGTCTAAATAGTAACAATACAGTCACACACACGGTACATATTAATAAAAACTGCTTTAACTCGGTTCTTATATTCCATAAGCAATTAATTTTCCATCGAACCGATCAATTTCGTGGTCAAAATGATTCCTAGTCGTCGAAATAATCATAATTAACACATACTGTGCAGGCACATAAGTAATGAATAACATTATTTCATTACATGTTTCAAGGGGAATAGTATTAAGTTTCAGTTATATTTGCACGTTTGAAAGCTTTTGACGATTGTGATTTTGTTTTATTTTTTCTTGCCCGTCCCGGCTTTGTAGTATTGCAAAGTTTTTCCCTTGTCCATTGAAACGGCGACATATTTATATGAAGGTAAGAATTTGTTATTTATATTGATCTCGCGCTTTTTTTAAGGGGCTATTTCATACATGCTTTTTACTGGTGCATATATAGATAACTCATTGTAATTGTTATACTTTATTAAGCTTTCACGGTCAACTTTTTTACTTATCCGGGACTTACGTTGCTAAAATATCGGGAGTTTTTAAAAATGACAATTCAAAAGTCCTGTATCAGTGAAAGTGCTGAACTTTATATTTGTTACATTAGATATTTAAGGAGGTTCTATAAATTGACTTTATAATATGAATGCATGTGATAATTAATGATAATAATTTTACTTAAAATTAAATTATAGTCTTCATGATGGGTCATACGGATTTAACAAAAATAAAATTCTGACTTTTTAGGTGGTTTATTATAACCGACTTCAAAAAAAGTAGGAGGTTACTCAATTCGACCGATTATTCGGGGATAACTCCGTCGTTTATGAACTGATTTTGATAATTCTTTTTTTTTGTTGGAAAGGAGATATCCCTAGTTTGGTACCATGGTAAGGAAACCAGGATCTGATGATGGGATCCCAGAGAAATCGAGGGAAACTCTCGAAAATCCCCATAACTTTTTACTGGGTGTACCGATTTTAATGATTTTTAATTTAATCAAAAGCTGATGTTTATCATGTGGCCACATTTAAATTTCATCGAGATCTGATCACAACTTTTGGAGTAATCTTTGATAATGCGAATTTACTTGACTATTTTTTCGTCTACCTACGTTGTATTACTTGTCGATATAATTGAAGTCGGTTTTTCTTCGTTTGCCTGCAAACACATTTATTTATTTTTCATTTTTTTTTTTTTTGTTTTTCAAGTGAATTTTTTTAAATAATGTTTTAATATTGTAGTAACGGAAAATTTTGGTTGGAGAGAAGATTCGTCTGGAAGCGAGGAACCGGACGCACCGCATTACCCTCTAGATCTAAGACTGGCCGAGGCTAGGCAAGTATATAAGTTGATTTATAAAACTCATTTAGTATTTGTATACCGTACATCACCAATTTTGTTTGATCAATACACACTGTTTTATGAAACACCAAAATGTTTGTCTGGGTTTGGTAAACTGTACTCTATGATTATAATAATTATCAATAGGGAAGAATATAACTAATATTTAATGTAAACCTTTGTAAATCAAATGCAATTTTCTAACCAACCTTCGTTAGACAGCTTAATTTAATTTTTAATATGAAATTTACATATTCATGGTAATATATTCATTTTAAAAAAATTGAACACATTTGAATTGAAACATTAAAAAAGAGTACCCAAAACCGAAGAGCATGTATGAAGGTAATAATGAAAGTGGACGAAGCGAAAGAAGTATGTAAGGATCGTAGCAAGTGGAAAGAAGTGGTCTCTGCCTACCTCTACGGGAAAGAGGAGTGATTATATGTACATATGTATGTATATGTGTATATGTATGTATGTTTAAAAAATTTATGCAAGAGTAACAATAATCAACAAATCCTAAATAAATTTTAAAGACTAAACTTATATCCACAGATTACAGTTAGAAGAGAGGCTGGCACAAGAAGCTAGAGAGAAGAGACAAGACGAGAGAAGATTGGAGGACAAAAGGTCGGGGACTTACAACGATGTCCGTAAGAGCCCCGAGGACAGAAGGAGGGACCCCGTGCACTTCATACTGGGAGGGGACAAGTAAGAGCTTATTTGAACTCTAGTTACGATATCTACATACGTGTTCAATCTTTTTTATTTATTTTTTTTGTTTTCGGTTTCTAAAACCTGTTTATCAGATATGAATCTTAAATAAATGATATATGTTTTTTTTATGTCACTAGGTCGGCAAACAAGCGTACGGCTCACCTGATGGTAAGCGATTACCGTAGCTTATAGACGCCTGCAACACCAGAAGCATCGCAAGCGCGTTGCCGACCCAATCCCCAATCCCCCCAGGAGCTCTGGTCACCTTACTCACCAACAGGAACACAATACTGCTTGAAAACACTATTATTTGTTTGTCTTACGTTAAATAGTTTAATGTGGTGCACTCCTGTGTGAGTTCGTAAACGCTCATGATGTTATCTGATAAGTTGAACATCAATGATCTTAATAAGTTAATGTGTGACATCTAAAAGTTGTTAGTCAAATCGATACAATAATTGTTTCAGTGTTAACTGGACGGGTGAAGACCTCCCTCGCAACATTCACTCCCAGTCTCAGCCGCAACTGCGAGCGCTCGGCCGCGCCCCCCTCCCGCCCCCGCGCCGCCCCCCCGCCTCGGGGCCCATACAACGCTCCCGCAGCACCGACGTAGTCCCCCACTCTCCGCACTCCCCCCCCACTCCCCACTCCCCACGCTCTCTCGCCTCCCTCGAGGAGCCGGCCCCCGCTGCCCGCGCTCCCGACGACCCCTCCCCCCGCCCCCTCCCTGACGCTCCTGCCCGCCTCATCCCTCAGGCTACGGAGGAGGAGTCGACCGACTCCTCGCTAATGGAGGATGATAATGCACCCAAGCCGAGGAAGCGTAGAATACACCTCCCTTTTGGCAAGAAGACAAAGACGCCCGCGTGACCGGCTCACGTACAATTTTTACTATCCTATCGGTTTCTCGTATTAGATTTGTGGCATGATTTGTAAAGATGTGTCATTTTGTCTCTGATAAGTTAAATCGTATTGTGTAGAAAACGACAGACTAATATTTGTAGCGATTAATTATTTCGTTTGTAGATAAGTCAAAAAATATGTATTTCACGGTAACGTGACAAATAGAAGTGTTTTCATATATTCTGACTCTTCTACGATCGATTCTGCCAATCGCCACTTAACTTCGTCTAGGCCCGCTCATTACAGTTCGTCCAATCGAAAATCGAAGATAAACTGTTAAAAAAGTTTGTATATAGTTCTTTAAATGATTTGCATAGTAGAGATCACAAAAAAGTGCAAGTGCAATGACAATGATTATGTTTTGACGACGCGTTGGCGCAACGATCACAGCACTGGCTGTTGCGCTGGCGGTCGCGGGTTCGATCCCCGCTCACGACAGACATTTGTATTGGTCATATAGACGTTTGTCGTGGTCTTGGTGTTTGTGCTTGTGTATTTTGTGTTCCCGGACCCCCGACACAGGAGAAGATCTTAATGGGGGCCGTTGAGTGTGTAACGTTTGTTTATTTATTTATTATGTGAATCATTTTTATCATAGGTTAACTTCCTCTCAGTGTGTCATTTTCTGAAATATAAACTATTGTTTTATGTATGACAATAAGAAAATACATAATAATAAATAAGAAAAAAAATCTTCCTAAAAAACATATTGTATAGACGCATGCGCGTACAGCGTGGATTAATGATATCTAGCCATATATTAATACGTGAAGCAAAAACTTTGTACCCACTTTTATGAAAATTGCGCGGATGGAGGAGTATGAAATTTCGCACACTTATAAGTTTATATAAAGGAGTGCAGAATGCTAATATTTTTTTATTAAATCAATAAAAAAACATTACCCACGCTACCATGTATTTGACACACATACTCACACTACATATACTCTTTTGTTTATTATTATTCATTTTTATATATTATTCATATATACTTTGGCAACAGAACATTATTAATTATGGTCGAATTCCGACCACTGGGCAACCGAGCGAGTGGTCACTAGTAAGTAGACTTCTAAAAGACACAGCCATTTTCTTATGTAATGAAATAATTGTGTACTGTTACAAAAACAAAATCAAAAACAATTTTATTCAAGTAGGCTTTAAAAGCAGTAGGTACTTTAGAAAACGTGATTTTACAAATTAAAATTTATCGCATCAGTTACAAGGCAAAATGTAACCTTTATGGCAAGGGGACGAGTTTTTGCTTGACGTAGGTATTTCCTTACTCTTTAAAATATCTCTGTGTTATCTATTGGTTAATGGTCTTCGGTTTTCAACGGACGAATTATACATTCACAAGGCCACCTGTTCTGTCATTGTATTGATAAATTTATTCTTATTTATTGAACGAGTGAACGAAATCAAAGGTTTGCTTTCCTCTGTTATTATTTGGTAATTTATTTAGCACATTTACCATTCGGTTTTAGAAACTGCACATGTTGAATTATTATTTTTATATTTCAAATAGTTTTTATTTTTCTTAAGTTTTTTTAATATATATTTATTATCCCACAAGATGTACACTTTTGTCTTTCACTTTGTTACATTTTTAATAAATAATTGTCAATGTGTGATATTTATAGCAATTTTTATAATTATTTTATGAACCGTAGTGTATGATAAATATGAAACGTGTGTCAATTTCATCTTTTTTATAGTTTTTGGAATGTTTTATGGAGCTTTTTTGATTAGATTTATAGCTTTGAGGTAAGTTTAGGTTCAATTCAATATTTTTATCCTTTGTTTTAAAATTTACAGAATGTAATATTAGCAAAATAGTTCTTAATTTTTTTTATTTAGTTACTTCAAACACTTAAAAGTATTAAAAAGCAATATTTATACTTTACCATTATAAATTATCAATAAACCTCCTGTTATAGTGTAAGTTAAAATTAAATTTAGTAATAAATATCCTGAAAGGCTACTTAATAAAAAATAAGTAAAAATTAGTAAAAATTATACAAAATTATAATTAATTATCAACTATGAGATAGAGTTGTATTTTATGGTAATTTATAAATTGGGAATGAAAGTTTAAAAAATTTAACAAGAACTACAGCGCCTCTTAAATTATAATACATTGGCATCCATTGTTTTTGCTGGTTTTTTTTTACTCGAATACTGAATGTGAACGTCCAGCGATGATGTGAATTATTAATAATGTATACTTTTTTATATATATTATACACATAAACATGTCTCAAATATAGATATCGGTTGTGTTATATAAAATTGTTATTTCTTACGTCGTGAAATTTTATCCATTGTATAATATATTGTAATAAATATATCGCATCATTCCCTGTTATTTATGTAGTATGATAGCGATATAATTGCCCTCTAGGTGTAATTTAGAATAATTTGTAAGACAATTTGGTGCTAAATGAATATTTTCAGACTGAAAACAATTATGTATCAAGCTCTTTCAATGTCCATTCATTTATGGTACTACGAATTGTATTGTCGATGTCATTTGTCTTCGTATGTATGAATTTTTGTACTTACAACACCAAGTAAAATCGTATATATTTAGGAGCGCTAATCGCCGTTTGTCAAGCGTTAGAAAATAACCTAATTAATAGTACTTAATGTCTGTTTACAATGTTATAGCACCTTAGATACTTTGACAAATTCATGCGTGAAAAAATGGCGCCGTATTTGGCGATAATCAATGGCAAAATCTCGGTTTTGATTCATAACCCATTTAGTTAAAAGTTAATTTATTTGTAAACAAAATCGTTGTCAAAAATGGTTACAAAACTACTAATAGCGGAGTGTTATGGACCATTGAATAATTGCGTTTTTAATAGTAACGGTTTATGAGAAAATTTGCAATATACATTTAAGATCACAGCTAAATAATACTGCTTCCAAGCAGTGTTGTGTTCCTGTGGTGAGTAAGGTGACCAGAGCTTCTGGGGGGATTGGGGGTAGGGGGTAGGGTCGGCAGCACGCTTGTGATGGTTCTGGTGTTGCAGGCGTCTATGAGCTACGCTAACCACTTACCATCAAGGGAGCCGTACGCTTGTTTGCCGACCTATTTGTATAAAAAAAAGTCTAGGCGGGACCTAGCGGTGTAATATTTTTCACTTGGATTACCAGAGGTATTACAATACATATACCTATCATCATGTATTCTCATAAGCTGGTACAGTACTTCTACTTCCTTGATAATGTCATAAAGTTTTTAATTAAATCAAATTTCTATTATTTTACTATTTAAAGGATGATAATGTACTAAGTAAACCTCAGATCTGACAGTTGTGTAACAAAAAGACAAATCGTGATAAAAAACGTTGTTACTTATAAAATAAAATTGATCCTGAAAAACATGTGTATTATTTTCGTAATCTTTCGTATTGTGTATGTTTGTTCAAGCAGAAAATGATCAATCAATACCTAAAAAATAAGGACTGACTGAAATTTCGTTTACGGCCAAAAAACCAATTGTGGTCGAATACTATACTAATATTTTAAAGTGGAAATTTTTAATTTTTTGTTTGTTTGTAACGGATGAATAAACTCAAAAACTAACAACCGTTAAAATTTAAAAAACGTGACAATAGTATCTAATGAGCGCCTTACGCCTGTAGTACCTGTCTTACTGGAAAACTTGCTAACAGGTGCAAATAAAAAAAAAGCTACTTTTTTATTCTTTTCTTTTTTAGGGACTTTTGTCTACACAGACATGTTAGCCCCATCATACCCTAATTCCCACCATGTCTAAGAAATGGAGAAAGAATCATTGATGATGTAAGACCATATCGACGCTTGAAAGGCAATAATTACTAAGCGACATGTTGGCAACTTTACACTAGAGCATTTCAGTTTTTTTTTTTAAATCATCAAAAATCGCCTATTAGTCATTGTTACTCGATTCTAACGGATTTTAAATGCAGTTTGAAAGCTTTGTAAGCTGATATTTAAAGATTATTAATTTTCTCAATATTTTAAGAAATAGTGTCAGTTAAATTTGAATCAAAATCACAAACAGGTAAAAATTACATAGCGACAACAAATTTGTTTCATAAACCATGTAAAATTAACTAAGCCCCAGTATTTGATAATGGTGTTTGAAGCAAAATGATACATCCAGAAGAAACAAATATTTGATCCGTAGGTAAAATTATCGAAATAAAAACCAAAAAACTTTTCTGCCTGGCAATTTTAACCATAGTACTAATTAAAGAAGGTAAGTGTAGGGCTTTTTAGAACAAGTAACTAATAAATTTGCTGCATCAGACAAAGGTCCTGTTAACACAGATAAAAATGTACCCATATCAAATTTATTTATACCAAACCGTTTTATCAATGATTTCTCTCCGTTTCGTATTTAACTATGTGGTGTACATCGTCTAGCAAGCCGCATGTGTCACAGTAGGGCAGCATTCAGCTTTTTTCATTAAAAAGGCAAACTTTTTGGATGGAAAATGGCCTGAACGTAATTGATTATAATCATATATAGCCTTAGTTATATATAGATATATATATATATATAAAGTTATAAGGACAATATACGCCTAGAGCGCAAAGAAAAACCAAGCAAGTTAAGATTTGTAACAGAAAAACTCAATCAGCGTTGGACTACGCAGTCACAAGACAGTCGATCTGTAGTTTTAGTAATAAATCGCTTATAGTTAAGCATAATTATAATGCATGTTTTAAATAAAATGTTTGTGTATTTTAGAGCCCGTGAGTGATTATTTTAAATTAAAAAAAAAATTGTTTGTCAACTTTCTAGTATAAGTAAAAATCGTGTTCGACATCTGTCAATCTGGAATTGAAGAATATTCGCTTGTGGTGCCTGCGTCAGTTATAATTTGGAAGTTCAAAGTGATACTTACCTAAAGGGGCATTCATAAAATACGGGAGATATTTAAGGGGGGGGGGGGGGCGAGTCAAATCTCATCTAATCTTACGTTGCGAGGGGTGTCACCTATATATTTATACATGAACATTCACTTTGACTAATATATTACTATTCAAAATTATTTTGTAAGTTTTCTTGTTCTTTCAAATAAAAATGGTTAGGAAATGTGAATAAAAAAAAAACTAATTTTTAAACTAAATTTATTTTAAAAAATGTGTACAAACATCTTAGTAGCTTGTGTAGGCGATAATAACTCAACGCTTTATAATTCTGGTTTTCAATCATAATATGTTTTTTACCTTATTGTGCTCACTGGTTTCTATGCAGTGTTACAAATATTTCGGCTTAAAATTGATTATTATTTATAACTACCTAGTGTACAGTCTTAGAGACAGTTAAACGTTACAGCTGTTTACATACTTTACAGCAAATTCATTTAATAACATCACAATTGTCTCGCTAATATTATTTAAAACTAATGTTCGTTATAGAAAAAATAACATTAGGAGTAAATACTGTCAGTAATTCAATTAGTAGCTCTTGTCCCGTGAACTCGATCAAAAGGCGGAAAGATTTAATGATAGAACTGTAACTCAATATTAATCAGGAATGTTTAAATTTCTTATATTTAAATGGTAATCTTATAGAAACTGGATACAATTTATCGATTGGGAAATAACATGACAGGACGGAGACAGAGAAAACGCCTCAAAACGTCGCAAAATTATTTAGTGAAACTCAAAATGTTTGACCAACTCCCGTCAGTACATTATATAGATATAGCACCAAGATGCGGTTCCAGGGAGGATAGGCAATGATCGACAATAGACGAATTCATAATTTGATTTGACAAATTCATTGACGGCCCAAACATTTTTATAGGTCATTTTTCGATTATATCTGCCATTTTTAAGATAAAATTGTAATTTAACTTGTAGTTTAATTTAAAATTTTATCTAATAGACGTATCTTTAGATATAATCGGCCTCATTATCAGGATTCGAGCTCCTTTGCACAGATGGTAAAATGTAAAAACCGTTTCAACACTATTGCAAAAAAATAAGCCTTCAATGCTTTTATTAATTCAAATAAAAGACGCTCAGTATATCCATTTTTTATTGATTAAAATAAATTATCCTAAAAAAATACGCACCGGGCGACACCGGAAAGTTTCGTATACAGTGACTAAAAAGTATTCGTACATAGTCTTTTAATGATAGATTAATCTATCGAAATAAACTATTACAGATTCTTCTCATTATATTTAACTAAAAACAAAAAAAAAAAAAAAACTAATACATTACGATATTTTATTTTTCATCGTTTTAAAATATGAGAATGATTTCGAAAAGAACAAAGTATTCATATGTAACGACGACACTAATTAAAAGACGACAATTTGTTTACATCTTTAGTTCGTCCTTCAATAAAGTTATTTCATAAATATTCCTTTTTTTTATTAAAAGATTCGGTGTCCAAATACTTTTTACCCCACTGTATTTCTTGAGTCGAACTCTGATAGTCAGGCCGACGTTTTACAGATAATGACCATGGCTGGCAGCGACCTCTACGAACAGATTTAGCGACCGATGAACGTTCTTCGACGTGGCGAGACGTACGTTAGTGTCAAGGTTCTGGCAAGGGTCGTCCCATTAATCACGTGATGTTTTAATCAACTTTTTGACCCTCTAACCCCTCGTCTTTTTATGCAAAATTAAAATTTTCACATATTTAATACAGGTATAATTTGATTACGTTTTGGAAATTTAATCGTGATACAAATGTCTAGGCAGACAAGATAGCCAGGTGTTTCACATGATTAATGGACGGCCCCAAGTCTTCACCCTGGGCGCTACTGTTGCTTGCACTCGGCCGGCGTGTCGTCTTTGGTCGGCCGCTTGCCGCGCCGCTTAGGGACCGCCTCGTCTTCACTCTCTTCCGTCGAACATTCCTCGTCGTCCTCCTGATATATTTACAAACAGTGAGACATTTAGGCAACCCGCTACTATCTCTCACCTCCGCTTGTAATCTGGGCGAGATTTTGAACGAAAATAACGATTCGATTGGTACCTAGAACGTAAACTCTCCAGCCATCTTCGTCGCTCGCCATCGACACTCATGCAAGACAGATAAGGTGTAAAAATAAAACAAGTCGATAAAAAGCTTACAATTTTAATGTCATCGGTCCGACATCATGCCAAAAACATAAAAGCCATAACCATAAGTAAAAACTAGCTCGAGCTGCTATTACGTTACTCATAATGCTCATTGATACAAAAGTTACATCAATAAAAAATATACATCTATATTCTGACCTATCTATTGTTTAGTCATTAATACATCTCCGAGAGAAAGATCACAGTTTTTGTTCTAGTGATGATTAAAATGCAGTTTGGCACTAGAGAGATTCTGATAGTTGCACCGATATGAACGCTACGCATGGAATGACGACTTAAATTTCATTTAGTAGGAAACATCGAATAGCCTTAGAAGATATAATATCACATGAAATTTAAAAGTACACAAACGAATACGTACAATTCGTAAACAAAAATACACGCTATTACAACAATATTAATGTATAATAAATAAAAAACGAGAATTGTATAATTATTCTAGAAATGCAATATAGGCATTCGTAAACATGTAACCTTTATCATGCATTGCAATTAAGGCACCATTACACTTCTCGCTCCTAGACAAAATATAGCGCTCTTTGAGCTCATTTACACAAAAACTCGCGTCTAAAACATATTTATCTACTCTAAGGATAAACCATGCATAAACGTAACAAAAATGCGAGAAGTTATCTTAATAGAAGTCTAGCGCTCAAATACTAACAATTTATATATGAATATCCAAAGGACCGGGCTGCGTGTGGGAAACGACTAGAATTTAATTCACTGGACATATTGGCATGAAACATTCAAATACAAGAATCCCAGAGATTTCCTGACGCAGCCCGTGAGTGTGAACTGGTCGCCCTGCGAGTTCAATTTAGGTATTTGGTACGGTATAAGTTTATGATATGAGATAGATATGATCGCGAAGGCGAAGCCACTCGAATGTGCACATGAGTCAAAGCTCGAATAAAACCAATCAGTGACGATAGCGGTCGATTCGAGCTCTGCTTTAGGGCCGGGTATACGATCTAACAGTTTATCAAACTTAGTTCAAATTAGTTAACAAACTTAGTTTCTGTCACAAATGTTTCAAAATATGCGGCTAAGTTTGGTGCGTTTGCCAGATTATCTTGATGTATTTGAGCGTGAATACATTTGAGAAGACAAACAAAATTTATTATACGACGGTTGGCACGCGAGAAAAGATCAAATTTATTAGTTCGTTTTCTACGAAACCGTAATGTTTGACAAACGAGTTGGATTGTTTACAGGCGGACCCCCTTAGTGGCTACAAGTGACGCTAAATAAATGCTAAGGGCTGGTGTCGCATCAATCTTCTGCGTCAGAAATCTCCTCAGTACCAGAGTCTTCCTCAGAGTACGAATCCTCCTGAAAACAAATATACCGCTTTTGGTCGAGCCGACAATCCAACCAGACGGGAGATATAGTATTTCGTGTGTACAATTACATAAATAAAACTGTATGTTTAAATGTAGCTCAACCAAGTTCAATTATTATGTACATTTCATTATCATAATTCGAAACAAATTTAATAACTATATTACCATTTGTAACATGAAGCTACTCAGATGAGTGTTACTGACATCTTTAAAAGTAAAAGTTACAGACTACGCATTTTATCTAAATTTATTGTTTTTAGTGTCCAAGGTTGTGCCACTTTATAGATTTAGAAGGAAAATGACTATACTCTACCTTCGTCTGATTGTTGTGAAGTGTGGTCTAGTTAAGGCACTACTAAGTCTACCATGCGCAAAATAAAGCTTGTGGCTATCAGATGGCTGTAGAATTTACATATTTCGGTGCATGCATAAGAGGCCAGTTGTGTAAAAATAATTTAAAACTAATTTTATCGTAAAGCAAGTTTATTTTATAAATGTAATCAGATACAGTTTTTTAGATAACAAACTTGCTGTACACTACACACGTCTTGAGTATAATACACAGGATAAAAAACGTTTAATATAAAAATAGAACTTACAAAACGACTGCTACAGAAACCCAAAATTCGGTTTCAGCACAAATTTAACAATATAATACAATAAAAAATTAGCGACTAATTTGATATTAAAAACATCTTTAAGCTAGGCTGAGATGCAGAGTATTTTCTTTAATAAAAAGTATAAATTATTTTATTATGAGATCTCTACTCCAATTTTATAAATAAGACTTAAGATGCACACAAAAATTTTGTAAAAATGTCAACCGTGTGACGCTCTGGCACACAAAATTACAGTATCATAAATTTTATATAGTACAAAATTTTGACATCACTAAATGTACATTCCAAGTAACCTGACCAAAGCATACTCGGTATGAAAAATTCTGAGATCTAACCACTGAACACACGTTCCAAGTAAACGGAGTATACACGGCATGAGATTCATAATCTGACCATTGAACATATGTAACAAGTTACCGAACTATACTCGTCACGTGACACTTAATTTACATTGGACATTAGTTGATAGAGTAACCATGTAGTTTTCACGAGGGACGTAGTACATTTGTTACCCTGTGCTCATAAGACAGTGCGACCCACCTCCTCCTCGTAGTCGTCGTCGTCGTCCTCGTCCAGCCCCTCGCCCGTGTACAGCAGCACGGCGCGCGACACCACGCGCTCGCGGATGTAGTGGCCCACCTCGAAGTCCGCCGTTAGGAGCGCCTGGAACACCAACATTATTGCTACTTTTACAATAATAATAATTATAATAAACCCGACTCAGCTTAATTTACAATAATCCGTAATACAGATAGCTCAGCTACCTAGCTAGGAGAATGAGAGATCATATATAAATATAAATTTCATATTACACCTGGAAACTGATTATTGCTTTTTTTGTTATTTGGAACTTAAAGTTAATATATTGTAGCGAAAATACTTATGATTGTGATGGTACCATAGTATAATTTGTTTAGGATTATTTTTTTTTGTATTTTATATTTATTTGTATTTCTTATATTATATTAAACATTATTATTATTTTTAGTTTAGTCTGCCGATTTCTCAGTCTACAGCCCAAACCCCAACCGCTTAATCTCTGATGGTCTCGAGGTGTAATCCTCCATTCGTTTATTTTTATGTGTAAATTTAATATATATTAAATAGTCGAAGGTAGGATCGACAAAGCGCTTACGACGCTTCTGGTGTGGCACGCGTGTATAAGCTACGGAAATCGCTTACTGTCAGGTGTGCCGTAAACTTGTTTGCTGACCTAGTCATATAAAAAAAAAATTGTACATTAATAAACATACCTGTGTGTCTGCAGCTAAGGTCGAGTTGGGGTCATCGGGCATCAATGGTGGTGAGAAAAAGTTGAAGAAAGAGTCAGCTTGCACCGACTTAGTGACAGTACGGACCGAGCCTCGGGACTTGTGCTTCTGTTTCTTCTTTATTGTCTTCACTGTTACATTCTTGCCTTTCTTCCAGTTAATTTCACAACCCTAAACAAAAAAAAAATGGCTTTTTTTATTTCATAGAAAGGGAACAGTAGTGTACAGTTACAATTTATTAAATAAAAATTAACATTACAGTAAATTTTCATAATACATTGCAACTATAGGCTTAACTCAACACAATAATTTATGGAAATATGTATTAAAAAGAATAATAAACACTGTGCTGACAAGTAAATTCTATTTGTATAAACTTGTAAATTCTATTTTTATAAACTTTTTATGGATGCATTATGCTTGGATGTTATGCTTTGTTTAAAATTCTAATTATCTTTGCACTGTAAAAGCAATAATTTCTTCTGATACTTTCGAAGTTTTTATTTAAGACTAGCTGACCCCGCAAACGTTGTTTTAACTTAGGGGTATGAAAAATTATATATATATAGGCAGACCTACCCGATATGCACACAAATTTCATAAAAATCGGTCCAGCCGTTTCAGAGGAGCATGGTAACTAACATTGTGACACGAGAATTTTATATTTAAGATATAATTATAAAAAAAAAAGAAATCACAACTAAAGACTACTGATAATAAAAATTCCCTTCTAAGACATACTCATTCAAACATAAAATTTACAAGATTAAATGGTATCAAGTAATACATAAATTGGTCTAATGGTAAAGTAAGTAAAATTTAAAGACAGAAATGTTAGTTTTTTCTACACCATTTAGAAATTAAAATTGAAATCACAGGCATGCTTGTGTACACTTATTTTATTATACTCAAGAATCAATAACTTGGTACAATGTCAATTTATATCTTTTATTTACCTTGCATGAATATATTTCAGGTCCTTCAAATTCCAAGGGACTTTCTTCATCAGGTTTACACTTCATAGAGTATTCCTTGGTGAGAATGGTGTCCGTGAAGTAATCATTGGGTGCAAAGTGGAACTCGAGTGTAAAGCCAATAGGATCTTCATGCATTTGCACTGTGAAAAATATTTTATTAAAAAAAAATCTATATTCTTATTTAAAAAATTGTCTATATTATTATTTTAAGCATATTTTATTCAATAATCTTAATTTTTATCGTAATACTATTAAAATTCATAGTAGTAAGAAAAACATTCATCATCATTATCATTTCAGCCTATTGCAGTCCACAGGTGGACATAGGCCTCCACAAGTTCGCGCCAGAAATGGCGTGAACTCATGTGTGTTGCCCATAGTCACAACACTTGGCAGGCGGGTTGGTGACTGAAGAGCTTGCTTTGTCGCACCGAAGACGCTACTGCCCGTCTTCGGCCTGTGCATTTCTAAGCAAGCAGTTGGATTGCTACGCCTTATCGATCGGCTTTATAAGTACTAAGGTGGTAGTGGAACTGTGTTACCCCTTTTGTCGCCTCTCACGACACTCACGACACTCACGGGAAGAGATACAGGGTATGCAACAAAAACACTAAGATGACATTATTTTGATTGCTACAATCAACTCCAAATAATGAAATCAAAGGAATGCATAAAATAATATCGAGTTTAACTCAAAATCTCAAAACAATTATAATATCAAAAATCTATCTGTACAACCTAAACAATGAATGAAATACACTATATGTTACTAAATATATTGTTAATGTTAAAAAAAATTTAAATGTTTTGTTTGGAACAAATAACATAGTACAGATATGTATTTGTATGTTAATGACTACCGTTAGTTATAAAAATAAAATGAAAATTAAAGAATTAATATGTAAACATACCTTTAATATCCTGAAGGCATTTGATAATAGGTTCATCGTGTTCTTGCATCATTTCACAAAGCATGGAGACATTTTTGAATATGGTATACCAGAAGTCTGGGATACCCTTTACATTTGGATCCATGGGTGGTCTGGAAATAATAAACTACTTAAAACTTGTCCACACAAGTAAATAACTTTCTTAAATAAGACAATAAAGCCTCAGTTGGTGATGCATGTTGAGAAATCACTCATGATTTTTTCAGAAAGTGGTGTAATGTGTCATCATATTAAATTATTTGCTTTATTGCAAATTCCATCAATGTCATTCCCCCTGTCATGAGCACTTTCATTCACTTCTATCAAACCTCAATATCTCATTTGTCACTTCTTGCTTACCCAATTTTATACCATTCACATATCTTTTTACACACTATAGGCATTAATAAATATTATAAATATTTTTAAAGTCAAATACTAACTCAGCTGGTTTGTTTTCTTCTTTTTTCTCGTCACTATCGGCGATGGCAGTGTTCTGAACACTACGGGCTAATTCCTCCTCTTCATTTTCATCACGCCAAGGGTTTAGACACTCATTGTCTGTTGGCTCGTATGCACCATTTACAATTTGAGCCCGCTGAAAATTATTACTTATTAGACTGCAATACTCATCACTAGAAGTATAAACTAAACAACTTAATATGTATTGTGTAAAATACAGTTGAAACAATTATTAAAATTTTTGTCATTGTTCCATGTGATATATATTTATAACAAAATGAGTAGTCACAATGTAGTTCGTAGCGTAGTACTACTTCACTCCTTGCATAGTTAAATTCTTGACTTGAAAGCTTATTGGTTTTAGAATAGACTAAAAAAGACATCTATTTAAAAGTATGTACTAAAACTATTTTTATTATTAAGTAGAAAATATACCTTCTCGAACAGCGGCTTGTACAGTTTCTCGTACTTGCACTCAAGGGCGTGGACTTCAGAGTAGAATTTCGCCTCAATATCTACAAATTCTTTTTGCAGAGATCTTAAAGCGCGAATCCGCCGACGAACGTTTGGGGGTAAAGATGCCATCGCTTCGGCGTGTATGCGGTTGCTAATAGCTGCTAACATCTCATTTCTGGTGAGCCCACTATTGGACAAATTAAATTTAATTAGCTATTATGTTGTACATTTAGAAAGAGTGCAAAATATATGCTATCTAGCTGTTCCACACAGTTTCGACCGCGTTAATTCGAAGAAAAAACTTACTAAAATATTTAATAGCCTAATAGCCTACCTTGGTATATGAACCATCCAATATAATAATTTTTCCAATTCGCGCATTAAAATAAACAAACTTGCATCTTTATAATATTAGTACAGATTTAATGTAGCTAGAGTTTGAACACGTTTTTGGATATCTACAAGTCCGATTTAAAAAAAAATTGTTAATGTATTTAAAAAATTACGTTTAAGTTTAAATTACAATGACCCGAATAAAGATATATAAATAATTAAATAACACAAAGACTTCTTAAATGCTATATAAATGTCTGGTGAAATCTATAAAAATGAAATAGTAGCGTAAATTAAGCTAGTTAATACACAGTTTAATTTATTGCATGTTCCAGTTTCGTAACGGGAGGTAATTACGCAATTATAGGTAGTATTTTCGTCGTATCATTACATTTTACAATGATGTTCTGAGACAACACAACTGCAAAAACATGCGAACCGGTTTTTTAATGGTTCTAGATTTTTAGGAATATTTTTTTTTTTTTTTTTTGGTAAAGCAAGACCATATTTGTTTTAATTAATAAAAAATAAAATATTTATAGTTTCTCATCTTTTACATTGTGATGCGTTTTATGCTCCGATTGTTTCTTATCTCCGAGCAGCGTAAGTTTTATCGACTTTTATTATATTCGCCGTTACGACTCAAAGATTGCAGTTTACAGCAATTTTATAAAAAAAGTCCCTAGTAGTTTTATCACAACATTGTTAAAAATTTTGTTCTGATAAATCTTGCGCTGTTATTGTATTTGGTAGCAACATTTTTGTTTTAATTACATTAAATACGACTAATAAAATTAAGCAATCTTCAATACAATATTCGATATCGTTTCACATTTAGGGATCGCACCTGGCGATGTTCCGTCCGCTTGCCATCTGTTCCCTTTGTACCTTGAACTTTGCTTTTTTTCAGTTATTCTGATTTACTGAGATACATACGAACTGCAAATTTATATGAACACTAGTTGTGCCCGCGACTTCGTTCGCGCGGTATTTAACAAAGAAGTTTTTGTTCAATTCGCAGTTATAAAATAAATAAATTTCTAAAATAAGAGTAGCCGAAGTAACTAACTACATCAGTTATCTGCTAGTAAAAAAAAGCGGTTATTTTAATATTACAAACAGACTAGACTTTTATTTTGTGTCCATTTCAAATAATGTTTTCATTTTTCATAAATATTACCTTACAATATGTAGATATTTTTTAAATTTTAGTTATTTAAATTCTGAACTATCATTTATTTCGAATGACATGATTTGGACATTTTTCAAAATGATTTCTTTTCGAACTATCTACGTACTTAAATCTTAGACGTAGAATTAAATTAATCGTAAATTTAGGGGTATTCTTAGCGTTATAGAGTAAGACTGTCAGGTATATAGGAATATAGCAACTAAAGTATATAACTGACAGATAATAAGCTGTTCTAGAAAATTTAGGACTCAATATCTTCGTGGTAGTAAATGCACTTCAAACGAATATCAAGGCATTCGGATACGTGCGAGCTGTTGCCTACCAAGTAGAGCATTAAATGACTCATTGGTTCAATGACCCGTAATCTCAGTCGATCATTACTTTTTACACCCAATTCAGGCGTCGAGACGTTTTTATACCTTGTAGTGTTCATTTTAAAATTATAATCATACATTCGAAAAGGTTAAGTACTATTTCTTCATAGTACTTCATCGATTACCTATATTTATTGATTGATTTTAAAAATTTAGTCATGCCAAGTAATTATTTCCGTATTTTTTTTAAATGATAAATGAGTAGTTTTTTGTCATCAATTTTATCTTGAAATAAAAACTTTTTAGACAAAATCACGTGTTCCATAAAATACAATTTAAAAGAAAAGGTTTAGTCATTCCTAGTGGTTTGAGCAGGTTTATTTTAAACTATAAAATGTTTTTTTTTAGCCAATGAATATTTTAACTACTCATATTTTTGTTAACAATGTGTTCTAATTATATTTAATTTTTAATAGTAAATTGATAATTATTTATTTTTATTTAAGGACTTATAAAAAGGAGTAATAAATTTTTTATTTCGGAATTATAAAAAAAAAACAAAGAAAAAAAAATATACTGAAAATATCCTCTATTCTTAACGTTTTTGGTTACGTGTGTTATGCACAAAAATAAAAAATTATACAATGTTATGAAAACGTAGTTATATATCAACGATAACTAGGTTTAATTAACCCTCGTGGTCCTTACACGGGAACACAATTTCATAGACCAAGAATGAATCACCATGATTCACAATCGCAACTTCATGAGAATCCATCCTCATTTATTTATGGTAAAATTTTCTACTCTTAATAAATTATCAAACGAACACTTTTTCAATCGAAGAAACTTAAAAAATTAAGAAAACAGATTGATTTAAGGTAGAATTATTAGGGGAAAGCCATCTTGGGCTTTATTTTACTACAGTTGATGAATCAAGGTGTATATTAATTCTCAAAATTTGTTAGTCGTTAGCAATTTGTACACAAAACACGTGTTAACCATCTTTCACTGATTCCATGTGTATAAAATCTATTTTTAAGCCAGTTGATTAGATTGGTTGATCATGCCCATACCTTTTCAGTAAGTGTGCTGCTAATTCACCGCCGGCAATTTCCTCCTCTTCTCCAGACTCAAGCTCGGAAGTCGCATCACCAGCACGTTCAACGGAACCCATAATTATATCTAAAAAAATTCAATTCACTTAATTGATGTCTTCGCGCCACGTTGTCCATCAGCTAACACGATAATACGATATAATTTAATAGTTAAGATATTAAATAGGTTATTTAAAATATATTATAGATAGAAAATATTACAAATATATCATACTTCAAGATTTTTTTATAAAACATAATGCGCAGTTCTTCCCTTTTCTGTCGGTTGCCGACCACATGGTCGCCTAGACGTTACATGTATATATCCATAGCTGACGCTTGAAATTTTATACATTATGTATCTACTAGTACTAAATGTTGATATTAATATGCAACTATAGGCACAAACACTTAAATAAAGAAAAATCTGTAAAATAACGACTTACCTTCCAGCCGACAAACTTAGGAGAAAAGAAAGATGGCGGTTTGTGATTCAGTCAGGAATGATGAGCGATCGGCGAATGATAGTGATGAACGGTATCGTTGTATGGCATTACTATAGTTACGTTTCCGGAAGTTAAATTGCTAGTTTAAAAAAAGGTTTTATTAACGTGAAAATGTTTTTGTAGCATTATATTCTTTAATTTATCTTTTCGAACATTTAAAATTGTATTACATATGACGTGAAATAACTATATAATAAGCTGTTTTTAAAATATCATATAATTTATATTTTTTAATCAATTACACGTCACATTTGAGCACACAAAATGTTAAAAAGTTACCTCGAACACGGCACAAGTACTTTGCCACATTATCAAAACCATCCTAAAGCTTTTTGTTTTTGTACTTAATATTAAATTCTACTTTTCAAAATGGAAAAAAATAGGACACGATAGATAATTTTAACTGTTTTACTCATGACTATCGTACGTTTGCTTACACAAATATATACTTAAATTTATACATAATCTATATGTGTGTATATAGGTATGTATGTATGCATGTATGTATGTATGTATGTATGTATGTATGTATGTATGTATGTAATATATTATGTACGTATACTATTAGTATATGCATGATTATTTGTTAATTCATCTTGTAATATATTATCCCTTCTTTAACTACTTCATTCTTACACGAATAGTCTCATTTCTAATCCTATCTTTGAGAGAAACCCCAAGCATAGCCCGTTCCATTGCACGTTGAGCGACTTTAAGCTTGTAGACCAGTCCCTTCGTCAGTGTCCACATCTCGGCTCCGTATGTTAACATAGGCAGGACGCATTGCTCAAAGACTTTGTCTTCAAGCATTGCGGAATCTTCGAAGTGAAGACTCGACGAAACCTGCGAAACGCCGAAATTCAGAAATTTCTAAAACAAAACTAAAATTTACATGCATATATCGTCACACTGCATTCATCATCACTTTAGAAAATCATCGTCAGCGAGAAGATTGACATGCCCATTAAAGGCATAAAAGCGAGTTAGACCTGTTTTGTATGTTTTGGAGGCAAGCTAAAACGATGCATTGCATACTATGTACAATGTTTGAATATGCAACCATATAATTATGGTTCCATCAAAAAAACTCATAGATACATATGAAACCATGTATGGTCTCAATTTCTTTTTCAGTTTCAGTAAGTGATATATAAATTCTCGTTTCTTTATTTTTTTTTATCCTTCACTAAAAGCCTACAAAAGAGAGGAGACAGAATACTCCCCTTCGAGGGGACTACTCCACAAGTTTAAAGTCACTCAACCTGCAGTGTAGCTCAAATAGGATCAGAACTAAAACTATCCACGACCGCGAGAGAACGAAAGTAACCGACTAGCTCACAGAATTAGCTAGTTGAAGTGGCAGTGGGCTGGTCACCTGTGTCACAGGACCGATGGCCGCTGGAGCAGACGTGTTCTGGAGTGCAGACCACATTTTGGCAAACGCAATGTGGGACTCCCTCCAGCCCGCTGGACCGGCGAACTACGTAAAATTACTGGTGATAGCTGGATGAGGATTGCAGAAAACCGGAATCTTTGGCGCGAGCTTGGGGAGGCCTATGTCCAGCAGTGGACTGCGATAGGCTGAAGTGTAGTGTGTAAGTATAAAAGTCCACAAAACTATCAAATATTTTTATTTTTATTAATTCATAAATCATGCAGTTAAAGAGTTGAGGCACCTTAAGGCACTATATAGAGTGATTCAGAAAAATGAAGGTAACAATAATTTATAAAATTATAAAAAAACTATAATAAGGTCAATTTATATCAACATTAATATTTTATATTATAAATAATTAATAAGTTATTTTAAATAGTAGTAATGCTTAAGGAAAATCGTTATGTGAATAGTCTATTTTAAAGATTTTGGTATATAAATTATTTTTGAGCTCTGTGGTTTCATTTACACGAATGTCAGTCCTCAATTTTTATCTGTCAAAAGAATTAATAATAATAATAATAATAAATACTCTTTATTGTACACTACAAAGAAATGTTACAAAAAGGGATACATACGAATTAATTATTTCATTATTAAAAGCGCGGGAACTTACAAGTGAAAGTCGGTCTTTTTTTTTTCAAAAATATTTTATTAATTTTATTAATTATTCATTGGAGTTTTTATAAATAAATACTTATAAATTAATCAAGACATGGGGAGAAGTAAGATAAGGAAAAAAAAGGAGGAAGGTAACGCTGAGGACGACTCGTTGAGCTCCGACTCCGAGTCCATAAAATCTGTTGAGCCAACAGACGCCGAAAGGTATGCCCCGTTTCGGGTAGCCGATTACGTGCGGCACTATCCTGAGAACGGGGGTAGTTTTGACTATATTGTATTCCTGGAGAGTACAGAGGCTGACAAGCCAATCGGAACAAGACATGATGACACTCACTAATAGCATAAAAAAATATAATAAAGGCGTGAAACAACTAAAACGCATTCATAAAACTGAAGTTGGAGTTATCTTTGATAGACCTGCTTTTGCTAACGCGGTCTTAGGCAACAAAAATATCTTGATGGGTACAAACTCAAAGCTTCCCTTCCGGCTGCCGCTACAGAGGTCACTGGAGTAATTTCTCATGTGCCTATAGCATTATCCAATAAAGAAATATATTCAGCTCTAACTAGCACGAAAAATATTATATCTATTCGAAGATTTATGCGATGTGTAAGAGAAAATGGAGAAATAAAATTATAATCCACACAAAAACAATTTCTATAACCTTTTCCTGTCCCAATCTACCAGAGAGTGTGGACCTCAACAGCTGGCGGTTCGAAGTACGGCAGTACATCCTGCTGGTAAAGCAGTGTCTAAAGTGTTTAAGGTATGGTCATATTGCAAAATTCTGTAAAAATTCACAAAGATGCAGCATTTATTTATTTATTTATTGATCCACCAACATTTGTTTACATCAATACATACAAAAACAAAAATACATAATATACATAACTTAATCTAGATGAAACAAACACTTACAGGCAGATACATCATGCTTAATAGAAATAAAACTTCTAAGCGCGAGTCAAAGTAAAAACTAAATAAAAAAAATAAAAAAACAAAAAAGAAAGAAGTATAAACACATTTTTAAGATGATTGGAGTTCGGTATTTAACAGCGATCATTTGTGACGAAGGTCACAATTTTAAAGATTGTCAGACTCCTTATACTGCAGCCAGTTGCTGTCACTGCTCTGGCAATCACATTGTCATATCTCCTGCATGCCCTGTTAAAAAAGAAAAAAATCCAGCTTAATAGAGATAAATTTCTGAAAAAAAGCTCTGTTGACGGAAAGGTCACTAATAAATAATTTGTACTTTATGGATACTTTAAATATTGTGCAATTGAATGCTCAGAGTATTCTACACAATCAACATATTTTTAATTATTTCCTTTTGGACAAAAATATTCACATTGCGTTTATTTGTGAGACTTGGTCAAAAATTTAAGATACGTCATTACAATGTAATTCGTCTTGATTCAGGAAACACCCACAATGGCGTAGCCATATTAATACATAGCTCTATTTCTTATTCTAAAATTGATACTTTTTATGATTACTCCATTCAAAATGTTGTTGTTCGTATAAAATACTCTAGCAACAAAAAACTTACTATCGTAAGCTTTTACAGTCCAACTAATTGCAGTCCTTCTTTTTGTAGATCTAAACTAGACAGGATAATTAAAAGTTTACCAGAACCAATCTTCCTAGCAGGAGATTTTAATGGCCTAAACTCAGCCTGGGGCTGTTCTACTTCTAATTGTCGAGGCAAAGACATTCTAGAATCTATCAATAACAATAATTTGGTTATACTTAATGACGGAAGTATAACCAGTGTTGGTTCACACATATGGAGACAGAATGCTCTTGACTTAACCATAGTATCACCTTCATTGGCTCTAGAGTGTGACTGGTCAGTACATGACGATCCCTTAGGCAGCTACCACTTTCCTGTAATCACAAAAATTCTACTTAATAACAATCATTACAATGCCACTCCTATTCCCAATAGTAGCTCACTACCCTACTTCCCTAACCTCAACAACATTGACTGGAACATTTATAATTTAAATGTCCAACTATTGCTCACTGAATTTTCTCTTGATACACAAGACCCCCTTCATAACTACACAAAATTTACAGATATTTTACACTCAGCACTGTGGAAATCATCTTCTATTTCTAAGCACTCTTTGGTTAATACAGCTCGATCTTCATGCTCTCCTTGTAACTTAAATAAAACAAAAACTTTCTTCCCTGGTGGAATTTCAATTGCACCAATGCCCTATTAAATAGCAAAAACGCTTATTTGACGTTTAAATCTGATCCCACTGAGGCTAATTACATTAATTTTAAAAGACTACAAGCCACCAAAAAATATATTATCAGAAATTAGAGAACAGTACTGCAGTACTGTCGACTGAAAAGACAAGGCGTTCCCAGTCTCGCCCGAAGATTTGTAGACTGAGCCAAGAGGAGGGTTTGCTAGAAATTTCAGTGATTAATTGGCTCTCGATGATAACAATAAGAGTATCAGGTAGTTCCAGCCAAACAAGTGGCTTATTGTTTTCGAACAGATTGCCATAAAGCAGAAAATTCATCAAAAAAAAAAAAAAAAATTAGAGAAGAACCAGTTGGATAAAACTTTGTGAACAATTTAACAGATCGACACCTATATCAGTCATTTGGACTCACATGCGAAAATTTAACAAAAGCTATTTTCCACCTTCCCACAGCAACTCTGACTATTCTTGGATCTTCGATTTTCTCGATTTTCTCAAAAAATATACTCCAGATTCTGTAGAGCCAGCTTTTAATCTTAATTCTTTCTGCCATATTCTTCCCAATCAAAATTTTATTATAAAATCTTTTACCATTGTCGAATTAAATTCTGCTATTTCATCCAGAAAAGACTCTACACCTGGCCTTGACTACGTTTCATATAAAATGCTTAAACACCTGTCTTCTCAATCTAAACTAGTTTTATTAAATATCCTGAATCTTCTTTGGGAGCATAATCTTATTCCTATGAATTGGAAGGTTGATTGTTTAGTACCTATTTTAAAACCCAACAAGGACAAGTTCAACTTTGATTCATATAGACCTATAGCATTGACTTCTTGCATGGGAAAAATATTTGAACAACTTTTAAAACAAAGATTGGAACATTTCATAGTCTAATCATATTTTACCTTCTAATCAGTTTGGCTTTAGAAGAGGCAGGTCTTCAAGGGAGAGCATTGCTCACTTACATCTTGATATTTATAATGCTATACAATCAAAGGAAGCTCTCGCTGGAGTTTTCTTTGATGTAGTTGAAGCCTTTAATAATGTTAACCATCATATTCTATCCACAGAATTAGCTGCAATTGGTTTACCTGTAAAATTAATACAATGGATTTTTAATTTTTTGCAGAGTAGGAAGGTATTTGTTAAGTAAAATAATAGAGTTATTGGTCCAAGGCTTTCTCATAAAGGTACATGTCAAGGTAGCATTTTGAGTCCATTGATTTTCACACTTTATATACATAGATTAAACTTAATTCTAGGCTCTCATATATACAATTTACAGTTTGCTAATGATTTGGTAGTCTATTGTTCTAGTAATAATATAACAACCGTAAATCTTAAGTTAAACGAAGCTTTAGTTAAATTAAATTCTTATTTTAATTATCTTGCATTGGACATTAGTTTTGAAAAGTCTAAAGTCATAGTTTTTAATAAAGTACGGTCTTATTTCACAAATGAAGTTAAATTTTTGGTCTTATATTTATGAATAACTTATCTCGGAACAAATATATAGACCACATAGTTGATAGAGCTCTTAAGGCTCTTAATATTTTAAAGTCTCTTGCAAAAACATATTGAGGTTCTGTTCCAAAAATCCTTCTTACCCTTTATAAATCCCTTGTACGCAGTCATTTTGAGTATGGATTTCTATGTTTTTCTGCTAATGACAAGTTGGTTAACAAATTAAATATTATTCAAAACCACAGCCTGAGACTTATCACTGGCGCCATGAAAACAACCCCAATTAATTCTTTACAGGTTGAGTGCAACATTTCCCCTTTACACCTTAGATTTAAATATTTGAAATTCTGTTTTTTGCTAAAACTGTTTTCCATTAGTAATCATCCTCTAATTAAAAAGCTTAATTACTTACATAGTAAATATCCTGTAAATACTCCATTAACTTCTAATAACCCATTTATTCTTTTCAAATATTCATTCATGTTAAATCTAAATAACCAACACAAAATACACAGTTCTAGCAATTGGATGTGCTATGAAAAGGAGTTTGACTGTCTCATTAATCAAATTAGAGGTGGGTTCCTCACTCATTAGGTACCTCATTTGAGGTACTCGTGATCGCAATTTGAAAGAGTCACTCGAATTTCAATATTAAACCACCTCACTCGTTTACGCGTCCTCACATTGACATTATTGACGCGACTCACGATTCACGAAGACTCGACGAGGACGATTAATTCTCATCTCAATGAGGACGATTCTTTGAGGATGAGGTGGAAGTACTTATTTCATAATTGAACAGCGAGTTAGAGAATGAGTAAGGTGAGGAGTCGAAATTTTGAAAACACAGTTAATTCATACGATGGCTAGTTCACGCAAATACCGTTGATTATTAAGTATAATTTGGAATTTCATTCTAAGAACAAAAGATTTTTGTTGTTGTTTAAATTTTGTGTAAACATGTTTTACATATTTTTTAATGTTTAATAATTATAATCCTAAGCAAAACTATTTTTGTGTTTATGTATAGGTAAAATGTTATTTAAAGATTATTGTCAATAAATAATTTTCGACACCTATTTGTTGCCTTTTCATTATACCTAATCGATGCATAATGATTGCAATGTTATTGTGATGTAACATAAGCTTTTTCAAAATAGTAAATCCATTGCAAAAATCGATTCCGTCAAGAGAGTGCCTAGTGCGAGTTCTGTTTAATCCTTCTCGCAATAACGGGCGTAAATTTTAACTTTATTTTGTATGGGAAATTTGGCATTTCAACCTAGTTCTCGCGTTTGCCGCTAGATGACTCTGTATCGATTGTATCGTATACTATTCTTTATCGTCTAGGCTGCAGTGTTTAAATTCTGTGAATAAAACTCGCACTAGGCACTCTGTTCACTTGAAGTTCTACACTTTAGTAGAAAGTCTGGTTCAAAATACGTAAAAGTGAAGAAAATGCACTTTACGCAATATGTAATGTATAAGTATGTTTTCTACAAATTAAGAATGTTGCGACGCCGCGATATCATACTGTACGAGTTCGCATTTAGTAATATTATTTATATTAATGAAAAGTTGAAAACAAATTAAAGAGATAATTTAGAGAGAATATTTTTATTAGGTATTGGTATTGCCATGAACTCTAAAAACACCTAGATTAGATTGGTATTCAAGTGTCATTGATTCGTTTATTTATTTTGTTGGCGGTCTAAAATTTATCAGTGAAAGAACATGATGTGTGAGGGAGACGTAAAAATCCGAATCAATCATTTTTAGAAAATTTCGTTTTTCCCTATTTTTAGATAATGAAAAAATGGCTACACTATTATTTATGGCTTCATTAGAATACGAAAGTAAATTTCGCAAATGTCAGTAAAGTTGTATTAGCTCAGATGGGTGGGACTCATCGGCCGGTCGGGACCAACCGAGAAGACGATGGTTCAAATCCCCAAATGATTAGTCTTTTTTCTTTTTTTTTCTAATTGTACTCGGGATTTTTTATTTAAATAACCAGTTCATATTTCTTATTATTATGTCGTTAAAATTGAAAACTATTATTCATTTTTTATCAATATGTTATTCGTACTTAAATATGACTTCCAAAAAACACGATTTACTAAAAATACCGAGCTAAGCTCGGTAACTCAGGTACTATATGTATTATGAATAAATATTTGGTTTAGTGTTAAATAATATGTAACGTTTAACAGCGCGCATCAAAACGCGTCGTTCTAAGAAGAAAAGTGATAATTATAAAAAATAAAAGTAGTGTATCGTTTATAAGTTAGCTACTCGTGAGGCATGCGTGACTCACGCTTGCCGCTTCCTCGGACAATCGGATGAGTTCGACTGTCCTCGTACGATACCTCGCGTCAAATGAGGGGTACCTCGTGAGGCCTCAAAAGCTAAAATGCGGGGCTTCTTCATCCTCAAATTAAAATGACGAGTTACTCATCACTAAATCAAATTGATATTATTATTGATCATAAGCTAAAAGAGCGGCAGGAAGTTAACAGTCACAGATGGATCAAAAAATGACATAAATGTTTTCATGGCCTATTATGTACCTCATCTGAAGTTTGGCCAAGGCGTCAGATTGAAAAAAGAGATATCAATATTTACAGCTGAAGCTCTAGCAATTACTGCTGCCCTAGAATTCATTAAAAAACAAACTAATCAATATTGGCTGATCATTACTGACAGTATGAGCGTTCTAAAGTGTTTAGATAATTATCAATTCAGTGCTAATACAAACTTCATCATTTTAGAAATAAGACATCTCCTTTATCAACTATCCAGAAGAAACTACAACCACATCAAATTATTGTGGACACCTTCCCATATAGGAGTCATAGATTATACGATAGATTATACGCTTATATAGTGGTACAGATACGCCACTCAGAAATTAAAATTGATGTATCACGACCTCTTCCACCAACAGATGGCGTGCACATACAATTTTATTTCTATAATAATACTACAGATGGCGCTGTTTAGTTCTTTTTTACCAGAATGATTATTATTCAACTGTACTTGTACTTTTCACTTTTTCCACTTATTTATTAATATAAACAGTTTGTATTAATAAATTGGTGGAAATAGTGTGAAAAGTATTTTATATCTATTTATCATTAATTTTCTTCAAAAAGTAACAAGTATGTACATTAAGAATATCTAATATTTTTTTTTTGTTACGTATTAAAATTTTGATTTCAAATGAATTCTGTTTTACCTAATATTAATATAGCGATGTAAAGGTCCTGAAAATTTTTAATATTCTTAAAATATTGCATTATACATAAAAGTGATACTAAAGACACATAATAATGAATTCTAAATGCAATGAAAGGAATAAAAAGAGTTAATTATTACGTCTATTTTATTAAGGTTGTGATTTAAACAGTTTGCAAGGTATTTGTATCTTTGTTAGCAAAAAAATATTATTGGTTAGCTAGTAGTTGGGCAGCAACATATAGTCAGCAAATATTTCTAAATCAGTTTGCAATTTTTATTGTCTCTGAACAGTATATAGTATTTTTTTTTTTGTACAGCCGAATATATTATGTAAAAGCAGCAATGAGTGACTCATGTTAATTTAAATTTTGGTAAGCACTCAAGAGACTAAGCAAAATTTAATTTTGTGCTGGTAATATAAGCCTTAAAGATAATAATGCCTACTGAAATAGTAGGCCAAAAAATACCCTACTGTGAAATTAAATTAGAACAAAAAAAAAAAAAAATCGAAAGAAAGGGATCCCTATTTAGTAATATTGGGATAGTCTCATATATATAGCTTTAGGCTATTACGTACTATATAGGTAGATTTTTTTATCGGTGGTTAAATTTTTGTTATTTCTGACTACCTTAATTCCGGTGCTGCGGTAAGTGTACTCAAGCTCCGTACTGCGACTATCACGCGTTATTTTCAAACGAATTTACGTAAAAACGATCTTTACTGCGAGATCAAAATACGATACGAACTGACCTTTAACGACTGACAAATAGACACTTTTAAACAAAATAACGCGTCAGACATAATATTCTAATAAAATTAGTAACATTGTGTGCTAGAATATAGGTGTAGAAATTCGAAAAATACCCAAATCCGAATCGGAGCACCCCACTGTCCATGTGGTCTTGGTCTGCTCTACCCCTAGAGTGTTTTTTTTAAGCCGTGGAGGCGCGGAGGGAGGGCAGCCTTCGTCCGCCGTGCGAAAGCGCGCGAACGAATGCGTAGAGGACCAGCCTCCGCTGCGGAACGGAGCATGAGTGAGCGTGCTTTCGCACGCAACGGCGGAAGGGGTGCACTTCCCGTAGCGCCGGAGCCAAGCGTTACTCTAACCTTAAAGGTGGTAGGTTAATTTTAACCTCAAAACTTCAACCACGATATATCTGTAATAGCGGGGTTTACACGAAAATAGTTATCCGGGGGGATGAAAAACCCACACTCCCTCCCACTCAGCACCCCCTCCTTTCTCCCCAACCCCATAAATTTCTCGCCGGGATTGTATATTATTACCTAGGTTTATTTTTATAATCATCCCATCCACTTTTAATGAACACTGTTGATTTTGAAAAAAAAACGCAATCTATTTTTATTGCTAACCAAAATTTAAATATGAATGCCAATCAATCCTGCTGACCAAATAATTATTTTGCAGTATGAATGGTCATTTTGCAGAGACAATAAGACAAGCTGCCTGCTTATGTTTAAATTACTTTTATTATCTTTAATATATATAAATCTCGTGTCACAATGTTTGTCTTCAATGGACTCCTAAACTACTTAACCGATTTTAGTCAAATTTGCACACCGTGTGCAGTTTGATCCAACTTAAAAGATAGGCTATATTTTATTTTGATATATTATGTTATTATTATATTTCAGAAAAAATAAGGTGATACGAAGTTCGCCAGGTCAGCTAGTGATTTTATAAAGAACAAAAATTGCAGTCTGATTTTTATTATGGCTAAAAGAAATCTTTCTATGCTGACCAAATGATTTATAGGCTGTTTTTTTGCTAACCAAATTTTTAAATGGCATACAAATTAATTACTTCTCTTTTATAAATAATGTTGTACTGTGTGGCTACGGTACTAAAGAATATAGCCACCCTCTCTCTTCCCGTGGGTGTCGTAAGAGGCGACTAAGGGATAACACAGTTCCACTATCACCTTGGAACTTAAAAAGCCGACCGGTGGCGGGATAATCATCCAACTGCTGGCTGTGAAATACACAGGCCGAAGACGGGCAGCAGCGTCTTCGGTGCGACAAAGCCTGTACTGCGGTCACCAACCCGTCTGCCCAGCGTGGTGACTATGGGCAAAACACATGAGTTCACGTTATTTTAACGTAAACTTGAGGGAGGCCTGTGTCCAGCAGTGGACTATATAGGCTGTAATGATTATAAATAATTTTACTAAGTCGAATAGTACTCTTGGTACAATACATAATGTCTAAATACTGCTTGGAAACGTTTCTTTTAATAATTGTATTACTCGCCATCGATATCAAATTTGAAATAACATTTTAATTAAGCTGGTTTCGGCATCTTAAAATACTTTATCAAAATTGCAAAAAATTGTAATCCGTGTAATAGAGAGCCAAGTTATCAGTCATGTAATCAGTCCGAGGTCCAAGTAACAAGCCAGGTGATGTCGTAACACGTAGAAGATCAAAAAGTCCGTAAACAAGCCAAATTTAAAAAATAACACAATAAAATTAAAATCACAACGAACACCGAACAAACAGAAACACAGATTAAGTATTAGTTACTACGTAATAATCGACCAAACGAATCGATTTTTTAAGCCGATATGTTGTACTGAATCGATTCAGTGAATCGATATTTTAACCTTTGAAAATCGCCATTCGATTTTTCCTGTTTTGGTAAAAACTATAAAATTATTTACAATTAGCTGAATGTACTCGTAATATTACGGCGTTGCCTGTTAAAGGGTTAATTACTCAAAAATTTGCGAAATAGTATAGTATAGTAGTGTCGTAGTAAAAATATTCCTTGTATCCACTTTCTCAGTTCAATTATTATATACTCTTTATATTTTTAGTTTTTATTTGCTATCACTCACTCATCTCTTTCTTTATACACCCTCATCTTTTATGACAATTTACTCTCAAACAAAAATCACAAATACCAAACAAAAACTTATTTACAAAACAGAATTATTGAACCAAAGATTGATTTCAGTCGGCAGAGCCTTAAACCCTTTCACTGCTTCCTTTATATCTTCAACCGAAACCACTAAATTAAATATTTTATGATCTTTCTCTACCCAACCGACCGACCGATAGGGAAGTAACTGCATTTATCGAAATCGAAAGTGGACGATAAAAAACTAATTGAGTTTGTACGATCATGTCCAGCTTATAAAAAATATTTATTGTAGTGAAACTTATTTATCGACGTATGGGAGAAATCTTATAGTTATTACTGAAATTGATGTGAATAAACAATGAAAGTGAGAGATTATTTTTTATTGTTAACCGAATTCAAAAAAAGAACGAGGTTACACAACTCGACCGTATATATATTATTTTTATGTATGTTCGGAGATAACTTCGTCGTTTATGAACCGATTTTGATAATTCTTTTTTTGTTGGAAAGGAGATATCCCTGGTGTAGTATCATGATAAGAAAACTAGGATCTGACGATGTGATCCCAGAGAAATCGAGGGAAACTCTTGAAAATAACTTTTTATAACTTTCCGCAATAACTTTTTACTGGGTGTACCGATTTTGATAATTTTATAATTTAATCGAAAGCTGATGTTTATCATGTGGTCACATATAAATTTTATCGAGATTTGATAACTACTTTTTGAGTAATCTTTGATAACGCGTAGTTACTTGACTATTTTTTCGTCGATCTACGTTGTGTTACTCTTCGATGTAATTGAAGTCGGTTTTTTTTTCGTTTGCGAGCAAACACAATTATTTTATATTGTAAGTGCCGATTCCTACACTATATTTTAAGTGATGACCATTTTCAACTAATACAATTCCACTAAAGTTTTTACTCGTAGATACCCTCACAGAATTACAACCTTCAGCTGTAGCAGGTGTTGACAGATTTTAAAACCAAACTTGTTTCGAAATCAACAAACTTTTATCTTAATTAAATACCCATATGCGTGGGTGCTCAGTACCAGTCAGTCACGATAAGTAAATCGGAGTTTAAATAATTATCAGGAACAACAACTACCTAAACATATATTTTAACATTGTCAATCGTCAAAGATATTTTATTTTTACCTATAGTACTCACATATGAATATCCAAAACCTTTAAGAGATGGCAAATTATTCACTAACCATTTCTCAAGTGGTACAATCTCTCTCACAACAGACTTCCAAAATCTCCGTATCCCGTCAATTTTACATTATTATCATACTAGCGGCCCGCTCCGGCTTCGCACGGATATAAAATATATGTCATTCATTGAAAATATGATTAAAATCGATCCAGTAGTTTTGATTTATTCATTACTGCCCGTGGCCCGCACGCATTAACTTTAGAGTAAAACAATTCTTCTTTTCCTAAACCATGAAAATTTCTTGTTATCTTTGGAATATCTAAATTCATACACTACATTTTTACTTATTTACTTTTTATACTATACTTATAGGCACGCTCCTGCCGCCCCGGCCGGCCGGAACGGCCGCAAACGCTACGTACCGCAATTTTTAAATCTGTAATATCTTCGAAAATATTCATTTAAATCATATGCTGTAAAGGGCCTTATAGATCTATATTAACTCAACAATGTATTAAGGGTATTTAATTAGATAAGGATTAATGCTGTATTGGTTAAAATCGATTCGAAAATTAGCCATTATTTGTCGTAAAAAGTAAATGACAAAAAAATGTTATTGTGGGATATCCATAAGAGATAGACATATACCATAGCGAAGTTTTCTGTAGACCTTCTCAATGTGTACAATACTTAGTACATTATTTTGATAAATCTCCTAGGGTTCAGCCTGCGTTTGCAATGTTAGCGGGAAAAATGTAATTATTTACGACATCACATTAGAAACCTCAAAAATAACAGTATTTCTCCACTATTTAATGGATGTTATTATACATATAAACCTTCCTCTTTGATCACTCTATCTATTAAAAAAAACTACATCAAAATCAGTTGCTTAGTTTTAAAGATTTAAGCATACATATGGACATAGGGATATAGGGACAGAGAAAGCGACTTTGTTTTATACTATGTAGTGATTATACACTAATAATAATCACTATCTAGTCATAATGTCTTAACTTCGGTTTTATCAACTCAAACACCCCTATTGAATTCAGGAACATCATGACTAATCCGTTTACACTTAAAGCAATTAACAATATGTTTTTTTTACAACACATCCCCAAACTCTGTTCTTTTTCCTACACTTCCGTAAGCAATGACCATTATGTTCATATGACGTCAAAGCTAATTTCAGTCTTGTGACCCATTCGTCCCACGTAACAATACTGATGACTGTCCTTCGTACCATTTTTTTAACAGTACCGACTAGTTCGGGAGTGCATAGCGACTGGTCTGTTTGCTATCCCAGCCATAATCTCAGAGCATTCTTTTACTTTATTTAGCCAATCATTAATCGTTTGTTTTTTTTTATAGGGTCAAATTCTGGAACTACGTTGGTATTAGTAAATTTTTTTTACTCGGTGGATTTATAGGTGAGATATATGAAATAGATTATAGAGGTTATTTAATACATTTGAGTAATTCATAATTAACAACATTACAGGGTTGAGCCTGTGGCGTCACGGATTTGTGATTTTTTCATGAACTTGATGGTGGAGTGGACTACGTGACTACTAGAGCCTTTTCTACAGGAAGTTTGCAATCTATGGCGATTCTGTTTGCTATGACTACAATCCCTACTTTTACTTTTCGGGTCATGTCCCCGCGTATTTGTTGGTGGCGTACACGATGTACGCCATTACATTGGAGATATTACAACTGACCTGCTTCGACTTTTTGACTGCAGCTTAATCCTTGAAGGTGATTTTCTGGATCTTCGACGCTCGGAGCCACGCCTATTGGTGCGATATGTTGCTGGCAAACGATGACCTTGTTTTGAGCCTCCAGCACAATGCTGAGATGCCTCTCGGTGGACCTTCGTCTACTCTCGGACCTTTCACAAGGCATCTTCACTAGATGTACAAATTTTGCGATGTCCAATGATCTAAAACAATTTTAACAAAGAGTATCTATTACACAAAAACATGTAGTATATCCTAAGCAAATTATCAATTACCGTTTGGAAAGTTAGATAGGTTATCAAGTTACCCAAGTTCATAGTTATCAGGTGTCTGCCAGCGAAATTACTGCTAAACATGTGTTTTACCATTTGCGAATTCTATCAAAATAATTTTTTTTTTCATTATTAGGTTTTTTTTATGAAGGTATAATTATATGGTACAAACCATACCTACGTTCATATTCATAGATTATATATTTTAAGCCTTTCATAGCCCGAGCTTTATTACTCCTCTTACAAAGATTAGATTTACGTTTTCCTAGCATTTCAAAATATTACATTAGTTACAAAAACACACAACTAAACTAAAAACAGTTTAATTACATTATCAAACATTGTACTAAAACAAAACGGCATTCAAATAAATTTTTTTTAATGACAATCAGTACAGTTTACACTACTGTAAATCTATTTAAACAGTCGAAAACAACAGGTTAAAGATTTAAATATGCTAAAAGTGAAGGTAAACAAAAAAATATCCAAAGAAGAAGAAAAACCGTTTTGTTAAATTGTTGACGGTACTTATATCAAATTTTCTTGGAACCTTCAAGTTTTGTAGTATTTTAGAATTAAAAAGACTGTTCTTCTTCAAATACACTTTTATTACAATTCCTTTTAACATCAATTTTTAGTTGAAACGACCAATTTACTTTGTAGCTCAATGATGAATCCCTCCTTACTCATTGAAACAATAATGAAATAAATAAAAAGCGTTCAATTGACTCAGGAATGATATTTTAGTCAAAACACCCGGAAGACGAAATTGAGCTACAAAGAACTTAAAATACTGTTAATTAATACAAATACAAGATAATATTAACACATTTTTCTATATGTCGAAATACAAGTTATTCTATAGTAAATCAAACAAAATTTTATACAAACTTCCTTAATTATTCATAACTTTTAGTGAAGTTGACAATTTATTTTTAATGCATGAGTAAAATATTTTATATGTGTAATATTTATTGAAAATTATGACATAAATTAACAAACATAAATTTGCAAGCTAACATAGGTAATTAGCAAGAGATTTATAAACAACAGATGCACCGATCACGCCACCTAGCATACGTTCGATACTCACCTACCCTCACTCATTCTATCACTCGAGTCATTCTGACGTGTATAAAACGTCCAAAGCAACCGCGGCTAAGGCAGTCTTGGCTCTGGCTTGGCACGGTGCACTTATTGTAACCTGCTAGTAGCTTAACCTAGACTCTTATAATAATTAATTTGTGCAAACGAATTAATTGTTACATATTATATTATATATTAAATTATATTTTATATATTTTATTTTTAACCGACTTCCAAAAGAGGAGGGGGTTCTCAATTCAACTGTATTTTTTTTATGTTTGTTACATCAGAACTTTTGACCGGGTGGACCGATTTCGACAATTTTTTTTTAATCGAAAGGTGGTATGTGTCAATTGGTCCCATTTAAATTTATTTGAGATCTAACGACTACTTTTCGAGTTATATCTAATAATGCGTTTTTACTTGACGCTTTTTTCGTCGACCTACGTTGTATTATACCGCATAACTTTCTACTGGATGTACCGATTTTGAAAATTCTTTTTTTGTTGGAAAGGGGATATCCCTAGTTTGGTACCATGATAAGGAAACCAGGATCTGATGGTGGAATCTCAGAGAAATCGAGGTAAACTCTTGAAAATCCGCAATAACTTTTTACTGGGTGTACCGATTTTGATAATTTTCAATTTAATCATGTGTTCACATATAAATTTTATCGAGATTTGATAACTACTTTTTGAGTAATCTTTGATAACGCCCAGTTACTTGACTATTTTTTCGTCGATCTGCGTTGTATTACTCTTCGATGTAATTGAAGTCGGTTTTTTTTTCGTTTCCGAGCAAACACAATTATTATTATATGTATGTATTATATTACGATCTATAATTTGACTAGGCAGGGCGTGCAAGTCGCCCAGAACCCTAAGGGGCCCAGGCTCCAAGAGTACAAACGCCTTCAACAGTATTCCTGTCGAGAGTATTGTGCAGTCACTGAAGTACTACGACGTGCCTTCATATCTCCAGAAGCTGCTGGAGGCGTATCTCCGCGAGAGAGAGGTCCTATGAGAGGGTGCGACGACCGACTGTATCGTTGTCGCGTCGATTGCGGCGTTCCGCAGCGTTCCGTGCTCGGACCAACCCTATGGAACATCGGCTTTGACTGGTTGCTGCGGGCGCCACTGCCGCCCGGGCTCAGCGTCATCTGCTACACGGATGACACTATGCTGACGGCCCGGGGCGGCATTTTTGAAGAGGCGGCCAGTCTGGCGCGAACCGGCACATCGATAGCAGTCGGCCGCATCGAGGCACTGGGTATTTTTTTTCTATACCTCCGATATAGTGGTCGGAGCACTTTTTTTGCTATTTTCTCATTCATTTCTGTTCTCTCTTTTATGCCTCTCTTACTTTCATGCCGCATACTTGTTCTTTCTTTCATTCATCTCTTTCTTACTCGGGGTGGGTTCCCTACTACTTTTTTTGGCCTGCTTTTACTTAGCTACACTTACTTAAATTGTACGCAATTTGTTATAAAAATGATTTTGATTTACAGGGCTATTATTTTATGTTGTTATTTTTGTACGATGTATTTTTTTTTGGTGATGTTTATCATCCCCATTTCAAATTATTTTAATTTTGGGTAATTTTAATTTATACAATTTTTATTCTATATTATACACTATTGGGTCTTAAACTATGCTTAATCTATGTAAACAAGTTTTATTAATTATTATATGTGTCAGCAATAGCACTGTCGTACGCAATTAGAAAGGAATTTATAAACAACAGATGCAACGATCGCGCCACCTAGCACATCGTTCGATAGTCATCTACCCTCATTTATTATATTACTCGAGTTATTCTGGCGTGTATAAAACGAATAGTGCAACCGCCGCTAAGGCAGTCTTGGCTCTGGCTTGGCACGATACACTTGTTGTATCCTGCTAGTAGCTTAACCTAGACTCATTCAATAATTAATTTGTGCAAACGAATTAATTGTTATCTATTACGATTAATGTGGCTAGGCGGGACGTATAACTCGAGCAGTGAAGGTGAGCGTTGATGCGCATCTCAAAGGAGGCCTCCTTAAACCTACATATAATTTCTGATGTCGCAGCGAAAAGGACAATGTCGTCGGCAAATCGTAGGTTACTGAGGTTTTTTCCTTCTATGGTTATTCCTTTTTTGCTCCAGTCTAGATCTTTCATTATATTTTGTAAGACAGCTATGAAGATTTTCGGTGACAGCGGGTCCCCCTACTTCACGCCTCTATGGATATTAAACTCTGGGCCCAGTCTATCCAGTTTGACCCGGCTTGTACTCTTTTTATAGATGTCTTTGAGAATGTTAATGTATGTGTATGGAAGATTTTGATGCTCTAATGCGTCCCAGATACTCTGATGTGAAATGGAATCGAAGGCCTTCGCGTAGTCGACATATGCTATGTATATATTTTTCTTATATTCGACATATTTTTCTATTATTTGTTCTAAGGTGTGTATGTGATCAGTTGTTGAATACCCTTGACGAAAACCCGCCTGTTCCACTGGTTGGTTCTTTTCTATAGTTGGCTCTATTCTTTTCTCCGGGCACATTGCAAATAGCTTATACATTGTTGGTAGTAGACTAATAGGTCGGTAGTTATTTATATCCGCTGGGTCTCCCTTTTTGTATATAAGAATTATTCGTGATTTTGCCCATTTGATAGGGATTTCTTGTTCTTCCAGTATCTTTGTGAAGAGAGTAGTAAGTGGTCCTATCAGTAGGTGTTTTCCAACTATCAATGCTTCATTTGGGATATTGTCAGCACCCGGACTTTTATCGCTTTTTAATTTTTTAATTTTTATCATTATTTCTTCTTCGTGGAAGGGTTGGATTGACAAGTTCCTTTCATCTGTTCCGGAAAGCTTTTCATAGCTGTAATTTTCGACAGAATTGTCGTCGTACAGTGTTGTGTAGAAATCGGAGGCAATTTTAACTAGATCCTTTCGAGTTTGTTGCTTCTTGGTGTTTTTTGGCGCCTTCAATGTTGAAATCCATTTTTTTTCTGCATTTATTATTATTTTATCCATTTTTTTGGCTTCCCGTGGCTAGTAGGTGCCTTTCAATTATTTCAATTCTGTAATTTTCATAATCTTTTTTAAGTAGTTTATTTGTTATTTTGTAGAGTGATGAAAGTTCCCTTTTCTCCTCGATATTTTTTGAAGGTTTGTGTTGCAGTTCCGTGCGTTTTTTTATTAAGTTTTTAGTTTCTTCGGATATTATTTCTTTCTTTGTTTTAATTAATGTAAGGGTATTTAAACTTTCCTGTATGGCTGACTCTATTTTGAGATAGTATGACTCAATGTTATCGTTAGCTTCCCAGATGATACGTTCAACTTGCTTTCTTAAGGTAGAAAGGTATGTTTCTTGAGATTTCTTGTTGGATAGGGTGACTGTTAGGGTTGAGTCGAAAGTAGCTCGACTTTTCTTTTGGTTATATAAAGTTATAGAGGAAATGCTGACAGAACTAAGCGCTGCTAGCGAAAATATAGGTCTACAACTAAATATCTCGAAAACAAAAGTGGCTACCAACGGTACGAAGAATCCCATACTAATAAATCAAACACCTTTAGATTACGTAGAGAGCTATATTTACCTCGGAAAACTAATATCATTTAAAAACACAAGACACCAAGATGAAATAGACAGGAGGATCAACATGACCTGGAAAAAATATTGGAGTTACAAAGAAATATTAAAGTCTAAGCTTTCAATTAAACTAAAGAAAAAAGTGATGGATTCGAGTCTATTACCCTGTTTATCGTACGGTGCCCAAACCTGGATCTTTAACAAAAGTACCTTGTCAAAAATACGTACCTGCCAACAGGCTATGGAGAGGAGCGTTCTTGGCATCAAGACCATTGACAAAGTTAACAGTAAAAAAATCAGACTCAAAACAAAAGTGATAGACGCATTAGAACACGCGCAGCGCTTGAAGTGGAAATGGGCAGGACACATCGCCCGTTCTTCTGAAGAAAGATGGCCTAAACGAGTAACAAAATGGACAGGCCCGGGAGGCAAAAGACAAAGAGGCAGACCAACAGCCCGCTGGATAGACGACATAATTCGATTGGCAGGAAGGGACTGGATGAAGACAGCTAACGACAGGCAAAAATGGGGACAATTGGAGGAGGCCTATACCCGAAAGGGGCCATGACAGATTAATCTCAGACACCTTATTGATACATAGTTTTCTATACATATACATATATGAAGTCATGGATATGAAAAAAAGGCTTATATAATAATAATAATAATAATAATGTGTGAGTTTCGTAGTGACAGACGATTATTTTTGTATGGGAATTAGATAGTGTGCGTTTCAGTGATTTACCCACGCAAAAAAATCACAGACAGTTTTGTATCGGCAAAAAACGCTATGGCTACTCTCCTCCGTGTTGCTCTTTGATTTTTGCCATGTAAAATTACTACGATTTAATTAAACCACTAAAATGAAAATATTGTTATCGGTTTTAGCTTAGTAACACATCACTATTCAATGCTAACCATGGTTAACTAACCTATGGAAAGTCAATGTCGGTTGATTATTACGTCTTTAGATTACACAGATTGTGAATGTACTCTACATTAAATATATGGTTTAGTACTACTGTCTCACGATTGTTTTCAGTAGTCATCGAAGATACCGCAGTTCTTTTTTCTTATGCTTTTCGATTAAGTTTACCGACCTACTTTAGACTATTTACGTTAATTTATTACAATGATTACATAAATCTTGATCAAACTTTTTACTGTTACTGTTTTACTTGCGATGCTTTTCAACTGTAGTTTGAGACATACCTATTAACCAGAAGTGTTGATGCGTACAATTGTAGTACCTGTTGTTAAAAATAAGACGGGTGACATCTGATCGTTATAAATAGCGCTATCGTTATAAATAGCGCCATCGTTATAAATAGCGCTATCGTTATTTATATTGCATTACACATTAGAGTTCTAGCCAGTTGGTTTTCGTGCCGGTCTAATTTATATTTGTACACTTTACAGGAAATATCAATCTCCTCCTTGACTGTGAGTATTTCCAAGTATCTGTGTATTTTTTTGTTTTGGGTAAACCAGGGAGCGTTACTTAAAGCTTTTAAGGCTTTATTTTGAAACCGTTGAAGAATCTTAATATTGGAGTTGCTGGCCGATCCCCATAGTTCAATTCCATACATCCATACTGGTTTTATAATACATTCGACTCTACTGCTGCTACTGCCATCTATTTTCGACACATTAATATATCACATCGAACTCACCCTCCTCGTCCAAGAGATGGCGTTAGTTTGTATGACTATTTCTGAATTACGATAATGTAGGCGAGTTTCACACCTCTGTATAGGACTAAAGGGAAATGAACATGTGGACTTTCTGGCACGTTCAATTGTTGATAGTGACAGCGGCAGCCCTGTTGATGATTTATTAATTGTTATTAAATCAAAAATCCTATCTGATTGGCGTCTTTGGCGACAAACCTTGTTAAGAAAAGGATCTTGGTATGCTCAGATAAATCAAGATATTGGAAAACGTCCTTGGTTTACTAAATCGCATCAACATAGAAGCAGAAAATATTATACAATACTATGCCGCTTGAGATTTGGACATTGCAGATTTAATGCACATTTGAATCGTATGCGTATCATCTTCAGTCTTTAGATCACATATTTTTTGAATGCTCCGCTTTTAATTTGGAACGCCTTTTATTTATAGCCAACTTGTTATTAACTTCTGGATCAAAACATGTCCCGCGCAATACACAAGATTTATTGACTAATCTGGATAACTATACTAGTATATTTGAATTTATTTGCAATACTATCAATGATATTTGAAACAGGATCAGGACCTTCATTCATCGGATGTGAAATTTTATTTTGATATTTCAGGCTTCGACCTGACTATTATAGACTTGGTTTCGACCTCGCCTATCATTTATAGACAAAGAAGAGTAGACGAAAATATGAAATTATAGACTTGGCTTCGACATTCCTTTACCAGTCATCGAATTAGAAGAAAAATAAAGTTACTTCAGACTTGGCTCCGGCCTTTTGATATATCAGAACGAAACTTACAAATTCAAACTAGGCTGTATGGATTATAGTCCTTTGCCTTTCCCTATTGGGGATAAATTTTAAAACAACAAAATTTTTAACTGTCAAAACATTTTAACGTTGCTGTTTAGCACAGAGTACATTATATTACAGCTGTTTAGTTTTGAGCTTAATCTTATAGTATATTGGAAACTTAATTGTTGTGTAAATCTAGTAAGAAATGTGGTTCATATAAAGTGTAGCTATTTTAAATTCAAAATGCCACCAACTGTTCAAACTAATGAGCCGGAGCGCGAAAAGCGTCCTCAAAGAACTGGCGAGAGGAGGTTAGTTGTTTTTGTTATATTATTTTATTAATATTTAAGTAGAAATTAATTTTTTATTTAATATTTGGTTTATCTTAGGTCAGAGCTAGTGACGCGAGTGAAATATTGTAATACACTCCCAGATATACCCTTCGACCTTAAGTTTATTACATATCCTTTTTCATCGACGCGGTTCATTCAATACAATCCGACGTCGCTAGAGAAAAATTACAGATATGAAGTATTGACAGAACACGATCTTGGCGTTCATATTGACTTAATTAATCGAGACATCTACCAAGGTGATGGTAACACACAGTTGGATCCAGCAGATGAGAAATTGCTTGAAGATGATGTTCTTACGCCACAGGATTCGAAGCGATCTCGGCACCACGCTAAGAGCGTGTCTTGGTTGCGTAGGTCTGAATATATATCGACAGAACAAACTAGGTTCCAGCCGCAATCTATGGAGAAGGTATTATTTAATCACTAGCTATTGTATAGCAGATTTTCATTTTTGTATCACTAGTTAAAGTTTGGGGTTAATTTTCAAAAAAATTCAACTAGAAATTTAATTAAAAAAAAAAATCATCCCATGTATACAATAACTATTGAGTATTGGAAACTACGCAGTAAATCTAAATCTGATTGATATAATTAATTTCCAGGTTGAAGCTAAAGTCGGTTACAATGTCAAGAAAATATTTAGTGAAGAAACATTGTACATGGACAGAGACAGTCAAATTAAAGCCATTGAAAAGACATTTGAAGACAATAAGAAGCCTATTGAGAAACATTACAGTAAACCAGGAGTTACGCCGGTGGAGGTCATGCCTGTGTTCCCCGACTTTGAAATGTGGAAGTACCCATGTGCTCAGGTCATTTTTGACTCGGATCCAGCCCCAGCTGATAAGAATATTGCTGGACAGATTGAAGCCATGTCTCAAGCTATGATCAGGTGAGTTGTTCGTCTATACTAATATTACAAAGGAAGAAATACTTGTCTTGATAAATTTTGCTACTAACCAACTCAGATCTAAAACAATGTTTAAAGCGACATAATCTGAAAATAACATTTGAAAAGCTATAAAATTTGAGATTAAAACTGTAATTCTGGAAATATACTGATTTTAATACCACAAGTAGACAAAAATGAACTTAAAATTGTATTTACTTTCTCATATTTTACATAACTCCTTTATTTCAAGTTGAATCTTCTTTAATTCACATAACTTCTTCCTTCTATTATGTTTGTAAATGAGTAAAAAGCCCTTATTTAGTTAGTATATTTGTTGAAAAATTTTTTAAAGACCTGTGATTGCATTAAACTTTTAATAATTTAATCAAAAACACTTAAACAAATTGAGATTTTTTTTTTTAAGTAAGCATAAGTTAGGGCTTAAAGGAAATATGTATTCGTTTTTTTCTCTAAAATAAGTATCAGACATTTTACACAATTAGTAAAATTATTTCTTTTTGTGAAATGAATATTATATTTTATTTTTCATATCATTAGTTAAGTTCTAAAATATATTCTTTGTTTTTTTTCAGAGGTGTGATGGATGAAAGTGGTGAACAATTTGTTGCGTACTGTCTTCCCACGGAGGATACTATTCAAAAGAGAAGGCGCGACATTGCCGAGGGTATTCCATACATGGACGGTGATACATATGAATACAAAATGGCTCGAGAATACAACTGGAATGTTAAGAGTAAAGCCTCTAAAGGTTACGAAGAGAATTATTTCTTGGTAAGATCTTTGAATAGAAAGAAATTTCTTCTAATAATATGTAATTTAATGTGTCAAACATTTAAGTACTTCTATGTTACTATAATTAATCGCAGGCATCTGAATGCCTTGGTATTCGTTTGAAGTGCATTTACTACCACGAAGATATTGAGTCCTAAATTTTCTAGAACAGCTTATTATCTGTCAGTTATATACCTAGTTACTATATTCCTATACACCTGACAGTCTTACTCTATGACGCTAAGAATACCCCTAAATTTACGATTAATTTAATTCTACGTCTAAGATTTAAGTACGTAGATAGTTCAAAAAGAAATCATTTTGAAAAATGTCCAAGTCATTTCATTTGAAATAAATGATAGTTCAGAATTAAAATAACTAAAATTTAATAAATATCTACATATTGTAAGGTAATATTTATGAAAAATGAAAACATTATTTGAAATGGATACAAAATATAAATGTCTAGTTGAAATCTATCCATACATCTATACAAATAAATAAAATTGGAGTGTCTGTTTGTTGTAATATTATAATAACCGCTTTTTACTAAAGGCATATGGATGTATCACGGTACATATACCAAATAACATTTTTTACAATTTTTGTCTGTCTGTCGGTCTGTTTGTTTCTTCCGGCAAATCTCCGAAACGGCTGGACCGATTTTGACGGGACTTTCAATGGCAGATAGCTGATGTAGTAAGAAGTAACTTAGGCTACTTATAATTTAATTTTTTTTTTAATTGCGAACTAAACAATAACTATTTTGTTAAATTCCACACGGACGAAGTGGCGGGCACAGCTAGTAAAAAATAAAAATAAAGTGTTAGGAGTATGGAATCATATAAAATACAAGCATAAACGCGCAGAACACGGCAAACATCATTATGGCCAATACAAAATGGATGCCATGTGCGGTAGTCGAACCTAAACTGTGACCCTTGCGCTAACGCGTCGTCATTGACGTCGTATTTAATTTGTTTTTAAGAAATTAAGATTTATAACTTAGGTTATATTTAGAATCTATTATTTACTTTTACTTACAAATCTTCATACATGATTGATTGTGTTAAAGTAAGTACATTAGAATAGTTTGTATGTTACTCAAGTTAAAAAAAAAATGAAACTTTTGGAATCAGTTCTTATTTTGATAGTAATTATTTATCTTTAATTTATCCATAGACGTCTAATAGCAATTACTCATAATAGAGAATTTATCTAACAACCTATAATAGAGCAGTTTGGCAGATTATAAGCTTTGCCTTTTCATACATGAAGAAAGAGGCCTATGCAATGGGTTGTTACAAGCTGAATCGTAATCATAATCTTTAATTTTTACCTTAACAAGTACCAACACAGCTTGTAGCAGTGACTCAGTGTAATTAATATTTGTAATCAAGCTTTTATGAATAAAGATATTATTATAATTTCAGGTTGTACGTAATCACTGCATATATTACAACGAGTTGGAGACTCGAGTACGTTTGTCAAAGCGTCGTGCAAGGGCCGGTGTTGCCGCTCAAGCACTAACCAGACTTGTTGTGACTCACAGACCACTCAGTGCCCCCGAACATCGCATGTTACGTTTGAGAGAGAAACAACTTGAGCCACCACAGGTACGGATTTTATATTAATTTTCAGAGTTTACTCCTTCAGAATAAAGTGAAAAAAAAATGGGCAGTCAAATCTACAGAAATCTTAGTGCCCCTGAACATTACGTGTTCAACAGTTTGGGTCAAGTGAAAAGGCCAGTGAACATTTTTTAGCAGCATTGGGCACTTTTTGGTAGGGGAAGATGTCGTCCGTTCGCGTCACCGACATGCTTATAGCAGTATATCTGTAGCTATACAGCTGACATATTGTGCAACATTATACACATAATTTTAATTCAAACATTATGAAATTTCAAATTTTGATACTAAAAATTCTATTTTTATTTCTATCGACAGTCTCTATAACTGCGTCTCTATTTATTTATTAGGGTAATTGAAGGCTTAAAATGTCGTACTCCTAATATTTTGGGGAAGTACCTTATAGAAGATCACAGCTAAATGACACTGAGTAAGGTAGCCTAGCTTCGAGGGTAGTTTGGGGGTAGGGTTGGCAACGTACTTGCGATGCTTGTAGTATTGCAGGGAGTTCATAGGGTATGGTTACTGCTTTCCATCAGGTGTGCCTTAGGCTTGTTTGCCACCTTAGTCATATTAAAAAAAAACCAGCATAAACATTGTCAAATATGCTTCAATCCTTCTTCATAAATTGTTACAAAGCAATAATTTTATGTTATTACGAATACATATATATAGGTATTGTAAGACAAAAAACATTTATTGTATATATATATATCATATTTATAACATTTTTAACATAAACTGTTTTTAATTTAGGAAGAAGACGAAGAAGAGGAAGAAGAGGAGGAGGAGGAGGAGGAAGAAAAACAAGAACAGAATAAAGAGAGGTTTGTTGTTAATTTATATATATATAAAAAAAATTCTTTATGTGTGTATATTTGTTATGTTAAAGCAATTGCTTCTATTAAACGCATATAAATGTGTACATTTTTTGTACAAAATAAGTTTTTTTTTTAATTTTTCAATTTAAACAACTTCACGTAGTATAAGTAAAAATATATTTACCTATAGGTTACCTATGTACCTATTTTAACTAGGCACATTATTAAAAATGTCCACATTCATGACTGGAAATGTGGGAATACCAATATCTCAAAAACTACTGAACCGATGAATGAATCTTGGACTGTTCTGACTTGGACTGTTTAAAAATAAGCTTGCTATAAATTTTAGTTTCCGAGAAATAGCACACGTGCTCGGAAGCCTAAATATATATCATCATACTTAAATTTTTCGATAATATTGTAACATATCAATTTTTGAATTAGATTAGTGACTTGATGTTCTCACAAAAAACTAATACTTAGGTATTGTGATATGGAAATAAACGAATTAAATTATTTTTTTAGGTCTCGGTCACGTTCCAAGTCAGGATCAAAATCACCTCAAGGGTCTGAAAAGTCAAAGAGTTCCTCAAGACGTTCCAAGAGCAAGTCGAGGAGTCGGTCACAATCTCGATCTAAGTCTAGGTCCAGGTCTAAGTCTAGATCCAGGTCTAAGTCCAGATCTAGGTCTAAGTCGCGGTCACGGTCTCGGTCTCGGTCTGGGTCTAGGAAGTCTAGGTCGCGATCAGGTTCAGCTCAGTCTGGATCAGCAAGGTATGTATAAAGATTTTTTTCGAGATAAACAAACTTAACCTAAGTTACACCCACTATTTAAAGGTGTTGAGGTATTATTATATGAGATTTTTGCCTTTTCTAGGAAAACGTTAAATAAATAAAAATAATTTAACATCTTTTTTTAAACTTTGTTATGAATTCCTTACTAACCTGTGTATACTTTTTTAATTTTATCAAAGCTGGAAGTTGATTAAAGTTAATTAGAATTTTTACTTAACTGGTTTACGTACATAATAAGGATTCTTTTACCTTTGTTTAGTTTGTTGAATATGTCATATTTCTTTCGGGTTTTACTACAATTTAGTAAAGACCGAAACCGACATTTTTGATTCCAGAAACAAAATATTGACTAAGTCATTTGTCATAAAAATTAAAATAAATCAAAGATATAATATTTGAGAAGGGCTTGGTGGGGTCGTAGCTTTTGTGACGTAGTATTTGTTAGGAGGTCACTGAAAATTTGACTTAGTGTGTAAAAGGCGAAGTCCAAAATGGTAAAATTCGGCGTCCCGTATTTTATCGACGTCTACGAAATAAATGACTGGACTTTAAGGATGGTCATCTTTATTTTTTATCAATTATCAGATCCGGTTCTGGCCGGTCCCGGTCCCGGTCCCGGTCCCGATCTCGGTCTGGGTCCCGAGCTTCGTCCCGCGCCAGTTCCAAGAGTAAGGGGTCCCGCGCTAGCTCTGCTAGTGGAAGATCACGAGACAGTTCTAAGGGTTCCAATAAGGTAACGTATATTTCATATTTCATTGAGGTGGGGCACAGCAGGAATTTCCTGCTCAAAATATGGACCAGCCCGACTGGGGTAGTACCTCGACATTACAGAAGATCACAGCAAAATAATACTGTTTTCAAGCAGTATTGTGTTCCTGTTGGTGAGTAAGGTGACCAGAACTCCTGGGGGGATTGGGGATTGGGTCGGCAACGCGCTTGCGATGCTTTTGGTGTTGCAGACGTCTATAAGCTACGGTAATCGCTTACCATCAGGTGAGCCGTACGCTTGTTTGCCGACCTGGTGACATAAAATATATATATATATATATATATATATATATATATATATATATATATGCTCTGCTCAAAATCGTAGTAGCTTATCAGGGGAGGTATCTCAAACTTACAGAAGATCACACTTAAGCAACTGCTCTCAAGTAGTGCTCTTCCTGTGGTGAGTAAGGTCAGGGCTCCCGGGGAGGGCATAGCTTAGAGTCAGCAATGCCCTTGCAATGCTTCTGGTCTAGTCATAGTTCTAGTCTATAAAAGAAGATACTGATACTAAAATTAAGCGCGTGAAATTTTGTAGAACTAAATTAAATCAAATTTCTTATTTTGCGATTGTTTTATAGGGCTCCAAGCACTCATCAAAGGCCAGCTCCCGTGCTTCATCACGTAGCCGAAGGTCGTCTAGAGCATCTTCTAGAGCGTCATCTAAGGGCTCAGGGTCCAAGGCGTCTTCTAAGGCAAGTTCGAGAAGGAATTCTGCTTCTGGCAGTGGTTCGGAACGTTCTAGAAGTCGTTCGGCAAGCGGTTCCAAACAAGTGAGTAAACAATGCATATAGAGATCATAATCAGCAGAAATATGACAGTAAAAATGTATAATTTTTTAATTTTTCTCAAAACGACAACTGTTGCAAAATTGTCGAAATTTTTTTTAACTCTTAGATGTACGGTATTAAGTTTTATCGGACTGGAAACGCGTACGAATAAACAACTTGTATAAAATATTATATATGTTAATATATTTATAAATATGTTTTTCTACTTATATAATATTTTTTATGTATTAGATATGCTTTTAGTTCTCTTGGTATATTTAAAATTTTACTTTTTGATTATAAATCAAATGGTTGGTATTATTATATAATTCAATTATTACAAAACACTATAGTTTATAAAATATTAAATTAATATTTTCAGTTGTCTTATACCCAAGAAATTATAATAAAGCAATTAATGGTTTCAGGGATCCCGCAGTGGGTCTGCATCGAGCGCTTCTTCAAGACACAGCGGTTCCGATTAAATTGACTAAACAAATGTATGTACGCGTATTACTGACACTAATAAAATATTTGAATTAACTTCTTGTGTTATTTTGAAATTAAACTTGTGACCACATGCCTGTTTCACACATGAAATAGCGCCAATTAAATTTCTATTCCTACGAATGTTTAATAAATTAAAAATATGGCGAGTTATTTATTTTATCATTGACAAACGACGCTTATTCATATTATTCAACTTTTACTTTGATCTGATTGGTCAAGTACTGTGGACAAGCTGAGTGACAATGAGTCATTCTTTTTATAAAGCGAACACACTAGAAGTGTTCAAAGGCTAAATTAGCCACTATGTCGAGACGGTGTTCGAAGCTTGCTCAATTGGTCATGCGCGTGCTCATAGCAACCACTGCTATTGGATAGCGGAAACAGTAGGTAGTGATGAGGCAAACGATACGTGCTGTATTTGTCGATATAAGGCAAATCTGATATTTTTGTTTTATATATATTGGAACGAAGTTCCTTACGGCAGGCTTGACATTTGGCTGGGCGAGCGAACTGAAAAAAATGTGATACTAAAACCGTAAGAAAAATGTAGTATCAGTCACACGACTGTATAATATGACGTTTGTAAAACTAAAATATTACTAGTAAACTTTTTTTAAATTATTTATGTAATTTTATACTGTTGACAAAAATAAATAAAGCCATATATTTTTTGTTTTACTTAATAGTTTGAATTATTATTATTATTTTGTTTGATTTATTTTATTATACGGTATTTGTTATTTTCTATAATACTAAAACTTCTTTCCTAAATACTTTTATGTACATAATTAAAAACCAATCAACAAAATTAAAAAAAAATCAAGAACTAGAAAATGTATATAAAATTCAATATTTTTTTTTTCAAATTGTGTTGCTTCTATACTATCCGAAGGAACTTCGTTCCTACCTGCCGGCCTAGCATGCGCGCCACGACAAAATTTTGTCTACCCCTTTTCTCGTATTATCTCTCTATGTCTACAGTAGCTAACATGCGTGCACGCGATACTCTTCTCGTTACGTCAAGAAGAGATAATCATTAAATTTTAGTGATCTGTGATATTTATCTCTACGGAAGCTAACATGACATCGTAATTTTGTCGAATTTTGTCGTTTTAGGAAGAGAAACTTCTCGTCTTCAATATTATCGACGAGAAAGACGATAAATAAAAAATAAATAAAACCGGGTGCCTATTTTTTGTATACCATGGCGTTTCCCTATTATAATTATATAATTTCGGTATACGAAGAGCGGGAAATGCGAAAAGTCGAGTGAAGTGTGCCATATAATGACACAAAAAACGTATTTGCGCCCTGTTGCTTCTTATTCTAAATAATAATAATAATAATAATACTTTATTTCAGACCAAAGTATAAGTCCATATTGGGTTAGTACAACAAGATAAGACAACATTCAGAATAAAAAACAAAACAAAATTATATTAAAAAAATCAATAACTAAAAATAAAATTAAATAGAATAAAAGTAAAATCAATAATCAAAAAAAAATTCAAAAATTCAAAAAAATTTTAAAATTAAAAAAAAAAAAAAAAACAATGCGTGATAGAATTACAATTATCTAATGTGCGACAAGATATAAAGCACAACACGAGCATATTGTTTTACATATATAATTAAATTCATTTACTTACGCCGTTTTATTTTCCATATTAGATTTTTTAAATTAGATATACACTTTTTATCTTAGCCAAAAGGCCGAGAACATTGTTAAATAAAACATGTGTCACTCGTTTGAAATTGGTCAATAACCTTGTAAATTCAACTTTACGACATAAGATATAAGAATGATATTCAGTTGGGATTATGGTTGATAATGTTTCTCTACTCGACAAGGCGAAGTCTTCGGAAGAGAATTTTGTCTCTCGTAGTGCGCATGTTAGGGTAATCGAGAAAATACGCGATGTAGACATTAACTCTCTCTCTCGTCAAGAGATATCTCGTTGTATGCATGCTAGGCCGGCTGGTGTCCCATGACACCACATAATTTTATTTGTTTTGAATTACACACAATTATTTATTTATTTTTGAAATTAATGGATTCTTATGATTCTGAATTTTATTGTAAAATTTGTGAGTAATTTTGAGAATGAAGTTTAGGAGTAACCTGAATTAATATCAAAGAAAAAACTTGAATTAATATCAAAGAAAAAAAAATACTGCATAAAAAAAATATAATTGCATAAGTTGATAAAAAATGCTATGCAATAAGCTTTACCGCAGCAGTCCGAGTGCCACGCATTTTATATTTTTTAAGTATTTCTTGCAACAGCGAGCGCGTGTTTCTGTTCGTGCTGTTCGACGCCCAACAATTGAATTTTGCTAAGCGCAGGAGCTAAACTCGCAATTGCTAAACACCTGCACTCGCACTTATCAGTGTTAACTAGCCTTAAGTTTTCAGCTTCACTTTTTCAAGCTTTCTAAGGCGAAATATATAAATAAATCTGATTAATAAGTACCTAGTTAGCGTGAATTATATGTTATAAGATCTAATAGTAATTACTTATTCTTGTTGCAATCACTTTCGAATTACATCTTTAGCATAATAGGGTACAGAGGAATCAAATAAAAATAAAACTATTTTTTTAAATTGTTATAATTGCATATGAAATACAAAAAATTAAATCACATTATTATAAATGTTTGTTCCCTTCACAGTTTGGACATGTGTTAACATTAGCCGATATGAAAATGAGTTATCAATAACACAAATATGTAACGGAAAAAAAAATCACATATTTTTGCTAAAATGACCGTTTTTTAGTAATGTTTGTTATTAAATGCCTTGAATTTTGGAAGTTTATATTATAAATGTTAGAAATTACTATCCTAAGTTAAAAGAGTCTTGATGAAAGTTCACAGTCACGATAAAAAGTAAATGCATTGTAATTGCTGAAAAATACATTCCGTATACAAGTGGCATTTGGACAATTAAAAGGAATTTTTTACTTTTAACAATCACAGGCTGTAAAATGCCTTTTTTACATTGCATTTCGACTAGGCCGTTGGCGCAGTTTTTATTTTTATCGGTGAGACAAATCTATGGATATACTTTTGCAATGCCACAGACGGGCATCTGGAATTTGCTCTTTATTCGTGTTGGTCAAGGAAGTGGTGGCGACTGCTCTGTGTCGCTCATTGAAAACAGGCCTTGCTCGTATTGATGATGATTTAACCCCCGCTTTTAGAAAGCTAAAGTCTTCCTTCCTGTCTTCATATACTGTGACCTCATGCCTTTCCGAGGCCATTTGGCATTCGTAGTAATTTGTCCGCTTTTACCTGTGCCCTCTTTCTCCCAGATGGCGTGAAGAAAGCTGGTCTAGTTTTAGCTGTAGTGGGGTTTCCATCTCCAGCTTTCTTCGGCCAAACCGTGAGCATTCCAAAAGAATATGGATACCGTTTCCTTGCACTCTGGGTGGCAGACACATGAGGAGGTATGCCGCGATGGGATACGCGTATGCGGATATAAAATTGGGTTATTAGGTCTATACTTTTACATATACCAATTAGGTTAAAATTTATTATTCGTCATAGATATTGTCATAACTATACTTTTTAGAACTTCGTTAATATTATTATTGTTTGTTGAGTTTTATTGCAGTGGTTATTCTTTTTTTTTTTTTTTTTTTTTTTTTTGTCATTAGGTCGGCAAACAAGCGTACGGCTCACCTGATGGTAAGCGATTACCGTAGCTTATAGACGCCTGCAACACCAGAAGCATCGCAAGCGCGTTGCCGACCCAATCCCCAATCCCCCCAGGAGCTCTGGTCACCTTACTCACCAACAGGAACACAATACTGCTTGAAAACAGTATTATTTTGCTGTGATCTTCTGTAAGGTCGAGGTACTACCCCAGTCGGGCTGCTCCATATTTTGAGCAGGAAATTCCTGCTGTGCCCTACCTCAGTTAAACTGTGCCCTACCTCAGTTACTGTGCCCTACCTCAGTTGCTGTGCCCTACCTCATTTATAGTATTCTGTTCAATAAAAATAAATTGGACCGTTTCTTACAGAATATTCTATTATTTTTTTACATTTTTTATACTTTTTAACTTATTATGATACAATTTAATATATAATATATTGCTGTTTCACTAGAATAATAATAATAATATTGCAATTTGGATTATAATTTCATTATATTTTTCAAGTTTATGTTTTAAAAATATTCAGAAATATTAAATTTAAAATTTTAATGTCAATAATAATATTTCATATATATTTTTAAATCCATAATAATTTTATAAATAATACATTATTAATATATTATAAGAAGTGTAAAAAGATATTTTTACGAGACGATGTTTCGGACATTTCGAATAGATTTTTCTAATAAAAGATGTTTTGCAATTGTAAAATACGTGTTGTCTTTTTTATCACTTGGTTTTTAATTACAGGCTTGTAAAGATTGGTACTTATTTAAGTATTAAATTCTTCATATATTAGTGCATTTTATACAAAAAGTTAAAATTTTGGTTTTGTTATGTATATATTACTTTAATATAAATTGAAAAAGAGGAAATCGACTAGCATGTCGATACTATGTATATTATATTAAAAGTCAATAAATTCATTGCTGGTTATTTTTTTAAATAGGTTGTTTTAATTTGACATTGAAAGTGACATTTTGTGACATAGATTAAATAAAAAGCCTAACTTTTACTCAGTTCCTCTTCAATAATATCGAGGTAATGTTTAGTGAATACTGCCTTATTGTGCATTACGTAACGGAGCAAAGTACCGGAAACGGATGTCAGTTCTTTCGTAAATACAGAAAGACCAACTGGTATTTGACGAGATCCACCCGCGCATACTAGTATAATTTTCAGAAATTCCAGAATTCTTTGACCTGTAAATAGAAATTTTTTATTTAAATGGTGTGTAAGTATATTCGTGAAGATAAAAATTAAAATGATATCATTATAAGGGGCCATCTATAAATTTTGAGGATGATATTAACTATAAGTTATGAGGAGTGTAGAGGGTCGACGAAGTACGACACTGTGTACCAAGGGGTGAGGAGGGGTCCAAAGTTTTGTAACATCACATTCCAAAATACTATATATCTGATTCTTAGTTAAATGGAAATAAAAATAATATCGAAATTGATGTTCTAGTTCAATAAATAAAAATTTGTAGGATAGATAGGTGAAAACTGTAAAATATGTTACGTCATACAAGGTAGGGGTCTCAAGGAGTGGGTGAGGGTCTCATAAACGTGACCATCTGCGACAGGGACGGGGTAGGGGTCCGAAAATCGTGAAATTCGTGTGACGTAATTTTTGGATGACCCGTAATTAATATTAATTTTATTTTTAACTATTTTTAATTTTATTTTTGTCTGTTTGTAATATTGAAATAACCGCTTTTACTAAATGCGTATAGATGTATACACGGTTCCTATATCAAAATACCATTTTTTACAATTTTTGTCTGTCTGTCTGTTTGTTTGTTCCAGCTAATCTCTGGAATGGCTAGACCGTTTTTGACGGAACTTTGGCAGATAGCTGATGTAGTAAGGAGTAACTTCGGCTACTTTTATTTTAGAAATTTATTTATTTCTTAATTCTGCGAACTGAACACTTGTTAAATTCCACGCGGACGAAGTCGCGGCCACAGCTAGTATATATATTAATCGAATTAATCACTCACTGCGTTACTACTCGAAAATGATTGGTATGATTCTAGACGATTTTTTTTTTAATTTTCATAATTTGTAGAAGCTTATTATGAAATTAAAATTTAAAAATTGCGCAGAAAATTATAAAATTCTATAAAATGTAATAATTATTATTTACATTAAATATAACGTTCTAGCCAACTGCAAAAAAGGAACGTCTGTCGGGTGAGCTACTTATTTAATAAATATACTCACGGACAATTTGTCTGACTCTGTGGTCTGGATCTCTGAGTGATAGTATCTGTGTTCTGATGAGTTCTTTTGTATCACTTGTTAGTGGATCTTGACCAAGACTCTCTAGGAGTTGTTCTGTGACTAGAATAACTTCTTCGGCAATGGATGGCAGAATGGCTTTAAGTTCACTGTGAATTATTGTTAAATTTATTAATATTTTACTGTATTAATTATTGTTTTGATGCAGATATTTTTATTGATACATGAATTTTTTTCGTGTGTGTGTAATGATCTTCTATACGTAAATATGTAAAGCTATTTGGTTTCATTGTTATCATAGACACTTGATAGTACTTTTGATGATGATATCTTAACTATCAGTCAAAGGGCAGTGGTGCAATGTGGGACATTAAGGTTCTGCCTTTTTCTATATGAAGGAGAGTCTAGTAGTGGGATGTATAGTCTATAGTAGGCTGATTCATTTCAATTCCAAATAATTTTTGTAGTTATCGTTTTTTTTTTGTTATATGAAAGCACTACAAAACATCAAAGTACTTATAAAAATCGTAGTATTTAATATACTAGCAACACTCAAATATCTGCAACCCAACTTCTAAATATATGGAAAAGACATTTACCCAGCTGTGGTACGTTTACAGACTGTTTCATTTTAATATTTAGTATGACATTAAATAACACAATTAACTGACAGAGGTAGGGCAAAGCAGGAAAATCCTGCTCAAAATATGGAGCAGCCTGACTGGGGGCTGTAATCTTGTGTAAGGCACCTCGACCTTACAGAAGATCACAGCTAAATGCTTTCAAGCAGTCATGTGGTCCTGTCGGTAAATAAGGTGACCAGAGCTCCTGGGGAGACTAGGGGTCGGCAGCGCCGCTTTTTTTTTTAAATTTATAGACTAGCGCTTGACTGCGATCTCACCTGATGGTAAGTGAAGATGCAGCCTAAGATGGTGCGTGCTTGCGATGCTTCTGGTTTTGCAGGCGTCTATAAGCTACGGTAATCACTTACCACCAGGTGAGCTGTAAGCTTGTTGCCGACCTATTTATATATAAAAAAAAATGAACTGTCAGTCAGACACTCACATGTCATTGGTGGCTGTGTCGAGAATAATAAAAAGTTTTTCCTTTAGTTTTTGTTTGTGTTGCGCTTGCGAGTCTCCTCCACACGAAGGACTGATAAGTAGGAGCGATGCAACACAGATGAGTCGGTATACTTGTGTACCCAACTCGGTGAACCGAGGCTTGTCTAAAGATACGGTCTGAAAAGTATAAATCACAATTTACGTTACAATAATTTGACGGTATTCCATTAAAAAAATTAAGGACTAAATATAGTCAACGGATGTTAGTATCGTTTTTAAATAGGTACTTTCCGTTTTATTTAAAAATAACTTACCTCAGGATAGTTCTTAGATTCATCCCATTCTAATAATTCTAGATAGGCTTTAGCTAATGTTTGTGCAGTGACATTCCTTATTATATTTTGATCTGTAACTGGCAAACTGAGGTCTGTCTTGTCCAAGTTTCTAAGCAGCCATTCCCTAGTATATTGTAAGCCATCTAAAATTAAAAATATTATAATCGATTAGGTTTTTTAAAAAGCACTGCTTTCTTCTAAAGTTGGAAACTCCAACCAAGTTAATCACGCAAATGTCAGGCGACCGTCATGGCGGATGATTTTTTTTCTCTTTATAGTGTATTTTGTAACAAAACTTTCATGTTGTAAATATCACCATTAGGTTCCCCTATTGTGAGTAGCGCCCTGGGCACAATGCCCTTGCCTACCCCCCACTACGCCACTGTTCCTTTTAATGGGTTATATTCAATAAAAATCCTATTATTCACCAAAGTAGAAATAAAGTATCAACAACAAATGTGTATTATAAACAAAAATGTCAGCCAGTTGGTTCTCAAAAGTGATAGTTTGTAATATAAAAAATTCTTACAATCCAATGTAATCAAATAAGGGTTCGTCCATTAATCAAGAGAGGCGCGAAAAGCCCCCCCCCTGGTTGAGGGGTTCGGAAAAAGATCTAGTAATATTACAAAACTCCTTGGCTATAACGAGATATTACGTGTATTTTTTTTTCATAAAACATACAATTTCTAAGCCAAAAAACAAGTAACAAACATCCTGATACTTTAGTGTTCACCTGGAAATTTTTATCACAATTCTTAATTTTCGAAAATGAAATCAGATTATACATGTGATTATTAAAGATAGTATATTGAAAATTTCGATTCACTTTTCACAAAAAATACACGTGATTTTTGGGATCTAAAACCATACCACAGATCACAAAATGGGGTAGGGGGTTAAAATGTTGCTAAAAACATCATGTGATAGACGACCTTTAAATTAAAAATAAAAGAACAATATATAAATAAATATATTAAAATAAAAAGAATGATAAGTATATCAGAATAACTTACCCTCCGCCAGTTTCAACATTTCATCAAACTTTGCCCTCTCATATTGCACACTTTCTTGCTGCACGTGTGGTCTTATCATCGCTATCAAAGTATTGGCCAAGTCTAGCTTCAGTACTTCCAGAGTTTCGAGAATAGAACGAAATATGTCCACCTGAAATGTATAAGATTCTATATTTATACACATTATAAGTACAATTTCTTTTTATAGAAATAATATTAAATTATGTAAGATCTCATTCTTTTCAAAATTTCAAACTTTCCTAACCACTCATCTTTGTTTTATTTTGATAGAATTAATGAATAAACCTAATATTTTTGACAACATAGAATTCCATTATTCACAGAAATTTCCTTTTCCATTTCATTTATTGTAATCAACTGTTTTCGTTGTAACAATATTTAAGTAAATTTTTATATGTAATGCTTGTCCTAAATTACATAAAAAACCTATTATATACAAATTTATATAAATTTTAAACAGAATTCAAAAATGCTTCAGTCTTTTTTTGTTTTCGAGAGTAATGCTCCAAATTTTCTTATTAAGGTATTGAAAGAATTACCTTATGATTCATGCAATGAAACAATCCTTTGTTTGTAAAATGATGATTCAACCCAAAATGATTCTTAATAATATGTCAGAGACGTGAGATGAGGTAATTAATATAAAAGAACTTTGTTCTTTAAAAATTATGACTTACTTTATGTAATTATTCATTCAGAAAAGAAAAGGAACTTTATGAAAGAAAAAAAATAAAATAAACAAAGTTAAATGAAACAGAAAACATATTTTCATCTATAAAAATGAAAAAGTACATACATAACATTTTAACATTTTTGAAAACAAGCATTACATGTGATGTATACAGGTGGACAAGAGACGTTAAATTAACTACATAATTATCATCATCATTACAGCCTATACAGTCCACTGCTGGACATAGGCCTCCACAAGTTTACGTCAAAAATAACGTGAACTCATGTGTTTTGCCCATAGTCACCACGCTGGGCAGGCGGTCGCACCAAAGACGCTGCTGCCCGTCTTCGGCCTGTGTATTTCAAAGCCAGCAGTTGGATGGCTATCCCGCCATCGGTCGGCTTCTTAAGTTCCAAGATGGTTGTGGAACCTTGTTATCCCTTAGTCGCCTCTTACGACACCCACGGGAAGAGAGGGGGTGGCTAAATTCTTTAGTGCCGTAGCCACACAGCACACACATAATTATACTACATACTATTTCTAACCCATATATAAAGATCTGTCATAGTTATATGTTTATAATTTTGGAGTATGGCTTAAGATTTCTATCACATATTTTATTATATCAAGCATTCAAATGCAAAACAGAAGCATAAATCATAAACATAAACACTTACAGTATCAGTTAGTTTAGTTATATTCTGTATCATTTCATCTCTGGCAGGAGCGGCAAGCTTGGCCATTAAGTCTATAACAAAAGTAGCGTACTTCTGAAAGTCGAGACTATTGTTCTCCGCTTGTTGCTTTATGAATTCTGTATCCAATACTTCTTCTATCATATCCTTTATACGGGTGTGACGGGGAAGCAAAATAGAAAACAGGCCCTGAAAAAAATTATATGTTAGAGAAATGTGTTTATAAAGTATTTATTTACTTAAAAATAATAGTATTTGTCTTAAACAAAAAAAGCCATAATTTAGATCATCAATGGATAAAATAAGAAAGCCATCGTCACAGTTTTATTTATTTATTTATATTATGTTTATTTATAGTCACTTCAAATGAATACACATTATCCCACTTAAACCAGACTTAGGATATATGACAAGTACAAGCTTTTAAAAGTAAAAAAAAGAATCATAAGAATCGGTAAAAAGTTATGAAGTAAACAACAAAAAAAAGTTTAAATTGAGAACAGAAAAAGATTTTGTTGATAATATATATTAACCGATAAGAAATAACCCTTATGCCTATTGTGTGATGTATTTGTATACAAATAATATAAATACATATGCTGTAAAAATTCTATAAAAAATTACCTGTTTTACATCTTCTAGTAACACAAGAGCCTGCTTGTATTCTGGAGGGTCTGAGTTTAATTGTTCTCTCAAAATGTCAAAATATGCCCTGTGCATTGTTTCCTTTACTAACTTTTGATAGCTGTAAAAATAGTATGTACATTTAATATCATTTTCAGTGTGCGGTAGCATTTAAATTATTTATCTTTCTCTGTTTAATATTTCATATGACTTTAATTTTAATTATTTAAAAGAAATTATTTTCTGTTGATGACTATACGTTGGTATAAGACTGTAAATTAATATCAACAAGTTTTATTTTTATTTAAAATTAATTTTGTGCAAAACAGAATAAAGAAATTCATTATCTTTCAATGTATATGTGTACCATAAGAGCAAGATAAAACTACCTATTGTCTGGAGGTTCAAACGGTTCCAGTTTGAAGTCTTGGTCAACAGCAATTTCATGAGCCAAAGCCATGTTATGCATTCCATGCGCTGCTTTCATAATCTCCTCCAGAGTGACAAAGTTAGGTGGTGAAGCACCTGTTATAGTTGACCCTCTCACTCTGAACTGGAGTGGTTCATTTGAAAAATAGCTGCGACTAATGAGACAAAAATAATATAAATTATTATATCAGATATAATTTAATAATAATAAATAAGCACCTCACACTTAACGGCAACCACTAGGATGTATCAAGGGTCCGGAAATACACACAATACACAAGCACAAACGCCCAAAAGACTCCTAATATCTGTCTGGCCAGTACATTGTATGCCATGTGCGGGGATTGAACCCGTAACTGCCAACGCAAAAGCAAAATCCAGCATTGTGACCGTTGCGCTAATGCGTCGTCAATTTAAAACCACTGAAAATTCTTATAAGATAATCTTTACTATTACATTTCTTTGTTTTATTCCTTGTAAACAGTAAAAATATAGTTAAAATATATAGAACGAATAAATAAAGAATCTAATAACCCTGATCCAGCTGATATAGGTTGTGATGGTATTCTAATGCTTTTCTTTTCTTTGTCCTCCTGCGACTCAGACCCAGTTGGCTTCTCGCGGTCGCTCATGATGAAATCTTAATTCAGACTAAGCCAGGAACTTAAGATTAACCTTTTCAACCCATAAAAGGCGTAGTACTTCAAGACAACACGTCAAAATTTTTAGGAATGCTAGGATGACCTTGCTTCACAACATAACCTTAATTTTGAAACAAAGCATTGAGATGTATATCTTTTACGGATGATATTATTATTGTTGAATGTTTTAGACTTCATTAAACCTATATAACACAAATGTAACGGTTGTTTATTTTAGTGTTTACAGTATTTTTCGTTTAAGTTTCGCTTGAATAATTCACTTGTCAATTTTTAACTGTCAATTGTCATTCTAATTCGTGGTTGGAGAAATTAAATAGGTACGTAATGAAAACCAGTATTTTTAGCAAAATTTATTTTAATTTATTTTTAAAGTACAAGACTGAAATTAAATTAATAGACTATGCAATTTGTTTAAAAACGCCTAATAATATTTTACTATTTGTACTAAAATATCTAATTTATAATATTTTAGTATTTCTACTAAAATATCTAATTAGACAAATGAAGTGCTTTGTAATAAGAACTTTAAAAACTTTTTAGAGCGTAAAAATCCAAGTGAAATTTACTTTTATTTAGTTTGCGCTACATGTATTTTAGTTTTGTTTTTGACGTGACAATGTCTAATAAATCGATGAACGCCGGCTTCGTGCACGAAAACGGATGACTCATTGTCCCGTTACGCCCATTGTACGCTTGCGCCACATCTATATCTCTTTCACTCGATTGGCCTATGCGTCCGAGGAGATATTTCGGTTGTCACGTTAAACTATCGTCCGTAAAACAACTTTACAGACAACCAATTTTTTTAAAATTGATCTGAGTTATTAATTAACAGAATTTAATTTCTATTTCCGTAGATAAACTGAAGATTTTAAAGTCAATCAATTTGATTGTTTCTTTTTTATTCAAAAGCACCTATTCCAGAATATTAGTACTACGTAATTCAATTTGTAAAATTGTTTTTTTTTTTCATTTCATATGAAGTGATTTACAAATTCGCTTAAGAGAACTTTGGAGTGAAAAATTATATTATACTATTAAACGAGCAATTCTTGTATATATATATATTAGTACTACGTAATTCAATTTGTAAAATTGTTTTTTTCATTTCATATGAAGTGATTTACAAATTCGCTTAAGATAACTTTGGAGTGAAAAATTATCTTATCTTATACTATTAAACGAGAAATTCTTGTATATATGTATATATATAATCTGAATCTCAGAAACGGCTCCAACGATTTTCATAAAATTTAGTATATAGGAGGTTTCGGGGAAGATAAATCCATCTAGCTAGGATTCATTTTTAGAAAATGTCATTTTATCCCTGTTTTTAGGGAGTGAAAAAATATCGTTAGAATACGAAGGTAAATTTCGCATTTGTCAATTTAGTTGCAATAGCTCGGTGGGAAACCGGCCAGTCGTGATCAACCGAGAAGATCATGGTTCAAATCCCCATGTACCTGATTAATTATTTTTTCTTTTTTTTTCTAATTGCACTTGTTATTTTCTATTTAAATAGGCATTTCTTATTTCTTATTATTATGTCGGTAAAATCGAAAAATATTATTCATATTTTAACATTATTGTTTTTTAATTATTTTTGATTTTTGATTTTTTATATTTATTTATATTTTTTATTATTGTCGGTAAAAAAATATTCATATTTTATAAATATGTAATTCTTATTTAAATATGGTTTCCAAAAAACACGCTTTATTGGAGCGCCTATCAGTTTTTGAGAAGCAATTACTCTCAATCTTGTAATTATGTCGCTTCAGCCTGTAATATCCCACTACAGGGCATATGCCTCTTTCCCCATGTAGGAGAAGGATCAGAGCTTAATCCACCACGCTGTTCCAATGCGGGTTGGCGGATATATTCCCTACAATGAGTAACGATCGCTATCAGGTGTACATGATAACAACCAGAACCGACTTACAATAAATATAAAATTTAATAATTATTTACAGCACATTAACAGATAACTAAATTTTCTAGTAGAGTTCAGGTCTAACAATTCAGGTAAATATCTTTAAGTAACTTTTTAAAAGTAGTAAAAGTTTTAGCCTCCCTAATATTATTTGGCAAGGCATTCCACAGAATTATTGACTGCACTGTAAAGGAACAACTGTAGAATGCAGTATGATGAATAGGTATTTGCAGTGTAGTTACTTCATTCGAACGCAGTGCCTTGTCAGATTTACGCACTATGAAATTGTCTCTTAGATACTCTGGGGCCCGGGGATTTTTAAGTGCGTAATAAAGCAGCGACAGCATTCTAGTATTCCAGCGAAAACGGATTGGCAACCACTTGAGCTTTTTACGAAATTAGGATATGTGATCGTATTTTCTCCAATTTCCCAACTTTTATCGACCGTAGTTACGATCTAGCCAGAAGGAATATGTGGCGAACTCCTGATGATAATTAACGCCACAATATTATTTTGTCAACTTGGACCAGCTCCTTACAAATTTTACACATTGGACCACACGGTAAAATCAATGTGCCGAAAGAAATATGACAACATCAAGAAGTGAAGTGTTCAGCTGAACGGCGCTCACACACCACACTTGCTTAAGAATCTTTAAACTAACCCCGCATCTAAATTTAATTATAATTATTTCATTCTCACATTAATTGTAATTTCGCTTATTTCCTAAATTAGATTCATCTTCACATTAAATCTTGTTATTAATAATTATCTCCTACATATAGTGATCATATAAAACTAAGTACATGTTTTACGAGTACGTAAATTATATTAGAGAGTAACAGTCAAGTAAATGTGAGGTTATTAGGATAGACCGAATAATAGACATTCTAGTGACCCCATAAAAATACGAATCTGATAGCTAAATTTTGGAGCCTCTCAAGTTTTGTTCGTTGTTGTTCAGTAAGGTCAGGATAGCATGCGTCTGTATAGTTGAGGTAAGAAAGGAAAAGAGTTTCCGCGAGTGCAATTTTGGTAGAAATAGGTAGCATGATGATGTAGTAGCAGCAAGATCTTTATTGTAAGCGTCTTAACGAATGCCAAGTTGAAAATATTTTTCTACTCACTTCTTTAATTTGCGTTGTCCAGTTCATATTCTCGTCCATGTAAACGCCAAGATTTTTAACGCATTGACTATATGGTATAGTAGTGTTATTGATGAGCACCGAAGGTAAAGAAGCCCAGTCAATTCTCGAAATAAGAGCCCGACTGCCCAATACTATAACTTGTGATTTCACTGAATTTAATTTAAGACCATAACAGCGACTCCATTCAGATACAGCAGCAAGATCTTTATTAATTATAGCAATAGCCCCAGGCAAGTTTTCGAGTTCAGACTGAGTATAGATCTGCAAATCATCTGCATACAAATGGTAGAGAGAAGAAATGTTATTTGTGATATTTTTTAAAAAAGAAGGGGTGTAAGACGCCACCTTGAGGTACACCGACAGGCAAATTAGACCAAGAGGAAAGATCCATTTCCATCTTTATTCTCTGCCGGCGCTTCTGTAGATAACTACGAAACCCAATCACTGCTGGAGATATGTTAAGTGAACACATAGTACTAAGAAGTACGTCATGATCTACCGTATTAAAAGCATTACTGAAGTCAAAAAAAAAAAAAAAAAAAAAAATAAATAAAAAATAAAAAGTCTAATATTTGATGTGCTGTGTGGCTACGGCACTAAAGAATTTAGTCACCCGCTCTCTTCCCATGGGTGTCGTAAGAGGCGACTAAGGGGTAACAAGGTTCCACAACCACCTTGGAACTTAAGAAGCCGACCGATGGTGGGATAACCATCCAACTGCTGGCTTTGAAATACACAGGCCGAAGACGGGCAGCAGCGTCCTCGGCGATTAGAGAATCTCAAAATATTGATCACTGTAATTTTCGTAAAATGAAAGTATTTATGATTTTTAACCGACTTCGAAGGATATTTTCCTTCTTCGGAAGATCTCAATTCGACTTTATTTTCTATGCTAATATAGCATAGCTTTTTACTGGATGAACCAATTTTGATGATTCTTTTTTAAATCGAAAACAGGTACTTGTCATGTGGTCCTATTTAATTTTGATTGAAATCTAAATAAATAAATGTAAGAATAAAATATATATTTACAAACCGTCAACAACCGTTTTACCATTTCTCGCAATCAAATTTGCAACGAAATAAAAAAAAATACTTTTCAACATCTATCAAAAAGAGGCCCTTGTAAACGAGGGTGTCCTTTTATGAAACGACCCGAACGGACAAGTCCCTCACCCACATCATGGACACAATAGTGTTGCATGTTGGGAAAAAAAATCATGTCAAATCGTCGTGACAAATGAAATTGGATTTTTCTTTTTGAATTAAATTGATTATATACAAATGACAGATGGTATATGAATATAAATTTTTAATGTTACCATTGAATGTTAAACCTTCATCAAAGTTTGTTTTGTTATTTTTTTCTTTTTTTGGGTTTTTTTTATTGATATAGCCCACGTACAAAATACTACCTAGCTTGTATTTATAGTAGTTACTTATAAACAAATTGTACATGGTATAATTCGGTTTACAGGTATACAGCATTTGCCAGTGTTAGTATTGAGGTAGTCTCTATGAATGCATATTCTACATATAGGCAAACATCATACACATCTACAATAAATTTATGTAATGTCAATAATGTGAAAATTAATATTTTTTACACAGTTAACTTAATGCGTTAAAAAAATTAACGAGAAAAGGCTAATAAAAAGTAAAACAGAAACTTATCATACAATCTTGTTCCAAGAATGAGAGAATGTTTGAATGCAGAGTATTACTGTGAAGATGGTGTTACTGAGAAATATGAAGGAAATAAATATGAAAGTAACACAAACGATGTTTGAATACAGGGAATGTAAAAATGCTTGCTACACAAGTTTTAAATCAGTAACGTTTTGAATTTTCAGTACGTTAACGGGGAATAGATTGAAAATTCGATTTTTAAATCCATTAAAGATTCAATTTATTAATAATATTATTTATTAAAATGGTTAAATTACTAAAATTAGACAAATGCCACGTTATATTATTCGTATTGGTAACTTATTTGGCTATTTTAAAGTCCTATAACAAAGTTATAGTTATTAAAATAGATCGATTCATTCCTGACATTAAAAACATTTTGTTTTGGACGAAAATACAGGGTCTTGAGGGTGAAGGTCAAAAGTACTTTATAGAAAATAAGTGTGAATTTATTAATTGTTATTTTACTAAGAATAAAAGTTTATTTGAAGATTTGAGATACTTTGATGTGATTTTATTTAATTTACAAGATGTTAGTAGTAATATTCATGCTTTACCAGTGTTACGTAGTTCAACTCAAAAGTATATTTTTGTTGCTAATGATTCTTCTGATAACTATCCAGTATGTAATGAAATGTATGACAATTTTTTTAATTGGACATGGACGTATAGGTAAGTCATTTGCAATTTCCTACACGTTTCATTGAAAAATATAAAATCTCTATAACATCTAAAAGATGAATCGAAATCTTGCTGACGAAGTTGTTCAAGTACATGTATGAATGTAGTTGATCACAGTAATTGCTAAATAAAAAGATAGCAACTTACAACATTTAAAAGAATACTTTAAAATTGTAATAAAAAACTTTCAACTGAAGTTCGATGAGACAAGAAAACAACGCGACCTCAACACGTCTATATTTGAATTGATAAAACCGTGAAGTGATGAGTGAATGGGTGTGCATCGGTGCATCTTTTAGATTTTATAGTTGAATTTTGAATTTCGGTGCAATATTTATTAAAAGGATGTAAGAAAAAGTTATAAAATACGTACGTAATACGTCCCGTATGAAATAATTTACACTTTAAAAACTTATTTTAGAAACTGATTTAAACCTTTTTATTAAATGTATCTAATATACTTACACTTAAAAAATGTAAAACCTAAAACACATAAAAATAAGAGAAGACATAAAAATTGATAAAAAAATAAACAACAGCACGACTGATAATAACTAACTATCTAAAGTCACTTTCATGTGTAATTTTAAAACATAAACTCACACACTAATTATTAAATAAAAATTGATGATAAGTTTACAGTAATGAATAAGTCCTGGTATAAATTCAATAAGTGTCCTGACATTTTCTATTATTTAATGACGCAATATAATCTTAAGCAAGCAAGTCGAGAAAAAATAATTTTAAATAGACATATCTACTAAAAAAGAAACAATAACCACTTTTTTCCAAAAAAAAAAAATATTTTTCTTCGTATATTTTCACAGATTCGACTCCACAATTTCGTATCGTTTCATCACTGTTTACAACACAGAGTACGAAGAACTAGGCAGTCATTTCCAATGGAATAACAACATGAAACCGATTGACGCATCACTAAAATCACAATTCGTAACAAAGTCGAGAGCTGCTGTAATTTTCTTAGACAAATGCGAGAGTAGGAGCAAGAGGGAAGTTTTATTACACGAACTTCAAATGAACTTAGCTAAATATAATCTAGCTGTTGATATATTTGGTGCGTGTGGACCGAAGCAGTGCAAGAGAAAAACAATGAACCCTTGTTTCTGGAGATTAAGAAAGAATTATTACTTCTATCTCGCTTTTGAAGATTCATTTTCTTACGATTATATAACGGAAATTGTTCTGTATGGTTATAACAATAATGCAGTACCGGTTGTGTACGGTGGGGCCATGTATGATAAGTTAGTTTACATATTTATCGTTACTAATATAAGTACAGTAAATTATTCGAAAACGGGATATTTACCACGTTTATTATTTCGACATTGACTTGATCACGAGATTTTCGAATAATTTTCGTAATAGAAGTAACCATGCTAATTTAAAATTTTAGTATAGTAAATGTTACTTATTTATATAACAGAGTTATAAGACTATCGGCTACTTTTCATACTTATTTTTACAATATTGGAAGTTCTTCTGTGCTGTGTGGCTACGGCACTAAAGAATTTAGCCACCCCCTCTCTTCCCGTGGGTGTTGTAAGAGGCGACTAAGGGATAACAAGGTTCCACAACCACCTTGGAACTTAAGAAGCCGACCGGTGGCGGGATAACCATCCAACTGCTGGCTTTGAAATACACAGGCCGAAGACGGGCAGCAGCGTCTTCGGTGCGACAAAGCCAGTACTGCGGTCACCAAACCGCCTGCCCAGCGTGGTGACTATGGGCAAAACACATGAGTTCACGTTATTTTTGGCGTAAACTTGTGGAGGCCTATGTCCAGCAGTGGACTGTTTAGGCTGTAATGATGATGATGATGGAAGTTCTAATTTCGTAGTGGATAGCTCGTCTATTGAGAGTAGCAATATACTTAACGCAAAGACGAGTGAAGCCACGTAAATCGTCTTGTTTAAATAGGTTTCTTTTTTATTATTTAGACAACAGTTGAATTGAACAACAGAATAGTATTTATTACTTTCTTTTTCTTTTGTTTTATTTGTATTACGATATTAATCGACTTATCTATATAGATTTTGGCTCCTTATAACTTAATTACTATTTGTACATATTCTCGTAAATAGCGGAGAAATGCTGCCAGCATTCTTGGCACCATTCTACTCGGACATAACAGTCATTTATACAACTATCTATAAATATTTAGTTCTTAAGTTGTTAATCGCAAATATAGAAGGTTTAAAGAATTTATTTCTCATAAAAACATAACGTTCACTTATAATGAGATACAATCAATATAAATAGTAGTATGTAACAATTTTTACCTCTGGAGCGCTTAATCGAAATATTTATAATTACAATGTATAAACGTGTTCTTTTAATTTTGATTTAAAAATATTTATGTTGTCCGAACCTTTAATATGATTTGGTAAATTATTATATAGCTGCACTCCCTCAAACAATATTGTTTTCTGACCATACTTTGTACGTACACTAGGCAGCATTAATTTATCCTTGTTTCTTAAGTTGTGTTTAGTTATTTTTTTATCAATTTTGATGTTTGAGTGTATTGAATTGTTGATAATATTCTTAATTAGTATGCAGGTGTAATAGGTGTATAATTGGTTGATATTTAACAATTTTGTTTCTTGATACAATTTGTTGGTTGATGTAAAATAGGGATAGCGAAATAGCACTTTGATAACTTTATTTTGAATTCTTTGTAATGGCATTAAATTTGTCTTAGCGGCACTTCCCCACACTTCTATTAAATATTCAATGTTAGATTTAACTAAGGTATTATAAATTATCATTCGTACTTTATTAGGAATGCAGTTTGATACATTTCTCAATGCGCCCAGTATAGGTAGCAGTTTGGCTCTAACGTGTTCTATGTGTCCTTTCCAAGTCAACTTATCATCTATCCATAATCCCAGATATTTTTCTTTTGCTGAGGATTGTATGATCTTATTGTTAATTGTAAGGGGTGTGAAATTAGGTATATGTTTATTTTTTGCACAGAAAATCATATAGGACGTTTTATTTATATTTATTGTAAGCAAATTGTACTGTAACCACTCACTTAGCCTGTCAAGATCATTTTGAGCTTTACTTATTAAGTCCTGAATAGAGCTACCGTAATAAAAAAGGCATGTATCATCCGCGTACAGTGTCAGTTTTCCAATTAGATTAATGTTAATAATATTGTTAACGTAAATTAAAAACATTAATGGACCAACTATGGAGCCTTGTGGAATTCCGCACGTAACATTTTTAACAGAACTGGTAAAGCTATCTATTTTTACAACTTGCGTCCTGTTTTGTAAGTATGATTCAAAGATTTTGAAAGCCCTGCCCCTGATACCGATATTCCCTAATTTCAACAATAGTTTACCATGGCTTACCGTATCGAAAGCCTTCTTCAAGTCAATGAAGATTCCCAAAGCAAAATTTTTTTTATCGATTTGGGACCTTATTTCTGTAACTAAGTCTATGGCGGCGGTAAGAGTGCTCGATTTTGAACGAAAACCATATTGTTGACTAATGAGAAATTGTTTTTCAGACAAGTAAGTATTTAAGCGTTTGTACAGTATTCGCTCGAATATTTTGGATATCACTGGTAACACGGAAACGGGTCTATAGTTATTTGGATCACTTTTACTACCACATTTGTGAATGGGACTAATTTTTGCAATCTTTAGCGAATCGGGAAAGGTGCCGTCAGACAAACACTTGTTTATACAATCAGCTAATCTTTGAGATATTATATTTTTTATACATTTAATAGCTTTGGTACTAATTCCGTCTATCCCAGTACTTGTGTTGCTATCTAGATTATCAATTATGTTTGATACTTCCTCACTACTACACGGTGCTAACTCATTTAATGTTATATTATGCTTATACCTACGGTCATACATTAATATGTCATCACTATTAGTGTGATATTTGTTAGGTATTGCACTTGCCAATTCTACGCCGATTAAAGAAAAGAAATCATTAAAGCAATTACAAACCGCATTGCCTTCCGTAACAGGTCCAGAATCCAATACGAGTCTGAGGGGAGCACAGCTTTCTTTACTCTTATTTAATGCTAAACTATTGATGGTTTTCCACATTTTCTTCGGATTATGACTGCTGGTACTAAACAAAGAATAATAGTAATCTTTCTTGCGGGTCCTTATCAGGTTTTTCACTTTTATACGCTCGTCATCATACTGCCTTTGAAGGTTTTCATCAGTTGGATTCACTTTAGTTTCTTGCCATAATCTGTTTCGCATATCAATCGAGTCAATTATTTCTTTATTTATCCAATCTTTTTTAGGTACATTTAAAAATTTTGTCTTTTTAACTTTATTATTATGTATATGTTCTAAAATAAACTTTTCTAAGTTCTGATATTCTTTGTTTTCATTGCAATACTCTGCCTTTAAAGCATTTGCGTAGAGATTTTCGTAATTTAGGGCTTCATAGTGTATTTTCCTGGTTATTTCCGGTGCTAGGGTGCCAATTTCTAGAAAAATCTGTTTATGGTCGGACAAAGATGAATCTATTATCGACATGTTGAATGAATGATTATTAACATTTGTATAAACATGATCTAATATTGTGTTTGTTGTGCTTGTTTCGCGAGTACTGAACTTACTATCTATTTTGTTTATTATCTTAAATCCGCTTTCCTCTAATCCGTTCATGTATTCAATGACATGGTTATCTGTACTGAGTAGGTCAATGTTAAAGTCTCCAAATATTACTGCTCTTTCTCTGCGTTCTAATTGAGTCGAAAACAAATCCATAAAGTTTTTGATATTGGTGTCACCAGGTCTATAAATAATACCAACGTCTAAGGTTAATTTATTCATATGTATCCACAAGTAATGATTCCCATTTTCACATAATTCCTCTGTTGTCTCAAATGAAATGCTGTTGTGTATGTAAAGGGAAACACCACCTCCCTTACTTTTATTTCTATAGTTATATATATGTTGATAGTTTGATATGTTGTACAAGTTCGCCTCATGTTCCGAATTAATCCATGTCTCAGTAAACAACATTAAGTGAATAGTCTTAGGTATTGTTTTTATTATGCATAGTAATTCATCAAACTTTCCCGGCGTACGGATACTACGTAGGTTAGCATAAAAACATCGTAGTGAATTAGAATGACACTGTATATCTTCGTACTTTTTAAAAATGTAATGTTCTAATCTACTATATTTATTTATACATGTATTCTGTAATGGTATTTTCTCTAGTTTTTTTGGTTATTTTTATTTGCAATTATTGTGGGTATTCCTTTTTTATATTTAATTATAAGATCTTTCTCGCCACTTTGTTCACGTTGTTTTATTTCCTTTTTTAATGAATCTAAATACTGTTTCTGCATTGGGGTTTGATCGGAGTAGAAATGGGTATTACCAGACAATTTTGTTTTGTTGCGTAGTAAATATCTCACAGTATTAACATCACTAAAATACGCCTTAATGGGACGATTCTTATTAGGCTCATATTTACCAAGTCGTACTATTTTTATTGGTTTGGGACAGGATTCATATACCGATGTTAACAATTTCATAACCTCCGCATCATCATAACACTGTCTGGTCTTATAGTTTGAATCATTTTTTTCCAAAATACCCACAATTACAATATTTTTCTCGCGCTCACATCTGTCTTTTATTTCTAGGTATAGGTTTTCTTGCATAAGCGGAAGCGGTTTCAATGTTGAGCATTCAGTGTTTTGTGCCTTTTTGATTTCTATTATTTCGCTCTCGATACACTTGATTTTTTCTTGATTTTTACTATTGGTAGTTTTAATATTTTCTATTTCAGTATCTATTTGATCAAACTTATTGTTTAATTTCTCAAATGCCGATTTAATTATTTTTACCTCGTTTCTAATGCCAGATATTTCTTCTTTAATGCTGTTCATATTTTCGTTTTGTTTTTTTGTGAACTCTTCTAAGAGCTTCAGTATGTCTGAACGGAAGTCCTCGAACTCCATCTTATAGTCTTGCTCTTCAGTGCAATTATTTCGTTTTCTAATAGTTATGTTGGAGTAGTCCTCATTGCCATAGTTCGACGGGTTAGGTGTTGAACCGCTAACACTCCCGCTTCCGCTCACTAATGCAGTTCCGGGCGGTGTCCGTTGCAAACTCATCGTAAGAATTTACGTACGAGTGCAATAGAAACAAAAAATGCAATGCTTCTCTTTACTCGAGGGGGTGAGGGGAGCTGCAATCCTGCTGCTTTCGTGTGTCGTGCGCTTGCTTGAGAATCAGAAGGTTATTAGCGTAAACACTGTTTAATGTGAATTGAACACAACTACTTTGGTTTAAAGAACACTTTGAAACTATGAATTTTTGAGAAAAAAAAAAAAAAAATAAATAGATATAATTTTTGCTGCAACTTCCATACGCGTCCACTTACAACGAGCACCAGAGGCAAGTATAGCATGCATATCTAATATTGTAAAATTTCGAAATAAATCGTAATTATATTGTTATTAACGCGTTGTTTGTTGTAAGGATCTCTAAAGATTACCTTTTATGGCTTGTTATATAATTTACAATTACTACAACTATATAATTTAAAAACTTAGTAAGAATTCAATATTATTAAACCTAATGTATATATTTAAATTGGATTAGTACACACTTTTATATAAAAACTAAAATTGTTATTATTTTCAGACACCTCCCACCCGGTTCATACATCAATGCTCTGAACACAACTTCAAAAGCTCTAGCAGCAACTATGAATGATATAATTGAGGACAAGGACAAGTATTACGAGTTCTTTCGTTGGAGGAATCACTATGTCATCACCAAGGCTCCACATCTGAACGCCTGCGCATTGTGTGAAATGTTGAACAGTCCCGCTCGCCTTGTTCAGAAAGTTGTTTACACAAAGTTCAGAATGTGGTGGAATCATTTATACAAAACGCGTTGTGGAAATGATTTGAATAAATATTCGATTTTATGATCATTGGTTATGTTTTTTTTATTGTTTTATATGTACATAAATATTGTGCAGAGGACGCTACAAATTTTTTTAAAAGTTAATAAGATGGATTAATATTTAGATACGTAAGACAGACCTAGCATAAATATAAAACTATTATAATCATATATAATCTTATTAAGGTAGGAATAACAGGAAAAATCCTGCTTAAAATCTGGAGCAGTCCGTAAGGTGTGAAAGTGTGTTAACTTTACACAAGTTCACAGCTAAATAATATTTGTTTCAAGCAGTGTTGTGTTCCTGTGGTAATTAAGGTGGCCAAAGCTCCTGGGGAGGGTCGGGAGTAGGGTTAGCAACGCGGTCATTGAACTGAGGTAGCACAGTAGGAAATTTCCTACTATAAACATGGAGCTGCCCAACTGGGGTATATATACTGTTTTCAAGCAGTGTTCTGTTCCTGTTGGTGAGTAAGGTAACCAGAGCTTGGATGGAATTGGGCATAGTGTCGGCAACGCACTTGCCAATTTTCATATGTGAGCCATACGCTTGTTTGCCGACCTATTATTATAAAAAAAACATAACTTTCAATTAAATATATCCACTTAAAGGCATACCTACTCGTATACAGAATACAAAATAGAAAAATAAACATACATATTTCTTCTGTAAAACTACGCATCTGATTTCCTTCTATTGGAGACCCAATATATAAACATTTAACGAGTCTCAAATATCCGTTATCAAAATCCCGTCCAATCCACAAACAAGGATTAAAAGTTAAAATTATTTTATCAGATTAAACGTATGGTGTAACAACGCGCTCATCGGGCGCTGCGGACAATTTTGGTCCTTTGTAATTAAACTTTAAAACCTTGTTTGCTGTTAAATATTTACGGGACGGATTATCTTGTATGTTTTTCGTACTATATCGGTTTTGTATATCTTTTGATTTTTGTAGTGTTAACTATATAGAAAAATACCAGTTAGCACCAATAATATAATCAATATATTTCTGAACAGATTAGCGACACAATTCTTAAAAAGACATGTAAGATATATATTTTAAAATTCTATCTCTAGTAAGCAAAATCTGAGATAAATAAATTATTGAAACAGGCTTAAAGTGTTTTAGCAATAGCACCTCGGTAACGACTTCTTATGGACTATAATAAATATAATCTGGTAATTTGTATTACGTACTAATATATATATATATATATATATATATATATATATATATATATATATATATATATATATATATATATGTCGGAGAAACACTAGTCTTGTCGACATCGTCATTAGTGGTAGCAGGTCTAGTGGGCGTCATCATCGGGTTAAATGCCAGCACAAAACAAAGTATTCACTGTACTAAAAGTTTATTGAATATTTTTACACAACGAATAACTTATAACACTAATTAAACGATTAATTCGAGCAGCGGGTTCAAGGTACCGATCTGACTTCACTAAAGTATTAACCAACCACACCGTAACAACAACGATTTTATAATAATGATCCACCGCGATCAATCACCGTATATTTATCTACCCTCACCACTGAACGTCAAGATGGCGCCTCGACCCCGCTCGAGGCCTACCCTCTGCTCTGACATAATGTGCAATAATAAAGTCTTTATAAAAATTACTTTTAAACTAAATTAAATTTAAACAATACAAAAATCTAAGAAATTAAACAAATTATAATTATGATTTAACAAAGTATTTTCTAAGTTTATTGATATAGTCTTCATGTAACCAGCAATCAACTCCATTCTCACTACTTCCTCCGACACGGCCGTCCTGACGTTTCACACGTCCTCGTGTGATGTTGAAGGGCGAACAACATCATTATCTGTAAAGAGAGAAACAAATTTGGGTAACATGGTTCGGCCACTCCTGACCGAATAGAATATGGTCATTATCATCTTCTACTCCAATATAGACTGATAAACGTTAAATTCTCAATCTCAACGAACGTCGAAATTTGTGTAATAAATTGCCTCCACGCTGTTTACTAAACTGACTCAATATTAATGAAATAGCCACCTCGCCCCTATATAGGCCACCTCGCCTTTTATTGTCTACTTGGCCACCTCGCCACTTATAATTCATAAGGCCACCTCGCCTTTTATCGTCTGTTCGGCCACCTCGCCTTACAGACAGTTCTTTAAGTATCTAAATGGCCACCTCGCCACTATACAGGCCACCTCGCCTTTTATTGTCTGTTCGGCCACCTCGCCTTACAAACAGTTCTTTAAGTATCTAAATGGCCACCTCGCCACTATACAGGCCACCTCGCCTTTTATTGTCAGTTCGGCCACCTCGCCCTACAGACAGTTCTTTTAGTATCTAAATGGCCACCTCGCCACTATACAGGCCACCTCGCCTTTTATTGTCTGTTCGGCCACCTCGCTCTACAGACAGTCCCTCTTTAACTATCTAAATGGCCACCTCGCCACTTAGACACCTTCATCGCAGCACTGTTATAATGTTTTTCATATGGCTCACACAGCTACCACGCTGTTGAACCATTATACTTGAACGAACTATAGTTAGTTCTTCATTAGCAACTTTAGTTAGTTCTTAAGTAATATGTGGTACCATTCGTAACTTTTACTACGTCACAAACATTTACAAGAGAAAACCTTTTGAATATACTAAGTTTGTCACTCGATATAGGCACAGAAAATTCCAAAGCTAATAAATTACGTCCAATCAAATTAAATATCACTACTTAGGAAATCATCGGGTAGCTTCAGCTTGTATCATCCCACTGCTGGGCATACGGCTCAGAGCTTAATTCACCACGCTGCTCAAACGTAGGTTGGCGGATATATTCCCTACTGTCAGTAACGATCGCTACCAGGCGTACATGATAACAACCGGGACCGACGGCTTAACGTGCTCTCCGAGGCACAGTGGTGAAATCCACTAGGATTGCACAAACACCCAGACCACGGCAAACATCTGTATGGCCAATACAAATGTTTCTCATCCATGGGGATCGAACCGGCAACCGCAAGCGTGACCATTCGTAATATGACCTATGACCACTTCACTAATGCGTCGTCAGGTAATGCGGGTAGAATGTAAAATAAAATTTTGTACTTCATGGCCGCAAAGTGTAACCTGGGAGAGAACTTGCAAATCACACAACACGCTAGCTTTTCCTATATCTACCAGAGTTACAACTGAATGTTGCAATATACTAACTATTTTATGTGAAATACTCTCTTTCACAAGGGAACAAACAGCACCAGAATCAAAACAAAATGGAAACTGCTCACCAAATTGAGTGATTATGCCAGTGCCAGGGCTCACGTCGCATATATTCACTTGTTTCACCACGCTTGTTGAGGCGGCGGGTATTGCGCTGCTGCTGACCGCCGGCACCGTTTTTGAACACCGTGATGCTACGTGACCCTCAATGCCGCACTTGTAGCACGTTACTGAGGGCTTTGTTATGGCCATGGCTGTGTTAGACCGATCGAAAGTTGTTTGCTGCTTCTCATGCGTATGACTGAAACATTCGTAAGATCTGTGACCAAGTTTTCCACATTCATAACATTTTATAGAAGTAACATTTAATCTAGGACGTTTGCTGCCCTGCGCAGTAGTTGTAGAACTATTTGCAATTTCGTTATAACTGCGCTTGCGATATGAAAATGCCATAAGTTCACGTTGCATTTTAGTGCGGGTAGTTATTTCTTCGGAAAAAATATTTCGTTGCAAGCGTGGTTCAATCTGTCCCATGTGTGCAAGTATCACGGATACTACTATTTCTTCCTTGTCTAAATTACCCCATCGCGACATAATTGAAGTGAACAAACGACTTGCATATGCAGCGAGACATTCGCCGTCTAACGGTTTACCACTAAACATTTTTAAAACTGTAGCTGAGCGTGTTTCTAATATACCAAAACGAGAAAGGAATACATCTTTAAATTCTACCCACTTCATATTGACAAAAGCTATCTGAGAGAACCATGTCGCTGCTGTACCTTTCATAGCCTTACTAAGTATAATGGTTAATTTACTTCCCTGTATGTCGCGCCCTGATAAGCAGATGTCTGCAGTCGCCAGCCAAGCCTGGGCATCCGTGTCTGCGTTCTCCGGTTGGAACTCAGGCAGCGTAATTTTCTCGTCTTCAGTAGCTAATGGATTACGAAGCGCTTCCACAAGTAGTTGCATGCTATTTTGTTGTGCCTCAAATAACGCGCGCCAACCATCGCTCGCGTCAGCTGATCTGTTCACGTTTTGTGCCTGCACCGATCCCACTTCTGATGTCGGAGAAACACTAGTCTTGTCGACATCGTCATTAGTGGTAGCAGGTCTAGTGGGCGTCATCATCGGGTTAAATGCCAGCACAAAACAAAGTATTCACTGTACTAAAAGTTTATTGAATATTTTTACACAACGAATAACTTATAACACTAATTAAATGATTAATTCGAGCAGCGGGTTCAAGGTACCGATCTGACTTCACTAAAGTATTAACCAACCACACCGTAACAACAACGATTTTATAATAATGATCCACCGCGATCAATCACCGTATATTTATCTACCCTCACCACTGAACGTCAAGAAGGCGCCTCGACCCCGCTCGAGGCCTACCCTCTGCTCTGACATAATGTGCAATAATAAAGTCTTTATAAAAATTACTCTTAAACTAAATTAAATTTAAACAATACAAAAATCTAAGAAATTAAACAAATTATAATTATGATTTAACAAAGTATTTTCTAAGTTTATTGATATAGTCTTCATGTAACCAGCAATCAACTCCATTCTCACTACTTCCTCCGACATATATATATATATATTTTTTTTTTTTTTTTCTAAAATAAACCATTGACAGATTAATTCATAGAGATCAATCTGTAGTTTAAAAACGTCTGTAATTTTTTGTTTATCATTATTGAAGGACGCTTAAAGGACCGTTTGGTAACGAGCTAGGCTCTAATTAAAAGGTGAATTAACCTGCTTGGTTAAAACTTATATAAATAAGACTATTCTTTTACTAATGATACCATAAATCCCCGTAATTTATTGATTATACAGTACAAAAAAAATTGTTTCGGTAATATTGCATAGCACTAATGTTAAATGCATTTATTGCTTTTTAAAGAGCGATAGAGACAACAATAAATTTAAATAAAAATATTGGGTTAACTTTTTAAATTATAACAGAAATCTCTCACATCTACTTAATGTAGATAGCAAATATGACATCACACTTAAAAATCAACAAGTTTTATTTGAATAAAACACGACTATTCGTTCTATATTAGGAAACTTAATAAAAGCTTTATTCGTGAATGAAGAGCTTAATTACTATGCTAAGTGTGCTTTGTCCCATAAGTCTAGTTTTTGTCGGATTTCGGAGATAATCTAAATTTCTAATCACCCACGCCTTTATCGTGTAAATGCTCTGATTGTAGTTTTTGTCACCATATTATCCATTCGTAAATCAACATCTATTTTGATATTTTTACTAATTAATCTGAAATTAAATACAATTAATTTTTTAATTTATATTTTAGATTATAATACGGTAAATATAATTGAACTGATTCAGAGATAATAGTATATTTAAACCTGTAAATATAAATTAACATATATTTTTTTTAATAATAAATTGTTTTAATTAAGTACAAATCATACACTAATCATTTTATTTCTTTTGTTTTTACTCACAAAAATTAAATTTGTAAGCAGTGTAGTATCGAGTTGAGATCTAGATATAATGTAGTGTTGTAATTTAGATTATTTAAAAATGTTACTAAATTGTTACTATTTAAATATATAAGTTTAGTATATGTATTATAAAAGTACCGAAAAAAAAACCAAGCTGATACGATAAACGTTATCTTGTGTTGAGAACTATCAAACGCATCGCGTAGAAATCTTTATACTTTCTTAAATTTTTCAATTTTTTGAGCATTTTTTTTAATTTTTCATTGAATACAATCTTCTACAAAGTATCAGAAAACTTCGAAGAAAACTCTCTTGAGTTTCCACTTAGCAACACATTCAGCGATTTATTTACTTATAATGGATATTCATAATATGTACATTTCTTTTCAGCCCGTAATATCCCACTACTGGGCATAGGCCTCTCCCAATGTAAGGGAAGGATCAGAGCTTAATCCACTACGCTGCTCCAATGGGAGTTATATATACATATATCCAAGAGGGATATATTCCCTACTATGAGTAACGATCGCTATCTGGTTTACATGATAACAACCGGGACCGAAGGCTTAACGTGCTCTCCGAGGCACGGTGACAAGGACTGCACAAACACCCAGACCACGGCAAAAATCTGTATAGCCAATACATTACGTTTGTCATCGCACCCGCAACCGCCAGCACAAAAGCCACAAACCAGTGCTGTGACAGTAGCGCCAACGCGTCGTCAAAATTTACATATAATTAATTTGAAATCCCGTAGAAATAAAGTACATAAAAACATGTCTTTTCATAAAGTATGTTTTCGTATTAAAAACAAAAATAAAAAGGCGGATTTTAAATTAAAATGTACTTTTAATATTTCTCGTCAAAGAGAAAGTATCAAACTATGTAGAGGCGAGTCATCTTGTGAAAATGTTTAATGGCACCGGCTGTTTACCTTCGAATACAGTTTCGTGAAAGTTCAGTTGGAAAATTAGTTTCCTTGAGTCTTAGATAACTGTGGCTAGATAAGACATTATGCGCTGTTTATTATTTATAGTCATTTATCGTACATTTCTTGTTTTCTGCCTTTCTAAATCTTGGTCTATATAGTTTTTAACGCTGCATAAAGTGATAAATTAAAACTAGACAAGCACATATGAGTTTAAAGTTTATTTCTTTACAAATTTCTTTTGTGCTCAGCTTTTGAGGAAAACCCTATGACAAAATCTGCTTGTATTGATAAAATTTTAGGTAGAATTGATGCGATCAAGGAGTGTGGCGTTATTTACCTATAGGTATATAGGTAAAAATATTTCGTCTAAGTAATAGTATTAGTGTAGAGGTAATTACAGAGCACTGGTAAATTTATAATCTTTACAGTAACATGTCGTATCTCTCTCTATTTATTAGATGGTAACTATTTAGTTATAATGGTTATCTTCTAAAAATGGCAGTCTCATAAAAAAATCTAGGTTTAATTCACCTCAGTGAAATAAAATATAGATCTACCTACATATGTATACTTCTGTCCATGTCCCAAGTTCATAGCTTCGGTGACTTAACTCTCGCGAGAATCCTAGGCTTATGATAATCAAGTAATTTCAAGTCCAACTTTTCCTGTTAATATTAGGATACCAAGAATGTGTTGTTGTAGTTCAAACTATAGGTTATATGAAGTGGAAGAAGCATATACTAGAGTATGGGTCTCACAGTAAAAAAACCAGTGATGGAATATGTAAATGCTTATATTAGGAAACCATGTTACATGGTTTGTCTTAGTGTATTATTAACTAAAAAATAAATAAATAAATATCTTATAACATACACACACGGTCAACTGTTCCTATGATAAGCAACTTAATGCTTGTGTTACAGGTAATAGCCGACTGTTATAACTATTTTGTTGGATAAATATACATAGAAATAATACATATATAAATACAAATATTACACTCAGGCGGGAATCGAACCCGCAACCCACAGAACAGAAAGCAGGGCCACTACAAACTGCGCCAACGGGCTAGTATAAAAAAAAACATTGAAATTTGATTTTAGTATCTACAATAAGATTTGAAACGTTCGTGTAGTTAACAATCGTACCAAATCACCCAATATAAAGTACAAACAGTGAAAAATCAAATCAAATGTACTCACAAACTGAAGATGGCAGGGAAGTGAGGTAAATTTTCTCAGTTTAAAATGGAATAGTCTGGAAAAAGTAATCCACTTTGCCAACGGCAAGTACGTTTGCGTAGGTAAATTAGTTGCTAGTTCTGCCCGTGAAGTTAGATTGCCTCGACTCCCTTTAATTTTTGTCTAGGTTACAGCCTTTTATATTTTATTTATTCTATGTGAATGTTTACTAAGACATTTTTTAATACTCCTTATACGTCTACTTCTATTTCTTTTAAAATTATTTTTGCTAGTACACAGTCAGAAAGATTAAATTAGCGTAAATGTCAATTTTCGGATTTTGAACAAAGGATCTGCTCTATTTTTATTTGTATGTCTCACTATATTAAACTTTTTCTGCCTTGTTGATTACGAGAAACGATGTCCTGATAATGTAAACAACTGGTTTACAAATGGGTTATTTGAAATCATTAATTATTATGTATCGAAAAAAAAATCTATATCCACCTTAAAATGTTGTATATCCTCGGTTCTACTTCAAAATAATATATATATTCCATAGTCACCACGCTGGGCAGGGGGGTTGGTGAACACAGGGCTGGCTTTGTCGCACCGAAGACGCTACTGCTCGTCTTCGGCCTGTGCATTTCAAAGTTAGCAGTTGGATGGTTATCTCGCCATTAGCTGGCTTTTTAAGTTCCAAGGTGGTAGTGAAACTGTGTCATCCCTTAGTCGCCTCTTCGACTCCCACGGGAAGAGAGGGGGTGGCTATATTCTTTACTGCCGTAACCACACAGCATAAATAAAGATTCAAACAATCCACATTGAAATATTTAACAACCGTCAATTTTCTCAAAGACATCGAAAGATCGACTTATATAATATTCCATCTAAAGATCCTTTTACTTTACATTTCTATCTTTTATTGTATTTATATTTCAAAATGATTTTGTCTCGGATTTAATACTTTGCTGATCAGTATTCAGTGGACGACGGTGATTTTCCAATGAACAGGCGCGTGCGAATGCAAAGACGCGATGTCTTCATTGTGGCGGTGTTATTCTGATTAGGTACTGTCGTTTAGCGAAATAATTAAATAAACTTCGTAAGCTGTAACAAACTTTGATAATACTGCAAAATGCGAATCTAAATTGAATAAAATTTAATATCACTAGTTATGTTCTAGTACTCAATGTACCTTTTTAGAAACAGATAAATTTGAGGGCCCTTTATATTTTTGATTTTTGTTTGTTATAATTGATTGTTACAATTATCATACAATGTGTATACTGTAATTATGAAATCCTACAAAGTAAGAAAAAAAACATGTTTACAATTTAATCAAGAGATCCTGAAATGATTATGTCTTTAATGTTTTTCCATATATTACAGTAATATTGATTTTTAGTCTAATGTATCCTGTGTATATAAAAATAAATGTCTTGTTTCTAAGACTTCAATAAAATTTAACAAGTCATCAGGATAGTCAGTTACATCAAATAACAAAGCAAAAATGGGAGAAATTACTTTTAACAAAATCCTTAGGAAGGTGAGTCGTTTTAATTTAAATCCTTACTTAATTTAAGCATACCTTGAGTAAATAAGTACAGAAACTGCGACTTCCGTTGTAAGTTGGAAGACAATTTTAGCATTACAATTTTTATTTTCAGCCCTAACAGAATAATCCTCCCAGTATGGAGGGAAATTCTCGCTAATGAGATTCTTTGGCTCGCGGTTTGCATTTCAGATCAGATTTGCGCTCGGAACACTGTACTACTGAACTCATTCCTTAATAATGAGATTTCAGTTGGGTGCTCACCTTTGAGGAACTTCTACACAATTCTACATGATTTCTTTGTAGTTATCGCTTAACATTAACTTTGTAAGTTTTTATGTAATGGTCTCGTAATGCATGTTGCAATAGTGTTCTAATAAATGTAAAGTTTGAAGACGTGTTGACGCTGTGGTTATTTCTACTGTTTTAGGCACTAGCCATCGTGATTTCGATCTCCACATATGTTACATGTGTGTACAAGATGTTGCTTGTTGCTTGTAGTTTGGGCATTTTTAATTAATTGTATTGTACCTATGTAGTCTGGATTTCCGACACAGGATTTAAATCAAATATGGGGGTCGCCAAGTGCGAAGTATTTATTTATTTTATTAAAATTGTCGACAGCTTTAGACTTCCTTGATGCAGTCTACTAACTATGTATTAGCTATCTATCTGTTAAATTTCAAGTTCATAGCACAAAAAATGAAGCAAAACAAATTAAATACAAAATTGAATATTTATTGTGTTCTAATATTTACGCGAATTTCACTCATTATAATGTAACAATTTTTTTGGATTTTATTGCGGTTTATTAGGACTGATTATCCTCCCGTGACCATGGTTGCTGTAAGGTATCCGAAACGTCGGGCATCTAAAAATACTTAATAAACCGCGATAAACTCCGAAAAAGTTGTTTCATTATATTGAATATTTATTTATTTTATTCCTTATTATTCTGAGATAGAAATTAAAATTCCGCTAGAGACTAATAGAAAGAATTTTGTATATAACAATTATGTCTTACAAGTCAACTATCACGTCGCAACATGATGACAAAAAGGTGGCATCTCATATCGAATGAGCAAATGTATTCAAGGGGCCCATTTGAGATTCAGTCCCACGCATGTGTCATAGACAGTGGCCCTCCTGGGACGAGGTAGACGGGCAAAAACTGAATATTGGAGATATGCTCACATTATTGCTGCGCGGGCCCAAAATTTGAGACGACACGATCGTAATAACCATTATTAAGAGAACTCGTTTCATTTCTACCAAAAACGTTACAAGATGATTAAAATTGCTCCGTGCAGAGCTAATCCACTCTTCAGTAATGACTAAGATGGCGCACAGTCAAACTCCCCTTCTTTATAATTCTTTTAAAATAATTATACTGGTTTAGTTAACCTTAACGTTGGTACCTTTTGCTTACTTATGCTTAAGAATACGCGAAGGTAACTAAAAAGTTTAAATTAAGTCATTTGGCTCAATAAAATGTATCAAATACCATATTAATTAGAAATATTACAACATACTTCACTGAAAACAATATTTTGCAGACGTGACGTACGAAAGCGAACAGTAATTTATAACAATGGATACTTAGTCCCAAGAGCCTAATACATAATGGATAACAGCCGGGCTAGTTTCAATAAAGGATTTTTTGCATACTCCTTACATTCTCCTATACTGTAAGATCGTTTTCCTTTAAATTTATTCCCTTTTTATATGAGTTTTTAACTAAATTCATATCATGTTATATAAAAGTCTGAGCATAGTTTTTATTTGTAACGAAATCGAATCAATTTGTTTTGTAACTTTTATAGTGGTGTAGCAGAATTCTTCTAACTTATATTGTTTTTTATTTTTGTTTCTCATAATTTAGTTACTTATATTATTCGCATAAAATTTACGATTTTTAACAGGAAGGTTGTAAGGTATTTTATTGTAATTTAACAAAAAAATTCAGTAAATAAGAAAAAGATTAAAATATAATATCAAAACGGTAAATAAACTAGTGCCATCTATCGCTATTAGAAAACAATTTATTAGTCTTTCGACGCAACATATTATTTATTTAAGTGCTATAAAATTTGTTCTTTAAAGTATGTTATTTGGTTAATATAATAATAATTAACGCCCAACGAAGTGGGCACGGGTCGGCTAGTAACTTATAAAGCTTATCATAATCCAGATTTCATTCCTATAAAAGAAAATCCAAATACAGCGAAAATCAAATACTTTTCAAGTATATTAACAACCCAAGCTGAGGCTTTTTAATAATTATCAACACATTGATATCTCTTTTCACATTGTACGAATTAAAACAAATGATATATTTATGAAAAACTAGGAGCATTTATCACGGGGTCGCGTTAACCAGCGCGGATGGGTGACCACGCGAGTATCCACCATCTATCTTCATCTCGTCTCGATTCCAAGAGACGTGTCTCCATTGTCAGCGTGATGTATTGCCTGTTCTCTGCGTTTGAAATAATCATTTGTTTTTATTTTCTTTTTTTTTATCTATCACGAATGCCGTTGTTTTGAAGGATGGGTTGGATGGGAAATATTGCTTTTATGTCATACTAGCTGACTCGGTGTACATCGTACTGCAATATTTCTCTTGATTCTATAGTTTTTTTTTCTCTATTCAACAAACTTGGACCTGACAGTAACGAAAAAAAAAAGAATTATCTAATCTGGTGCAGTAGTTTGGAAGTTATTTATTTATTTATTTATTTAGGATCAGCAGTGTTAACACTAATTACACAATAACGTGAACCTTATCTTAATGAATACTTTACAGCTAAGTGTTACAATTTGTTAAGGTGAACACCACATGCAAAAAGAAGCGTTACATTCCAATATATATTTACGGTGTAAAATTTTTCTCTGATAGTGTACAATAAAGAGTATTTGTATTGTATTGTATTATATATAAAAAAAAATGTTAAAAGTTATGCGTGTACATACGTCGGTTCGATTCCCACCTGAGTCTGGGTGTAATATTTGTATTTATTTATCTATGTATTATTTATATGTATATTTATAAATAAAAACTATTTAGCTATAACAGTTGGCTGTTACCTATAACACAAGCATTAATTTGCGTTACATAGGAGCAGACGACCGTGTGTGTATGTTGTACTATATTTATTCATCATTCATCATCATCATTACAGCCTATACAGTCCACTGCTGGACATAGGCCTCCACAAGTTGACGCCAAAAATAACGTGAACTCATGTGTTTTGCCCATAGTCACCACGCTGGGCAGGCGGGTTGGTGACCGCAGTACTGGCTTTGTCGCACCGAAGACGCTGCTGCCCGTTTTCGGCCTGTGTATTTCAAAGCCAGCAGTTGGATGGTTATCCCGCCATCGGTCGGCTTCTTAAGTTCCAAGGTGGTTGTGGAACCTTGTTATCCCTTAGTCGCCTCTTACGACACCCACGGGAAGAGAGGGGGTGGCTAAATTCTTTAGTGCCGTAGCCACACAGCACCCGTAGCCACACAGCACCACACAGCGTATTTATTATTTTGGTGTTATTTTTAAATAAATATCGGTCATTTATTTTTATTTATATACATCTTTAATCAAACCAAAATATATAAAGTTGAACGTTGTGTTTTGATAGTTATTATAATATTTATAGCTTTGTTTTTAAACAGGTTTTAACTTTTTAATTTTTCTAGTCAGTCCCACTAATGTTTGCAAAAGACTGAAATATCACTTTATATCATTGTAAGTCTTATATCTAGAGTAATGCATCGTGGTTCATAATGTATGTGATATAAATTAAAAGTCTCTGTAAAATCTATTGTATGCAAATAAAAAAGTTATAAGTCCGCTTTTAAAAGTTGTAGAGTGATGTTTTAGGGTCTAAAATTAATACAACCTTTTTAAGTTATTTGGATTTGGACTTTTAGTGCAGATTATGTCACCCTAACATTGAAACGAATGCTGGAAAAATCAAGATTTTTTTTTCTTTACTTAAGGAGTTTTAGTCCATAAAAACTACGCCACACCATAGGAACATCACACATTTACATACAAGAAATTAATGAGATCGTCGTCGGAAAAGTCAAGATAAATCTGCTATGTTGATGGATACCGAGCTTGTACCCACTATTTTTTATTTCTTTTTTCTCTCGGATAGCACTTTTAAAAAAGTCAATAAAGTTTTTGAATTTTTAATAATTTAAATGTATGTAATACATTACATTTTCATTTGATGAACACGATTACTACATTACTGTTCCTACAGTTTAATAATAATAATAAAAATCTAATAAATACTTATATTTTAAGTCTGACTGACTGATAATGCAGCGACTTGACTTTGCTGGCATATATTGATTTAAATAGATTTTAAAACCATTCACTTTATTTACATCAGTTGCTGGCACTGAATATGTATATGTATATAAAATTCTCGTGTCACCATGTTAGTTACCATATCCTCCGAAACAGCTCGATTGATTTTTATGAAATTTTGTGTGCATATCGGGTAGGTCTGAGAATCGGCCAACATATATTTTTCATGCCTCTAAGTTACAAGGGGGGATTAAGGGGGGTTAATAATATATGTGGCAAAACAACGTTTGCTGGGTCAGCTTGTATATATATATATATATATATATATATATATATATATATATATATATATATATATATATATATATATATATATATATATATATATCTATTGTATTCGATTTTTTTTTTGCAAATTTAGTAAGTAAGCTTAGATTATTACTCATACCGATAGATTCAGTCTGTAATATCCCACTGCTGGGCATCGGCCTCTTTCTCCATGTAGGAGAAGGATTGGAGCTTAATCCACCACGCTGATCCACTGCGAGTAGGCGGATATTTTCCCAACTATGACTAACGATCGCTATCTGGTATTTATGATAACAACCGGGACCGACGGCTTAACGTGTTCTCCGAGCTACAAAAATTTTAAATTCTTTCCACTCCACCATACCAATCTTGCAAGCTTATAACAAAGAATCTTCTAATAGTATAATTCTTTCGAGCATATGTACGTAAATACTGAAGTTAGGCACAACTAGTTAATATACGTTTACAATACAACGTGTTACCGTATCGTGTCGTCTGAAACAACGCTAAAAGTATACAGATTGACGGATAGTCTCCGTGTAATGGGGGGATTGAGTGATCACTCTCCAATCTGACAAGTTAGTTCATGTGATCGATGGTGAACGTCGCTACTCGCCGAGCGGTTATATGCGGTCGCTTCATTATTGATTGACTTTTTGCATCAAACTATATTCATGTTGTGTCCTTTATGGTAAAAGGGAGTAATGATATGTGTTTTTATCTTATTTAATCATTGATTATTTAACAAAGACTTCAAAAAGAATACTTATATTTTATCCAACTTCATAAAAGAGAAGGGTTTGTATTTCTTACGTGTGTTACCTCATAACATTTGTTAACATTGAATTTATTATGTGATTTAAATTATTTCTTATTTTTTTTTAATTTTGTAAATCGCAAATTGTAAAGAGATGAATCATAGTTGTGTAATGCTGTTCTTCTTATGTTATATTTTTATATCAATTTTTATGTGCACTTATATCCTATAATTATGGACTTATAGAGTTAATAATGATGAATTGATTTGATTTAATTCTTAATTTTTTTATGATTTAAATTTAAAATTTTTTTAAAATAAAAACATCTTTTTTTTGTTATTAAATAAGTAGCAACTTAATTGAAAAACTTGTTTGTTATGATATCATGATTTGATTTAATATGATAAGATTTAATGGTTGAATTTCATGTGATTGATTATATATTAGTAATTTGTTGTTATTACTTAGTGCAACCGTGATTTATGTATGATGTATTAGTAAACGATTTTTTTTTCTCAATATAAAATGTTTATGATTTGATTTAAACAACCAAATAAACAATTTTTTTAAAACGTATTAAATTTTTTCTGGATGTATCAATTTTGATGTTTCTTTTTTTAATCGAAATCATTAAGAAAAAAATCATCAAAGACATTAAAATATACAATGTTTGTAAATAAAGATTATAATTGCCAGTGAAATGTGAAAGAATATTGTAAATTTTATATTCCTATTTTATGTAGGTGGATATTGTGTATAAATTTAGATTATTGGTTTTATCCGATGTTTTGATTAAATTGATCTTAGACAAAGGGAGGGAAAGTGAAGAAAACTTTAGCAATCGCCGTTAGTGGTCGCGTGGTATTCCAGCTAGACCGTAAACCACATCACACAGATACAACTTTGTTGAAATATTGCTCTAAATTAAGAATTAATACAACAATCACTAGTATAGCCTATATATATTTATTATTCAATTTGTTACATATTAGTCTATAATAACGATATAAATAGGAAAGATTTTTGTTTGTTTACGCTTCAGCCTGTAATATCCCATTACTGGGCATAGGCCTCTTTCCCCATGTAGGAGAAAGATCAGAGCTTAATCCACCACGCTGCTCCAATGCGGGTTGGCGGATATATTCCCTATTATGAGTAACGATCGCTATCAGGTGTACATGACAACAATCGGGACCGACAGCCTAACGTGCTCTCCGAGGCACGGTGGGGAGACCCACACAAGGACTGCACAAACACCCAGACCACGGCAAACACCTGTATGTCCAATACAAATGTCTTGTTTGTTTGTAATGGACTATTTCAAAAAGTATAGGGTCGGTTTAAAAAAAAATTACTAATGGTTTATGAGTGACATAGGCGATATTTTGGCGGGCAAAAACGAAAATCAAATCATATTGTTTTCTAATGTTTAGGCGAATTTCGCTCATTATAATGAAACAACTATTTCCGGTTTTATCGCGGTTTACAACTTTACAGCAACCACGGTGTTGGGAGTCCAACCGTAATAAAATCCGAAAAAGTTCATCATCATCATTTCAGCCTATCGCAGTCCACTGCTGGACATAGACCTCCACAGGTTCGCCCCAAAAATGGCGTGAACTCATGTGTTTTGCCCATAGCATAACCATTTAGTAATCTGTGCCCATAGTCACCACGATGGACAGGCGGCTTGGTGACTGCAGGGCTGGCCTTATCGCACCGAAGACGCTGCTGCCCATCTTCGGCCTGTGTATTTCAAATCCAGCAGTTGGATGGTTATCCCGCCATCGGTTGGCTTTGTAAGTTCCAAGGTGGTAGTGGAACTGTGTTATCCCTTAGTCGCCTCTTACGACACCCACTGGAAGAGAGGGGGTGGCTATATTCTTTACTGCCATAACCACACAGCAGTACTGAAAAAGTTGCACATACCTCAGCACCGGAAAAGTTGCTTCATTATAAAGAAAGTCAAATCAATTAAAACCGTGTACTAAATGCAGGCGAAGTCACAAGCGAAAAGTTAGTGAATAACAAAAATTTATTTTTTCCATTAGCATTTGGTATATAAGACCTAATATTAATAAACTCTTTTCGAGAAAAATTAAAACTTACTCAAGAACGGTAAAAAATATAACATAGATCGCAGCAAATCTATATAGGTACTTACTCGTATCTGTCAAATACCTTTAAAATTGAAGTTTTGAAACGGAATTATCAATTAATGCATATTTGAATTTTTACAACGCAATATTGAATATCTGCAAAAAAAGTAATCCACTATAAAAGCTTGTGAACTTAAATTGCCACGACGGAACTATTTTATAAAATTGTTCCTGTGATATAATAGATTAATTAAATAGCATAATTTTGATATACAATATAGCAAAAAGCTTCTTCACTATATTCTTAGGTAAGACATTTTATACTAACAAAATTAATACTTACGTTCAGATTTATTTTTTGAGACAGTGTGTGCGAATTTATATCAAACATTAAGTTACAAAAAATGTTCGTTACATTATTTTGTAAAGGTATAAATTGTTTAATATCTTGATTTAGAATCCGAAAATAAAAATATTCTATGTACTTGGTATGTTTTAAAATCAGAACAACTTAATAATTTAGATAACTAATAATATTAAAAATTACAAAATTTACTAACTTTATCCTAAGTACAGTACGATTTTTTTTCTGTTACAAATGATATTACGTTATTTTTACCTTTTAACATAAACAGTAATATTTGTTTTAAATTAATTATTAGTTTTCTTTGTACCGAATAATAACTTAATTTGATATTTATTAACTGACTTAAAAAAGGAGAACGTTGTCAATTCGACTGTATTTATTTCATAACCTTTTATTAGATGTACCGATTTCGATGATTCTTTTTAAATTTGATCAAGATATGACGAATGCTTTTTGAGTTATCTCTAGTACTGCGTGTTTGATTGACTGTTTTACCGACTACTTACGTCGTAAGATTTGTCGACGTTATTGAAGGTGTTTTTTTTGTCGATTGGGGGCAAACACAATTATCAATTCTTTACGATCTGTATTTACATTTAGACCATTAAAGCTAGTCACGTAACGGAATAATTTGTATGTATTGATGTAAGATAAAAAAAAACAAAATTCGCATATTAATATGCGACTTCTATTACACAGACAATAAAACAAAAACCAACGATTACAAAACAAAACCAAAAAACACGGAAAATAGTTTCGTATTCTACGTAAAGAATCCCGAGTCAATTTTTACCTGTTTGACATACAATAGGAGAAAATTCCTTACGTAAATGGAGCTCAATTTGTTCATATCCTTGGTCGAAGCATGCAATATCACGAGTATCGTTATGCAAGCTACGAGGATATTGCTATACCATGTTATAATTTTCTCACATAGTTGCTCTGAGTTATTGGAAACTATTTAAACGTTTTCGTTATTGATTTACGTTACTTGGATGGTTTGAAGATTTAATGGCTGAAATATATATATATATATATATATATATATATATATATATATATATATATATATATATATATATATAGATGTGTGTGTGTAAGTTTATCTTTGTATGAATGTTTGTTGTATGGATGATGTTGTTAACGCGCCTGTAGTTAACGCATGACTTGTATGTGTCAATAGGCTACCTACGGTAACCGTTTACCATAAGGCGCAATCAGGCGGACCGTGCGTTTGCTTGTCAACTCTGTAGTATTCTCACATTCAGTCTGAATTAAAATAATTAAATTTTTTAAAATGGCTAACATTCTTTGTACAGGTATACGAAATATTATTTATATTTTTATTATTATAGCCTTTGCATATATGTAAGTACGTACATAAATTTATATATTCATAATGATACCGTTATGAAGGGAGCTTAAGTACGGCCGGCAACATTAAGTATGCCAACGTTAAGGTTAGCAGTTTTTCCTCATAAAACATAAATTCTTCGTATAAGTTTGAGTGATCTTACTGTACTTTGATCTAATTTTATCGTCGAACTTTCTCAATGGTCGTATCTTAATTTAAGTAGAAATTTTTAGTTATAAAAAAAATATAAATAAAGTTTGATTTCTTGAAATGATTTTTAAAAATTTAATTTAATTTAATTTAAATTTAATCTTTTTAATTTAATTTTAATCTTTGTAAATTTTTTTGTTCAAGTAGGCTTCTAAAGTACTTTCTCATTAGTTAATTACTATAATTATTGTGAGTCAACCATAATTTCGGGAATTGGAAAGTAATTGGTTATAATTGAATTGAATACATACCTTTATCTTATAGTAGTTTATTTTCCTCTACTAAATCTTTTACTAATTATTTGTTTACTTCTTAAAGTACTACAGTAATAAATAATGTGATACTTATCATTTGGCATTATTCCAAAAAGTAATTCGCATTGTAATTCGTATTTGCCAGTTAGTTGCAATCAATCTTATGAAAAAAAAAAAGCTTTGTAGCAGTTGTGTATTCTACTTCATTTATAACATGCGGTTAAAAGTATTATTGCGTAAGCAATCAATCGTGTTTAAGTTTGTATTTACGAGTCCAAAATATTCTTACATATTTACAGCTCAACTATTTATAATATAATTTATAACTTTTTTAACCGACTTCAAAAAAGGAGAAGGTTACTTAATTCGACCGTATATATATATATATATATATATATATATATATATATATATATATATATATATATATATATATATATATATATATATATATATACGGTAATTTTTTTTGTCTACTTACGTTGTATTACTTGTCGATGAAATAAAAGTCGGTTTTTTTCGTTTACAAGCAAACACAATTATTATTATTGTGAGCAGGTACCAAATGAATTCTAAAACCATATTATACAAAACTTTAATCAAAAGACCGATTCATAAACAACACGAAGTTATATCTATAATATCTAATATCTAGTAGTACGGGTAGCATCAAATTACTCACACTCAAATACAAGCAATTTTAATAAATATCCTGTAACATTAAAGTTCATAACAGCCTGCGAGATTTACGAACGTCCTCAAAGTAATTCCATCAAGGATCAAACGGTCAGTTAAGGTTAGTATCGCATCGAACAAAAGCCATTAACAGACTAAATAAGGAGTTATGAAGTGGCTATTCGTGTTTTAATGAACTCGACTTGTAGACGTCTTCCCTGTCTCTATTTGGAGACTATTTGAACGAGAATAGGTAAAGAATGTTTGTATACATGAACATATATGAACGTATGTACGTATTTATGTTTATATATTTAGGTCCTTTAGTTTGTGTATATCTTTAAATGCACTTTTTAACCTTATAATATTATGTAGTTTATTCATTATTTATTTGCAGTTCTTCCCTATTTGGTTTCTTTCCATTAGCGATATCTTTATCATTAGCTGTTTGGAAGAGAAAGCTGCTACGTGTATTTGTATTTTAATTATATTTGCGTTTTTTAAAATATAGAGGTAAATAATGTATGTGGTGTAGAAAGGAATAATGTGTTTAGCGTAATTGAGAGTAAAGCGTTTATTTACATATAATGTAGTTGAATAAAATATAAAACAGTAAGAGTCAAACTAAGATTTTGATTTGAGTTATTATGTATGGAATCAGAATGGTTCTTTAATTGTCACTCAAACACATATTTACGGTAATATTTTAATATTAGTATTTGTTTAAATAGTCTGCTAAGAATGTAAATAATTTTATGTATACAGTAATGTTTATAAAAGAAATGGAACAGAAATATAAGTACATTAACGAAACAATGCTTTTCATCGTTTCTCATTAAAAGAAATCTCAAGCGTCAACAAGCAAGTACTCCTCTATAATTTATACGAGCGATACGAAAACTCAAAACAGATGCTGTCGCTATGTACTTGTAAACAGTTCGCAAAGTTTAGAGGTTTTGACATGGAAATAGAGTCGTCCGTCCCGATGCAAATTACTGAATAATCTGCTTATTGAAATGCCATGACAATGAGCGTCTGTCGTTGATATCTGCGCTTACATCTGTATCGGCTTGGATTTTTTTATCTTTAACTTGAAGAAATTTAAGAAAAATGTTTTGTTAGAATCTGGAATGTAGATTTTAATATTTTATTCCATTTAAGTAAAAACAATATTATTCGGTTCTTTAATGTTATTTATTTTTTGTATTGGGTTTTGTTTTATGGAGACATCATCTAAAATTCTCTTATGAGATGTACTGCGTAATGTTAAAGTGTCTAATTGTCTATGGTATTCTTATTTATAAAACAAAGCATTTATATACCTTTAAAATCTTTCTTTATAAAATGAACAGTTACTTAAAAATAACCGAACTAAAGTTCCGATAGGATTTTAATATGAGATGAAACACTTTGTCTTAATAGTAGAGCTCTAAAGTCAGCCAAATCCTATCGAGTTAAGTTTTCAGAGCGATTTTAAAAAATAAAAGCCGGGAGATTCCCAAACTTTTGCGGGGGATTTCCAGTCGGTGCCCAACTTCCATCCTGGGAGAGGCTTAGCGGGAAACTTGAAGAACGTTTTGAAAACTGAACTTTATTCAATACGTAGACCGTTTTCAGCTAGACTGTTAGACGCTCGAATGTCTAATACGAGTGCGAAAAGTTTTTAAATATTCGACTTGTTCCAGTTTTAGAAACTATTGAACGATGTTTGTTCTATTTTGGGTGGAATAAATAATTAGTTATATCAAAAAATATACAAATCATCAAAACTAATTTAATATTCTTTAAACATTTTTAATATCACATCAAAAATCGACGGTTCCAGCGGGGATCGAACCTGCATCTCCGACTGCCATCGCTTTAGCCAATTAAGCTACGGAACGATGTACCCGTTAGATCGAAGTTTTGATATGATGATTTTATATTCGGTTCTAAGTGACCCTTTTAGAATTCCCTAATGTGTAAGTAACACAAAAATAAATAATTTAATACTCTGTTCTGCTTGTATTAAGGCATGTGATAGGTACGTCAACTGTGGTTTGTGTTGGCACCACATCTTGAAAGTAGTCATAGTAACTATCTGTTGTAAAAGAGGACCTCGCACATAGACGTTTACAGATGTTTGTCATGATCTAGGTGACTTTCTAGGTGAATCCGCTAACCCGCATAGGATCAGCGTAGTGGATTAAGCTCTGATACTTCTCCTTCATGGGGAAAGAAGCCCAGCAGTAGGATATTACAGGCTGAAGCCTAGGTGACTTTGTTTTTTACTGTATGTGTATTTGTATTTTCAGTCACTCGAGACTGGAATCTCGTCCTTTTATTGGTGGTTAAGTGTGAGGTGTCATCTATTAAAGTAATTTTGCAGTTCATTTTTTTATTTAACATACACATTTACAGATCAGGTAACAACGATAAAGAACCTTAATAATTACTATTCTTTTTTCGAATATAAGAAATTTTTACATATTTATATTTCTATTTAGATCCAATATAAATTTAAATTTCTTTCAAAATACAGGCTTTGAAACTTTTGTAGTTCAGAGTCACAATGAAAATATTGAACAAAGATTACTCCCATTCGAAATATTTTTCTTTTTTTCCCTTTACATCGCCGTGACAGACGTTATCTGTCCCGTTCCGATTTATTGACGAACGGGACCCGTCCTACTGAATTGAGGCTTCTGTAAGCCGAATATTAGGGAAAGTATGTAGTCACTAACATCGTAAGCATTCGGTGCTAATTTTGTTGTCACAAATAAAACTGACGTAAGAATCGCATCATTCAAAAGTGTTATTTTTAAACAAATTTTTACACACGACTTCATACGAATTTTCATTTGTGAAATTAGGATTTACTACGCTTCAGCTTAGGCCTCTTTCCCCATGTAGGAGAAGGATCAGAGCTTAATCCACCACGCTGCTCCAATGCGGGTTGGCGGATATATTCCCTACTATGAGTAACGATCGCTATCAGGTGTACATGATAACAACCGGGACCGACGGCTTAACGTGCTCTCCGAGGCACGGTAGGATTTACTATTTCACTATAATTACAGTCTTAATGAAAGAAAAGTTAGATTTCTAGTCTAGTTAGTTGACTAACTTTAAATTATTCTAGAGTAATGATTGTGAAAATCGCATTCAAACCCATGCAAAAGTTTTTAGCTGATGTCGGAATAAACATACATATCGGACATCGGCTGGTAATAATTTTATTAGTATGTGTATATAATCGGAAAGCTACCACTTATTGAAATCTTATCATTGAAACGTTTTATTCAGAAGACAAAATAGCATTTAGAAAAATGAAATAAAATTTATTCAGTTATTCGTATAATACGAATAACAATAAGAAAATCTACTTTGTTCTTAAATAGAATAGCGTTATTTCGGAGTCAGTACACGTCTGCGTTATGGCTTTTAAAGAGCATCTGTACATCTATACATATAAATAAAAATAAGTCTGTCTATGATTTCAAGATAACTGTGTTTTTTCAAGTGCATAATATAGTTATTTACACAATACTAAAACACAAGCAAACGATTTTGAATTTTTTGTCTATCTGTCTGTCTGTCCGGGCTAATTTGCGGAACGGCTGAACTGATTTTTATAGAACTGTCACTGGAAGATAGACGAAGTCCTGAAACAATATATAGGCTACTTTTTATCCTGAAATTCCTCCGAAATCGACAGTTACGCGGGAAAACAACTAAAATATCGTTTTTTTTATAAAAATATTTTTAAGCGTTTGTCTATAAATCTGTTCCAGAGATAGATGTACAGACTACACCTGTCTCTGTAACGCCTAAAATAAGATAAAGGAGGCACATGGCAACATATACTTTTTCTGCCATAACTCACATGCGTTCAGGATAACGCCGTTAAAAAAATAATGAGTGGCCAGATAGAATGTCCAAATTTTAGACAATATACTAGCTGACCCATCAAACGTTGTTTTGCCATTTATATTATTAACCCCTTAATTCCCTCCCCCGTCCTTTCTAACTTAGGGTTATGAAAAATAGATGTTGTTCGATTCTCAGACCTACTCAATATGCACACAAAATTTCATGAGAATCGGTCAAGCCGTTTCGAAGGAGTTTAACTACAAACACCGCGACACGAGAATTTTACATATTTGATTATATATTTACATAAATATTACTTAACCTAAATAATGGATACCATTAATTATATCAATCATGAACTAAGTAGTGGCAAAAATTCTGACATTATTCTTCCGATTCCTATTTTCTTATCAAAAACTAGACAAGTTCTCCTCCAATAGGTAGAGATCGTAGAGTATAAATCTATTTCCTCTATTACAACGATACAACAATTAAGGTGCAACCAACTAATGACAAATGTTAAAAATATATCGCTTGGAATATATTGCAATTATCATCACTGTATCGCGGATTCAGCTTTTCCAGCAGCAACTTCAGCTTTTTAAGTTATATTTCTGACAGAAGACAAAGCTCGTGTTGACGAAAGTTTTGTTAGAATTAGCTCGTCCCTTCTCTTTGGTAACTAGCAGGAATTTACCAGTTTTCTTCGATTAATGACATCAGAAACGGCGATGACAAGATTTCTTAACGGGCTCATTAAGGTTTTTTGTTAAGTAAAAACAAAATTCAAATTTTTAAAACTCGTGTTAGTATTTTATTTTTACTTCGTTACAGCCTGTAATATCCTACTGATGGGCATAGACCTCTTTCCCCATGTAGGAGAAGAATCAGGAATTAATCCACCTTGCTGTTCTGATATATACTCACGCCTCTTTCCCGTAGGGGTAGGCAGAGACCACTTCTTTCCACTTGCTACGATCCTTACATACTTGTTTCGCTTCATCCACTTTCATTATTCCCTTCATACATGCTCGTCGGTTTAGGGTACTCTTGACCTGGCCTTTTTTCAAGACGTCCCCGATTTGGTCTTGAAATGTCCGCCTAGGTCTACCCCTTCCAACATTTCCACTCACACTCGCCTTATACACTTTTTTCGTCAGTCGTTCTTCATTCATTCTCTCGACATGACCAAACCATCTCAGCATACCTTTCTCAATTTTTGTCACTACATCTTCTTTCAGACCACACCGTTTCTTTATCTCACTATTTCTCATCCTATCACTCAGTTTAACTCCTATCATACTTCTTAACGCTCTCATCTCAACTGCATTTATTCTGCTTTCATGTCTCTTCTGCCATACCCAACTTTCACTTCCGTACATGAGTGTCGGAAGCAACACCCCCTCATGCACAGCCAAACGAGCCTTTTTAGACACCTTCCGACTGCTCATAAAGGAGTTCAAAGCTCCGTTCACCATGTTTCCTGCATTCACTCTTCTTTCAATATCACTCTCACACTTTCCATCTCTTGTAAACTTCGAACCCAGATACACAAACTCATTCACCTGTTCAATTTGTTCATCTCCAATCAAGATATTACAGTCTGTCGCTACCTCATCTCTTTCAAACACCATCACTTTCGTCTTCTTTACATTCATCTTCATTCCCTTTCTAACAAAAGCTCCACTCATAGCAGTTACCATCTCCTGCAACTCCTCGGCCGAGGGCGCAAGTAATACTTGGTCATCAGCATAGAGAAGACATTTGACGAGTAACTCACCCATTCTCAACCCACTTTCATTCTCTTTTAACTCTGTCAAGCAATTGTCCATGAACAAGTTAAACAGCCACGGTGACGCTACACATCCCTGTCTAACACCTTTTTCGATATTAAACCATTCAGTGTATGCCCCGTTTATCCTCTGATCCTTCTGATATATTCCCTACTATAAGATCAGGTGTACATGATAACAACCGGGACCGACGGCTTTAGCGTGCTCTCCGAGGCACGGTGGAGAGACCCACACATTATTTTACTTACGGTTAGGTTATTTTCGATAATTTTTTGGAAAATAGTAGCTCTTTCAGGGATATGTATTACAATAGGCATAATTTATTTTATTCAAAGTGCGTAGTTATATTTTAAATCAGTTCTAATTACTAATCAGATGCTGATCTTAACTAGTAATCATCATCCATAGATGTAGTAATATCGAAAAATAGATGTCACAAATGGATTGTTTGGTCAAGAAAGAGAAAGAAGTTTAGGAGAAGAAATTTTGACGCTTAATCTCGAAGTTCGGCTAGATAGATAGTAGTTTCATTAGGTAAACTTTGTCTGAGAGTGTTATACTACTCTCGTCGAGACCGTTACCGAAGTGTACAATTTGAATTATTTTTCGAATGTATTTCGTTCGTAAAGTTATAAGTATACGAGATGGGCCCCGCGGTTTCACCCGCGTTGATTTGAGGAAAAAATAGCCTGAAATTGAACAAAAACTTTACCGACCGTCAATCATGTTAACGTTGTTTCAAAATTAAAGCCGTCATATATATACAAAATTTTAATATAAAGTTATTTACAAAAACAAAAGCAATAATAAACTAATTAATTATTTGTGGATGCCGGTAGAGCAATTATCTATAAAACTATATGCAATTTATGTGTAGTAATTGTGAGGTTTTTTTTTTCCTAAAAAGAGAGGCAAACATCTTAACCTTAGCGTATCAATATACATCTTAACCTTAGCGTATCAATATACATACATATACAACCTATATGATGATGATAAAAAAATGATCGAATACGTATGTACATGCATCATTTCAGAAATCAAGACAAGGATCAGCTGGTTTCTAAGAGATATGGATTAAAATGCGACTTTGTTTAAACAAAGTAATCACATTATAGTGTTTTGAGAAGTTTTTTTTGAGTATTAACTACTTATCTACTACTATTAGGTACAACTTTGGATACGTTGAAAATTCAAGCTAAAATGTAAAAGGAGTATATATATGTATATTTTTCTCTGTTCTGTGAATGTGCTCGGTACGTTTCGTTTGACACTATCTAGTCGTTCCGCTTTATTGGCGATGGAAAAGCGAAACTTGTCATTTTCTTTTAAATTGAAGCCGTGTTCGAAGGGAGCGAAAGGAAATGATTTTGTATGCTTGTATATTTTCTTTAACAGTTTAACGTCTCGTATTATTACGCTGTGTATAATGTAATGTTATGAAATAAAAATTAACCTACTCGATACACAAACACCCCGACCACGGCAAACATCTGTATGTCCAATACAAATGTTTGTCAACTTCTTCTTCGTTGACTAGCTAACTTCAGGGTGTCGGTTTTTTTCGTGACGGAGTACGCACGCATTGTAAAAATTATTCTCATAATTTTTCCCTATCGCGCCAAAAGAAATATAACTTCAAAATACATTACTTGTCGAATGTCTTCCTTTAATAGTTTAAATAGTATGGATACATGGTGATGGTTACCTCAGAAACCCGTCTCTCCTATTAGATTAAACCAGTTGATTACCTGTTAAATTAGTAAAGAGTTTAATCAAGCAGATTACGAATTTTTGAAAATAAGTCGAAATGTTATAAATACACAATTTTTTAAGAAGCGTTTTAGAGGGCTATAGAGATATTCGGACAGACGATTTGTCTCTTTCGCTGCACAAAATAAAGCCATCAAATATAGACGGTAACATGGGCTGGATTGACACATACTAATTTTTTCATAAAGCAGTAGGATCGGGATTTAAGAATGCGGAACTAAACACGCATTATTAAATGTACATTTTATTTATCATTATATATTATAATAATCTATTTGTAAGACAGCATGTCTTCACACTCAACAAAAGCGAGCGCTCATAATATAAGATATAGATAAGCGATCATGTTTGCTAGTACCGATAGGCAATTACAATAATTCAAGGGACAACGCCTGACCTATCTCTCTGAATCCATTAGCTATTACTCTTGTAGGGTTGTCAGTAAAAACTTTGTAATAAGTAAGCTGTTATTATCAAAGTATGTTGTAATTCTCTACAAATGTTATTTGAATTTTAAATTTATTTTTCATTTTAAATGAAAACCGATCAATGACTTTTATTTGACAAATTATAAGTATGTCATTTGACGTCACAAAGGAGTGTCCAAAGTTTAGGAGATCATTTAGCAACATTCGTGAGTAAAAATGTCCAAGTAATCACCATTAGAAGCAAATATCAATCAGTTAAATTTATAATATTTTAAATAGTATAAATAAAATAAAGCAATATATCGTTACACCAAAGAAGGTATTATTTTTCTATGTGTCAAATGAAATCTGTATTAACGTTATAATAATAATTGGTCTGTTATGAAAACAAAATTGTTTCAGTAGCATCGGGTAATACAATAGTTTTAAGGGTTATCGAATATCATCATATATATAGGTATTGATTTGGATAGCAATACTTTAAAGTGGGTAAAAAACCAACATTACGTGTTATTTTATTTTACAATTATTGCCCGTAAAAAACAATTTAAGGATTTTTAATAATTTAGTAACAACCCTATTCAATGGTGATTCAAACGTCCTTTATGGTGACGAATGTGTGTCGTGGCGTAGTCCTCTATTGATTGTTTGTACGAACATATCACATCGGACATTTATCACCGTGAAAAGTACAACAAAATACCACCGCACGTCCACATGATAACGTGTATACTACGTTTGTACAGTGAGAATGCAGGTCATAGACTAATAATAATAACAATTGTGTATTTATGTGAATAAGCCTTGTAGATTTTAAAGATCAAAGCCCTATAAAACTGAACTATGTGTAATTATTTACCTTAGAGTTAGAAATAATACGTAAGGTAACCAGAATAAAGTAGGCCAGACAGTAGTGGGGAACCCACCCCGAGTAAGAGAGTGATGTATGAAAGAAAGAACAAGTATGCGGCATGAAAGTACGAGAGGCATGAAAGCGAGAACTGGAATGAAAGAGTAATTGCAGAAAACGTGCTCCGACCCCCATGTTGGAGGTATAGAAAAAAAAAAAAAAAAAAAAAAAAAAAAAAAAAAAAAAAAGAGATCAAAGCCCACTTATACTGCTTTCAAATAGTGTCGTATGCCTTTGGTTAGTACGGTAAAGCCAGAACTCGAGAGGATAGGGTTTAAGGTCGGCAACGGGCTTGTAGCTGGCGCTAGTGTTGTAGGCGTCATAAGATATGGTAACCGCTTACCATGAGACATATATGCTTGTTTGTCACCCTAGTAATATAAAAATGTATAATTTTGTGACATTATACAAGCTACTACGATTTAAAAAGTAAGCTTTCAAATTGATACCTTGTATCAAATGGTAACTAGACTAGTCTGTTTGCAGTGACCTGTCTGCAGTTTGTAGTAATTCGGATTTCTACTCAGGGGGTTGTAGGTTCGACTCACGTCACGAGTCTGGGTGTAATATATATTTATTTATATATGTATTGTTTAAAAAAATATGTGACTATATTAGTCAGCTGTTACCTATAACACAAGGTTTAAGTTGCTTACCTTAGGACCTTAGACCACTGTGTGTAGTGCGTATGATAATAAATAAAAAAAAAAACAAACAAATTCCATCGCTCTAGCCCAATAATATAAATATAAATTCTTATATACCATAAATTACGGACACGCATAAGTAGTTAAGTGAACTAAGTGTGACGGTGATTCAACAAATACGATGCGAACTACCACGGAAATCACTTAGCATATGACAAATAGTTCTAGAGTGACATGCTTTTAAGAGACATAATATTCATACTCTTTGAAATATGAACGGTGTGATAAATTCGAAAATAGAACATTTTCAATATTTTTCGACTTATTTTGAATTTTTTTTCTGATAAAAAATGAATAAATGGACTGTATACTAGCCATATACGGTCATCTCATTACCACTTTTATCAGAATTGCCTAGAGCGCTTACAATTTTTTTTATTAACTATTTAAACTTTCGCTGTCATAAATTGTGTGAAAATTATGAAGATGGTTGCGCGGAACTTAGGAACGTCTGCAACACCAGAAGCATCGCAAGCGCGTTGCCGACCCTATCCTCAATTACCCAATGGAGCTTTTGTCACCTTACTCATCAACAGGAACACCAAACTGCTTGAAAACTGTATTATTTAGCTTGATCTTCTGTAAGGTCGAGGTACTAGCCCAGTCGAGCTGCTAAATGTTGAAGTATAAATTTAAATTGTTCGCCTTCTTGTGTAATTTCTTAGTTTATTAGTCTGTCTTTGATTACTCTATACTTTGTTTTATCTATGCCCTTCTCTCTTCTCTCTGTGACACTACGAGTAATATGTTGTAATTCTATTTCTGTTTAAAATAAAAGTATATAATTCTAAAGTAAACCGACTTCCATTGTTAAAACTATTCAACAGGTTATGGGCCCAGATGCCCTGGATAAGTAAACGAATTAAATCGAATAATAGTGCATGAAATTGTCAAAAACTGTTCAACGTAAAATTAACGCCACGTGCGCAACTAACAAAGAAAAGTTTTACGAGCGTTGAAAATGTCTTCAAATAACCCGCTGACTTTGATAGAAAAACTAACTGGCCGCGATAACTACTCCACATGGAGATTTGCCGTGAAAACATACCTTGAACACGAGGAGTTATGGGATTGTATAGAAAATCTATCAGGCGATGTGGTAAACCAAAAACGTGATCTCAAAGCGAAATCTAAGATAATCTTGTTAGTGGACTCGGTTAATTATGTTCATATACAAGAAGCGAAGACAGCAAAGGAAGTTTGGGACAATCTGACACGTGCTTTCGATGACTCAGGGCTAACACGCCGAGTAGGTTTACTTCGTGAATTATGTACTACAACCCTCGCAGAGTGTCAAAATGTTGAAGAATACGTTAGTAAAGTAGTCACAACAGCTCATAAGCTGCGTAATATCGGATTTAAAGTAGACGACGAGTGGTTAGGAACCCTGCTTCTCTCCGGTCTACCTGAGATGTACAAACCGATGATCATGGCGATCGAGAGTTCTGGTATGAAAATAAGTGCCGATTCAGTTAAAGCTAAAATCCTACAGGATGTGAAAATGAGCAATAGTGATACAAATGCCTTTGCAACAAATTTAAAGAAAAAGGTAATTAAAAAGTCTTTTCAAAAAGGTTCACGTTGTTTTAAATGCAACAGATATGGCCATATAAGCACAGAGTGCAAGTCTAAGCAAAAACAGAAACATGAAAGCTCTAGCTATGCCGCTGCATTCATAGCTTCTTTCAGTAACAGCGACGCCTGGTATATAGACTCCGGTGCCTCAATGCATATGACCAGACATAAACAATTATTGCATAATGAAACAGTGCCACTAGTGAAAACAATTCAAGTTGCGAATAACAAATCCTTACCAGTAGAAAGCTCTGGTTGGCTGAGTCTGGATATCTGCGATGACAGAGGTCAAAGTAACAAAGTTGTATTCCAAAATGTTTTATATGTGCCTGGGTTAGCAACAAATTTACTGTCAGTGAGCCAGATTGTAAATCACGGTGGTACAGTGAAATTTAATAATGAAGGCTGTGTAATTTTTAACAATCACAACAAAATAGTTGCAACAGCTACCTTAATCAATAATATGTACCGGCTTAATCTGTACAATGTTCAAGCATACATATCTGATGTTGATAAACAAGATATTTATCTCTGGCACCAGCGCATGGGACATCTCAATTTCAGTGATTTAAAGAAAATTGAAGAAAATACAAATGGTGTGCAATTATCTAAGAAAGAAGATAATCTGACCTGTGTGACTTGCTTAGAAGGAAAACAAACACGCCTGCCATTTAAGTCAAGCCATTCAAGAGCTACACATTTACTTGAAACCGTACATTCAGATATATGTGGACCAATGGAAACCACGTCCATTGGTGGTGCAAAATACTTCATCACATTTATAGATGACTTTTCAAGAAAAGTGTTTATTTATTTCTTAAAGAAAAAATCAGAAGCTCTAGAAAAATTCAAAGAATTTAAATGTCAAGTAGAAAATCAATTGGAGTGCAGTATAAAATGTTTGCGTACAGACAATGGACTTGAATATATAAACAATGCTTTTTCTGAGTTCCTAGCAACAGCTGGTATAGTCCATCAAACCACAGTGCCTTATACGCCTGAACAAAATGGTGTCTCCGAACGCATGAATCGTACACTTGTTGAAAAAGCAAAGTGTCTGTTGATTAATGCAAAACTTCCTAAACTGTACTGGGCAGAAGCAATACACACAGCTGCTTACCTCATTAATAGATCTCCAACACGTTCACTGGCTTTTAAAACTCCAGAAGAAATATGGTCTAAGAAGAAACCTAATATAAGTCATTTAAAAATATTTGGCTGTGAAGCAATGGTACATCTCCCAAGAGAAAAACGTAAGAAGTGGGACAGTAAATCACAGAAAGCTATATTCATTGGATACTGTGATAATACAAAAGGGTATAGGTTTATAATACCTGCCTCTAAAACTGTGATTAAAAGCCGAGATGCCGTTTTCTTAGAGACAACAGTAAAAAGAAACTATCTTCCTATAAATCTGACGGAGAAAGAAACAATGTGTGATACATCATTGGAACAAAATGATAATTCTACATTTCTGAATTCCAGTGACACATCAGATACTTCAAACACCACAAGTGAATATATGTCAGATCAAGAAGATAAACTAGATCCCGACTATAAACCAAATATAAATGTTCAACTATCGTCAACACCTTCTAAAATAACATTGAGACCTAGAAACAGAGAATTATCAAAATTAAATGAAAATAAAGATAAAACTTACCTGTGCTACAGTGAAGAAAATATAAATTCTATTCCTCAGAATTACAAAGAAGCTTTAACCTCAATTGAATCTGAAAAGTGGAAAACCTCAATAAAGGAAGAATTAGAATCACATTCTAAAAATGTTACATGGACATTGGTAGAAAAACCCCCAAACATGAAGCCTATCGGATGTAAGTGGGTATTTCGCATCAAAAACGAACCAACAGGTCCTCGCTATAAATCAAGACTCTGTGCAAAAGGATATGCACAAACAGAAGGCATAGATTTTGATGAAACTTTTGCGCCTACAGTGAGGTATGACTCTATTCGATTATTATTATCACTTGCAGCTCAGAAAAATTTAGAGATAATCCAATTCGACATCACCACTGCTTTCCTGTATGGTGACCTGGAAGAAACAATTTATATGACTCCACCAGAGGGATTAGACTGCAACCCAAACATGACCCAATATATTGAACAATTATTAAAGAAGTTCAATATGACTGAAGCAAACTCTAACAGTGTACCGGCTGATCCACATGTCAAACTCATGAAGACTGACGAGCTACCTGAAAGAAATTATCCCTACAGAGAAGCCGTAGGATCTCTCATACATGCAGCAACAGTAAGCCGTCCAGACATTTTGTTTGCAGTCAGCCAGGTGAGTAGATTCTTAAACTATCATAATGAATCTCACTGGAATGCTGTCAAAAGAATACTCAAGTATTTAAAAGATACCAAAAATTATGGATTGTGTTACATGTCAAAACCAGACAGCACTGATGTAGTAGGATACAGTGATGCTGACTTCGCCAACGATGTTGAAACAAGACGTTCAACAACTGGTTATGTTTTTCTTAAAAATGGAGCCGCCATTACCTGGTCCTTACAAAGGCAACAAACAGTGGCCTTGTCTACAACTGAGACAGAGTTCATGGCTGCATGTGCTGCCACTAAAGAGGCCATGTGGCTTCGACAACTATTACAAGAAATAAATGAATATAAACAAGAGTCTGTGATTATAAACATTGACAATCAAAGTGCAATTAGTGTTATCAAAAATAGTGAATTTCACAAGCGTTGCAAACATATAGACATTAAATATAGCTTTATTAAAGAAAAATATTTTGAAAATGTTATCAGTCTTAACTATGTAAACACAAATAATCAATATGCTGATATGTTTACCAAAGCATTACCTAAGGATAAATTCATATTTATGAGAGGTGGCATAGGCATGTGTAAACTTAAGTGTTGATATGAGTAAGTTTATTTTTTTTGTATAACAAAATTGATATTGTATATTTTAAGGCTTTATACTTTATTATAAAATTAAAAGAAGGCTCTAATTTAGGGAGAGTGTTGAAGTATAAATTTAAATTGTTCGCCTTCTTGTGTAATTTCTTAGTTTATTAGTCTGTCTTTGATTACTCTATACTTTGTTTTATCTATGCCCTTCTCTCTTCTCTCTGTGACACTACGAGTAATATGTTGTAATTCTATTTCTGTTTAAAATAAAAGTATATAATTCTAAAGTAAACCGACTTCCATTGTTAAAACTATTCAACACTAAATATTTTGAGTAGGATATTTCCTACCTTAGTTATATACGAGTATGTAAGATATTGGTATATGCCTATTTTACATATATAATTTATGTATGTGTATTACTAAGTGTTAGTCAACTGTGTCTCAACATCAATATTCTATTATTATAAGAATTTTTTTGTGTATCGAAATGTACTGATTGTGACATGTGTACATAATATCAATTTGTTAACCTTAATCAAACTTGTTTTTGGTTATATTATTTGTTGTATACTATATGATTAAAATTGTATGTATAAGCTGTTGGTTTTCTAAATAAATGAATAAGCAAAGTTTCATTTATACATTAGTACGCCAACATTAGTTTAATATTGTAAAAATGTTACAACACCTACCGAAGTTACACAAAGTTACATGTAACATTTTTATAATTAGGAAGCATTTTAAGGAGGTTTACGATTAATTATTAAGATTTAGATTAAGATTTTGAGTACAGTGGCAGTTATATAAAATCATAAATAATTATTACAACAAAACAAATAAACGATTTCTCATTAGCGATCCTCAGTACAATGAAATGCTAAGTCAGGTGTTATGAAAACGAATCACATATGTATTTCTGAACATATACAAAGGCAGATATGATAACTTCTAATCATCATACATACATCAGCATTATACATTATATAAGCGTATCATCCAAATACTGATCACTGTGCTAACACTAGTTAGCTAGGTAATTATGAACGAAAAAATATGAATCAAAAGAGAGTTTACTATAAATTTAATTTCTTAAAAAAGAAAATAAATTTGATTTTCCTTAAATTCAAAGGTTTTCCCACTGGCCGAGCTGTATGCATTAAGAAATGGTATCAAATCCTTATCGCTTTGCTCCCGTACCGCTTTCAAATGGATTAAGCGCAACCGAACACCAATACATTAATAGATCAGCAAGTCGAATAGAGTTTTGCTATATACTTTGGTTTAAATATATTTTTAGATTAGAACGCCATTTTATTTAACGATAGTGATTATATATTTGATGTGTATTATACATTAAATACATTAAATGGTCAAATTTTAACTGAGGTAGGGCATAGCAGGAATTTCCTGCTCAAAATATGGAGCAGCCCGACTGGGGTAGTACCTCGACCTTACAGAAGACCACAGCTAAATAATACTGTTTTCAAGCAGTATTGTGTTCCTGTTGGTGAGTAAGGTGACCAGAGCTCCTGGGGGGATTGGGGATTGGGTCGGCAACGCGCTTGCAATGCTTCTGGTGTTGCAGGTGTCTATAAGCTACGGTAATCGCTTACCATCAGGTGAGCCGTACGCTTGTTTGCGGACCTAGTGACATAAAAAAAATATATGAGAATATGATTCATTGATTCAAAATCAAATTTATATATATTTTTATATTATAAATATTTATATTGTATGTTTTTTACAATTTCAATAACTTTTTTATGATATATACGTTTTAATACACGTCAGGAAATTCAGAGGAAATTTCACGAACATTGTAAAACCGGACTCATCCTCGAAATTAGATAAATAATGAGTTACGAACTGTGTTGTATTAGTTCGGGCCCCTATCGGGTGACCGGCTAACTACTGACTTCCAAATAAAACGTGTTTGTTTATTTTCTTTTGTGTTAAACTTTCTCTGTTGCTTTAGGCTCGCCATACATGAGGGTCGATCAACTTTTGCGTGTGTGGGTTTTTGTTGATGTCCATGTCAATTTCGTTCGTTTTTTTTAGCATGATGTTCTCAAATTTCATGGTATATATTAAGGAGTTAAAACAATCGTAGATTGCTTTGCATAAATCAGATAGTATATGCTGCTAATTAGGATCATTCTACTAAACCTGAGATTAATAAGTAGGCCTAGTTTTACTTGAAAATATCGAAATGAGTAACAAAAAAATCTACGCAAGGAACCGTTATCAACCAGTAGTAATTATGCAAAATTATTTTGATTTTGAGGGTCGATCAACTTTTGCGTGTGTGGGTTTTTGTTGATGTCAATGTCAATTTCGTTCGTTTTTGTAGTACGATGTTCTCAAATTACACGGTATACATTAAGAAGTTAAAAAAATCGTAGATTGCTTTACAAAAATCAGATAGTATGTGCTGCCGATTAGGATCATTCTACTAAACCTGAGATTAATAAGTAGGCCTAGTATTACTTGAAAATGTTGAAATGAGTAACAAAAAAATCTACGCAAGGAACCGCTGACAACCGGTAGTAATTATGCAAAATTATTTTGATTCAAAATTTCATTCAACTCTGTAATATCGGCTGTACATTTCTAAGATTTTTTTCCAATAGTTAAGGAGCTGGAACCGAGCCAGACGCCGATTGCTGCGTTTTCAAATATCTTTGAAACGATAAATGTCATATTATGAAGTAAACTTGTTTTACTCCTTGCCGATAATAACTACATTTGAATAAGAAAAAACAAAGGAATTCGGTTATAGCAATACAATTGTTTTTACCATGTATTTAGAATTTTATTATGATCCGCTGTATAAAAACTTTACCATGTGACATGGTATAAAGATAATTTATAGTAATAATGGCTGAAACAATATGAAAGTAATTACATCCGTTTATAATCGAAGTTCGAAAAACAAATATATTTAACACAGACATTTTACAATAAAAAAAGCTTAATAATAATAAGTTCATTACTTATTACATGAGTGTAACATAATAAATATTTTATTAATAGCTGCCTAGCAGACTTCGTTTGTCAAAAGTTAATAGTAAAAATTCACTAAAAAAACTAACTAAATAATAATTATTATTATTGTTTTTTAATTTTTTTTATTTTTTTTAGCATTAAAAGCTTCCGTGGGCGTGGCTTCCGTCTTAAGGAATATATATTAAAAAAAAATAAGCCGAATTGGTCGAGCCATTCTCGAGTTATGCGCTTAGCAAAGTTCATTTATATTTATTTAGATATGAGTGTTATATACTCGTATAATAGATTTTATCTAAGCCTACGCGATAACGAGTAAACAAACGATATAACAGCCGACTATAATATCCAACTAAGCTCATATCTAATTATAATATTCTCCGTATAAATCCAGCGTAATAGATTCGCGTTGCAATTAGAAGTGTGAAGCCGGGCTTGGCAAAGCTAAGTTTTTGACTTGATTATGCGAGAACGAACCAAACTTTCTTACGGTATTACCTTTATATAATCGTCGAGGAAAATCAATTAAGATTTGAATATAATTAAGAGGATTATCTTCATAATTTGTGTTACATTGTGCATAACTTCTTATTACCGATTTTTTTTTTTAAATTTTCATATCTATAAATTATTGAATGTTGTTTTGAATTGTTAGTAATGTTTTCTATTGTATTTGGCTAATTTTAACACACTATTAAAGTTGAAAAAACTTAAAAAAGTCTATGGCATGATAAAATGTTATTCTTTTTTCTGTTGTCATTAAGCTTCACACAGATAAAATACGCCTAAAACTTTAGCAAAACCTTGTGTTGATATCTAAGTTTTTTGTCACAATTTGGTAAGCAGAATTGTATAAATTTTTAATGCTGATTTCCGAACGTACTTAATAAACACTCCCGTCTTTACTGTTATCTATCGTAGTAAGTCCTAATAAATAATTTCAAAAAAAAGTTTAAAATTAGAAGTAATTTTTTTACAAAGTGCATCATTTTAATTTTAAGCGTAAGCCGATAAAAATCGTACCGCAATTTTAGACACGAACAGATCCCTCATATAATCAAATTCTGAGTTTATTTTAAATTGAAAATTACACAATTTATTTTTCAGTAATATAATACCACATTAATATCGAGGCCCGCAAAATATTTATCTTAATAACCGAAACTCCCTCCGGGTTAATTATCATTGAACAAAATAACACGATCAGTGTAGATTATTGTACGTTGAATATCTTAATTACACGCAGTATTTTAATTACAAAAGGTCGAGAGTGTTTGAATTTGTTTTCATAATTATGAACAATAATAAGAGAATTACGGTTTATTAAAATTTAAACACAGGTTTTATTTTGTTAACAAAATAATAGAAGCGTTTAAATTTTGATTACAATAATACATTTAATGTACAACCTTTTTGGTTAAGTTGTTTTATTTCTTGTTGTAGAGTTTATATTACATTTGGTTAATGCCGTATAAGTATTTTGTGTATAAGTATAGTAACGATTACATACATTTAAAAATAACCCCCTTCCATTTCTTACTCATATTTCCTATTTCTACCATTCCACCTCCATTTATTGAGCCAGTACCACTTTCTAGTTTCTACGGGAGTGGCGTATCTTATGTTGAGTGATATTGCAGATAACCGGAGCAGACCTGTCAAATGTGTGCAGAGCTGGACCGACGAATTATGATCGCTGGCAGAGGATGAATGAGGAATGAGTAGGTAAAAGCGGAATAAGATAAGAATTTTTATACTAGATTTATTAAAACTTATGCTTAAAAACCCAAAAGTTTCATTCATTCATTCAGTCATCCTGTATCATCCCACTACTGGGCATAAGCCTCTTTCTTCAGGTAGGAGAAGGATTGGAGCCACCACGCTGCTTCACTGCGGGTTGGAAGATGTATTCCCTACTGCAGATAACGATAGCTATCAGGTATTTATTGATAATAACCGGGACCAATGGCTTAGCATGCTCTCCGAGGCACAGTGACGTGACCCACAAGTTGAAGGGAGGAACCCGCAAACCATTGGTGTTTTAGGTGACTACTCGCATTATTACACCAGAGCGGTCGTTAAAAGTTAAATAGTCTCATCTGTTAAATATTCAAACTTTTTTCTTATTCTCTTAAATATCACATATAATTTAAAAAAATACATAAAATAATTTTTGTTTCTCCTTGAACGAATTATATAAAATCATCCACTGCATCCAGTAAATTACGGAAGCTGCGTTAATGAGCTCCAGCGTAAAATATAATAGGTTTTCTGAACAATATTACGCGCTCCCGTCTTGCATGTGAACGTTTGTCGTACTTCATTGCATTACATAAAATTATGCTTTGCGAGCTTGTTCGCGTTTTGTGATATATTAAAACGATTATTAATATTAGAGCTGCATTTTATATATGTATGTGTGCGTATTTGTAGATTGTTAGCAATGTTTTGTAACAAAAAAATTACCTCATAATCGGATAAGAACATCAATTGACATTGACATTTTTCATGACAAGGGCTTAGGTTTCAATAAGAAATGGAATGTATACTTGCTTCCTATATAGATTATTTCCTTTTTTAATTTAATTTTACTATCAATTGTTTTTATGTTTTTATTAGGTGCATAACATTAGTTTTGTTACTTTTGCAGACAGCAATAACATGTCATTTTTTTATTTTATTAAAAATACTTACGAAGCAGCCTGTAACATCCCACTGTTGGGCATAGGCCTCATTCTCCATGTAGGAGAAGGATTTGGTAAATACTTGCTTGACCACAATGGGGTAGCGTGGTAAGTTTTAACTCGTGTTCACAGGAAGCCATTGGCTAGCAATGTGACATTTTCAGACTCTTAGGAACAGTCCCAGTATATATTCGAGTGGAGCGCTTTGCAACAGGAATCGTTTGAAAACTTAATGCGAAAAGTTAGTCCCCGGAAAACATTCCGGGCCATTTGGCATTACGACATGATCAGATATTCGTTGATGCTTTATTGTATTTTAATATTTTTGCTACTTTAAATAATAACAATTGTATTTTTAGTATTATTTTATTATTAAAATACTATTACGCACGACCACTATATGGAACCAGCTGCCACCTACGGTATTTCCGAACCGATACGACTTAGGGATCTTCAAAAAAAAAATAATAGCATAGTCTAATTCGAAAGGCCAATAAAGCGCTCGCTAATCTTCTGATGTAGCGGTTGTCTATGGATGTTGTTTTCACTTACCACCAGGTGAGTCAACTGTCCATTTACCCCTCTTCTATAAAAAAATAAATAAAAATATTCTTAAAGTTTTACCTTGATAGGTTGGAACAGGTTATCTCTAAGTTGGGGGAGTCCCCAAGTGTTTGATAAGTACGTCCTCGTCGTCTCCCCTGGACCCCGTCCTGACCCCGGTAACGCAGGTGGCAGGCGGGTGACTGAACCTTGCAAACTATACTTGGTGATCGATTGTTGTGTGCGCTTCACGAATATTTTGACGCGATGCTGTTGCGATCCCGTACCAAAGGCCCTTCTCAGGGCCAAGCCGACGGCCCTTCTCAGGGCCAACCCAACGGCCCTTCTCAGGGCCAACCCAACGGCCCTTCTCAGGGCCAACCCAACGGCCCTTCTCAGGGCCAAACCCAAGGCCCTTCTCAGGGCCAACCCCAAGGCCCTTCTCAGGGCCAACCCCAAGGCCCTTCTCAGGGCCAAGCTGAGGCCGACCGTCGTTTGGACGAGTCTAACGTCGAGTCTGACCTCGAAATGGACGTATCTATTAAGGGCTCTTCTCAGGGCCGTACCGAGGCGAAGAAGCGATCGTCCTCCTCCGTTTTCTTCGTGGGTTCGGACACGGAGACGGAGGAGACGGAAGTCTCGAAAACTATCACTGCCAGGCGTGGGAGGCCGTTGGGCTCGAAAGCAGGCTCGAGTTCAAGGGCAAAATTTTTAAAATCTGCTCCGGCGACTGTTTTCGATGATCTGGAGGCTGTACTGCGTGGCAGGCAGTACAGGCCAGGTAGCGCTACGGAAGGGACGACTCCGATTTCCTCTGGAAACGAGTCCGATTACCTAGCGGCGTTGGATACCAGCGCATTAAATGCGCAGGAGCTGCGTGCGCGCGCAGGTGAGGGCCTTGCCTGCATTATAGAGGTTGCCAAAAAGTCAGGCAACCTCAAGGGGGAGTTTGTGGCCCGACTGAAGAGGTCCGCCAAGACCCTTACCGAGGTAGTTGACGCGCTCTCGAGCCGAAGCGAAGCCGAGGAGTCGAGGCGGTTGAGAACCGAAAATCGCCGCCTCAAACTGGAAGTGGAGGCCTTGAAGGTAGAGGTCAAAGCGTGGCGGCGCGGCGTCACCGAGGCCAGGACTGATGCGGTTGCGGCTACTACCGCCGCTGCCACCGCTACTGATGCCGGAGCGCGAACGCCGTCTACGCCCTCGCTGGGTTTAGAGCTGGTCGAGGAAATAAGATCCTTGACCTGCTCACTCGGTGACAGGCTTAATACTCGGCTAGCGGGGATCGAGGCCCTTCTGCTGCCGGCCCAGACCTCGTGTCCTACACCAAGGGCAAAGGTAGTGGCATCCACACCACCTAAGACGTCACCTGCACCTCGTGGTCCCGAGACGACAGCCACTCCCTCGATGGCCCCGTCCACTGCCGCCCAGGAGGAAACCTGGGCAACAGTAGTTAGGAAAGGAAAGGGCAAGGGGAAGGGAAAGTCCTCCACCCCTGCCCCTGCACCTGCGACGAAGTCAGCCGCCAAGCCGACCACTGCATCGTCTGCAAAGCAGGCCGCCAAGTCGACCGCGAAGACGTCCGCGAAGTCAACCGCCATGCCGTCCGGAAAGCCGGCTGCGAAAGCGACTGCCAAGCCGAAGTTAAAGACGCCGAAGACCGCGGCAGTCGTTCTTCAGCTGCAGCCGGAGGCCGTGGAAAGGGGGCTGACGTACAGCTCCGTCCTTCGGACGGCCCAGGAAAAAGTCGACCTCCAAGAGCTGGGTATCGACCAAATCCGTTCCCGGCAGACGGCCACGGGGGCGAGAATGCTGGAGATCTCTGGCTCTGAAAGGAATGCGAAGGCGGACAGGCTCGCGGAATCGCTTCGTGGAGCCCTGTCTGGGGTGGCGAATATCGTCAGGCCCGTCAAATCTGCGGAGGTGCGGATTTCGGGCCTGGACGAAACGGCCACTAAGGAGGGAGTGGCAGCGGTGGTCGCCAAAGCAACGGGAATTGACGTCGGGCTCGTAAAGGCCGGAGCATTACGCTCCGGCTTCTATGGCACGAGCTCCATCGTGGTCTCCTGCCCGATTTCGGCAGCGAAAACGCTGACCGAAAAGGGCAGGCTACTGATCGGATGGAGTTCAGCACGCGTGACGGCTCTGGAGGCACTGCCCATGCGCTGCTTCAAGTGCATGGGACTGGGCCACACGCGCCCTCAGTGTCCAGCGTCGGTGGACAGGGGTGACCTGTGCTTCCGATGCGGACGTGCAGGCCACAAGGCAGCTGCGTGTGAAGAGGTCACCCCGCGCTGCGCTATTTGCGTGGAGTCCGGCAAGCCCTCCGACCACAGGATGGGCGGTCGTAGGTGCAAGCCTGCGAAGATAAAGTGTAGATCCGCAGGGGCCCGGGCCACCCCAGCAGCTGCGAGCCAGATCGGCAAGGAAGGGGTCGTCCCTTCGGTGGCGGACGGTGAGGAGGTTGTGATGTCTGAATAGTATGGACCAGATAAGACATCACAACTTCCTCCAGGCGAACCTGAACCACTGCGCCCGGGCCCAAGATCTGCTCATGCAGGCCTTGGCGCAGTGGCGCATAGACGTGGCAGTGGCGGCGGAACCGTACTTCGTTCCTAGCTCACACCCTTGTTGGGCTGCGGACCTGAACGGCACCGTTGCCATTGTGAGTCGATCCAATGACGGCAGCCTCCCCTTCTCAGTCGAAGAGAGGGGACCCGGGTACGTGGTGGCCAAGTGGGGAGAGTATGCTGTGGTGGGCGCATACTTCTCCCCCAACAAAACCGTAGCGGAGCTGGAGGCCTTCTTAGACCTCCTAGTCGCTGCGGTTGGAAGACAGGCACCACGTCAGGTCGTCCTCCTCGGCGACCTGAACGCCAAGGCCCGGGACTGGGGCAACCCCTTCACTGACTCTCGCGGGGAAGTAGTCAGGGAGTGGGCAGTCACTGCGGGCTTGACCCTGTTAAACACGGGGTCGGCCCACACGTGCGTGCGACACAACGGGGGGTCCGTGGTGGATTTATCGTTCGCTTCCCCGTCCATCGCCGCACGTGTGCAAACTTGGAGAGTGCTGTCGGAGGTGGAGACTCTCTCGGATCACAAGTACGTGAGGTTCGAGGTTTCCACCTCCCACAGCCGAGGTGCGCCTCGGCACGCGGCGTTGCAATTTCCGCGCTGGGCCGTCACCCGCCTCGACGTGGAGTTGGCGAAGGAAGCGGCGATCGTCCAATTGTGGTCCGCTACTCCTATGCACCCGGAGGTAGACATTGCGGCGGATCACTTCCGCGATGCGGTGACGGCCGTGTGCGACGCGGCCATGCCGAGGTGCCGGCACCGTCCCGAACGCCGCGGGGTCTATTGGTGGAGCTCGGAGATCGCGGAACTCCGAGCCGCCTGCACAGCGGCAAGGCGACCCTACGGACACTGTAGGAGGCGACGCCACGGCCGGACAGACGAGCAGATGCCAGCCGTGGAGTTGGAGGTCGAGCGCCAGCTATACGAGGCGTACCGCGACGCCAAGCGCAAACTACAGCTGGCCATCGTCAAGGCCAAGTCACAAGCCTTCAACGAAGCCCTGGCGAGCCTCGACAGGGATCCATGGGGGCGTCCGTACAAGGCTGCCCGGAAAAACTTCCGGCATCAGACGCCCCCGGTCGCCGAGTCGTTGGACCCCGTGGTCCTGAACAGGGTGTTGGGCGGGCTTTTCCCCGCAAGAGACCCCAACCACACCCCCCCGCTCATGGACGTTTCCCCTCTCGTCGAGGAACTAGACGAGGGCTCCATCCCGCCTGTGTCGGAGGCGGAAATGGAGGTTGCAGTCCGCCGCCTGCATGGAAAGAGGACTGCGCCCGGCCCGGACGGCATCCCGGGCCGGGTGCTGGGAATCGCCCTCCAGGAGATGGGTGATCGGCTTCGGGAGTTGTTCAGCGCTTGCCTCGCCTCTGGGCGATTCCCGAAGCCGTGGAAGAAGGGACGGCTGTGCCTGTTGCGGAAGGAGGGGCGACCCGTCGACTCGCCCTCCGCATACAGGCCCATCGTCCTGCTGGATGACGCGGGCAAACTCCTGGAGAGAGTTGTGGCTTCCCGTGTCGTCCGGCACCTGGAGGTAACTGAGCCCGGGTTATCCGAGGCCCAGTACGGGTTCAGAGCGGGGCGGTCCACATTAGACGCCCTGTTCTGGCTTAAAAGATGGACGCAGGCGGCGGTCCGCGACGGGGAGAAGGCGTTGGCTGTCTCGCTTGACATCGCTAACGCCTTTAACAGCCTACCACACGCGACGATACTGGAGGCACTCCGCTACCACCGGGTGCCTCTGTATCTGCGGACGCTGCTGGGCGACTACCTCCAGGGTCGCGAGGTCCTATTGCCAGGGCGCGAGCGACGTCGTGTCTCGAGCGGAGTTCCACAGGGGTCAGTGCTGGGACCGCTCCTGTGGAACATCGGCTACGACTGGGTGCTTCGGGGCACGTTGCCCGCAAGTGTGCGGGTCTCGTGCTACGCCGACGACACCCTAGTCGTGGCAAAAGGAAGGGACCTCGCGGAAGTAATGCGGTTGGCCACGGCTGGCGCAACACTTGTGGTCGGCCGTATACGAGCCCTGGGGCTGGAAGTCGCCCTGACGAAGACCGAGGCCCTACTGTTCCATGGGCCTCGAGGGGGACCCCGTCCAGGTACGCGGGTGACTGTTGATGGGGTTTCGGTCCGGGTGGGGACCCAGATGAGGTACCTGGGTCTCACCCTGGACGGGAGGTGGGCTTTTGGGGCTCATTTTGCAGAGCTAGCCCCAAGAGTCGTGAAAGCCGCCGCCTCACTGGGAAGGCTGCTGCCGAACGTGGGTGGTCCGAGTGCCCATTGCCGTCGGCTGTACTCCAGGGTCATCCGGAGTATGGCCATGTACGGGGCACCCATCTGGGCGGACGCCCTCGGTCGCGCCAACAAAATCCAGCTGCGACGGCCGCAGCGGGTCATCGCGACGAGGGCGATACGCGGTTACCGGACGGTGTCCTGGACGGCGGCGTGCGTGCTGGCCGGCGATCCCCCCTGGGAACTGCAGGCGGAGATCCTCGCCGAAACATATCATTTTGTGGCGGCGAGGAGATCCCGGGGGGAGTCTCCTACGTGGGAGGAGCTCGCACGCATGCAGAGGCTGGCGCAGGACACCCTGTTGCGGCGGTGGACGGAGGACTTGGCTTCGCCAGTCCCCGGGCAGTGGACGGTGGACGCAGTGAAGCCGGTCCTCCGGAAGTGGGTGAGGCGGCGGTTCGGGCCGCTGACCTTCCGTCTGGTGCAGGTGCTTTCCGGACATGGGTGCTTCGGTAAGTACCTGCACCAAATCGCGAGACGGGAGGCGACTCCAGCCTGCCACGAGTGTGGAGCGCCAGAAGATACGGCGCTCCACACGCTGGAGGCGTGCGCCACTTGGGAACCGCAGCGGCGCACGCTTTCAGCGGTTATCGGACGGGATCTCTCGCTGCCGAGTGTCGTAAAGGCCATGCTTGACAGCGAGAGATCGTGGCAGGCGGTGGTCTCCTTCTGCGAAGAGGTAATGACGCAGAAGGAGACCGCGGAGCGGGCCAGAGAGGAAGACGCCTCTGCTGGCCCACTCCGGCGCAGACGTACGGGGGCAAGGAGAAGGCGGTTTGCCCACCTCCTCCCCCCCTCGTAGTAGTGGGGTCGGCGGCCGATAGTCGGGGGACTTCGGCCGGCCGGACGACACGACCCCATACGCCTGGGGGTGGCCTTGTTGTGAGCGAGGCCACCCCACCATCATGCCGGGGCCCGGAAGCTTTGTCCGGGCCTACCGCTGAGGCGAGGTGGCGAATGCTAGCGCGACCCCTCTCGCCCCACCCAGGCGGATGACTGCTAACACGTGGTGGTTTTTAGTCAGTAGGAGTCTGACATAACCCTCTGGCGCCCCCGCGCTGGAGGGTATCCATGATGGATTTTCCCCACGTAAAAAAAAAAAAAAAAAAAAAAAAAAGGTTATCTCTAAGTTATTAATATCAACTAATTGTGTCTCTATCCTTATAATTATGATACGATGCCTGGGTTATCCAATTACGTAGTATCATCATCTTAGTTTAAAATTATTTTATAGAACAACGCTTCTATTTTAAATTTTATGAAAAAGTCGTGCGAGAATTTCAATAGTGTAAAAATGATTTAATTTTAAAAATGTTATTCTTTGTAATATATTTTGCATAGCTACCAGTTTTTCCCGCCCAAATGTAAATTAAATGATAAATAGATTTCCGCACGAATGCACTCGGCGGGAAACCGAAAAAAAAGTGGCCAATCGGCTATTAATTCGAAATGTAATTTTGTCGCCATTGTTTGCTGTGATTTAAAATATTTATCTCATTTCAATCTATGAATTTATTTTACCTCGTTTTTATACAACAGGTTTCCTTTTTTATTGTTCGGTAAAAAAGGTACATTTTTCGAACTGAACAATTGTTGGCTGGAATTAGTTTAGTAGCTGATAATGGAAACTTAACAAAACGTTTCTGTTTCATATTTTTAATAAACTTTGTTGTTTTGAATTGAGATAAAAATATTTTACAAAATTAGTTGGAAGAAATATTTCATACAAAATTTGCTTCAACAAAATCAACCAAGAATAAATTACCGTGAAAATTCAACATATAAGACAAAAATAGCCTATATCCTATTCTGAGTTTTATGATAATATTCATAAAAAATATTTTTAATTTGTTCAATAACGTTAATAAAGAATAGAAAAAATGATTATATATAGAATTAGCGAATAAAATTCTATCGTTTATGTTATAAGTAATATTTTATCGCATTAAGGAATTTGATAATAATTGGAATACCGTAAACCCGCACCCATATCATCGTAAAGTGTCAACGAAATATAATCCACGAATTGAATGTTTTTACTTTTACACCTGCTGCCGTGTTAGCAGGCGTTATATTTGTCTTAGCTTTTTCTTTGTTATGAAATAAGACTATATAAGTATGGTAAACAGTAATAAATATACTACGATTAAGCCTGTAACATCCCACTGCTGGGTTGGCTCTTTCTTCATGTACGAAAGGGATTGGAGCTCAATCCACTACCCTGCTCCACTGCGGGTTGGCGGATATATTACCTACTATGAGTGACGATAGCTAAAAGGTGGTAATATGCTAAGGCAGCTTAACTTGCTCTTCGAGGCACGATGGGGAGACCCACAAAAACAGACATCCCAACCGGACACAACAAAGTATAAAAGTACAAATAGAATAAACATTTTTTTTATGTCACTAGGTCGGCAAACAAGCGTACGGCTCACCTGATGGTAAGCGATTACCGTAGCTTATAGACACCTGCAACACCAGAAGCATTGCCAGCGCGTTGCCGACCCAATCCCCAATCCCCCCAGGAGCTCTGGTCACCTTACTCACCAACAGGAACACAATACTGCTTGAAAACAGTATTATTTTGCTGTGATCTTCTGTCGAGGTACTACCCCAGTCGGGCTGCTCCATATTTTGAGCAGGAAATTCCTGCTGTGCCCTACCTCAGTTAACATATATGTCCCAAGCGGAAATGCTGGGAGCCACACCAGAGCGGATCAAATCAATATACTAATCAGTATACAAATATAAAATGCAATGTGTCGAACATATACGAGTATAACAATATTACCGCCCAACTAAACCACGTATGACAGAAGTTGGTAATTTTGAGAGTATATTGATTTTATCTTTAAGTGTCATTAAAAAAGTATTTTTCGAAATTGACCTTTTAAAAAGAGGTTAAATATTGGCTGAAAATTTGCATCGAAGTTTGTAATTTTTGATGCTAGAGACAAGAAACTTTCTTTTTGGACTACTTTTTACTGATAAAAAAATAAGTAAATATATATTATGTTTCAGCGTTTATTAAAGAAACAAAGCAGTAACAATTTTATTGAAAAAATTACTTTACTAAGTAGGTATATGAAGTTATCTTTCACACATCGAATGTTAAATATTTTCTTTAAAAATGAAAACATTTCCAGAGTGGTTTTTGTGACGTACATAGGTAGAGCGGAGTATCGGATAACGGCAGGACACGGAAAAGGCGGGCCGGCGACTCGATGACTCAGTTACTTTTGACTCGGAAGCGATCCGCTATGAACGCTTTTTTAATAAATAACTCCGTATATACGTATGAAGTTCTATTTTTTATGCTTACTTGGGATAAACCGTCCGGTGTAGTTGTGCGTGTATTCGCCACAACATCGGCGTTGCGTGTTCAATTACCGAGGCAGATGTTTGTAATTATACAAATATTTGTTTGCGGTCTCGGTTGTTACAATATATACCTAAAAGTGATCTTTATTTATGGTACAAAAAGTAGGCCCGGACAGACTTCGTTCTGTCAAAAGTTAATAGTAAAAAAAAAAAAAATAGTATTAAAACCTTCCGTGGGCCTTATGGAAAATACAAAAAAAAATTAATTAGCCAAATCGGTCGAGCCATTCTCGAGCTTATGCACTTAGCAAAGTTCATTTTTACTTATATAGATAAGTTTCATGTCCTCGAATTTTTGACTTGAAGTGTAAGTTGGTGAATGCATGACAAGAGCGTTATGAAAGGTGTGATCAGGGAAAGCGAACGGAAGTTAGGAGGGAGATATAAGTTTTTGAAGATAGAAAGAGTGTAACTGTAGGATCTAAAGAAGTTTTACATCAGTCGTGTAGTCTAAAGCACTCTCGTTTTTTTTATTACACAATATATGTAATGTAAGTGTACATACGTAGTTTTTTAAAATTAATTTCGTGTGTATTAAACAACACGACCTAACCTGTATCTATTTTTTTATTACTTCTAAAACTCGAAGCGTTATGTTATACCTCTAAATTACACTGTTCAGTAAAAATAATTTCTATGTCAGTAACTTCCATGATAAATATTTGTGTTAAAAAAGCCTTTAAGCTTTATTGTGTTTATATAACTTTCAATTTATATTCTCTTAAATATCTCATAGTACGTATAACAGAAAGTAGAGGAAACGAAACTAATTAACAAGTTGGAGTTAGCGGAGAGATTTCGTTAGACGAACAGCTATTTTTGCCAACTTCGTCTCAACTAGTTATTTATATAAGGGATCACGTAATGCCATTAGGCTTAAGGAACTCTCCCTATTTAATGTACTGAGTTAGTAAACTATTGTATATGAGAGAAACTGATGTTATGTTGCGTTATATTTTGTTATAACGCGATCGCTTTGATGAGACCTGTTACCTAAAGTCTAATAAGCAAAACTTATGGCTTATGAGTATTGCGCTGGCGGATTCGGGTTTGATCGGCACTTGGCATACATTTATATTGGCCATACATATTTCGCCATGGCCTATCTGTGAGTGTGATGAGTTTATTTAATTCTTAATGTATAGTATAGCGAAATACCATTGAAAACAATAGAATACACTATGATGTCTTAACGCAGCATCACTATGTGATGATTGTATCGGCCGCTTGTCGTTACTATAATGTAATTTGCACCCGGAATCTTAGTAATTTTAGTAATAGGGTTGCGTTTACTGTAAAGTCACCAGAGTTGTTAGTTTACTTTATGAAGTTAAAAGTTAAAAAGTTAATGCCGTCTGCACCTTTCGCATTAAAATTAAGACTAAAATTAAATTGACTGTACACGTAAAGTAGAAATTCCCGTTTTAGAAAAATTATTATGGTTCTTTACAATGATTAATTTGTACACCCCTAAAGTATATACCAAAGCATGATGCTTATGCCGTCCATGTCATTAACGTCCCTTGAGAGACAGCACGTAACTTGCTTTTATAGGATAACTAGCCGAATAAAGTTTTATGATTTAACAGTATTACTGTCAAAATATTTTTTGAGCTATATTATTCTGCTATAATTACAGCAATAATATTTTTATTATAAAAAAAAAAAAACAAAAATAGTACAATTAGAGGAAGTTGTACAAAGGTGGTCTTATCGCTAAAATAGCGATTTCTTCCAGACAACCTTTGGGTATAGGACAGAAATTAAATAAAAAGCGGTCTGTATTATAATGAATCCACTTATAAACATAAATACGATAATAATTGTGTTTGTACTTAAAAAAATCGACTTCAAATTATATCGACAACTATACTACAATATTAATCATTAGAGATAACACAAAAACTACTTGTCAAACATACCTAACATGACAAGCACCAGCTTTTGAATGCAAAAGAATTATCAAAATCGGTTCACCCAGTAAAAAGTCATGAGGTACACATAAAATCGAATTGAGAATCTCCCCCCTTTTTAAGTAGGAAGAAGTCAGGGAATTAATAAAGATGAAAGAGTTTAATTATATCTTCTTTTTCATGTTACGTAGATTAAACAGAAGGGAATCTAATATATAAAATTCTCGTGTCGCGGTGTTTGTAGTTAAACTCCTTCGAAACAGGTTGACCGATTCTTATGAAATTTTTTGGCATATCGAATAGGTCTGAGAATCGAACAACATCTATTTTTCATACTCCTAAGTTATAGGGGGGAGGGGGGGGGGGGGTTAAGAGAGTTAATAAAATATATGGCAACACAACATTTGTGGGGTCAGCTAGTTTTTCAATAAAATCATAACACCGAACGTTATATCAACTGGTTTACTCATATGTCGTAGTATGAACAGTGTAAAGCGGTTTCTTTCTGAATGGTTCTACATAGTTATATTCATACGTAGTATTCATACGTTAGTATTTAATTTATTTTGATAGTGTTTGTTATTGTTTTATAGGATTTTTGTCAGGTTTGATTATTATAAATTGATAGATTAACTGAAGCCTACTTCACACAGCACAGCAGGACGTATCCTGCTCAAAATCTGGAGTAGCTGGAGTTTCAAGCAGTATTGTGTTCCTTTGGTGAGTAAGGTGACCAGAGCTCCTGGGGGGGGGGGATTGGAGGTAGGATCGGCAAAGTGCTTTCGATTGATTAATAGATTGATTCAGTCTGTAACATCTCAATGCTGGGTATAGGCCACTTTCTCAATACAGGTGAAAGAGGCGTAGTAAATTAAGTTCCAACCCTTGTTCAGCATGGGTACAGTTATAAGAAACAATTAGAAAAATAAATAAATATTTAAAAATGCTTTTAAATAAAATTAATGCAAGTAAAATATATAGTATTTACGAGCTAGGACAAACGCTTTGAGTCAAGAAAATTGAAAATTTCAGGTAAACTTCCAAAAGAGTTGAGATCGACTGTTTGTTTTCGAGACACGCTGTAGTGTACTTAACTTATGATTTTCCTCGTCTTGCGTATTATCTTTTGAAACTTATGGATAAGCGTAGGCTATTTATTATTTATATTAAATTATTTCATGAGTCGTGGCTTACTTCAAATCACAATTAGATAAGAACATTTTTAGAATACTTACCTTTTTATCTTCTATGTTACATTTTTTTTATCAATAATTTTTTCCTTGCATTGCGTAACCTAAACATTCATGAAAAACGCATTAGAAGAACAGTTGTCTGCCTAGACTGATAAGATAAATAATGGAAAAAAAAAATCAATTTGAATGGCCCTGAGACCACTAACTGTAACAGTATAAGCAACAAAATGGGGCGTTGTTACTACTGACTCTCTAAAAAAGATCGCAAGACTGGGTAATTACATATTTTGTAAAAAAAAAATGTACGGATCATGTTATGACATGTTCTGATTGCTCTGTTGAGTTAGCTGAAATAGGTAAAATTATTTTTACAATAAAAAATAAAATAAATTATTTTGACAAGAGGGCCACAGCCCAGTATTTTTTGCCCAGAGAATCGGCATAGCGATTCAACGGGGAAATGCTGCCAGCATTCTTGCCACTATTCCACGAGGACATGATTTATACCAAAACTATCTGTAAATATTTAGTTCTTAAGTTGTGAATTGTAAATATGTATAATGTTGACAAACTATTTTAAAAAAAAATTTCACCTTAGTTCCATATATGTTATTTAGAAATTCACAAAATTTTATTAGGTTTTATAAAACAGTACTATATTTTTATTAAAGATTTTGTAGCTACTGAAGTTTTTTTATTTTTGCGGAAGCTTAATTGAAAGACTGTTAATTGGCAATAAATCAAAAGATTTTGCACACTCCTATCTATATCCCAACTTCTTTTAATGATGATATTTAAGTAAATAAACTATTAAAGTATCCTTAATACCTTCGGCCCTACAGACCGTGCGCGGGTATACGTGTTACACATTTTCACGCGGGATAATAGGTAGGTTAAGCACGGTAAACATCACTTTTTAGTTATAAATAATGCGTCATTATCGTAACTCATATAAAAAATAATAATAATTGATTTTTAAGATATATCCTCTTTTTTCTAACATTCGTTTAGTCCTGAGTTGAGTTAAACAAACTTTTCCTGCATGTATTTACGTCTAATGACGTATGTTGCAAACGGACCCGCGCACTTCAACAAATTCTAGTTAAACACTTTGCAACTTCAAATGAAGACTGTTTGAAGAAAGCATTATACTTTTTTTAATTTTATTATAAACTCATTGAATTAAAAATAAAAAATAACGTAGAACTGTGTATTTGTTCAGAATATTCTTCAAATGATTCTGTTTCATGTAAATTTTAAATGCCTATACAAATGTTTACGTTATTTTTTGTTAAATAAAGATTTATTATTCCTTATTATTTTTGTAATATATTTTAATTTAAAACAATTGATTTTAACAATTTAAGTAAATAAAATGTAATTTATTTCATTTAAAATTAATTATGTTTTCAGCAAGCCCTTTCATTTTATACCCATATTGTAGGAGTGTATTAAAAATGAATATTTCGCCACCTTGAGTATGGACGCCATATTGAATTTAGAATAATGTCACATAACTAAAAATGCATTGTCATCCAAACTAAACGTGTACATAAAGTCTTAGCTTAATCAGATATACATACATCAATTACACACATAGACACATACTCACATACATACATACATATATTGTATACATACATTGTATTAAAATGTGTTTTTAAACAGTGTGGCACTTTTAAATTTAGTATTCTTCTCAGTGTTTTTAGGTACAATTATTTTACTCTTAAATTAAGCACGCCTTTGTAATAAAGACAGTTCTTGAACGGCATGAAATAAGTTTTAAAAAAATCTGTCTCGTAATTGTCAGTCAGCAGAATTTTAATTGTATTCATGAGAACGTCGATGGCGAAGATGACTTAAATAGGAATTACCCTGAAAATTTGAACATCTGAATAGAGGTCCTCGTTAAATGTTAAGAGGATTCGTTGGTTGATTGTAGTTGCTTCATTCGTATTATGATCCGGATTAAAATTAGTTTCGGTAGGATATGCGCTGCGAACGAGTTGAGTTCAAGATTGCGAGATTTTCCGTAATTTTAGAACATTGTGCAACTTTTTTATTACAAATCTCATGAGTAAAAGTGAAATAAATAGATTAGGTGTTCCATGAAATACGTTAATAATAGTCATTTCATAAATCAAAATGAATATAAAATTACATTACAATTTAATGATGGTTTTGTACATTTGAACATATGTTTGGACAAGGAAACAACCGTAATGGTGTGAATAATAAGTTTTATTTATATTATATTGCTGGAGGTCGCGAATTTTATTTCCATTCAAGGCAGGTATTCGTTTTTGATCTAGGGTTGTCCTTGTAGGTATGGTTTTGTCTTATGGGTGTAGTTTGGTCCTGGTTATTATCATAGATTGGTCCAATCTGGTAGATAGCGATCGTTACGGTAAAAAAAATTCATTACACTAGCACGAAAGGAGGAATTATCATTATGTTGAGTTACCAGTCAATTAAATAACACCAAAAATAATATAAATTCTAGAAACTATTGTTTTTCTCGTTATTAACAATGTTCTCCGTAGTTCGGATTCCACCAATTCCTAAAATTGTTAACAATGCTTCTATTACGAATCGGTTTGTTTAATATTTGGCACAAACTGCAGATGTTGTCTTGTGGAGTTTCTTTATACGTGTAGTGATTATGCCACCTGAAAGTTGACAGATGTTTTTATGGACTTAATGTACTATGTCAATAATAATTTTTTTCATCTTAGTATTAAAATTTAGGCCATGACCACACTTCTACGGCACGGTACCGTAGTTGTTCTGTGCAGCATCGTGCAACCATGGATTGAAACAACCCCCAAATAGGTATCAACTGGCTATAACATGAATGAACTTCGATTTATATTAGTTGCTTTACTAAAGTTTAAGTTGAATAACTAAAATGTTTATTTGCAATAATTTTGGTCATTTTTATAATTACTTTTCGCAAATTTACGCGACAAGATATAACACGGTGCTAGAAAGTAGCACTCCTTGTATGACCAAAGGTTTCACTTACTTGAAGTAATCTTTGTAAATATCATGATTTTTTATGGCTTCAACCATCAAAGACACAACTTCATTCGGGTTCAACCTTTTTGCGTCAATATAGGAACCAGGTGGCAAAAACCTGCCAACAACATTAAAATTTACAAACACATATTTATGAATGAAGAAAATGAAAACGAGAAGTAAATAGTATATTAATTTCGTTACTTGCTATAATCAGCTCCTCCATAAACTATGGGGACAGCATAATGCAATAAGGGATGAAGGATCTCACTCGTCACGTAGTCATCACTCAAGCTATATTCAAATGCAAAATAAAAGAAATATTCTTTTTTTAAAAGGGAAAGACATTCTTCTATTCTGTCTCTTGGGCAAACCATATTACCACACCAACCATAAATATCTAGAGTAAGATTGACTTTAGTTAGTAATCTACCAAGTGTTGTGGCTAAAACTTGTCGTTTTTTTGAGCTCTCTGAATTACAGTTTGATATAAACCAAGCAGCAGCTTTTTTCTTATATATAATCTTTTTTTTCACTGTCTCAGAAGTTGGTAACATAGGAGATACCCATGTCATATTTGCTTTTGGTCCAATAATATTTCCGTTTTTATCAAGTATTATTATTAGAGGTTTCGTTATGTCTGAATTTAATTTGTATGTCCAACTTATGTTGTAATAATTATCATAGTTGGGGTTACAGACTGGGTAATTACTTGCAGATTCTGAAGCAGAAAAGACGTAGATCTGATATGGAGTTCTTGAGGGAGGATGTTCATCCCAATCACAATCAACGTCAAAAACAATGGCATCAAAGTATCTTAAGTCAACTAAAAGACTTTTGTCACTTGTGAGGTAGCAGTTATAATAAGTGCAATTTTGATAAATAAAAGATTTTTGGCCATTTGCCACAACTGTTCTACGTCGATTATAACCATTGTTCCAATTGAGAATAAACTTCAAATCGCTGGAAAATCTTATCGGTTTTTCAAAATCTAGACTTAGAATTGTTGTGTTCTTTCTACTCTTTTTAATTTCTTTCAACATTTTTCTGAAGTTTCCTGACGTTCTTACTAAATAGTTCAATTCAATTACTTTTTCTTTCGTATCAAATATAAGATATTTAATCGAATGTAAGAAAACAGCACAATACGCGGTAACAATGATTGTCTTTACCGTTTTGCACATGTTGAATGACTGTTTTCGATACTTTAGAGACGCATAAGTTTCATTGTCTTTACGTCTGAAAGGAATTATAAACATCAATTGTCTTCCAGCGATGCGAAATGGGAAGTACACAACATGATTTAGCGAGAAAATTGAAGACAATACTCGCGTAAAACAGCATGAAATTTGCATCTGAAATTTTATGTATAATATCGAATTATGAAGCCAGGTTTGAAATCTAAATATGTTGGCAATTATACTGGACAGAAAATTAAGTATGAAAATCTCTTTGTCCAGCCGGCCACGTTTTTCGTTCTATTCGTTATGACAGTGATATGCAAATGTTAAAAATAGACAAGCCGTACCCTTTTACATGCATGTTAGGAAAATAAATATTATATTGTGCCATGCACAGGAATTTTTCATAAAAGTTTATTATAGTTTTTAATTGAAAAAAGAATGTTGGTTATTCCGTCTCGCAGGTGGAATATTAAAACATACGTGACATTTTCAACGTGATACTTTGGAATTTATTAATGTCAGGGATATGTTGAAATTAAAACATATCTATGTAATATAAGTTTTCTTTAGAATTTGTATGTTAGTATTTACATTTCTATAAAATATATTACGTTGGAACAGTTGCTGAATATCCATCGGATGGACGCAGGCTTGTTTTTTTTACCAAGGTAAGCAACATAATACTAGTTATTCAGATAAGAGCTGACTGATATAGCTACATAGTTTTTTTTGATATATATATATATATATATATATATATATATATATATATATATATATATATATAAATCCTTCTCCTACATGGAGAAAGAGACCTATGTCCATTAGTGGGGTGTTACAGATTGAATGCGATGCGATACATATAATATATATTATACCCAAACTTGGAGTGGGAATCGAATCGACAACTGCTAAACTAGTGTCACTACCAACTGCACCCAGGGGCTAGTCAAATAGGCAATACAATATATATTATAAAGAGAAGGATATGTCAAATCTGCTACGATGCTACATTGCGAAATTTTTTTTTAGGCCTGCGATCAGTCGCCTAGACTATAATCAGGTGTATTGCAACAGATTAGTGTTTGGAGAGATAGAGCCACTGCTCCATCTTCCCTTAGTAAGGCAGCACATCAGCGCTCTTGATTCTTCTATTGGGATTTAGTTGCAAAAGCATACTGGATAACGGGTTAGGATGAGTTGTCAAGCGGGCCTTGTAGTTGGCTGATATTTGGAAATTGCGATTATGCGAAATTGCGAAATATGGATGTAATATTACGTTCAAGTGTTACAGCTCCTTTCGAGATATTTTCATTTATTTATTTTATTTATTATTATTTTTTTTACATGAAATTCAGACGAATGAAGTCAGTACGGATTTACTAATTACATTAATTAACATTTCAAATAAGTCACATTATATATATGTTGGTTGATGGTAGGTGACCTGACTCTTATAATTTTTACTGTCATCACTGAGTATAGATCATTTTCTGCCAATTTAATATATAAAAATTCGGCGGTGATAATACTGATTAGAACCTGTGGCGTTTCATAAATATTCGATATTATATATCCACAAGACTACTAGGAAAATTCTATCTATCATCGTTAGCGATACTTAACTTTGAAATCAAAAACGACTAAATTAAAATACTTATTATACTTAAATAATTGTATCTTTTTAGCTAATCGCTACCGTAATTCACGGCCTGTAAAAGTTTTTTTTCGCCTCAAAAGCGAAGCTCTGAATATTAGCAAAAAGTCATTAAAAGTAAGGGCGCTGTTCATCATGGCGGCGAAACCTCAAAGTCGGTATTAAATCGGCGAGTACGACCTTAAGTTAGAAAAGTTCATTCATTTAACGGTTCGCGCGTTCGGCCCGAGCGGCGACGGAATTCAAAATTATATCATATAGTTATGTAAGTTTAGTCTGGTAACCTGGTTCTACTTGCCAAATAAAAAAATATTAACTAATGATTTTATAATTTATTTCTTGAATAACAATTACATAATTTGATAATATGTAAGATGAAACAAAATTAAACACGTATAATATATAATTTACGAACATAGATTAATATTTATCTCAATATCAAATGGTTCTATTATATCTGAATAAAAAGTGTTTCAGATTATTTTTTTAATTTAATTATATCATTACTGAAAATAGAGGAAGTGTCTATTTGTTAGTGAATAAATCTGATCTGCAGTTTGTAATCATCAATCATCATTTCACATAAAATTGCTCATAATAATGATAGACATATTTAATTAAATATATGACCAAAGTGACAAACAAAAAAAAATGTATTCCACAGATATATTAAAAAAATTATATGCAACATTATTTTTCATTATCTGTATTCAGCACGATAAAAATTGATAGTCTCTGCGATTTGAGTGCAATCACGGCGTTCAATTGAAGAACGAATTCCTTTTATTGTTACTGACTTTTTATCGTAATGAGATTAAACTTTTGCTCCGTCCTCTCGTAATAAATATTGAACGACTGGCGCAATTTTTTATAAGTATTTTATATTATATAGGTCTCTCGCAATACCTAGGTTTTGCTTTTTTACTCAGTAGATTAATTTGGGTTATGGCTACTGGCTTTTGGGATTATTGAACGTTCTCTAATATTAATCGTAGATATTTTAATGTTTATTTTTGGTTGACTATATCTACTAACAAAAAAAGAAAATAGTCAATTAAATATAACTAACCCGTGGGAGCAGTTTGTAGTAATCCTGCTTTCAGTTCCGAGGGTTGCGGGATCGATTCACGCCTGAGTCTGGCTGTAATGTTTTTACTTATATTTCTATGTTTATTTATTAGGGATAAATCTAAAAAGTACTCGTCAGGTTCAGATAGGATTTAAATAGGACCACGTGAAAAGCCTTCAATTGAAAAAAAAAAACATATCATCAAAAATAGACGTGTAAAAAGTTATGACGTAATACACATAAAAAAGTAGCCGAATTGAGAACCTCCTCCTTTTTTGGAGTCGGTTAACACAATCATATTATACGTTTTGAAAATAGATAATTAACTATTATTATTTGTAGTTCTTGCTATATTTATAACCATTTTATTATTAATCAGTAATTAAATTCAATGTATTAACATACTCTACTATACTGTGTACATATATATGAGTATTATATACTATGTTCATAATATATTTTATAAATTAATCATACATGGTAATAAATTTTTAATCACGTAATTTGTTATAAACTTTGTTTTCGGTTCGACAAAACCGGCCCTGCAGTCACCAATCCGCCTGCCCAGCGTGGTGACTGACTATGGGCAACACACATGAGTTCACGCAATTTTTGCCGTCATGTGTTTGGCCTATGTCCAGCAGTGGACTGCGATAGGCTGCAGTGATGATGATGTTATAAACTTTAGTTTACAAAAAAAAAAAGTACCAATAACAAAACTAATAAAATTAAACAAAATCCAAAGTCACCCGAACACCAACTCATTTCATTTTCAACGTAAAAATTTTCTTTCATTATTCAAACAAAACAGCAATCAAATAAAATTCTGAAAACCAGTTCGACGTAAAAACCTCGCTCAGCGTTCGTTGGAGACATTCGCGATGTAATTTTTTTTCTCTCTCCCTTTTTTTTATTAAAATGAAGTTAAACCCGCTGAGTCAGGTCGGAGGTGATAATTTTATATTCAGGGCTATCTGCGGCGCTTTCGAACTTTCGAACGATCAGAACGCGTGCCAGGCGAGAAATACCTAGTTATATATTTTAGTAATAAAAAAATATTTTCATATTTTAATTCTAATAATATTGCAAATGTGAACGTTTGTAAGTATTTATAACTTTTGCTGATTTTGATTACAAATTATTTAGTTAAAAAATATCAAATGGTAGTGGTTTTAAATTAATAATGTATATCGAATCTAGTGATGAGAATAAATGTCCTTAGAACAAACACAGCAATAAATTTGTAAATCTCGATTAGTTATAATCTTTATTTTTTGTTTATATTATTTTATGAAAAGGAAAAAAACACATTTAACAAGACCCAGGCTGGCAACCCTGAAACAGAGGATTTCGACTAATTTTTAAAAAGTTCACTTTCAATAATTCTCGTTACCGATTCGCAAAAATCAATGTAGCATCGACTTAAGTCAATCCCCGAAATTATGGTCCGAATTACAAGGGTCGGATTAAAACGTTGAAAACTTAAAGGGCCAACACGAAAATGAAATTTAAACCGACGATTTAATTATCACTAATCGGATGAAACCGGCCGATGGACCAGAAACCGACTGAAACAAAACTTCTGATGAAAGAGTTTGCTGAAAGTTTTTAATTCGACTGAATGTATTATTGGACTATTATGGTGGAATCAGACTTGCAGGATTCGTGTTTAATGAATATGACAAATCATTTAAATCCATTTCAATATAAAGCTGATAAGTATATTAGTTTCTTTGTTCAAGCCCGCTAATCTCGGGAACTACTGGTTGGAATTATAGAATTATTTTTGTGTCAGATAACCAATTTACCGAATTATGGGCTGTTTTTTTTTTTCAAATTAATTCGTGTGAAACCTCAGATTACAGCTAGTGTAATATAAATTTACATTATGACCACTAGTCTGTAATGGAGTTCAACTCCGTTGTCGTGAGTCAAGTTCCAATGAGGTCTCTGTATAGTAGCAGGAGTCTCAAAATAGCAGTCTTTGTCTAAACTTTGAACAATTACATTTTTGTAGTAAACTATCTGTAACTTTTGTACCACAACAAATACACGATTTTTTTTACATAAAAATATTTAATAACAAACAAAGAAAAAGGAATACGTACGTGTACATACATTTTAGATATTTGTTTTAATTGATAAGTTGGTATTTCAAAATAAATTTAATTATTTTACTTAAAAGTGAAGCAATGTAATTTAGTTTAACAATAAGTTATATTAAACAATGCATATCTAATTTCATCTCGACCGAGCTGCTGCAGTTCAAAAGTGCCAGAAATTTCATTATAACATTCGCCACGTGAAGGCTTTGAAGGCCCAAAGCCGAAATAATATAAAGCGTATTCTAAAATGATGGGTATTGTGGTGCATCTCGAATAACAGGCGAAATTTTAATAATAATAACTTTGTTATGACTTAATAATTAAAAATATATCGTATATATTTGTGAAACGTAATATGGAATTTACAACACTTAGTCTTGATAATTTGATTCAGTTTGTAGCATCCTACTGCTGGGCATAGGCCCCTTTTTCTTTGTAAGACAAGGCTCGATGCTTAATCTACCACGCTGTTTCGTTGCGGAATGGATCGAATTGGAGAATATATCCAATATTACCTACAATGAGTAAGGATAGCTATCAGGTATATAAAAAATAGTAAAACATTTATTGCCTTTAATCGCACATTTTTTGCTGCTTTCTCAAACTGAAAACAGACAACTGTGTTTCAATGATTATAATTTAAAAGTCGATATATATTTTTAATATGGATGCTTCATATTTTAGTGTTCACTAAAACTAGTAATAAAATAAAGGTCCCAAAGTCCACGCTTGGCGTTAACCCAAAAAAATAATTGGAGACAAGAGGCCTTCAGCGCGAGTGTCGCCTGTAATTAGATCAATCGCTCCGAGTCACGTCGCACGGCACTGTTAAGTGTGCACTGTTAGGTCTTTATTTATCAGAACTGGTGAATTGATTCAACCATTATAAATATTATCATAAAAATACTTTCAAGGTAACAAAATATTTACGGAAGAATGACATTTTTCTTAGAAACAAGTTTACAACTTTTTTAACCTTTCAGTAAAAATGCCTCGTACACTTTGCACAACGTTGTTCAATTTAATTGATGATTGATAAAGAAACGCCTCGCACTAAACAGACCTCAGTAGAACTCAACCTCTTATTGGATACCAAGAAACTCATAAAGCTAATGGCCAAAGCACAACAAATGTATACGAGTACAACTATACAGCCTATTTAAACATTTTTTTATTGAAAGGGATCGAATTTGCAACCGCTGGCGCGTTAGTCAGTCGCAGTTACTACAATGCCATGTTGAGTAAATATAGTTAAGTTCATATGAAGAAACAGAGCTTAAGCGTTATTATCCTCATGATTATTATTTTCTTTTTATTAATACATGTGCTCTTTTGATATTTAAATATGTTCCTATGTTCTTTTTATTATTAGTTTAAATTTAATATATGTAGTTTAAATTTAATATACATATAAAAGTATATAAACATTAATAATAGCATATTAAAACATTCTACGTATTTACAACAACGTCCATTTTTATAATTTTCACATTTAATATTCAACATTATAATTAAAAACAGAATAATAAAATAACATAAAATATAGAATTCATAATTACAAAGTGTTCTAAACGTATTCATATTAAACTGTTTTAACAATTCACATTTGGCTGTAACCCAAAAAATTAATTGGATTCTGAGTCGTGAGTACTTGAACCTAGTGTCTGGCTGTCACGTGTAATTAGTGCAATCAGTCAAAAGCACGTACTGTCAATCAGAATCATTAGTTATATAAGTGTGAGTAGATTGTGCATAAATTATTATATAAGAGCTGAGATGACCCATCGTTTAGAATAAGCGCGATGGCTGTTAGATGGTTTTAAATAGGGTTCAGTATTGTTGTATTATCAAATGCTTTTATTATTATTGCGTATTAAAGAAAAAGTTTTTTTTAGAACAGTTAAATTTTCAATGATCTACGAATAATCTGATAATGTGTAGTGCACAAAGCTCTATTTTCTATTATAGGAAGGAGAGGTTGTTGTCCATCTAGGGTTAGTTTAGTAGGAGTTAGTTTTAAGAATATTTTTATGTTTAAATAAATAGGTTATCAAATGCCGTGTTGTACTTTTTTTACATTTCTTCTATTACCCATAGATAAAGACTTCAAAGAATCAGTTTGAAATAGTTTTAAAAATTGCATGAAAGTCTTGACGCACAAATGAAAAAAAAGTTAGGTGTTGAATTAATTAAAAAAAAATATAACATTAATTAATTTATTATTAATTAATTTAATAGAAACTAAAAAGTAAATTATAATGTATCAACCTAAAACAGATAATTAAAAAACATTGCATTTAAAATATATATTTAAAATGTTTGCGACAGAAAACGTTTAAAAGAATCGAAAACAGTTTTGAAAGACTTCACTCTTGCAGCCGGAAAGAGAATATCGAGAACTCCTTTCTGGTGTCTTGCAATTGGTATGACCTTTATCATCTCGTCTGGCTCTTCTGTATAGGTCATTGAACTGCTTATGTCTAGTTTACTGGTAGTTTTTACATAAGAAGAGTTAAGGAGTACTTTCGGTGGAGGTGTGATCCGCGATATCTTTAGAATTTTCGGGTGAAATTCCGCGTACTGTGTCGATATACTGTTTATAGGGAGTTCTTCATCAGGTTGTGATGGGTTATCTTCAGATTGCAAGCTTAAAGTATTCGTGTAAATATCTTGAAAGTTGACTGTAGACGGCGAATAGTTGTTGAATATGCTTGTATCATCATTGGTTGATTCGGCGCCAGCTTTTATCTGAAAAAAAAAACGGTTATTTTATTTTTGTTGAGATTTCCTATTGTTGTGTTATAATTCAATTAATTTATTTAAGATATAAATAAAGTATTTGACAGATAATTTGATTTGATAAAGATTTTAATTCTTGGTTTGAATTTTTATTTTTATTTTTAATTCTTATTCTGTTTCAAGAGAGATATCTTTTGAAGGCACTTTAATACTTAAATAATCAAATAATCCTTACCCAAATGAATAGATAAATATAAAACGTCGTTTTAACCACCATTTCGTCAACCTCTTCTTATAACAGTTGATATAGCACTAAAATCTTTACACATTGTCATTCCGTCACTTTCTCACTGTGAGAAAGATCTTGTTTTATATACGAACATCTCATACAATATAATGTTTACTTCGATACAATTAAAATATAATATAAACTTTGTATTGTCTTTGATGTGTTGTGTATCACCAATACTCGCGAGTACATCTTAGTTTTTTTTAATGATTTCTTATTAAAAAAGTTATTGTAAAGATTCTTAAAGAGAGGTATGGTGTGTTTAATTACTTAGTCTCTATATCATTTATTATCTTATTATATATAACAAACTTGTAAAATTAACCTGTTTTTCCAAGTTTTTTGGTATATCTTTATAAATTATAGGTCACGTCATCTAATTGCTGGCTCACCTGGTCACCAACTCGCCTGCCCAGCGTGGTGACTATGAGCAACACACATAAGTTCACGCCATTTTTGGCGCGAACTTGTGGACGCCTATATCCAGCAGTGGACTGCAATAGGCTGTACTGATGTGATGATGATGATGACCTACAATTTTAAGAAATTTCTCAATTTATTTGAAAACGTAAGTAGCTAAAATAATAAACGTATATTAAAAATCTTTCTGTCTTTATTTTATCAAAGTTCTCGTAAAAAATAAAATTTCTATTCGTATGATGTCTACAAACTTCTTGTTTTTAGGAATAAAACATTTTTATATGAGATAAAAATATATGCGTACAAAGTGAACACTAAATATACATACACATTGAATTTATCTAGTGAAAGTCTACGTCAAAACCTTTACAGTGAAGTAGTAAATTTATCCTGGGACTCGAACCGCGGTCCCGCGAGTATACCACTTTACTTTATACAAAGTGGTAAATATATCGGAGGTAGAATCGTATTTGCCCCCAAATAAAAGGACGCGAGGCAACCGTACCTTGCGCACCGACATGAGAGAACTGTTTTCACTGACTTACACGATTATTTTATCGTCACAGAAACCGTTTTATTTTAATTTACACATTTAATCTTTGCTTCAGATACCAAAAGTATATTTAAGACTTGAGAATACATTTTATCAATACTTATATAATTCAACGTTCATTATTTTGTAGTGTTAGTGAAAATTACACTACTAACTCTTTCATCGTTCAGAGATCTCTAAATGCCGACGATTCAGATCATTTGAAAATGAAAGTCTAATGATTATGATAAGAATAATCTATTGATTGCTTGTACGCCAATACGCTGTTAAATAACATGCTGTAAAGTAACAAAAGATTTAGCCTATATGTGAGATATTCACAGGCTGAATCAGCTTACATTTAGTACGGTCAAGTAATATATACCTATTGTAAAAGCAGAATTTAAATATAAAAAATACTATTTATAGATAAAAACTTACATTTTATTTTATAGTTAAATTAAAAACATTATACCATTAATTTTTGTTTTCCTTAACAACTAAACGGATTACCCTAACTACTATTACCTACCTCAAATTATCGTCATTCAATGAAAACAATCTTTTTGCTTATAAGGATGCTTATGATGCGGTGTTGCAGTTTATTTAATTTCCTCAAAGGCATTACGCGAAAATAGCATGTTTTCGAGTAGCTGAGCTTCATACGACTTGCTGCGTGCCTTTTAAGTTTGAAACGTGTTTAAAATTCTTAAAATGAATTTTTATGAAGTTGTCTCTTGTGTTTGAAATTTCTATTAATTCGTCGAGTGTCTGTTTGTAATATTAAAATAACAGTTTTTTACTAAATACATGTGGATGTATACATGGTACATGTACCAAAATAACATATTTTTTTCAATTTTTGCCTGTCTGTCTGTCTGTTTGTTCTGGCTAATCTCTGAAACGGTTGGACCGATTTTGACGGGACTTTCACTGGTAGTTAGCTGACGTAGTAAGGAGTAACTTAAGCTATTTTTATTTAAAAAAAAATGTATATTTTATAACTATGCGACCTGAACTATAAATTTTTTGTTAAATTTCACGCGGGCAAAGTCGCAGCTAGTCTTTAAATAAATCTAGCAATTAGACTCGTCTATCTCAACAAAAAAATTAATATTATTTATTCTAAAAAAATTGTCGTATAGTATAAATAAAATAAAAATAAAAATAAAAATAAAAATAAAAATAAAAATAAAAATAAAAATAAAAATAAAAATAAAAATAAAAATAAAAATAAAAATAAAAATAAAAATAAAAAATAAAAATAAAAATAAAAATAAAAATAAAAAATAAAAAATAAAAATAAAAAAGCCTTTATTTGACCATGCTATAGTACAAAAGAAACTATTTTTAATATATTATTATAAAGTTTTACTAGTTGCTTATAATTATTTACTTTTACTTATACTAAATTACTTAAGTTAAACAAGGTCCCCAGGTTGGGTAAAGGCCTCCTCCAATGATGCCCACTTCTCTCTGTCCTGTGCTATTAGCCACCACTTTGGGCCAGCAACTTTTTTTATTTCATCCTCCCATCGGGTAGAGGGTCTTCCTCTCTTTCTTTTTCCTTGTGGTCCTCTCCATATGGTGGTATTGTAGGTCCATCTTTTATCTCTCTGCCGCGATATGTGGCCGGCCCATTTCCACTTTAACCTTTGTGCGTAGTTCAAAGCATTAGTGGCTTGTGTTATTTTACTTATCTTGATATGTCTAATCTTATCTATTCTTTTTATATTGAGCATGCTTCTTTCCATTGCGCGCTGGCAACACGTTATTTTGTGCTTTGCTTTTGTTGTAAATTTCCATGTTTGACACCCATATGTCAAACATGGTAAGAGGCTCGTATAGTATAATACAAGTTTATTACAAGGAAATTATACTTGAAGATAAACTTCGTTTTATTTAGGTTTTTGTCACTCTGTCAGTTCTTTTACAATGTTTAGGTCTATTTGGACGACACTTTACAGGCAGGCAGTTGATGCTATAGAAAAACGAGTGAACTTTAACACGAATGAAATAAAACTTCTTTAGCTCCAACTAACTTATATCTCCCTCTCATCTTCCGTTCGCCTCGCCCGATCATACTTTTCGTAACGCTCTCGTCACGAATTAGCTGGCTTACTCCCTCTCAAAAAAAAAAAATAAACAAAAAATTTGTTTGGTGAGTTATATTACCATCATAGAAGGTTGAAATCGTAAAGCAACAAAAAAGCTACCTAAATTCTAATGAAAATGTCTGAAATACTCTAATATAAGTCAGAAATTCGAGAATGATATACGGGTTTTTATAATCAATTTTTTAATATACTGGTTATGAGATGTTTGAAATGTTTAGCTTATTAAAGTTTTAAAAGAACTTTTTAAGCTTTCTGACGATACGCGGAATAGACATGATGAAAAGTTAGCGAATTTCATTTTGTTTTTCTCTGTTCATACTTTCAGCATATTTATTATTGAGATATTAAGTTTTGAATTTTTCTTATGAACGTAATTATGTACACTGTACTAGCGTTTGGTACTTCAATAATTTATCAGCATTTTTGTGGACTTATATTGATTTTTTTATTATTTTTATATTTCAATTTTATTATTTTAAAAAGATACATTTCGATTGAATGACGAGTAAGTCAATATTTTTGAACTTGTGTTTTTTACAGTAAGATTAAAACTTTTTTGCATTTCATTATGGCAAACTACAATAAATTTGTCCACGGTCAATTGTTTCTCAGGCAAGCAACTTACTGGCAGTGTTTTAGTAAAAACGTTTGATACACATGTGTATATGTTATAGTTTTTTCATAAATTTATAAACAGCTACAAATTTCAAATATAAATATTGTAGATACTAGTCTAGCCCGTTGGCACAGTTTGAAGTGGCTCTGCTTTTCTCCGTGGGTTGTGGATTTGCTTCTTGGCTGAGTCTGGATATTCGTATTTATTTATTTATCTATTATTTCTATTACAAAGAAAATGACTATATCAGACGGCTTATACCTTATAGTACAAGAATTAATTTGCTTACCTTAGGAACCGACGACTGTGTATATTACAGTCTGAACTTAGGGCGGAATCAACCTCAGCACTTCGAAGCGGAAACCAAGGTCACTGCTAACTACACTATTACTGGTAGTCTTATTAACTTTTATATAAACGTATATTTGATATAAGAAGCCTGTACAATTCCTGAAATAACAGTGTTTTCACAATATATTAGTTCCCATTTTGCAGTTCCGTTTAAAAAAGGAGACAAGTCACGTGCTGCCTTAACGCTGTACCGATATTTCGCACAATATTGAGAAATCACAGCGCCAATGGAAAACGGCTACATTTAAGACGATTTTGTGCAATTTTGTTCACGTTAAACTACATACGGATTTATGGTTTTTGTTCATTTCTTATGTGTTTTATTCCATTCCTATAGGAAATAAAAAAGTGAATATTTAAGTATTTTAATTTTATTGTGATGATGATTAGTCTGTTTAGTCGTTCTAAGTAACTATCAGCACGTTATTTTTTTTTTCTATTTCCGTTCATTAACTTTCGTGTTTTTTAAATTATTATTTCAGTACTGTTTACATTTTTTTGAACAATTAAATAAACTCTTTGAAAAATTACAACCTTAACCGTATCAAATGACAACACAATATATTTTTTGTTTTTGCCAACTTCAAAAAAAAAGGAAGAGATTCTCAATTCGACTGTTTTTATTTTTTATGTGACCTTAGAATTTTTTACTGGATGAACCGATTTCGATGATTTTTTTAAATCGAAAGTTAATGCGTGTTATGTCAAATTTAATTGAGATCCGACAAGTCCTTTCTGAGTTATCTCTAATGATGCGTATTTACTTAGCTATTTTTTTTTTGTCAAACTCTGTTGCATTAGGTTGAAATAATTGAAGTCGGTTTTTTTCGCAAGCAAACCTAATTATGTTATATGATAAAAACGTTGTCTTTCATATCTTTGTTCAGATTAATATGCGTTATATATGTATCGTTTATATGCTAATATAAGCTTATATGTAATAAATGTATGTAGTATCAGAGACGTCTTTCATGGTTTCGCAGTCATGAATCAAGCTAGGCTCGGCCAGCACAAACCTAGACACCTTTGTTCTGGAAAGTTCGATTCGGTACCTAACAATACTGCAATGCATCAAGTTGATAGCTTATAGCTAATCCTAGGATCTATATGTATTTCGGGATAATAGTGGCCGTAGTAGATAATCAATCAAGGAAAGCTTTGATAAAGGTCTAGTAATCTAGGCTATTTAGTGTTTTTGTTCGGTCTGTTACATAAAGTGACTATTTATGTGTTTAGTTAGAGTGAAATTTTGTATGAGGACTTTTTAGGACTTTTTTTTCAGGATTTTTTAAATAACTTGTCCAAAGAATTTTGAAAACTTTGTTCAATATTTCTTTTTCATTGTTTTAAAATGTTTCTCACAATGCTACTAATACTTGTTACTCAATGTTTTTAAGAGTCCATCGAGGTTAAGTCTGTTTATAAAACATAACACAGTTACATCAATTGTACTCAAAAGATCATATTTACAAATCCGGGCAAGCACCGCTTGATTTCACACGCTATTGCTTAAAAATTCATTATGAAGGAAAAAATTGTGAGGAAACCTGTAAATCTCGGGAGAAATTTTGGGTAAATAATTTCGTAAAAACAATTTGAATATCCGACATCCTCACTGGGATTTAATTTTTTCAATTGCAGGTCATATCCCCACAAACATACGAGTATAATATATACGTATATAAAATACACAAAATATACAGTACATTTTAAACGCCAACACATTGACGCAATGTTCATATACAGTACATTTTAAACGCCAACACGTTGACGCAATGTTCATAGATGCCACGATCTATTTAATCGCACTCATACAAACATTTGCAGTGGCCATATATATTTTTACCGTAGTCTATGCGTTTGTGTATGTGTGTTCATATGTATTTTCGAACCCTCGACACTGTAGACATTCTTACGGGGGATTTTTGAGAGAAAGGTGTTTGAGAGAACGCATTCAGCCTGTAACATCACTGTTGGGCATAGGTCTCTTTCTTCATATAGGAGAAATGTTTCTGTTAGAAAGCGTTTCTTTATTTAAATATTTACACTAATACTTATCTTTATGCAGCCTGAGAATACTTTTTCACAGATGTTTTAATAATTAATTACTGTAAAAGTAATTAACGCTTTCACGTTATTCGTGAAAAAGTAGAGTCGCCTCCCGCGGTTCTAGACTCAAGGATAGGTTTATTCAGGATAAGCCAAAAATACTAAGTAATAAAACATTATTTTTAGATGTAAATTTATTAAGTATTTTATGCGATATTATCAGATATTTATAAAAAATATTTCAAATTTGAGTTGTCTGGAAGAAATGGCTAAATAGCCATAAGTCCGACCATTTGTACTTCACAGTCTGCAAATGTTTTTTAAATGTGTTTATTGTTTAAAATCTAGTTGTGGTGTACAATAAAGTATAAATAAATAAATAAATGAAATGCATTTATTTGACTACACATCAAATAATTGAATGTCATCTGTTTTTTAGATTATGAATAAAGAATGTTATCAATCGCATTGTGATTTTATTTCCATGCACTAATATTAAAATTTGGCATGTATTATTTATAATTTAGTATTACTTCTTTGAGGATTGTGTTTGCAAAATAATTCGCGTGCCTGAATAATAATGAGCATTTTTTATTTTCGCAGATTATTTCTGAGATTTAACATTTGTTTTATGATTACTACACAAAAATATAATAATGACGTAACAATTTATGTTAAAAATATATTTTTACTGAAACAGAATGCTCGCTCCCGCTTAGCCTTATCCGCGAGGGAAAGCGGCAACATCTTGTAGTAATTGGTCTAAAGCGAAGAACCTCCACGATTTATGACGATCCTCACCTACACCTCTAATATTGTGTTTAATGTTTTATTGTGTTTCTTATATATATGTTTTCTGAGGGGGGGCTGGCTGTATAGTATTTTAGTACTATTTTCTTAAATTGATGCGGGTCAAACTTCGGTCAAAGTTAGTAGATTACATAATTTTTATAAGCAAGTTTTTTAAAGTTTTCGAATGGAGTGTTTGTCAGTTAGAGTGTTATTTTGACTGTTGGAAGTGATTGGTTTTATGCGTAAGAATTTATTAAAATTTTATTATTGAGAGACAACGGCAACCGTTATGATTTTAGCTATTTTTCAATTGAAATAGTAATTCCATTTTCTTTTATTTTTTTTCTTATCAAATCCGACTAAAATGAATAGTTGCCAATCTATTCTGTTTTTTTTTTAAAATTACTTTGTACTATTTTTAAATAATAAAAAAAACAATATATCTCTGGTCACTAGGATCCCCAGTGTCACGGGGGTGATGGGCAAGATGTAATTAATACATTATTTTTGTTTAATATCATTATATTCGTAGTAATACATTATCCCCATAATTCATGCAAAGACAAGAAATGATTACAACATTTACATTACATTACGACATAATGTGTTTATACCATCGTCATAAATGCATTTCTAAGTTACATTTGCAATCTTTATATCGGGAAGACGTATAAATACGATGTAATCTTGTACTCCGGGAAAAGCATTACCGGCTAGCGTTCCTCGTCTCTGATGTATGGCCCATGATGATTTAAAAGGGATAGCTCTTGCGATTTCATCTGCTTATATTATATTATACTCATTAAATAACCTTTAATATATTTTATGACTTAAAGCAAAACCTGATATTAAATAAAAATATTTCTCATCTTATATTTTCTTAATTTTCCTTTGCCTCATCATTACAGTCTATACAGTCCACTGCTGGACATAGGCCTCCACAAGTTTACGCCAAAAATAATGTGAACTTATGTGCTTTGCCCATAGTCATCACGCTGGGCAGGCGGGTTGTTGACCGCAGTATTGGCATTGTCGCACCGAAGACGCTGCTGCCCGTTCTCCTTTCCTTTGCGTGATATATATAATATATTTTTTCATTTATTTATTAAAAAATCAGCAAACTGTCATTTAATAATAGTAACGTTTAAGAAACATCAATTTTCTTTCGAAGCAATTTCACAAATAAAGATCACAAATAAAGAAGAGAAGAAGAAGGTTTCCTTATCATGGTACTAATCTTGGGATATCTCCTTTCCAACAAAAAAAGAATTATCGAATTCGGTACATCCAGTAGAAAGTTATGCGGTATAATACAACGTAGGTCGACGAAAAAAGCGTCAAGTAAAAACGCATTATTAGATATAGCTCGAAAAGTAGTTGTTAGATCTCAAATAAATTTAAATGGGACCAATTGGCACACACCACCTTTCGATTAAAAGAAAATTTGTCGAAATCGCTCCACCCAGTCAAAAGTTCTGATGTAACATACATAAAAAAAAAATACAGTCGAATTGAGAACCTCCTCCTTTTTTGGAAGTCGGTTAAAAATATGGCTTACCCCTAAACGAGAAATAGAATAACACGTTATTCACTCTGTTTGAGGGCGTTTTACTAGAATGTTAAAGTTTATGCACATAAGCACTAAAGCCTCCTTATGATATCAACATGTAAGCTGGTGAATATATCTCGTAATTAAATTATTAAATAGGAAAGAAAAGTGACGAACTATATACCTATCTATACACATACTTTTAGCTTGAATAAGTAACTTGTTACTGTAATTTTTTTCAACGCTGAATTTTTATAATGAATGACACGGAAACTAACACAGAGAGGCGAAGAGAAATCATAAAATTGAACAAAAATTATTTCTTTTTCCTAAACGTCTGCTGTACAAACTGTGTCTTTTTTTCTAAAGTTGTTTGGAATAGATCGCTCTTTAGCGATAAGACCGCCTTTTTGTACATATTCTTTTTTCTTGCATATTTCACACGTATTGTTTGTTTCTGGTTGTACAATAAAGTATATTTGTATTTGTTCAAACATCAACTAGTTAAAAAAGTCAATAGCCGTTTATATAGAAGTGTATACTGGTTCATATTCTCATTGAATAAATTTAAAACCATCATAAATACCGCACCTCAAGAAACGAATGCAAATCTTATTTATTTTTCTTATAAACTTATGATTGGAGCAAAATCTCACTAGTGCAATCGCCAACTTTGCCTTATTATACCATAGCACGATGTCGGAATTTCACAGGCTTGATGTAATACTTACTAGGGATATTACTGGGTGCTATTTTTTTGTTTGTGTTTTTTTTTTTGTTAAAAGTGAATTTAGCACCGATTCAGAATGTTGATTATGTGTAGAAGAATCGGCAAGAAACTTCGGAGTTGATTTAAAAAAAAAATACTGTGTATCTTCGTATGACGTTAAAATAAGTGGTGTAGGTACTGTGGTACGATAAAGAAAAGTGTTTGCAACTTTTAGACGTTTTTAAAATAAATACATTTTGACTGATACAGTATACATTATTACTCTGATCAGATACATTATATTTTAATACATGATAGGAAGTGGTCGAAATGTAGGGAAATTTGGCTAGTGGAAAAGCATTGCAAGATGAATGACTATAGAAATTAATACTGCTAATAAAGATCCTTCGAGTACATCATTTGTGATAACCACGACCATAATACCAAGAGAGTCAGCCTGAGAAGACTTGTACTGTTGGGCATGTATACATATTTAACTAGCTGTACCCGCTGTTTCACACGCGTACGACCCAGAAGTTAGTGAGATTAGCGCATTTAAACAAACGGACTTGTCAGCTATATAAGACATATGAGTAAAAATACTTTTAATACAAAATAATTTTAAATTTAATTAATTTTGATTTAGGTACTGTACATAACTATTTTCTGTCACCGAGCGCTCAATGTCGGACTTTAATAATATTAAACCTTGTCTATATAATTCTCACGTGTATGTTCACCGTTGGCTCCTACTCGAGTCGCGTATGAAGGCAAAATTAGACTTTTTAAACTTTCCGGAACTTCGATTTTACCTCATTTCTCCCGTTATTTCGCGGCCTCAGGTGTGTTACATGTTTATTACGCTTTTTATAACCTCAAAGGAAGTTTTAACTAATTTATGTGTTACCATCCTCTTTGTTGCAAAATGTTTTTTTTTAATATAGCAAGTTTTTCATTTTAAACGCTTTCAAGATTTTCGTATAAAATTTGTTCTTGAATATTACTCGAGTTAATATTAACTGCAATCCTAAGTAGCTCTACTGAATTAGATAATAAAAGGAATAGAACAGAACAATATTTCACATAATGATATTTCACTTTTAGTGTTACTATATATAAAAAATATAATTAAAGTTAAATTTTATTAATATAAGCGACATTTAATAAAACGTATCGTCGATATGGGAATCGATTATCAAATTGATGTCCAATTGGTCATTTGTACCGATAAAAAATAACAGAACAACTGAAATCTCATTTATTACTTCCTATCGGCCGTTTCCGAAACATTGTATGAAAAACGACACCTTACCGGCAAAATGAACGAATGAACGGGAATTTTTATTTATTTTATTTAAAAAATATACGTATTCATCGGGCATGACCTTTTTTGTCATGAACGACGGTTTCGCAATAAATAATAATATTTGTTATTAATTTGTAAAATAAATAGTTATTTATTATTTTAGATAATTTATACATATTGTTTCAATGAAATGAAGAGACCGTAGACGGGCAGCAGCGTCTTCGGTGCGACAAAGCCAGCCCTGCGGTCACCAACCCGCCTGCCCAGCGTGGTGACTATGGGTAACACACATGAGTTAACACCATTTTTGGCGTGAACTTGTGGAGGCCTATGTCTAGCAGTGGACTGTGATAGGCTAAAATGATGACATATTGTTTAACATTTTGTCCATGCGCAAATAATATTATTATATCAATAATTTTTTGGCGATGAGTTAGAACTTTGACCAAAACTGGTTATAGAGAAAGGAGTCAAAAGTTTGATCCCGAGGGATATATATAGAGGTATCTTTATGTATGTCTACAAACTACTTTTGATACGAAAACATTTTGAAACACAGTCTTTTAAAATAACATCACACAAAACTTAAACACGGTACATGCATATATAAATAATATCAATAGAATTAAAAAAATATTCAATTACTTAAGGTGCATAATGTTACTATACCAGTTTTAAAAGGTGTAACTTTGCTATTTAATACAAAATTCATGTATAGTAAGTGTCAAAAGTTATGCCAAATTAACTCAATTATGGCAAAAACAAAGCACTAGCGTCGCTTCACAATAAAACCGCAGTCTGATAGTGAATAGCAATGATCAACAAACACCTGGTATGCCAGTTGAGATCAATCAAATCCCCTAAATAACTCCGCGTGCATACCGATGCCTGTGGTTGTCTCCGACAGACATTTCATAGACTATCGATTGTTGATGGTTAGGTGCCGTTGTGTTCATTATTACGGCGATAATTTAATATTTGTAAGCTTTGAGATGTTTATCTTATTATATTTAAACATTTATTATATTATGAAGCTATATTTGTAGTTTTTATGATAGGTACCTGAGAAGTTACTTACGCTTTAAACGCTTACTTACGTTACGCTAAAAATAACCTTTTATAGAAACACTAATATAATTAGTCTTATTTGTTTTAACTTATCTGTGAGCTAAATTAAATAAGATATAATTTTTTATATGATTTATTTATTGGTATTCAAATGATACCCTGAATAAGTCTTACTTATTTAATATGTAACTAACTAGAAAAAAAAACAACGTTTAGTGAAGAATTTTTGTAACAGAATTACTATTTATATGAATCACAAAGGACTGCAATTCAAATATTTATAATATTACTTTAAAAGTATAGATTAATTAAATACGTCAATTGACTATTTCAGTTATGAGTTGCTCAATAATTTTTCTTTGATAAAAATTCGCTTAATTAACTTCTCCACATAATAATGTACGTTGTGTATGTATACGATAAGCATTTCATAGTGTCGTTATACATACAAACATGTTATACGGCCGCAATCCCGCAAATCTCCTGGACACGGCTAAGTCGGTGGCAGATGTGTAGCGACTAATTATCTAGTTTGACTAATGAACTCCGTAATAACAGGAGACATGCGGTCTATTCAGGTACAAATTTCACACGTGTATCGATTTAAATAAGGTTTTATTTTCATATTTTGTTATTTCACTAGAGTTTAAAAGACGAGTCAAATACATTACAGTAGCTAGAAAGTAGAGAAGAGGTTATGGTAGCGCTTAGTTATATACTCACCTACTTTTTATGTCTTTATGTACCGCTACATACTAATTTTAATACATATGTACTTATGTACACTCCTGCATACTTTTCAAGCTAGTAAGATTGGCGAGATAAGTATTTCAAACCCAGTTGCTATTTTAGTCCCAGTTTATAAAAACACCTGATAGCGATCGCTACGCGTAATAGGGACTTTATTCGCCAACCTGCGTTGATTTTCTCCAACGGTGAATAAAAGTTTGAAACTTCTTCAGCAGTCGGATATTACATTATACTTAAATAAAATCCCAACATTTTTGATTTGGATAAAAACTGAATTATATTTAAGCGATTATTTAAAATATCATAAGTTAGAAACTATTGCACATAAATTCCACCCAAATTGTTTTTCTTTTTTTATGATAATACAGCCTTTAATTTCAAACTACATATATATGACTATGTATTTCTAAAGAAAAAATAAGCCTATTATTTTAAGTACGACGATATTTTAAGTTCAGATTAAAAAAGGTTTTATTATTTTTAAATAATCGTATAAAAGAGGTTTCATATCGTAATTTTATAATCTCTGAACGTACTTGCAAATTAAACTCGCATAATTCATGACGTGCATTCAACCTTCAATAAATGGTGGATTTTATTTAACTACTTTTATTACCCGAGTTTGCATTGAGTTGAAAAACCTAATATTTTACTCAAAACCAAACCAACCCAATTTTACCAAAAAAATATAACAAAAAAAAAAAAACTCAAGTGTATAATAATAACATGAAATGAATGCCTGAGCACACTATCATTTTAGGCAGTTTTGTTAATTAAATGCAAAAGTTGCTACACAACAAACTGCTACAGATCTTGACTGAGATACTTGTCTCTTTGATTAAGATGAAGCATATAAAGACAATACATTAATATTTCATCTAATGATGGACTATTGTATAAGCAAAATTCATAATCAAAGTGCTAAGGCTGTTGTAACGCTCTTAGTCTTGCAAGTTTTAGTACTATGATCTTTTAAAATAAACTGAATATCTTAAGAACTATATATCGTCACTCTGTAAAATGACTATTAAAGCTAATTTGAATAAAAACAAATAGATTTTGAATGTAAACTGTTTTTCCAAACTCTATATGTATTAAATTATAAGGATAAATTACAAATATATTATACTGCGTACAGACGGTACAAATTTATATGTATGTACACTTATTTTATTTACTGATCGATTTGTCCGCATTTTAATATGTTCAGAGTCAACGGTGCGTAAGGCGTCATAATTGAAAATAATACCAGTTTTAAATCGTAAATTGAAAACCAAAAGCTCTGTCGTCGGGTGAGTGTATTCATAAAGATAGGCCTTGTTTGATATTTTATATTATAGCTAGCGTTTGGTTATTGATATTTAGTATTATTTCATTTAATCAAATTACTAGCTCCTATATACCTAGAAAAATAAAAATAAATAAATAAAAAAAAGCAAAAAAAAACCATAGTCGTAAATAATTATCCTAATTATTAACCTACATAAATATATATGTATATATAGGTATATATATCTCTCACGGTCAGTTTTGGACTCACCATCGAATTAGAAAAAATAAGCTTTGGTTTGTAATTTAAAGTATGCAAAGTTGAAAATATTACGCCTCAACGCTTGAAAATTAAAATATAATATAAAATATAATATAATATAATATAATAAAAAAAAGCCATGGGCACTCAAGAGCCTATGGATGTTAAAATTAAAATAAAAAAAATAATATATATATACCTAGAATAGCACGGAGGATTTCTTGACTCTCATGTAGAATGGAGAAAAATATATATAACATATAAATTTCTTCCATAAACATTTACTTTGATAAGGACGAAAGAGAAATCCTGTCATAAAGAGTGACTTAAGAGATTTCACTTTCCTCTATGTTTATTTACAGGAAATGATTACAAATTCACCGTACATAACTACGTCGTTTCTTGTCACGTGCAGCAAAGGGGTATATTTTTATGGAATACGTAATTCTGTTTGACTTCATACGCGCTGTCCATATTTGCCGAAGACTTCACGTCCCACATGCAAAGAGCGGGGTCTGTTTCCAATAACTTCGGGATAGGTGTTATATGATGGATTTATTTATGTGACGTTCGTAAAAAAAGTTAAAGTTTAATAATATTGTTATAAAGTCAGCGCACAGAAGGAAATATCTTAATAAAAATTTGGAACGGAACCGACTGAAAAATTATTTCAACCACAATAGTGTTGTGGTTCTATGGTAAGTAAGGTAGCCAGAGCCCGAAGGTTTGCAATACTTCTGGTATTTCAGCCATCCATGAGCCACGAAACTGCTTACTATGAAGCGAACCGTACGGTTGTTTGCCATTGTTGTAATATAAAAAAAAACATGTTAATTAATACCCCCCTCAACGGCTTCCAGTTGGATTTTCTCCTGGTCTGGCAACACATAATACAAATGTGATGCAAAACGTTATTAAATTGTTTAAAGATGCTTATTATAAAGATCGCTTTTAAAAGTCTGGCGAATTGAAAAGTTAGGAAATATAAATTAAAAAAAAAAAAACGATTTATGCACGAAAAATAATATTGGTATAAAGTTAGTCGCATCAGCTAGTGTTTTATAAAACGGTTCATATCAATAAGTTTATTTACACTTATTTTATGAGATATGTATTGCAAAAATTGGAAAGAAAAAAATGGATCATAACAAATGTACAGGGCAATGGAAACGCGTTCGTCTATAACGAAACAGTTCTTAGCAAATATAGGGAGACATCGACTGATAGAAAAATTTTCTCGAGAGCCTTTCGTTGCGAACAGACTGCTCTTTTAATAGTCCACATCTTACGTCATACGGCCTTAACGCGAAATGTATTTAAACAACTACATAACGGTTTACGTGTGTATTATTTGTCAATCTTTTCGTATTTTTTTGACAGAAAATAGAGCATAACTTTTAACGAAAGGTAAGGTTTTTTTACAGTGATTATGATTATATATGTAGTTACTAAACTGGAAATGATAACTAATTCCTTTTATTAAACTATATTTGTTCGTAAATAACTGATTATTGGTATGTAGTTTGAATTTGATCATAAAATAGTCGACTTCGCGAAATACAGTCTCCTATACAGCCGGCTGATATGGTTAGATGTTTTCTTTTCGATAAATACATATAAACACTATAAATACATACTTATATAAATAAATACACAATATCACACCCAAACTCGCGATGGAAACCGAACCCACAACCCCGGAAGCAGAAAGCAGGGTCACTGCAAACGTCGCTAACGGGTTAGACAAATGCATTTTATACGCATGCTAAAAATACACACTTATACACATCAAACTATAAATGAGTCATTTGAAAGCTTTTTTAAATACTATTATAGTAAAAATAATTCATTATATGCATATAGTATATGTTAAAATTATGTTAAACCGAATCGAAGAAAAATTAGATTTCTAAATCCAGGTTCACTTGATACGAAACATGAGGAATTCTTGGTGGCTACGAATCATTATAATGTACATAGCTATCAATGAGACCTGGCTTAAGACAGGTGAAGAAGACCGTGCTCTGCTTGTACCTGGTAATCGCATGCATCACGTAACCGGCCTTAACACGGCCTTCGCAAATAATTTTATTCTTCTTTCTGTTTTTTCTTTCTTCACGAATAAATATATAATATCATTATTATTATGATTAAATATTATTTTGGAACTCAACATTTTGGATGTACGGATGATAGTAAAATAACGAGAGAACTTGACGAAATAAATTGTTTTTTTTTTTTTTATTATGTCAGGGAACTATTATCTAAGAAGCTGAAATTTTTTTAACGTTTATACAATAAATATTTTTACATTTCAACCAATAAATATCCTTAGTCGATGTTTACTAACAACATATGTACACTATCTCTAATTTTAGAAAATTATTTAGGACTTTTATAAAATCTTTCGAGAGCCCTTAGACCTCCTTAATGTAGGTAGCTCTATTGCAAAAATCGACGTCTACTAACAATTAACTATTTCTATCAAATTTTGAGCTTGTAGCACAAAATATATAGTGTTTTATACAAAAATTCGGTAGAGCTTAGACCTTTTTAATGAGGCCCTGTCGTAAAATCCGTTATTTACGGACGTCAACTAATAATTAACTACCGCTGTGTCAACTTTTAAGCACAAAAGATCAAGAACTTTTGTAATAACTTGTAAGAGCTCTTTGGGCTCTGTTTAAAAAAAAATAGTTCTTAGAGGACGTCTTCTAACAATCTTTATTTCAAATTTTAAGCTTGTAGCCCGAAAATTGAAGGGCTTTCACGCAAACTTGCTCCAGCGCCTAGACCTATATAATCCGGCTCTATCGAAAAATCCGTTCTTAACAGATGTCTACTAACGGTTAACTTAGCCATTAACTTAACCCTGCCAAATTTAGTCTGTGCATCAAAACGAATAAAAATATTATAAAGAGATAGTAATAGCGGCATATTTTTTTTAAGTAACAATTTAAGGGATTTTCACTTATTTTTCGTCATTTTTATTTTTATCTTTTATTACTCTGGTCAAACTTTATTCACAAAACTATGCGAAACATTTTGCATTGTTATTTGTTTTGGTTTCTTGTTTATTGTCATTGTAAGATGAGGTGGCCGCTTAAGCTTAAGAAATAATCGAAATCTCTCATTTAGTGATTCAATACGAGGTACAGTGTTAGCGTTAAAATGAATTCGTCTATCAAAATGGGGTATTTAGTAAGATTATTTTTTATTATTAGTTGCTTGGGTCTATTAATGTATACATTACTGATTTTCTATACACTCCACTCAGCGTATTCAAGTTTGCCCCAGTTTGAAATGTATCAAGACAACGTTGAGGGATTAATGAATTCTGAAATCAGGCAAGATAAATACCAGGATCTTAAATATATCTTGTTGTGGATAAACGAGAATGATACAAAAAACATGTTCGGAGAAGGCCAAATACCTTTTTTTGAAAACAATTGTTCACATGCAAACTGTTATTTAACCACTGACAAATATCTGATAAATGATGATTATACAAAATTCGAAGCGATTATTTTTGACGTGCACGATCTTCAAATTTGGAAAAATAACAATTTCCCTTCACTAAGATCCTATAAACAAAAATATATATTTTATGGCAAAGAATCTTCTGACGATGTTCCCATTTGCAGTGCATTTGCAAATAAATATTTTAACTGGACTTGGTCTTACAAACTGGATTCAGACATTGTCAGTCCTTTTATTGAAGTAAAAGATTTTGAAGGTAATATTGTAGCTTCCAAAAGAGTGGTTAATTGGAAAACTAACATGACATTTTTATCAGAAATAGATTTACAACCATTAAAACACAAGAACAAAGCAATGGCTTGGATAAATAGGAAGTGCCACACAAGAAATAATAGAATGCAATTCGCAAAACGCTTACAGCGTGCGTTTAAAGAGAATTCACTAGAATTCGATATCTATGGCTGTGGACAACTGGATTGTGCAAATGACAAATGTTTAGAAAATATTCAAAAAGATTATTATTTCTATTTCACTCCTGAAGATAGTAATACAGAAGACTATGTGTCGGCAGAAGTTGTAACTGCATACAAAAAATTTGCAGTTCCCATTGTTATCGGGGGAGCAAATTATCATAAGTAAGAACTAACTTAATTATTTATTTTTAACCGATTTTAAAAAATGGGAGAGTTTTTCAACTCAATTGTGTTTTTTTTTTATAAAATTTATGTTAATACAAAACAGCTGCACTTTTTTAATGATATTTAACTTACTTTCCGTTGAGGGTTTCGCCCCCGTGGATTACACCATTTTGGTTTTTCTGTTTTCTGCCATTGAAATAAAGTAATTTTAACTCAGTGATAACGTAGCCTTCTCTGGCAAAAGACTTTTAAAATAGAAAGCAGTCGTTTTTGAGTATGAGTCGTTTTTTAGTATTCATTACACCTAATTCTGATTTGATAATGTTATTTTATTTTTTCCCAGATTTCTTCCAGAAGGGTCTTATATAAATGCAGGTGCCACGTCTATAGACAAGCTAGTAGCGTTAGTAGAATATGTTATAAAGAATCCAAAAATATATCACAGCTTTCATCGTTGGAGAAACTATTACATTATAAGCGAAGCTGAAAAATTTAAAGGAGTGTGCGAAGTGTGTGAATATCTCAATGATGTAAGCAAGTATGGTGTTTTTAGTGTGAAAACAAATTTTAGAAAATGGTGGTATTCGGGACCGTTATTTGAAAGATGTTTTCCAAAAAGTCCAGAAATTTTGTATGATCCAAATAATTCAAGACATTTATAATTATATAATATTTTTGCCTACAGTAACAGAAAATTTACATTATATAGGTATATATTTTTTGTGAACTGAATAAATTAATACATCATGTTAATAGGATTTTTCATGGCGTAAGCTGTTATTTTATTGCTTATATATATTAAAGGTTAGTCTATGTTTTCCAAACATTCAAAAGAAACTTTGATTAAAGCTAAAGGTGATAGCGTCTGACATTTCCAGAGCGACTTATAACAAATTTTCTTTTTATTAACGTAACAATAGATTGTCTGTTGACACATTTTTATCTATAAGAGTTACTTATAAGGTCAATGTAAAAAAATACCCCTATATTGTAATTTAGGAGAGAAAATAATTTTGTATAGTAACTTTTTAATTTTGTATTTATTATTAGGAATCCTTTCAATCAGTCCTTATAATACTCGTTTTTGTTGAAGTGAATTAAATTTTAGAATAATACATCGCGCCAACAACAGGTAAGGACAAATTATGAATACCAAAAGATTTTATAATATTTTTGAATAAATTAAATGGATTCAGAACAAAAGATAAAAAAGAATATTAATGATCTTAAAAACAAATATCACGGTAAGAAATAACAAATCAGAATTCAGTGGGACAGGCGCTTCAAGTTACTAGTTAGCATATCGCAGAGATCGCCTGCTCGCATATTCAGCAGCCCTTTGTTCCTGACCCCACTCACTTCACCCCTCCGCTATGCAAAACAGCTCTGTATTGGCGATTGTGAAGAGAACTCGGTACGTTCTTGAAGTTGGATAGTTCTGAGTTTGAAGGAGTCTTGAACGTTTTTAGATGGTAATGACTTTGAGATGGTAATGATTTTGTGATGGTAATGAGGAGTTTTTAGATGTTAATTATTTTAATTAACTAAAAAAGAGTACCAGTTCATAATTATTATTTGTTTGTGTATATTTGAATAATGTTTATATGGAGAAACGAGGATGGTCCTAAACGTCATTATTCATGAAAAGTAAATAATTTTTATTCTCTTTTGTTGATTTGTATAGAAAAATTAGTTTAACAAATTCGTATTGAAAAAATAAAATTTAGAGTGAGTATTTAACATTGTTCTTAAGTTCTGATACAAAGTTATGAAGGAGTTTATAAATGGAAAGAAGTATTATTATTTTATATTGTTGTTAAAAATGTTCAGAGCATTGAGAAATAATGCAGTTGTGATGATAAAAGGGTATCTGTTGATGTCATTATTAACAATGGTATCATTTCTCTTAAACATACGATAAGAAGTGAGACTATGTACAAGAGAACGAAAGTTACCGATATGACCCACAAAATTAGCAAGCTGAAGTGGCAGTGGGTTGGTCGCCTGTATTGCAGGACCGATGGCTGTTGGAGTAGACATGTCCTGGAGTAGAGACCGCGTCTTGGCAAACGCGTCCTGTGGCCCGCTGGATCGACAATCTATGTAGAATTGTCGGTGTAGACTGGATGAGGATTGCGGAAAACAGCAATGTCGGGCGAAAACTTGCGAAAGCCTATGTCTAGCAGTGGTCTGGAAGGCCAAACTGAATGACTGACTGACTTTATCATTAGTTCAGTGACTACATTAGGTAACCTAGGCAGTGCAGTGCAGGTTGGTGTTACAGCTTACTTATGCTTAAAAATATACCAATAGCAACATACGGTCAAAAAATTTTTTAGAATCCTAAATATAAATAACAAATAATTAACCACGAGTTTTTTATGAAAGGGAAAAATGAAAACAGCTGAGATCACGTCTGTGATAATTTTATATACAGGATACGAAGTTCTGTAAAATTCCTAGTTATAGTGGTAAAAAAGCTCTATCTAGAGTACGTAATAAATCTGTAGTACTAGCAAACTTAAAGTCAAGCCTTGGTACACAGTGTTGTCACTGGTCTTTGTAATAGTTCGAATGCAAAGCCGACAGGCAGCTTATATCAGCGTAACGCATTGTGAAAATAGCCGGAATATCTGAATTCTCTGCGTGTCGCTTGGATGCGTGCTCAAAGTAATCGTCAGTTCGTTTAAGAGATGATGTTCTGAAGCGGCCTTCAAAACATGATCCCTTCTTCGAAATGATTGTATGGTAAGACGATGATCAAGATGTGGTTAATGTTTTATGACGTTATGAACTATATACACACCGTACCGACATCCTTTTTACTTATGTGTAGTTTACATGTAAGTCAAAATAGCCAGGTAAAACCGGGTTATAGTATTAGTATAATGGAAGAAATGATAAAATTTACAGATTTGTTTTGTAGTTTAATGCAAAATAAAATAGAACCGGTTCATAGCATTGTGTTACATATTTTTATAAGTACCTATTATTAACAGTAGCCTGTGGCGCGTAGAAATTGATAATATTTACAAATAGGAGCATAATGAGTTTAAAATCATTATAGTACAACAATTAAGAATATCTTTGTTATTCGACATTTGTGGTTCACTTTTCATGTGATAGAGCTACCAGACTGGGAACATATCCGCCAACCCGCAGTGGAGTAGCGTGGTGGATTAATCTTCAATCTTTCTACTACATGGAGAATAAGGCCTTTACCCAGCAGTGTGACGTTATAGTCTTAACTTGTGATCGTGATATTGAGGCTTAAAAATTATATCAGCACTGGACTAATTATTTATTTATTTATTTTAGTGAGTACCTAACCGGTTCTAAGAATAAAGGTTAAAAATAAAATTTATAATTACAAAACCAATCTAGAATAAAAATTTATGGATAAAAAGTCGCACTTTCATGCAAGTGATTTTCCCTTCATTTCAAAAATGCTAAAATACATATTTCTATATTTGTCATCAAAAGTCTAAGGAAAAAGTTTCAATCTTCCAATTATACAAATGACGGACTTTCATACATATTTCATTCTATTTTACCTATTTAAAGGGGGAATTCCACAAAAGCATAGAAATACATGTTTAGTTTACTCATTTTTAGTCAATAGTCCAGAATTAAAATTTGATGCTTTCAGCTTCAAAAATGATAAACTTTCCATTTAAACTTTCAACCTCTATTTCCACAAATGCTAAAATACGTATTTATTCATTTTAATCAATAGTCCGAAAATCAAGTTGCATGCTTCTAATTTAAAAAAAATGACGGACTTGTCATACAAACTTTCAACGCGTATTTCACCTCAATAGAAGTATAATTTTGCTAAATCTGTTTTCAGTTGATTCTGTAACTATATTATATAAATATATAATTCTACTAACTATAATTTTATATACTAATGTTATAATAATAATATTTTATGTTATATGTTAATGTTATAATCAAACAAAAATTACAGTCGCAATTCTGACTTTTTGAGAAAGTAACCCGTTTTGCAGCTAACAATAAATTATAGTAAACATGACGCTATTTTTGTTAAGTAACTTCAAACAAATGTTTGATTAAAGCTAATCGATTTGATACAAATCGTCTTATCATATGTTAGCATACTGATCATCTGTTCAGAATATTCATTCAACGAACTTCCATTCATCTTGACTTCTACAATATGCAAAACAGATTTAATCATTGAACGGAATAAATTAAGAAAGTTCTTTAAAGATTCACATGACACAGGAATTTTTTAAAAGTTAAACAGCTGGTACGAAAGACTTTTATACAATTTTAATCCATCTATAATTTTTTTGGTCATTTTTACATTAACTGTTTATAGGTCTATAATCTTGCGATCTATGACTAGATTAAGTTTATTTAATTTTAATGTATGTATTACATGTCTATAAGTATCATATATTAATACACTAGGGTTAAGATGTTTGTTTCCTTTTTTAGAAAAAAACCTCACAATTACTCCACATTAACTATAGTATATCATTTTATACTTAATTGCTTGCTCTACAGGCATCCACAACTAAAAAAATTATTATTGCTTTTGTTTTTGTTAATTAATTAATTATTAAAATTATATATATGACCGCCTTAATTTTGAAACAACGTCAACATGATTGACGATCGATAATTTTTTTAATTATTTAGTGCGAATTATTCGCACGGGTATTGATAGTTTGTATTAAACGTGTAAAAATATGAATTTCTTTATCGAAGTAAATTGGGTGTAGTTTTGACATCTTTAGTTTTGTACTGTTTGAAAAGATTGGATGCAATTACCGCGTATTATAAACATTGCTGAAAACCGTATTTCATAAATAGGAAATACGTATTTAGAGCAATCCATGCGTAACTTTTGTTATTGTAAATGTTTTATCTAAATATATCTTATAATGTATAAAATTCTCGTATCACAATGTTAGTTACAAAACGGCTGAATAGATTTTTATGAAATTTTGCATACATATCGGGTAGGCCTGAGAATCGGCCAACATCTATTTTTCACAGCTCTAAGTTTTAAGGGGGGGGGGAATAAAAGGGATAATAACATATATGGCAAAACGACGTTGCAGGGTCATATAGTATTTATTTAAATGTCATGTCTATATTCGTCTGTAGCGTCAAAAATCTTGACCAATTATTATTTATTTTTAAACATTATTCAGTTAAATTTAAACACACTATTATGTTTTTGTAGGATGAATAAATGAATCGTGTAAATTAGAAATTCATAAGTATTTAATGAGTCGAAGTCACGCAACACCGACCTAATCAAAAACAACACTACGCACAATTATAATAATTGCATTACATATGAATATTCTAAGAACATTAAGCATTCCTTAACGCGTCTATTACCTGTATTTACATATGTCACTTCATGAATCTAAAATATTCACATAGAGATGTACATCAACGACTAATCCGCTGCGGTGGAGTCTTGATGTACTATTCACAAATTCTATTTGCAAAATGATTAGACGTATACGAACTATGTACGTGTAATCAAGTCGCTTGATGAATATTCGAGAAGCTTGACAACACTCCACAGAGGGCGCTACTGAGCGAAATTTGAATTATGCTCGGTCAGGTTGTTGAGTGGCTGAGATGGTAATTGTTATGTATATTCATGTCAGATTTTTTTGCAACCCTGACACAGATGTGATATTTACTTCAATATGAAATTGGTTTGTTCTAGTTTAATGTAATAACTAGTTTTTGCTTACATTTTTGTTCGTAATGCAAAAAGTTAAGTATTTTGAATTAACTTCTAAAATATAATTAATATTTTTTTTAATAACGAAGACAGACATAAGGCTAATTGGAAAGTAGATAAAAAAAAATGAATCAAGATATTATTATTTCAATTATTAAGATATTAATGTTTTTTTATTCAATTCCTTGTACTTTGTACGTGGAACGAACTATTGATATACGTTTCTGAGAAAGTGGGATAGTAGATGGTAGTATACAAAAGCATTCGTTTATTTCTTAAAATTTAATTATATTATTAGGATTTATTAACGTTGACAATAAATCAAATTAAACATTGATTTTTGATTTATCTTAAATGTAAGTTAGATAACTTGTATATTTACTCAAATAATTGACTATCGATCCCCTTTTGCTTTTAATCGCCATAGTCGCGAGTTCATCTTCATACAACTCTTACTGTATACGGTTTATGATTTTAGAGTAACAGTTTTATTTAATTTAGTTATTGCTGTTGAAACAATTTAAGTTTAAATAAATTCCTTCGTCTAATATTAAAGGCACTTATGAATAATGATAATATACACGCAAAAGAAAAGCAAAGAGTATTAGTCTTAGCATCAATCGTTTCACTCCAATAAGCCGTATCGTTCAAAGCGTTTAAATCGCATATAAAACTAAATGTAACCAAAACCGGTACGTAAACTGCAATTAGGGCGCAATTGGATTGCGAGCAACGCGATATATCGGACGATATGTGTTAACACACCTGATACAGCTGCATTGTTCTATGGACCTACCATTGTTGCATTTATTTCAATTTTTATTCATCTGTGATAATACGTTACATAGAAGAACTATAATTATAGAGTCCTTAGTACCGACAAACTTTTATCTTTTTCGTAAACATATCGACATTTTTGTCTGGGTCTGGATAATGACGAATATAAGAAAAAGAATTACCCATACGTACATAGATGTCAAACCAATCTGACGGATATTAAAACACAACATGATTACTATAACTTCTTCGTTACGTCTATTGTAAGTTGTGTGTGTGGCAGTGATCACTGTACCATCATATCATAACAATCGAATAGTATTCGTAAAGCCTTTGCGTAATTTTAATCGTAAGCAAGTGGTAGGGGCAACGTGTTGTATTAAATGCACCTACACAACCGATACGCACCTGAGGCCTTTTTGGTTTAACTAAGTCTTATTACCATAACAAATATTTGTCATTTTATTGTAATTAATTTAAATAATTTTAAGATTATTATTACCTTACACAGGGTACCACCAAAAATGTATTAATTAATTTTAAATCAAATGCATTATATTACAACTTTTTTTTTTTTTTTTTTAATGACTTATTGTTTTCTAATCTTACAGCAACCATGGTTATGGAGGGACTGCCTTTTAAACTTTTTAGGTAGTAATACTTTTATTACATTTGATGTGATCTAGTTAACCTTATAGCAAGTGCGTTCATAATTTGCTTTTATAATTCTGTTGTATTTGATGATGATAACGACTTTAGAATTACTTTTGTGACAGTTTTGGTTTCCATTGAATGGTCACTGTTTATTTTTTATTTTATTTTATTTAGGAAACAAACAGTAGAATAATACAGTAAATTAATAAATTCATACAGCCAATACACAAACCAGTAAACTTTCCAACAGTAAATAATTCATAAATGAGCAAAAAGAACACATTAACAAGAAATAATATATAGTTAAAAGACTCAAGGAATATAATCTATCTGAATAGAGCATGCAATGTCAATATTTTAACAAATTAACGGACTATATCGTTTTACAAATAGAGCACAGACACGTAGGTACGGCAATTATAATAGCAGAATTTTAACTTAGCTTATTAAAGTCGGCAACAAAAATAAGTTCTTATCACTAAAACTTTCTTTTATTATTTTAATTTATAAATCTTAAATATAATAAAACAAAATAATAATTTTAAAGTTTTAAAATAATATTTAAATTTGAAATTTATTAAGAGTTACGAGTTTATTAGACATATTATTTACAACTCCTTTCAGTTATATTTTAGTCTTAAACGAATACATTTATAAAGTGAAAGTAGATCTAGGTAAAGTAATTCCACGTGATAAGTTATAGACCTAGACATTATTTTACCCATCTGCTTAATAGATAAAAATTAAATAATTATCTTCTTAATTATGTTAAAAATAAATCAATAACGGTTTATGTCAGACTCCCACTGACTAAAAAACCACCACGTGTGAGCAGTAGTCCGCCTGGGTGGGCGAGATGGGGTCGCGCTAGTCACCTCGCCCCGGCTAGAAAATACCAGACCAGGCTATTATATTCGGCAACTGCCATTTACACCAGATTTTTAGCAGAGTACCTATGATATCGTATTCGCAATGTACCAGCGATCACTTTGATGTAAGATTTATTTATTGTTTTCTAATGTTTACGCGAATTTCACTAATTATAATGAAACAACTTAATATGTACCATTTTATTTTTGTGTTACCCACACATTAGGAATTCTAAACATTTTTGAATATCGTATCAAAAATTGACCGTTCCAGCGGGGATCGAACCTGCGTCTCCGACTGACGGATACTTGGCTCTAGCCAATTAAGCTATGGAACGATGTATCCGTTAGATCGAAATTTTTGATATGATGATTTTATTTTCGGTTTAAGCGAACTATAAAAAAAATTCATAAAGATGAAAAATAATTTCATAAAGACGTTTACTGTCATAAATTGAGTTATTTGTTCATTTGGATACACGAATATAATTTATTTACTAGCTGTGCCCGCGACTTCGTCCGCGTGGAAGTTAACAAAAAAGTTATTTTTCAGTTTGCAGAGTTATACAATAAATAAATTTCTAAAATAAAAGTAGCCTAAGTAGTAACTTAGGCTACTTTCACTGGCATATAGCTGATGTAATAAGGAGTATCTTATTACATCGGCTATCTGCCAGTGAAAGTCCCGTCAAAATCGGTCCAGCCGTTTCAGAGGTTAGCCGAAACAAAAAGACAGACAGACAGATAGACCGACAAAAATTGTAAAAAATGTTATTTTGTGTATGTAACTTGTATACATATGCATATAACACGTGGTTCAATAAGTCCCGAGACTAAGTACTAAAAAAAGGTCTTTTTTATAAAATTAATTTTTATTCATCAACATAGTCTCCTCCAAGAGCGATACAGTCCCTCCAACGCTTTTCTAACTTTTCTATCCCATGTGTGTAGAACGATTTGTCTTTGGCTTCAAAATAAGCCTCCGTTGCTGCGATAACTTCACAATTTGAGTCAAATTTCTTACCCTGAAGCATTTTTTTGAGGTCTGCAAACAGCTAGTAATCGCTGGGGGCCAAGTCTGGCGAATAAGGGGGATGAGGAAGCAATTCGAAGCCCAATTCGTTAATTTTGGCCATGGTTCTCACGGACTTGTGACAAGGCGTGTTGTCCTGGTGAAACACCACTTTCTTTTTGTTCATGTGAGACCGTTTATCCGCAATTTCGTACTTCAATCGCTCCAATAAGCACATGTAATAGTCACTATTTATATTTTGCCCCTTTTCAAGGTAGTCGATGAAAAGTATTCCATGCGCATCCCAAAATATAGACGCCATAACCTTACCGCCGATTTCTGAGTCTTTGGACGCTTCGGGCGGCTTTCACCAGCCGCTCTCCACTCCGCTGCCTGCCGATTGGATTCCGGAGTGAAATGGTATATCCAGGTTTCATCCATTGTTACATACCGACGTAAAAAATCCTTTTTATTATGATTCATCAGTGCCAAACATCGCTCTGAATTATTGATACGTTGTTCCTTTTGATTAGTTGTAAGCAAACGCGGCACCCACTTAGAAAAAAGCTTTTTCATGGCCAAATTTTTATGTAAAATAGTGAAAATACTACCAGCTGAAATCTTCACTATCTCGGCTATCTCTCGCACTTTTACCTTCCGATCTTCCAATACGATTTTGAGGACTTGGTTAATATTTTGTTGAGTCACTGCTTCATTTGGACGACCTGAGCGTTCCCCATCATTGGTGTCCATGCGACCGCGTTTGAAGTCGGCATACCACCGGCAAATGGTTGCTTTAGAGGGAGCTGATCCTGCATAACATTTTATAAGCCATTGCTGTGCTTCAACGGTATTTTTTCCCATTAAAAAACAATGTTTTATCAACACGCGAAACTCGTTTTTTTCCATTGTATCGAAATTACAACCGTAGTGTCACTTAAATGTTTCAAAATCAATAATTTTATTGTTCCATTTTTAAAAATTTGACACATATTCTTGTATTGATTGCCAGTACTTTTTAAAAATCAAAAGAGTTTTTAATATATGCGCCATTTCCAGGTTAGTCTCGGGACTTATTGAACGATCTAGTAGTAAAAAGTGTTTTTTTTTTTGTTAGGACTTTGGAAGGAAACTAGCTTATATTTCTTTAATATGCACATTTATTCTGTTTTTATTTAATCGCAGCACACACAACAAGAAGACCAACTTAAACGCCATTGCGGCTTACCACAGAGTATTATTGAGTTTTAACAATGTTGCCAATATAAAATATTTAATTGCACTTAACACCTCCCCTCAATAAAATATTTTTAACAACATTATGATTTCTTATTTACTAAACAACCTATCCCTTAATTTTCTGAACAAAATTCCCCCCAATGCTTTAGTTAATATGTCTGCGAGTTGGTCACTGGTATTTATATATCTCAATTCAATAATATTTTTATCTAATTTTTCTTTTACAAATGATAACTTTATCTCTAAGTGTTTTACTCTAGAATTACCAGTGGCCATCTGTGCCATCTTGATAGTAGACTGGTTATCTTCAAAAATTACTATTTTAATATCAAACCCAAAAGTGAAAAGAATATCTTTTAACCAACAAGCTTCACTTGTTGCCGAACACAAAGCAATAAATTCAGCTTCAGTAGAGGACAATGAAACAGTCGGCTGCTTCTTCGAAAACCACATTACAGAACTTTCAAAAACTTTAAAAATACACCCTGTTGTTGACTTACGATCATTACACCCACCCCAGTCACTATCAACATAGCCTATAACCTCATCAACATTAGAATCTCTATAGTATATAAGACATAAATCAAGTGTGCCTTTTAAATATCTCAAAATATTTAACAATAATTTATACAAAAGTGTGGATGCACTGTTTTGATACCGACTTAGAATATTAACAACTGCACATATGTCTGGCCTAGTGCCCATTGCCGCATACATTAAACTTCCTATCAATCTTCTACATTTATTTTCAATAAGAACACTCTCTGAATTTTCCCTCTTTAGAATATGAAAATTAAAATTCTTATCAATAGGCAATGACAATGTTTTGCAATCTGACATATTATATTCTAACAAAATGTTTCTTAAATAGTCCTTTTGTGAAATTATAGTGACCCCTGAATTTAAGTCTTGCTTTACATCAATACCCAGAAATTTACTTATAGCCCCCAATTCTTTCATTTTAAATGTTTGACATAGCATATTTTTTAATTTACTCAGCTCAAGTTTGTTATTACCAAAATACAATATATCATCTACATATAACAATAAAAATGTTTTCTTTTCCCCTTCACACTTTGAATACAGACAATAATCCTTATCACACTGTTTATAACCTATAGATAACATTACATTATTAAATGTTTCATTCCAATACTTAGGAGACCTCTTTAAACCATAGATTGATTTATTTAGTTTTACAATCTTTACCTCAGTATCCTCTGGCAATGACAAATATAACTCCTCATCAAGCCTAGCATTTAAAAAAGCCCCACAAACATCCATTTGACTAATATTCAAATTTAGTTTTGTAGCTACAGATACAAAAATTCTAAAAGTATTAAGTTTTGCTACAGGCGCATATAAATCTTCATTACAGTCTTGTTCGAATCCTCTAGCTACCAACCTCGCCTTGTAGTCATTTCCTTTTCTTTTTAAAACCCACTTAGAGCTGATTACTTCTTTTCCTGCCGGTACTGTCTCTATCTCTGTCCATGTGTTATTTTCTTTTAGTTGGTTGAGCTCTTTTCTCATGGCCTCTTTCCAGTTTTCAGCTTCCGGTGATGCCATTGCTTCTCTATAGTTTTTAGGTTCTAGAGTAACATACATACAGTAGTCTTCTAATTTCTTTGGCTTTATTATTTTTCTTTTGCTTCTTTGTCCTTGATTCTGATCTTCCATTGCTGAATTTTGACTTTCTATCCCTGTAGTTTGATTTTCTGTCTCATTTTGATTTCTCCTTTCCTTAGTCCTCTCCGATATGTTTTCTGTCCTCTCCGGTGTCTTATCCTGTTCTTTCCCTTCATCTGTATTTGTGTCATGGAACTCTTCTTCACTTTCCTCATGTTGTTCTATTTCTTCGTCCTCAGATGACATGTCCAGCAAAACCACTTCCTCTATCACCTCCTTCTGGTCACATTTTGGTTCCTCTATTCTCTTGCTATCCAGGAATACTACATCCCTTTGAATATGAACCTCTCGTCGTTTCTCATAATACACTCTGAATCCCTTTGTGTCTTCGTAACCGACAAAGATTGCTTCTTCTCCTTTATCGTCCCACTTCAATCTTTTTTCTTTAGGTATATGCACAAATACTCGTTCACCAAATACTCCTTTTAGATCATTGATGTTTACTTCCCGTTTATGAAAGGATTCATATGGTGATTGGCTTTCCTGCTTGCTCTTCGAAGTACGGTTTAATACATAGACTGATGTATTCACTGCCTCTGCCCATAATTGCTTTGGCAACCTCTTCGCTTTCAGCATGGTCCTTGCCGCTTCAACTAGTGTACGCATGTCTCTCTCCGCCTTGCCGTTTTGCTGAGGCGTGTAAGGCACTGTTGTTTGATGCTGTATGCCATTCTCTTGCACAAATTTACGCATTTCATCATTGCAAAATTCTAGTCCATTGTCAGTGCGTATGACTTTTACATTGTAGTTAGTTTGCCTTTCGGCCCAAGCAACAAACCGCTTTATACTTAATACTGCCTCACTCTTTTTCTTTAAAAAATAGACCGTCCTGTAGTTTGAGTAGTTATCTTTGATTAGCAAGAAATACCTGGAGCCTCCAACGCTCTCCACCTCCATTGGACCACACAGATCAGCACTCAAAAGTTCTAGAGGTGCATTAGCACAATGTTCACTTTTAGCAAATGGTAGTTTATGCATTTTACCTTCCAGACATGAAATACACTTGAAACTCTCTCCTGTGTACTTGATGTTATTCTTGGTGAGCACTTGTTTCACTTGCTCAACATTTTGATGACAAAGTCTTTCATGCCAGTTTGACAAAGTGGCAACTGCCGCGACACTGTTATTAACATCGTTCATTACATTTAGTATGTAGTTTTCACCTTCGCGATTACCTACAGCACACAATTTATTGTCTTTCCATAGTAAACACTGACCACACGTCATTTCAACTTTGTGACCTTTTTTTGTAACAGTCGACAAAGAAAACAAGCTCACTCGTAAGTCCGGTACGTGCAATGCGTTGTGGAGTGTTGATTGCACATAACTTTCACCGTTATATATGTTTAGTTCCACTTTTCCAGTCCCGGCAACGCGTAAACGCCGTCCATCTCCGACAATAACAAACTGATTTGACACTGACGTATAGTTCGTAAACAGTTCTCGTTCACCGGTCATGTGCGCACTAGCGCCACTGTCCATCAACCATTTATTTTTGAACTGATTCACTGAACGATTGTCTGTACCACTCGAGTCACTCAAATATTCGCAACCGGTCCCGGTTATCATTCCTATCACTGTAAATGCGTTTCCCTTTGAATGTCCGCCGCCATATTGACCACTATTATTTTGATTTCCCTTTTTGCACTGAGCTTTTAAATGTCCGATTTTTCCACAAGAAAAACAACGACGATTTTCCACTTTACTATTACAGTCTTTAGCCAGATGACCAGGAACATAGCACCAATTGCAGCGCTTGACAAAGCCGCTTTTCTTTACAAACAGCGCCGTGTTTTCACTCTCGTGGCCCTTAGACTTAATTCTCTCCTCCTCGACGAGTAGCCGCGCCACTAAATCATTGAAATTTTGTTTATCCGTGTCGACCGATTCCCAAGCTGAAACAAAGTGGCTGTATGATTCTGGTAATGACATTAGGACCTTAGTCATTAAAAACTTTTCAGACACTGTTTCACCAGCTTGTTTTAGTTGACACGCCATTTCTTGCAGCTTAGCTAGGTATATAGAAAGCTCTCCTTCTTCAAACTTGCACTGAAGAAAACGTTGTTGCAACATCAATGTACTCGTAGCAGACTTTGCCTCAAAAACGCTATGCAACTTATTCCACATTTCAGCTGCCGTCTCGCATGTTAAAACATGAATCATGGCCTCCTCACTCAGTCTAGACACGATGATACTCTGCGCCTTGTTATCTTTTTTTATCCAGGCTGTCAAATCGCCAGTTTCTGGTTTTACCAATGTTCCATCAATCACTGAAAATACACCAACTCCTTTCAAAGTGACTGTCAATTGGAACTTCCACACGCTCCAATTGCGCTGGCCCTCCAGTTTGATGACCGAGGGTGACGCCATCGCCATGATGCTAGGGTCTGTCTCCGACATTTGCCAACTGCACTCCGCGGAAATCTGATGCCGTGATTGCCTTTCTTGCACTCCACACGACCTCCTTCAGACGCCGCTGTCAACAACAACACAGCCCCGTGTTGTTCACCAGACCAAGAAACACGCCGCACACCGCTCGCGCCGTCACCGTGCCACCCGGCACGATCGCACCAAAAAATATCTCTGCGATTTTCACCTAAAACAGAATTATGAGCACTGGGCCCATAACCTGTTAGGACTTTAGAAGGAAACTAGCTTATATTTCTTTAATATGCTCATTTATTCTGTTTTTATTTAATCGCAGCACACACAACAAGAAGACCAACTTAAACGCCATTGCGGCTTACCACAGAGTATTATTGAGTTTTAACAATGTTGCCAATATAAAATATTTAATTGCACTTAACATTTTTTAATATTACAAACAGACACCCCAATTTTATTTATTTGTATAGATGTACAATTATTTTCAGATATTTTATTAGCATTGAAAGCAACATACACATATTAGGTGTGAGATACACTTACAATTATCCCTCGCGCTAGTTAGTCATTTTATTTACGTATTTAACAACCGGATACCCACATACAAACCGTTCGGGAGACACAATCACCCGTTTGGGATGCTATCAATTATTTAGGCCTGTCAACGTTCGCCGTACTGTTGGAATAAAATTTCTGTTTTTCGATATTTTCATTTGCATTTAAATTGATAGTTCCGTAGAAGTTCTTTTATATATAAGCTTTGAATTAACGTGTAATTGGATTTATGTATTATATTTGTAACAAAATTAACTAAATTTTGCTTAGTGTGAAATAAAAGAGATAATGTATGGTAGCACTAGTTGTATTTGTATTACAAGCAGATGGATATTTACTCTATACATATATTCAAGAAAAATACATTCAGACATGATGCTTACCCTGAAACGGTAGATTGTAGGTTCCCAAATATTTTTACAAGAGTTTCAAATATTAATCGAGTTGATCCTGTCATCTTACCGATTGCTTTTCGGAGTTAACTTCTTAAGAATGGACTTTCACATAAGGCTCCCGATATGAAAAAAATATGATAAGTAAAATCTACTGAACGAATAACCTTGTCACGTTTTTGTGCGCCATCTACCGGAAACCTGTTTAGTTCCGATATATAGCATTATTTGATTCATTTATTTACCATTTTATATGGTACTAGCTGCTGCCCACGACGTCGTCTGCGTGAACGCTATACAACACCAAAAATACCTACGATTATACCTTTTAAAATAACATTCATTTACCCGTTTCTTCTTTAAATTTCATATCTACAGAAAAATCTCATAGATGGCGCTGATTTAAAATTGTCTTGTCTACTTATATTTATTTAATTATGCTTATCGGCTTATTTACTTACTTATATTGCGTAATTTTTATAGTGTGAAGCTAGCTTATATAGCATGGTTATTAACATAATAACAACAACATTCAAATATGCTTCGTTAGATTACACGTTGTTACAGAATGCGTTGAGGAAATAAAGGTTGACTGCTCGTTCCCGGTAGGTGGTAGCATGATAATATGTAGCCTGTATGTTGACCCGACTTCTTAATAATATTCGTGACAAATTTGAAGTAAATCCATGCGGTACTTTTTAAGTTTATCCCGGACTTACATACAGACAAACAGACAAACAGACAAAAATTCTAAAAACTATATTTTTGGCTTCGGTATCGATTGTAGATCACATCCCAAGTATTCTTTTAAAAAAATATTCAATGTACAGTTTTGACTTTCCTACCATTTTATTATATGTATAGATTAATCTTTTTCTTAGACTAGTAAGCCTTTTTTGTGCCTGTTTAGACAGTCGTAGTCGATCTGAAGGAGTAAACTCCAGTCGTGAGTCTGAGCTCACACACACTTTTTTCTTTAAAAAGTAGTTTTATTTCAGATACTTTTTAGCTATAAAATACCATTCAACATGTAGGTTAATTAAGGTAAATCACAGGTAAAAATATCTTGCTCAAAATCCGGAGCAGTTCGACCGGGAAAATACCTTAAAGAAAATCACAGCCCAATAACACTGCACTAAGTATTGTTGTAATGCAGTGGTGAGTAAGGTAGCCAGGCCTTTAAGGAAACGATTGATAGAAGAGTTACCCCCAAGGTAAACTTGGTAAGTAGATATTTATATAGCAAAAGAGTGTTACAAATTTGCAGTTGCAGGCGCCCATCAATTCAGCCTATTACAGTCCTACTGGACATAGGCCTCCACAAGTTCGCGCCGAAAATGGCGTGAACTCATGTGTGTTGCCCATAGTCACCACGCTGGGCAGGCGGGTTGGTAACCGTAGGGCTGGCTTTATCGCACCGAAAACGCTGCTGCCCGTCTTCGATCTGTGTATTTCAAAGCCAGCAGTTGGATGGTCCCGCCATTGGTCGGCTTTATGAGTTCCAAGGTGGTGGTGGAACTGTGTTATCCCTTAGTCGCATCTTACGACACCCACGGGAAGAGAGGGGGTGGCTATATTATTTAATGCCGTAGCCACACAGCTGCACAGCGGGCGTCCATAGGCTACGGAAACTGCTACATTTGTAAGCCCTTATATATGTTTCCTAGTTCTAGTAGTATCAAGAAATAACATGAGCGAAATCGTGTAGATCTTGTAGTCATATTGTAAACATCACGTAAACAATATCATTTATTATTAATGTATGTAAATATAATGCACGAATAATCATTTAGCATAGCGGGAATTATTATGTCAGCACGATGTCACTGGTTTGATTGTTATCATTCTGAAATTTATTTGTTTCGGTCGATTGTTCTGCCTCTTGATAATAGTTAATTAAGGGTTTGATTGTAATTGTACCCGTTCACACCTTGTATTGAGTTTATCATTTATTTGCTTGTTTAATTAGTAATCTGTCGTTGGTTTAAATGTTATTTATTGAAGGTCGCCTGATTTATTACAGTCGTTTCGATAATTAATACTATTTTTCTGTTTCTTGAATTCGTTCTATAAGCTATAACGTGATATTTTATAGCCTTTAAACGCCTCTAATGAATATATTATTGATTTTTTTATTGGACACCTGAGTACTATGATTAATGCGTTAAAATCAGCTTTTATATTATTTTTAATAGACATCTCATGCGCATTCGAATGTTGTGTTCTGTTATTGTAGTTTATAACATGATGATTTATAACCATCATCACTTCAGCCTAGTCCACTGCTGGATATAGGCCTCCCCAAGTTCACGTCTTAAATTATGGCGCGAACTTGTGTGTTCTGACCATAGTCCCCACGCTGAGGAGGCGGATTGGTGACCGCAGGGGCTAGCTTTGTCGCACCGAAGACGCTGCTGACCGTCTTCGGTCTGTGTAGTTGAAAGCCAACAGTAGGATTGTTATTTCACCATCGGTCGGCTTTATAAGTTCCAAGGTGGTAGTGGAACTGTGTTATCCTTTAGTCGCTTCTTACGATATCTACGAGATCAGAGGTGGTGGCTATATTCATTACTGCCGTAACGACACAGCACATAACCTCTATGTCCTTTCGTAATAACCAATAAGTCTAAAATAATCATTTTTTATAATCAGATCGCTAAATTATTAAATTAACGCATTTTAACAAATAATTTTAACTTATCCGTTTTGGGGCTCGCGTATCGTGATAGGTTTTGACCTATGTAATATTACTTGGATTACATAATTATATAAATATGATTATTTGTTTACTCAAACAAAATATATCTCTATTATTAGTATAAATCGTTGTTTTTGTAGCTTTAAACTATTCAAAAAAAAAACAGATTAAAAATGAGGAGTGGTTAGTAAAGAGAAAGCTTAATTAAATAACCGATGTATCCCAAGAGGGAGTCGTACCTCGTTAAAGGACGATTCCTCTAGGACATTTATTAGAGTAATGGATGACTATGACTTAGCGTTTTCATAGGTTAATGTTTTCAATTATGTGACAAATTCAAATTACAAACAGCAGTCAGTAGCGTGCAAGTAAATTAGCGTTTAAATACAGTCACACTTTGTAATATAATCATAAAAATCCCTACTGATATTATAAACGTGAATGTAAGTTGTTTTGTTACGCTTTCACGCGAAAACTACTTAACTAATCATCACGAAACTTAATAACATATTCTTGGAGGTATTAGAAGTAACATAGGATACTTTTTATTTAAAAAAAACAATGCGAGTGAAGCTGTGGTTAAAAGCTAGTTTAAACCATTTAAAAAGGCAAGTATATTTCAAAAGTCTTATATTATTTTTAGTTTTTTATCCAACGGGTACAGAGTCAGTGTACAATTCTGAATTATACTTTGTGTAGTTGCTCTTGAGGCAAGTGTTGAAGATTTAGGGTATGATATTATGGAATACATAATCGTTTTTTATTCGTAGAAATATTTTTAAGGCTGATCTTTTTCTAGACCACCCATTTCATAATTCCATTAAACAATCGAGTTAACGGAAAATATAAGAAATATATTTCGTCTGACCTTTTTTTAGTTATCCATTGTTATAATAATTGATTATTTTTTCAAATCCCTAGTACATATGCTCGGCTTGCACTGCCTCTCGCAGAATGCCGCTCTGGCCTGTAGCGCTTTTTACCCTAGAGTAAACGTCTATGCATTATTAGATATAATATACTATTGTGCAATAATACATTTGTAAAGTTTATGCCAGTTTTAGCAAATACAATAGCTTGTATATGAGCTTCAAAATACTCAAAGCAAAAAACATTTTAATCTATATCTATAATATATATAAAAGCGAAAGGTCACTCACTCATCACGAAATCTCCGAAACTATATCACCTACAAACTTGAAATTTGGCAGGTAGGCTCCTTATAGGACGTAGACATCCGCTAAGAACGGATTTTACGAAACTCGACCCCTAAGGGGGTAAAACGGGGGTTGCAAGTTTGTATGAAAGTCCTATATTTTTGAAGTAAGAGACTTGAAATTTAAAATCGATACTCTATAGATGATGAGAAGGTGTCCAAAAAATGTATCTTTAGAAATCAACTACCTTTTGGGGTTAAAACGGGGGATGGTAGGTTGACTCATTCATCACGAAATCTCCGAAACTATGACACCTATAAACTTGAAATTTGGCAGGAAGGGTCTTTATAGGGCGTAGACATCCGATAAGAACGGATTTTACGAAATTCGACCCCTAAGGGGGTAAAACGGTGGTTGGAAGTTTGTGTGAAAGTCCCATGTTTTTGAAGTAAGAGACTTGAAATTTAAAATGTATGCCTTATAGATGATGAGAAGGTGAATTCCTCAAATCACTAGGAGTTGGCAAAATCAAACAAAATATAGCTTCAAACTCATTTAACCTTAACCAACTTAATAAATATTTCACATCCTCTGTCAATATAGACTCTAGGACTAAATCTAACACTCTCAACCAACTTTCTGCTATTAGAACTCCTTTACTGTCATCATCTTTTACTTTCTCTCAATTGTCTGCATGTGATGTCAAGAAGAGCATATTAGCCGTTAATTCAGATGCCGTAGGATCTGATTCTATTAGCCGTAGTATGATCATCCCTATCTTAGATTCCCTTCTACCTGTTATCACTCATATCTTAAACGAATCCTTGTGTACCAATACCTTTCCTACCTGCTGGAAAGACGCTCAAATTATTCCTTTACCCAAGAAACCTAATTCCATCGCCTTTTCTGATCTTCGTCCAATATCAATCCTTCCTTTTTTGTCCAAAGTCTTAGAGCGCCTTGTCCATCAGCAGCTTTCACTGTTCCTGCACTCAAACAATCTCCTAAATCCTTATCAGTCCGGTTTCCGTAAAGGTCATAGTACGGCTACGGCTCTGGTCAAAATCACTGACGACATTCGATTAGCTATGGACGGGCAGAATCTCACGGTATTGACCCTGCTAGACTTTAGCAATGCGTTTAATACTGTCGATTTTGATATCCTACTGGCTATCTTGTGTTCTCTTGGCATATCTCCATCGGCAATTGACTGGTTTCATAGTTACTTGTGCGGACGGCGGCAGCGTCTGCATGTCGAAAATTCATTTTCAGACTGGTTAGACGTAATTGCCGGCGTTCCACAAGGTGGCGTGTTGTCTCCTCTTCTTTTTTCGATCTTCATAAACTCTCTCGGTCCTCATATATCTTCTCCCTATCACCTGTATGCAGACGATCTCCAAATTTACTCTCATGCAAAATTAGTGAACTTACCGACCTCTATAATTGAGTTGAATAAGGACTTGGACAACATTCATAGTTGGAGTAAATCATACGGTCTAAACGTCAATCCTTCTAAGTGTCAAGTCATTATCATCGGTAGTTCAAAACTAGTGTCTCGAATTGACTGGTCACTTATACCACCCGTCATTTTTAATAACACCGTTATTAATTACAGCGATAAAGTAAAAAATCTCGGTATAATTTTTGACAGTCACCTCTCGTGGACACATCAACTGAGTGAGTTAAGTCGCAAATTATTCGCAGCTATCGGATCCCTCCGCCGGCTTCAATATTTTCTTCCTATCCCTACCAAAATTGCGTTAGCACAGTCACTCCTACTACCGATTCTTGACTATGCTGATATTTGTTACCTAGATCTTAAAGAGGAGCAGTTAAATAAGCTTGAGCGCCTCCAGAATCTCTGCATACGGTTCATATTTGGTCTTCGCAAATATGACCATGTCTCCGATTTTCGCAATCAACTCAAGTGGCTCCCTATCCGCTTTCGCAGGAATACTCACATCCTTTCTTTACTATATTGTGTACTTTTCCATCCAGATACACCGCTTTATCTAAAAAATCGCTTTGAGTTTCTCTGTGACACTCATGAACGTTCCCTCAGGTCATCTTCAACCTTAACACTCAAAACTCCTTCTCATACTACTTCCTTTTATTCAAACTCCTTTTCTGTTAAAGCTGTACAACTTTGGAACTCTCTTCCTCTCTCTATAAGAAAAGCTCAATCTCTTGCCTGTTTTAAAAAATATCTAAAGGCGCATTTTTTGTCACTAAATACTTCATAATTATCATTATCAGCTCCATAAATATATATATTATGTAGTATTTGTTTATGTAGTATATATGTATATATTTATTTGTATATATGTATGTGTATGTATATTGTGTGTATATGTATGTGTATATGTATATTTACTTCTGTTAATATCATACTGCTTGTTAACTATACGCCAATTCTTTATCAACTGTTTGTACACTTCCCTCCCGCTTCTCTTTTTCTTCGCTATGTCCTATGCCCAAAGGTTGTCTGGAAGAAATCGCTCTTAGCGATAAGACCGCCTTTGTACATCTTTCTTTTCATGTATCACTTTTTTTGTAATGTTTCTTTGTGGTGTACAATAAAGAGTATTTATTATTATTATTATTATTATTAAGGTGTCCAAATAATGTTTCTTTAGAAATCAACTCCCTTTTAGGGTTAAAACGGGGGATGGTAGGTTGACTCACTCATCACGAAATCTCCGAAACTATAACAGATACAAACTTGACATTTGGCAGGTAGGTTCCTTATAGGTCGTAGACATCCGCTAAGAACGGATTTCACGAAACTCTACCCTAGGAGGATAAAACGGGGGTCGGAAGTTTGTATGAAAGTATTGTGTTTTTGAAGTAAGAGACTTGAAATTTAAAATATATTCTCTATAGATGGTGAGGAGGTGTCAAAATAATACATCGTAATCTATACATATTAAAAAGAAAGTTCACTAACTCACTCATCACGAGAACTCAAAAACCGCTAGATGGTCTATCCATCCAGGTTGGACAAAGATAAAATTTGGCGGGGAGGTAGATTATAGTTAGCAGACGTTCGTAAAAAACGGATTTTATGATATTCCACCGCTAATGGGGTTTAATCGGGGTTGATAGTTTGTATGAAACATATACAGCAGCTATAAGTTCGCCTGATAGATTATTTATACTGCAGCCTGAAAATAAAACTAAAAATGTGGTGTATAGAGGTTTTATAAAAATAACTAAATATAACTAAATCTTATACTATTAAACGAGCAATTCTTGTATATATATATAATCTGAATCTCGGAAACGGCTCCAACGATTTTCATGAAATTTAGTATACAGGGGATTACGGGGGAGATAAATAAATCTAGCTAGGATTCATTTTTAGAAAATGTCGTTTTATCCCTGTTTTTAGGCAATGAAAAAATGGCTACAATATCGTTAGAATAAGAAGGTAAATTTCGCATCTGTCAATAAAGTTGTAATAGCTCAGGGGAAATCGGCCGATCGCGCTCGGCCGAAAAGATCATGGTTCGAATCCTCACGTAATCCAGATCGATTATCGTTTTTTTTCTTTTTTTTTTCTAAAAAAAATAAAATCGAAAAATATTATTCATATTTTATCAATATGTAATTCGTATTTAAATATGATTTTCAAAAAACACGATTTACTAAAAATACCGAGCTAAGCTCGGTCACCCAGGTCCTATTAAATTATACTAAAAATTGTGCCTTTTAAAAAGTTACTCAGTTTGATAAGCATTTCAAGTGACTGAAATAAAAAAATAATTTGCGTTAAACATCTTAATAGTAATGCATATCTTCATAACCACGCGGACGTAGTCGCGAGCAACAATTAGTGTATTATAAAACAAAGTCCCCAAAAGTGTATGTAATCGATTCGCTCAAAATCTACGGAACGCATTTCATGCGGTTTCACCATTGGAGAGAGGGCTCCACCACTAGCAAGAGGAAGGTTTAAGCTAAGCCGATTCTGATAAGTTTCACTGGAAGTTTGCCGGGAAAACTTTGTGACACACTAATTTCAACGCGGGCGAAGCCGCGGGCACAGCTAGTATGATATATAATTAAAACTACTAAGTGTTGACTATCTTTAAAACATTCGCTTGTCCAGAAGACGCTTAAAGTTTTTAATTAGGCGTAGTTCACAAATTACCGATCATTAAAACTAAGCTATAGCTAGTAAATTAATATAAAATACCAAAACGGTTGAATTTTTATAAGACCAATGTTGCTGATATTTCCCATTTTTTCAATTTCGATTCGATGACAGAAAGAAATAAATGAAATAATAAAAGAATAACACTGAAGAGTAAGATTGATAGCGTATCACTTCATTTTAAGGATAGGGATAAAAAAGTATTCAATAATAAATCGGAGCGCGGCTGTCGATCGCAGATGTGGCCACATTTAAACAGTTTAATAAGAAATTCAAAGGTGTGCCTTATATATGTTTTGTAAAAGAAAAAGTAAAAGACGCTACTGAGGTTTCACTAGTTGATACTGGTCTGCTTTAAGACACAGTCTCATGTTTAAGACTCTGTTTTACTCCTTAAAAAGTAGCCTTCTGGTAAAATAAGCAGTTTACTAGTTTCGCTCAATGTTATAGAAGATTGCAGAAAAATAAAAATCTCTCAAGAAGAGATGTGCTCCTATGATAAGTAGACGGAACTCTCGAGTGCTGTGTCAAAAGTAGACTACGGAAGCCAATACCATCACGAGGGCCTTTATATTTATTTTTTTATTAAGTAGTGTGAAAAAAAATTCCGTAAAACGATTCTTATGATTACAACGAAAGCCTTAAATTATAATTTGGTATGTCTTGGATTAGATCTATCAAGGACTTTTACTAGTAAGGATCAGGTATTTGAATTATTAGTAATAAAAGTGGGCATATATTTTGATTTTTTTTTGTAATTAGGCATATATTTTAAAATTGAAGACAACTTGACACAATTAATATTTTCGATAATGTTGACAGTGTAATTACTATATAAAATATTTAAATTAACATTTAAAAATTAATTTTATAATCACGTTTTTCGCAGGTATTCCTGTAATCGGCGTTCCACCAACTTCTAAATTGTTTACGAACCGATGGTGTGTTAGCTGCGTTGTGATTATTTAGTTTCTCACAGAGGTCACATACTGAGGATCTAGGTCTAACTGTGTAATAATAATGGTTCTTCCAATCGAAGAAATGCTTGTAAATGTTTCTCTTCTTGATGAGGTAATCAATAATAGCACCGAGCTTTTTAATGTCAAACGTTTGAGCATTTATGTAGGATCCCGGAGGCAGAAAGCTAAAAATAAATAAAAATTGAGTGTCACAAAAAGAAACGAAACAAAAAAAAAATTTAAAAGAAAAAATTAAAAAGACCAATTACTTCAATTAAACTGAGAAAAACAAATAGAATAAAAAATAAAAAATATATAATAATATTAAGAAAAGCTATGTAGAACAATATAAAACTAATAAAAGCTTAGTGCATTTGAATTAGCTAACTCTTTCACGTTACTATGTTAACAAATAAGTCGGAATAATAAGGATTGTAGTTGTTTTACTTACTTATTATAGTTTGAAGATCCTAAAACAATAGGAATAACTATTCTCGTCATAGCTCTAACCATCTTTTCTGAAACATAATCTTCAGCAAAAGTATCTTCTACAATTAGTTGGAAGAAATATCTTTTTTCTATCATTTTTAAACATTTAATATTATTTGAGCCTGGACACATATTATCTCCACATGTTCCATAAATATCTAAACTATAATTGAAATTTTTTAGTTCTTTTTTCAAATCTGTCACAAAATCTTGATATTTTCTTTTCGTTTTACATTTATTCACAATCCATGCAACAGCTTTGGTTTTATTTGAAAGTTGTTTATTGAATTTATTTTTCTGATCCATATGTTTGGTCCAATTCATATTCGTCTTTGGTCCAACTAATACATTATCAGAATTGTATATACTAATTAAAGGTTGTGGTATATCCGAATTAAGTTTGTATGTCCATGTCAAGTTAAAAAAATTGTCAAAAGATGGGTCACAAATTGGGTAATTTTCAGAAGAATGTAGCGAGCGATATATATATTTTTGATCAGAAGATCGCGTTAAAACCAATTCTTTTAAAGAAATTTCCATGACATCTCGTACATCAAAAACCACTGCGTCAAAATTTCGATGGTCTTTACGTAATAAATATTTGTCGTGTGTTATAAAGCAATTGATAAATTTACATCTTTGCTTGATGAACATACTTTGACCGTCAATAAATCTTTGTGAACGATTTAATCTCAGTTTCACACTATTGGTATTTGGACTATTGGTCCTCGATTTTTTCCAAAATAAAATATACTTCAAATCAGTCGGGTATCTCACTTTTTGGATAATCATTGACGTATAAAATTGACTTGATATTTGTAAGATTGATAAAATTAAAAAGACCAGTATTAGAAATAAAATGTAAATGATCAGTTTAGTTAGTGCTCTTCTACACGGACTGACAAATATCATTTCTTTAACGTGATACATTGTTATAATGTTTTTTATATTTCTTTTTATTTTCATAACTCCCCTCCAAGCTTGAATCTTTTTATTTTAACTGGTGTAAGGATAGATTAATCAGTGTTAATTAAATGGTGTATGCTAGTTTGATGGTATCAGAGTTTTATTAGATTTTATTATTTCTGAATACTGCGAATTTTATCTATTCTTTGAAAGAGTTTGTAAAACTATATCTATTGCGTGGTTGGAAAGATTAAAATAAGATAACATAAAATTGTTATGTTTTACATTATTAAAGAATGTTATATGTTATTGTTATGTATTTGGCGCACAAATGTAGCACATATTAGAAAATGAAAATTTAACTTTTATTTGGATTGAAGCTAGTAATTATTTCTTGACTTTTTAAAACGTTGCTTAAGATTTAATTTCATACGATACTCTATTAAAATTAATTTATAAAACATTCAATTAAATAATTGCTACTCAACAGTTTGTCACAGATATTTTTAAATCACAATCACTGTAACACCTCTTATCACGAATCAGTTCCCCCTGTCTGTATGTTCACAAATAATCAAAGCTATGAAAGAATAAAGTTTACCATCCGTTTGTTTATCTCAAACGTTATGAATTCTTTTCATTTCTTTCGCAGTGTTTATAGAAACATTTCCATAGTTAAGGAATTTTGTATTAATATTTTGAATTTTAACTCATTCAGGGATTAAGAGTGATATATTGATCGATAATTTCAAGGTACGAATAATATTTTAACATACTCTATCACGAAATCTCTAGTTACCTACCGAAAGTATAAAATAAAATATTAGATACATTCATTACGTCATAGAGTTTTCAGAGTGGTATCAGAGCTGAAACCACATCATTGAATTATTGAGTCAGTCAAATTTTTTATGATAGCGCGAAATCACCAATTCGCGCTTCATCGAACTTTTATCATAAATAAATAAAAACTTCACACTCAATGGCTCACAGTAGAATTTTCTACTGTGTCGGGGGTCCGGAAACACATACAATACGAGTACAAACGCCCAGACCACGACAAACATCTATATGACCAATACAAATGTCTGTAGTGAGCTAGATTGAACCCGTGACCGCCCGCGCAACAGCCAGTGCTGTGACCGCTGCGCCAACGCGTCGTCCGTATACTCGTACTTGAAGCACTGCACTGCTGAGCTTAGGTAAAAGTCAATTACAGTTATTTACAGTAAAATTTTTACATTCCTTTTATCGATGTAAAAAATATCATGAACCATTTTTTTTAGTTTAAACAAGCCCAAAACTTTGAACTAAACTTTTTCAGAGTTTGATAATTATACTTTACTTTACTGCCTGTTACCGTAGCATTTCAAACGGTAACCCAAATTCATTATTTTGTATTTGTAGTGCGTTACTTAAATATTTTGGGTTAAAAAGTACTTGGTTTTATAAACATTACCAATGTTATTTTGTTCTGTATTTTAGTTAATGGTTTAAGTATTAAAAAGTACTTGGTCTTATAAACATCACCAATAGTTTTTTGTTCTGTATTTTAGTTAATGGTTTAAGTATTAAAAAGTACTCGGTCTTATAAACATCACCAATAGTTTTTTGTTCCGTATTATAGTTAATGGTTTAAGTATTAAAAAGTACTCGGTCTTATAAACATCACTAATAGTTTTTTGTTCTGTATTTTAGTTAATGGTTTAAGTATTAAAAAGTAATCGGTCTTATAAACATCACTAATAGTTTTTGGTTCTGTATTTTAGTTAATGGTTTAAGTATTAAAAAGTACTTGGTCTTATAAACATCACTAATAGTTTTTGGTTCTGTATTTTAGTTAATGGTTTAAGTATTAAAAAGTACTCGGTCTTATAAACATCACTAATAGTTTTTTGTTCTGTATTTTAGTTAATGGTTTAAGTATTAAAAAGTAATCGGTCTTATAAACATCACTAATAGTTTTTTGTTCTGTATTTTAGTTAATGGTTTAAGTATTAAAAAGTACTTGGTCTTATAAACATCACCAATAGTTTTTTGTTCCGTATTATAGTTAATGGTTTAAGTATTAAAAAGTACTCGGTCTTATAAACATCACTAATAGTTTTTTGTTCTGTATTTTAGTTAATGGTTTAAGTATTAAAAAGTAATCGGTCTTATAAACATCACTAATAGTTTTTGGTTCTGTATTTTAGTTAATGGTTTAAGTATTAAAAAGTACTTGGTCTTATAAACATCACCAATGTTATTTTGTTCTGTATTTTAGTTAATGGTTTAAGTATTAAAAAGAGAAGTCGTACATTGTTTGTCACCGTTAATCAATAATTTATACATATAAGTAAACTACAATAACACAAGTTGAAAACGTAGTGGCATTATGTTGTTTATGTATTGAAAATAAAATAAAGATAATTAAAAAAAGAATTAAAATAAGTGTGTTTGCTCGCAAAGGAGAAAAAAAAACCGACTTCAATTACATAGACAAGTAATACAACGTAAGTTGACGAAAAAAATTAACAAACGCACTAGTCACCACTACGATTTTCGAGGATTCTCTTCGATTTCTCTAAGATTACATCATCAGATCCTGGTTTCTTTATCATGGTGCCACTCTTGGGATATCTTCTTTCCAACAAAAAAGAATTATCAACAAAATCGGTCCATATACGAAAAAGTTATCCCCGAACACACATAAAAATAATATATATATATGTGTGTGTGTGTGTGTGGTTGTCATTTAAAATATAATGAATTTGAACATATCTCGATACACCCATACGGACAAAAAAAATCTTGCTTTTTTAATATATAACTAGGTCGGCAAACAAGCGTACGGCTCACCTGGTATAAGCGATTACCGTAGCTTATAGACGTTTGTTTATTTAATTGAAAAAAGTGATAAATATTTTCATGACATTTAATATTATTTGATTATAAATGAATTTTTTTAATTATAATTAAACTATTTTAAACTAAATTAAATAGTTTCACTACCAGTAAAATGGTCAAAAATCGGTGACCTATATCTATAAATCATTATAAAGTCTGTGAAGTATGTTTTGACGTACGTACGTTACGCTGAGTGCAATTAATTAAATGTATATTCGAATTATTTCTTTATGTCGTTCTATCTCACTCATTGTAAAGTTAGCACAAACTCTCGCCGTGGGACGGTTCTATGCACGAGATACAAACAAACCAATTTTAATTTTGTAGAGATACATATTAAAATAATAGAAGTTTGTAAATATTTTGATTACGAATCGTATTTTAATGCATATTAAATGAAAATAACCTAGGGATAAATTAAAAAGTTGGTATATACTCGATTAATTTTGTTATCGATTATTTTTATTTGCGAATAATAATACACAAAAATTGTTTTTGTTTCATTTCCTAATATAAGACTACAATTGCCGATTTATAATATATATCTATCTAAATATATAAATCATCTTAATAAACTTAATTGTATTAGTTCGATTGTTCCAATAAACAAATGGCGAAACAAACTTTAGTAAGAATTGTAAATCATTTGACGTTGCTACTGAAAGAATCAGCGGAGTTACTGAAGACGCGAATCAAAGAATTTCATTCATAAAGTAATATTAAGTAAATATATTCATAGAAACGTTGGCTACTTTTTCATTAACAGTAAAATTGATTGTGAGGTTTCGTTTATGAAATACGCGGGAGTTCAACGGGTGTGTCTCGTTTGTGTTATTTATGGGTTTCATTTCGCAATATAAAGTAGCGAGTTTAACCAACTGTCGTATGAAAAACTCGTTATGTATCCAACGTTTAATTTATAGCAAAAATATGTACCGCGCGATATTAACGCGTGTTCCGCGAACGATACCGCTGTGTCAAAATATTTTACACGTACTAGTATAATTTATAATAAAAATTATTCATGTCACATATAATTGATTTTGATTGATTCAACACGTGACATCCTACTACTATACATAAGCTACTTTCTTTATGTAGGAGAAGGGTCAAAGCTTAATTTACCACATTGCTCTACTGCGCGTTATTGCGGAGGTCCACAAAGTGCAGTATATAAAATAATAATAAAAAATTGATTTATATTAGTTCGAAAACAAGTCATCCCGAGCGATAATCGAAGTAATTAGACACCTACTCGTATACATACCTACATAGAGTTACCAAATTTTGTGCAGCAGTTATTGCCAGATGTCGGAACGAGCATACATACAGACAGACAGATATACGGTCTAAGCATTATTGTTTTGGCTTTTACATATTAAACTTTTACTAAAAATCTCGCATATAGGTACATACATTGGCAGGTTATATTTTTCTATGTCTAGATATTTTCACACACAAACACATAACCCGCATTTGTACAAATACATCTATATCCATGTATAGAAATATCTCGTCACGATCTCCGTGCTGATTACCGAAACTACTGATCCGATTTTAATGACATTTTGTACAGCTATGTAACTTTGACCAATTTAAAATAAAGTCTATATTTAATTTCTGTTATTGACCGCGATAATTCTAATTGGAAAAATAAAAACGTATGTCAGTTCGAAGTTCGCCAGATCAGCTCGTCATATATAAATATCAATAAATCGCCAAAAGGTGTATACGCACATGATTTCCGAACGAGAAGACCATATTGCATATTTTTCTGTTTTTCTTATTTTTTTGGACAATGTATACATTTTATAGGTTTTTTTTTATAAAATAAAAAACAAATTCAGTTTATTCGAAAAAAAGAATAAGACGGAATGACGGTCAGAAGTTCGGCGAGGTTAAGCTAGTTTTACATAAATTTACGAATCTATTGAATCGAATCAAGAGTGAATCGTAGACTGTCAACTACAATGAGTATCGAATTAGAATTGATGTTTGATTACAAAGATGTGAAGGCGAGTACCTATAGCTGCTTGTGTTTTATGACCTCAAGATTAAATGGGTGCACACCCTAGTAGCTACGAATTCCAAATAAAATACATCTTCAGATTCGCTGATCTTCCAACGACCATTTTGAAAACATCATTAAGTTATAATTGTGTATGTAATACGTTTCTTTTTTGTAGAATTCCTAAATGAACTAAACCGTATCAAAATTTTGAATGTTCAATATACTCGTATTGGACACTCCTCACTGTTTCACCCGATTTTGATATTCATCAGACTAATTTACATTGTTCCCTACATAGCCTTTATTCCGCTCTTGTAACATTATACTTTTAAGATAAACACCGAGCCAAAAATAGGACATGGGTACCTAATAGGTACATATACGAGTACGTTTCTTCACTTTAGCCTATCGCAGTCTACTCCTGGATATAGGCCTCCACAAGTTATTATATCATGTGTTTTGCCTATAGTCACAACACTGGGCAAGCGGGTTGATGACCGCAGGGCTGCCTTTGTCACACCGAAGACGCATATACGTTCTAAGCTTAGGAAATTCTATTCACTGCTGATATCTAACTAAATATAGTTTTTTTACGAATCAGAAAATTTATCAAAAGGACTTTTTTATAAATTCAAATTTTGTCATTTAAAATATAATGACATTCCTTTAAAATACACAAACAGAGGAGAACGATGATTACGGACGTTTAAACTGTGGATTAAGCATAGGGTGGTCTTGCTTATTTTCTGTTGTTACGCCTCAAATTGTCGGCACTTGAGCACAGATTAGCTTCGTTACCCCGCGGCGGAGCGCGCACCTGGCGTAGGGACGTTCACGTATTATCGACAACGACATCTTACATAATCGATTACTACATATTAAATAATAATAATAATAATAATGAAGCCTTTTATTCCACGCAAAAAAAACTACATTAGAGAAAAAAAGAAAAGAAAAATAATGATGTTAATTACACGTATTACACTTATTTTAGAAAAAATTGTTTATATCTAGATAATAATATAGAAGTTTGTTTGCATGAATCCCTCCTCAAGTGAGGGTGAAGGCCTCCTCTAAAGAATTCCATGTGTCTCTATCTTGAGCTATTTGTGGCCAGCAGGTACCAACTATTTTTATCAACTTGTCTGCCCATTTCATGTGGAGTCTCCGGGGTCTACACATTAAACCATAATAATGTCCTGTCCTAGTGGATCTCCTCACCGTACTACGGAGAGCACGTTGTCGATCCCGGTTGTTATCATAGTCACCTGATAGCGATCATTACTCGTAGTGTATATATATCCGCAAATCCGTAGTGAAATAGCGAGGTAGATAAAGTTCCAACCCTTCTTCTACAGGGAGAAACTGGCCTATACTATACCTAGCAGTGAAATGGGACAGTCTGAAAAAAAAAATTGTAAATTATAACTCTATTTATATATATATATAGCCGTGTGTTGACAATACGAGTTCCTTTTTTTCGTTTCTTTTCTCGTTGTTCCTTTACGAGTTAGTACTCGTATTGTCAACACTTGCTAAGTATAGTATAGTTTATAAATTATTTGCTCTGAAAAAAATATATTTTCATTATTACTACGTAGAAAAATGACAAAAAAGCAACAATAATTCATTTGACATTCATTATTCTAAATAATTTATGTTTAAAAAATGTTATGTATAAAAACATTATTTTTCACGATTAAATATATTTTACTTCTTTTGTTACAAGATAACTTGACAGTCGATATTTCACTCCCCCATCCTTATATTTCCGAGTGGTCGCGCGAGGAAGCTGCCGGAATAATGATTTCTTTGAATCTCCACTGTTTGAAGTACTCGCCATTACTGGCTCTCAGATACGTTTGTGCAGTTCTTAATAGCAGATCTCAATGTCATTAATAATTGTTTTCCTTACCTTTGTACGTACTCCCTCCCTGCAGTGTGTTTACGAAATTTTTATTACAGATAACAATGCCTTCTGAATTTTAAGAGAATTCAGTCGGCTTCGTCGTTTTTAGGTCATTTGTTGTGTTTTTTAATGGTTTTAACTGTATGTATTGCTAGGTATTTCTTCACCTATATAAATATTAATAATAAATAATTACGAATCCTGGGCGTATTAATTTTTATGGATAACGAATTCGGGAATATATTATTTATCCCTTCTTTTATAAATATTTACAAATCATGCTTAAAAATACTTGGGCAAATCTGTATAGAGCGAAGAAATTCCTAATTACGTTTCTTGATTTTAATCTTCTTTTCCAAGGTACTAGACACAAGGTACAACTGTACAGAATTTCGGAGTAAAAAGTATAAAGTGTAGCTCGTATAATTGATTCAAATCGTGCCAAATCTCAATTAAATCAATTCAGTATTTACGGTATGATGTGTGACCAAAACAATCTGACAAAAAATAATAATAGTAATAACTTTATAACGATTGTCGAAAACACACCAAATTTTTTTTTTTTCAAATTTAGTAAATGTTCAGAATCCTTCTCCAGCAGTGGGATATTGGAGGCTGAATCGTGATAGTGGCAGAATAAGACCTTTTACAGATTTAATGTAAGTATAGACATTCTGTTAAAAATTGTGTAATTTTTTGCACGTGATGTGAAATGTTCAAAAAATATCAGTAATTCCTTTGTTTTGACAAATCGGAGTTCGCTTGTATGTAAAATGAAACCAAACATATCTTCAATTTACGTTTCAGACAACCTTACATCGTATTGAATTCTTTGATCGTTTCAACCAACACAAAGGTTCGAACTCAATCAAATCGAGCTGAAAAACGAGAACTGGAATACACCGTCACAGTTTTAATTCCATTTCACAACGTGTCGTTATCCTATGGTTTATCTTTGTTTACGTAGAAGAGAGAAATTATTTTTGTCTATCGAGATTTTTTATAGTGTGAGCAAAATTAAAATAAGTAAAAATTTAAAAAATAAAAAATTGAGTATAAGTGGTATGCAGTTAGAAATTGAGAAAAAAGTAAAATAAAAAAAAAACCTAATTAATTTTGTATGTCCATTGCTCTAACTCTGCTAAATTCGAAAAAAGAAAACGTGTTACGTAAGTTATTGTTATTATTTTCTATATCGTTGGCACTGCAATATTTAACTTGTCAAAACGACCAACATGTGAGTAATTACTGATTAATAATTGTTTGGGGAGTGAGGAACGGGATTCCACATACGCCATTGCAAAGGGAGGATCCTCCAACTAGACGGGTGTGTCTGGTGGGCTACTGCCCCGACGGTTGTTTCAGGTTATTGTATACATAACTATATATATGTTAAATCTTCGGATAACTTTAATATCGCGATGTAGGATACGTCAGTTTTCTCTAGTTTGTATGTCACGAGATAGATGTCGCCACAGAACGTATGTACTAACATAATTGTGATCTATTAATATAGCGCTGATTATGATTACCTAATTTAAAATTAAAAAAAACCGTAATGAGAAATAACAAAAAGAAAAACCACATTCTAGAGATATATTATTATTTTAAAATACTTATTAAGTAAAAAGTGTATTTAAAATGGTATCATTAATTGCAAACGCGTGCTATTGTGTATATATTCTGCTTAGTTTCGTTATTTGAATTTAAGTTAGCTCTGTAAATTGTTTTTCCGTTTCTAATTTAAGACACTTTTGTCGACGTGTTTCTACGATCTTTCGAGAGTAAATCACGGTAAATAGTATTCAAGGGTTAGTGGGATTTAGTCGTTCTAGTGATTTAACACCTAATTAGTGGCTTGCGGTCTCCTCAGCGATGCGAAGATGAAGCTTCGCGGTTCAACTATGTGGAGCTAAGAAAACTTACGTAATATTGCAAGTAAAATTTATGCTAATTAATTAATACATAAATTCATAAATTCCTTTGAAAGTATTTTGCGTTGAAGATAAGTTCTTGTTTAGACAATATATTTTGGTTTAGTAAATTACAAAATATTATGTAATATATAGGTAGTTGAGACAGTTGCATTGAGTGTATGAGTTTTAAAAGATTCTATTATATAAATTATTATTTATATAAACGACTCACACTCAACGGCCCCCATTAGGATTCACTCCTGTGTCGGGGATTCAGAAACACAGATTACAGAAAACATCTATATGGACAATACAAATGTATGCCACGTATGGGTATCGAGCCCGGAACCACCAGTGCAACAGCCAAAATCCAGCGTTGTGGCTATTGTGCTAACGCAGTCAACATTTACTTTATATGTATTTTTGATATCTGTAAAATTTTGTTATATTTAACAAAATATAATTTACATTATCGTACGTAGGAAGACATAAAACAGTTACCTAGTTCACCATCTTTACAAGTCGGCCATATTGAATTGAGAGTAACTTCACTTTGTTCTACGAGTTAGATATTGTAAGAATGCATTAAAAATCTGCTATTTTCAAAGTCCACTATATTAGATTTAGATGGACGCATCTTCATGCTTCGAGTTACTCCCAGTAAGCTCTTTTATTTGATACCCAGATTATAGGAGTGCATTTAAAATAACTAGTTCACCATCTTGGTTGTAGACGCCATGATGGTTTTATAATGACTCCACATAACTAAAGATCCATTGCAATCTATACATATAATAAAATAGTAGGAAAGTCAAAACTGTACATTGAATATTTTTTTTAAGAATACTTGGGGTGTGATCTACAATCGATACCGAAGCCAAAATATAGTTATTAGAATTTTTGTCTGTTTGTAAATTATCACGCTATCACCTACGGGAAACGATCAGTGAACCTTTATTTCCTCAACGCATTTTGTAACAACGTGTAATATAACGACGCATATTTGAATATTGTTGTTATTATGTTAATAACCATGCTATAAGCTAGCTTCACACTATAAAAATCACGCAATATAAGTAACTAAGCCGATAAACATAATTAAATGGATATAAGTAGACAAGACAATTTTAAAGCAGCGCCATCTATGAGATTTTTCTGTAGATATGAAATGTAAAGAAGAACCGGGTAAATGAATGTCATTTTAAAAGGTATAATCGTAGGTATTTTTGGTGCTGTATAGCGTTCACGCAGACGACGTCGCGGGCAGCAGCTAGACTAAAATAAACGTACATACAAAATTTCAGCACAAGTGGTTAAAAACATAGAGAAAGGGGCCTATGCCCAGCAGTGGAATATTACAGGCCAAATCATTTAAGTTTTGGAAAAAATATTTGTGTCACACAAATGTATGTCAAGAGGGGGGGGGGGGGATGCGAGACCGTCATAGCAGCCAGTTCGATAACGCTGCACCAACGCAACGTCTAACATGTATTGTCTATACATGGGTGCTATATCAGCTAGAAATCATATACTAACATGTACTGAGTATATTTGCCAAAATAATAGCAAATTATACTGTGTCAAAGTAATATAATATGTTGTGCAGTAACAAAATTTTCAATATGTTAGCACTAATCGAATGTATGAGCAGTAAGTGGCGCAGTGCATTACCCTGTCAATGATCGGTAACGAAGTTTGTCTATAAAGAGTCTTGTAGCGTTAGCAGACAAATAATATTATTATTCACTGGCCCGTCAGTGAAGTTTTGAGTGACCTTGCTTTCTGCTCCTGTTGTTGTGGGTTCCCGTACCAAGTCTTGATGTAAAACATATTTATATTTGTTATTAAAGAAATTGGAATCTGCGTTATGTTTACCCTAAACAACTTAGGAGCAGATAATTGTCTACGTATGTTAAATATATTTATATAGTTATTTATTTATTTGTATAGTCCGTTGTTATTGCTAGGTGAGCGAATATGAGAATAAAAAAAATTATGTGGCGTCATGGGACACCAGGTAGGAACGAAGTTCCTTTGTAAAGTATAGAAGCAACACATTTAAAAAAAAAGAAGTTGAATTTTATATATATTTTCTAGTTCTTGATTTTTTTTTTTAATTTTGTTGATTGGTTTTTAATTAAGTACATAAAAGTATTTAGGGATTTTATCTTCTTTTTTTTATTTAGGAAATTTAGTATTTTAGAAAATAACAAATAACGTAAAATAAAAAAAAAAATTCAAACTATTAAGTGAAATAAAAAAAACAGGTGTCTTTATTTATTTTTGTCGAGAGTATAAAATTACATAAATAATTTAAAAAAAAGTTTACTAGTAATATTTTAGTTTTACTAACGTCATATTATACAGTCATGTGCCTGATATTACGTCACTTCCGTTATATATTTTTCTTACGGTTTTAGTATCACATTTTTTTTCAGTTCAGTCGTCCAGCCAAATATTAAGCCTGCCGTAAGGAACTTCGTTCCAAAATGATTTGAATCAACTATCAACTTGTGTCAGGAATGGAGTTTGTTTATTGGATCAACTTGGGACATATTGTATGTGAACTTACAATAATCAGCCGTACTGGGGTACTTACGTCACCTGTTCAAAGCTTAATCCATCACGCTGCTCCACTACGGGGTGGCAGATAATTTCCAACTAATCAATTTCCTACCATATTTAATGATCATTGTCAGGTGCTTATGACAGCGGGAACCGATTGCTGTATGTCTGAAGTTAATGAGGGCGAGAGGTTGTCTCAAGAAGTAGACAAAAACATACACCTTGACCAGAAATAAACATTTGTACCAATATAAACATCTGTTTTATGCCATGTGGTGTCGGTCGAGTAGAATAGCACCATCCCCTTTCTTGGCGTGAGGGTCGTAAAAGACGGCCGAGGGATAAACGTGGCTCAAAATCATCAGGGTTCTGGAGAAGGAAAACTTCATTTGAAACCCGGAATGGGGTCTCCGTCAAGCATTCGTGGCATAGCTCTAAAATGCGAAAGACTCCTGCAGCCGAACTGGCTCCACACGAATCGGCTCGTCGTTCCTGTGGGCCTAGCTAGTGAGGTCGAGAGGGTGGCGCAGAGCTTAGGCAACTCTGCGTTTTCCCGAAGAGTGTCCTAGACGACACAGTGTCTGTCTGACACTGTCGAAATCGTCTGCAATAGACGGACTAAGGCCAATGATGAAATATCTGTTTTGTGTTGTAATCAAATTTGCTACCGTCATAACTAAAGACCATTAAAGAAGTTAATTATAATATTATTTATTTATTTAAACTTTATTAGACAACTAATAGTTAACATGAACAAAATGTTGCGCAAAAAGACGGACAAACATACATTAGCCATAGCCCTATCCACCAGTTAACCCATATTATTATAGATTAAAAAATAAAACAAATACTCATTATTGTAATGCGTTTGTTATCAAATTGTAAAATAAAGGAAATACATTTCGTTATCTAGAAAAGAAAAATGGTTGTGTCGACGCTATTTCCAGTTAAGGGCACTTGGGCACGACGCCAAGACACAATAAAATTATCGGGATTTTAATATTTTGCGCAAGAAAACTTTGTATTTATATTTACTTATTTTATTCACGATATTTGTATTCTTATTATTATTTTTTATGAAAAAAATATCAACGATCTCTTATTTGTTTGTTTATTTGCCATCTTTTATATATGTATTATCCATACGTCCGTGTGTCATCATCATCTTCCTGCCCTTATCCCACTTATGTAGGGTCGGCACAACATGTTTTCCTCTTCCATTCCTCTCTATTATTCGTCACTTCAGTGCTTACTCCTTTCTTTCTCATATCCTCACTCACACAATCAATCCATACGTCCGTGTGTCTTATATTAAAATTCAGATCTGCATTAGTACCTTTTAATTAAAATAATATTATCAATGACATACATGTTGACAAACGCGGCGTGGGACGTATTCTGGCTCGCCGGAATGATGATCTACGTAAGATTGCCTGCGGAGGCTAGATCAGGATTGCGGAAAACCGGGGTTTTCATCGTGAGCTTGGGGAGGCCTACGTCCAGCAGTGGATTGCGATAGGCAGAAGTATGTGTGTAAAAAAGGAAATATAAAAGTTTGAATAGACTTAGGCTTAAGGCTTTAGTAAGGCTTTATTTAATGTGTCATGTTAGACTAGCTCCGAGTGCATAAATGTGATCAAACTTAGGTTAGTAAAACAAAACTAAATATCTGAGCTAAATATGATACATTGGTGTGTTCATCATCATCATTACAGCCTATACTGTCCACTGCTGGACAGAGGCCTCCACAAGTTTACGCCAAAAATAACGTGAACTCATGTGTGTTGCCCATAGTCACCACGCTGGGCAGGCGGGTTGGTGACCGCAGTACTGGCTTTGTCGCACCGAAGACGCTGATGCCCGTCTTCGGCCTGTGTATTTCAAAGCCAGCAGTTGGATTTGGCAGCCAGCAGCAGTTACATTGGTGTTAATTTTTTTTTTGTTTTGTAATATTACAGGCAGATTAACCGGGATAATTTAAGTGCAAAAGAACTAGAATTTTATTGAAATTCATTAATATAAAATAGTTCTAGTACGGTAATATTCGATGCACAAATAAGAACTAAATTTTACGGAATTTATTTTTATTTTTTAATCTGATAAAAATAGCTTTCCCTATGTTATTTTATGTTGGTATATGTTTAAAAATATGTTTAAAATGTTCACATGCAGACTGCAAGTAGCAGGAAGACGAGGAAACGGAAGTTCACCCGCAGACAACATGGCCGCCGGCCACTTCCGCCCGCGGAATTTCCTGTTTCAGTGCCGTGGACAGTTTAAAAAGGCAAAGTGAATCTATTTCTGAACGGTCTATTTAGAACTATTTTCAACTACTTTTGTTATACTAAATATAGTACAAAGTAAAGGATAAGTATTTTATTAAAATTTAAGGAAAGGTTTTGTTTTTTTTTTTTTTTTTCGATATGCACATGTATAATTTTTAATTGCGTTAAAAATAATTGTAAAACAAATTCTAATTAAAATATAAATATTTACAATTCACAACTTAGAGTAGTTATGGTACAAGTCATGTCCGCGTAGAATGTTGCCAAGAAGCATTTCTCCGTTGAATCGCTATGCCGAATCTCTGGGCAAAAAATGCACCAGACCTGTCACCAGTGGAGGAAATAAGGGGAGGTGTTATATCTTTAAAAAAAATTAGTACTGCTACTCCAAGGTACAAGTGTTTCGACTGCAAATGGCACAAAGATAGAAAGACGTCAATAATTTGGAATTAGTGACGAATATTTGTGCCTTTTAGTCGTTTCAGCGTTTTCCGCTGCGGCTCCTGCTCTTAAGGCTGGGTCCCTAACATGAGACGAAGCAAGTCTGTCAACACAGGTTGCTTCCCACAAAAGAAAGGTATTATACAGGTATGTTTTTTCTAATAAAAAAATACACATAGTAACTTTTTTATATATAACTAAGTCGGCAAACAAGCGCACGGCGTAGCGGTTACCTAATGGTAAGCGGTTACCGTAGCCTTTGACGTCTAGACGTCTGCAACACCAGAAGCATCGCTAGCGCGTTGCAGACCCTATCCCCATTTCCCTCCAGTGGCTCTGGTCACCTTACTTACCAACAGGAACACAACACTGCTTGCAAACAGTATTATTTAGCTGTGATCTTCTGTAAGGTCGAGGTAATACTCCAGTCGGGCTGTTCCATATTTTGAGCTGGAAATTTCCTGCTATGCCCTACCTTAACTAACTTTAATATACTATTTAAAATCTCAGACAGTTTATCTGATGACGCCGACGCATAAAAACAGTAACGTTTCATAAATCTAAGTAAGAACAAGATAATAAATGTACCCCGGTACACTACACAGTCAGCTGAGCCAAATTTATGTGCATATTTTAGTACGCGAACTGCAAGGTAAACTTCAATGCATCATAACATGATGTAGAGGCGATTATTTATATTAACTACTTCTGATAATAAGAACGTTTGCATCGACTTTACGGTAAGCTGTTTGCAAATTTATAAGATAACTTAACTTTGTTGCTTTTATCGTAACTAAAATATACTGTAAATGTACTTTTTTTTGTCTTTTATGAAATTAAGTTAATTTTTGAGCTTCTGAAGTAATATTTTACTCTCCTGGACAACAAGGGTATAATCTTTTTGAACAATAAAGGGAATACTGAATCATTTATACCTATATTATACTTACATATTATTCAGAATTTTAACACCAAAGCTGACGTTAATAGTTACTTTTCCGGTACTATAAGTAGCTTAACAGTATCCAGAAAAAATCAATGTAACTTAATAGTTTGTTTACCAGCTAAAACTATTTTTAGATATTGTTTTATACAATGATAGGCTTGAGTTTGACCACTATTTCACCTGATTATAAGTAAAAATGCCGTCTAAGATGGAGCACGCTTACCTAGATGTAACCTATTCACTCGCGACTTAAAGATCCACACGTTATAGTTTTCCGGAAACACAGACGCTGGTAGAGAGTTCCATTCTTTGGCCGTACGCATTAAGAATGTACTAGCGATTAACTTATTATTATTATTTACTAGATTAACTTCATTAGTTTAAAGTTTACACACAAGTTCATCATGTATCATATTTGCTAATTGTAATATTAGTATAGTAATAGCATTGTAGCAGTAAACAACAATTCAATATCTAGAAACATGATTTCAATCGTATCGCAGCGCGAAGCGTAGTTCCGAAGGAAGCCAGTGGAACATGGCCAAACATCCGGCTTAGTTTCTGTCCATATGCTATGAATTATGTACAGTAAACGATCTCGTTTATAGTGATAACTGTTTATATAAAACATATTATAATTGATTATAACTGTACTTGTTTTGTATATACAGAAAATAACCTGTCAGTTGTGCAACTCGATTGTGATACTAATCTTTATTATTAAGCAAAACAATCAAATTTAATAACGAATTGTATAATAATATTGAATCGTTACTGAACTAGTCTCCTCAGTATCTTTGAGAACAAAAAAAGGAAACCCACAAAGTACATGTAAATTACAAGTAATATAAAAACAAGTTAAAAGAAACAAGAGCCTTACTGACATAAAATTCAGCTATGGCCTTTTAATTTTAAAAATGTATTGTGAAAACTACGGGTTACTTAATCTAATTAATCATATACTTACATCATCTGTCTATTTCGAATCTATTTCGAAATTTGTTACAGTTGTTATCGAATAAAAAATAAAACAAACTTTAATATCTAATGATAAATATTTTATTTCCATAACCCTTTACGTGGCGGCAACACAGCTTCTATGCTACAACATTAAATTCCATAAGTACATTACAGGTAACATTCACTACTATATTATATCACTTACCTAAGAAGCCTCTTAATCATAAATTTAAAAAATAAAATATTTTACAAAAAACGCCATCACTCACCGGAGTTTTGATATAAACAGTATTTTTATGGTATTCTAATATTTTATAAGATATTCATAAGCCTCTTTTGAGTATTCTACGCCTATATTTATCAATGCTTGTACAATTGACAGTATATATAAATGATGGAAAACTACATTATATATAATTCTTACGTATACTATCATTAATACTACCTTTTAAAGCCTATTAATGTTTGTTGTCTGAAATTTAAGCATTTTTTAATATATTTTTAAGGCTAAGTATATAATTATTTTGCGTTAAATACATTCCAATTTGTGGACGAATTACGATATTAATCATCTATATGTTACATTTATATACACTTCATATTATATTTATATCCAATTTTAGCGAAGGTTTCGTTACAAATACAATAAGCTTTTTATATATTAGGACAAAAGTTATCCTTTTTAAATCAAGGAATCAGTTAGCATATAAAGTATGTTCATACTATTGATGGTATTGTCTATACAATTGACTGTTTATGTCTACTCGAAGCGATCTACTGTTAGGTAATACAGTCCTTTCATATATATTTCTAAATCATTTTATTAACTACGATAATTTTTTAATTTACATTTAAATTAGTTTATAATATCTTCAATATGAACAAATATCTAAATATTTTAAGGTTGGTTACAAGTTAACCTAATTCGTTTTTTAACGTTTTATAAAGAAAGATAATTACTAAACTAAAGTATAGACTTGTTCTTACAATGTGTATTTTAGTTAACGAGACCAAGTTTCGAGTTAATTGTTTAGTTCAGCGAAAGCATAGCCAAGTCTTCAGCGCTTCTGTACCGCATACTATGTTCTCTCGGCCATTGAGTTGCTGTGGGTTTAAATATTAATTAAATTAACATATATCATTCCCACGATTGCTGATAACGTAAATATATTAATGCAACTAAAAGAAAATTAAAGCGTTTTCCAAGTCTTACTTATAATAAGGTCATACTATCCCTATCTTGTGTGAATTTTCCATAAGATCAGCAATGCAGCCTTAAAACTTGTATTGTTCACTTCATGTTAAGATAGTTTTTTTTTTTCAAATATTAATCAATTAGTTACATGTGAGAGATATTGACCTAAGTAGAAATTGACTTTGTAAAAATAATTATATCACTTATTTTTCTTTAATTAGATAGAACGCACTTTTGCAAAATTTAAGCAATTAATGAATATTTTTTATTTATATAAATTTTATATGTTAATATTTTAAAAGTTTTGATAGCAACATAAAAATAAAACAGATAGATGTTGTGGTGATGAACAAACTGCTACAGGAACTTACTGCTAGATTCATGTCTAATTTAGATTTTAAAATTAGTGGCAAGTTAGCAATTATAATATTATTCTTATTAATAACTTCAGGCGTAAATATCTAATTTTATAATGCATTAATTATATAAAAAAAAACAGTTTTTGTCTTTCTTCTTGAAATATTTTAATGTTTAATTTTAATTAATGTTAAAATACGTTTGTGTTATAAATTTCTATTAAAATGCTTACTTAAAATTTTATTTATATTCTTTTTTTTAAGTAAAGAATATTTAAGCCAAAGGAAGTTTAACATTTGAACCAAAAATGACATACTAATTGTACTCCATACATAATACCATACTCGTGGGTACATGTCATTAAATCTCTTCTTCACATCGACATGACAATCACAGTATCTGAAAATTTGTTTAAATAATATAATTACAAAATTTTCGAAACGTGTAAATAATCCAGGCTCACGGCGTGATTAATAATATTTTGACAGCCAAAACTAATTTGCGAAAACAACGACGTCCACGAACGATATTAAATTTTTAGATAATAATTTAACGGAAAATTATATAAAACAAAGCGATTGATTTTACAATAATTAACGATGGGAAATGTGGTATTAATTTTGCAGATATATAATAATATTTTTTAAATTAAGAAGCAGCTTTTATGAAACAAAAATTCGACATAAATATGAAATTTAACCACGTGGAATGAACTATTGAAGCAACAATCAGGTTCCACTACTGAGCAAAGGTCTCTTTTCATGTACAAGTACAGTATCGGAGCTCAATCTCCCATTTTGTTTCATTGCAAAGTGGTGGGTATTCATAGCGATAATTTAATTGAATATATTTCTTTATTTTTATATATACGTATATTAATTCCATATCCATGTAAAATGTCAGTTTCATTACAGCTAAATATATATATATATATATATATATATATATATATTAATTAATAAAACATTACGTAAGTAAATCGATACAAACAATAAAATACATTCAGTATTGGGAAACAAATGTGCTGTGGTCAAAAAAACGTCTAAACGAATATTTGATGCTATGATAGAAATTATATTAGAAAAAATACAAAAAAAATACTACGAAATATTGTAGTTACAAAAAATCTGTAACAAAATACCTGTTACCTTTTTATTGATATCATGGAATGATTTGTTCATAAATATCAGGGACTATAAAGACTTTGTAATTTACTTCACATTTATTACTGTTTCTATAGTATAATCCGTTTTGCGCAGTAAAACGTAAACTCGTGATAATTTTATAGTATTACCGCGCAAAATGGAAACTGCAAAGTACGCGCAAACGCGCTTCAATGAGCAAACGTCTAATAAAAAGGATGAATGTGTAGATGCTTATAAGGTACCTATTTTTTGTGACATGCTTTCTTTGGTGTGCCCTTTCGTTTGCATGCAAGGCTTTTTTTCGATCGTGCTTTGCGAGAATAACGTGCTGAAATTGAAAATTATATTTAACACATATTTATTCTACAAAATAATACGTTTAATAATGGTAACAATAAGCATGCAAATGTGAGTTAATTTTATATATTGTTACCATTACAACACATACCAACATAACATGGGCGAAACACATGAGTTCACGCCATTTTTGGCGCGAACTTGTTGTTGGTGGCCTATGTCCAGCAGTGGACTGCGATAGGCTGTGTGTGTGTGTGTGCTAATAAAATATTATGAAAAACTAGATTTTTTCAGTTTTTTCGTCTTAAAGAGGACCGGACCTGTCGATATTTTTAAAATTTAAAAAAAATATATCAAATGTGAAACCAATTTAATGATTCTTTTTAAGAAGAGTACTTACGAAAGGAGTCATATTTTTACTATATGTATATTCATGAAGCCAAAATAACTTATTGTGTAGGATTTAATGATAATTTTATACGTTACAAGAAATTATTTAAAAATTAGAAAGAAAAAGTTATTATTCACACTTGTAAAAGTTCATACAATTAAAAAAAAGAGTATTTATTATACTTTCATGCGACAAAAAAGTATTATAAATAAAGTGATAGTATAACTTTGAAACCGGCTAACGATGTGCTTTCCACATTCCATTATGCTATAACAATCAGATTTATATTCATGCTGAAATAAACGTGCATTTTAAAATAAGATATTTTTTTTGAATTAGTTTCAAAAACTACCTGTGTAGTGCATGTTGCGGTACATGTCGGGGCAATTGCTCGATACCTGCAACAAAAATGTGAAATCACATACTAGTAAAACATTATCTAATACTATTAAACGAGCAATTCTTGTATATATATATGTATATATATAATCTGAATCTCGGAAACGGCTCCAACGATTTTCATAATATTTAGTATACAGCAGGTTTCGGGGGAGATAAATCCATCTAGCTAGGATTCATTTTTAAAAAATGTCGTTTTATCCCTGTTTTTAGGGAGTGAAAAAAATATCGTTAGAATGCGAAAGTAAATTTCGCATTTGTCAACTTAGTTGCAATAGCTCGGTGGGAAATCGGTCGGTCGGGACCAACCGAGAAGATCATGGTTCAAATCCCCATGTCCCTGGTCAATTTTTTTTCTTTTTCTTTTTCTAATTGCACATTTTTTATTTAAATAGGCTGTTCCTACTTTTTTATTTATTATGTCGGTAAAATCGAAAAATATTATTCATATTTTATCATTATTATTTTTTAATTATTTTTCATTTTTGATTTTTTATATTTATTTATATTTGTTATTATTGTCGGTAAAAAAATATGATTCATATTTTATAAATATGTAATTCGTATTTAAATATGATTTTCAAAACAAACACGATTTGTTGGAGCGCCTATCAGTTTTGAGAAGCAATTACTCTCAATTTTGTAATTGTGTATTTTATATCAATTTTTAATTTATCGTTATTTTTTATTTTTATTTTGCTTTAATTCATTATTAATAATTGTGACGCGGCGTTGGCGCAACGGTTACAGACATGGATTGTACCTGTTGCGCTGGCGGTTGCGGGTTCGATCCCCGCACATGACAAACATTTGTATTGGCCATACAGGTGTTGTCGTGGTCTGGGTGTTTGTGCAGTCCTTGTGGGTCTCCCTACCGGAGAGCATTTTAAGCCGTCGGCCCCGGTTGTTATCATGTATACCTGATAGCGATCGTTACTCATAGTAGGGAATATATCCGCCAACCCGCATTGGAGCAGCGTGGTGGATTAAGCTCTGATCCTTCTCCTACATGGGGAAAGATGCCTATGCCCAGTAGTGGGATATTACAGGCTGAAGCGTAGACAAATATTTGCTTAGACATTATTAAATTGTGTTTGCAGGCAAACGAAAAAAAATCGACTTCAATTACATCGACAAGTAATACAATGTAGGTGCATGGAAAAATAGTCAAGAAATACGCATTATCAAAGATTACTCCAAAAGTTGTAATCAGATCTCGATGAAATATAACCACATGATAAATATCGGCTTTCGATTAAGTTAAAAATCATCAGAATCGGTACACCCAGCAAAACGTTATGCGGATTTTCCAGAGTTTCCCTCGATTTCTCTGGGACCCCATCATCAGATCCTGGTTTCCTTATCATATTACCACACCAGGGATATCTCCATTCCAACAAAAAAAGAATTATCAAAATCTTTTCATAAACGACGAAGTTATCCCCGAACATACATTTAAAAATATATATACATATATGTATATACTAGCTGTGCCCGCGGCTTCGCCCGCGTTGAAATCAGTTTGTCACAAAGTTTTCCCGGCAAACTTCCAGTGAAACTCTCATCAAAATCGGCTTTGCCGTTCCGTAAACCTTCCTCTTGAAGCCCTGTCTCCATTTGTGAAACCGCATGAAAATCCGTTAAGTTGATTTTGACGGAATCGATCACATACGCTTTTGGGAACGTTGTTTTATAATACACTAACTGTTGCCCGCGACTACGTCCGCGTGGTTATGAAGATATGCATTACTATTAAGATGCTTAACGCAAATTATTTTTTTATTTCAGTCACTTGAAATGCTTATCACTCTGAGTAACTTTTTCAAAGGCACAATTAAGTATAGTTTAATAGTTATTTTTATAAAACCTCTCTATATACCACATTTTTAGTTTTATTTTCAGGCTGCAGTATGAATAACCTATCAGGCGAACTTATTGCTGCTGTATATGTTTCATACAAACTATCAACCCCAATTAAACCCCCTTAGCGATGGAATATCGCAAAATCCGTTTTTAGCGTACGTCTACTAACTATAATCTACCTTCCTGCCAAATTTTATCTTTGTCCATCTTGGATGATGGACCATCCAGCGGTTTTTGAGTTCTCGTGATGTCAGTCAGTGAACTTTCTCTTTTATATATAGATTACGATGTATTATTTGGACACTTCCTCGCCATCTATAGAGCTTGCATTTGAAATGTCAAGTCTCTTACTTCAAAAACATAGGACTTTCATACAAACTTCCAACCCCCGTTTTACCCCTTTAGGGGTCGTTTTTCATAAAATCCGTTCTTAGCGGTTGCTTACGTCTTATAAGGAGCCTACCTACCAAATTTCAAGTTTTTAGGTGTTATAGTTTTGGAGATTATTACCGAGCGGAGCTCGGTCACCCAGGTACCTGGGTGACCGAGCTCCGCTCGGTATTTTTAGTAAATCGTGAAGAATTAGTAGTAGAAAAGAGTTAAAATGATTCGCTGCCAGTTTGGATGAAGTCTTTTTTAACCGACTTCAAAAAAAGGAGGAGGTTTCTCAATTCGGCTGAAGGAAACTCAATATATATATATCGCACCTTCGGTGCAACAAAGTCACAATTCAGGACACTTTTTTTGTTATGTCTTTTATTAGGACTTTTTGATAATTTAATATAAGATTTTTAAACTATAGCAAAGAAAGTAAACTATTAATTTTATAAAGATTTCAAACCTACCATAAATAATAATCCAGAAAAGAGGAAGTAAAAGCGAAAAAAAAAAATTAAAAGTCCTCTCCTGTAAAATTAAGAAATAAGCTGTTGTGTTGCACCGAAGTTGCGATATATATATCACTACATAGCATAAAACAAAGTCGCTTTGTCTGTCCCTATGTCCCTATGTATGCTTAAATCTTTAAAACTTCGCAACGAATTTTGATGAGGTTTTTTTTAATAGATAGAGTGATTGAAGAGGAAGGTTTATATCTATAATAACATCCATTAAATAGTGGAGATATACTGTTATTTTTGAGGTTTCTATTGTGATGTCGTAAATAATTACAATTTTACCGCTTACATTGCAAACGCAGCCTGAACCCTACGAGATTTATAAAAATAATGTACTAAGTATCATACACATTGAAAAGTTCTACAGAAAACTCCGCTATGGTATATATGTCTATCTCTTATGAATATCCCACAATAAAAATTTTTTGTCATTTACTTTTTACGACAAATAATGGCTAATTTTCAAAGCGATTTTAATCAATACAGCATTAATCCTTATCTAATTAAATACCTTAAATACATTGTTGATTTAATATAGATCTATATGGCCCTTTACAGTATATGATTTAAATAAATATTTTTGAAGATATTGTAGATTTAAAAATTGCGGTACGTAGCGTTTGCGGCAGCTCCTGCCGGCTTTTACTCTAAAGTTAACGCGTGCGGACCACAGGCAGTAATGAATAAATCAAAACTACTGGATCGATATTAATCGTTTTTTTTCAGTGAATGACATAGGCTATAATTATATTTTATACCCGTGCGAAGCCGGAGCGGGTCGCTAGTATATATATTAATGTACGTTCAGGGATAACTTCGTCGTTTATGAAAAGATTTTGATAATTCTTTTTTTGGTGGAAAGAAGATATCCCTGGTGTGGTAGCATGATAATGAAACCAGGATCTGATGATGGGCTCCTAGAGAAATCGAGGGAAACTCTCGAAAATCCACATAACTTTACATTAACTACATAATACTTAACATACTACTGGGTGTACTGAATTTGATGATTTTTAACTTAATCGAAAGCCGATATTTATCATGTGGTCATATTTCATCGAGATCTGATTACAACTTTTGGAGTAATCTTTGATAATGCGTATTTCTCGACTATTTTTCCGTGTACCTACATTGTATTACCTGTCGATGTAATTGAAGTCGATTTTTTTTTCGTTTGCCTGCAAACACAATTACTAATAATTAATTAACACAAAATAAAAATAAAAAATAACGATGAATTAAAAATTGATATAAAATACACAATTACAAGATTGAGAGTAATTGCTTCTCAAAACTGATAGGCGCTCCAACAAATCGTTTTTTTTTTGAAAATCATATTTACGAATTACATATTTATAAAATATGAATAATATTTTTTTTTACCGACAATAATAAAAACTATAAATAAAAATAAAAAATCAAAAGTCAAAAATAAAAAATAATTAAAAAATAATAATGATAAAATATGAATAATATTTTTCGATTTTACCGACATAATAAATAAATAAAAAGGAACAGCCTATTTAAATAAAAAATAACCAGTGCAATTAGAAAAAGAAAAAGAAAAAATAATTGACCAGGGACATGGGGATTTGAACCATGATCTTCTCGGTTGGTCCCGACCGACCGATTTCCCACCGAGCTATTGCAACTAAGTTGACAAATGCGAAATTTACTTTCGCATTCTAACGATATTTTTTTCGCTCCCTAAAAACAGGGATAAAACGACATTTTCTGAAAATGAATCCTAGCTAGATAGATTTATCTCCCCCGAAACCCCCTATATACTAAATTTTATGAAAATCGTTGGAGCCGTTTCCGAGATCCAGATTCTATATATATATATATATATACAAGAATTGCTCGTTTAATAGTATAAGAAATAGATATAGATATTTCTTGACGAGGCACTTTGTAAAATCGGTTTTATCATTCAAAATTGACAAGATGACTAGTAAAATGTACATTAAAACAAAAATGCTTTTAGCGTCTAAGTAAGTAAGTTTTAAGTCTAAATAAGGATCTAGGTCGTGACTCATAGAAAAATGTAAAATTTAAGGCTTGTGGAAATTATTACTATTAACTTTGCACGTCTCAAAATTTCTCTTCTTGAAGTTCAAAAAAGTAATTAAAATTAATGAATTTAAAATAATACCTATAGGTTGAAATCTTGTTTAATCACTAGTTTTTTTTATTGATAAAAAATGACATTAAATATGGAAATTTTATTAAGTTGGAACTGTTAATATTAGACCTAATTTAAATTAAATCATCGGTATTTTTATTTTGTTTATATTATGTAATTTAAATAAAGGTATATTAATATGTACATAATATTTTGACGTTAATAATTGTTTAAATTTAATTAATTGTAAATAATGACTTTATACATATAAGTTTGAAGGCTGTGGGTGACCAGGAATGCGCGTCCGCTTCATGCTGGTGGTCAGGATACCTATAGTAGCCGTAAATGCTGGCTGGCTGAAGCCGTAGATGCTGGATGCTACTCGCTGCTCGAAAGCTTGAGGAAGTGATGATGACGATGAAGGTTGCGCTGATGTTCATGCTCGGGGTCAAGTGATGATGACGTGGCTTGCGAAGGCTGCGCTGATGTTCATCTGCTGAGGATCCTCCACCAGACGGATGTTGTGTCTGGCGGGCTACTGCGCCCCGACGGTTGTTGTCGGGATCTTTTTTTTTTTTTTCTTTTTTTGTTTTTTTTTTTTTTTTTACTGTGATTTATCAGCGCTTTGGTGAGAAACTTTTTGAATGACGTTACGAATTGCGTATGCATGAGCGTACTATTTTAGTTTTTAAATAGAATTTTAAGTTCACTGTTTATAACATTTAGAAAGTTAGTAATTAAAAAGTTAATCTAAGTTTATGATAAATCAGTAATAGTATCAATTTTGCGCATCGAAGATATTTTTAAAATTTCTTTTGTATAACAATCTACAGTTGACTGAGGTTGGGTACAGTAGGTAATTTCCTGCTCTAAATCTGGAGCAGCCCGACTGGGGAAGTACCTTGACCTTACGGAAGTTACACAGTTAAATAGCACTGTTTTCTAGCAGTGTTGTGTTCCTGTTGGTGATTAAGGTGACCAGAGCTCCTGGGGGAACTGGGGATGAGGTCAGCAACACGCTTGTGATAATTTTGATGTGGCAGACGTCTTAAGCTACGGTAATCGCTTAGCATCAGTTGAACCGTACGCTTGTTTGCCGATCTAAACAAAGTTTCTTTTTTCTTGAGCAGGAAATTTTTTCACTGTGCCCTACCTCAGTTAAGTACCTAATTAAAGTAAGAACTGTATACGAAATTCAGGCTTTGGTATAAATGTCTTTATAAATAAACAAACAACCGTGTCTCTCACGACAGACGGTCGGAACCGCAGAGCGCCGTGTTAAATTAATTAATTGAGTCTCTTAAATTATATTTTGCGTCGCGTCTGAACGACAATACTAAGCCTCAAGCTGCCTGTGATTTACAACGAGAGAACGTCGGAGGCGATCAATTTGTTAAATTTTAAAGTTATTCATTAACAAAATACACCAGTTATTGTAATAATTATTAGCTATAGTAAAGATTTTTTTATCTTTTATCAGGATTTGATTGTATTTAAGGGATATATTCAATAGCCTTCAATGAAAATTCCTTTTAATGAAAATATGGCTTAGCCTGTAAAAATTACTTTTTCTTTCTCGTTTCTATTTATAGCGATTTAGTATATATTTTCTAGCGCTTCTTGAGAAATACAATAGTTTAGTATGTACCACAATATACTAGATAACGCTAATTAATGGATTATATAAAATACATTAGTAAATTAAATAAAGAAGAACAATTAAAAACAAAAACTTTAAAAATTGGGGTCTTAAATTTAACTAGCCACCTTACTAAACATTAGAACTGAACTGTACCATATTTAATATCCCATTACTAGACAAAAGCCTCTTCTACACATATGTATATCTATCAAACCTTAACAAATAAAACGTAACGTAATTCAGTGATAATACGTTATATATAAACTTGAACATTTAATAACAACGATAGCATTCCGTATCGTTTCATATAATTTCACAAAACCACGCTCTTATCTAGAACTAAATGAATGGGTGTTACTAAACACAAATACAATGCGGGGTTAGATCCAAACTCCTATTCAACTCACTGATAACAGGTTAGAAGTTTTTATGGTCCATCAATCTTATAAACAAGTGAAGGAACTAGTTGTTTTCTTTGGACATAATGGCCATAGAATTGGTGTTTATATTGGCTCCAATTTGGAACAAATGTGTTGTATGGTAAAAAAATCGATTTTGAAATATCTAATTGAATGTTAATATTTCTGATTGAAAGGATTCTGTTCTGTATTCACTTATTTCAGTCTAGGTAATTTTACAAAAGTGTTTGCTTAAATTAATGTAATAAAATTGGAAATGTTTTTTATCAATCATAGTAGATATTTAGTCCGAATTTTCACCAGAATTTTAAGCTTTAGCAAACTTATTGAGGAATAATAGAATCATCACGCTTTAGATTAGAAGTAGAGCAGCAATTATAAATAATCTGAAAATTAAAAAGATTTAATACAGGAAAAATATCTTAAAAATTAGATGTCAGTAGTTTGTTTATACTTTAAATAAGTTTCATCATTGAGTATTATTGTCATAGATACTATGAATACCAAAACAATAAATACACAAAACAATAACAAAACAACATTTTTTTTAAACACAAAATTTTAAAATACATTTAAAAATAACATATTTTATATTTTATAAGAAGTAAAACGGAAAACAATGTTACAATTATTTTCCTGTGTCTTGATACGTTTGTACTGGGTACGTTATGCCATTACCAATCCGCTTTCAGAATATTCGAATATAAAATACATGCGATTCCTAGCGTTTATCAAATATTTGCAAAGTATTTTCTGTATAAACTTCGGTTGCTATAATGTAGTTGTTACAATTATTGTCATATAAGTTTTTAAGCTTAGGATTACTAAAACTTGATTTATATGTAAAACGGGATATTAACAATGTTTTTTTGTTGGTAATTTTAAGTTCCCTATATTTTCATGCATTCGATGTGCCCCCATGCTCATAGCGCTTGCAGTAATATTTTGACTCTTATATATCTTACATAAAGACTGATAGATAAAAAAAATTACCACATTCAGCAATATACATAAATTAATTTCGATTCATATAAAGACAGTGTTTCATCTAACACATTGTAGGACGTCTCGCTGGATCGACGATTTACAAAAGATTACTTAAAAATTGCAGAGGATTTATAATTATTTGGCATGATCTTAGCCATATCCTGCAATGGACTTTGTTGGGCTGATATTGTTTCTATCGAAGTAGTAACCAAAATAAACTAAGATACAAACCGGCAATCCTTGTTTGCTGAAGTTGATGTTAGTACGAACAGTGCGATGGTGGAGCGGTTGGACTGGTCTCGCGTTGTTACCGAGCGGTGCCTTCGGGGTTAACTGGGATCCTTGCATCAGGCGACGTATTGCGTACATCTGGACCATATTTACGGAAGTGTTATAAAAAATTACGTTAAAATTTCAATTTTGGTACTATATTCCACTGTCATTTGACTTAGAATTAGAGGTCATAAGATATATACGTTTGCTTATGTTTTTTAAATGAAATATGTTAGCACTTGTAAATGTAATTGACTTGAGATTATTTTTTCATAGGACAAACATGTATTGAAAATGTTAGACAACTAAATATGAAAGTATATTTAAATGATCATTATTGTTACTTGAACAAAATTATGTATCTTTCAAACTTAATATTTTTGACTGATTCTGCGTTACTTTTTATTTGCTATTTAAATAATTTATTTGATAAAACTGACCTCTTGTTTGGATATGTAGATGGGCTTATTGAAAATGATCCAAACGGCTGTTTCCCAGCATCCAGGATGAGTAGTGGAACCCTCATATGTCAAGTATTGCATAGTATTGGGCAGTAAGGAACTAAGAGGAAGGTGCTTGATTGGGTATGAACTACCTGTAATCAATTAATGGTGTTATTTTTAAGTTCCAAATTAAATATCGCTGTCTTAATTGTAAAGTAATAAAAAATGTCTGTGTTACATATTTTATGATATAAAAATACACACAAATATTACCTCTATACGTAACTTTGCTGAAAGCACTTGTTATAAGCCTCAATTCTTTGTTTGTTGGTTCTCCGATCTGTAAGAAATCCACACAGGGGTTAAAGGCGGTAATATTTATATAAATAACTAGCTGTACACTGCGCGCGTTGCTATGCTTTTTTTTTGGTCGTACCAACTTAGAAACTTTGTGGGCTCATGCACAACACTTTGCTGAAGATCGTGACATGGTCAAATGCATATTTTACGATTCTATAAAGGGCATACAGATAAACATTCATTTTTAACCGACTTCAAAAAAAGGAGGAGGTTACTCAATTCGACCGTATATATATAGTTTTATGTATGTTCGGGGATAACTCCGTCGTTTATGAATCGATTTTGATATTTTCTTTTACGTTGAAAAGGAGATATCCATAATTTGGTACCATGATAAGGAAACCAGGATCTGATGATGGGTTCCCAGAGAAATCGAGGGAAACTCTCGAAAATTCGCATAACTTTTTACTGGGTGTACCAATTTTGATGATTTTTAATTTAATCGGAAGCCGATGTTTGTCATGTGGTCACATTTAAATTTCATCGATATCTGATTACAACTTTTGGAGTAATCTTTGATGATGTGTATTTACTTGACTATTTTTTCGTCTACCTAATTTCTATTACTTGTCGATATTTATACTAGATCGTTCAATAAGTCCCGAGACTAACCTGGAAATGGCGCATATATTAAAAACTCTTTTGATTTTTAAAAAGTACTGGCTATCAATACAAGAATATGTGTCAAATTTTTAAAAACGGAACAATAAAATTATTGATTTTGAAACATTTAAGTGACGCTACGGTTGTAATTTCGATACAATGGAAAAAAACGAGTTTCACGTGTTGATAAAACATTGTTTCTTAATGGGAAAAAATACCGTTGAAGCACAGCAATGGCTTATAAAATGTTATGCAGAATCAGTTCCCTCTAATGCAACCATTTGTCGGTGGTATGCCGACTTCAAACGCGGTCGCATGGACACCAATGATGGGGAACGCTCAGGTCGTCCAAATGAAGCAGTGACTCAACAAAATATTAACCAAGTCCTCAAAATCGTATTGGAAGATCGAAAGGTAAAAGTGCGAGAGATAGCCGAGATAGTGAAGATTTCAGCTGGTAGTGTTTTCACTATTTTACATAAAAATTTGGCCATGAAAAAGTTTTTTTCTAACTGGGTGCCGCGTTTGCTTACAACTAATCAAAAGGAACAACGTATCAATGATTCAGAGCGATGTTTGGCGCTGATGAATCATAATAAAAAGGATTTTTTACGTCGGTATGTAACAATGGATGAAACCTGGATATACCATTTCACTCCGGAATCCAATCGGCAGGCAGCGGAGTGGAGAGCGGCTGGCGAAAGCCGCCCGAAGCGTCCAAAGACTCAGAAATCGGCCGGTAAGGTTATGGCGTCTATATTTTGGGATGCGTATGGAATACTTTTCATCGACTACCTTGAAAAGGGGCAAAATATAAATAGTGACTATTACATGTGCTTATTGGAGCGATTGAAGTACGAAATTGCGGATAAACGGCCTCATATGAACAAAAAGAAAGTGGTGTTTCACCAGGACAACGCGCCTTGTCAGAAGTCCGTGAGAACGATGGCCAAAATTAACGAATTGGGCTTCGAATTGCTTCCTCATACCCCTTATTCGCCAGACTTGGCCCCCAGCGATTACTGGCTGTTTGCAGACCTCAAAAAAATGCTTCAGGGTAAGAAATTTGACTCAAATAGTGAAGTTATCGCAGCAACGGAGGCTTATTTCGAAGCCAAAGACAAATCGTTCTACACACATGGGATAGAAAAGTTAGAAAAGCGTTGGAGGGACTGTATCGCTCTTGGAGGAGACTATGTTGATGAATAAAAATTAATTTTATAAAAAATACCTTTTTTTAGTACTTAGTCTCGGGACTTATTGAACCACGTGTTATACTCGTATATAGATTAGAGGTGGATTGTATCTTTAAACCTACACCTTAGCAGTAACTTGTTTTTAATGTTGTAGGATTTTTTCACTGCTACCTAAAAGTGTCTCCTGGTAATTAGTAAAACTTTGGGTGATGTTAGATGTCCCTTTCACCATCGAGTACGGGACAATTTTTTAATCATAAAAGCACTTCAAAACTCTACGGTTCAAACCAGATTAACCAATAAACGTAGCCAAAATTTCATACGTTCATCGTGTCATAATGTGGGATCGATTACTATTAATATATAGAAACATATTTAGATATTCATGAACTTTTTTTATTTAACTTAGGTTTATTCTTTAAAGGTCGGTTTAAATACTCACTTGAACCATTAATGAAATGCCCACGACTCCTTGTGACTTGTGCTGTGCCTCCGACATGTTGTGGTACAGTTCTTTGTTGAAACCATAGAGTTGAATCTGCATCAAAAGTATGTTGTGTTGATAACGTTTTTGTTGTGTTTATATGTAAAGGCTAGACGTCTGCCTTTTTTTAAATTCTTAATAAATGATAATGTTACATTTTTGTAGTGTTTGTGTTGATTATTAAGTTATTAAATTAGTTAAATATTTATTATTTATTTCAAAGAATTATATTGTAATGATAGCATTACGATAAAAATAGTAAAATGACATTTAAAAACATTGTGCGGAGATATCTTCAGAAGTAAAACTTTTTAATTGTGGATGGTTAATATAAGCACACACAAGCACAATCTTAGATTTCATACATAGTTTTAAGAATAACATATGCATTATTCTGTAATTCTAGTCACGCATGTAGAAAGGTTTTACCCCAATCTGTTTAGTGGTGTTTGCGTTAAAGTATAACAAATATCTGTTTGTCCAGTCATTCATCCTGACGAACTTTTCCATTTATATTAGTTGGATTAGACTTCTCGAGAACAATCGTGTCGAAACAAGTTGGTTTAAATAGAGTTTAGTTAGCAAGTTTGTCTCTCCTGGGACCAATAACGACTGTAACGACAGCTACTTTGAAGTGGTAATTTGCGATGAAACTGATTCCGAAACTTGATATTAGCTTCATTTATAAAATAACGATGACTTTCTTTACAAAAATCGTTTAAAATTTTTAGCTTGGTTTTAGGAAAGTTTGTTTCAATTTAATATTGAAACTATTCACTTAATATTTTAACTTTTAATTATATTAATTGTAAAGACTCGTTCTATAATAGTTGTTATTGCTACGATTAGTCTCATTGAGATATTTTATAGCCTATTTCACTTCGATGTGACGTATGAACGAAAAAAAAAATCAAACTCACAAATAATGCACTCTCAAGATAATATTTAGTAATTATATAAACGTTTAAACGTTAAACGTCAATGTATAATAATAAAAATATTAAACATGTAAAATATTATTATACCATAAAATAATTACCTTTTACTGTCAATACAAATCCAAAATTAAATTTACGGTAACAAGTTACAAGTAAGCCAACAATTAACTAAGAAGTTATGTAACTTGTAGCGCTAAACAACAAGCTAACAAGCTTTTAATTTTATGATAAAATAATTATTCAAATATATAAATAATGTAAAAAGTTTTGGTCGTTCTCTACGAAATTTATACCTATTTTATCGCTTATTTAATTTACTTTGTGTGTAACAATAACAATCTCAAACGATATGTATTTATAAAAAAGAGAAAATGCATTATAAAAAAACCTATAAATGAACCTGCCTCTGTACGTACATCATAAACTACTAAAAAGCAGAAAAATTTTTCTACTTATGGTTGCTTGTCCGAATTCACTTTAAGTGATAAGACGCGATTTCACATTTGATGCAAATCTGGTAAGATGTTACTCGTATATTTCTAAATATATGTTTAAGTATATAATTAATAAATAACAATAAAAATCTGCACTCACTTCTCCAGGAAAGGTATGGTGATCGATCTGGTGTTCCGATCCTCTGTTATCATCCAAACCATAGTGAAAGTAAATCTCTTCGAACTGGTATCTGTAGGACAAAGGGCCTCCACTGATGTTGACCTGATGCTTGCTGTCCTTTTCGACCCTGAACACGAGGGACTGACCAGTGTTTTGAAGAACACCACTGACCTGTTTAGAAAGGTTAACAATTTATTATGATTGATATTAATTATGATTGAATATGATTGATATTAATTATGATTGAATATGATTGATATTAATTATGATTGAAAGTTATATTTAGAAACTAAGATTGCGGGAGTAAATGTTTTGGTGAAAAACATTTCTGACGACGCGTCAGCGCAACATTTTATAGTCCATACAGATGTTTGCCGTAGTCTGGGCGTTATGCTTGTGTAATGTGTGTGTTTCCGGACCCAAGACCGAATCCTAGTGAGTGTGAAAAGTTTGTTCGTTTATTAATTTACTTATTTCGAAGCAATAAGAGTCAGGAGGATTTTTAAATAAACTAACAATCGTCTTAAAAGAAGTGTCCTGTTAATTTATATATACGAGTATATAAAACGAAACAACGTCCATTTTTAAATTGATCGATCCATTTAGAAGCTTCATAACCACTTCCATAAGCATCATAAGCGTCCACAGATCAATTAATATTGTCCAGGAACAGCTCTTTAAGTATACATCGTAGCAAGATACAACACAATACAATATCACAATTTTTTATTTTGTATACGAAATTGTATATTTTCAGCAACACGAATTAGAATTGATATCGAGGGCGCGTTACAATGATCGCGGGGAAGGTGGCAGATCCTATCAATCAATGGGCACACCTTGATTAAAACCTAGTAACTTTTGCGCTTTGAGTCGAGATGACATATTGCTTGATAACACGCAAGCGTTGGCACAACTGATGTAAGTATTAGCTAGAAGTGGCATTTTACAAATAATGTGCTATTCATATTTAATGTATACATATGATGAAAACGACGACGCGTTGGTGCTACAACAGTACAGTCACAAACCAGTGCTGTGAACATTGCGCTGGCAATTGCGGGTTCGATCCCCGCACATGACAAATGTTTGCATTGGCCATATAGATATTTGCCGTGGTCTGGGTGTTTGTGCAGTCTTTGTGGGTCTCCCCACTGTGCCTTGGAGAGCACGTTAAGCCATCGGTCCCGGTTGTTATTATGTAGACCTGATAGCGATCGTTACTGATATTAGGGAATATATCCGCCAACCTGCATCGGAGCAGCGTGGTGGATTAAGCTTTGATCCTTCTCCTACATGGAGAAAGAGGTCTATATCCAGCCCTGAGGTATTAAAGGCTGAAGCGTGGATATGATGAAAAAATGTTAAGTTTGTAGAAAGATTGGTAATGAATCATAAGTAGTATACTTATGCTTTTTTGTATGTCATAGACATAGTTATTTCTTTTTTATTCGTATCGTACTAATCATATTCTAAAACGAAGTTTTAATTACGTTTTTAAATGAATGCTTTACTTTGTTAATTAAAAAATTTGAATTAATTCTGCAATTTTTCGTTAAATGCTTAAAAAACTGTAAAAAATCAAATATGAAGTATATTTTGATAACAAAGTAACCATAATAAAATTAAAGTATTATTGTTTATATAAAATTCGTACATTTTTTTTATACAACTAGGTCAGCAACAAGCGTACGGCTCACCTGGTGGTAAGCGATTACCGTAGCTTATAGATGCCTGCAATACCAGAAGCATCGCAAGCGCGTTGCCGAGCCTATCCTCAATCCACCCGAGCAGCTCTGATCACCTTACAGACACATACAGAAACATAATACTGCTTGAAAACAATATTATTTAGCTGTGGTCTTCTCGAGGTACTACCCTAGCTGGGCTACTCCATATTTTGAGCAGAAAAGTTTCTACTGTGCCCTACCTCAGAAAATAGATTCAATTATGTCCTAATCGTTTATAGTCTTAAAATATATATTGGATATTCTTTTATGATGAATATGTATTTTCGAATGCGATCGATACTCAAAGAAATAAAAAAGAAACGGCGAGAGAGGTATATGGACCCCGGTCGGAACGAATTTCCTTTCGCTTTTTGGTAGGCATTTGCTGTACAGTTATAATTTATAGGGTAATAAAATTTATTTATATATAAAAAGCACAAAGATTTACATGGAATATATATATACATATATATATATATATTTTGTATATATATGTTGTTTTAGTATATATATATATATATATATATATATATATACAAAAACAAAAAAAAAATATGTACGCTTACGCAAAAAGTATCAAGTAAATGTTTTCTTATGCTTTTTTCGATCTCGCACCCATCCCACTCAGTGCACGTACCACGTGATTAAAAACTTCTTTCCAAAAAAAATATATAAATATCAAAACATATTTAAATTTAACGTGCCACATCCATAATGCCGTTATATAGATGTTTGTAAGGGCGGAGTGCCCTTGTGTAATGTTGAATCTGTTTATGTTAGAAGTTGTTGATAAAATTATACGGTTGTATATTAACTAGATACAAATTGTTTTCTTCAGCTGCTTATTATAAAAACAGAATATGAAAAAGTGATTTTTTATCGGATCGAATTATAAAAAAAAAAAAATAATACAAACAAATATAAGCTTCTATTCGGCGCTTTATTATACTTTAACTTAAGTATTCGTCTAAATGATAATCAAATAACCTATAAAGATTTATTTATTAAATTTTTAGCGGTGATCGAATTTTATTTATATTAAATTATATAAGTGCAGATCTTTAGATATTTGTGTGGTGTTATTAATTAATTTTTTTTTTTTTGTAATTTAAAACTAATATTTTAAACGTGTTTATGTAACCTTCGTAATAAAAATAACTAATGAAATGATGTGATGATAAAACTTTAATCAACTGATAACAGATCTAGTTTAAAATAGAAAATAGGGTTGTAATTTTAACATTTTATGCTTGTAGCAGTAGTAAGTGAGTGTTTTGCTCTTTGTATAACATTTTTTATCAATACTTTTTGTGTATTGCTTAACTTTAGTAAAGGACCCTCTTCAGCCTCCTGTTCCTCCAAACTAGACAAGTTGAGCATGAGAAGAATATGAGTTTGTGAACTACCAGATATAAATTATTCTATTCATGTTGGCTAATGTTTGCATGTGTACGTGTATACGTAATTTGTAATTTCGTAAATATTAAATCGAGATTTGGGCAACATTAACACGACAGTCGTCAACGGAGCTACACGTGTTCTTATCTGTTTATCTTGTACAATATAGTTTAAAATCCATACTGATATTGATGTAGATGTTTTCGTTATTTTTTTTATTACTTTGAAAAACCAAGAAGAATATTATTAACATTAAAATTTTATACATAAAAATATTTTGACAATATGCTACTATCTTGAAAATAAGCTGTTTTTACACAAGTTTAACACTTATAAAACACTAGCATCCTGCCCCGGCGTCGCACGGGTATTTAACAAATATTTCAAAATAGTTTTTCTCTATTTTTTTTTTGAAAATATAATATAGCCTTTGTCACCAGCGTATAGAGTTGCTTCCCAACAGTCAAAGAATTTTTCAAATGCGCTCAGTAGTTTCGGAGCCTATTCAGTGCAAACAAACAATCAAATCTTTCCTCTTTATAATATTAGTACATTGCAACAATATTTATATCATATTAGATATAATAAAAATAGTAGATAATTACCCTCGATACTTGTATGAACATATATTCACATTAAAAAAAAAGATAGATTATCAATGTTTTGTCTTTCAACTGACGTTATTGTTTTATATGACATTATATTTCGCAAGCAAATTCATTAAGTCTGAAACGTCGAGCCACGCTAATATATTCCAGCGATAGCCTATCTGCGTCCGGTTAGTTTTTGCGGAGCGAGTAGCGTTTGCTGTGGACTTGCCATTTAGGTATATTTATTATCACACTAAATTTTAACGTTTAGCTGCGATTTTTTTAAAAATAGATTTGTAAATTTATTTACGTTGGTACACTTGATTTATATTTTTGATATTTAATTTCTTTAGTAAAGGTTTTTATTAAAAGCTATTTTTAAATTAGTGTAAATAGTAAAAGAATATAGCCACTCCCTTTCTTCCCGTGGGTGTCGTAAGGGGCGACTAAGGGATAACAAAGTTCCACTATCACCTTGGAACTTATAAATCCGAGTGGTGGGGGGATAACCAAGCAACTGCTGGCTTTGAAATACACAGGCCGAAGACGGGCAGCAGCGTCTTCGGTGCGAGAAAGCCAGCCCTGCGGTCACCAACCCGCCTGCCCAGCGTGGTGACTATAAGCAAAACCCATTAGTTCGCGCCATAATGTCTGGTGCGTACTTGTGGAGGCCTATGTCCAGCAGTGGACTGCAATAGGCTGAAATGATGAACGATGATGATGACTGGGTTTTGTGTAGAACTAATTATAATTGTGATATGTAACATTTCTAGTGCTTATATTATTTTCACCATACCAACTTAGCTAAATTTAAAATTAGATGAATTATATTTGACAATGTAACTAGTTTTTATGTGTATTGTATTTATGTCTCACTGCGGGCGTTTGGAAACAGCTAGTCGGTATAGCTTAAAAGGGCTTAGTGTGGATGCTGCTATGTTAATTAGCTCACTGATTACACGGCTTCGAGCATAACGAATTGACAAAATCGATGCGGATTTTGAGAAATAACTACATAATAGTCTGCATTAGTTAAAATAATTAGAAAATAGTCAAATGAAATAGCATAAAAAACGAGTGTGCTTTAGACCACACGACTGAAGTAAAACTTATTTAGCTCCATCTAACTAATATCTTCCTCTCAACTTCCGTTCGCTTCGCCCGGTCGTACTTTTCATAACGCTCTCGTCACGCATTCACCAGCTTACTCCCAGAGTCAAGCGTGCGTATAGAAGTTTTACTTCAAAATCTTAAATGGTTCTTAATTGGGTGTGATTTCTCTTGTAATGTTAGATATTTTGTACATAAATGACATGTATGTCTTTTAATTTATTAAAGAAGCTGCTTCGGAAAGCACTTTAAGCCGTTGGTCCCGGTTGTTATCATAAATACCTGATAGCGATTGTTACTTAGAAAAGAAGAAGTAATAGAATATATCCGCTAACCCACGGAGAAGCAGCGTGATGAATTAAGCTGCAATTGTTCTCTTACATGGATAACGAAACCTATGCCCAGCAGTGGAATATTACAAGCTGAATCGTAAGTAATTTTTACATTAAATCGTCGCTAATTTATCGTAAGTAATTTTAAAATTAAAGTTACCTCAATCATACAAGTTTCATAAATCTGGAGTTTTATATATTCGTTTGATCACTCAAAGCAAAGATCGATTAAAAAATTATATAAAAGACCTGTATTCAAATATAGTAATTATATGAATCATATTAATTTAATAGTACCTTATGTTTGTCAAACTGTATCTCTCTCAGCCAAGGATCAAATAGTAGCTTGTCAGGTTCGATATTGACTGGGCTCTGACGTCGACCCTTGTTGCACATGCTCCACTGGGGATTGATAAGACCCCAGAACCCGGGACCTAGAATAAATAATATAAAATTAATAAAAAAAATATATGTATTTACTACTATATTTAAGGCAGTACATTATTTTTAATTATAAATCTTAATAATATTGTAAATTTTACAACGCCAAACTGAAACAATTAATTGATTATACACTGAACAAAAAATGCACTAGCCATCTTATCACCAGTAGGGAAAAGTAAATTTTTCTCTACTAATTACAAATAAAAAACCGCTCTGGTGTAGTGGTTCGTTAAGTCGCATAAAACACCGACGGTTTGCGGGTTCGATTCCCGCTTGGGATAGATGTCACCGGTTTGCCGCCGCGAACCGGAAAACCCGCAGTGGAGCGGCGTAGTAGATTAAGCTCCACTTCTCCTACATGAAGAAAGAGGCCTATGCCCAGCAGTGGAATATTACAGGCTGAGTTGTACCAATTTATTAAAGGCAATACACATGAGTACTTCAATGTGTCTAGTACATAAATCAATCCAAGAAGTATTTATTCATTATTTTACCAGAGTTGTCGCATTATCATTTAACACAACATTGATATATTGTCACATGTACATTAGTATAATGACTGCGATAGTAACAAATGGTGTGTGAACCGACACTCGTTAGTCACCGACTGAATGATAATGACTGTTATAAAATCTTAACGTACGCTATCGTTAGCGTTATTATGTCAACTTGTCTTGATGACGCTTAAAAAGTACCTCTCTGTTTGACTATAAAATGTTGGGTACTGAGATGTTAACAAGTAATTAAAACTCCTCAAAAAATGATAGATTATTAAATGATAAAAAATGAAGCAAGTGTGCTTCTACGGTAGTCATAATTTGCTTAGTGTTTTGCGTGTTGTGGAAGTATAAGTAATTCGTTAAATTAATTAGTACTGTTTATTTTACCTGAAAATTTGAACGAAGATTATAATCTCGATCAATAAAACTGTTTATCGTTATAACAACCGCTCTGGTGTAGTGGTGCGTGTGCCATGTACGCGACTGTATTTCGGCGGTTTGCGGTTTCGATTCCCACTCAGGATGGATATTTCATTTGTTTTTTTTTATGTCACTAGGTCAGCAAACAAGCGTACGGCTCACCTGATGGTAAGCGATTACCATAGCTTATAGACACCTGCAACACCAGAAGCATCGCAAGCGCGTTGCCAACCCAATCCCCAATCCCCCTAGGAGCTCTGGTCACCTTACTCACCAACAGGAACACAATACTGCTTGAAAACAGTATTATTTAGCTGTGATCTTCTGTAAGGTCGAGGTACTACCCCAGTCGAGCTGCTCCATATTTTGAGCAGGAAATTCCTGCTGTGCCCTACCTCAGTTTAAAGTAGTACAAATATTTCTTTCCAGTGGCCGTTTGTTGGTAAGCACGTTAAGCTATCGGTTCCGGTTGATATCATATACACCTGATAACGATCGTTACTCATAGTAGGAAATATAATACTGTCTGAAACGTGAATCGTAATTTCGATCGCATAGATTGAACACCTTCGTGTACTTCATCTACGAGTTCGTGACACCAAAAAATTAATGAGTCCACATTTAACACCATTGAAAATTATAAAATTAAGGATATGGATTAACGAATATCCTTAATAATATCCTAGCGTATATGATTATTAGCGTTCCAAAATCTAAAGCCTATTAAGATTTTAATTCATTTATAGAAATTGTTATTGGTGGAATCGTCGGAGACAAGTCGGGGAAAATATGGTTCCATCTAATACATAAAATTCTCGTGTCACAGTTTTCGTTGCCATACTCCTCCGAAACGGCTTGACCGATTTTGATGAAATTTTTTGTGCTTATCCGGTATCTATGAGAATCGGCCAACATCTATTTTTCATCCCCCTAAATGTTAGGGGTAGTCCACCCCTAAATTTTTTTTATTTTTTAGACAATATTTTTAATTTCAATTTTTTTATGATACAACATTAAAAAATACATACAACCCTAAATTTTCACCCTTCTACCACCAACCCCTATTTTAAAATAGCGTTTAGCGGCAAGACAACGTTTGCCGGATCAGCTAGTAGTTTATAAAGAAGAAGAAAAGGAAAATCATTTAACGTTATATTACATAATTTTGTGGTTAAATTTTTATTTAAATTTTTGTTTTGTTAAATTTTTACTTACGAAAATAATCTAATTTAAATGTTTAGTGCGTGCGTGTAAATGTTAGTAGTTAATAAATTTAAAAAAAAATTAAAATACTTTGTTCTATAAAAGCGCTGCAAAAGTAATATTAATGCTATTCAATAATACCAAAGCTTAATTCTCTATTATCTAGTTTTTCAATCCGTTCAAAATCTATACTATAAGCTAATATAAATTTAATCGTGTTTGCTAACAAAAAAAACGACTTCAATTACATCGACAAGTAATACAACGTAAGTAGACGAAAAAAATTAACAAGCGCACTAGTCGACACTACGATTTTCGAGGATTCCTCTCGATTTCTCTGGGATTCTGTTATCAGATCTTGGTTTCCTTATCATGGTAGCACTCTTGAGATACCTTCTTTCCAACGAAAAAAGAATCATCAAAATCGGTTCATAAGCGACGAAGTTATCCCCGTTATAAAAAATATACATATATACAGTCGAATTGAGGAACCTCCTCCTCTTTTGAAGTCGCTTAATAAAGCTCCCAAGTTTTGTTTGTTTCTTTGTTCAACTGAGGTAGGGCACAGCAGGAATTTCCTGCTCAAAATATGGAGTAGCCCAACTAGGGTAGTACCTCGACCTTACAGAAGATCACAGCAAAATAATACTATTTTCAAGCAGTATTGTGTTCCTGTTGGTGAGTAAGGTGACCAGAGCTCCTGGGGGATTGGGGATTGGGTCGGTAACGCGCTTGCGATGCTTCTGGTGTTGCAGGTGTCTATAAGCTACGGTAATCGCTTACCATCAGGTGAGCCGTACGCTTGTTTGCCAACCTAGTGACATAAAAAAAAATTGAACGCGCTAATCTCAGGAGCTAGTAGTTCGAATTGAAGAAATATTTTTGTGTTGTCTTTTTACCGTGGAAAGAATATTTTAGTATGTTTTCTTTTCAAATCAACTCGGCTGAAACCGCGTGGCATAGCTAGTATAGTACAAAGTATATTTTATAATTCCACACTAACGTTATGAAACGACAAGTTGAGTTTGTACTTTATCACCCACTGGGATTTTGCATTTTCTAAGGTTATCCACGGCTATAAAAATCACGCTACAGCGCATAGAAGTGGAATGGTAGCAACAAAAATGCGACTAAACGTGAGATACCTAGAAAATAACATTTAAATGTATTTTAGGTATCATTATTTACTTATTTTATTGTATTTAACGCAGTTCGGTTCGAAGGTATGATGGTATTTTAAAGGACCAATATGTAAATATGAGTTCGCGAGTTTATTCTTCTGCGTTTTTAGCGTTTCCCGTTACCCGATACTGGATGGATATGATAGGGACGTTAAGTGCTATTATATAGCAATAAAAATACATTACACACAGAATCCAGAATGGAAAGCAGGGACCACTTTCCAATCCACGAACGTGTGAGACGAATTTTAACTTAGTTTAGAACTTTTAAAAGTAAATTTAGCTTTGAAAAATATTGAAGGACTTAAAAGTGCGTAGTTTATATGAATTATAATTAATAAGTCAATCACAACTGAACCGAAAAGAACAGAAATAATAATAATAATAGGATGGAGTGACATATAGTATAAACAGTATAATAATAATAACGCTTCACATTCAACGCCCCCCAGTAGAATTTCCAATGTGTCGGAAGTCTAGAAATATACAATACACAATCACAATCACTACCACGACAAATGTTTATATGGCCAATACAAATGTTTATCATGAGTGAGTATCGAACCGCGACTGCACGCGCAACGACCATTGCTATCGTCGGATAGCCTCAAGACGTCTCATTGTAGAACAAAAACCTTTCATATAGATGAGTTTACTAAAGATTTGTGTATATTTTTCCTTAGTAATAATCGTTATTAAGTGCTTTTGATGAGAAACCTGGTATGATTAAGCTTAACAAACTCTATTAGGTGGTGGCGAGACCATGAAGTCAAAAAAACCATCATCATCATCATCATCATTACAGCCTATACAGTTCACTGCTGGACATAGGCCTCCACAAGTTTACGCCAAAAATAACGTGAACTCATGTGTTTTGCCCATAGTCACCACGCTGGGCAGGCGGGTTGGTGACCGCAAAAAATCATGCCTGAAATAAATACTGTCTAAATACAAATGTCTAATCTAACAAGGAACCAAATTTATGACGATGTCAATAGGACCAATAAATCAGCGGTAAATATTCTATCGTCTATATATAGCTACTTTTATTCATAGTTTTAAAAGTAATAAACTTAATTTCATAAACCAATTAGCATATATAAATAACGTACCTATTAAGATCGAAATGGTTGCCAAATTAATAATCAAAAACTATAATATTATCCATTCAATCATTTACAATTTCCGGAATACAGTTATAAATATGTAATTATGGCGGCAGGATTCGCATCAAATTTCATAGCCGAATAACTTTGTGCCACTAGGATAGTTTTAAGCGATGACGAGTCGATATTCTCGTTACTCAAATATAAAAGCCTATTCAATACCGTTACACTGATATCGCATTCAATGGGAATTTGGGAAACCGCGAAATTTGCCCATCATAGCGCACTGAGTCGCGTGTAATGTAATGTTCGGGACTGTTCGCATTGCACATTTTAATTTAAATAATGATAAATAATTATCATATACTGGAAAATATTTCTTTAATTGTTGAGAATATTATTTGAATTTGATTTAATATAAGCAGTGAAGAAACGTCGAAACAAAAACTAGTAAAATTTGTCTTGATAATTACCAAGAACAAACGTAGAAGAATGAAAATCGTTTTAGTATAATATGATATCCACTCTATTTCCTCAAATTAATTTATTGTAATCTAAGATACAATTACTACTCGTACTCTTACTCGTCGTATATTATGACGATAAAAAATAGTCACAAACATGGATAAATAACCTTAAATAAAGTAATTTGCAATAATCGATCACGGTCAACTAATCCGTATTAACATCGATTGATCGCTTTATAATCGCTTGTCGATTGCCTACTTTTTAATTTCAAATATGCGCAGTTGTTCTGTACTATGTATCTAAAATATGACTCCCTCTTCTTGTAATTAAAATCGTGATGTTTTATAGCCTATTAAACAGGTTTTTTAAAGAAAACATAAATGTCAAAATCTATTAGCAGATTAACGGACACTAGAAGTATAATTTAAGTCCAGAAGCACTTTCAACAAACAAACTTTTCACTTCTATCTTAATTTGTGAAAACATGTTAAACGCTTGCATAATTTCAGAATTCTATGAAATGATCTTAGAGCTTCAAACATTTTATCTTGAAAAACAAAATTAGCAGTCGTTTACCGTCTTATAATGGAGACACGTACTTAATGTAATGTTAGGGTACCATTGGCGTACACTATCGGATATTCCCGGACCGCTATTACCGTTACATTAGCTGAATTTTTGTCATCTGACGGTAATGAGAATTGGATGTTGTAATATAAAGCTCAGAACTATTTTGATTAAACCCTGAAAATTACGAATAGCATTTAATTAATAAATAATTTAAATGCGATCCTGTATTTTTCTTTCAATACATCCTTAAATTATAATTAGATTTTCCAGAATATTGTATATCATTTTTTCATCATAAAAGTAAAAAAAAGTGTATAATTTAACAGGCTAAATAAAAATCAAATAATAATATGGAAAAAAGATCCAAAATATGAAGACTCGTATTCTAAAGGGTTGGTACAATCACTCACTTCAGCCTATCGCAGTCCACTGCTGGACATAGGCCTCCCCAAGTTCGCGCCCGTGACCGCAGGGCTAGTTTTGTCGCACCGAAGACGCTGCTGCCCATCTTCGGCCTGCGTATTTCAAAGCCAGCAGCTGCATGGTTATGCCATCATCGAGCGGTCGGCTTTACGAGTTCCAAGGTGGTAGTGGAACTAACTGTGTTATCCCTTAGTCGCATCTTACGACACCCACGGGAAGAGAGAGGGTGGCTATATTCTGTACTGCCGTAACCACACAGCTAACATAGGCACAACCAAGATGTATTAAATTAAACCACAGGTCCTTTACACCGATTTGATTTTGGCGCCTGTCAATTGTTTCATACTTCTAATTTTTCTTGATATTTTGTATGCAGATTAAATAATTACGATATGTATTAAATGTGGCTTAAATTAAATTATCTCGCTAGTGTTTCCCTGTCTAATTTTAATAAAATTACTTTCTATGAATTAAATTCAAAAATTCTTCTATCAAAAAATAAATATTCTATGAGCAAAACTGAATTTCATACTTTTTCATGGTAATAATTTTTTCGTTCATCAAACAACTATGTAAAACGTTTCACGAAAATAGATATCTAAGTGAGGTGGAATCATTTGAACAGTCTATTCGATATAATGATACGGGCGACCTATCATTAAGATGTTATCAAGATCACTGCGGCGTCATTACCCCGTTATTTCACGTGGCACGGTTTTTGAGTGTTTTCTTGGGTATACATTAAGGTGGTTAGTATAATACTAGGAGAGACGCGATATTTCACTTGCATTGCATTTTTATAAACTTAGGAGACTTTTTATAATAAAACGTCAATTTAAAAAGTTTTTAAACCATCCGATTATGTACTCCGTATAATTTTAATGAGATACTTAATGTAACACTTATTTCTAACTTCAAACCTATAATTATTCATTCACAATACACACTTTTAACTATGTTGAATAAGCTATCACGCCACGTATCGAGTAGCAACGCTAACTGCACAATAAATAGTAATAACTGCCTCTTCACTTACAAATTATCATATTTATAGGACATCAATCCCGCTAATTGATGATAAAGATGGCGACTGACCAATCAGAAAATTAGTGTTAACTATTGGAAAGGTAGTGTCTCCATAATTATGCTCTTCCGGTACTTCAACAAATAATAATAAATACAGTTAGTACAATACAATCTTATAAAATTAAAGGAGTTAGAAGTATAAATGAATACTGTTGTATTTATTGTGTAACTACCCTGCAAAACAGACAACAATTATAGCGACTGACTTATCGTAAATGAATATTAACCATTCAGGAGACGGTATTACCATCTTTGTACTATTCCGGTATTTAACGAATAAATAATAAGAGTATTATCAACAAAAAATCAAATATTTTAATAATTGTCATAATTACAAATTTAAATGCTAACTAACAAAAGAGACATGTCCAGATTAAAATTCAAATCAGACTGTGGTAGTGCCTTAAACTATGGAAGATCATGGCGAAATAGGCAGAAATATGACAGCGGAGAAAGGGTCGGCAACAGCGTCTTGTAAGCTACAGTTGCGTCTGCGGCATCCGCTTATCACCAGTCGGACTGTACCATGGATGTCCACACACAAAACTGATACAAATCTTAAAATATGATAAAAAAACTTGAACGTGAAAAGGTGGTTTAAATAAACGAAAAATTTCTGAATGTAACATCCGTAACTCTCATAATATAATTAAATGTTTGAAATCAGATTAGAGTCTCTTATTGCGATGACTGTTCTATTCAATATTTATTGCCTTGACTTTGACGTGATGTCGAGATATGTGTCTTTTGGCAGAACGGATAAAGATTTTAAATATATTATATTCATATTTTGTGTATACTTATTATTTTTTTATGTATTAATTGTTTTAATAAAATTATAGCTCAAGCATTTATTTGCTTAGTTATTTATTTATTTAAATTGGATATTACAGATATCACACGATATCACAGAGGCCATGGTCACGGGAAGATTAGCGGTAAGACCGCTTAAATAAAAAAAATGATCGAGAAACCTTGGGATTTTAGATTTTGGACCTTATCAAATCAGATTTAGTTTATTATACAATATATACACTTGATAACTGTATATTGTTAAAACTTAACGCTATAAACTTAATGTATTCAAATCCTAAGACGGCGTGGAACCAATCGTTATTGAAGAATAAGGTGTGATAATAAACTGTGCTATTTCTTTTCCCCTTACAATTTCATAGTACATAATGTGTCATAATAAACAATATAGGTATAATATATAATTAAATTTTAAATAGTTAAATTTTTCCATTTTATTTTTGTTGTCTTAAATGCGCGATAAATAAAATACGTTTTTAATTAAATTATTTATAATTTAATTTTTCATTCATACCTGAAATGCCATCGTAGGTCCACCATTCTTCCCAGCTACCTGTTATATCTGAAAAAAAAAACAAATAAACACTAATTATAATAGAAATATATAATAATAGATTATATTATAAATGTTATTACTCAATTAACTAAAAATACATTGTAATTTTTTTTTAAATCAAACTGTCTTTTACCTAATTGTTTTAGATATGAATTTCCTATTTCCTGTTTTCTTATCTAATTCAATATAAGCAAAATAAATAAATGCTTCGTTTAATATTTTATTATAGAGTGATAAAAAATAAAATAAAACACTACTCATTTAAAAATGGTATTAAGGATTAATTGTAAGCAAGTCGAAGTCAAACAAGCAAGTCCTAAATGAGGTCATTTGTTCAATTCGAAATCTCTATGTCCTGTCGTTAAAAACATAAAAAAAAATACAGTAGGTATTTAAAATTACACTCAAAAATTTCATCAGTCACTGAGATAAGTTATAATTTCAAAGCAATTGATGACTAACATACTTAAAAACCATAGGTACACCATATCTTAACGAGTAATCGTCAATTACGGGCTAAGTTCAGCCGTATCAGTAGTATCAATTAAATGGGGGTAATAATAGTGTCAGGTACACTTAAAAAATAGTCCCTCTCTCTCCTGATGACTTATCGCTCTATTTTCATAAATTATTCACATTGATGGATCAACTAATAAATTACCTGTTACTGAGATGCATAGCAGTGTGAGGGTGAACAAACACTGCCGCATCGTGAGGATGCTACCGTCACGCAGGTCCCCGCATTGGGAATATCACGCCTGGAACAAAGATAAACACAATTAACTCATGTTTTAAGTATAAATAATAAATTATTACATAGTATAAGACAAAGTCGCTTCCCGCTGCCTTTACGCTTAGATTTTTATAACCACGCAACGGATTTTGATGCGGTTTTCTTTGATAAATAGAGTAATTCCAGAGAAAGGTTTATATGTATTATATATGCATAATATAGTAGAGGAACACTGATAGTATTTGTAATCAGATGTGCCCATGCCAATTTTTTTTCGTTGCCTGACACAAATGTGTCTCTTACGAAATTTTAAAAATCAACATGAAAAACCCATGATTTATTTTTAATGCCAAAGTTTAAAAAAAGTTTATCTCAAACGATTTTCTCAAGAAATTATATAATAAAGAAACAGTAATTATCCAGTATCACAGCATCTTGCGGATAGCGGTCCCTAGATAAGAGGTTTCCTTCTTTCGGTGATCCTTGCTTTATGAGCCTTGTTGGGTGTAGTTAGCTTATCTTCTTTGTGATGTCCTTTAGGGTGAGTTCGTGATAAATTACAATTGTTATACATTGCGTAAATGACGTGACTAGGTTTTTATTTTAAAAGATATGTCCAGTAAGTATAAAATTGTCAACAAATATGATTTCTTAGAAGTGAATTAGCAAAACAATTGTTTTATTGTGCACCTCAAAATATGCCAAATCATAAATCGAATATAGACATTGATCGCTGATGTATGATTTCAATCCGTATATTCATATGAAATTTCTCTAAGGAAGTAGTGTTCATTTGGTAAAAAGTCATTGTGATCGTTACTTTGTGCTACCATCGCGTTGTATATGAAGACTGTATTAATTATGTACAGAGTTGATAATTTTAAAATATATTTTTTAAGAAAAAAAAAAAATGTAAATCGCGTAAAAGTTCAATTTTCTTATATTTTAAATATATTTAATAACGAAACGACTACTTTATACCATTTATAAAGTTAATCCTAGAATAGTCACGCCGTAAGCTTACTTTGTTCCCGCAGCAATGAATTTGTGTTATTTTACTAACAATGTATTACTGTCAAGGTCGAGCGTGTCCGTAGCTAGAAACTAACCTATTTTATTTCATTATACGTAATTAATTGTCCAGACGACAGCATAAAGAAAACATTTCTATTTGTGTGTAATTAGTGGCTGATGTCATAATAAACTTGTGCTTAATATATCAGGTCTTGGGTTTTATTATTAGATGTCTTATATAGGCGTATATAATACCTACTATAGGTTCTGCTACGTTTCTTTTAGTAAGTGGTTCGCTATACGCAAAATGTAAATTGTAGATATTTCTAGGATACTTATAACTTAAGGAAAGTTTTTTATTCAGGTTTTTGTATGGCTTTTGATTCTGCTGGTTTTGAAATACGTCGTCTTCGGTGCGACAAAGCCAGCCCTGCGGTTACCAACCCGCTTGCCCAGCGTGGTGACTATGGGCAAAACACTTGAGTTCGCGCTATAATGTCTGCGAACTTGTGAAAGCCTATGTCAAGAAGTGGACTAGGATAGGCTGAAGTGAAGATGATGATGATGGTGATGGAATTTGAATCTTGTTCACGATAAGCGGGTAAATGTCTTAGATTCTAAACATTTTTGAATATCGTATCAAAAATTGACCGCTCCAGCGGGATTCGAACCCGCGTCTCCGACTGACCGTGTCGGCGCTCTAGCCAATTAAGCTATGGAACGATGTACCCGCTAGAGCGATTTTTTTTTTGATATGATGATTTTTATTTTCGATTTAAGCGAACCGTGACGCCGTCTGTAGTGAGTTCTTTACAGAGACCCGTAACTATTCAAAGTTTCATATTACAATGAAAATCTTTGACAGGAGACGACACCATGCTATTTTTAATAAGTACAATTTTATTTTTGTGCTACCCTCACATTAGGAATTCTAAACATTTTTGAATATCATATCAAAAATTGACCGCTTCAGCGGGATTCGAACCCGCGTCTCCGACTGACCGTGTCGGCGCTCTAGCCAATTAAGCTATGGAACGATGTACCCGCTAGAGCGAAATTTTTTTTGATATGATGATTTTTATTTTCGATTTAAGCGAACCGTGACGCCGTCTATAGTGAGTTCTTTACAGAGACCCGTAACTATTCAAAGTTTCATATTACAATGAAAATCTTTGACAGGAGACGACACCATGCTATTTTTAATAAGTACAATTTTATTTTTGTGTTACCCTCACATTAGGAATTCTAAACATTTTTGAATATCATATCAAAAATTGACCGCTCCAGCGAGATTCGAACCCGCGTCTCCGACTGACCGTGTCGGCGCTCTAGCCAATTAAACTATGGAACGATGTACCCGCTAGAGCGAAATTTTTGATATGATGATTTTTATTTTCGGTTTAAGCGAACCGTGGCGCCGTCTATAGTGAGTTCTTTACAGAGACCCGTAACTATTCAAAGTTTCATATTACAATGAAAATCTTTGACAGGAGACGACACCATGCTATTTTTAATAAGTACAATTTTATTTTTGTGTTACCCTCACATTAGGAATTCTAAACATTTTTGAATATCATATCAAAAATTGACCGCTCCAGCGGGATTCGAACCCGCGTCTCCGACTGACCGTGTCGGCGCTCTAGCCAATTAAGCTATGGAACGATGTACCCGCTAGAGCGAAATTTTTGATATGATGATTTTTATTTTCGGTTTAAGCGAACCTTCTTAGATTCTTTTAGCTAGATTTAAATTTTGTTTTGTAATTCATCACACTGCTGACGATGAATTTGAAATAATACATACAAAATAATAGTTATTCCAATAAACTTGTGGCAAAAGTTTAATTTGTACTGGCAGATACAGGTAAGATTCTCGTTGCCGCTAGATTTTCAGAGAAATATTTGTCAATGTAAATAATTGTATTTAAATATTATCAAAACTCTGTTCTTCCTCTCTTACTCCTGTTCTGTGTTCATGTAGATTTGAACATCAAATTTTTTTCTGTGACTTTAAGTTAAGCGATTATTTTCAATAACTAAGCGTGATTATAACCAGTAACAGGCATTTACGATCTTGAGTCACCCTACGGGATGTTTTTTAAAAGGTAAGACATATTAACAATTGTGTCGCAGTATATTTATAACAATATTATGTATATTCACCAGAATATTCATTGTTTTGAAATAAATAGTAATAATCGCATTGTAAACACGAGAAGGAATAACAAAATTGTAACTCCAAGTTTCCGACTGCGCAAAGTAAACGTTTCCTTTCTGGATCATGGTATTCGCATGTATAATAAAATCCTACAAATAATTATTAAATTTGTATAATTTTCAGTTATCTAAGCTTAAATAAACAAAGTTGATTTCGACAATAAAAAAAAAATTAAAAATTACTTAACTTTGAAAATTTAAATAGAAAACGTGAATTAAGAAGTAATAAAACGTGCACTGTTCAGTATTATTAAGACGTATAAAGCATTCGATTCACCCCTACGTTCGGCTTGTCGCCAAAATGTCGAGCCAGGGTGTCTGCGACTATTGCAACTTGTGTTCAGTTCTCCTTTGCTCACTACCAATAAATATATTTTATGTCTGTCATCTACAGGGTTTTAGGATTAATAAAACGGTTGCTTATTGTTTTAAACCTATTGTTAAACCTTGTTTTCCGTTGAGGAGGGGTAAAGGTTTTTTATTTCACTCGCAAACTTTATTAACAACCGGTATATTGTTTTCGTGAATACATCATATTTTGGTTTTTTTATTTTAATTTTCTTTTAAAAGAGTTTAGTCGAACAATAAAAACCATAAAACTGATTCAGTTCAGTCGTACTGCAGTTATAATTGCCAATATCCATTTATAATTACAAAAAATGGCATTTAATTTTTATTTATATAGATCTATAAAAAATATTCAAATATATATTTTTGTTATCTGTTGATTAAAAAAAAAAAAACAATTATTATTATAAATTGAGTCCTAATTCCATGTTTAAATGTTTAGAGTATTTAATACGATTCCATATGATTTAGTAAATTCATATTTAGTTCAAAAACATTAATATGTACAAATCGCGAACATCCCTTATGCACCCCTAGGCGTCAGAGCGGCGGGCGCCGGGGAGTCTGCAACTCTGCGTTTCGATAAACACATATACCAACTGCGATATTTTATTACACAAATTGTAGTTTCTCAATTTTATATCCAGTAATTTTTGCTTATATTACTTGGAGTATAAATTAACTTTTATATCAATTCATTGATTACAATTAATAGCTTTCACTAGTGCTAAGATGACAGGTGATTTCGCCAATATCTCTATATCAATCAATACGTGAAGCAAAAACTTTGTAACTCTTTTTACAAAAATTGCGCGGACGAAGGAGTATGAAATTTCGGATACTTATCTTTGTTAATATTATAAAGAAGTTAAGTTTATAACTTTGTTTGTATGTAGGGGGTAATCTTCGCAAATACTGATCCGATCATGAAAATTCTTTTACTAACAGAAAGCTACACTATTCAGGAGTGACATAGGCTATATTTTATTGTAATTGAAGAAAAAAAATTAAAATATAATATCAAAATGGTAAATAAACCAACGCCATCTATCACTTTTAGAAAAAAAATTATTAGTCTTTCGACGTTATTAATTTAGTCTTATTTTAGTCTATCGACGACGTTTTCTCGATTTTTGATAGATGGCGTTGGAGCAACATATTATTTAACTATTTATGTGCTATAAAATTTGTTCTTTAAAGTATGTTATTTGGTTCTGTAATTTAAAATAATAAATACACGGGAGCAACATATTATTTATTTAAGTGCTATAAAATTTGTTCTTTTAAGTATGTTATTTGGTTAATATAGTAATAATTAACGCCCAACGAAGTGAACACGGGTCGGCTAGTAGTTTATATAGAGAAGGAGTGCAGAATGCTAATATTTTTTTAATTAGGCCTAAAAAGTACATTAAATGAATTAAAAACATTATACACACTACCATGTATTTGACAGACACACGCATATAAGTATACTCTTTTGTTTATTATTATAGAAGTATAGTCTTTAACAACAGAACCTAAATAATGTTTAAGCTAATAATTTTAATTAATTATGGTCGAATTTCATTTTATGATTTACAAAACGGATTTAGAATTTTTTTTTGCTATAAAGCTTCATTCTTAAGGAAGTTTACAAGCTATAAATTATCACATTACGATTAAACGTTTTAAAATTGAAAACTCGTAAAGAGTGCAATTTAGTCTAAAAACTACTAAAACACAACACTACCCAAAAATTGATACTTTTTCTCGCGAAATTCAAGTAAACCAACGTAGCGTAGCTATTTAAGAAATAAATTCAAAAACGTCTTATAAAGAAAAAAGATTACAATGTTTTTTTCCGTGCGTAATACTAACCATGGCATCGTAACAAAGTAACAAATGACTCATTAATTCGTTTTTTCCATAACAGAGGTATTATGAAACATTTGTAACGGCATAAATCTTAATACGCTTATTTATGCGATTTTGATTTCTATAAGCTTAGGTCTAAAGTTGAAAATTCTTTGATATGCTTAATCGTTAAAAGCGTACCCATTCAAACAGGAAGTTAACAGCGGTTCGTAGACAAAGCTCGTTCTTTGCCGGAAGTGGGTGTATCTACGTACAAACTGATAAGGTAGTTGTTATTTTCAGACTATTAATGATATTTTATTTTTGTTTTCTTTTTTTGCTCATAGACACTATTTTACTAGTGAAATTATTCTTTATTCCTTTCACCCACAACCCGCAGTGGAGCAGCGTGGTGGATTAAGCTTCGACCGTTCTTCTACGTCGAGAAAGAGGCCTATGCCCAGTATATTAAATACATATATTATATGGCTGGCTCAGTCAGTCAATCAATTTTACAGTCTAAATCAATACTGGTACTAGACTTTTGTTTGTTTTATATAAATAATAATAAATAAACACTTCACACTCAACGGCCCCCAGTAGGATTTTCTCCTGTGTCGGAGGTCCGGAAACACACACACTACACAAGCACAAACGCCCAGACCACGACAAACATCTATATGACCAATACAAATGTCTGTCGTGAGCGGGAATCGAACCCGCGACCGCCAGCAAAACAGCCAGTGCTGTGACCGCTACGCTAACGCGTGAACGCGGGCCATTGCGTGTAAAGCCTATTGTTATTGTTTTTAATATTTATTACATGAGTAACATATAAGTCTTGTGCTATTCAATATCTACAAAGAAAAAATATACCTTCAAGGCCTCAAGGGAAGGCTTGTCTTGACAATACTACAAAAAAATCATATCATTCAAAAGAAGTACAAACAGACTGTGTATACAGAGAATGCGTAAACATTCCCAAATGCTGTCTTATTTAATAGATACAAGGGCGTCGTCTGAGACGGTTCGTCGCGACGACGTGGCGCCGAACTGGGAACTAGGAAACTTCGCGAATTGAGTTACACACTGCCTTAAAATTTGGAGATTAATGACGTATTTTAAGTTTTAGAAAAATATTATTTTTAATAACTTAAAAAGAGTTAAAATATATATGGGTATATATTTTTGTACAAGCATGTTTGCTTTTAATTTGATAATCTAGTAAGGAAAAAGTATGCGTATAAATATAAATATCTGATACGAGTGGGAATGAAACACTCGATCGCGGAATGATAATGGAAATCCAAACTAATGTTAAATAACAAAGGAACATGAAATGTAATATTCAAAAGAAAAAAAGAAAAAAAGAAAAAAGAAATGTATAAATAAAAAAAAGGAATATATAAATAAGTAAAAAACTTGGAAATCAACTATGCATGTAACTACGATTTATTGGAGTAAAGCTTCTTTATGCACACTTGGCTTGGGGAGTAAGCTGGTGAATGCGTGACGAGAGTGTTACGGAAAGTGCGATCGAACGAGGCGGAACGGAAGTTAAGAGGGAGATATAAGTTAGTGAAGATAGACGGAGAGAGAGTTACGGTTCCTATATTACTAAGGGCAACTAAAGAAGCTTCACTTCAGTCGTGTGGTCTAAAGCACAATAGTTTTTTAACCGACTTCAAAAAAGGAAGACGTTACTCAATTTGACCGTATAGATATATATTTTTTTAATGTAGGTTCTGGGATAACTTGGACGTTTATAAACCGGTTTTTTATAATTCTTTTTTTGTTGGAAATAAGATATCCTAAGTGTGGTACCATGATAAGGAAACCAGGATCTAATGATGTGATCCCAAAGAAATCGAGGGAAACCCTCGAAAGTAGTGACGACTAGTCACAACACAATTATTATTATAGACTCTACAAATCAGAAAGTCTCTCTTCAATGTTTATGGAAGATATAATTTTGAACAATTATTTAAGTACTTGCAAATTATTGTATTTGAAATTTTGAAAGGGTTGACATAATGTTTGTAGGTTTTTTATTCGTTAAATAATTGAAATAGAATATAATACATGGTCAGTCATAAACTATTAACAATATAATTACTTGATCTTTCTAGGTTCTTTCAAATCTATATAAATAAAAACCTCGTGTCAGGATGTTAGTCCTGGATAATCTCCGAAACTACTGGACCGATTTTAATGAAATTATGCTCCTATATAGTTGTTTAGCTTAAAATATAGGCTATATTTTATTTCGTCAGCTAGTATACATATGAAAAATATTTTAAAACAGACAGACTTCTTTCTGTCAAAAGTCAGTACATATAAAAATTTATTTTTCTTTAATTTATTAAAAAAAATGTATTAAAACTTTCCGTGGGCCTTAAGGAACGTAAAAAAGAAATTAGCCGAATCGAGCCATTCTCGAGTTATGCGCTTAGCAATATTCATTTTAATTTATATAGATAACATAATACCAGTATACTAAATTCCATGCTAGCATTTGTATTGTTGTTTTAATCTTGTAAATTAATTCTATTTTTAAATTCAATACATAATATCGATTCAGTCATTAAGAAACGAGTAATAGAAATGGTATGTGTTTATTGTAATGATTCTATCGTTTCAAATGGACTGATTTAACTGTACACGACTTTTTTGTCGAATAAATTGATTATAGCTTAGAGATTTTAATTTTTATATTTGTAGAACCAAATTTCCCTCTTTTATACTACAATCATGTCATGGTTTTCGTCCTGTTTTTATGTGGTTGCTGAAGCCTGTGGAAGACTGTATAATCAGAAACGGCCCAAGCATGTTGTCAATCGTTTAGTGGGTTTGCTTACTCTAGGTAATTACTCTGCGACACTAATCCTTTACTTGTATTGGAAAACGTCAATCCTTTTTGAATAGGAGTACAAGTACGATTTGATATAAAAGTTTTAGTAGAACCAGACTTGTAGTACTTTTAGGGAACATTTCACTTGACAATACAGATTAAAAGTAATATGAAACAAGAACCAAATATGTTGATGAATCATTTTTTACTTGGAAGTTGGTTTAAATATAATCAATAAAATATAATATAAGCCAAGCAATGCAACAAAAACAATGTACAGTTTAACAGTGTTGTGTTAAAATCTAATAGAGAATAAAAATTTATAAATACAACAAATATTCGAAGATTCAGATATATATACATCGTATAGCATTTCCAATAACCTCCAAATCTGAGGATCCAATACATTTGTCGGTTGACACTAAAGAACCGTATCGGATTCCCCCATACGGAATACAAATAAAACATGTGAACTTTTGTGACACCGTACGACTTTCATAGATAAAGTGGACGGATTATTATATTTCACGTACATGTCTTATAAATGTTGACTCATTTGTCATTATCATCATAATTATGTTATTAAATTTTACACACATAAAATATCATAAAGCAGAATTGTTTTTTTTTATGTTTAAATGCACCATTCTCAGGTTTGATTGGTTTAAAGGAAAAATTCTCTTTCTGTTCGATAGCCCATTTATTTTTTTCTCAAATTAACTTGCTGCTTAACTAAGTGTCTTGTAATTAATATGTTATTCTACTACAGATATTGATAAAAAAAAGGTTGTGGAACATAATTATATTCTCGTGGGAGACGTTTGCGTCAGCGTATGCGTTGTGTGTTCAGGATATGCGTGGGCTCTATTGTGAATTATGACATTGGATTGCAGTTACTTTGAGTTTGATGACTTTTATTCAGGTTTGTTGTCTGAGATCAACATTATTTTGAGTATATAATTTACAAGACAATATTTTGATACGTAATTTAGTAGAAATAATCTTTTGGAAAATCTACTGAAATAACGTACATTTTAATTCCGTGAATTTCCTTAAAAATAAACCTTCTAAACTTGAAAAATATTTCAATAAACTCTGAAAACAGATTGCTTTTTGAGGTCCACGGTTTTGTCGAATTTCGAGATAAATAAGTCGAGTTTTATCCAAGAAGCTAAACATTAATTTCGTTAACTTTTTGCGGATAAATCAAAGAATGAGAAGTTACGAAACACGCTAAAATAGCCCCAGCTGTTATCTCTAATTATCAAAATACGTATAAAAATAAGCATGCAACAACGAACATTCTTTTTTTTCTTTCTCTATCTAGTTACGCGTCATTGTAAAGGACGGCCTAATGCAGTAGCAAGTATGTGAGTTAATTTAGTTGAGTGGATTTGTCCTGCACTGTCATCGCTTGTTTATCGTTACACAAGCATTGAGTTAATGGTATTAAAGCTTGGATTATTGTATTCAGTATGTTCACTGTTTGAGGAATATTTTTCATGAAAGCTTCGCAGTTCTATTCGGGTTGAGATTGTTCGATATTGATATACAATTTGTAACTACCCTCTGAAAGCGAATTATTTTTTTGTCTACTCCTAAAGTCGTAAACTTTTGTCGTTTGAAGATGCATGTAGTTGTGTATATTATCTGACATTAAATAATCTGGTGCACCCATGAATATACAAAAAAAAAAATGATAAGAAAAATGATAGAGAATTGGTCAATATAGAAGATTGGCTTCTGGCACTCTCGTTCATCGTAATAAACACAGCTAAATTAACCATTCAAATTAAATTCAAATTAACTACGTAAATTATTTTAAAAATTTAATTGGAACGAAGTTCCTTACGGCAGGCTTGACATTTGGCTGGGCGACCGAACTAGAAAAAATGTGATACTAGAACCGTAAGAAAAATATATAACGGAAGTGACGTAATATCAGTCACACGACTATATAATATGACGTTTGTAAACCTAAAATATTTTCAGTAAACTTTTTTTTAAATTATTTATGTAAAACTGTCGACAAAATTAAATAAAGCCACATGTTTTTTTATTTCACTTAATAGTTTGAATTATTATTATTGTTATTTTGTTTGATTTATTTTATTTTACGGTATTTGTTATTTTCAAAAATACTAAATTTCCTAAATACTTTTATGTACTTAATTAAAAACCAATCAACAAAATAAAAAAAAAAATCAAGAACTAGAAAATATATATAAAATTCAACTTTTTTTTTCAAATTGTGTTGCTTTTATCCTATCCGAAGGAACTTCGTTCCTACCTGGTGTCCCATGACACCACATTTTTTTATTCTTTTCTTTTTTTAGGAACTTTTGTCTATACAGACATGCCATCATACCCTAATTCCCACTATATCTAAGAAATAGAGAAAGAATTATTGATGATGTAATATTATATTAACTAATAAATTTGCTGCATCAGACATAGGTTTTGTTAACATAGATAAAAGTGATGCCATATCAAATTTATTCATACTAAAACGTTTCATCAATGATTCTCTCTCCGTTTCATATTTATCACATTCAAAATTTAATATTAAAAATACAATGGTACATAAATTAAAATTATAAACAATCGAAAAAAAAAATTTTAAAAGTGTTACTTCCGAATTCATATTGTCAGAAAAATTTTCATTTTAGAATTGTTTATAAATGTAAAGTGTTATCAGTTATTTATTCAAACGCATATTTCATAAAAATCGGTCACAGGGGTCATTTTACTCTCATAATACGTCTACATACATACGTTTGCTTACTCTTTCATATTGCAGTGAATTTATCTAGTGCAAGTACATACTAGTTTTAATCATAACCATCTGGTGGTGCGAGAAGACCTTAACATTGGCAGTCCTGGGTTCGGTTCCGCTCAAGGCAGATTTTTTTGTCCGTTCGGTTATATCAATATTTTCAAATTAATCAAGTATTTTTTTAAATTCTTTCTTATTTATCTTTTATACGATTTACAATACATAAACAACAATATAAAAGCAACATAAAATCACTACGTTTTGAACTTGTGCTATCGTAGTCTAATTATATATACAAATTATTTTTGATTACTGGCGACAGACAATATCTACGCGACTTCTCTTTTTAATACTTAATTTAGTTTTAATATTTTATTTCAAATATTTTTATACAATCTGTAAGACACATAAAGCCCTTAATGCCAGTTGTTGTCATAAAAACTTGATAGCGATCCTAACTCAAACTAAGAAAGGTAACCTTCAATTCGTAATGAATTAGCATCTTAGAATCGGCTTAACCTTTCTCCCATGTACCGTAGAAACGTACTAACGTGGGTAGTAGGAAATAGATAGGGTTTTTTATTTGTTTAATTAGTATTTAATACATATTTTACGTTACTTTCAAACTAAGAATATTAAAAAAAAATCAGAATTTAAATCGTTTTTGTTTCGTATGTTTTGGTCGGCTTTTGCGTAATGCGTCATCCGGTCGACGCCATTTAATTTCCTTTATTGTTGTAAAACAGTCATTTCGGTAAACTTTTTTTTTTTTATAATGACACAATTTAATGAACCGTTTCCTTTTACGTAATGTTTAGATTAGGAAACGTTAGTATTTTTATTTAATTTTTTCGTAACTCAATATTGTATAAAGGTTAAATGTATGTGAACATAGTTATAATGTGTTGTATAACTATCAGTTACTATTAACTTTACCCTGCGATTTTGTTCGTACTTTCATTACGCTTATTGATTAAATTTTCTGTATATTCTGAGGTTTTCATTATTTATACCTGTTATTGAGATTCGGAGTTAACGAAACAAAGACCTTGAAATATTTACGAGACTATAATTTAAAGTATTTTATTTGTGACAAAAAGGGATTAAATGAATTGTAAGTCGGACTCTTCTACTACGAATTATAGCTACTAACATTTTATCTCTTGTCCTTATTATCTTTGGAACAGTGTTTTTTGGTATGTATAATTACAAAAGAAATATTTGTTAACAAATTTCTTTCTTATTCATTAAATACTTTTTGGGTTTGCTTAACAGATTACATTTAGGCATATAGAACAAATTAAAAAAAAAAAAACATTTTTCTTTTCAGTATTTATTACAGAGCGTCTATAAAATCTTTAAACTTTCGTCAGTGTACAGAATTATTTGACCTGTTACTGTTGTTTGACCTGTACTTGTGTACTTATTACGACTATAGATTGAGAGGTGAACTTGCTGGGATTATGATTATGAGTTAACATTTCATTTTGAAAATTCATCTTTGTGTTGGTAATATGTTTACTCAGAATTATATCGGCTATAAAACGCGTTACGACCAAAAGTAGTGGGAGATCCGAACTAGAGAGGAACATTATCCATCTGCCTAAGGGATGAAAATAATTTTATATCTGTTTTTGTATATTAAAATATAAATCGCAAAAGGTTTGACTGAAAAATTCTTGTCCAGGCTATAATTAGTTAAAGTTAAAAAAAATTACAAAAACTGATACTAGTTATTTTGTTCACACATGTTTAATAAATTAACATCAAAATGAGCGCTGTTTTATTGCAAATACGATGACATAGAGTTGTCTGCTAAAAACCTGGTTTTAATGGCTGTTGACATATAATATATAGCATGGCCAGAAATCCAACATTCCTTTTGCAATTTATTTTTAACATACTAAAGTAGGTACAAAATATTTTTTTCCATTAAACAGATCTATGAAAATCGTGTCTAGTTCGGATCTTAGACTAAAAGGAAAACTGTCAACGGTATTAAAATTCAAAGGACAGAATCGTATAGGATATCTGGCATTATTTATTTATAAGTATTTTTATAGCATCATATGTTGGCGTCCAATAATAATGGCATGTAATCTCATCCAAGTACAAGACGCCGCCACCGACCTCTATCTAATCCCGTATAATTAAGGTATAAAATATTAACTTCAGTGGAGTAGTTTATTATTCAATACGCCTTCGAGATTACACTACATGCATAGAAATCTTTCCACTACATGTTGATATCATTGTTTTCTATATATGTAAACACGAGAAGGAATAACAAAATTGTAACTCCAAGTTTCCGACTGCGCAAACTAAACGTGTCCTTTCTGGGTTATGGTATAGTAAATTCCCACAAACGATTTTTCAACTGTCTCAAAAATATTGGTTGTCTGTAAAGTTGGTTTACGGACGATAGTTTAACGCGACAACGTCATAACAAATCATCTCTTCGGACGCATAGGCCAATCGAGTGGAAGAAGTTGTTAAAAAGTTGTGTATTGTGATCGATTTTTATACAGGTTTCCAAGTCTTTTACTGGAGTTCTTAGCCCTTTTGTACTCTTTTTAGTATTTTTTAAAATAAAAGTATGCTATTATATATAGTAGACAGTCAAACCTTATTGTTATAATCTGTGGTGAGTTTTAATCTTTAACTGTCTTCTACTTAAAAAAACTGTCATGGCGTTAAGTTTGGAAGTTTCTAGATGTTGAACAAATAAAGAATAAATTTATTGAATATAACCTAAAAAAAAGTAACCTAATTTGTTAATTAAAACTGTCATCTCGGCAGACGTCACCTCAACTGTTATAAAATAGCAGTTGTTTTGAAATAATTTAATAAATAAATTAATTGAAATAATTAGATAAATAACATTAAACTAAAAAACCTTAAGTATATATATACATAATATAATAATTAAAAAATATTATTAAAAGGAGTCCCTTTAGGCAAGGTTCCGAAGATACTGGCAGCATTCCCCCTTTGAATAGCTAGACTAATTCTTTGTCCGAAGTAGCTGCCAGCTCTTCGGTCTCCTGTGACGTCGAATAACCTTTTAGATATTTCCTTAAAAAGGGTTATAGCACTAGGACCCCACGGACCAAGGGACTCGACACCGAATGGGACAAAATCATATTCGGAGCCTAGACCCCTGTATTTGTCTGCTTTTGTTTTTTCCGCCGCTTCACAAGCCGCACCAGCTCTGTTGTTGGTTCCATGTAGATGGGAAGGGGCCAGCGTGTCTGAATTATTTAATGTTATTTATCTAATTATTTCAATTAATTTATTATATATAATAATTTAAAAATATTAATAATCTTATATAAATCGTTAAATTAATATTTGTTATATTAAGGTTGCATTAGAAGACTATTTAATAAATAAAAATATAAAAGTACGAAATTATAATAACACATTGATAAATACAAAACTTAACATTATACACACCCAACGAATTTAATACAAACGCAAGCACGTTTCTAATGATTATGTTATAACAACAAAATGAAACACAACTTCTCAACAAACCAACTGAAATCGAAATGGAAAAGTTTTCGTAAAGCATTTCCGCGTAATTTTTAGTACGATGATACTGAATAATATATTTACCACATTAAAGAAACAAAACAAACAAACTTTAATATTAACATGAGAGATTCACTGAAGTTAGTTTTAGAAATTTATACCTATACATAACTCGCTTTACCGACGTTGAAGTTAAAGGTTACTGCTTCCCTCTTGTCAGTCATAGCACAATGCTTTGACCTAAACATATAATCTTCTACATCTACAGGGCGAAGCCCTATTTTTCTATTAAAATTTTTGAAAAAAGAATTAATTCAATACATTAGGATTGTAGTCGGTTATTACATTAACCACAGACATAGAGTTTTTTACATTAGGAATAGAACGTGTGCGTCTGTTGAATAATAATAAAAAAAAAGAAATACAAAAAAAAATACGATGAAAGAGTTTGAATAATAAATTTACAACTTAACACATCGCGGTGTTAGATTCATTCATGTTGATCAAAAAATTTAAAGCGAACACTTGTTCATAAGCAATATCATCTAACAAATGTTCAGAACGCTCATAAACCAAAGAGCATGAAAACATCAGTGTTAAATAAACAACGAAACAATCCGGCTGCAATGGCTGTCGCTTTAATAATAAATATAATTGTGTCCCGCGGCTCGACACGCCTCACCCTGAGTAATTATAATATATCATACGTACGAGTACCTTGTGTAGTTTAGTTTTAGGATGAAACTAGATCGTGTGTAGGAGTTCGTCCGAAGAAGTATAACAGTTTTGTTAACCTTACCGTTTAAATATGAAATGGCTCTGCTATTCCTTTATTCCTAAAAGGTGGAAAATTTATTTTGTGTCTTTTAGAATTGAATTTTTTTATAATGTTTATGGGTTTACACAAAAAGTAGATGGTGTCTGTATAATGCCTATTATTCCTACTTGAAAACTAAATATTACTGGTTCTAATATAAACCGTGTGTTTTGATGCACATCTTTCCACTGTCTTATATCACCCAAATAATGTCCTTTTAAATGATCGTGTTATGTAATGAAACATACAACGGCGCCGTTGTCACAGCACCATGGATTTGTATAGTCATGTATTCGATATCCGCTTATAACAAAAGTTGTAAAGTCTGTGAAGATATTTGTAGATATTTAGTGTTTGTGTTATATGTATCCCATCACAGGACCCATTAGGGCCCGCGATTCATATATTCATTATTATAACGCACATTAAATAGCCATTTTGATTAAGTTTATCTTTTAAAGATAACAAATTGTTTACACGAGTCATGCTTTCCAGTTAACCGCATTGTCCGAGTTAATAAGAATTAATTATGACGGCTAATTAATGCCTTTATGCGTAACAAGTCGGATTTGCTACCTCATTGCACAGTAATCAATTTTACTTGTTAATGTATTTCCGTTACTTGTAATATAATATGTATGATCAAAAAAGGTTTTAGTTGTATAATTTTTATTTTTTGTACTGTGGTGTAGTCTTTGTGATAAGTCGGCTTTTTATGTTCCAAGGTGGTAGTGGAACTGTGTTATCCCTTAGTCACCTATTGCGACACCCACGGGAAGAAAGGGGTTAATTACTGCCGTAACCACACAGCATTTTTCATCTTGGATTGGATTAGTGGTGGACTGTTATTTTAATTGGAAACCTAATATAAGTGCTATATGTAACAAAATCAGAGCCTTTTTGGCTAATGTAGTTATAGTTAAGAAGAAAATACCATTTAAAATTCTACTTATGCTTTACAATGCATTGGCTGATTCGATCATGGCTATAATGTACATAACCGGTGATTAATTTATGGGAGATTAAATTTTTGTTATTTCTGACTCTACCTTAACTCCGGTACTGCGGGAAGTCCACTCATGCTCCATTGACTTTGATACGTTATTTTCGAACAAATTTTCGTAAAAACGATCTCTACTGCAAGATCAACATACGAATTGACCAAATTAAAAGATATCTACTTACTTAAGTTTTGTAGAACTACCCACCTTATTTTTAATTGCCTAAATAAACTGTATTCTACCTTAACACTCCGGACAAAACTCTGTGATTTTTGGAGTGTATTACTGTAACTAAACTTTTTTTTAGATATAAAAAAAAGTTTAAATAAAAAAAATGTGTTTTAGGCTATATCTGTGCCAGATTCAAACTGATTGGAAAAGTATTTGTCACGAGCACGACTCATATCTAGGTTAGTTTTCCATATTGTTACGAACACACAAAGAAACTAGCGCCATCTAGCGGCAACCATTGAAACCACACAAAGACAGCGATAGCATGAAACTCTCTACTCAATACTAGATTGCGTTAGAGGAACTACTGTGGAACTATATAGAAGTATGGTCTCAAAAACCGGGTACATGCGCGAACTTTCCAGAATAATCTGGGCCTCGTCTCGGCCGATATAAATAGCCGCAGGGAGGCGAGCGAGTTCAGTTCAGTTTGAGCGATCTTCGAGGCGACTTCAAGAGTGAAAACTAGTGATCAAGAGTGGTACCAGCGAAACCTACGACATTGGCTACGACTTAGGACATCGTTAGTGCTTAGCATTTGAACCTAGTGCTTTGTGTTGGACCAAGTGCTAGTAAATAAAGTCTTAAAAAGAGTCAGCAGGTCTTTCTCTCCAAATCCTTCGAACCCTAACACGTAACAACTGGTGTCGGAAGTGAGATTTGGAGATGCCATTGACTCCGATAGAAGACTTCAAGGGCGTCAGGACAAGAGCACAACGAGCTGCGGAGGCCACACCCGCCGGGGACCAAGGTCCGCCCATCGTGGGCCAAGCCCCGCCCACTGACCCCGCCTATCATGCCCCGCCCACCAGTGATGTACAAGATATAGTTCGCGTCATGTAAAAAGAACGCTGGCCTTGAAGCTGCGCAGAAGCGATTTATCGGTCTATTTGGTGGTACGGGGTAGGGGGACGGGAGTGTTTATCACTGTCGCATGCTTGCCGGTGTGCTATTGGTTGACAGCGGTTGACAGTTCGACGTCGACTCAAATTATTATCGCGCACAAAAGTTTTAAATTACAAAATTCTCCATTTACTATTTATTTCACTAAAAAACAATTATCAGTTTATCATTTTAAACACATAAAAACTATTAAGATACGAATATCGAGAGTACAGATAATTATTATTTTTGAATACGACATTTCAATAACTAAAAAATTTGTTATTGCTTTTGTTTAAAAAAAAATTGTGATTTTGTAAAGTGATAATTATTATACTTATTTAGTCCGAATTATTCGCACTTGTATTTCTAGTATTTTTTAATGTACCTACCAATAACCATTATACGAAGCCGCGAGTGAAAGCCTAATTAAAAAATAAAACAGTAGTACTTGTGCGCGAGTATACCCATGCGCAAACGCACCCCCTCCAGTTTCTTTCAGCGTTCTTTTTACATGACGCGAACTATACCTCAAATAAAGTATCTCGAATACCAAATACAAAATACTTTTAAAATAAGTATTTCAGATACCAGATACAAATAACTTTCTGTAATGGTATCTGAAATACTAGATATAAAATACGTATCTTTCAAATACTTTTTATAGATAAAATACTTTTGTAAAATAATTATGTTTCCTCGCAAACGAAAAAAAAAACCGACTTCAATTACATCGACGAGTAATACAACGTAGATCGACGAAAAAATAGTCAAGTAACTACGCGTTATCAAAGATTACTCCAAAAGTAGTTATCAGATCTCAATAAAATTTATATGTGACCACATGACAAACATCAGCTTTCGATTAAATTAAAAATTATTAAAATCAGTACACCCAGTAAAAAGTTGTTGCGGATTTTCAAGAGTTTCCCTCGATTTCTCTGAGATCCCATCATCAGATCCTGGTTTCCTTATCATGGTACTAAACTAGGGATATCTCCTTTCCAACAAAAAAAGAATTATAAAAAGCGGTACATCCAGTAGAAAGTTATGCGGTATAATACAACGTAGGTCGACGAAAAAAGCGTCAAGTAAAAACGCATTATTAGATATAACTCGAAAAGTAGTTGTTAGATCTCAAATAAATTTAAATGGGACCAATTGACACACACCACCTTTCGATTAAAAAAAAATTGTCCAAATCGGTCCACACGGTCAAAAATTCTGATGTAACATACATAAAAAAAAAATACAGTCGAATTGAGAACCTCCTCCTTTTTTGGAAGTCGGTAAAAACAACATTATTTTTAATGAAAGTTTAATTTTTTACATATAAATCGCGTTGATTGCGCATCCGGGAAACAACACAATATTACATTTTATGGTTTTAATTGGAACTTAAGGAAAACTAGTTCTTCAAAGTTTATCACTCATTTTCCTTCGATGAGGCCACATGATCATGCCTCCAAATGAGAAGAGTCGCTCCATAGGGGTAGAACTTGGCAAACAGGTGTTGTATTTCAAAAATATTTTTTTTATTGTAGGAAAAGCATTTAAACTCTTTTTATGTTCGTATCTTTATTATTTAAATATTGCAATGTTTCTAAGTCAGCGGTGCTGCCTAATCCTGTGTTTTCGGCACTTGCAACAGAGGAATCTGAATCCTCTCATCATCATCATCATCATCATTCCAGCCTATTGCAGTCCACTGCTGGACATAGGCCTCCAAAAGTTCGCGCCAAAAATTCGCGAACTTATGTGTTTTGCCCATAGTCACCACGCTGGGCAGGCGGGTTGGTGACCCTGAATCCTCTAAAAACATGTAATAGGATAAAAAAAGACAATTCTTTTTTTCTATAAAATGTTGCCACGCCACCTATCAATTTGATCCTAAAAGACTAAAACACGGGACTAAAGATTCAATAGCGCGTTCAATTTCTGCGACAAACTTAATATTTAAAATTAATGTCACCTACGATCACGTATACGATACGTCACAATAGAATCAGTTATCTGTTAATAAAAGTATCTTAGCAAACATAGTATCTACAAAATACTAAGATACCAAACAAAAGGTATTTAAATACAAGATACAAAATGAATTTTTTAAAAAGGTATTTAGTTACAAGATGAAAATACGTATTTTGTATCTTGTATCTGTATTTCTGATACTTTTATCTTAGATAAGTTACATCTCTGCCGCCCACTGACCACGCCCCCCAGGCCTCGCCCACTCGGGCTCAGGCCCCGCCCACTCGGGCGCAGGCCCCGCCCACTCGGACTCAGGCCCCGCCTACTCAGGCTCAGGCACCGACCACTTTGTCTCAAGCCCCGCCCACCGGACCCGCCCACCTTACCACGCCCACCAGTGACACCGTAGCTACTACAGACTCTCAAGTGGCTCTTCAATTAGGAAGTTTAATTAAATTAATGGAGCAAACAAGTTTAAAATTGCAAGAATCACAAGAGCAGCAATGGGGTGAAATTCGTAGTGCTTTGCAAAAATCACAAAAGCAAACAAGTTTCAAATTGCAAGAATTACAAGAGCAAACAAGTTTCAAATTGCAAGAATTACAGAAGCAAACAAATTTCAAATTGCAAGAATCACAAGAGCAACAAAAAGAGCTCCATGAAAAAACGCTTTGGGCTATAAAAGATGTTAGTGACGCGGTGACTAAGCTTCGAAAAGATGTCGACGTAGTGGAAGAACGAGTTACCAGGTTAGGATTAGATGTGGAAAATGTGAAAACTGTCCACGCTGAACTACAAAAGAAAGTAGTGCGCCTTGAAACCACGGGAGTCGCGATGTCTAGTGGAAGTACCGGAGTGGCACAAGGACCAAGAGTGAAAGTGCCTCCCAACGACGGCACTAGTTCGTGGAACGCTTATCGTCGACAATTCCAGACTGTTGCTACTGCCAATGGATGGACGGAAGAGCAATGCCTGACCGCTCTTACTGTTGCGCTCAGAGGGCAAGCTTTATCGGTTCTGGAAGCACTGCCACATACAGAAAACGGGTTCCAAGACTTGATGGAGGCACTTGAATTCCGATAAGGGGAGCGACACCTGGAGCACGTGTTCCGTGCCCAACTGCGTGACAGAGTCCAACGCTCAGGAGAAGGACTACGACAATGGGCGTTGGAAATTGAGAAACTCGTCAGGAAGGCACACCCAGGAGCAGACACCAAGATGGTTGACACGAATATTGTTCAAGCATTTGTCGACGGAATCAAAGACCTGGAGGTCAGAGCTGTAGTGAGGCTTCGTCACCATACATCGTTAAAGGAAGCATTGGCGCATGCTTTGGAGGTCGAGGCTGTTCGCCATGACATGCGGCAGACCCATAAGATCCGCGAGGTCTCTGAGGAAGGCAAGGTAGTTAAGGCTCCGACGAAGAAAAGCTCTGGAGTAATGTGCTACAAGTGCGGCAAAAGGGGCGATCTTCAGCTCAACTGTCCGCAGAAGGAGACCCAGATAGCAAGGATGGAAAGGATCGAGAAACAAATAGAGGAGCTGTCTTCAGCTTTGCTTCTTAGCAAGGGGCTTCGCCCCCTGCCCGGAATCAGGAATATGATTTCAAGACCAATCACCGCAGTGGAAAGATGCATGGGAATGCCGACGCACTCTCACGAAAGCCGTGTTCGGAAGACTGCAAACATTGTGTTAAGCAAGAATCTAACGAAGTAACATTAAAGCTAACAAGAACAAGTCCTTTGGGTCTCTGGGAGAATGATGCTATGAGGGAAGCTCAAGAAAGAGATGACGACCTTCGGCACATCATCACATGGAAGAAACGGGGTGACGTAAAACCAATCTGGAGTGAGATTGCACCCACTGGCGCTGTCACTAAGGCGTATTGGGCTCAATGGGACAGTCTGATACTTCAAAACGGAATACTCTACCGGAAATGGGAGAAGACTAACGGCAGAGAGTTCCACCTTCAGATAATTGTCCCAAAAACGAGAGTACCAGATGTTCTCCGTGAAATACATGATGGCGTATCAGGAGGTCATCTAGGTGTCAAGAGGACGTTAACGAAAGTGCGAGAACGATTCTACTGGTTGCATTGTCGAGATGATGTACAGGATTGGTGCCGCAAATGTACTACTTGCGCTGCTGTAAAAGGACCACAGACCAGGAGCCGTGGGAATCTGTGGTTGTATAACGTCGGTACACCGTGGGAACGAATTGCAGTTGACGTAGCGGGGCCATTTCCTGTAACGGAATCGGGAAACAAGTATTTTATGGTCGTCATGGACTAATTCACCAAATGGCCCGAAGTGTTCGCCATACCAAACCAAGAAGCTACAACAGTCGCTTCTAAGTTAGTCGAAGAAGTGATATGTCGCTTGGCGCGTGTTCGCGTGCCTCTAAAAATCCATTCCGATCAGAGCAGGAACTTCGAATCGAGTATTCCAGGAAGTGTGCAGAATTTTGGACATGCATAAGACGAGGACCACCGCGTACCACCCACAGTCTGATGGAATGGTTGAGAGATTTAACCAGACCCTTGAGAGGCATTTGGCGAAATTGGTAGACGACAAACAAAAAGATTGGGACAAGTATATACCACTCTTCCTTCTGTCGTACCGAACCGCCGAGCATGAGAGCATAAAAGCTACCCCGGCGTATGTCAATTACGGTAGAGAATTATGAATACCAGTAGACCTATTGACTGGAGGGGCACCGGAGGGACCAAATACCGTACAAGACTATGTCAGCGATTTAAGGGAAAAAAATGCGCTATATACACGCTGTGGTTCGGGAAAATGGGTTACGGTCAAGCGAGAACATGAAAACCAGATACGACCGGAAGTCAAACACGAGCGGCTTCAAGGAAGGGTCACTGGTGTGGCTGCATAACCCAACCCGCCGGAAAGGGAAATCTCCAAAGTTGCAGACCAAGTGGGACGGTCCATACAAAGTGGTTACCCGACTGAATGATGTGACTTACAGGATTCAAAAGCAACCAAGAGGGACATTCAAAGTGGTACACATAGACCGTCTGACGCGTTACCATGGCAGTAACAACGATGCTCGGGTCGAGCATCTCTAAGAGGGAAGTAGTGTTACGAACGCACAAAGAAACTAGCGCCATCTAGCGGCAACCATTGAAACAACACAAAGACAGCGATAGCATGAAACTCTTTACTCAATACTAGATAGCGTTAGAGGAACTACTGTGGAACTATATAGAAGTATGGTCTCGAAAACCAGGTACATGCGCGAACTTTCCAGAATAATCTGGGCCTCGTCTCGGCCGATATAAATAGCCGCAGGGAGGCGAGCGAGTTCAGTTCAGTTTGAGCGATCTTCGAGGCGACTTCAAGAGTGAAAACTAGTGATCAAGAGTGGTACCAGCGAAACCTACGACATTGGCTACGACTTAGGACATCGTTAGTGCTTAGCATTTGAACCTAGTGCTTTGTGTTGGACCAAGTGCTAGTAAATAAAGTCTTAAAAAGAGTCAGCAGGTCTTTCTCTCCAAATCCTTCGAACCCTAACACGTAACAATATAAATTAATTTTACTATATTAATAAGTTTTAAATAATATTTAACTACTACTAGTAAAGGATTAAGGACTATTCCAATAATTCGCTTTATAATTTAAGAGGATATAGAGACATCTAATTATTTATTAACTATCCAAAAATACATAATTATGTACTTATAACACAATTAATTTTACTTAATACAGAATTTATCAAAGTATAGTCTATTCATTTAGATTTTTAACCGACTTCCAAAAAAGGAAGAGGTTCTCAATTCGACCGTATTTTTTTTTTTATGTATGTTACATCAGAACTTTTGACCGTGTGGACCGATTTCGACAAATTTTATTTTAATCGAAAGGTGGTGTGTGCCAATTGGTCCGATTTAAATTTATTTGAGATCTAACAACTACTTTTCGAGTTATATCTAATAATGCGTTTTTACTTGACGCTTTTTCGTCGACCTACGTTGTATTATACCGCATAACTTTCTACTGGGTGTACCGATTTTGATAATTCTTTTTTATTGGAAAGAAGATATCGCGTTTGCGAGCAAACACAATTATTTAAAATTAAACTGTAGACATATATTGCACTATAACTTTTTATAAATGAGGTCAGCGATAATGAAAAATTATAACTTCCGTTGATATCTAATAAATTATATTATTTATTATTTGACGATGTTAATCTACTATGAAGTTTATAAAACTACATGTTTTTTTGTTTTTTATGTATTAAATTATATTTTTTTGTGGTATTATATCTATTTAAGTTTAGACTATACTCAAAAAAAAAAAAAAAACTGGAAAACGTACAGATGAAAAAAAAACATTGTAACAGGAAAATACTGTCAGCGTCGGACCACGTCCTAGCTTTTGGGTAGTCACGGACTATTGATCGTTAGTCTTAATATAAATAGCATAAGTATATATATGTTAACATGAGGATATGCATGATGTTTAATAATAATTGTCTTTGCTGGCAAACGAAAAAAAAATCGACTTCAATTACATCGACAAGTATAGTATCGACAAGACGAAAAATTAGTCAAGTGAATACGCATTATCAAAGATTACCTATAAGAAAATTAAATGTGACCACATGATAAACATCGGCTTAATTCTCGTCTAGTTTCCTCATTACTCAGCCCTCTCGCCAGGTGACGTTGTAAAGGCCAACGCGCCATATCCTTTCAAAGAAGAAGAAGGAATAAAATTAAAAAATGATAAATGCAATTGTAAGCATTTGCTAAATATAGTATTAAGTTGACTATTTGTAGACCCTACATGTAATGATTTATCTAGAATAAGTAAGCGAAATGAATTGATACATTTTTAAAATTCTGATATTAGGTCAAACTCACCTTGTTCATTAATTTTTTTTTAATTTTACATATAATCATTTTTAATCATCTTTTTAAATTCAAATTCATATTTAAAACTTGTAGTAGAGCTAATAATATTAACACAGTTTTTTTTTTGTTGAAAATATTGATTTATGAATCACTTCAGTTCAGACTATTTTAGTCCACTGCTGGACATAGGCCTTCCAATGTTCGCGCCAGACATCCCGGTTTTCTTCAATCCAGCCCACACCGGCAATCTTACGTAGATCGTCGGTTAATAGATGGATTAACTCATCTTGATTTATGAATCAAGTTAATCCATCAATTAAACATAATATATAAACGAGACGACGACACGTTTTATACTGTAATAGTACACAATTAATTAATTAGGTGTTGAGTAAAAAATGTTTTAAAAGAAATTGACTTTAATTTTTTTTTTTTATGTTACTCACAACATTCACAACATTCTTTATACATTCTCAGTCTTATCTTTAGCTGGTTTTAATGTCGGTAACGACAAAGCTACTCCCCTATATTAACGTTTGTTTTTATTGTTTTTCCAAGGCGTCCGTGTAATAAAAAGCGTTAAAGGGTCGACCGGAAGACTTTTAAATCTTTTTAATTTTTCCGTTCGGTTTTCATTAGAAGGTGTTTCCTTGAAAAGTAACCCTTTTTATTATGAGTAAAATTAGTTAAGTGAACGAACTTGCTATTAATTTTTAGAATTATTTAGGTTATTTTAAATAAAAAGACTTTATTATGAATTTATTTTCGTCTTAGACAAAATATTAACTAGATTTTTATTTCTAATTATTAGACTAGGTATAGTTTGGCAAAATACAAACAAATAAATAAATGCATATTCGACAAATACTCAACGTCTCCTAGTAGGAATATAATGTCTGAAATCCTGAAATACAATCAACGCAAACATAAACACTTAGAAAAACTTCCGTTTAGTCAATAGAAACGTTTCTCATGTGCTGAATTCTAACTAGCGACCGCTAATACAACATCTTGTTGGTGCGACCACCACCCAAACTCGTCTAAACTACATTAACATGCCTAAAACTATATTACTATACACATTACGATCGATCACGATTCAGCCTGTAACATCCCATTGCTGGGCATATGTCTCTTTCTCCGTGTAGGAGAACGATCGGAGCTTAATCCACCGGCTCCTCCACTGCGGGTATATTTCCCTACTGTGAGTAATTATTAATCTATAGCTATCAAGTGTATATGATAAAAGACGGCACGAGGCGCGTTTGGGACACCCACAAGGACATACATTCAAACTGAAAAGAAATATTTTTACAAATACAAATATCCATCCCGAGCGGAAATCGAATCCGCAAACCACCGGTTGTTAAGCATGTACATTGTTTTCGAACCAGTACACCAGAGTGGTTGTTACATATATATATATATATATATATATATATATATATATATATATATATATATATATATATATATATATATATATATATATATATATATATATATATATATATATATATATATATATATATATATATATATATATATATATATATATATATATATATATATATATATATATATATATATATATATATATATAGAAATAGAAATAAGTCAAATATACATACAAGTAGCAAACAGGTTTTTTGTTCTATTTAAAGTTACGGACGTCGAATGAATGTCTGTCAGTCGGTCTGTCTGTGACAGCGAATTTGTTCCGAAACTACACACTCGATATGTAAGCATGGACGTGTAACGTTAATAAAGTTGTGAATTTTGTACGATAAATGAACTGATACAAGAAAAATAACAAATAAAAAAAATATCCAAATACCACATGTGTTAAAATTATAAATAAGCCTATCATTTTCTTCCCACTTTCAGGATTCATGTTTAAAATTTAATTCTGAATATAAATTTAAATTTTCTTTCTACTCTGTTATCCAAATATATGTAAAAATTTAAAAAAGGAAAAATATTAGTAGAAAATATTTTTTATAGTTTTTTTTTTTTTTACTCACAAATTAAAGTAATTTACAATCACAAATATAAAATTAGGAATATCTGTTATATTTATTTCTTTAGAATGATTAAGAAACAGCAAAATAATAATTTTTTTACTCGACATCTTATAGAAAAGTATATGTCGTTCGGTCGGTCGCCATTCAGATGTTTAACATTCAAAAACTTTAAATATGTTTCTTACTTTATCTGTTGTTCTAATTTTGTCTTTTTTCTTTTTTAATATTATTATTTATCTGTATAAAAAGTCATAAAGAAACATCTAATCCTTCTAACATTAAAAAAAAGTAAATTTAGTAATAAAAAAAGAAATCGTAAAGAAAAAGTTTATAAGAAATCGTCGCATAAAGATCAAATAACTGAAGTTTGTTTGTTTGTACCCTTCAATAAAGTTACCTCGCGATGAAGTGGTGTTAAAGAAAAGCGTATTTAATTCAGAAGCCATAACTTTGTAAAAAGAGCACTCTTATACAAAGAGCCTCTTTACCATGACTGAGTCAAAAACTTCTTCTATCTAAACATTGATGTTAGCGAATTGGATGCGCTATGTTTTATGCAGTAAACTACAGAACCAAACAGTTATTTATTTCTTGACAGTTGTCGTATTTTACACAAATAATAATTAGCATACAACTAATACACAAATTCAATCTACGTAAGATTGCCGGTGTAAGCTGGATGAAGATTGCGGAAGACCGGGATGTCTGGCGCGAACTTGGGGAGGCCTATGTCCAGCAGTGGACTGCGATAGGCTGAAGTGTGTGTGTGTGTGTGTGTGTGTGTGTGTGTGTGTGTAATACACAAATTATGAATCAATTAATTTTACTATAACTACATATCTAATATACATTGAACATATTATACAAATATAATTATATACAAACGCTTGCCATAAGTGGATATCGACAACGCCACCACCAGCATAACAGCTAGTTGTATGACCACTAAATATTCATATTTTATACGTCTAAGGTAGTAAACAAGTGTACGGCCCACCTCATAAGCGGTTACAGTGGTCTATGGGACGCAATACCTATATATGCATATAAGCATCGCATCGCAAGCACGCTGTATTCCATATAGTCTTCAATTTTTATACAATTGCTTGTATATGAAAACACACCTACATATAACTCAGAGGATTAATAAAAAAATTAAAATTTTTTTTTAATCCTGTACACACATAGCATATTTCTGTAAAAAATACCATGTCCAAATAAAATCCTCTTTATTTGTCACTTAAGTTTTTTTTTCATGAAATTGACTGCGGCGCCCCGCAGTTTAATATAACGACCCATCCATTCCCAACAATATGGCGAACTTTCACACATCAACTTTTTACATTTTGGATAGATCATTTTTTATTGCCACCTTTTGTAACGGTGTTTGTATTTTACTGCGGGATCGTAAAACCTTTAAAGGCGCGAAAGGCATTTCTTTAAGAAAGTTTTGTAAATTTGCAATATATTGATATTAGTATTTTCTTTGTCTACGTTGACGTAGAAAATAAGTTTTTATATTTAAAAAGTATGTATTTTTTTTTAACAATACTCACTGATACCTCCTCCTCTTTTATTTTCTTTTAAGTCGGCTTCGTATTTGTGGTTCCAATTCTGGTAAAATTTTTCCATTGTGGCGACAATCATTTGTTTTCGTTACTTGCGTATCTTTTAAAACTATTTTTATGTTAGCAATTTAGCATTCATTCCCATTTAAGACAGATAGAGAGATAATTTTATACATACGTAAAACGATATAAAATGCTCTAAGATATTAGACTAAGACTTTTATTTACATCTATATATAAAGATCAAATATTTATATTCACTTTATTAAATTAATATTCCTACTTAACTAACTAAGCATCTAAACGAAGGATTAGAATTATTCGACTTATAAACACCTCGTGGGAACTTTAAGGGAATGTCACGTGCGTTTAAAATATGCTAATCTGAGACGTCCCTCGAGAACAAGCTGTTGCAGATTTTGTGATAATCTGTGGAAAACTTCGGCCTAATTTTATTTAATATTAGGTAACACCCGTAACGTTGTCTGATTTGCTTATTATATTTAGATCTATATTAATATTATAAAGCTAAACAATTTGTTTATTTGTTTGTTTAAAATCTCTAATCTCAGGAATTCCTAGTTCAAATTGAAAAAATATTTTTTATATTGGATAGTGCATTGACCAAAGAATGCCGTATTGTATATAATATTTTATTAAGATTTTTTCTCAAGTGAATGATGGCAAAACAGCAGGGTACAGCTAGTAAACCTATATACATGAAAATGAATCTTTAAATGTTTTATGCGCAAAATTCGAGAACTGATTGACCAAATCGGGTAATATTTTTTTAAGTATTCCTAATACTATGTAGAAGGTTCTTAAGGTATAATAAACTAAGAAAAACGGTCAGAAAGTTGGAAAATTTCAGAAAACGTAACGATCGTTAAATAGCTTGACAGTTCGCAAGGCAGGACAACTAGTAAATAAAGAAATATATGTAACATACACACATACAATTAGTAAGTTGAAGTGGCTGGTCATCTGTGTCGCAGGACCGATGACCTTTGGAGCAGACGTGTCCTGTAGTGGAGACCGCGTCTTGGCAAACGCAGTATGGGACGCCCTTCGGCCCGCTGGACCGACGATCTACGTAAGATTGCCGGTGTAGGCTGGATGAGAGTTGCGGAAAACCGGGATGTCTGTAACTTGGGGAGGACTATGTCCAGCAGTGGACTTCAATAGGCTGAACTGACTGACTGACTGACAAACACGGTCATCTGTTCCAACGGTAGACAACACAATGCCTGTGTTTTAAGTAGCAGTCGATATAGATAAGTACATATTTTTTGAATAAACTTACATTTTATACTCATACTCGGGGTAGGAATCGAACGTCGTCGAACGAGTCGTCATAATAACAAATTATGATCAGCCTATAACAATGTGTTGAATGCGTGATTAAAGAAAAATGGGAAACATAAAATATAATTCGTTTACGTTTTTTAAATACTTTTTCTTACAAAATTATGATTTATTTAATGATATCTAAATAAATCACTAAATATTATTTTAATTTTCTCGTATGCAATCCTTGTCATGACAATAACGACACACAAAAAATATTTTCCAATTTTTTTATATATAAAAAGGTCGGCAAACAAAGGTTCGGCTCACCTGATGGTAAACGATTGCCGTGGGTTATAGACGCCTATATCACCAGAAGCAACGCAAGCCCGATGCCGACCCTACCCCTCATATGCTACCCCCCAGGAGCTCTGGTCACCTTACTCATAAACATAACACTGCTTGAAAGCAGTATTATTTAGCTATTATCTATGTCCGGTAGCTCCAGATTTTGAGCAGAATATTTTCCATTGCCCCATACCTCAATTTAACTTGGGTAGAGCGCACCTTTCGGAAATTATGCGTTAGTGATTAATTTTCATTTGTTAATATACGACACGAGGTAGAAATAGAACTACAACCCTGGAGCTGGGAGCACTGTCAACCGTGCCAACCGGGTCGAACTGACCAGTTTAGTTTTATTATGTTTAGTGAGGTTACCTTAAAAGGTCACTCAGGAGAATTATATAGAAGTATCGAGGGTAATAAACACAAAGGCTTAAATGTGTTAATTGAATCTATTATTAAACCTTGATCTCAAATTTGTGTGCGTTAGGTTAACAATGATTAAGTGTTGAATAAAAGGATAAGCCACGCCCATGTTTACATACTTTATGTTTTTTTATCACAATCTATACATATAATAAAATGGTAGGAAAGACAAAACTGTACATTGAATATTTTTTTAAAAGAATACTTGGGGTGTGATCTACATTCGTACCGAGGCCAAAATATAGTTTTTAGAATTTTTGTCTGTTTGTCTGTATGTATGTCCGAGATAAACTCAAAAAGTACGTAAGTATAATAATTTTAAATTTGCTAAAATAATAATGTCCCAGTAAAATCTTACGTTTGGTAAATCTAGCTTAAACCCAAACAATGTGTTAGGCATGAAATCACTATGCATACAAACGCGTGTCAGATTAGAACTAACAATGCGATTAATTGTTATTACATACGTTTACAATATACAGGGGCTTTCTTAAAATACAACTTGTTTATTAATGTTTATTTATTACTTATAGTATTATAATATATATATTTTCTTCAATGGTTTTATATGTAAAAAAAAAAATTCACAACTTCACCAGAGACATATTTACATTATTTATACAAAAAAGATGCAAGCAATTTATAACGTTTTTTGCACGAAAGTCATAATTATCCACTGATTTATTTCTAAAACTTTTTTTGTCATATCATCGTATTTAAAATGATGATAATAAAGTAATGTATATGTATAAGTATTTTCAAATTTTAAATTTTAAATAAAGGTAAAAACGCGGACAAAATCTAGTCTTATCAGTTAAAATAACCAACCTATATACATTTTATCTATTTCATGTTTTCGTAGAATATTTTTATTGATGAACCAAAAACTGATCACGCGATAACTCATATACAATATAAGTATTGTAACTAAACCAATGAAGCGTAATTTGTTACTCGTTCTAACCGACTGCGGTCAAAATGAGTAAGGTTGTGTTGTTAGCGCTTCTGTTCGTTCAGTGTTCGTGCAGCAATTCTAAAAATGATTTGAGGATACCTGATGGTAATTTTTTTATAGCGAATGTTACTTTTTTTTGTGACTATTGAAAATATATTTATGAACGGATTGAACTGGTTTGAACTGGATATTTGCAGCTATGCTATTATGTTATTATGGTTATTTTGCTTGTGTGCGATTTTATGTAATTTAGTTAAACGTTAATGTTAGTGTCTTGGTGTATTAGGCATTGAAAGACAAAGTACTTACCGCAATTAGTGTAGTTTTTAACCGACTTCCAAAAAAGGAGGAGGTTCTCAATTCGACTGTATTTTTTTTTTTTTTTTACATAACCTTTTAATTTTTTCTAGATAATATGCCAAGTGTCACGGTCAGTGTATGTGTTTGTTTTGTGTTATGTGCATATCTGTATGTATGCGCGTTAAATCTATAAAATTAAAATTTAATGTTTAAAGATAAGATACGATATAATATCTGTAAATGTTAGAAAAAAAAATAATACTGTAAATAATAACATGGTAACTGTTTGATATCAGAATTTGATCTTTAACAAACTTCATAATTACATGAAATCAAATATCCCTTTGTAAATATATTTTATTTAGCAATAAAATAATTTTAATCTTATAATTATGATGTCATTTACAAATAACTATTAATTAATTAATTATTTTATAAAACACAACTCTTAGTTGTGGTTATTAAATGTTATTATTCTTATAATTATATAATTCTATTACGTAAAATATAACGTTTGATCTCCATGTATGTGTTTCAGTGCTGTAATATTTGTGTTGTATGTGTTGTTTATATTTTTATTGTTAATATTAGTACTATTTTTGAATCTTGTCGTATAATTGCGTCACAATTTTAAACATTGTGTTTTTTACAGTTTCAGAACTTGACACTTTAAATGGATCAGTTGGTAACGTTGGTAAGTTGAATTCTGGTTTAACAAAAGTTTAGTTGGAATAGGATTATTAAAAACAGATACAAAATTTGATTTTACTTCGCTTCAGCCTGTAACATCCTACTGTTGGGCATAAGCCTCTTTCCCCATTTAGGAGAAGGATCAGAGCTTAATCCACCACTCTGCTCATGTTAGAATCGAGTATTAATCAATTATTAGAATCAAGTATTACTATTGTTATAATCAAGTAATAATATCAATTTTAAAACTAGAACAATTGTTAGTATCAATTATTTATATGTAGCAATGTTTAAATTGAATTATGTTTGTAGCGTAGATTAAAATAAGAGGTTAGATGTAGGAATAATCACTTTGTAATGTCAGTCTTAGAGAAAATTTCAATGTGAACCGATCAAGCAGTGAAATAAATCGCTGAATATTTTTGTGATCCGAGTTTATTTAATTGAAAACCGAACTAAACCTACAGTTAAATGCGGGTAGGCGGATACATTCCCTACTATGAGTAACCATCGCTATCAGGTGTACATGATAACAACGCGGATCGGCGACTTAACGTGCTCTCCAAGGCACGGCGGTGAGACCACATGGACTGCACAAACATTCAGACCACGGCAATAATCTGTATGGCCAATACAAATGTTTGTCATGTTGGGGGATCGAACCTACAACCGCCAGCGCAACAGCCACAAACCAGGGCTGTGACCGTTGCGTCAACGCGTCTTGGTTAATTCTTCATTTGATTTGAAATAATACTATTCCAAACCCTAAACTTACCTATTGAATTACATTTTTCCTAATAAGAATTTATAAAGTTGTTTAGTCATAACAATTTGGTAATTAGAAGTAATACAGCAACATTTTTAATCTATTTTTATAAATTTAACCGAATAACATCGCTTGGTTACTTGGTAACCTTTGATAATGCAATGTCAGTTAAATTAGTTAATTTTATGAGAAAATCATAAACTTTTTACGGGAAAAATAATAATAATTAAGTACATTGATATAATAAATTTTAGGTGTCGCTGGTATTTCACTCGGCAATATCGCTAGCATAGCGCAAAGCAGTAAGTATTATTTTTAAGTATGCATTTATAAAATAGTATGCTATAATATAATAATCAATAATTTATTATTAAAAAAATTAATAATTGTCTAGTTTGCAAGTTATATAAAAAATATTATAACGAATTATGTTTAAAAAAAAAACTGACCATCAAACTTTTTTTCAGACATCGGACCCTTACCTGGTAACATTGGAAATTTGGGCAACAATGGTCTTGGAGGTGGGTGGGAACTTTATTTTATTTAATCAATGATCTTAGTTTTCGTAATACATTTGAACTAGCATAATATTGGATGCCTTTAAAGGTAGAATGCAAGATATATCATGAAAAAAATTTTTGCGACATAAAATCCATATAAAAATATGAAAAATTGTTTTGACTTTTATTGTTATTTTATTTCTCTCATAAGAACTTCTACAACTGGGAGTAGATAGAGAACACTAATTTGCGTAGGAACATCGAATTATATTTGAATAACTGTAGTTGTATTTCACGTACCGATATCGAACGGTTATTTTTTATTTATTTTATTTTATTTGGAACACAACAGCACATAAGACATTAAGTGAGTACAAATTGTACATTTCGACTAAGCCATTTACAGGTATTCGCATATGGTTATTTAAATGATGAGACCATCAAACAATGACAATAAATCTACAAACAAAACAAAAATCCCTGAAGATGAGGAATGCTTCAGTATTTAAGGATTTGTTGCACCCCCCACATAACTATAATAATTATTATAATTACTATAGTTATGTCCAGATGAGAATAATATATTAGAAGTTTACATTTTTAAAAATTGTAACAAAAAAGAGTTTATTAATAGTTACTATGAGAATGTTGTAAAGAATGTTTAATAAATTAGGTTTTTTCTTTTACTTAAATTTAAATGTTTATTTTTTTAGGTGTATGGATTCCTTTGGGGAATATCGGCAATAATGATTTTGGAAGTAAGTCTTTAATATTGTTTCTTGTGCTGTGTGGCTACGGCACTAAAGAATTTAGCCACCCCCTCTCTTCCCGTGGGTGTCGTAAGAGGCGACTAAGGGATAACAAGGTTCCACAACCACCTTGGAACTTAAAAAGCCGACCGATGGCGGGATAACCATCCAACTGCTGGCTTTGAAATACTCAGGCCGAAGACGGGCAGCAGCGTCTTCGGTGCGACAAAGCCAGTACTGCGGTCACCAACCCGCCTGCCCAGCGTGGTGACTATGGGCAAAACACATGAGTTCACGTTATTTTTGGCGTAAACTTGTGGAGGCCTATGTCCAGCAGTGGACTGTATAGGCTGTAATGATTGTTTCTTACCATATATATTTAGACTACGAGAATATTGTCTTTAAAACTAAAGAACAATAATGGCCGTCGTATATGTATGTGTGCTACTGCGCCTACTGCGTGCCTTTAAAAGACATTTGAGTGTAAATAAGCCGTGAGTGCTGAGTCAAAATTTATTAAATCTTGTAAATATATCGTTATCCGCAAAATACTTATTATCTAGCAAAAAATAACACAATATTATTTAATTCAAATCAATCTTTATTATTTGATACTTATACAAATATTTTAACAGATAACCAGCAAGGACAACAAGGTGGAATTGGAATTGGAAACATTGCTGGCATACTTCAAACTAGTGAGTGTTATAAGAGTTATTTAACTAACATTTATAAAAAAATACAGCTACGAAATAGATATATTTTTAAGCTTTTAAAATTAATTAATCCAAACATTATTTTTTGATGAATTTCAAGTAACATACTGTTTAATAAATGGTTAAATTGAATTATTAACGTTATTACTACAACGTTGCAGATGTAGGAGGATCGCAAGGCACCTCTGGCGGCTTACTTAGTAACAACGCCGGTGTCGCGCAAAGCAGTAAGTAATGTTTGATTATTTATTTATTTATAGAACACGTTTGTTATAAGCACGAAAAAAAGGCTTCAAAAGCACTTTCGAATCGTTACTTTACAAATTAAAATTTTAAAAGTGAGTATTATTTTTCAAAAGTGAAGCTACCACCGATCGGGAGTGAAGCCTGTACCGAGAAGAATCGCAAAGAAACTCCGCGGTCACTCTTTTAAAAATAATATATAAACTGTCTATTTCATAATACAGCGTCACTAAGTCCACACTTCTTTATCATCTATGTAAGCCTGCACCGAATAATAAGCTTTATCTATTAATTTCTTTTGATTAAACATATATATAATATTCTGTATTTCTTATTTTATTGTTAATTATCTTAATCAATTTAAATTATATGACACAGACTTTATTAACTTATCAGATAACCAGCAAGGACAACAGGGTGGAAACGGAATTGGAAACATTGGTGTCATAGCTCAAAATAGTAAGTTATTTAACAAATGACAACTGACGTAAAGTCGTCATTATTTCATTTTTTTTTTTGTTATGTATCAAAATTTTAGTGTACATTCAAAACCCCCCTTAAAAATCCTTCTTTATGTTCTCTTATAAAAATCTATGTTAAATAATTAAATTATAAAAAAATACAAAAGTAATCAAATTGTAGAATATCAAAATCGGGTAAAAATAACAATATTTACAGACGTAGGAGGATCGCAAGGCAACTCTGGTAGTTCTCTTGGTAACGTCGCTGGTATCGCACAAAGCAGTAAGTAAAGTTATAATTTATAATTATCTTATTTTTTTCTTCCTTTATTAATAACATAAATTCATTTGCTTTATATAATAAAATTAATATTTTTTTCAGATAACCAGCAGGGACAACAGGGTGGAAACGGAATTGGAAACATTGCTGGCATAGTTCAAACTAGTAAGTAAATATATGACTAAATATCTATTCTTGTTATATGAATTTTTATTTTTCAATATATACAACAACCAATACATATATCCCCCGTCTCTTTCCGTGGGTGTTGTAAGAGGCGACTAAGGGACAACACAGTTCCACTACTACGTTGGAACTTAAAAGCCGACCGATCGCGATGGCGGGATAATAATCCAACTGCTGGCTTGCCTGCCCAGCGTGGTGACTATGGGCAAAACACACGAGTTCATGCCATTTTTGGCGTTAACTTGTGGAGGCCTATGTCCAGTGACTATGACTGTGAAAGGCTGCTGTGATGAAAACATACATTATTGAATAATACTATAATTGATAATACTATAATTTTATTTGTTTCATTTTAGTTTAAATAAAATAAATTTGACTAGCCTGTTGGCGTGGTATGTTGCTGGTTTCGATTTTTATTCAGTAGTTTGTAGTGTAATATATGTATTTATATAGTTGTATGTATTTATCAAAAAACACTTACGTATCTGTATCGGCTTACTGTCATTAACTATAATACAAATTGTTAAGTACTTTAAGCTTCATTTTAATTGTTAAGTGACTTGCGTCGCTATTACTAAATCAATGTATACATTACAGATGTAGACACGTCTGGCTCTGAAGGTTCATCAGGAAATAGCAACAACAACAATAACAACAACAATAACAACAACAACAACAATAGCAACAACAACAACAACAACAACAACAATGGCAACAATAATAATAATGGCAACAATGGCAGTAATAATAATAACGGACAAAATGGTGATTAGTTTTATCTCGGGTTTTTTTCGGGTAACTGTGGCGCTAAAATCATTGTTTTGATAATGATAAATTATGATTTTTAGTATTCTTATAATATTTTCAAGGTCATCGATATGTTGAAAAGTCAGAATAAATATGTCTTCTGTAATGAGATAATAATTAGGTATCTCATTTGTTAGGATAAAAATATTAAATAAATTTATATTATTATATTTATATATTTAATAGTTTTCCTATCATCGTAGACACCATTAAAATAGTGTCAAACTATTACGAGCTCAAAATAATATGTATGTATTTGTAACGCAAACTTCGCAATAGAAATACGGTCCGGTCTATTTTAAAAAAATTCTAAAATATTTGTTACCATACGTCAATAACTAGTTAAATGGTTACAATTATATTTCTTACAGACTAAACATAACTAAATATAAAGCTTCTAAAAGCTATTTTTTTCGTGTATATATAATTTTATTTATCTAGTCGTCAATTGTGAGGTGTATAGATATAAATAATTTAATAATTTTTTGATTAAAATTTCTAGGAAACAATGGCGTTAACCTCGGTAACATCGCTACCATAGCGCAAAGTAGTAAGTAACAATATGAATAAGAAACCATTTCTTTAAGCCCATTTCAATTGTTTGATACTTAATTCAATTATTTTACAGATAACCAGCAGGGTCAACAGGGTGGAATTGAAATTGGAGACATTGCTGGCATTGTTCAGTCTAGTAAGTAATAATTGTATTATTTGGTTACCAGTGAAATTTTTTTGAGTTGTCATTTTTTATGGTAGTAAAGTATACAATAATAGCATACTCTATCATATATATCATATCATAGTCATATAATTAAGTACGATTGGCGACTGTTTCAGAATAAAGATAAATATGTATTAAATAATTTCAAAAGCCTAAAAGAAAAAAATATAATAATATATGTATTAATATTAATTAATATATTTTATTTTATTTAATAATAAGAAATAATATTTATTTATAATTTTGAGTTAAAATTAAATGTATACCTGTTAGAAAATTATTGCGAACTTTTGATTATGATTAATTGAAAGTATCATTATATTTACAGACCTAGGAGGATCCCAAGGAAATTCTGATAACTCACTTGGAAACAACGCCGGTATCGCACAGAGCAGTAAGCAACGTATAATTTATTAATGACTAGCTGTGCCCGCGACTTTGTCCGCGTGGAATTTAACGTTAAAGTTAAAAGTTATTGTTCAGTTCGCAGAGTTATATATACAAATAAATTTCTAAAATAAAAGTAGGGTAAGTTACTCCTTACCATCAGCTATCTGCTAGTGAATGTCCCGCTAAAATCGGTCCAGGCGTTTCAGAGATTTGCCAGAATAAACAGATAGACAGACAGACAAAAATTATAAAAATTGTTATTTTGGTATATGTAACGTTTATATATCCATATGCATTTAGTAAAAGGCGGTTATTTCAGTATCACAAATAGACACTCCAATTTTATTTATTTGTAAAGATTATGAGTTTTTACTAATAATAATATATGTAATAATGACTAGTATTTGTGGAAACATGTTTCGTCAACTAAAAACTTTTTTTACCTTCTGGAAAGAGCTTTACTTTATTATAAAAGAGTATCCCTTCCTCTATAATTATAAAGTATTCCTCCTATTTATCTATTACAAGATATACTAGAACGTATAATTTACTATCTCACTAAATAATATATGTATAACTTGTATAAAAAATTCTAACATAATTATTAAAATGAGATGTGAAACACTATGTTATACTGATTTATTATTTTAACAGATAACCAGCAGGGACAGCAAGGTGGAGTGGGAATCGGAAACATCGGTCTCATAGCTCAAAATAGTTAATAAATCAGTTATTTAAATATAATACATAAAGTATTTAAAAAAAAACGTACTATTAAATTATAATTTTTTTATGTTAATTTAATGAAAATATTCTTAGAATAACCTATGAATATTTTCATACTTATTCATATTTTATTTTCTAATCAAAAACCTAATTACACATTCAAAAACTTTATTTTAACTATATTTTTATTATAAACATTCATTAACTATAATTAATTTTAACGTCGTGTAACTATAAAAATAATATTTCGATTATAACAATCAATTAAAAGTAGAAACATTTACAGACATAGGAGGACTTCAAGATAACTCTGGAAATTCACTGAGTAACGTCGCTGGTATCGCACAAAGCAGTAAGTAACGTTTTATTCATTAATTACTTATTTAATCTAACATATATATACACATAATTATGTTGTAATACGCATATTACTTGTTATGATTAATATATTATTTATTATTATTTTATTATTACAATGCTTATGAAATCAAAATCGATAACGAATCTTTCACGTATGTGATGAAAAAACTAATGTATGTAAAAAAAAGCAAATTGTATCGTAGTTATGGCGCGTACAAAGGAAATGAAGAAATTAAAAGTTGATGACTATATGATGATATGATATGAATTTAAGATCTTTTTTTTTTAAATTTGGGTACATATTTTAATAACTGAAATCAGTCTACATTACTAATTTTAAAACTATTACAGATAACCAGCAAGGAGGTCAGCAAAATATACTTGGAAATATCGCACTTGTAGCTCAAACCAGTAAGTAAAAAAGTTACCTTATAATTATGAATTTCTTTGTAGTTGATTGTAGTTAAGTAAATTTATTTTATTTATCCTTTTATATAAGTTATATTTTCTAACTAAGAGCGTAAAATATATTATTATTGCATAAAATCAATTAAAAATTATTGTATTTATTACGACGCAACGGTCACAGCACTGGTATGTACCTGTTGCGCTGGCTGGCGGTTGCGGGTTTGATCCCCGCACACGACAAACATTTGTATTGGCCATACAGGTGTTTGCTGTGGTCTGGGTGTTTGTGCTGTCCTTGTGGGTTTCCCACCGTGCCTCGGAGAGCACGTTAAGCGTCGGTCCCGGTTGTTATCATGTACACCTGATAGTGATCGTTACTCATAGTAGGGAATATATCCGCCAACCCGCATTGAAGCAGCGTGATGGATTAAGCTCTGATTCTTCTCTTACATGGGAAAATATATAATACATATAAATATATGGATATTACAGGCTGAAGCTTATTTATTACACAAAAATAAGTAATCGATAAAATGTTACAATAAACTAAAGGTACATAATATTATTACATTTATAGACGTCGGAGGGTCACAAGACAATTCTGGTGGTACTCTTGGTAACGTTGTCAGTGTGGCACAAAGCAGTAAGTAATGTTTTGTTTATTAACTATTAATTTTTTAACGTTGCTTTGACCATTTGCTTCATATTACTGCTTATATTGGTATCTTTACCTTACGATGTAAAAACTAAATATTGTCATAGATGGAATTACATTTAAGGAAACGTAAATTGATTTTTTTTAAGCTCATTAAGTTCGCTAAAAACGTTTGTGAGAAACGATGAATTGGAGTTTAGTGAATATTAAATACCAATACCATAAAGATAACAGTTTCATTATTAGTGTAAATATCTTATACTATTAAACGAGCAATTCTTGTGATCAATATATAGAATCTGAATCTCGGAAACGGCTTCAACAATTTTCATGAAATTTAGTATGCAGGGGATTTCGGGGGAGATAAATAGATCTAGCTAGGATTCATTTTAAAAAATGTCGTTTTATCCCTGTTTCTGGCAATGAAAAATTGGCTACAATAGCGTTAGAAAAAGAAGGTAAATTTCGCACTTGTCTTTAAAGCTGTAATAGCTTAGGTGGGAAATCAGCCAGTCGCGATCAACCGTAAAGATCACGGTTCAAATCCTCATGTTTCCAGATCGATTATTATTTTTTCTTTTTTTTTCTAATTGCACTCGTTATTTTTTTTTATTAAATAACCAGCTCATATTTTTTATTATTATCTCGGTAAAATCGAAAAATATTATTCATATTTTATTCCCAAAACACACGATTAACAACTACGCTCGGTCACCCAGGTACTAAATATTAAATTATTTCTTCCAGATAACCAGCAGGGACAACAGGGTGGAATTGGAATCGGAAACATTGCTGGCTTACTCCAAAATAGTAAGTAACAAAAAAAAGCAAATTAAATAATATTAACTTATAAATTATCCCTCTTTAGCTTACTTTTACTCTACTTACATTACTCTAGTTGTTGTATGTTCAATTTTTTTATTAGTTAAGTGTGTTATTTAAATTATTATTCAATTATTTAAGAATCATATCCACCTAGCATTAAATGTTATTAACTGCACTAAAGTTAAAGTTTTTTGATGCAAAAAACTGTTATAATATTAACAGATCTAGGAGGATCGCAAGGAGGTTCATCTGGTGGTTTACTTAGTAACGTCGCTGGTGTCGCACAAAGCAGTAAGTACTCTTTACTAAATGAGACCGTCTATGAATGATTTATAACTATTATATAAAATAGATAACCCCATATTTTCTGTGAGTAAAGAAGTACCCTATACAGCTTATAAGTTGTTTTTTTTTCTGTAAAGAGGTATGTATATAATTATATGTGTGGCAGGCATGGCTCTATTTTATTTCTAATGCTCCTAGAAACTAGAATATGACAGAAATCTGAATTATGAATTTTCATATTTTATCATAAATTTTTATAGTAAATTTAAAATTTAATAATATAATTTTCATACTTATTTAAATTTTAACAGACAACCAGCAGGGACAACAAGGACTACTGGGTGGATTAGGATTTGGAAACATCGCTGGCATACTTCAAAATAGTAAGGATTATACATCTATCTCCTCTTCACAACAAAACAGATATGCAATTTTATTCAAATTTTAAATTATAATTTGCTCTACCTTGTTTTGTCTCTCCCACGAAAATGTTGTTAGGCTGGTAAAAGCTATTAGATTATTTCTAATTAAATAAATACAAAATGTACTTTCTATCTTAGGACCTGATGAAATCTTGTACAATTTTAGTTACGACTTATCCAGTCTATATAAATCAAAATGAATGTTGCTAAGCGCATAACTCGAAAATGGCCCGACCAATTCAGCTAATTTATTTTTTGTATATTCCTTAAGGCCCATAGAAGGAAGAAAGAATAAAAAATAATATAATTTTACTATCAGCTTTGACAGAACTAAGTTTATCCCAGCAGCTAGTACTGAATATAGTTCACTATGGATTGCAAAGATAATTAATTGTTGAAATATAAGTAACAGTAATAGTTATGTAATGACAATTAGAGATCTAGGAGGATAGCAAGGAAATTCCGGTAATTCAATCAGTGACGTAGCTGGTATCGCACAAAGCAGTAAATAATCTTTGAATAACTACAATTTATAATTTATAATACTGCGTTATATGATATAGTACTGCGGTTACCAACCCGCCTGCCCAGCGTGGTGACTATGGGCAAAACACATGAGTTCACGTTAGTTTTGGCGTAAACTTATGGAGGCCTATGTCCAGCAGTGGATTGTATAGGCTGTAATGATGATGAATGATGATAATTTATAATTAGGCTATTGTGTGTTTTCTTTCGCTGTGAGCTTCGATATGTTTAATTAAAAACACTTTTAATAAAAAAAAATAATAAAAACTTCGGGAACATGTGACGTAACCTATAATTATATCCTTATCCTAAAATATTAATAATTTAACATATTCTTGTAACGAGAAATAATAAAATGAATAAAAGAAATGGTCAACTTTAAAAGATTGTGGATCTTAAAATACATACATAAGCGATTTATCAATGTACATACTTTTTCTAAAAGTAAAACTTTATATTTTAACAGATAACCAGCAAGGTCAACAGGGCTTACTTGGAAACGTTGCTGGAATAGTTCAAACTAGTACGTAAAGTAACTTTCTAAATAATAACCATTAAAATTAAATTTATGTTTTATTGGTAAAGACAATTTTATAAAATATATTTAATATTATAAAACTTAAAAAATCTCATTTAATATTTATAATAATTTGAACTAATAACTATCAATATTTACAGACTTAGGAGGGTCACAAAGCGGTTCTGGTAATTTACTTAATAACGTAGCTGGCATCGCACAAAGCAGTAAGTAACGTCTTATTATTAAGTTCCTTAACATAATATAAATGAAAAAGTTTTTAAGTTGGGTTTAATGAACTACTAACTTGTTACTTTATCACACAAGCTTGTAAAGTGTTAGTAATGAAACATGATTTACAGATTGTTCGACTACTAACTACGTTCCTTCAAATGGGGTGTTCTGTAGGTGTTATAAATTATGTTCCGCGTAAAAACATGAAAAAAGAATAAGAAGAAGTTTATAGACGTTTTTACTTCAGTTCAGTTCAGTTAATTAAAACTTATATGAAAATTCCATAGTATTGTAGTACATCCAAATATATATTATTTAACTAAAGGAAGAAATATTTACAGACTTAGGAGGCGGGCAGCAAGGTAGTTCTGATACACTTAACAATGTCGCTGGTATTGCGCAAAGCAGTAAGTAATTTATTTATTTTATTTATTTAACAATTTTTTATACGTACAAGATTATACACAATATTTTGTCATGGAGACTCACGTATAATGGGTGTGCTTATCCCTGTAAGAGATTTAAGATTAAGTAAGTAACGTTACATTTATAAAAAAAAATTTTTTAAATAATTAGTTTGCATATTTTATTTTAAAAAAACTTAAGAATCATTTTTCATTAAAATCAATCTATATCGTTATGTACTAATACTAATAATTTTACAGATATTCAGCAGGGACAACAGGGTGGAATTGGATTAGGAAACATTGCTGGCATTCTACAAACTAGTAAGTAGTATTACTTAATCATAAATTTGAATTTTCCTAGTTAAAAACGTTCTAAATTTGGTTTACATAATTTAGGTATCTGCTCATATTTGTTCAGAATTATTTATCAGTTCGCAATTGTAATAAAATATAGTCTCATACTAACTACATATATATTTAAAACGACTAACTCTATTATACTATTAAAGTGATTTTGTTAGTCAAAAAATAATGATTATTAAAATATCACAATGAAAATAAAATGACAATATTTACAGACATAGGAGGACAAGGCAACTCTGGCAATTCACTCAGTAATGTCGCCGGTATCGCGCAAAGCAGTAAGTAATTTTTTTCTTTTATTTTGGAATGAAAACTGGTATACACGGTATTATAATAATATACAGAATGATATACAAAATAGTTATACACACTCAATCAAAAACAGTTTTAGAGATTACAACAGATCATATAAAGTTTGATTAATTAAAAAGCATAATTATGTGTTTATAAACGCGAACCCCTGTAGTGTCCTTCTTTATGATTTTTTAAATTGTCTATTTGATTAAATCTATTTATATTGTATGATAGGAATAGTAATAATAATTTAACAGATAACCAGCAAGGACAGCAAGGTGGAATTGGAGTTGGAAACGTTGTTGGCATACTTCAAAACAGTAAGTGAATATATTATTTAATAATCATTAAAACTCTACTAAATATAAAAATAAAAAATCCTCTTGTTTTTAAGTTTAAAACAATGACGAGAGAAAATAAATGAGAAAGACATACGATTTTGTGTAATGATTGCTAACTGTAAAAATAATCAATATTACAGATCTAGGAGGATCGCAAGGCAACTCTGGTAGTTCACAAAGTAACGTCGCTAGTATCGCACAAAGCAGTAAGCAGCTCTTTACTGATTTTTAAGAAATTTTTGACACAGGTCGTAGTAAATGAGAATTAATTCGTCTACATAATTTAGGATTCAGTATATTTTTGTTGATAGTGGTGTGCGTAGGCGCTTAAACACCGTTGCTTAATATTTATATTTACACAAATACTTGACTCTCTGGCTCTCTTGTCATATGGGTTTTGCCTCAGAGAGCACGCAAAGCTATCAGTCCCTGTTGTTATCATAGACACCTAATAGCGATCTTGGCGTTAAGTAAAGTATATATCCGCCAACCCACAGTGTGTCTGTCAAGAGTACTGTAGTTGTAAGGTCTTAGCCAACATGGACGTAATATTTTGACACTCTAGCAATTAATAGTTTTTATGTATATTTTTTGGGATGTAAACTTAATACGACCCCGATTTTTACATTTTAACAGATAACCAGCAGGGTCAACAGGGAGGAATTGGAATTGGAAACATTGCTGGCATTGTTCAAACTAGTGAGTAAATTTTTAGAAATTAGCCTTTTTTTACGTGACTAAGTCGGTAAACAAGCATACCTGATGGTGAGCGATAACCGTAGCTTATTGACGTCTGCAACACCAGAAGCATCGCAAGCACGTTGCAGACCCTACCCCCAATTCCCGCTAAGAGATCTGGTCACCGTACTCACCATAGGAACACAACACTGCTTGAAAGCAGTATTATTTAGCTGTGATCTTCTGTAAGGTCGAGGTACTTCCAAGTCGGGCTGTTCCATATTTTGAGCAGGAAATTTCCTACTGTGCCCTACCTCCGTTAAATTTTATTGTACTAGCTTTGATTTTATTGCAAACTAAAAAAATATTTCACCGAATTTAGTTATTGATATGTCCGTTTTAGAAACGTTAATGAAATAATTAACATCTGCTATCGGTATGTCAATCCGCACACTAGATCAGACTGTGAGATCAATCTTTGAATGTCTTTAAGTCTCTGGATTAAAATGGATTTGGTATTAAGATAACATAGACTTCTGGATAAATATATTTGACTAATCTATTGGCGTAGTTTGCAGTAACCCTTATTTCTGCTCTGGGGGTTGTGTGTTTGATTCCCGCCCCGAATCATAGCGCATATTTTTTTAGTTCTCTCCTCAAAAGTAACTACGTAATTATTAAAAATTCACTTTGTATTTATATTCCATTATTAAAATTAATACGAACCAAAATTGCCATTAAGTAAAATTGAGGCAAACGAATTTTGAAAAAAGAACGTACCGATAAAGTTAGGGTTTAATTAATCAAGTACGTTTAGCATCTGGTTCATTTGTACAGATACCACAAAAATGTTTTATTGCATTTTTTTTATAAATATTTAACTACAGATGTAGAAGGATCGCACGGTAACATCGATAAATTATACATTTATATAACTAAAATTTCATTAAAGGTAAAATTGTTACAGATATCAACGGCTTACAAGGCATTGGTAATATTGGACAAAATAGTAAGTAACAGTATTATAGCACATTAAAAATTATTGTAACATTATTATATATTCTACGCCATTTTAAAATGAAAAACATGGCGATTCAAATGACAAACTTCTTGCATATTTCACCAATTTTCCACCATATCAATCAAATCAAAACAATCAAAAAATCTACTCTAGACAACAGCGAAAGATCGCTCGTTATTTGTTCGTGTTTTGGCAATTAATTTTTTTCTTATAAATGTTATAGATATATTAAAACTAATATTTGATTACAGATGTCGGTGGAATCCAAGGTATAAGTAATGTTGCAAATATTGGACAAAGCAGTAAGTATTAATATAGCCTTGTTTGATATGTTTACTGTTTCAATTTTTTTTAACAACACTATGATCCTGATAGAATAAAATATAGCGCATATTTTTAATTTATTTGTTTATTATTTGCAGATATCGCGGGCTATCTTGCTTATTTGACAAACAATGGAATTTGTAAATATATTTTAATTTATTTTGTTATAATAAGTGAGATAAACTTTACATTTTCACTTAAAATATTTCAACTTAATTCATATCGAAAAACTATGTATTTCAGATTACCCATATGACCAAGGAATAAACGGACAAGGTTATAATAATAACCAAAACTTTTACTACAATTACAACAATTTCCTTAGAAATAATCTTAACAACAATAACAACAATAATGCGTTTGGTAAGTAATTATATATTTTTTAATCTTTTGTATAAATTTAAAGATAAATAAATAATCGTGTTTGCTTGGAAATGATAAAAAATTAACTTCAATTACGTCGACAAGCAATACAACGTAGGAAGACGGAAAAAATGTCAAGTAACTACGTGTCATTAAGTCAAAAAGTGTTCGTCAAATCTCGATCAAATTTAAACGGGACCACGTGACAAGTACCAACATTCCATTAAAAAAAGAATCATCAATATTGGACTATCCACTGAAAAGTTGTGGCATTAAAAAAAAGTCTAAATGAGAACCTCCTCGGTCAAACCGGCGATTCGTCAGCGATGTTTACCGACCTACTTGTATAAATAAATACAAAAAAGTTACAAAATTTCGGTAGTGTAAGTTAAAAACAGTAATTGCTCAGTTACGTTTGCTACAATTTTTTATGATACCCAGTGGCAGAAACTAGAAAGCTGTGACATAATAATGTCTAAATATAGTAATTAAATGAAAAAAAAAATCACCGTTATACAATAAAATTGTACAACTTTGAAATAATTTTCCGGACAGACATTTGATTCATCAAAGTTATGTTTAAATTACGAATTATAATCAAAGTCACGGAATCACACGGTTTTCACTATTAAGGTCACAAAATAAGTAGTAAAACTTTCGATGCGAATCTTTAACAATACTTTTATCGGAATATTAGATATGTTTGTAAAGACAGTATAAGATGAACACACTTTTAACACTCCACACGCAAAAAGACAAGATAATGTTTTATTTTGTCTTTTTTGGCACGAACACTTCTTTTGGAATTCGCAAATGATGTGACATGACATAAATACTTATTTGTTAACTCGTTATATGAGGGTATGTGTTAACGCGTTTATGTTTCAATGTTCTAGATAACGAAAGAAACATCGAAAGGCCCTGTCAAGTCTTCGATACCTATTGTATTAGAAAATACTTTGCGGATCACTCGAAATGCAGAGAATCCCAAGGCCCTGTTCCTGACCCGATGTACAGACCTCAGACCACCTTGTACTTGCCTAGAGTCAACCTTACTGTTACAGTGCATGATGCACTGTACAGTGGTCTCAATGGACGAATTGAGGAATTTTAGTAAGTTCTAGAATTTTTTTTTAAATGTTATCTTTGTTGTTTCGTACAAAGTTTTCAAATATTGTAATATAAAAGCTTGTTTATGACCCCCTAAACAGACAGTAGTGCCTTCTAGTAGTGAATATTAAAATCGGAACTCATTTTTTCACTTCATTTTGGCTGGAATACGTGCCTCCAAATTTCTCTCAATACGATTGTCATTGATTTATCAAAAGTTGGCGAATTTAGCCAATACAGCTGGGTCTCCCTCTACCTCGACGAGCACGAAAAGCCGTCGGTCCCGATTTATAATTGTCTATGATTATCCCTAGAACGATAGTTTCTTCTGGTACTATAAGAAATTTTCCATCTACTTGCAATAGAAATGCGTAACGTTGCGTGACGTTTCCTGTCTGATTTAGGTATTACGACATTTAAATGTTATTGTAACTTAAGAAACAAATAAATTTAACTTATATTGTTTTTCAGTGTTAATAAAGAAACTGACAAACTCGTTTTGACGATTGAATTCCGTAACGTAACTTTCTATTCGAAAGACGCCTACTACCGCTTCCATCGGCGTGCGAGAGAACCCATCGTGAACGTTGACTACATCTACGTCAATTTCCGTAATTATTTTTATATTCATTATTTTATTTTCTTTACAGAAGTCACCAGCTAAAGAAAAATAGTAGTTTATGGACGAAATTAACTTAATTTAGACCTTAAGATACATTAACAACTGAACTTCAACTGTTGTTTCTTTATGACTATTTTTTTACCTTTTTTTTGCTTGAATTTTTAGCATTTGGGGTTTATTTAAATTCCTCTTACTTGTACCTATACTCTGCATATCTTAATCTTCTCGAATTGAAGTAAAAAAAAATACATTTATATCAATAAAAAAAAAATACATGAAAATAACAAAATTCCGACAAAAAATGTTAAGCTGGTCAAATTAATCACCAATTTTTTTACGATAGACATTTCTTATGAAAGTCATCGTTATATATTTCCAGTATTTAATTCGAAGTACTTATGTGTAGCACTGCCTCAACTAACTATTTGTTTATTTTTTGTCTAACAGTTAATTATTTTTTCAAACTTTATTCAAGTAGTATCCAATCCTATCATTAGTCTCGTCTTGTATGTATTCTACTAAATTTCTTTCTTCCTTATTTTTTCTACAGAATCGGTGGTATCTACGATTATCATCCCCCAAAGAAATGACCTCCAGCTGGAGAAGAGTGAAAGTGTTTCGTTTATTTCAATCCCTACCGTCAGATTAGGTCCAAATGCATTCAATAGTCAAGGTAGGTGTTATAAGGGTATCACGATCGCGGTTCAGCTTGCAACATCCCACTGCTGGGCATAGAGCTCTGTCTCTATGTAGAAGGATCGTAGCTTAATCCGCCATGCTGCTCCATTGCGGGTAGCCGGATTTATACTCTACTGTGAGTTACGATCGCTATCAGGTGTATATGATAACAACTAGGACCGACAGCTTAACGTGCTCTCCGATTGGGAGACCCAAACCGGAAACAAATATTTCTACAAATACAAATACCCATCCTGAGCAGGAAACGAATCCACAAGCAGTGTTTAGGCGCCTACAAGCCTTTTAGAAAAAAAAGACGATAAATACGATGAATATGTCACATATTAAAAGAATACTCTTTAAAATTTTATGTATCTGCTTTAGATCCAGTAGTACAGCTATCCAGAAATATGATACTGGCCGATGCTGCGACAGATGCGCAAGAGGCGCAACTGACTGAAAGTCCGTATTATACATCCACGTTCATACAATACAGCCTTTGTGATTTCGGTCTTAAAGTCTTGTAAATACTACGAGATGTGTGAATAAATAATAATTTCGATACGAAGTTTTGTTTCATTTTAAAACTTTTTACGTTTAGCCTTTTTGGATAAAAAAATATATTTTTTCACGGGCTCAAAATGCCCATGCCTTTTGTTAATCATGCATGCATTATTATAATACCACAGGCGATTTTTCATTATAACTAAATAGATTAGATATTGGAATGTTCCATGGTATAACGCGCTCGTTCAACTTTTAATGAGGCCATAATACTATTCAGGCTCATAAGCTTCATCTGATTGTATAGTTAGTATAGGGTTACGATGAGACTGACATGTACTAGTGCATAAAAGTCCCTAAATAAATAATAGAAAAAAAATGGTTGTCTGTAAAGTTGGTTTACGGACGATAGTTTAATGTGACAACGTCATAATAAAACATCTCCTCCTCGGGCGCATATGCCAATCGAGTGGAAGAGAGACATATGCGGCACAAGCATACAATGAGCGTAACGGAACAATGAACGAAACGCTACAATGAGAGTAACGATACAATGAGTCATCATTTTTCGCGCATGCAGCCGGCGTTCATCGATTTATTAGACGTTGTATGTTAAAAAAAACTTAGTACAAGCACATTTATCGTGAAGGTATAATGTTTCTTTGCAATAATTTTGTTTATGAACGAAATTTCGGAAAACCCGTTGTCTTTTATAAACGATTGGTATTTTTAATAATAAATACTTATCGCTGTCATATTAACTTGTAAAATTGTAATTTTTATGTAAATGTTAGTTTTACCATATTTAGTAACGAATTCATTGGTTTTAGCTTGTATAACTTATAATGAAAATCAATAATACACACGACAAACAATCAATTACATAATGACAATTTGTCGTTATTTCAGTAACAGTTTTTTATATTAGACGTAGAAACTCGTATACAATCAACCTAACACTTAATATACTTGTATATACTGATTTTCATTTCGTCTACTTGTTAATGTATTTATTGATTTTAGAGTTTATTGACCTTCATCGATTTCTAGGATAAACTTGTCACTTTTCAACTATCCTTTACCTAGAAATACTTAGTGGTAACTAGAAGTAAAAGAGAATCTGTTTAATGAAATATTGAAATATATTTTTTTATCATATAAATATTAAAAAAATTGAGATTTTAAATATATAATTATATTCCTTATTGCACTTTAAAATCATAATTACACATCATGTTTATAAAAGGTGTTTGCAAGGGCGCACTTATCTATAAGAGATCTACCAGTCTACCCATGGTGATTAGAAAACGATGTTACCGTGGGACACAGTAGTGCAAGAGTGATAAAGCCACGAAAGGTTAATAATAATAATAAACTTATTCTGTAACATTTACATTTAAAATTACATATATTATTTTCTAGTGTTTAAGCGAATTTCACTAATTATAATGAAACAACTTTTATCGGATTTTATCGTGGTTTATTAAGTTTTTTGATGCACGACGTATCGGAGACTTTACGGAAAAAATGGTCACGGAAGAACTCAGGTCCTTCGCGATACAATCCGAAAAAGTTGTTTCATTATAATCTAATATATAAAATCCTCGTGTCGCGGTGTTTGTAGTTAAATTCTTCCGAAACGGCTTGACCGATTCTCATGAAATTTTGTGTGCATATTGGGTAGGTATGAGAATCGAACAACATCTATTTTTCATCCCCATAAGGGTAGTCCACCCCTAATTTTTTTTTAATTTTTTGATAAATTATTTATTCTTTATATAGCGTTATATATCTTTAAATAGTGTTTAGCGGTAAGACAACGTTTGCTAAGTCAGCTAGTAAATATATTATTTTCATAGAAACAAACTAAAGTAATAATAAATTATTCAGCGTCGGTAGTCAGAATAACGAAAAAGGTAAAATGACACTCCTATGATCGATATCACATTTAATAATTGTCGACGCGTTGGCGCAGCGATCATAGCACTGGCTGTTACGCTAGCGGTCCGGGTTCGATTCCCGCTCACGACAGACATTTGTATCGACCATATAGATGTTAGTCGTGGTCTGGGTTGTGTTTGTGTATTGTGTGTGTTTCCGGACCCAACACAGGAGAAAATCCTACTAGGAGATCCGTTAAGTGTGTAGTCTTTATTTATTAATTATAACATCAAATAACAAGTACGACCAATGTACACATGTCGTTAGGACACGCGAGTGTCCAATTAAATATTTCGGAACACATTCAGTAAAACTAGCATCCCCTCGCGGTTTGACGCTTATTAAGATACAATATACTCAATTTATATATATATATATATATATATATATATATATATATATATATATATATATATATATGTTGCTTCTAACTAACATATATTAATAAATATATTTATTTTTAATTTCTGCACTTTGCATTTAACTGTAGGTTAAATTAATAGACATCGTTGCACAAATTTTTGTAATTTCTTGTGAATTTATGAACTTGTTTTGATTTTTTTTTTTAGTAAAAAATAAAGAGAAGAAATTTAAAATTTTTTAATTTTAAAATGATGTGGATTAATAACGATATTAAAAATTTATTTCCGATAAAAATATGTAGACACAATAAAATTGTACTGTTTAAGAATAAAAATCTGTTAGTCATATGAACATTTTAAAGTACTTATATTTATAAATGTTTAATCATTGCTGTCGTTTTCGTTTTAATTTATTGCGTTTTTAATAGTTTAGTAAAAACCTTGGACTGTTATCACTTGTATTTCAAAAATATACATATCTATATAAATTTTTAAAATACAAATTTAATATACTTATTAAATTATTTAATTGTGTAAGTTCATTCAATGAAATTATTGGCAGAATCGTAAACTATGTATTTGATAATGTCATGATGATCTTATGCCAAGTGTTGTGCATGAGCCCACAAAGGTAAATAAAAGAGCAGGGTAGAGCTAGTAAGATATAAAATTTTAATTAATTCTACAAGAATATTGTCTATTAATTTTAATAATGAGTAATTGCCGCTATTTAATTAATTCATTTTATTATTTAAAATTCAGTAAAATATTTGAAAAAAACCGGTAACAATATAACCCTTAAAACACGTATATTTAGTATATGCTTTTTAAATAAATTAACAACTTACCGGCTAAATATATTCAGGTACCCTATATTCGCTGCCTTCCAACCTGACCCGCACAGAATTAAACAAAAATTAACGAAAACAAATTATCACACTAACATTCGTCAAACGAAAAGTTTTACGCGAATATTTACGTGTGACAAATACGTATCTAACAAAACGACCTCTCTCGCGAAACCTCGCGGTCAACTGACTGAATTTCACGACATTCTGTCTGCTTTCATGAAATGAACTGATAACTTTCACATCCAAAACGACTTAAGTGACAATTGTCTACTTTAGAAAATTCAATCTTATTGCAAAACAATTAAGTTTATACCAGTGTAACAGGAAATTTGTTTTTAAAGTACTCGACTGTTTGTTTGGGAGGGCCTCAGAGGCGGGAATGAGTGTCGAAAAAAAAATAAGCCAACCACGTCTCAGTGATCCAAGGCTCATGGGGCGGGTTTTAGGAAAATATCTTTAATTAAACCAGAAATTAAGTTTGTAAAATGAATTAACGTATCAAAAAAATGTAATGAAATCATGTGAAAAGATACAAAACAGCCATGTTTCGGGTGTAATTAATTAACTGAGGTTTCAGTGTATACTGAGGACTCTTGCTGGCTAATTTAATAACGTTGGTTATTATGCGTCGAACTATGCATGTTGTGTTTGAGATAAGTATGCAACACAGGCGATTATAATAACGTCCTGCTTTATGAATTTTACGATAATACTCGACCTATTATATAAGAGTGATCTAATTATAAATTATAATGTTATGATATATAAGAATATATCTTTCAAATTTGTTACTAATAGTTAATGAATAATACAAAAAAATATATATAAATTTTATTTTAAGTTTTAGAAATAAATAAATCCCAGCTAATATATATTTATATAAATTTATAAAAAGTTTATTAATTTTAGGTTACACATTGACTAAAAATGTCAGATTTATCCCACAGGATAGTTCTTTTCGATTAAACATTTTTACTAACGTATTAATTAGTGAAAGCGTGTACTTTTTGATTAAACAAAAATAATAAAAAAAAAAGTTAAATAAATCATATTTCAGTGGAAATAAGAGATAAACTGTCATCTCCCTCGGATAAAGGCGTGGCTTTATCTGCGCATGCGTGAACAACATCTTAAGAATAAGATCTGAGGGTCACTCAAAGTTACACTAGATTGTGTATGAGAATACATATGTTAGTATCGTAAAGACGGTCAGACTTATATCATGAGATTGACTGAACAGAAGGAAAAAGTATTATTAATATACAATTTACATTTTTTAAAATATTTTGTAAAATATCAGGGGAAGAGTTAATTAACCCTAGCCTACAAATGTTTTTTCTTATTATACTAATTATCAAACTCAACTTATGAAAAATTAATTTAAACATTTTAAATTTAATGAAAAACAAATGGTCACATGTGATAACATTACACGAAGGTTCTATTCGAACATATTGAAAACTCTAACGTTTTTTAGTGAACATAGTATGTTGAAATACTTTTTTTAATAAGGAGCCCCTTTTTTATTATTGATGAAGTTGTACATAATAGATATTTGTAATCTATACAAATAAATAAAAGTGGAGTGTCTGTTTATAATATTAAAATAACCACACATTTAAATTTAATCGAGTCGTCAATTACTTGACTATTTTTCGTCTACTTACGTTGTATTACTTGTCGATGTAATTGAAGTCGGTTTTTTTCGTTTGCGAGCAAACAATTAATACTAAATGCATACAGACGTATACACGGTACATATACCAAAATAACATTTTTTACAATTTTTGTCCGTCTGTCTGTCTGTCTATTCCGGCTAATCTCTGAAACGGCTGGACTAATTTTGACGGAACTTTCGCTAGCAGAGCGAGCAGAGAGAGTCAGTTGATGTAATAAGGAGTAACTTAGGCTACTCTTATTTTAGAAATTTATTTATTTTATAACTCAGCAAACTGAAAAATAACTTTATTGTTAAATACCACGCGGACGAAGTCGCGAGCACAGCTAGTTGGTAATATAAAGTATTTCGTTCAAGCAATTGGAAACACAAACTTTATTTTCATAATAGAGGTACGTTAGTTTCTATGACTATCCCCTCTGGAAACTTTATAAGAATCTTTGATATCAGTTGAATTTTTTGAGATGACAAAACGACGTGGTCCAGTTCAAGCTAGAGTCGACAAGTTTCCTTTGGTCAAAATTAGCTTAAAATTCATGAACAATGAAGAGACCTCAAGAGACGCCTCAAACTAAAATCTGATGCATGTGTGCATCCAGTCCACATTCGTACAGGTCTGTTGATTAGGATAAGCAGATTGATAAAAACGAATTCAGTTAAATTGAGTTTAGTTTAAGTTACTATAGAAGATATATAATATTGGATACCAAATTGTGAGTCTCAGAATTTTGTGTATGAAAGTTAAAGGTTATTGGCCAAGTAACTCAAATAAATTATAATGTAATAGCATGTGATAAACGAACATATTAGGAGACGGGTGGCCACACAAGAGCTCTATTTATTTTTCTAATCCTTAGTAAAAAAATAGTTTTTGTTCTAGACTAAAAAGAATATTTATAACAAAAAAAGGAAATCTTATCAGATAAATATGTAATATCCTGTAGTCATGTTGGCGGGTTTTATTGTAGCTATTTCAACAAAATAATCAAGTACATAATAATTTATAACGTTTCTTTTTTACATTGTAATCAGACAATAGAAATACTAATTAAGACTTAACTGAAGTGAACCAAAGAAGCTTGTAATCCTTCCGCTTCTGGGCATTGTTCTCTTATTCTCAAACCCTTCTCCTATGGACCTTGAACGTGCAAGTTCCTCATAACACTCAACGGCCCCCACTAGGATTTACTTCTGTGTCGGGGGTCCAGAAACACGCACAATACATAAGAATAAACGTCCAGACCACGGCAAATAAAGTATGGCCAATACAAATGTGTGCCATGTGCGGGGATCTAAACCGCGAACGCCAGCGTAATAGCCACAATCCAGTGTTGTGATCTTTACGCTAACGCATCGTCAAAATTGCATATTATCAAATTGTACTAAGACAGAAAACACTATATCAACTGTGATTTATAGCTAATCTATATGTCGAATTCAGTCTCAGAGTACTCGGTCTACTGTGGGCTTCGGTGGTCAGTGTTGGCACAAATAAACACAATTTATGATATCGCCAATTTATTATGACACAGGAATCACTTAACAGAGGGGTAATACAGCACCGAACGCGGGATAGTTATTAGTTAACGGGGGAAAGACGAACTTGCATTCGATTGTTTCACCATGCGGGTGCCGAGTCCATCGTGTGGCAGAGGGAGTAACTTAGAACAGTGCCTAGGACTTGCAACCTAGGTGTAGGTTTAAAGTGGCCCCCTTTGAGATGCGCATCACCTTCACTGCTCGAGTTGTCCGCCCTGCCTAGCCAAATTATAGATCGTTATGTGACAATTTTTTGATGCCGCATTGGTGCAACAGTTACAGCCATGGATTTTACCTTTTGCGCTGGCGGTTGCGGGTTCGATCCCCGTACATGACACACATTTGTATTGGCCATACAGGTGTTTGCCGTGGTCTGGGTGTTTTTGCAGTCCTTGTGGGTCTCTCCACCGTGCCTCGGAGAGCACGTTAAGCCGTCGGTCCCGGTTGTTATCATGTACACCTGATAGCGATCGTTATTCATATTAGGGAATATATCCGCCAACCCGCATTGGAGCAGCGTGGTGGATGAAGCTCTGATCGTTCTCCTAAATGGGGAAAGAGGCCTATGCCCTGTAAAGGGATATTATAGGCTTAAGCGAAGCGTAATGTGACAATTAATTCGTTTGCACAAATTAATTATTGAAAGAGAGAGAGAGAGAGAGAGTAGGTTAAGCTACTAGCAAGATACAACAAGTGCGCCGTGCCAAGCCAGAGCCAAAACTGCCTTAGCCGCGGTTGGTCCGGACGTTTTATACACGTCAGAATAACTCGAGTAATAGAATGAGTGAGGGTAGGTGACTATCGAACGATGTGCTAGGTGGCGTGCTCGGTGCATCTGTTGTTTATAAATTCCTTGCTGATTGCGTACGAAAACGCAAGCGCCGACACATATATCTTTAAATTATCTATTATATATTATAGAGGTTTTAAGGGATCTAGAATATTTCAAAGTATTAGGTTTGCGCCTGGAACTAATTACCGTATAAGTTTTGGTTTATAAGTATTGAAGGGTTAAATTTTGTGTATAAGTATTTTTTATTATCTTTCGCTGAATTATCGTTTAAAAATGATTTTTTTCTCTATTCTTTTTTACATAACATCCACCATAATATTTTTCGTTTTTATTTTTTATTTTAAAGAAACCGCACATTTTTAAACTACCATGAAATATAAGTTACAAGCTAATATTTCAGAAAGTATTAATAGTTACAATAATAAAAATCTACCATTTGTGTTGATCTAATTTATAGAATAAGCATCAAAATAGATTTAGCGTCTACGAAATTCTCTAAGAATATTCGTAACGAATTGTTAATGTATTTCGTTGTAAGCGCGCACGTCCGCTCATCATGGAGTTCAGTCACGAACTATCGCTCTGTTGCACAATTCGCAAGCGCGACACGAGATGGCGCTGTCAATTTGTACCTCACGGATATTTTGGCTCCCAACGTGGGACCGAAAATTTCTCGGAATATATGTGGCTTTTGCAAAGGGTTTTGTTAAAGTGATAATGTTTATCAAAGTGATTTATTTAAATACGGTGTTAAGTTTGCGATAATCATTTTGTGTGTAAATACGTTAAGCGTAAGACTTCGTAACTTTGAAATATGTCTTCTGATCTTCTTTGTACCCCATAGTTCTTTTATATAATATTGATATTTTAAGCTTAAGTTATGGATAGTAAATAATAAAAATAAACCATTTACTTGTGATTGTTTATGATTTTCCTGGTTTTTGTTTTATTCAAATTGAAGCTTTTTATAATCTCAATCGCATAGATCAATTTCCATCTTGTATTTTTCGTTTTACGTAACATTAGCGAAATTATCTGTGTTAAATCTGTAATATCGTATAAATAAGCCATGAAATTAAAATTTGAATAAATAATTTTCCGAAGATCTATGACGCGTGTTTAGACCTACCAAATCAAATAAAAAAGGTACTCTTAATGGAATTTATTAAAGGTAAGACATAATACAGATAATATTTGTGAGCTTTCAAAATATCAAAAACTAAAATGGAATATCTTTTCACGTTTCAGGTATATTCAGTACAGCCGTAGAAGTTCAAAGGTATATCCGAGATCCCCCGGGAACTCCGGTTTTGCAGCGATTAAGGCTTCAGCGTTTGATGTATTCATCTCGCCTTGAAGAAACTAAAAAGATATAATGTTAGATTTAAAATAAATTTAAATATCAATTTACTTTTCCGATTCCAAGTTTTGAGTTCTTAAATTACACTGTAAAAAACAAAGGTTCGATTATAAATGATATGTTACATATTTTGTAACTAGCGCTAAAATTTTTACACTGGTGACAGGTGACTGGTTTGACAGATGCTTCATCTTGATGTTCTCATCGTACTGATCCAAAAATTGACAATTATGTGAAGGGTATTTCTTAATCTGACTTATAATAACCAAATAAAAAATAACTAATACTAATAAAATGCTAATGTAAACTGAATGTTATTGCATTATTACTCGAATTTAAAACAAAAACATTTAATAAAACAAGTTGTTTTAAATAAAACATACTAATTTACTGGGATCGCAAGACCAAGTTTCTCGCTAATTGAATTGGTGAAACTTTTCTAAAGGTGGAAGCGACGTCGCCCACGGACGCGGCAACTTTGAAAAATTCCCCACTAGTTTGTTTCACTGTAACTTAATAAAAACTGAGTAAGAACTGTGAGAGTTAGGAATCAAGTTGAGACAGTGCCTTGTGGAATTTTAATCAAATAAAAAGCTTATCTTTCTGTTCGAAAATAAATCTATACATTAAATAGTCTAACATGTCCCATTAAGTAAATTTAAAATATTTTCAATAAAATATTAGTAGGGTTATCTATCATTTATCACTGAAGCTAAAATTATATTTTTTATTTTAGTTAGACTGTCTGTAGTGTAGTACTGAATAGACTTTGATTAAACTTAGTATAATTTGAGTCAATACAATGACGAACAGGACAACATATATTATTTTATCCTAAAATGTAATGAAACATAAGTACTAGTTGTAAGTAATGAACATTTTAGATGGAATGAAAATCAATATATATAATAGTGAACGGAGTCGCCAACACAACTTGTTAGTAATTCTAAAAGGTGAATCTTAAACCGCTTGCTCGGAAAATCGGCATAGAAGAGTTTTCATTTTTATAAAAAATCACACAAAGTGATAAAACTTACTTCTGTTAAAATGATACTTAAATTTTACTTATTTTTAGTCATCCCGAATCTAAAATGTTATGCTTTTAAATCTGTTTATGACTTTTTTTATAAAATCTAATTAAAAGGAGACGAGAGAGGATTCATGTACACCTGATTTGTTACAATATATTTTATAAGTCAACTAAAGGTTATCTGGAAGAAGTCGCTCGTTAGCGATAAGATGCCTTTCATCTTGTATTAAATCTTTATTTATATGTGTCTGTATTAAAATAAACAAGTCCAATGTCAATAGCCACTAAAATACAAATAACCACTCCGAGCGAGTATCGAAATCGCGACCAGTTTTGTTTTTTCACCTCGTTTCTTCAATTTTCGTCACCTCAGAATCAGAAAGATCTTCAAACAATTTGGTTTTTAAATCTATATTAATATTATAAAGCTTAAAAGTTGCTTTGTTTGTTCAAATGCGCTAATCTCAGGAACCACTGGTTCGAATTTAATTGAATTAAAATTCGAAAAATTATTTTCGTGTTGGATAGCCCATTTACCGAGAAAGGCTATAGGCTAATTTTACCCTCAAATTAACACGTGTGAAAGCGCGGGACACAGGTAGTTAGATATAGAGCTTTTAATTTCAATGAATAATGTTACCAAACTAATCATGGAAGTCAACTAATCCAAAGGTTATTGAACTGCACATGAGTAAAACAGACAAACACATTAGCAAATACATGAACTTTTCCATTCTATAAGCTGATAACGGGTCTAAGCAACCAAATAGCAACAAGAAAATGCACCATTAAATCCTCGTTACTTTTTAGCTTCAGGGCCATACAAAAATATATTTTAAGCCGTTTTTTTAAAGTTGAAAATTACTTGGAGATTGTTTTTATTTTTTGCTTTAATTTTGTAAAGTCACAGCATTAGCCTTGCCCTGACTTAATCCGCTTTGCATCTCTAAGTAAACAAACAAGTAAGGTTTCTCAGAGTTTCCGAATTTTTATTGATTCATACTTCGTTTGACAATGTTTTTGAGATAGAAATAAGGGAATAAAAAAATATTTTTGTTTTGTTTCGATTTTGGGTGGATTTAACAACTGTTACAGATTTTAAAAATATAAGTTATAAAGTACTTGGCTGGGCCGATGTCATATTTTTTTTTAAATTTTAAATCATTTTGATATTAGTTATTATTAATTTTGAACATTTCCTCCTTTTACTATGTGTGTGTGTGTTTTGTGTGTGTGTGTGTGTGTATGTGTGACAATAGCATTGTCTTGATCATAGTTCGTTTCAATTTCAATACAAATGCAGTCACATTTGATAACTTACTAAATGAAACAGTACTTTTATTTTTATTTTATATAAATTAATATATTTTTTAACGGTTCTCACTCAACTGCCCCCAGTAGAATTTTTTCCTGTCCAGACCACGACAAATATCTATATGGCCAATACAAAATTCTGTCGTGAGTGGGGATCGAACCCGCGACCGCTAGCGCAATAGTCAGTGCTGTGACCGCTGCAACCGACCGCAATAACGCGTCTGTCCAAAATATTTTCAACAAAGATTTTCTTAAGATATAAATTATAAAAGGAGTTTATTTAGTAAGAAGTTTTAAATTTGGAAACCATAATAATAAATTGGGAATAGTTATTTTTTTTTTACTAAACTTAAAAATAGAGGGTGATAGTGTGAACTTATTCATGTTATTGACTGCTAATATATTTAGAATCATTGTAACACAAATTGTGAGAATACAGTAACTAATAATTTCATGAGTAGGGCGCAAAACCAAAAAAGGGGCCGCGTCAATAACTTTATTTTATTACAACTCAATTCCAAATGCTAAATATATTATGGAAAATGAGATATCGTGTGCGTTTGCACAATCTCTGAGTCGAATGCTGAGTAGCTTTGATTGTCATTTAATTATTATAACGATTTGTAAACATAACATGTATGTGTTATGGCGTAATTAAATTCCACAGTGCAGATATTATAAATATTTTGAGTAGCTAAGTTAGTTATATGTTTGATTACCGTTTCTCATTGGGTTATGTAACGTTTGTATATTATTGTTTTTTACGTGAATGAACGAATCACAAATGAGCCTGTGATATACCAGTGCTGAGTATATGCCTCTTTCTCCATATAGCAGAACGAATATAGCCTAATCGCCCACGCTACTCCACTGCGGGTTGCCGGATATATCTATCCCGAGTGGGATCGAACCCGTAAAACGCCAGTTTGTAGGCGCTGACATACGCACCACTGCAACAGAGCGGTTATTATACTACTATAAAACCCAACATTATTTCAGAAGTAGACCAAACTACGTTATGTTTTTAATAACATAAAATACATGCTTGAACGTTTCAAATGATGCACATAACTAGCTTACCCTCGTTAACCTCCTACATGTAATGTAATTTGCTTTCAAAATGTACAAGATTTCTTAAAAGATTCACCGAAATATCTTGACCTATCTCTTTCATGTAACTCTCATTCCTAAAGAAGGAGCTCCCGCATCTCTGGAGCTCTTTATAGATGGTAATATTATAAATAATGATGGTGTACCATTTCGGGGACAATTCGTCATGTCGTAAACGCTACGCTCGTTAGTAGCTCGGTCAGTATAATGTTGAGCTAATTTAAGTTGCATTATATTTTGTTATTGTAAATTTTATAACTAAAATAAAGCTTATATACCAGTAAAGTAAATACAAACAATGTATTTTATAAACGGAATATAAATATTACCATTTGTGACATTATTTTTGAAGTAAAACTTCTTTACGCTTGACTTAGAATAAGTTGGTGAATGTGTGACGAGAGCGTTACAAAAAGTGTTATCGGACGAGACGAAAGGAAGTTGAGAGGGAGATATAAGTTAATGAAGATAGAAAGAGAGTTACGTTTCGTAAGTTTTACTTCAGTCGTGTGGTCTAAAGCACACTCGTTTTTTTAGCCGTATATAGTAGTACAGTATATCGTATTAATTTATAACAAGCATCGAATTTATTTATGGTTAACAAAAATTGTAACAAAAAAAAAAACAGTACAATTATTAATTTATTCAAGAAGGCTTCAAAAGCTCAGATTACTTGTCTCTACATCTATAAAATCATTTAGTTTTTGATTATTTGTAGTTTATATGAAACTTGTACCGCTTTGTAGTGCGTTTTTTTTCAAACCGTTATAAATTCAGTCATATGTACCACAAAGTTAGTCGCTTTAGTACCTGGGTGACCGAGCTAGGCTCGGTATTTTTAGTAAATCGTGTTTTTTGGAAATCATCAATTACATATTGATAAAATATGAATTATATTTTCCGATTTACTGACATAATAATAATGAAAAATTTTAACTGGTTATTTAAATAAAAACCATGAATGCAATAGCAAAAAAAAAAGGAAAAAAAATATCAATTTGGAGAGACGCGGGGATTTTAACCGTGGTCTTCTCGGTCGATCCCAACCGGCCGATTTCCCGCCTGAGCTGTTACAAGTTTATTGAAGAACCGCGAAAATTTACCATCGTATTCTAACGATATTGTAGAAATTTTTAACCGACTTCAAAAAAAGGAGGAGGTTACTCAATTCGACCGTATATATATTTTTTTTATGTATGTTCGGAGATAACTTCTTCGTTTATGAACCGATTTTGATAATTCTTTTTTTGTTAGAAAGGAGACATCCATAGTTTGGTACCACGATAAGGAAACCAGGATCTGATGATGGGATCCCAGAGAAATCGAGGGAAACTTTCAAAAATCGTAAGGGTGACTAGTAAATTTAATCGTGTTTTCATTAAGTACTATAAAGCACTACTATTTAATAAAGGTCTGGAGTCGATGGCGCCGACTTCAAAATTATAAAATATTTATTTAATTATTTCTGATTAACTAAATCAAAATACGAATTACTTTGTACTAAGTAAATTTATTTTTCACTTTTTAGTTTCCTGTTTGAAGCCGGTTTTTTTTTTTTGTTAAAAATTATTCTATTTCATTCTCTAAATACAGGGATAAAACAACATTTTCTAAAAATGAACCTTAGTAATACCGATTTATCACCCCCGAAATCCTTGCATACTAAATTTCATGAAAATCTTTGGAGCCATTTCCGAAATTCAGATTATATATATATATTTTTTTTTTTATGAATGTACGTATAAAAAATATATATGGCAAAAGCTGGATAGTTGCCTTGATAGGACAAGCCGCAGTTTCGAACGCACTATGTTAGGCTTGTTTATAGAGTTAATGCTTGATCATAATCAAGAACATTTTTATACCCTTTTTTAAGAGGTCAAATAAAATGGGATGTAATAAATACCAATATTATTTATATTAATAAAAACGGGATTTTTTTTTTTCACCTGAAACGTGATCTTTATATGTGTATTACATTTACTGAACCTTTGTTTGAAGGAACGCGGTTAAGAGTCGAACGCCCTGTTTATTGAAAATAATTACAGCTGAAATACATAACTGAATACACAGTAGTCAATCACGTTTGTTCTTCTGGTTCATCGAATCGAGAACAAGTGTCAATGACTGTTCCATCAATTACTGCCAAGAGACTTCTCGCCTCTTTCACTGTCTTATCGTTATCAGTTTAATGTATTTCGTGATTTTACATTTATTTTGAATTTTTTGTTTGAGAAAAAGTACAAGATGTAAAAATGTACACTTTGTTTAAATACAATAAATAAATACTTTTTAAAATACACACGCGGTCCTCTGTTCCTCCGGTAAGCACCTAAATGATTTTAATTAAATATTACACCCATACTCAGGTGGGAATCGAACACACTTCCCCCGGAGCAAAAAGCAAGGCCACTACAAAGTGCGCCAACGAGCTAGTCAAAAAACTATAAACTATGACTAGCCCGTTGGCGCAGTTTGTAGTGGTAGTTCGTAGTTTGTCCTGGTCGGTTTTTGGTTGGTACGTACATTTGTCATCATATAATTACTATATGAAACCTTGTAGTTATTTATTTAAGGTTTTTTCACACTGCATTTGAAGAAATGATAACGTTTAATTTTTAACAGACTGCAAAAAGGAGGTTTCTCAATTCGACCATATATATATATATATATACTAGTTAGTACCAGCGACTTCGTCTGCGCAGGATTAGTAAATTACTTCAAGTAGCTTATTATCTTCTCAATATCTATCTTTATACTTATATATAAAATTGGTTTTGCGACATAAAAATCAATTTGTTACTACCAAATGTGCATTAGAAATATTTTTGCGATAATGGCTTACTCATAAAAGATAGATATATGCTGTCGCAGACTTTTTTGTAGGACTAATTAAGATAAGCATTTCTCTTGTCTATACTAATATTATAAAGAGGTAAAGTTTATAACTTTGTTTGTATGTAGTGGGTAATCTTCGTAAATACTGATCCGATCATGAAAATTCTTTCACTAACAGACTGCTACACTATTCAGGAGTGACATAGGCTATATTTTATTGTAATTGAAGAAAAAATTCAGTAAATAAGAAAAAGATTAAAATATAATATCAAAATGGTAAATAAACTAGCGCCATCTATCGCTATTAGAAAACAATTTATTAGTCTTTCGACGACGTTTTCTCGATTTTTGATAGATGGCGTTGGAGCAACATATTATTTATTTAAGTGCTATAAAATTTGTTCTTTATAGTATGTTATTTGGTTAATATAATAATAATTAACGCTCAACGAAGTGGGCACGGGTCGGCTAGTACATTATATACGTGTAAACTCTACAGTTTTTGCAGCGTACGCCAGAATGGCTCGCAGTTGGCAGATTTTTTTTTCGACTTTCTTAACAATTACCGTTATATTGTGGAAAATTCACACACTATCTTTTAAAATTATAGCTTATATGTTATTCGAATGTATAAGCAATATTTTTGTAAACTTTCATTAAAATCCATTCGGTAGCTTTTGCCTGAAAGAGGATCCAACATCCATACATACAAACTTTCGCGTTTATAATATTAGTAGGATACATATTAGCTGAGCCCGCATACCTTGTTTTGTCATATATGTTATTAACCCCCTTAACCCCCCTCTCCCCTTATATGTTAGGTATATGAAAAATGGATTCTTAGGTCTGAGAAAAGATTCTCAGACCTACCCGATATGCACACAAAATTTTATATAAATCGGTCTAGCCGTTTCGGAGGAATACTTTAATTAACATTGTGACACGAGAATTTTATATATAAGATATATATGTTCGGGGATAACTTCGTCGTTTATGAACCGATTTTGATGGAATCCCAGAGAAATCGAGGGATATCCTCAAAAATCGTAGTGCGTTTGTAAATTTTTTTCGTCTACTTAACTTGTACTACTTAAGTTGTATTAGTTGTCGATGCATTTGAAGTTGGTTTTTTTCGTTTGCGAGCAAACACAATTATAACGAAAATAATTGTTCAATTTGGGATACTTACTGCTATACATCAAAATATGTAATACAGTATGTTATTACAGAATTAGCTGACTGAACCGATTTTGAGATGTCTTTCCAACTGTCAAACGCGTGAACTTTACATACAGATTTCTAAAATTTACTAATGTTTTGAGCAATATTCTTAATTTTTATCCCCTAAGCACTTTCAACAAAGTATTAGGAGACTTATAAAATCAAAATCAACCGAACTGATCCTACTGTTGTCGAGATTTACGCTTAGCAACACATTTAGCGATTTATTATAATTTATATAAAGACACAAAACATTAAAAAAAAACACAATCATATTTTTAGAACGCAATCGGATCCTCTGGTTCCATTCTAATTCTGATCTGCAATTTGAATTGTTTCACAATTGGCACGGAATGGTACGTGCAAACTTCTGTCACATGTCTTCCCGAGTTTAGCAAATTTGTATTAAACTTGTTTCGACCAGGTCTCTTCTTGGCATATGTAATAGTGGATAGAGGTTATACGGAACTGTTTACAAAGAGTATTTAGCTTTTTAATTTATTGCGATGGAGTAAGTGAAAAAACGACGACGTAGACGTTTTCGAACACGGGATCTCACTGTGATGTGACTGAAACATGATGTTACTCCAGGATTAGTCTGCTTCTGTGACCAACATAACCAGGACTTCCAGATTTTAGGCACGTTCTTTAGTTCGTTGGATGACTTTCAATTATAAGAATTAAAAAACCATAACTCTTCTTATCTAGAAAGTTAAGATTGTATGTATTAATACAGCTGAATAGCTATTACATATTTTTAAATTAAAATAACTTAGATTAAAATAAAATAAAAATTTAAAATAGACTACAATACTTTCTAATTACTATTTAGATTATGCTGTAATCACAAAAGTGATATTTTGAATGTTCGTACGTCACTTCTAGAACATTTAAAAAAAAACATTGTAAACGGTACTACGAAATACAATAAGTTCGCTTTAGTACTTGGTCTAGTATCTATATAAGACGCTATTGGGAGTAGATGGACTGTTGGACACATTAAACACAGCTCCGTCTATTGTCTGTCTTTGTATATACCTTTGTGCTTTGAAACTTCTAGAGAATTCTAGTTTAAGTTCGACAGATACAAGACCCTAGTTTCAGCCGATATAACGTTCTAAAGCTTCACTTCTATTACAATTAAAATGATTTTATCATCTGTATTTTATATTGTAAAAAAAATCATCTTTGTCATTAAATCATCATCATAATACAATGCTTTATTTTAAAAGGGTCCTAACGTTATATAGAAAGAGTATGTATCAGCTCGACACGCCACTTAAGTTTACTCATCACCGTGATATTTAAAAATGTTCTAATAAAAATATAATTAACTAACATCCCGCCCTGGTTTCACACGGGTATTTAACAAAAATTCCAAAATAATTTTTAACCTATTTTTTTTTAAATATAATATAACCTATGTCACCCGCGGATAGTGTAGCTTGCCAACAGTGAAAGAATTTTTCAAATCGGTTCAGTAGTTTCGGAGCCTATTCAATGCAAACAAACAAACAATCAAATCTTTCCTCTTTATGATATTAGTAAAGATTATAGTATCTGTACAAATAAATAAAATTAGAGTATCTTTTTGTAATATTAAAATAACTGAAACCACCGAAAAACGACAAACACCGAAAAATACCTTACTCCTTTTTTGTTAAATTCCACGTGGAGTCGCGAGCACAACTAGTAAAATATAGAAAGTCTAAAATTAACATAAATTGACATTTGCTTTTCGTACCGGTACAGTAAATGCTGTCAAATTATTATACCTATCTTTTACACAAACAGCTAAAAGCGCTCTAAAACGTCGTCATCAGCATTCCTTAGCGGCAGCGTCAGTTGTTTTACACGATTTCACTCTCCATATTTTTCCATACTACGGGGCCTTATATCGTTTATTAAATAGTAAACTCCAAAAAAAGAGAGATTTTTATAGCAAAAGTAATTTTGTTTCTATATTTATACGCAGTTTACGCATGCTTAGCTTGTTTAATTGAAAAAGACAGTGAAAAACTAAGTTTATATAAGTTCAATATTATGCCATATTTTGGTGTGTGTTTTTTAAACGGCTAGGTCGGGGACTACCTGGTGGTAAGTGGTTATTGTTGCCTACATATGCCTGCATGATTCCCAAGAGCTCTGGCTACCTTACTCACAACAGAAACACAAAAAGCAAGCAACAAAGCAGTATTATTTATCTGTGAACTTCTGTAATGTCGAAGTACTTCCCCAGTCGGGCTGCTCAGAATTTTGAGTATGATAATTCTCGCTGTGCCCTACATCATTGAAACGTTTTGAGTAATGGCTAATATAATTGTCACAGTAACTTATTTAACAGTTATACACAACAACATAAATGCATACATATAAATATAAATAAAATATCTTATAAAATACACACACGGCCGTCTGTTCCAATGATAAGCAACTTAATGCTTGTGTTACAGGTAACAGCCGACTGTTAGAACTATTATTTTTTATATATAAATACAAAAATTACACCCAGACTCAGGCGGGAATCGAACCTGCAACCCGCGGAACAGAAAGCAGGGCCACTACAACTGCGCCAACGGGCTAGTCAAATTATTATATATTACATTATACATATTACATATTTACATGTCATATGTTGTCAAAAGTTCTGTCATCAACAACTGTCAACTAGCAGCTAGAACAAATATTAATAGCAGTAGGACAGGTATCCCAATAACGTAGACAAGGTTTGAAATGCATAATTAAATTTCGTATTCAAACTCCCTTTGAGACAAAGAGCTGCAACGCGGTTGTACTAAATATTCTACAGAATCATCTACAGATTTCTACCTCTCATAGTTTTGTTGACGTAATTTCTCTTATTCGTAAATAATATTTATCATGCTTATTTAATTAATTATTAAAGGATAACAAACTTTTTTTTAAATATTAGCTTGTAAAATTTCGTTTTATATACATAAGTATACATATACAGTTAATTATGTGTTATTTTGCTGATTTTATATTTTCACAATATTTCTGTATATGATTAAATTTATTATCAATACTTATAAAGAGGATAGATTTGATTCTCTGTTTGTTTACAATGGTTAAACTCTATCAATACTTCAGCAGGAAAATTCTACGTTATTACCGAACGGACGGAAGAGTCAAAATCGTGTAATACACGCGGGCGAAGCCGCGAACGGAATGCTAGTTGTTAATATTTTATACATTACATACTATGTAACATTTTTATATGATAACAATATTATAAAGAGGAAATATTTGATTGTTTGTTTGTTTGAATTGGCTCCGAAGCTACTGAACCGATTTGAAAAAATCTTTCACTGTTGAGAAGCTACGCTATCGGCGGCATACATAGGCTATATTATAATTTAAAAAAATAGGCAAAAATGTTTTGAAATTTTTGTTATATACCCGTGCGAAGCCGAGGAGGGATGCTAGTATGGTAAACGACAGCAGACCAGCTATTTAAAATATCATATTATTAAAAACTAACCTTACAAGCATTGAAACTAGATGCAGTTAAATATACAAGGCATCAAGGCATTGTATACAAAACGTTCATTTGCAACAATGTTTTAAATAATATTTCATACACATTAATGTACCTAATTTACATTGCAAAATATCCAATGTTAATATTTTTAAACACATACAATAATTTAAATAACTCGTATTCAGATAATTTTGGCTTTTCAATGAGCATTATAATTATTATATTATAAGCAGAGATTGACATGTAATAAGGTATAGTCTGAACATAAGCGACAAAATTATTTCATGAAATAATATAAGCGCATATTATTCTATAACTATAAAACAGTGTGTGTATGTGTGTGTGAATGAATAAATAAAAAAATAAACGATTATTCGTATAAAAAGATTTTATAAAATTGTGGTAAGAAATAAATTAAATTAAATATTTTAAATCCATTGGTAACGTAATATATCTTTACCGGTCGCTCAAAAAGCATGGAATTTTGTACAAGGATTCCTAGGCTGTGCATTAATAATAGTATAAACACGGCGTGCCACGAATCAACACCGCCTTTCTAGTGCGGTGGCCACAACAAGTTTTTATACGACGTTTAATTAAAATACAATTAAATTTGATAATATCTTTCATATAAATAAAAGTGACTCAAGAATCAATTCTGGTTGATTATTTTAAACTTTCCTAATAACTTTTCTTAATGCTCTTACGAATATATATAGAACATTACTCTTAATTTTTTTTTAATATATTCCTATTATTTTTAAGCTCGCGTCTCTGACAGTTTGCCCATCAGGATGCCTGTCCGATCAGCAGTATAAATATTATATGATATACTGTTATATCGTAACGTTAACACATTATTAAAATCAGTATCAAGAAACTTTACTATAATTATAAAACATTACAAATCGCTGCTAATCACTCCAAATCCCTTATCCGAGTTAACACGTTAATGGGTTTTATTATCCCGAATCACTCATATTGTTCCGTTGACCATCGACGCGTGAGATTTATACAAATTTGAAAAGCAATCGAAACCGCAACGCACGTGCGGATCTATTGGACAGGGTTTTTGGTCCGCATTACACTTTGTATGAGAAATTAATTTACATTTTTAAAACGTGTATATTTTAATATCCCTTTGACTGTAAAAAACTGTATTTTATATTTTCGGATGTGTTTGTAGAAATTGATAAATGAGAACTTATAGCATTATTTATTTATTTATTTATTTATTCTTAATGTACACCAAAATACAGACACATATAAAGAAAGATACAATACAAGATGTACAAAGGCGATCTTATCGCTAAATAGCGATTTCTTTCAGATAACCTTTGGGAACTGGACACGATACAGTAGCAGCGGTTAGAAGTGTGCACAAATTAAGGAGGAAAAATCAATAATAAATAGATAAAAACTACGATATGATAGACTTACATAATTATTAAAGAAAAAAAAACATATAAATAAGTAAATATTTTAGTGTATACTATATAATATACATATACACACACATAAACATACATACACACATGCATACATACACATATAAAAATATATACATATATACACACACACACACACATAAATATATACATATATGTACACTTAAAGTAAACTACAAATCGCGACAGTTATGACTTAATGAGCGACAAATAATGCTATGTTAAGGCGTTGCTTGAAGCAAGCTTGTGTTGGAGCTTGTTTTATTGAAAGCGGAAGAGAGTTTCACAGACGGGCAGCATTAACAGTAAATGAATTGGAGTAGAAGGAGGTAGAATGGGGAGGAATTTTCAGAAGCAAATTGGATTCAGATCTAAGGGACCGCTCATGGGAATCGCAAAGAAACGTAAACCGTTCTTTAAGGTAATCAGGGGCATTAGGATTAAAAAGAACACAGTAGAGTAGAGTAAGTACATGGGTATTCCTGCGAAGGCGAATTGGGAGCCACTTGAGTTTACTGCGAAAATCGGAGACGTGGTCATATTTGCGAAGACCAAATATGAACCTTATACAGAGATTTTGAAGGCACTCAAGCTTATTTAGTTGCTCCTCTTTAAGATCCAGAAAACACGTATCTGCATAGTCAAGGATTGGTAAAAGTAGTGATTGTGCCATCGCAATTTTGGTAGGCAAGGGAAGAAAGTACTGGAGTCGACGGAGTGAACCGACGGCAGCAAACAATTTCCGGCTTAGCTCAGTTAATTGAGGTGACCAAGAGAGATGACGATCGAAAGTTATTCCTAGATTTTTCACTTTATCACTGACGTTCAAAACAACTTTGTTGAAGAGTACAGGAGGTAAAAGTAACCAATCAATGCTACTGACTAGTTTTGGACTACCCACGATAATCACTTGAGACTTAGCAGGATTAACTTTTAACCCGTACGCGTTACTCCATTTAAAAATAAGATCCAAGTCATTATTTAGTTGCTGGATACTCGTGGGTAGATCAACCAGCTTAGAGTGAGTGTATATTTGAAGATCGTCTGCATACAGGTGATAGAGAGAAGATAAGTTGGTAGTTACTGAATTTATAAATAAAGAAAAAAGAAGAGGAGACAACACGCCACCTTGCGGTACGCCAGCAAATACGTTAGCCCAGTCAGAGAAAGTATCTTGAACTTGCAAACGCTGCCGACGCCCATACAAGTAACTTTGAAACCAGTCAATTACTGGTGGAGATATGTTAAAGGAACCTAACACAGACAACAGTATATCGAAGTCCACAGTATTAAAGGCATTACTAAAATCAAGTAAAGCCAGAACCGTAAGTTTTCGATCGTCCATTGCGTGTCTGATGTCGTCAGAGATTTTGACAAGTGCTGTTACCGTGCTATGACCCCTCTGGAAGCCGGATTGAAATGGATTTAGAAGATTGTTTAAGGAAAGAAATGATGTTAACTGTTGGTGAACAAGACGCTCTAGAACCTTGGACAAGAAAGGTAGGATAGATATTGGGCGGAAATCGGAGAAGTCAGATGGATTGGATTTCTTAGGTAAAGGAATAATATGGGCGTTTTTCCAACAGGAGGGAAAAGTACTAGATGCGAAGGAATAGTTGAAGATATGAGTTAAGGCAGGAACGATATAGTCAATGATAGGAAGGATCATTTTTCGGCTAATGGAGTCACAGCCCACAGCATTGGAGCTGACAGCAAGTACATGCTCTTTAACACCACACTCAGATAATTGACTAAAGTTAAAAGATGAAAACTCAAAAGGAGTACGTAAGGCTGAAAGTTTGGTAATAGTATTAGATTTAGTGGTACTATCGATAGTACATGAGTTAGTAAAGTAACTGTTAAGGCCATTAATGTCAATAGAATTTGTAGGAATGAATTGCTTGAATTTGCCAACTCCGAGTGACTTGAGGAATTTCCATACCTTGGCACAGTCTGCTTCCTCGAGGACAGATTTATGGATATGGCGTCGTTGTGCGTCTCTACAAGCCTTGTTGCAGCGATTTCGAACCTTCTTATACCTCTCCAAATTTTGTGAGTTCGGATCGGACTTGTACCTCGCTTTGGCCCTGTTTCTCTGCTCCTGCAAAGCTTTGATATCGTCGGTCAGCCAAGGAGCAGGAAGATGCTTGATACGAACAGGGCGTATAGGGGCGTGAATATCGAATAATTTGATGAGAAGGGAATTGAAATTTGATATTTTTTCATCAACCCCAGACGCGTTAAATACCGTCGACCAATCAATCCCGGCAGCATCCTCACGAAGTCTGTCCAAATCCATGCCACCAAAATTACGCTGCAGAAGGATCCTTGACTTTGCTCTAGGGGGTCTTAATTTATATGAAAAATATATGAGATCATGGTAGGAGAATGCGTTGGCTGAGGATTGACCATGCTTTTCAACATGGTCAGGTGAAGAAACAAGAATAAGGTCTAGGAGGGATGGAGCATAATTAGGAAGGTAGTGGGTAGCTTGCAAGGGTAGAATATGCATATTGACGGAATTAACAAGGGAGTAAAGACGTGAAGATCTCCCGTCGCGTTTAAGGAGGCAGGTATTTAAAGAGGCGTATACATTTCCAGAAGGTTTTCAAATGAAGCAAAATAATCGACAGTGAGTGATGGGTTATAATATACGCCCAAAAGCAACTTGGTATGTGAAAGAGTGATTTCGACAAAGAGATGATCAGGTCCATGTCCGTCACAGGATATTGAATTACTAATGATTGTATAAGGAATATAAGGACGAAGGTAAATGGCAACGCTGGCAACCCTGGCCGACCTATACGATCACTTCGTATGAGATGAAATCCAGGGAGGGAGTAGGAAGTAGAATGTAAGCAAGGTTTATTTTTTAAGGCAAGCATTATTTTTTTTATTAATTAAAACGATCTTGTAATATAATTCAGAGAAATCACTAAGAAGATATCAAAATTATTAGAACATAAATATTTAACTTTGTACTGTGTGGCTACGGTACTACTAAAGAATATAGCCACCCCCTCTCTTCCCGTGGGTGTCGTAAGAGGCGACTAAGGGATAACACAGTTCCGCTACCACCTTGGAACTTAAAAAGCCGACCGGTGGCGGGATAACCATCCAACTGCTGGCTTTGAAATACACAGGCAGAAGACGGGCAGCAGCGTCTTCGGTGCGACAAAGCCAGTACTGCGGTCACCAACCAGCCTGCCCAGCGTGGTGACTATGGGCAAAACACATGAGTTCACGTTATTTTTGGCGTAAACTTATGGAGGCCTATGTCCAACAGTGGACTGTATAGGCTGTAATGATGATGATGATGATGATGAAATATTTAACATTCTAAGAATTGAACATTTTATCTTTGCGACATCAGTAATATTCCGTTCCATCTGGTGTCTTTTACCATATATCCATTAAAGGCTGTTATGCTTCAATTGTCACCATGATATCTTGTATATACGGATTTTTATAGAGCATTTAATAAATTTAATTATGACCTTCTCTCACTAACTCAGCGATATTGGTAAACACGTCAATTTGAAACGGATTTACTTAACACCTATAATCGTGATAAAGATTCTTTTAAAGAATTTTTTCAGTAGCTTAACTCTATTGAGGGTTCCTCAAGACTTGCATCTTGACTCTGTTCTTTTCCATACTAACATAGTGCCTAATGATGTTGACTTTTAATATTACACTAATGAAACAAAATGACATTACATGAATATTAGTTTCTCAAGAAATCTCAAGAGTTCCTTATTTTGAAAAGCTACTCGAAAAGAATAAAATTTTAAGTTTGAAAGTAAACCGTTTAATAGTTTAAAAGAAAAAACTTATAAAAAATATATTATATGTGGATTATTTTGTAAACTATTGTTTTTGTTACTTATCCTATGCAATAACTACAGTAATTTAAAATAGGTCATGAAAGTAACTTAAACTTATATTTTATAAAAATTTCCAATTTCATATCCTTTAGGTCTCTAAAGACTACTTTACTTTCACCTACCCAAATAAATCTTGAGTGAGCGTAATATATTTTGGAATACCCACAAAAAATGTCCTTGCCGAGGAGAGAAAAAACAGCCACGAAATGAAAAAGTATCACCTTAGGGCGGAGTACACTTGCGTCTAATGTCGTAAAGGATTTTTGTAAAGAATTTTCAATAAATAAAAAGACATGTTGCCGCAGCGGTCACAGCACAGGTTTCTGTGCTCATTTTGGCAATATAGATGTATGTCGTGGTCTGGGCGTTTTTGCTTGTGTATTGTACATGTAGCTTTATTTTTCCGGAGCCTCGACACGAGAAAATACTACTGATGGCCGTTGAGTGTGAAATGTTTATTTAAATTGATTAAAAAAGATTATTATTGTTGGAGAAAAAAAAATTGAAAAGCATTCAATATTCACCAGCAAAATAGTTATTAAATTTTAATATATATTTATATCAGTATTTTAAGTTAAAACTTTTCTGCGATTTTTATGTTTACGATATTAGATTCTCGTCTTTATAATTACTATGTGAATGAGTGATATGATAAACCTTGGTCGTGCTTTTAAAATTACTTCAAATTCCTCTATTTTAAAACTTTAAATTTAAATAGCATTTGGTTTAAGTCACAAATAAAGTTAGTTTTACCGATGCTACAATATTGTAGTCGTATCAAAAGGTATTTCATATAATTTGTGGATATTATAGCTAGATCTAGATTAGAACGTATGGATAACTCATAACTATAAACGCTAGTTATTATATGTTCTAAATTTTCAAGATTATCTTACTAATTACCTTAAGAAAGAAGTTTATTTCGAACCAATTTGATGTACTAAAATAAACATTGCATTAAATTTATTAGTCGAAAGTCTGTGTCAACCCGCAAATATCGTGACTCTCATACAAAAATCTTACAAATTCGCGACGTCGACGATGGATGTCGCGCACTCGGCCGCCGGACTGTTCTATTTATCAAAGCTGAATTTTTTATGTATCTACAATCTGTAAATTGTGGTAAACTCTGGCTTAGATGGTCCATACTTTAACTTCGATCTTGTAAATGATTTAAATTATTTAATCCACATACCCATATTAATGACCTAATCAACCTAACCTTGCTTAATGATCTTTTATATTTACAGGAGTAATTAGAGTTGAAATAATATAAAAAAAAAATTACCTAATTCTTATTTTTGACAGCTTTTGGCAGATTTGATAGCAGATTAGCTTTGACAGTGTTTGCAATATTGACTGAATTCATTGATATTACCACAAGATTATTGATAGTTATCAAATTTTTTTGTTTCTTTTGAAAAAATTAAGCCAAGGAAATTAAAACAACTTGAACGTACATTTTTTGAGAAAAATTAGCCTTTTGTTAAATTTTTTTATAGAAATAAATTCTAACATCGTTAATACGAAATCACCGTGAAATAGATGCAATGTTCGCGTGCACTTCCTCGTTAACAAGATGTTATCGGAGTTCAGAATAGATAGTGTTTTCACCTCCTAATACATTAAACACTTCATTTAGACTCTTATTCATTTACCCGCAAGGTTACTGACTTTGCGTACTTTGTGCAATCTTTTTTTAATTGCAAATTAATTGCTTATTTTTGTAATTGAAAATTTTGAATCTCAAATTAAGTTGATTATTATTACAATAAACGCCCTAAATTAATTGGTACTCAGTAAGATGAGAATTCTGTGTTGTGGCTTTGGTTATGCACCCAACAAAAGATCAAAGACGGAAATTAAATATGGCCTTTACAAAAATAACTAAGGAGTGGGAACCGATTCCGCGACTGTTTGCGCAAATGTCGCCTATTGTGATCACTACGCTGATCCTTAATAATTTATTTACGATAACCTATCTCACAGCAGTAAAGAATACACGGCAGTATAGCCACCCCCTCTCTTCCCGTGGGTGTCGTAAGAGGCGATTAAGGGATAACACAGTTCCACTATCACCTTTGAACTTATAAAGCCGACCGATGATAAGCCGACCGATGGTGGGATAAACATCCAACTGCTGGCAACATGCCGAAGACGGGCAGCAGCATCTCCGGCGCGACAAAGCCAGCCCTACGGTCACCAACCCGCCTGCCCAGCGTGGTGACTATGGGCAAAACACATGAGTTCGCGCTATTTTCGGCGCGAACTTGTGGAGGCCTATGTCCAGCAGTGGACTGCGGTAGGCTGAAGTGATGAACCTATCTCTAAGCACTAGGCAAATCGATTGCCAAAAAGTAGTTTAACAGTTTCAGATTTTCTGATTATCGATCAAAGAAACAAACTTTAAATATTATATTATATGAATATCTCTCTAGGTATAACAGGAATGTTGGTAAATATTCAGGTTTATTTAAATTAATTCTAAGCAATGAATCAAGTTCAAAAAGCGTAGAGAATGTTTAAAAAAATTGCGTTAGACAGACGTCATACTCGCTAGACTGCTTCCAAACCTATCAATCCTTTTTACGAGAAAATATATATAAAAGCCAATCGTTTTACAAACAATAAAAATTTATTCACATTTTTTATCAAACATATTGCCCTTACATTTTTATCTTTTAATATTTCTCGTATAGTTTAATTACAATAGATTTATAGTTAATGTTTTATTCTGTTTTGTAATAATTTAATTTTAGTTATATTACCTTTTTTTTTTTACACAATAATGTGTTTTCTACCTAGCTTCAGTAAAATCATTTTTTAAACATAACTTAGGAAATTGATAATATCAATGATTTATATTAATGACTTAATGTGCCCCGCGGTTTCAAACTTCTGAGATTAGCGCGTTCAAACAAGCAAACTCTTACGCTTTATAATATTAGTATAGATTTAGCATTTACGATACCTCAACTCTGTAATAAATTTTCAAATACCTCTACTTATACGGTCTTACTAACTATATACAATAGGCGTACTACATGTTTATTAATTTTCACTTTTTCATAAATAAAATATAAGATAAATATTATTTCTCATTCTTATAGACAATTCTTATATTTTGATTGAGAATCATACAAACATATTTTCAAATTCGATTTCTAAAATATTTACCAAGGAAGTTTCTATATGATTTGAAAGGTAAGCTATACGTGTGCTTTCATTTATTTTTATGGATCGCATCAATGAGTGGTAACGCAAAATTTTTAAGCGTCTTGACCTAGTTTTTTTTTAAATCTCAAAATGTATTTATTTATCTTAGCATTAGGTGCCATTGTTATTGTGCTCTAACATATAATCTTTTTTATATAAAAAACTAAAATATTTAAGACTTTTTAAATATCATACGTTATGACATACAATGCAAGTTAATACATATGTGTATACTATCCTGCATATTGTATTTCGTTATCGACCTCAACTGCTGGATAAATGCAAGTGGAGGCTTTTAGCGAGCTTCCGGTGGGAGTGCATCCCGTGACGTCACTTCCGGCGACGGAAGGTTTCGCTCGTCGACCGATAGTATCTAGTTTTTCGCTTCTGGCGGTGAACTAGCGGTGTTTGTTGTCGGTTTCGTTCGATGTTTTTAGTCTTTGTTTAAGACTGAAAAAGAATAATCTTATGTCTAAATAGAAAATAATTCCTAAACGTATTTTAAAGTCGTATAAAGATTATTTTTATTTAATTTTGTTACGTAAAAAGATGTGAATAGTTCAATAATTATAGCTACTTTGTAAATAATAGGAAATTACGAGTATAATAACCTATTATTTTACTTCAAAATTTACTTTATAGACCCCCAGCTCTTGTCTATTATTTATTATTATATTTCATCTAAGCACAAAGATCTTAAGTGGCAGAAACAATGAATCAAAATATCATAATACAAAATTATTATATTCAAACGGACACTCGTTAAAAAAATTATCGGTTCATTTATCTATACAAATAAATAAAATTGGAGTGTCTGTTTGTAATATTAAAATAACCGCTTTTTACTAAATGCGTATGGATGTATACACGATACATATACCAAAATAACATTTTTTACAATTTCTATCTATCTGTCTGTTTATCTGTTTGTTCCGGCAAGTCTTTGAAACGGTTGGATCGATTTTGACGGGATTTTCACTGGCAGATAGCTGATATAGTAAGGTGTAACTTAAGCTACTCTCATTTTAGAAATTTATTTATTTTATGACTCTGCGAACAGAATAATAACTTTTTGTTAATTTACACCCGAACGAAGTCGCGGGCACAGCTAGTATTTCAATATAAAGCATGATTACATCTTTGATAACCGCTCTGCGGGTGCTGTGTCGGCGCTTACACACCGGCGGTTTGCGGGTTTGATCCCGCTCGGGATGGATATGTGTATTTGTTCAAATATTTCTTTCCGATTTGAATGACTATCCTTATGTGTCTCCTCGCCGTGCTCCGAAGAGCACGTTAACCTGTCTCAGCTGTGGGATGTTACAGGCTGAATTTAATCGTTCGTCTTGACAATTAATAAACTTATATTAAGTTAGTAATTAATAAACTTATATTAAGTAATCTCGATTTTTTTTTGTCATTTTTATTATGTTGTTTTTTATACGTCTTAAGTTTGACTGGTAAACTAAGTTCCATGACTTTAAGTTCGCTTTTTGCGTAACCTTTTTTGTATAGTACTGTACTAACGTAATACACATAAGTTCTATTAAAAACAAGATGTTTTTGATAATATTACGATAGCGATTAATTATATTTTGTGTATACGCGGAATTATTAGGAAAAAATGATTAAATTTACCTTTGACTGATAGCCACCAACCCTACCACCGAAATATCAACTAATATCACAACACAAGTGTACTATAATTAGTCATTAACTGTACTGTACCCATTATCAGTACACATTCAAACAGCCGTACTATTATTTTAGTTAATGACGAAATCCGTCGCTCGATGCAACGAACATTTCTCGACATGAGACGCTCACCCATTTGGGAATAGTCATTAGGGTGTTGTCGAGAAATATAAAACCTCACCGAATCGCCTTCATTTCGGGAAATGTATAAAATATCGAATCACCGAAGTTCTTTGACGTCATTATAACGAATTCGTTTGAAATGTTATAGGTTTGAGTTTTTCGGTAAATTGTCTTGTTTTAAAAACGATCTTTGAGTTGTCGTTGTATAAAAAGAAAGAGATCATAGGCCTTTGTAAAAAAAACTCCATGAATATCGTACCATTTTTAAGGATTTTGTAACTCAAAACATATAACATAGTCCTTTAATTATAATGATTTTTCAAAATGATTTATTGAAAATGTTCTTTTTAGTATTGATATATCGTTTGTAGGTAAAAAAAAGACAAAGTCAAGGGAACCAAAAATTACTAAGACTACTAAGAGCCTATTTCTCCGGATGTGGATAACGCTATTTGACGGATGACAGTATCCGATGGTAAATTTTTTTTTGATTCATTATTATTTTTTACCATCGAATTCTACTATATCTATTTATGAGATATTTCTATTCGCGTATATTAATCTTAAAGTTACTGTTTATTAATTGATGAGAAATAGGTCCTACTGGCCTATTCTACCTCCCACTATAAAAGTCTATTTGTATCGCCATCCGTCAAATAGCGTTATCAACAACTGGTGTAACTGGCCCTAACAGTCACTTAGTAAAATATTAAATAATAGTAATACCTAAATAGCATTCTTATAAGAATTTAACTACATTAATGTAATATTAACTCAATATTATTGAGCATTTTGAATAACATAAATACTCAAATAAAATATTAAAATAATTATATAAACAACCGTACACATTTTAAACAACAGAATTCAAATAAGTTTGTTAAATGAAACATCGTCGTCACAAGACCATAATTCAAACAACGAATAACAATAAACAATATATTTGAGACAGCTTTATTACTAAATTACAAATCCTTTACCAGTTTATAAAGTCTCGAACGACCAATTAGTAACTGAGATACCGTTCTCGGATTCCATAGAACAAAAGGAGTAGGTACAAATAAGGGAAAAACATCTATAAGTACAGCTTACAGTTCCGATGCCCTGTAATTGCTCAGCCTCGGGCGGTTTTATCAGAGAATATTTCTTACGTTCAGACATTCCTTCTTAAAATACTTACTATATTTGTGTATTTACAGATAATATGAATTTGAGTGAATCTTTATAAAAACAAAATCCAACCGAGAAAAAAATTGTCTGAATGAAAATGAGAATGCTTTCTCTTTTTATAAGTGATTGAAGCATATAAAAATAATAATTTGTGTTTCACAGCTGAGCGAAGGCTCTTCCATAAGGTCTATAAATTGTTTGTAAAGTATGACTTTTTATTAACAAAATGTAACTATCGTAGTTTCAAATATATATTAATTCGGAATGCAATTAAAATGTAAAAAAATATACTCTTCGTCTTGTTTCCTCCGCTGATGACAAGAGGGCTAGTGCATTTTTTGCCCAGAGAATCGGAATAGCGATTGCAGCAGAGAAATGCCACCATCATTGTTGGCACTTTTCCACTCGGACATGGTGTACCGCAACTGTCTATAAATAATTGGTTCTACTCTTTCTTAATTTTTAAATAAAATAGAGTGATCTAATTTCAATATTAATGACAAAAATTTGATGCGAACTTGGAGCTACCCGAGTACAAAGTTTTTCGTCTTCCTTAGAAGGACCGGACCAGGCATGCCGGATAAGGCATGTAACGCAGATGATTGGTCTGGACCTAATCAGGATGAGATGAGATTTCCTGATCGGGTCCAGATCAGGAAATCTCATCTCATCCTGATCAGCCGGTTCGGTCCGGTCCTTTTAAAAAACACGATTCTTGCAAAAATTGTTTAACAAACAAAAAAAAAATAAAGCGAATTGATATTATAAATGTGTTACTTAACATAATTATTATGATATTTATGTCCGTTTTTTTATTGTATTATTTATTTATGTTTTTACTTTAAATATTAATTCTTTTTATTTATTTTTATGTTATTAATTAATTATTATTATTAATTAAATTTTATTTATTATCTTCTAATAATTAACTACTAATTAACTATTTCCTATTACTTACGACTGCTCCACTGTGTAGAAATAGACTCCGTGCTAGAATGTCCTGATAACTGTATATATACTAAGTGCGCTTAAAAACATTAATAGCGCGATTCAGGCTCAGTTCGCGTAATTTCTTTCAGGCTATCCTGATCTGGACCGGACCGGGTCCTGATCCAGTATGCCTTACCATACTTGATTATATTTTACATCAGGCTATCCTGATCTGGACCAGACCTGGTCCTGATAGAGCTTGCCGGATCTGGTATGCCTCATTCTATCCTGATCTGGTCGGATACATGATCTGGTTAAACCTGACCTTTTTTCTAGTCGGGTACGTCCAGAAGTGGACTGTAATAGGCCAAAACGAAGAAGCGTCACTGACAACAGAATGACACAAAAAAAGGTTATTATTATTATTATTATTCTTGAAATGGCTCCCTTGCGGATTTACCAATATCAGAGTATTTAAACTTTGCTTTATTTGGAGTTATATTCAAAAACAGGTTAACCACTTCTTTCCTAAAAGTCAAAACAGTGAATACAATTTTTAAAAACTTTAAAAGTAACCTGTATATTCTATGACAAGTGAAAAGTCCGAAAGGCTTTACTGAAGCCGCCTTTAACAATCAATCAAAGTAAACCTCAATGGGAGAGAGTTCTTTTAACTCCACTGTAAGAACTACTTTAATTAATTGTACTTATATAATTGGTATTGTTTCATTTCTGACAATGCGGGTCTCTGTTTGCGACATACATCCTAAGGATAGCTTTGTGGAGTTATTACATATGTACTCGTTTTATTGTCATTTTATACATTTTTATTATATTCTCGAACGTCTTCAAAAAAATGGTTCTCAAGTCGACTGATCACACCTTTTTTAAAATTAAAAACTGGTGCTTTTCATGTTGTCTCATTTAAATTGAGATTTTTGATTTGATTGATTATTAGAGATTTGATTAAGATTATTAGAGATTTGATTGAGATTATTAGAGATTTTTGATTGAGATCTGATGTGGTTTTTTTTAGTTATCCATAATAATGTATATATTAGATAATTATCTTTGTGACTGCTGAGGTTGTAGGTATTACTTGTCGTTGTAAATCCGATTATTTTTTTCGTTTGCTAGCAAACAAAATAAATATAATTTTTAAAATAATTTATACATTTAATTTTTTTGTTCATTTTATATATGATTACAAATATGGGGTTTTCAAATTTAGGAATTAAAGGTAGTCTGGAATGTTTAAATTTAAACAGACTACTTATTTTTATTTTATACTTTATTGTACACCACAAATATCTTACAAACAAAGCATAAAGATAGTTACAGACAGTGAAGTACGTGGGCGGACTTATGGCTAATTAGCCATTTCTTCCGACAGCCCAGACATAAAAAGGAAACTTATTATCAAAATTGGGTAGGTGGTATAGATGTATAATAAACTTACCTAGAAATGGCTACATTCTAATACTTATAATAAAATAAGGAATTTATTATTATAATTATTATTACAGGAAATACATAAATTAATAAAAAGAAGAATAAAAATATAATATATATTCTATCATAAACTAATAAACTATGTCAGCAATCATATATAAGTCTCCATCTTAAGATAATAATCCTTAACTTGTTTTTTAAGAGTCAACAGTAATTTGGCCTCCCTTATGTGTAAGGGCAGACTATTCCATAATTTAATAGCCTTAACAGTAAAAGACTGACTAAAGTACTTGGACTTATGTACGGGTAGCTCCAGCATAAGTCTTCGAGATGTTCTTAATTCTGAAGCTTCGTCGAGATATATAAATTTTTAGCCTAAAAAGCCTCTATTTCTTTCAATTTATAATTCTAAGGGAATATTGATATAGTCTGGGATAGCCTACCGTCACTTGATATGCGAGACAAACTACAACTTTTGATTAAGATATCGAAAAAATATCTGGCTGATAAAATAAAGTTTGGTAGTGAAAAGATACTACTATGTATCAAGTAAATTATTTAACTATCAGTACGAGTATTGTTTAAACTGTAGACAAAAAACATTAAATCAAAAGCTCTAACCAAAAATGTTATCTACAAAATAATTATTCTCATAAAACATTTTCCCCTTAAAACTTTCATCAAAATCAATTTATCCAACGATAATTTCTATAAATTAAACGTTAAAATTTTAAACTACTGGTAAGTTAATGCGATTTCCTCGGTAGTTTATTTCCTATCGCGTGAAAACTCGGTTTGAACTTTCTTAATACATCTCGCTAGATTACTTCAAACATTAACTGGATTTTAATTTTTATCTTAACAGTTTTATACCGGACTATTATGTATGTATGAAACAATTTTTGAAGTGATACTTCTTTGGCGCGCGCACACCGTCACGAAAAACCCGACACCCTAAAGTTAGCTAGTTAACGAAGAAGAAGTTAGCAACGTGAAGTCAGCCAATGAAGTATACTTTCTTACGTGTGTACATAAGTATACACACACTTTTTTTGATCTTCGAAAATTATATAGATGTTAACAACTGTTTAACTGTTAACCAGATTATATAACCATAATTAGCGCTGTCTTTCTAAAAAAAATCAACTTAACATAATGTTGCATAGTGCAAATATAATTCGTGTATTCATTTTCCCCGCTATAAGCTAGGCACAGTTGATTTTTAGTAATTCCGTATTAAATTGTGCTATAATTAAAAAAATAATTTACTAAATAATCAGCGATTAGATTACCGTTTAATATTATACTGTGTACATCACAAAATTATATCCAATATTAACATTTATATTTCCGATAAAATGATATAATATAGTCATTAGTAAACCTATTCTAGGCAAATAGGAGTACTAATCACTGAGCGTGTCTATTCAAAGCGAATACGTCGGAACTATTTCAAACTAATCCTTCTATTGATCATTGTAGGTATTAGAGGAGACTTAGCTACATATACATACATAGATACTATACACATGAATCTATCATTGAAATCATAGACTATTCTAGTGCTGTGGTAAATATCTCTTTCATCTACACCAGTTGGATTATCTTGTGTTTATAAAAAATGAGGGTAGTTACACATATAATACTTTCAAAGTTATATCTGAAAATGTGAGCCCTATTAGTTAGATCTTCTATCTCTCATTTTTTTGCCTCGTTTTTTATTATACGATTTTGTGTTTGGAAGCATCAAACATAATTATTTAAATTACAGAAAGGAAAGAGGTTACATACAGCCTATTAGGCTCGATCGAATTGTTTCAAAATTCGAACAATTTTTTTATCATAGTTTTCAATATATAAATAAGCTAATAATAAATAAGCCGACCGATGGCGGGGTAACCATCCAACTGCTGGCTTTGAAATACACAGGCCGAAGACGGGCAGCAGCGTCTTTGGTGCGACAAAGCCAGTACTGCGGTCACCAACCCGCCTGCCCAGCGTGGTGACTATGGGCAAAACACATGAGTTCACGTTATTTTTGACGTAAACTTGTGGAGGCCTATGTCCAGCAGTGGACTGTATAGGCTGTAATGATGATGATGATGATGAAATAAGCTAAGAAGTAGCAGTGTATTAAATTTTCAAATCTGCAATCATACGACAGTAAAAAATCAGCAAGTTTGGATTAGCTTGAACTTGTTTTGTTTAATGGCTTTCAGTGGAGCAAAAGAGCGAAAATAACTTCGCTAATGTCACATAATATTAATAAACACATAAAAAAAAATTATTGATACGCTCGTCATTAAATCTAAAAAAAAAACGGTAATAATGAACAATAAATTTCAAATATTAAACCTTTCAAAAGCTATTCTAGTTATGAAACAACGTAGACATAAACAAGACCCTAATGGATAGCATAGTTGACAAGAACAACATGAAGGAACTTTAACTCATTTTGCCGCTAAGAGGGCAAGGGTCCGGCTAACTGCTCCAGACTTGCTGATATATAATATGGTTACATAAATGGATGTATACTTGTTTATGCAATCAGTTTCACTTGTCTGAATTTTGAAATTGGTTTTCTGACTTGTATGTAAATCGGTACGGTAGAATCAACTGCTTTGTATACTGGCTTTATGTTATTTGTTTTGATTCTGTTTTTTTTTTGTCAATATTTACCATCCTAGTCGTATGAAATAATAAAGATAATTTTTTTTGAAAATCAAATAGAGTGAAATAAAAAAAAATAAGAAATTTTAAACACCAAGTAAAAAAGCTTAAGAATTAGCCGAACAAACACACAAAATATTTGATACACTAGACATAAGCCTATAACATACTAAATCTATTTAAAACTTTATTTGGTAAGCTTGAAAGTATTTTCATTATAATATAAAACTAAAACAGTACATCATTTTCAGGAAACACTTCGGTAACATAAACATTTTGCTTCGTTCAACAAATAAAAAAAATCTTTTCAAAATAAATACACATTTCTACACACAGAGCGCTATTTATTCAAAACTCATAGATAACATTTGCCCTCACAACGGTATGGCGCCGACACTGGAAAAACTGCAAGTGACGTTATCTTAGTTTCATAAAAAGCCTGTGTTTTAAACATAAATAAAAAAAAAAAAAACGAGAAGAAAATCTCTAACATTTCATATGCAAGTCGGTTCATTGAAAGCCAGTCACAAGAGGTTCATTGTGTATTTACTTTTATTATCATATGCATTTAAATAAAAATTGTTTAGAGAATGCGCTGCAATTATTATCACAATATATCTGAAGGAAAACTTCATTTGAAACCCCTAATGGGGTCTCCGTCAAGCATTCGTGGCATTTAGAGTTCTAAAATGCGAAAGACTCCTGCAACCAAACTGCCACCACACGTATCGACTCGTCGTTCCTGTGGGCCTAGCCAGTGAGGTCAAGAAGGCGGCGCAGAGCTTAGGCAACTCTGTGTTTTTCTGAAGAGTGTCCTAGACGACACAGTGTCTGCCTGACACTGTCTAAATCGTCTGCAATAGACGGACTAAGGCCAATGATGATGATGGTGATGATATCTGTTAGTAAATAATAATATAAACTGTAAAACAATTAGATCATAGTCTTTTTTTATGCAGTTTCATGTTGGTTTTTAAAGACTGCGCTCTCTCACTGTAAGATTAAAATATGTAATTGATAATTCGAAAGTGAAATTTGATGCGTTAAAAATTAAAAAGAAAATTTGTATTAAGTATAAATTCACATATAACGGGAATTTTTTTATACTTAAAAAGTAAGGATTTAAACTTATGAAAAAGGACATATTATATATATAGCTTACAAAAAAATAACACAATATTTTTCTCCCCACTTCCTCCTACTGTCTTTGCCTGAAAACAAGATATTCGTATGTTATTTTTTCTAATATATTATAGCCTATAACCTACATAAGGCAGGCTACCAAAAATTCTGTTAGATTGTTCAAGCAGCTAAACTTCTCAGTCCTGTTAATGTAGATACATCCACCTTAATTCACTATCCAATAACATCGTAAGTTCACTAGTGTACATAAACGTTATTCTCAAGCTATCAACTGTTCAATCGGTCTTAGTCGACTGACCATGTTTAATCAGTGACTTAATTTAAGAGCCATTTTCAAACCGCTGGTTCAATTTTCCTCCAACACAGCTATATTTCACTCGCTAACAAGCGAGAGGGATTGGGTAAAAATTGCACATCGTGTATGCTATTAATCTAACAGTTCGGGATACCAAAATCTGGTTATTTTAATTGAAGTAAAAAAAAAAATGTGCAAAATACTTAAACTCAAGGCTGTAGATTTATAGTTCAAGTTTTTCATGTAATACCATATTGTATGGTTTCGTTAAAAAACTTTGTTTCTTAAGATAGCGTTAGTACTGGTACATGTGTTAAGTTTAATTAAGATTAATAAATTAAACAACACAACAATAATAAATAAATAATCTTAACAATAATTATCACATTTATGATGTTCCCGCCGAAGATCTGATAGCATCTTTCAGATAGCATTATTATTACATTGATAATGCTATCTGAAAATTTCGATTGAATTTCAGCTCTAATCCTAATTAAAAATAAAAAAGTTGTTCTCGTGCTAAGAAAGGGTGCTCGTAGTCATGTAGTAAAATTTTTGCGCTGCTGCTTCAAAGTTCAAGGGTACAAACCAACCTAAGATATTAAATAAAAAATTATTTAAGAAATTTTTGGCCACGGAAGAATATTTGTGGCATTTTGGACGTTTTTGTCTTTTCCAGAGTCGTACTACTTTCCTCTGCCCCTTGGTTATTTTTCGGCCAAGATGTTTCAGCAGATGTGATGTATCCCAAATAGGACAATTCTTTATTCACTTTACAGGGAATCAACAGCAGTTTATCAGGTTATTACTCTAAAACTGAATCTATTAGTAGTGGCTTATCGTGAATAGCATCCGGGGCTCACCAAAAATTTGCCGCCCGGGGCCCACCGAAAACTTGCTGCCCCTACTGATTCATTTTTTTTACCAAATAAATTTAAGATACTCATTTCAAGCACAATTTTCATTACGTTCATTAACCAATTTCACAAATGGACAAGGTTCACAATTGTACTGCAATTTTTCTGTGTGTATATATATACACAGAAATATTATATATATATATATATATATATATATATATAAACTGCGGATACGATTTGAATTTTTTTAAGGAAATGCAAAAATGTCATAGTAATTTTGGCCGCTCCCCTTTCGCCTGCCAACCGACCTACTACGCCACTGTCCATCAGACTTAGTAAAGAGAAATGTGTCGATGACGGCAAGAGCTTTAAAATTAATGAATTTATTTTATATTTATAATTCCATTTAGTATAATAAGCTAATTAAGTTTCAAATTATGTTTATAAAAGAAAGTTATATTATTTATTAGTCGCTATGTTTATCTAATTATCTTAATTCAATAATAATAAAACTATGAAGCATTTCAATATTAGAAAAAAGCCAATTAATGCCTCAATATATAACAATAAGTTTTTTTTTGTATTTGTCAAGTGCAATTAAAACGAAAGTACTTTTAATATAATTACGTCTAGAAAAAGGAATAGAAAATACATCCCAAGAAAAAGCACCAAAAAGAGGACATTATAATAAAATTTCACTTTAAAGGTGACTTTAAAGTTGAAAAACTGACTAAATTATTTAAAACTTGTCATAGAAAACTTTTTTGCACTCTCTCAGATTTTCAAGAGGCAAATATACAAGAAAAACAAAAATTAAACCTAGTTTACAACAAATTGACAAATTTTCTTGTTTTCTTACAGTATTTCGATATTTTTCAAGATTCCATTTACGGATAAAATATGTTGAGAAGGCATTGACGCGATGGTTACAGCAAATTAAATATTTTTAGAAGCCATAAAAACTTTTATTGTGGTCTTCGCGTCTGTACTTTTATGTTGTGTAGATTTCCCGATCCCCGACGTAGCATTAATATCCTAATGTTGGCAATTGAGTGTAAGTCGTTTGTTAATATTAAAATTTATCTTATACTATTTATTGAAGTAAAACTTCTTTAAGGCACGCTTGACTAAGGGAATGAGCTGGTGAAAGCTTGACAAGAGATTAAGAGATTAGTGAAGATAGAAAGAGAGGGAGTTACGTTTCGTATATAATAGGGGCAACTAAAAAAGTTTTACTTCAGTCGTGAGGTCTAAAGCACACTCGTTTCTTTCTTTCTTTTCGTTTCTATCTCTTTTAATAAATCAAAATAGATAGAGAAAATATCTTATACACGAATACTAATGGCATCATGTTTATACCACAAAGGTGACAAAAAAGAGACCAACCCACCTGATGGTAAGCGGTTACCGAAGCGTAAAGATTGCAGTACCAAGTTACCCATACCTCTGTCCCTCCCCATAAGCTTGAACTACATTACTCATTAAAGAAACGTCTCCTGTAAAATTGATGCTCCTCTTCAGTCTAATTAACATTTTGAACAAGATATTTCCTACAGCACCTAACTCAAATATATGATACTATTTTACAAGAATAACGAGATAATGCACTCAAATAGAATGTCTAATATCCTGCACTGACCAATAATTGTATTAAACGATTCAATAGTTCACATTGTAGGTAATATAGATATCGTTTTCATTTCCGAGCGGCACTGCACATGTAATGTACAATACGTTCTCATACGCTTAACTTATCCGATTACATAAGTTGGATTAACACATTATGTACCGCTTTTCATTAGATTTGTTTAATCGATTATAACATATTTATGTTAAGCAAGTAAAGTTTAAAAGTTTGTGTTTAACTAATCCGTTTATGCATAAAGTTGTTTTGTTGTATATATTTTGTGTTGTGTTAAAGCTATGTAGATAACATGCAAATTTTTACATTTTACCAACTGTACGTGGCTAGTTTGGACGTTAATAACTGAAAGCAGAAAATTGATCTACCACGCTATCGATCGCTCGGATATCGTTTGGTGGATAATTATCTAAAAGATATGTTTGTTGAGACATAGAAAAACCCACAAGAATTATCACTCAGAGTCTAAGTCTTATACCAAGAACAAATAACCGCATCGAACAACAATCTAAATTGCTACCACCAGCTTTATTAGAACTCTCGTCATCAATACACCAGAAAGGCACTTTTCTATTCAATCGTTATTCTATCAATTCGATAAAAAAATGTTTAGCAAGAAGGCCGGTTTCATTTCCGGCGCACGGCATTATCGAGGCAGATAAATATTTTGCGGCACTCCATAAATAACTTAAAATGGATTCTCATTCCGTCCTGGCTTATGGTGAGACGACGAGGATATAATTTAGCTGGATATGAATGTATTTTTTTTTTATATCACTAGGTCGGCAAACAAGCGTACGGCGCACCTGATGGTAAGAGATTACCATAGCTTATAGACTCCTGCAACATCAGAAGCATCACAAGCGCGTTGCCGAAACTAATCCCCAATCCCCCCCCCCCCCCAGGAGCTCCGGTCACCTTACTCACCAGTAGGAACACAAAACTGCTTGAAAACAGTATTATTTAGCTGTGATCTTCTGTAAGGTCGAGGTACTACCCCAGTCTGCTCCAGATTTTGAGCAGGAAATACCTGCTGTGCCCTACCTACCTCAGTTAAAATTTATTATTGTTTCGTTAAAATTTATTATTGATGTGAAATTTCATTTATAGGCGAGGGTAAAACTGATTGTTAACGTTGCGATACAGACCGTAGCGACACATCGATACGCATGAAACATCTATAGGCGAGGGTAAATCTGATCGTTGACGTGGCGATACAGGCCGTGGGGATGCATCGTCACGCTATGTGATGGAATATATGTACTATACTATATAGTAATTGAGTTGTCGGGGTTTAAAAAAAATTGAATTAAAAAAAATTATACAAAGAAATGAAACGTTTATTACATGTTTCACATCTGCCAGCCGTCACGTAAAGGCTCACATTTTTTATTTTAATCAGAGTTCATACAATCTAAGTATTAGCTTAAATTAATGAGAACGCATTGGACCAATATACGAGTCAGTCATTGCCAGGATATTAATTAAATATATTACATACATATTTAATTTTGAATAAATAATCTGGATGTTCGAACTCTTTAATGGAGTTTGGTATTTAGATAACTGGAAATCTAGGATAACACATAGGCTTTTTTATCCCGATATTCTCACCGAATCAGAAAGTACGAGTAAAGTCGTAAGACGCAGCTACTTATAATATAAGACCATTTATAAAGTACCGAACATTTCCAATAACTCTTCATCTATGTCGTTACGTATAAAATGATTCCAGTCCCGCGCCCGGTCAGCTATTGTTATTTAAATGTGTATTGAAAAGTTGAGAATCTTCGCCATTCGAATATCTGTCATAGATATTTATGAGAATTTAAAATATATTTTTAAATTATTTTATCCTTCTTATACAAAATGAAAATTATTTATCAACGATAAAAAAAAATATATTAAAAAAGCAATGTACTTAAAATATAGTTATATATATATATATATATATATATATATATATATATATATATATATATATAGTATATATTTGTAGATTCTAAAACCTAATACAATATTTAGTTTTATATTCATATACTTTAATATAAAAATTAAATTAATAAATACTGGCCACTAATAAAATTTATTAATACTATAATTGACTTCAATGTCTTTAGATCTCATGTGTGGCTCTCGTGCAACGGATACATTTTTATACAGATACAAGCTGTGCCCGCGGCTTCGCCCGCGTTTAAATCAGTGAGTCACAAAGTTTTCCCGGCAAACTTGCCACGATGTCCTTAGATGGCGAAGTGGCTTCTTCCGGACCTGGACAGATATAATATCATATATAACGGTTCGTTATTAAACAGGTTTGTTATTTTTGTTGGCGTCCTGTCGTGTTGGCGCATTGGCGCGTTGGCATGTTGGCGCATTGGCGTGTTGGCGTGTTGGCGTGTTGGCGTGTTGGCGTGTTGGCGTGTTGGCGTGTTGGCGTGTTGGCGTGTTGGCGTGTTGGCGTGTTGGCGTGTTGGCGTGTTGGCACATTGGCGTGTTGGCGTGTTGGATTGTTGGCGTGTTGGCGCATTGGTGTATTGGCGTGTTGGCTTATTGGCACATTGGCGTGTTAGCGTGATGGCGCATTGGCGTATTGGCGTGTTGGCGTGTTGGCGTGTTGGCGTGTTGGCGTACTGGCACATTGGCGTGTTGGCGTACTGGCACACTGGCGTGTTGGCGTGTTGGTGCATTGGCGTATTGGCGTGTTGGCGTGTTGGCATGTTGGCGTGTTGACGTGTTGGCGTGTTGGGGTTTTAGCATGTTGGGGTGTTAGCGTATTGGCGTGTTGGAGTGTTGACGTATTGGCGTGTTGGATAGTTGGCACATTGGCGTGTTGGAGCGTTGGCATGTTGGCGTGTTGGCGTGTTGGCGTATTGGTGTGTTGGCGTGTTGGACTGTTGGCGTGTTAGTGTATTAGCACATTGGCGTGTTGGCGTGTTGGCGCATTGACGTATTGGCGTGTTGACGTGTTGGCATGTTGGAGTGTTGGCGTGTTGACGTGTTGGAGTTTTGGCATGTTGGCGTGTTGGCGTATTGGCGTGTTTAAGTTAAGCGGACAATAAAAAAAATGTCAATGTTTCCGATTTTAGTAATTTTCCGATATGCAATGAAACAAAACTAATAAATGATAACTATTGCTAACGGGCGTCAGATGTAGCTCGGACGACGACCACTGACTACTGCGCTCAGTCAAGCGTTATACACATTATATAATTTATATGTAGAAAGCCGGTAGAGATAACTCTAGAAGAAGTCTCTTCCAGCTAACCTGCTGTAGTTGTTTTATTTATTTTTTATTTTTTATTTTATTACTGGACTTTCATTTGGACAAAATATCTTTGTTGTTACGGCAATAAAATATATAGCCGCCCCCTATCTTCCCGTGGGTGTCGTAAGAGGCGACTAAGAGATAACATAGTTCCACTACCACCTTGGAACTTAAAAAGCCGACCGGTGGCGGGATAACCATCCAACTGCTGGATTTGAAATACACAGGCTGAAGACGGACAGCAGCGACTTCGGTGCGACAAAGCCAGGCCTGCGGTCACCAATCCGCCTGCCCACCGTGGTGACTATGGCAAACACATATGAGGAGCTTGAACTTGCGGAGGTGACTTGTCCAGCAGTAGACTGTATCAAGCTAAAGTGAAGATGATGATGATGATGAACACGGAATCGACTATCTGTTTAAGCGTTATATCAAGTCAGTCAGTCAGTCCACTGCTGGACAAAGGCCTCACTGAGTTCGCGCAAGACATCCCGGTTTTCCGCAATATAACAATATATTTATATATAATTACTAGCTGTGCCCACGGCTTCGCCCGCGTTTAAATCAGTGAGTCACAAAGTTTTCCCGGCAAACTTCCAGTGAAACTCAAAATGTCATCAAAATCGGCTTAGTCGTTGCGTAAACCTTCCTCTTGAAGCCCTCTCTCCATTGGTAAAAACGCATGAAAAGCCGTTCAGTAAATTTTGAGGGAATCGATCACAATTTTGGGGAACTTATTGTTATAAAACACTAACTGTTGCCCGCGACTACGTTCGCGTGGTTATGAAGATATGCATTACTATCAAGATGTTTAAGCAAATTATTTTTTATTTCAGTCACTTGAAATGCTTATCACGCTGAGTAATTTTTTAAAAGGTACAATTTAGTATAATTTATTAGTTATTTTTATAAAACCTCTCTATGCACCACATTTTTAGTTTTATTTTCAGGCTGCAGTATAAATAACCTAGCAGGCGAACTTATAGCTGCTGTATATGTTTCATACAAACTATCAACCCCAATCAAACGCCCTTAGCAGTGGAATATCAAAAAATCCGTTCTTAGCGGACGTTTACTAACTATAATCTACCTCCCTGCTAAATTTCATCTTTGTCCGTCCTGGATGGATGGACCATCCAGCGGTTTTTGAGTTCTCGTGATGTCTCGTGATGAGTCAGTGACCTTTCTCTTTTATATATATAGATTACGATGCATTATTTGGACTCCTTTTCACCATCTATAGAGCATACATTTTAAATTTCAAGTCTTTTACTTCAAAAACATAGGATTTTCATACAAACTTCCAACCCCCGTTTCACCCCTTTAGGGGTCGAGTTTCGTAAAATCCATTCTTAGCGGATGTCTACGTCCTATAAGGAGCCTACCTGCCAAATTTTAAGTTTGTAGGTGTTATAGTTTTGGAGATTTCGTGATAGATTATCGGAAAGAATGTTAATAAAATCAAATAAAACTATGTTTAATAATATTATCATATAACAGTAACAGTAACTGTAATTTTTTTAAAAAAACTCAACATTTCTGTTGATAATAGAAAACACAGCATTTAAAAGTAAATTTAAAATAGGTAATTAAACGAATTTCATTATAAATAACATACAAATGGGATGATCGGCAACTAGGCAAGTAAAATTTTCCAATAGTAACACTTTTTTATTTGATTTTTGACATGGAAAGAACTATAATCGTCTCCTAAATTTTTATCTCTTATTAACTAACTGACTTATGTTTCTGCTGCCATTACGAAAAACAAATTCAAGTAGTGTAGGAACCAGTAACAAAATGGACCAAATATAAATTTTAAAACAACATTAAAACTAATTTGAAATACTGCACCACATATATTTTAATCATAAGTATGTGCAATATTAACAATTAATTTTAGAACATTGCAATTCAATAACCCAGTCGTTAATCAGCGAAACGCCGGAACGAATCCTTAAATCATTTATAAAGACGTCGCTGTAGACGCGCGGGAGCGAATTTTTCTTGTCTTAAGTAAATAAAAATCCAATCAGAGGCAAATCCAATTTTCATTCCCGCCCGTTGGATTCACTCGGGATTCGAGGCTCATTTTTTTGCCTTTTTTACATTTTCACACTATCTCCCCGTTCGTTCCTTGCGACACTCTTGTCTTGTTTTAAAATATCACGTCCGACATTTAATAGAACACACGATTTAGTTATTAATTGTCTTGAAAGCATAATGAGTTGTATGTACATAATGATTATGTATAAGTCACCAAACCTATAATTATGCATATCAGAGAATTCCATCATAAATTTATATGAAAAGTATCAAAATATTATTTCTAATGACAAACACTAGATACAATTCCTGTGTCAAAAATTGTAAATTTACCATTCAATGTGCCCAAATTTTTTACATCAAAATCATCATTCTGCTTGTTTAAATGAGTGATATCTTGACTTTGTCAACTATTTATTCATTTATAATTTGACTACAGACACTACGTCTCAACCTCTGAAGTCAAATTATATCCATTTGGTCTCCGTAAAATACTAAAATTCACCACTGCCAATTGAAATAAAATAATTTTCAGGAGAAAATGTAACATTTTATCCAATTTTAGTATCTTTTTGTCAACCTTAATCTTATAAATCGCGCTCCACTCAGCTTCCGAGAGAGATAAAAGTAAGAGAAGCACGGTCTTAAGTTTGGAGAGTATTACATGAGATTTTAAAGTATTAATTTTACACACTTTAAAATAAAGGTATTCAAGTCCTCAACGGCTAGAGATTCGCAAAGGTACGGGATTATTCTGGACTGTTTAATTGAAAGAAGTATTTGGATTGACGTGTAAAGATGGTGATGTTTATAACATGTTTCCTTAAGCTAGTTACAAACATTTTTCAAGTTACATATACTTTTTGGAGCGTTAGGGAAAAATGATGAGAGTAAATTTTTACGATGCGCACGCTCACCGTCACTAACCGACACCCTGAAGTTAGCTAGTCAACGAAGAAGGAGTTAGCAACGTGAAGTTAGCAAGCCAAAAATGTATAACTTCTTACGTGCGTACATAAGAAGTACACACACACCTTTTCTTTTAAATTTAAGTAAGTGAATTTTTTTACCGACTTCAAAAAAGGAGGAGGTTACTCAATTCGACCGAATATATATATTTTTATGTATGTTCGGGGATAACTCCGTCGTTTGTGAACCGATTCTGATTATACGTTTTTTTTTTTTGTTGGAAAGGAGATATCCCTAGTTTGGTACCACAAGGAAACCAGGATCTGATGATGGGATTGATTCCAGAGAAATCGAGGTAAACTCTCGAAAACCCGCATAACTTTTTACTGGGTGTACCGATTTTGATGATTTTTAATTTAATCGAAAGCCGATGTTTATCATGTGTTGTGACCACTTTAAATTTCATCGAGATCTGATTACAACTTTTGGAGTAATCTTTGATAATGCGTATCTACTTGATTATTTTTTCGTCTACCTACGTTGTATTACTTGTCGATATAATTGAAGTCGGTTTTTCTTCGTTTGCCTGCAAACTCAATAATGTTAGTTTACGTATATAGATTAGGTTTTCATTTCTAGTTATTATTTTACAAATTACCTGTTTAGATACTATAAATACAAAAAAAAAAAAAATACTGTCTCCAATAAATAATTCACTAAACACATTTCATTAATGTGTTTTTACAAAGATATCAGTAGCATTTAGTTTTCTAACATACAAACAGATTTGTATTTTCATATATAGTTTTGGCATATTGTTGCTAAAGTACCGGCCCGCGGGACGTACTTCCCCGAGCTGGTAAATTCAATAATTCAAACAGTTCAAACTTGTTCCGCCACGCTGCGAACTACCGCGGCCTGGGACTGCACTACATGCACCGCTATTTGCAAGTGTATAATTATTTCTGGGAATTATTCAGTGATCATATATTAAAATTTGTTACTGTATTCTAACATCAAGGCGACTTTGTTACAACAATAGCCTTAATACGTTAATCGCCTATCGACAGTATTGGTAATCTACCGATTCAAGGACATTATAACAGAAGCATTGAATTTACTGAAGACTATGAAACTAGCTAATTCGGTGTTGATGAAAGACCATATACGATTATGATATGACTGTAAAAGCACACTAGAATCAAGATAATATATACTATAAAGAGTTTAGCAATTTTATTGTAAATTTATGAATTATCATTAAAAATCGTAAAATAATAATTGTGTTTGCAGGCAAACGAAGAAAAACCGACTTCAATTATATCGACAAGTACGTACTTAGAGCATTATCAAAGATTACTCCAAAAGTTGTAATCAGATCTCGATGAAATTTAAATGTGACCACATGATAAACATCGGCTTTCGATTAAATTAAAAATCATTAAAATCGGTACACCCAGTTATGCGGATTTTCTAGAGTTTCCCTCGATTTATCTAGGATTCCATCATTATATCCTGGTTTCCTTGACATTTTCACTATTTAATAATTTTGGATTATATATCGATACTAGCTATACCCGTGCAAATAATTCGCACTAAATAAGTATAATAATTATCACTTTACAAAAACAAAAGCAATAATAATTTTTTTAGTTGTTGATACCGGTAGAGCAATCAATTATCTATAAAATGATGTAATTATAATTTATGTTTAGTAATTATGAGGTTTTTCCTAAAAAGGGAGGCAAATATCTTAACCTTAGCGTATTAATATATAATTATGATGATACTAGTAGGCTTAAAGCATTACGTTTGTTAATGTCAAAGAGGCGTCAATATCAACAGATTAAACGCGACTGTATCTGCGGCGTTTCGTGTTAAAAGAGCAGAAATACTAAGGATGAGGAAATAGTTACTAGCGGAAGCGGACTTAATATGTACCTTGAGTGACTAAGTATGTACCTTGTGAATGAATAAAGGGATACTAATTTATAATTCTCATAAACACAATTGTTAATGCTTTAACAAAATAAATAAGAATTTAAAAATAATCTAAATAAGACAACATGCGACATTTTTGTATGTTTGCTAAATGCATATGGTTGTTAATTTATCACTTCACTTCACTTCACATAGTCCACTGCTGGACATAGGCCTCCACAAGTTCGCGCCAAAATTGGCGTGAACTCATGTGTTTTGCCCAGAGTCACCACGCTGGGCAAGCTAGCTGGCAGGCTGGGCTGGGTTGGTGAGCGCAGGGCTGGCTTTGTCGCATCGAAGACGCCGCTACCAGTCTTCGGCCTGTGTATTTCAAAGCTAGCAGCTGGATGGCTATCCCGCCATCGATCGACTTTTTGAGTTCCAAGGTGGTAGTGGAACTGTGTTATCCCTTAGTCGCCTCTTACGACACCCACGGGAAGAGAGGGGGTGGCTATATTCCTCATTGCCGTAACCACAATGTTAATTCATAAACACTATTAATTTACTGCTTCGACTTATTATCCAGGGCAAGATCCAGGGCAAGCGCAGTGTGGGTCGTAGAAGAACATCTTGGCTAAAAAATCTACGCCAATGGTTTGGGAAAAGCACCCGTTCGTTATTCAGGGCTGCGGTATCAAGGATACAAGTTGCCAGAATGATCGCCGAACTTCGTGAGAAGATGGCACTTTAAGAAGAAGAATTAATTTACGTTTAAGCCGGTATATTTTACTATTAGTTGTAGTTCAAATTTTCTTATATTTTGACACTATTACAAGGGCTCGCAACATATACAAATATATTTTCAAAATGATTAACAGCATACATGATATATATGTAATATATTCAACATTATTGTTGTTCATTCTGAGTACCATATAGGTCCATGAGTAAATAATTCTCACTTCACAATGAAAATTATTAAATACCCAACCCTGCCGCTTATGTAAAGTATCGTAAGCATTTTTCCAAGTGAAATTGTTGAAAAATTTTCAACGGAGCTTCGAAGGGAACTCTATGAATACATTCGGCAAGCGTCGGTATGAATATAGAATGAATAAAAATGAATAAAAACGAAACGGGAAGCGCGGTTAATCATCAGGCCTGAAATATATTTTGTCGGCTTTCAAGATTAAAGGCGTTTGTTTTATAACTCGTTACGTACTTAATAACACGAATTTTTTTGTGCTATAATCTAAAGAATTTCGAATTTAATGATGTGGCTATATGTCTGAGTTTAACGATGTATGGTTATGAGCTTTGGTTGAGCTTCTTTTGAATGGGATTTTGATGTACATAATCAATTTTTTATCAAACGGGTACTTTCTATATATCTTTCTTTTGATTAATTTTTAGCAATTCATTATTAATTTATATATTTTATATATTTTTGTGACAAATCAATAAATAACATTAATAAATTTCACTTGGATTTGAATTCTCTATTGTGGGTCCGAAACGTAGAGGCATTAACGATCAGGTCACGACAAAACATCTATGTGCCTTATACTGGTCTGAGCGTTTGTGCTTGTCTATTACATGTGTACCGAGCCCCGAAACAAGAATAAATCTTACTGTGTGCCGTTGAGAGTGACGCGTTCATTTTATTTATTTATTTTATACAAATAAACACACAACTAACATGATTGTATTAATATTCAATAAATGTAAAGCTTATAATAACAACATTTTAGTTCCAACGAGCATTACACGGAGATTTACGACGAAATCAGAAATATTTCCGATCATAATATTTATAAATCAATTCAGACGATACATCATTTTCGATCATTCGATCTTATGCGCGCCCGAGATTCCGATCCATCATATTAACACCACAATACACAGTTTTCGCATTAATGCAGAGCAAAAATAATATTTTACTATCTCTGGCGGGCAACGATAAGAATTTCATTACGCTATCGATATTCCCGAGTTCCAATAAAGTATTTTTCGTAATATAATATTTGAAAGTATTTAAAGATGCGGTCAAGAGCGATCCGTATCTCAAAAGAAGAATTCAATATAGAACACGTACTGTTGCTACTATCGAACTAATCTGTATAATAAGGGTTGACGCAGACTCATGGGGGTTTTTGGTCATAGTCACCACACTGGGCAGGCGGGTTGGTGACTGCAGGGCTGACTTTGTCGCACCAAAGATGGCGCGAACTTGAGGAGGCCTATGTCCACCAGTGGACTGCAGTAGGCTGAACTGACTGACTGATAAAAAGGATTTAGTTTTTCTCTTAACTTTTGATTACGAAATCACAATAAATAAATATAGTATGTAATATTAAATAAAAATAGTATGTAATATTTTTACCAAACTTTAGTCAGAAATATATAAGAAATCGTTTTCTTGACACATTTGACAGTTTACCATATATGATTGCTTTATTACGCTTCAAAATATTTGATATGTTTCTATCTCCGGAACTGTCAACAGTGATAATAATAGTATATATTAGTGATAATCTCCGACAAAATTAAATGAATAAATATTATTCGAGCACTTTTTGTATACTTGCTTTGATCAAATGATCACCAGAAACACTGCAAAGTACGTACAAAATGATAAATTTAATGCTCTTATTGAAATTCGTCCCTTAGAATACAATATAATACAATATACAATACACATACAATATACAATACAAGTTTACCAATATTATATATATCAATATTATTTTTTGAGGGTAGAACTTAAAATAGGCATAGTGAGTTGATTGACAGCAATACAAACAACAACGTCAACATAACTGACAACTGATGTCAGTGTTGCCATTAATAGGCAGAAAGTCTCTAGACTTCTTGTCTTTGAGAACTGTTATAAATACACTGAAATGTCAATTCAATTAGATGTGTCTAGCTCTTTATTTGAGGAACGTCGTAAATTAAAACGCCTAAACGTTGATTTGTCCAAACGTGACCAAAATCCTGAAATCGTTTAGCTGGTTGTAAGAAAATAATAATAATTCTTACATTTTTGTAAAGCTAATCACCTATTTTTTTTTTCAATAATAAAAAATATTGTACAGAAGAATGTAAATTATCAGACAAAAAACAAATATCAGGTTAATATTAGTATTTTCAGTTAGAAATTCTGGACTCCAATAGCAGATTTCTGTCATAAAATGTCAAAGATAATAAGTTTATTGTTATGGTAAGCTATTCCATGTAAAACTGACTACAATTACCGATTATTTTGTTTCCCTCAGTCGCCGATAACAGCCTATGCGTAGCAGCTCCCAGCCGCTCATCCGTAGTTATGTTTTCATTACAAATAAAAAATCGACCCAAATAAAATTATGAGTACATATTTTTTTTCTAACACTGAAAAGAAACAAACAAAAAAAGGTTCTATATTTGTAATGTTAGCAAAAACTGATTTCCGAAACCAAAACAGAAATGTTACCTTACGCCTAAAGTCACGTTCGTCGAAAACAAAAACACTTACTCGTAATTCACGTCACAGAATAATATAATAATAATAAATGAAAATTTTACATTTTTCTTGTATACACACCTCATGAATACATTTGGTTAATGCAGCGCTGAATGAGAGAATTAATTCAAAGCGAACAAATTGAATCGGAAAAATTACAGCTGTATAAATTTTTTTTTTCTTTTTTCAAGGAATCAATTTTTTGTATTCAACTCGGAACTTTTAAAGCGTGTTTAATGAATTGAACAATTAAAATAGAAAATTAGTCCGAATGTTGAATTTTAAATTTAAATACTAATTAGTATACGTTACAATTATTATATTTGTAATTGTTACAGATATGATTAAATAAAAAACAAAATATTCATAGAAGAAAGGTTTAGGTAGGAAGAAAGTTTAGTTCAAATACTAACTGTTACCTACAGTTATATTTACAAGTGCTGGAAAGCTAATTACCAAAATTAAACTTCTGTTTTCTTTTAAGCATACCGTAGCTGTAATTTTAAATACTCTCTATATTGACTCAAATATTGAAAAATACATTTAAAATATTTAATTTAGTTTTTAAAAATGAAACTTTAGAAGACGCTTTATTAAAAGAAATATTGTATATTCATGTATTCATTATAAAGACAGTAAGAAACATTCCACATTTCCTTACACAAGATAACATGTGAACAAATGGCGCTAAACATTTTTTTCCTTTATTTTGGCGGTAGATTGCAATTTTACGCGGGTTGAGCGCGAATATTAAAAATTAAACTTAATAAGCGAGGCGCTTTGTGCTTACGAAAGGGAAATAAATTATTTTGAATTCGTCGTGTTTTACAAACTAGAACATTCGGAACTGCGAATAGAATTGCATTGTTTTTGTTGAGTGCGAGATTTCGTACGAGTTTATTTATAGTTCTGACCATTGTTCAGTTAAGGGTTTTTAATATATATATGTAAAATGATTAACAGCTTTTTAAGTGTTTTTACCTTTTAAAAGTGGTGGTAGATTTAAAATCAAAATATTTACAAGGTTCTTTAAGGAATAAAAATTCTATTTAATAACATATTTTGTTGAGGTTTTACTGGAGGTCTTACCGTTCTCCTCTACGTAGAAGAGGATTTTACTAGCCGTAGGTGGGTCACTCAGGGTCTTCCAGTTTTGTTAAATTAGTATCATGTCTTAAATTAGTATACGCGTTTTTATTTTCTACTGTCTACTATTTTTTTTTTCGCTTTTTTAAGGTTAAATTGGAATTTATCATGTTTTTTATTGCAGCTGTTTAGATAATGACATGAGTTGCAATTGTTATTTTTTCATCTTAAAAATATTTTATACAGTATTCGGTACGTAGATTAAGACCCGTCGAATAACAAAAAATTAACCATACCTATCTAACCTCAAAATTTGACCGTTTATCGGCATAATTTCGTTACAAAATTATTTCGACGGGCTTAATCTAAAGACTAGCTCAGTATTCTTCATAATAATCCAAACTCCAAATGTATATTCCAAATGTATCTTTTAGAAAAAGTTATTTACTTCTCCTAATGGGCTATAGCTGATATAGAATATGAAGTTGTGAATATAAAATATGTGTGTCAAGAATCGTATTCCAAATTTCTGTAATAAATACTCAAATATCTAATTCATTTAAAACATTACAGTTCACCTAGTTGAAGTTGTAAATATTTGATATAAAACTAGATGAAATGTAACGTAAATTAATTGAATATGTCTTTAAAATAGAGTCTTGTTCTCGAGTCTAGAGGCTATATATTTTCATTTTCAAGTGTCCACGCCGCATGCGGCTGACTGGAGTTATTGCTCTCGAGACGAGTAGCCAATGTCAGGTTTATTACGGAAAAATCCGGTTTCTCTGACCGTTAGTGATAAAATAGAATTATTTTGATCGTTTCAAACTAAATGTAGAGAGAGAATTGTACGAACTATACCCATTTTCACCAGTTTTATTTGATGGGACTTTAGTTCGATAGTAATTGAAGTTAAATGGACATTTTCGCTTTCTTAATTTATTTTTTGTTGGTTACGAGTCGTAATATTATCTGTTATAACGGTATGAGGTTTTAAATAAATACATATAATTAATGTAATTAGCGCCTGTGTTGTATTTCAGATTAAACATATGGAATAATTTGCTATTAATATTGCATCAGAAGCAAACACATTTGCATATTATATGTAGGTATAATTTATTTAAATTATTAATATTACAATAGCAAATGAAATTTAAACAGAAAAGTAAATAATTAAAAATCAATTTGCAGATATATCGTTTAATTTTAACTAATGATTGGTTATACTTTAATTTATTTACGTTGTAAATAGTATACTTATCACATTTTATTATATACTAGTTTTAGTTCCCGGCTCTGTCCTCATGAATTAGAAGATTTTGGATATTATTCCATTATATCCCGTTTAAATATAGCCTATGTCAGTTAATGTTAAGGTAAGTGTAGAATTTTTTGAGTTTACCCAACATTACAGGAATGAAAAACTACAAATATTCAAATAATTATAATATTATTATAGGTTCGAGATCTTTCGGTACTATACATAAATGGCCTTTTTATTAAATACCTAAAAAAATACGGTTTTTCAAATGTCGAACGTATGTGGCTGACTGGAGTTATAGCACTTGAGACGGGTAACCTATGGTTTATTGCAGATATATCCAGTTTTGAGTATGACGGGTGGCAATAAAACAGAAATATAGTGGACATTTAGGTGAGATATATATGCTTACACATTGCACTTTAATGTTGCTTTAAAATTATTTGAAATGTTGTAAAAATTGAATGTTTTTATATATCAGAATATTGATATAGATATAAAATAATACAGTTACCTTTTTTTGACGTGTAGTGTGCATTACGGTACAGCAGGAAATAATCTGGCTAAAATCTGGAGCAGCCCGTTTGCCGAAGTAATAATAATAATAATAATAATATTCTTTATTGCACAACATTAAAAATACGAACAAAAGTAGTATAATTAGAGGAAGATGTACAAAGGCGGTCTTATTGCTAAAAGAGCGATTTCTTCCAGACAACCTTTGGGTATTATAGGACAGCGCATAGAAAAGCGGTTAGGAAGTGTACAAATAATTGTTATAGAAATTAGAAAGAAGTACCTCGATCTTACAGAAAATCACAGCTAAGTAACGTTGCTCACAAGCAATGATGTGTTGGAGGAATTGGGGGTAGGGTCGGCAACGCGCTTGCGATACTTATGGTGTTGTAAGCGTCTATACGCTACGGTAATTACTTAGCATCAGGTGAGACATACGCATGATTGCCGACCTAGTTGTATAAAAAAATTTAGTTAAGAAGGTCAACTTTGGTAGCACCTAATCACATAATATGTTTTATATAATGTTACGGTCAATACAACAGTCAATACAACCTTTAAAACTCCCAATATTCCGGAGATGTTCCAAATGCCATGGTCACAACCGGAGGTGATTCAAAAAAATAAAGTTCATAATAAAAATAGTAAAATTGTTTGTTTTTGATACAGTTTATATGGGAAAAAAACCTAAAAATTTGATTGCCTAGGTTTATAAAAACCCAACACAGTCAAGAATGTCCAATACATGTCACAATTAGGTCTTTACGACCTATACAAAATTAATCATATGTAACGAACAAATTCGAGATTTCTAGAACAACAGGCAGTTACTACTCGTATGCCCACTGTCTCAACCTTTCATCATACATACATACTTACATACATATGACTAGATACTCGTAAGGCTGCACGAAATCAAAATCTAAAATACTTTTTTAAGTACAGTTTAAAATCATTTTCAAGTTATCAATTAGTTATTATCAAAATTGTATTCATTTTTAATAAAAATAATCATAATTAATAGAAGCTACACAGATTCGAATCTATGTATATATTAATACACTAATGAGTAAGTATATCTACAATATAAAGAAAAGCGAAAATGACATGAAAAAAATAATGACTTGAAAATGATAATTTACCAGTCATGAAAACAACATTTGTCACGGTACGTCCACAATTCGATGACATTTGAAAGAGAATTTCTTTGATACTAAGAAGTAAAATACTTCTTTATAAATGAACTGTAAACGTGGTCGCGAAAGCTCTTAAGGCTTGGGTTTGAATCGAGAGCAATAACAGTACTATAAATATACATAAACTCGACTCGAAAAAACCATAGCCGTATACTGAAAATACTCAAATAGGTAAAAATTAACTGTGATCACTTTAAATTTATTAATAAATTTTTTACAGTATTTGCTTTTGATTATAACAAAAAAAAAAACTGGGTTATTAATTTTCTAAAGCGCCACAAAAAGCGTTTTAATGAGTTTTTTTCTTACCTATGTAAATATATATTTTTAAATGCTACAAATGAAATTTATAATAATTATTGAATTTAAATCTCTACGGCATTCAATTGGAATGATACTTTACAAAATATCATGTAAATCCATTGTCATGGCATTGTCATATTATGTGATTTATAAATACTGTTTTTAAAGTGCAATAAAGAATATAATTTTTTTTTTTTTTTTACCCTAATAATAAGATAACAGAAAACTATGAAAACCAAAAAAAATTGAATTCAAATTGCTCTGACATTAAAACGGTAACTAAACGGTAGTTTAAGTTTATGTATATTATAAGGGACAAGTGATATACTTTCGAGTCATTTTTATACCTAATTACACCCGCTCCTCCCCAAGTGGTGAGTCGTGTAATAAAAAAGTCGTCTGTGATTTTTCATCTCGCCGCGCGGACCGCCTACGTTAGGCATATCAGTCGAATGTAGAGCAAATAAATATCTTGATATTTTAAATTTTTATTAGTTATAAAACTATAATCATTCAGTCAATCAGTCAGTCAAAACTATAATAATATTAAAAAACAATATCTGATATTTTTGACTGTTTCTTATTTTTAGGTTTTTAGGTAGTAAACTCATGAATTGGAGCTGACACATTTTTTCTATTCCGTTGGTATTTTTATTGATTTATTTTCTAGACACTTAAATTTTTATACCAAAATTCACTATGGCTTCGCGGAGGGAGACGATTATTGTCAAAACGTGTATTTACGATTGAATTGCGGGTAAAGCTCATATATTAAATAAATTTGTAATATTCGTAAGAAATCACGCCCATATACAAAAATAAATATTTTTGTTCTACTATACCCGTTATACTCAAACTGCGGCCCGCGGGCTGCATGCGGCCCGCCGGGCTCTTGTTGTTGGCCCACCTGAAGTTACCAATTTATTGTAAACCAATTTAAATTTTGTGTCCACTAGAAAACGGGCGTTCGGGTCAAAAATTTGAGACGATACAAATTGTAATTACTCTGAGTTGTTCGATGAGTTCATTGATTTTAAAAACGACACTAATCTTGAAGTTTTGTTTAAAGAAAAAAAGGGAAAAATAGAGAATATGTAGAATTTTTGAGTACCAAAAGTATAAAAACGTCCAAAGATGTACCCAAATCCTACTAACATTTTTTGGATCTACGTATGTGTGCGAATCGTCTTTTTCAAAAATGAAATACACAGGAAGACGTTTATAGACACAAACTTACAGACTCTCATCAGGAAGATGTAATAAGGGTAGCATGTAGCGCTAAACCAGACGTTAAAAAAGTTTTAAAAAGAGTTCATAAATACAAAAATGGCATTAAAATACGTAAAAATCTATATAATCGTATAATCTCTTTTCATTAATAAACTAACTACATTATTAACTTGGATTTTCGTTTAAATTGAAACCTAAATAGTTTTTGCCTGCGGCCCGCGACACCATAACTGAAACGTTTTTGTGGCCCCTTTAAAAAAAATGGTTAAGTTCGACTGTAATTATTATCGCCATGCAACGCAATCGTTATTGCCATTAAATGAAAGAATTAAAATATATAAATAATATATGATATAGTGTTGAATAAAAAAGATGAAATAAAAGTAAGATTAGAACATCTTATTGTTTCCTAAAATATTTTAGTTGATTCAAAACTTAACGTACCAAATCAACTATTTATTATTATATATTGTTATTCAGTTGATAATAATAAAAACTAGACATTTGCACGCCTCATAAGCGAAGTGCATGAGGTAGTGCTCCACTCTCGCTCTACAAAACTCAAAAATCAAGTGATTTTTTGAACTAAAATTGCCTTTATTTTCTATCGTACTTGTAGAATAACATTTATACATAAATGTGATAGAAAAACACAATTTTCAAGTCTTATGACATTTTGCTTTTTAAATAAATAAATAAAATATTTAAAAATAAATATTCCTTGGACATCTGTGTGTCTGTATACTCGTATATGAAAATCGGGCGTGGTCACGATAACTACCGAAAAACTTAACTGATCAAGTCAATTTTTTTATTTATAAATTTTTTATTTTTATTTTATTTATGTATTATCCAAAACTAAGTTTCGAAGATCACGGTCTATTTCAGTGTAGTTTTATTATAATTGACAGTAATAAACTAAAATCCACCTATACTTAGTAAAAAATGGTGCGAATTTTTTTTTTCAAAAAATAATAATATTTATTTTCTAGAACTAAAAATTTAGTTTTAAGTTACATTAAGAGGCATGGACTTTTGGATTTTCCAAACTTTTTAAAATTGTTATCGTACTTAAAGTGACTTTTTATCAAACGTCAAAATAATTCTACAGTGTATGAATTTGATTCAAACATTATGATAAATTGTATCTATACTTATTATAGTGTACGTAATTTAACTGATTTCTCCAAATATAAATAATAAATTTGTAAAGTATCAAAAATTTCATTCCAATGTTATTGGGCGGGAAGTCACTGCTCGTAAATTATTCTTGCTTCTATTTTATAAAATATAGCCATGTGCGGATATACCACGCTCGAAACAAATATATAATACGGCCTAATATACAATAGTTATTTAAACTTTAATTCAAACTTTTACATATAAAAGTGAAAACTTTTAGTAAGTAATCAGTGAAAGTTAATGTGGAGAAATGTGGCCATGGCCTTATAAAAATTACGTTTCAAATGGCTTTTACTAATGACTTTTTATTTACGAATCTTAGTTTCGAAATACCATACAAGTCTTTTATTCTTTATTTAGTAACTGTTAAAATTAATATTTGCGGGATAACTATCCAACTGCTGGCTTTGAAATACACAGGTCGAAGACGGGCGGCAGCGTCTTCGGTGAGACAAAGACAGCCCTGCGGTCACCAACCCGCCTGCCAAGCGTGGTGACTATGGACAAAACACATGAGTTCATGCCATTTTTGGCACGAACTTATGGAGGCCTATGTCCAGCAGTGGACTGCAATAGGCTGAAATGATGATGATGATGATAAATGATAAACGACAAAGAAGATTTTAATTAGACTTATTAGTTTCGTAGAAACATCTCCATAATTTTTATTAAAACAGAATATTTACCATACTTGTCGTTAGTCATTAAAGTTACTGATATTGAATCACTGTTAGAAGCACCGTGGTTTCGTCTGTAAAAATATAAAATATATTAAAAAAAAAACTGAGTGGATATTTTTGGGTCTTACATATTTTATACAAAGTAATTTTTTTATCCATACATCCATACTATTAAACAAATACTTGAAAAATAATATCTAGATAGCTTTTATTGATTACGCGAAAGTCTTTGACAGCTTGAGCCACAACTACATACGGGACACACTAGAACGCCAAGAGATACCCGCTATCTACACTAACATCATTAAAATATCTATACAGCTCGAAACAGTGGGAAAGAATTTCTTAATCAGAAGAGGCTTCCGACAAGGAGACCCTTTATCACCAAAACTGTTCTCAGCAGTCCTTGAAAACATCTTCCGTGAGTTGAACTGGGGAGGCTTTGGTCTGAATATAAACGGATCTAGGCTGAGCCATCTTAGATTTGCGAATGACTTAGTTCTTTTTGAGGAAAAGCCAGAAATCCTAGAGCAAATGATACAAAGCCTTAACAGGGAAAGTGAGAACGTTGGACTGAGAATGAATCTTACTAAGACCAAAGTAATGACTAATTCAACAAAGGTGGACATAACCGGGAACGGGACCTTAGAATTTGTTGATGAATATACCTACCTGGACCAGCTTATCTCTCCAAAAGACCGAATAGCAAAGAAAATAAATACAAGGATCGTCAAAGGTTGGAAGAAGTTCTGGTCACTTAAGGAAATCATGAAGTCACAGGACCTGGGCATGGCATTAAAAAGAAAAACTTTCAACACATGTATCCTTCCATGCTTAACTTACGGATGTGAAACATGGGCACTCACCAAATCTCTAAGAGACAAACTTGCCAAATGTCAAAGAGCAATGGAGCGTAGTATATAGTAGGGACAAAACTTCGAGATAGAGTCACAAATACCGACATCAGGATGAAAACTAAGTTAACTGATATCCTACTACGCATTGACCAACAAAAGTGGAGGTGGACCGGACATATGATGCGCGACAAAAAAGGAAAATGGTGTAAGGCAGTTTCAGAGTCGTACCCAAGAGATGGGGAGAGAAGCCGTGGAAGACAGTGCTTAAGATGGAAGGATGACCTCAAAATGACAGCTGGCTCAAGGTGGAGACGGGTAACTCAGGACAAACCACAGTGGAGATTATTAGAGGAGGCCTATGCCAAGAGGCACACTGTGATTAGAGACATTATATAAGTTATAGCTGATGCAAACGCGTACATTATCTTTAATCTCAGAATAAAGGGCCTAAATTTATTATTACAGTATTTTTTTTTAATTGAAATTGTTATTAAACCAGTAATAGAAGTAATTTCTTCGCTTGATTGGTTATACAGATAGTTAGTTATATTTATCTAGTTCTTCTTGTATTTTAAAAAGTTTAGTTACTATATAGTCTGTATCATTGTCCTAAAAACTTGGTCATATCTCCTAAGCATTACATCGTAAGCTCTTATCAGGGTTGTATTGCATCGTTACAGGGTATCTAAACCGTGCAAGTTCACGGTGTACTCTCGCTATGGTTATTGGTTCAATAAATATTGATAATTCATCACTTTCGAACACAGAAAATCAAAATCAACTACAAAATAATATTATTTTGAAACTCTTTTTCATATTTTTAAGCATTTACAAAGCTTTCAATTTTAACAACAAATACACGCTATATGTAAAGTAATATTTTTTTTAAATATGATACGTTTATCTGAGTTGGAATTTTCTAAAATATCAATGGATTTATTTAAATAAATCATAATTTAAAAAAATATTATACATCACAAACAAGTGACCAATTTCGTTTTACGATTTGTTAATATTTCTTATTTCCAAAAAGTCATTAAACATACAGTAGAATTAAGATTCTCCTTTTTGAAGTTTGAAGTAATTTAAAATAAATTTAAGATGAATGAGGATGTGAAAACGTATTACAAAGTCATTAGGAGCTCCTCACAAGTCTTGATTTTATTTTCAATCATAATGACTCAAAGCTTTCAAAATTCAAAGATTATAGATGTTTTATATGTGAAAATATTATATATTAGAAAAAAAAGGAAAAAAAGCATGCTCGTATGCATGCCATATGTATATCTACCATACAATAATCTAATATCAACTTCATGACATCAATGTTTTCACTATATCACTTTATGTAAAAAAATTCATACAAGTAAAATATTGATTACTTTTGTGTCAAAAACATTTAATTATTTCGTATTTCTTAATTATTTGTTACCAATGTATATTTCGAATACTAAACTAATTAAAATTTCAAACAATATTGGGGATATGGTTGGCAACGCATTTGTGATGCTTCTGGTCTTACAGACATCTATAGGCTACGGTAATCGCTTATCACCAGGTGAGCCGTATGCTTGTTTGCCGATCTCGTTCTATAAAATAAAAAAACACCTACGTTTTCAAAGCCTTCACATCCCTAATACATAAATAAAACAAATATTATGATGTACAACACCAACGTCAAGCCGCACACGAAACAGCCGGGAATTACTTGTCAACATTACTTACTTAAGTCGACAAAGTCGCCTAAAACGTGGTCCATCATTTTGTAATCATGTCTTGTAAGACTTTATTGCCACTTTTCTCCTTGTTTATTCACTTAAAAATCCATTATACACAAAAAGCGCACTTATAAACATGCTAGACGTCTTTTTAGACAAAGTCTTGCGATAACATCGAACGAATTTCATCTTTATGACAGTGTAGCAAGATTGAAAATGATTTGAAATTATTGAGTAAGACATTTTAGTACATTTTAAAATGGGTGTGAACACGTCGGAATCAATTCGTAGAGCCATTTCTCAATAAAGTTGAAACACATGCAGCTTTTAAAGTTTGACGTAGCTTTAGACATTTAAAAGCAAATATGTCAAGCTGTACATTTTATAAATCGAATGACACAAATATTATTTGTTAAAAGAAACATCAAAAAATTATTTGACAAAATAAATATTCCTACAAATATATTGTAGTCGAATAGTTTAATTCGTCATTTAATAAACTGTCTAGTTTTGTCATAAATCACAGCCATTTAAGTACAGTCTGACGTCGTATTTCAACCGTTTTGAAGTGAGCGTTTTCAAATTTTAAACATTAATAGGTAGTAGTGTAACATGAGTTTGATTCTCATGTAAAGCAGTTAATTGTGTTTATGACACCGATTTCGTTGGCAGGTGATTGTCGCTGTGAGAATGTCCATCGTGCCTCAAAGACGTCAATCTTAAACGCGTCTGCTTAGTAAAAAGGTTAGGATATTAATTAAAAAATAAATTTAGCAAATCTGTGTTACCAAATACATTTTAAGTTCAAGATACATTCTATACAAAAGATATATGTATAATATATATTATAAGAGGTTCAGTTCTACGAATGCCAGCACTACAACCATTAATGGCAACAACTGTACCAGCCCACTGTCAAGTAATCATCATACATCAGTCCAACAAAAGACTCTTTAAAAAGATAAGAAATCTCAACAAAGAAAACATGGGAACACAGTAATTACTTTTTTCGCAGACTGATAATAAATCAACCGCTAGAAGGACATAGCGCAAGATTCGTTCTGTCGAGGGCGTGACGAGTCCGCCCTTCGACCCACTATGTGATTTTATAGACACCGTATACTTTACCATAATGTTGAGTCATCATTCGTGAAATCCATTGAGTTGATCCCTTGCATACATTGCAAAAAAAACTTTTCATCGTAAATATAGGAATAATTTTTAAATAACTTATTCTATGTACGATTTCTAATATATCAAATGAAATATTTTAAAACGTTAGCTTTCATCGAAAGTTTAAAAAACATTATAAAATAGCTTTCATAGGCGTATATATACAACTCTACGCCGTAGTCGTCTAGTGTAGTGTCGTATTTGTGCTACGCAAATCGACGACTACGCTGGTCGCGTAGTCACTGGTTTGCATTTTACGCGACCAGTCTGTCTACTGGGTATTTTAGAAATGTTCCATAGTCATCTGTATGTATTTAGTTATATATATTTTTTTATTAATGAAACACAAACACGTACAGCTAATAAAGTATTTATTACATTTCAGACTACAGAAAGTAAGAAAAAACATGTTTTTATATTCCGATGACTTGAGTTGTTTTTAATCGACTTAAAAATATATTTTTTTAAGCGGCTGAATCCCTATATAGTCTCATATGCGCCAAAACAGCGTACGACATCGATGTTGTTAAAAATCACGGTAAAGCTTTAGATTAGGTAAAACCGAATTTCGGGACCGTGGGGAGATGGGGGGGGAGAGGGTGGGGAACGCTACCCCTGGTACCACTGTCACACCTCGGAACCCCATGGTTATGGAGATATCCATGGTTAAAGTTTTGAGGTTAGAAGAAGAATTTCGAAAGTTAGAGGAACGCTTGGCTCCGGCGCTACGGGAAGTGCAGCCCTTCCGCCCTTGCGTGCGAAAGCACGCTCACTCATGCTCCGTTCCGCAGCGGAGGCTGGTCGCCGAAGGCGACCAGCCTCAGCCGCTCCTCTACGCATTCGTTCGCGCGCTTTCGCACGGCGGGCGAGGGCTGCCCTCCCTTCGCGCCTCCGCGGCACAAAAAAAACACTCTAGGGGTAGGGCAGACCAAGACCACGTGGACAGTGGGGTGCTCCGATTCGGTTTTGGGTATTTTTCGAATTTCTAAACCTATATTCTAGCACGCAATGTTACTAATTTTATTAGAATATTATGTCTGACGCGTTATTTTGTTTAAAAGTGTCGATTTGTCACACAATGCAAACAGTACGAGCTCAAAGGTATTATAATAGCTTTAAATTCTTCTTCTAACCTCAAAACTTTAACCATGGATATCTCCATAACCATGGGGTTTTGAGGTATGACAGTGTTACCTTGTATAGATTCCCCTACAACCTCCACCCTCCACACCCAAAAACCCCATAATTCGTTTTTTTTTGTACGGAGCATGAGTGAGCGTGCTTTCGCACGCAAGGGCTGCACTTCCCGTAGCGCCGGAGCCAAGCGTTCCTCTAACTTTCGAAATTCTTCTTCTAACCTCAAAACTTTAACCATGGATATCTCCATAACCATGGGGTTCCGAGGTGTGACAGTGGTACCAGGGGTAGCGTTTCCCACCCTCTCCCCCCCCACCCCCCCACGGTCCCGAAATTCGGTTTTACCTAATCTAGATCTTAGCCAAAATCACTACGTTTTCCTTCTTTCGTACCTATGTACATCAAATTCTTCGACGTATCAAATCTTCATCAAATTCTTCGACGTATCTAAGTGTAACTTTTTGCATTTGATATTTTTTTTTCAAAGGAATTCGCGAGAATCGTACCTTCAGAAAACAGTAATATCACAAACTTTTAAGGAAAGAAGATAAGTGAAAAATTTCCTACGTAAATAAGCATAAAACGTATAAATAATACAAAACATTCACACATAACATATATTTAGTTTATAAATAAGAAATGAAATAATAAAATGAATCCACTTTATATCATACAAGACCTTAATTCTGTTAAAATAATTCCCCGAATATCAATTGCTGAAAAGGGTCTCCGAACCATTCCGTTCGTTCCATCGTAAAATGCTTTACACAATCACACATAACTCTGAATGTCCTCCAGTCGGAATTACCGGAAAATGGCCGATCCTTCGTCGACACTTTTGAGGGATATAAAAATATCCCCCATATGAAAATTCACCCTTATACGTACTTGAAGATTAGATATTACAACTTTTTGTAATCTGAAAAGAAAGTAAACGTCTTTAAAAGGATTTTTATTGTTTTTATTTTATTTTTGGTCGTACCAACTCTGAAACCTTTGTGGGCTCATAGACAATACTTTGCTGAAGATCATGACATGATCAAATGCATAGTTTACGATTCTATAAAGGACATACAGACAAACATTCATTTTTGTATATATAGAAGAAGCATAATTTCAATATTAGCATATTTAAAAAAAAGTACTTTTATCGGTTTAATGTTTTACTGTATTTCTATTTTTTTTGTAAACCATTTTTGTTAAAAACACTAGTAGACATTACACGTTATGTAACAGATAATTAAAATTAACAATAAAATTGCCGTAAACTTTAAAAAAAAAATGTACGATTTCGATGTATTTTGAACAAATGTAGATGGAGCTAGATGTTCAAACATTACTGATTCATATGTAGTAGCTTTCAAAATTTTTTTTAACCAATTAAAGTACTATCTCCTGTAGACGGTCTTCACCCTCGAGATATTTTCTCAAACAATACAAAGACTTCCAACAAATCTAGTCCAACCTTCCTTTAAACTTTTTCCTTCGACTATTACTTTTTAAGAAACGGCAGCGTTTCATTTCACATATACGTCATAAGACATAACCTAAACACATAAACGACAGCCCGGCGTTACTGCGAAGTTTTACCTGCGTTTTATTTTATGAAGTCAATAAAACCCCTGAGTTAACTGTCGCCGAGTTTGTAGACCGGACCGCCTTTGAACTTTACTTGTCTGAAATATGTATGACTCGAGATGGAACTTTGAGTATCTTTTGAAGGTCCATTAGTGCATAACATGCTTATTTTATAAATATTTTAGAAGTAAATTTTAAATGTTTAATAGTATTAAGTAATATGGGAAATTTTATATTCTTGATTGTCAATATTAGTTTTTGATAAAACAATAAGTTTCTGAGCATCGTGCGAGCAACATTAGTCAGTCAGTCAGTCAGCTTAGCCTATTGCAGCCAACTGCTGGACATAGGCCTCCCCAAGTTCACACCAGGCATTCTGGTTTTCCACAATCCTTATCCGTCCTACACAGGCAATCTTACGTAGATCGTCGGTCTAGCGGGCCGGAGGGCCTCCCACACTGCATTTGCCACACGCGGTCTCCACTCCAGAACACGTCTGCTCCAACCTTTACCACCAATGTTTATTAAGACTATTTACACAATAGGCCTAAGTGCTATAATTTCTTAAGCGAAAATGTAAATTTGTAAAATGGAAACAATAAAAATCATCGTTACCTGTTTAAAGAACGTTTGTTTAAGAACTGTTTTAAGGGGCATCGCAAGAAATTGAAATGAATTTACAGAAGTACCTTCTTGCATTATATTTATATTTGCTTGCGTTACCAATTAACTACAAATTTCGAAAAAAAAAAATAAGTTATGAATAATGAATTAGTAAAACGTAAATAATAATAGATTTTTGCTGATTAATGGATATCAGTTACTCTTTACTTAAAAACTAAAATCACGAATAAAATCTTGATACATAACAATTATTATTAATTAAAGTTTACATTATGATTCGGTTTTATCACAGACAAAATATAACAAATATTGATATTCATAGGTGCCTGCTTTGTATCTATAGTAACCTTTTTTCAAACATCATCGGATATAATACACAATTTCTACAAAAAAAAAAGATAATATGCAAATAACTCTTTAGATGAATACATACATTAAAGGCGACATATTTCTGTCTATATCACTATTCTATAAATCAAAATCAGCTTATAATAAACTACCAAATTACTTAATACAAAATTAAAATCTTTAATATAAACATGTCAACAATTTGAATGTATTCGCTTCTTCGTAGAGAGAGTAATCTTTTAAAAAGTATCATTTTAAATCAGTCCATTAATCCCGGCTCGTCGCAGATCTCACGCACTTTGACACGAAATAAACTGGCAATCAGGGTGGAGTGCAGGCGGAGGAATCCTCATAAATCCGGCGTCGACTTCACTCCGGCCTTATTCAATCTCCGGGGGGAAAAGTACGTGGCTTTAGATGTTCTAGATACGATAACACGAAACTTTTTAAAAAGCAGTGTACTTTAAACCTCTCTCTTTCTATTTTCACTAACTTATATCTCCCTCTCAACTTCCGTTCGTCTCCCCCTATCATACTTTTCGTAACGCTCTCGTCACGCATTTACCAGCTTAATCCCCAAGTCAAGCGTGCTCAAGGAAGTTTTACTTCAAAAAGAAATGCTTCAGATTATTTTGATTCATTTGTCTTGAAAGTTGGCTTGAGTAGATTTAACAAAGTCTAAATATAGGTTATGTTTATTATTGTTTTAATGAATTTGAACAAATTGGTTAAAATATTCCTACTAATGTTTTTAGATTATAGATTGATTTCGGGCAAATTTTATTATAAGTTTATACGTAGGCTACACTGTATTTTGCTATCAAAAATTACAAAAATAAAAAATAGAAAAATATAACATTAATTATATTATGCACTTTTTGAACTTAGAAACTAGATATACCTTTTACGACATAGTACAAAACACTATTTCAATAAACTTACTATTAAACAAAAAATTGAACTTTACAATACCTCATAGATAATAACCCACGCGGTTTCCATATTATATAAAGTTAACGTTCTATTTCCATGATTCGAATTTTGAAATTTAAAAAATAGAATTGTCTCATAAATATGGATATTATCTCATTCAAACCAATGAAAAAAAAGAAACAAATGAATAGGTTTTATAACATGCATTGTACATTTTTAATATATAAATCTAGTATCTTTACATCTACGTTTATATACTTTAGTGGGTGAGTCGTGTTTCGCGGGGTCCGATATAAAAGTCCACTTTATAAAGGCTGACCGCAGACGCCTTTGTGGGCTCCCAATGAATAGGTATGTTTTTGCGCTCTCTACTTCTCAAAGTGAACAAAGTTTTATTTCTATACATGGAACATATAAGATGAGGATATCTGAGTATTGGATTTTATTATAAAAAGATTATATAGTCCACTGGCTTACTTGATTTATATTAAGTCCTCATAGAGTATTACCATATTCGATACTAGATGGTAAGATTCAATATATTATATTAAAAGTGGTGATTATTTTAATATTATAAATTAAAATTGTTGATGATAACTTTTAATTACTATATGTACTCAAATTCTAACTTTAAGCTTTCGTCTAACTTCAGCATTTATTATATTATTAGAACGCTATATTATTCGGTAATAACATAGATAATAATATCATTTATTATTTTTTATTTTACATTACTTTATTTTGGAAACAAACAATACATATATATTACATACAATTAAATTATTTACATAACACATATGTCAATAAACTTTGCAATAAACATAAATAGGGTACAAAACATCAGACTATAAACTGGCAATGGCAAATCAGAGGCTTTAAATGCGTCAGTTAACAAGACACGTCTCGTACACAATAAAAATGACTTACAAATGAAATAAATAAAAAGTTAACTTTTAAAATAGTGTAACAAAGACTGAATTGGATTCAGAAATCTAATCAACGAGAAAGACCAATAAAAGAGCTGGTACTAACTTATACCGAGGAATTTTATAGACACTGCGACAATAGTTACGAGTTCGACAAACGACCACATCGTTTAAATTTTATTTACTCGAGCTTAGTCACTATAAAATATCAACTTTTAGCGGATCTGCGGAAGATTCGTTCGTTTTCTAATCACTTCCGATAGATGGCGTTAGATGACATCGTAAAGATTTACGGTTGGACCAAAGATTTGGCCACAGAATGAAATCAAAATTCGGAGCAATATCATTAATATTTTACAAAAATCGTTTTTTAGATATTTTTCTTTATCTAAATTGATCGACAAACAAGAGTACGGCTCACCTGATAGTAAGCGATTACCGTAGCGTATAGACGTCTGCAACACCAGAAGCATAACCCCTCCCCAGTTTACCCCAGGAGCTCTGATCACCTTACTCACTAACAGAAACACGACACTGCTTGAAAACAGAGCTATTTAGCTGTGATCTTCTGTAAGGTCGAGGTACTAGCCCTGTCGGGCTGCTCCATATTTTGAGCAGGAAATTTCCTGCTCTGCCCTACCTCAGTTAAAAGATAATTCAAAATGTACGAAAACTTTAATTTTTGATTCATAACATAGTTTTGTCTGTTCATGTGTAATAAGTTGTTATATACTTTCATAGGCTGGCATAGTTATGTTGAAATGCAATTGAGCAATATTATTAAAAATCTTCACTTTTACTAATGCTATTATTTTTAACATTATTAAAAAGCTATAATAAAAGACTGCATTTTTTCGACTGGAATGGTTTTCTGATAAAACCTCAATTCTTGTCCTATAAATGTACACAATGAAAAAAAAAATAGTAAATAAAAATCAAGAATACCTAATCGAATAAATTTTACTCATTCATTAAAACCTAAAAACATAAGGGAGATGAAAATAAAGTGCACACAAATAAAATTATTGTGTCTAGATTAATTTAAAATTGTATGTGCAAGCTCTTGTCTCTTCCGATTTCAGTTCAATCTTCATTACATGAGAGAACATTAATATAAGATGATTCAAAATCATTTGTTATAATGTTTGTTTGTAACGAAATGTGTCAAGAACATTACGAAAGATTTATATATCAAAAGATTCACTTAAGTTTAATAAAATACATGGTATTTTTTTAAATAGTATTAGTAACTTTTTTTTCTAGAGAAGTTATGGTGTACAACAAAACAAGGGGGTCGGCAAACAAGTATACGGCTCTCCGGCTAGCCTATAGAAACCTACAACAGCAGAAGCATCGCAAGCGCGTTGCCGACCCTACCTCCAATCTTTCCTTAGCTCTGATCACCTTACTCACCACAGGAACACAACACTGCTTGAAAGCAGTATTATTTAGTGCAAAAATATAAAACTTTCAAAACTTTAAAGCTTTATTGTAAAGTAGTAACATTGTTATTACATTACGCTTCAATTACAATAACAATATTCTTATAAATAATATTGCAAGTAAAACCTCAAATGGCATCTAAAATTGAATAAAATGTTACGTTACAATTTATGACATATATGTAATAATAATAATAAAAATTCTATGAGCTGACTTTGAATACTAAAAAAACTCCTATTCAGTAAAAGACACGGTTACAGCAAACAAACGCCGCTAATACAGTTCGTTGCAGTGCATAGTCGCTATCGGAGTAAATTGAATGTGGAATGTGGGTAGAATGCAAACTGTCACCTAACTTACCTTGATTCTTACTTTTTGTTCTCGAACACAACTTGGTGACTGTAATTTTTAACTACAAAAATAGGCAATGCAAGTATTTCAACTCATATTCAAATAGTAAATTTGAATATGAGTTGAAATACTTGCATTCGATTTCGTTCTTTCTTAATTTCAGTAAGCGCCTGGTTTGCCAGAGAATCTATTATGATCTAATTTTACAATTTTCAAAAATGTATATTTTGCATATTATAAATTGTAGCATTTAATGCAAATACGTAAACTGGTAACAACTATATTGAGCTACTCAATTTGCATCAAAATACTCAAAAATATTAGTACTTAATTTACATTTCAACACTTAATAAAGACCTACTTTTATGAGCATGAAAATGTTCCGCTACCAGTCTAAGCCCTCTTCCCCTTGCTCCGTCACTCCCCTGCGAATTGACTAACATACATGTTATAACAATTTTTCCAAATATATGCATGTTTAGTGTAAAATTTTACCTTCACTCCGAAAATATGATAAACTATAAACAAATTTGAATAGAACCGAAATAATATGTAACCATTTCCTTCAACAAGGAAAAATTCCATCCTAAATTTTAAAAAAAAAAACTAATAAAATAATCCTTAATTAAAGAAGTATTAGAACTTAAGTATTTCGGCTGTTATCTAGAGTAATGATTTTATTATTTTATGATTATAAAAAAAATTAGGTATTATATCGTTAATTTTTATTTAAACATCATTACTTTTACATTCTCAGTTTTTTATTATTATTCTATCCTATTTTACTGTAACTCTTTTAAAGCAAATCAAAGACACAACTTTAATTAAAAACTAAGAGATTAGGATGAAACAAAATTTTTCTTATAATTGCTGACCTCAATATCTCGATGAAATCATTGATTGAAAAATTTAAACCTAAACATACCCATAGTAAAGGTTAAAAGCAGTAAAATTAAGTGGGTGTATTGAGACGAAATGGCCCAATCGATATTGCACGTGCATTTTGTCTAAATCGAGACTTTAAGCACTACTGAATTAAATCTAAGTACTACTAAATACAAGCATATATTAAAGTCTTCAGCTAAATTAATTGCCATGAAAAGTTTAGTAATATTGTTTTCACAAAAGACTTGTTTGTTTAAAAATAAGAGAGCAATTTACAGTGGCCGTTGACTTCACGCAGAGAAGCCGAGATGGTCTTTGTAACAGACATTTTTTGCAGTGAAAACCACGTCTAAACAAACTCATTGAGACGTCCTTTTGTTTGCTGGGCCGACGATCTGCGCAAAATCCTCGACGGAGCCTGGATAAAAATTGAGAACTGGAATATTTGGAATAAACATAAGGAGGCCTATGACCAATAGTGCTACACTGATAAATTCATATGACATGATAAGACGACATAGATCCTATGTTGTTATGTATGTTATTGTTTTTTTTTTATATACCAAAGGGGGAGGGTACTAATCCGCTTGACGGTACAGAATAACTGTAAATTATGGACGCTTGCAACACTATCGCAAGTGTGATGATGACTACCACTGCTGTCAACAGAGCGTGTGCACAAGAGCTTAATCATTACGTGGATATAAGCATATATATATAAACTAATACTGTAATAGTGCAATATTAGTTTTTTGTAATATTCTGTGAAATTAACTTTTCCAGTCCTGAAAGTTAAAAATACATTTTAAACCAGAAATTTAACAAATGTTTTCATAGATAAAAATATTATTTTTAATGTTAAATTAACTGTAAAAATAACCTGCTATTTCAGGTACATATACATATATACGTGGTACGCATAGCATCAATAAAACCACCATAAAATGAAACGATATCGGCCAGTCGTAAAGAATAAGGTGCGTCCAGTACCAAACTACGTTTATTATGTGAGAAATAAAAACTCGATCGCGATATAATTGCTTTTATATTTTACTACCAGCTGTCAACGGGGTCAAGTTTCTTTTTCATATGAAAAAGAAAGAAAGTAGAGAAAATACTCGTGAAAACATCACTCAAGAGAAGAGTTGAGAGAGAGTTAACTCAGTAGTTGCTACTACTATATATGCGATAAACACAAGCTATCGATTAAAAAAAGAATCATTGGAATCGTTCAACAAGGGTCCAAATTTATGAGGTGTTGTAGAGCAACGGCGGTCGACGAAACAATGGTCAAGTAAATACGACATTATTAGAGAGTACTCAAAAAATACTTGTAAGATCTTGATTAAATTTATATGAGACCACATGAAACGCACTATTTTTTTACAAAAAAAAAATTCATCGAAATCGGTTCACCCAACGAAAAGTTCTGAAGTAATACATAAAAAATACAGTCGAATTAAAAACCTCTTTCTTTTTTGAAGTCGACTAAAAAAATAGGTATTACGTTCGAAGTTCGCCGAGTAAATTATTATAAAATCGGAGCATTAAAAGTCTTACATAATATTACAAAATGTCTGATAAAATGTAAATTAAACTGCAGATCTTCAAAGGTCAGCAAATCAATACAGTCGCATGCCGTGTTTGTGAAGCCCTCGAATTGGACTCTCCGGCTCTATCCTGTTGACATATTTAACTGGAAATTGCTTGAAAAATTACAATATACAAGGAGTAATTTAAAAATGTTTGTATTTTTTTTAAAGTTACAGGTTTTGCTATACTAGTTCGTGTTCTAGGATTTTTTTCTTCGATATATAATCAATATACAAGACCAATATTTGGTATACAGACCCTGATTTAGAAGTTGCAATTTTGCCTTCTTAATAAAACAATAATTTATAGTAATAATAAATACTCTATACTCAATGACCCATTATGAACTTTTTCCTATGTCCTGATCCTGAAACACATCCACACACATACAATAAAAAAAAAATGCAATACAAATGTTTGCCTTATCGAACCCTCGACTACCAGCGAAACAGTCAGTGGCATGTCCTATGACCACTGTGTCAACGCGTCGTCAAATATTATAGACTATAATTGTGTCACTTCTCGCTCAAAGACAGATCTGGTGTAAAGGTGCGTGTGCTTTGTCGGTGGTGCCTAAACACTGGCGGTCGCGGGTTCGATTCCCGCTTGGAGTGGATATTTATGTTTACACAAATATTTATTTCCAGTCTGGTGATATTTCCTTCTTTCCACCGACCCTCGGCGAGCACATTAAGGAGCCGAATCCGGTTGTTATCATATATACCTAATGGAGATCGTTACTCGTAGTAGGGAAGATTTCCACTAACCCGAAGTAGAGCATCATGGTCGATTTCATTAAGCTCTAATCCTTTTCTTACGTGGTTTCAAAGACGCCTATACCCAGCCACTCCTGTCTCATGACTCTAAAATTTGTGTCTAAAATATAATACAATTCATTTATAATTTTTGAACGACAGAATATTTTTATTTTACATTTCAAGTTTCAAATTTTAATAATTAGTTTAAATTAAAATAATTGTATTTTACCTTAAATTGCTAATTATATCTTTTATTTAATAATTACAACTATACTAGACGTTTATTTTCGAAGCTTGTTAAGTTGCGAAATTTAACCATTAATTTTATTGTTAGGTATTTATGTATTTCCACATACTCTTCCATAGAATTACACTTATTAAGTATTATTATTATATTCCAAAAAGACATAAAGATATGATTATCACAGTATAAAATATATCAATAGATCAAAACATCGCATTTCGTCTCCTACCTTGACATTAAAAATGCGACGTTAAAAATGTGCAGGCTTCTGTTTGAACGAAACTCGACCAAGTTACGATTCTCTTTTGTTCCCTCGCCGAGGAAAAGAGCAACGTGTCAATATTGACCGCGCTTTAAGCGCTTTAAAGTGTATTTCTCAGGCCATATTACGGTATATATGAATACTATACTGTATAACGACAGCTTTATTTATAAGATGAAGACTTTTAAAGAACACTTGTCCAAAAGCCTAAACTTTTTGTTGTTTTTTTTTTGTTTTTTAATTAATACATAGTAATTTTCCATTGTATTTTTTGCAAACGTTTTTTTTTTAATAATTTAAATGCAAAAGCAAGTGTTAATTGTTTATTTTTCTATTTAAGTATCCTTAATTACAATTTCAGAACAATAAATCTTATCTAATATCTTTAAGCGAGCAATTCTTTTATAGTATACCTATAGGACACGAAATTTATTTACCCGGGATTCATTTTTGGAAAATGTCGTTTAATCCGTAATTTAAGGCAATGAAAACCATCCTTAATTTTCTCATCATGATTATAATAGCTCAGATGGGGAATCGGATGATCTCGAAACCAGAAGATCCCGATTCGATTCCAGTTCCCTCATTTGGGACAAAAACTATTATTGGGAGTCCTTTATCAACGCATCCGATTCGTATCTAGGTATGTTAACAAAAAAGACGACAAAAATAATCGGACTGGTGACATCTGGACACGAACTGAGGCCCTTTGGTTTCGGGACCGCCCAAATTATAAAAAAAAAAAAAAATACTGAACAAAGCTCGGTCACCCAGGTATTAAAACATTCTTTTGAGATACGTCTTTTAGAATTCACGCCTTCTAAAATGCAGCTTTTCGTGAAGTAAAACTTTGCGGTACTCCAATCGCAAATATGGCTAAATAATAATAAAATAAATAAATAAATAAACGCCGCAACTCAACGGAATACTAGAAATTTCTTTTATATCGGGAGTCCGGAAATAAGCAATACACAAGCACAAACGCCTAGACCACGGAAAAGATCTGTGTGGTCAAAATGTGTGCGTTAAGCCAACACACATTGTCAATGAAAACTTTTTAAATTATTACAGAAACCTTGACACGCTACTTACTAACATAGTTTTTATTTATTACACAAAAGGTTTTAGATTAATAAGCTCTAACTTAACGTGCCTTTTTTAATATTTTTATATACTTATCTAGAGGAAATTCATACTATTAAATACAGACAAAATAGATTTATATAATAATTAATAAATATTTTTATCTGTAATAATAACAACTGCGTTTACCGCCAATAACCGCGACGCCATCACTATGTTGTATGTTTAAATTTATGGTTAGTTCATAATAACATCGTCTGCCGTCCATACAATTTTTTTATTTTATTATATTATTAAGGTTTACCAATAATTGCTTACACAATCATAAATAATACACAATATACATTCATATAATTATAGTAACAGTGTAACAATTACTTAAAGGCAAACATAAAGTGCAAATAAAAAATAACAATGTAAATTAAAAAAAATTAACAATATACGTAAAGTTGAACACTAGCCTTAACTACATAAAAGGAAGATATTAATGCAGTCACCAATGGACTTGTTAAATGTTGAGTTAGAATTATGGCTTAAATAGATGCGATGTGAAAATTACAAAAAAAAACTGTCGTAATCATTATTACAAAGCTGCAAGACTTTTCAAAATGTATTAATTCTCTTCAAGGTCTTACTCTAGAACGAGATAAGCAGCTTATTGTAAGTGTAAAAATAGTTGTGTGTTATTTCGAACACGGTAGTCATCGGCGCCGTGGCTTAGTTGGTTAAAGCGCCTGTCTAGTAAACAGGAGATCGCGAGTTCGAATCTCGCCGGGGCCTGAAATGGTAAGCAATTAATAATGCTTACACATTTTTTTCTTTTTCGAATTATTATTTCATGATTTTTTTTTTTTATAATTATTTAATTATTTTCATAGCTCTTCGGCGCATATTTTGTAACTGTTTTATTAGAAAGCACCTCAACTTTTACAATTAAAAAAAATTCAAATCGAACAACCTTGAGTCTTAGGGACTGTAAAGCTAAATAAAAATATATATTTAATACAATACTATTTTGTGCTATGAGAGATGGGACAGAATTCCAAATATAATCAAGTACATTGATATAATTCTAACATCAAAACCTACTATCCTAAATCCAAAAGACGTAACGAAAATATGAACGTGACTCGATATGAGAGCAATATGACTTGTACAATGTACACACATACTTTATATACGAAACCAATAGATTTTAGCTCGAGGCGAGGACCGTTCTACCCTCCGAATGTTAATATCCACTTTTATTACACAGAATTTTGGAAAATTTTCCCCATATCACTATATCGTGTAGTCTTGAAACTATATTAAAAGAATTCGATGATGTACTGAAAATATGACATTTAGGCGTTTTCTATTGAATAGATTATTTTTTAGTAATATGGAGTAGTTATGGTAAAACGTCGTATCTGCAATTCTTATTTGAAAGCCTTCTCAGATTATTCGGATATATATTTATCAGTTTAAATTTTTCTATACTATTCTAATGAGAAACAAATTTTGCGTTCAATGCATTGTTTTTATGCGCGTATATTTTGTTTACATTAATTACGGTACCACACATGACTGTAACAACGCCCATTATATTTATTTTTAATGACATCTTAGTATAACTAAGTGTAACCCTAAGTGAATTGTAAATTATTCTAAGTAAATAAAAAATCTTAACTGTTAGACCTTTATAGCTAATGGTAACTGAGGCAGGGTACAGCAGGAATTTTCTGCTCAAAATATGGAACAGCCCGACTGGGGTAGTACCTCGACCTTACAGAATATCACAGCTAAATAATACTGTTTTCAAGCAGTATTGTGTTCCTGTTGGTGAGTAAGGTGACCAGAGCTCCGGGGGCGATTGGGGATTGGGTCGGCAACACACTTGCGATGCTTCTGGTGTTGCAGGTGTCTATAAGCTACGGTAATCTCTTACCACCAGGTGAGCCGTACGCTGGTTTGCCGACCTAGTGATATAAAAAAAATGGTATCACAAAATAGTACTGTGGTTTCATTATGAGATAAGATAGTTATATCACCCTAACTAGGATATTTCTAGTTGATTTTTATACACTTTCTTTTCTAGAAACATTGTGTTCAATTTATCTGAAGGTTTACTAATACAAGAATTTAAAAAACAGTCAAAGCGTTCGAATTGTAGGTACTTATTTACATGACCAGCCAGTGACTCGGAATGACTCTGCTTGCTACCTGTGAAATTTTGGGTTTTATTATCACCCGAATTTTTTGTGTAATATATGTATTATTTATATGTATATTTATTACCAAAGTATATGTTTCTATATCAGTCGTGTGTCTATTTATTAAAAACTAGCTTTTAGCCGCGGTTTCGCTTGCATTGATTTTTTTTTAATAAAAAGTATTCCATGTTACTTCTAATACCTCCAATAATACGTGTGGAAAGTTTCATGATGATTATCATTAATATAAAAATTTAAAAATTTTATAAGGTTAAATATTTTTTGCGTGAAAGCGTAACAATCGAAGTTGGTAACCTCCTCCTTTTTTGAAGTCGCTGAAAAAGCACTACGACTGAAAACGAGATTGCTTTTAAATTTCAAAAATCCTAACTGGAATTGAAATTCAAATTTATAACCGTGAGAGACGTCTGGAATAAGTATATGTATGTATTTATTTTATCTAGTTTACTACGCCAATAACCTGAGTCAGTATCGTGTATGGATTTATTTATGAAGAACACACCCAGACTCATAAATAACCAATCACAAAATGGCACCCTACAGGGATAGTAAAACTATAGCGCTCCTAACCTTTATATTGCATCGCTTTATAGCGTCAGTAAACGTAGGAATATTAGAAATAAGAGAAACTATTTTACTAAAGTTTTTCTTATATATATCTTTATGTTTGGCTGGACATCTGGATTAAAACATTCTATACATATCCATGATCCGTTCATTTTTAATTTTTTTTTCTTACTTCTTATTCTTATGCAGAAATATAATTTTTTCGGGAGGTATTTTAAAAACCATTTTGGTCTGCCATTGGGTCGTACCTCAAAGAACGTGTTCAGCTGTCGGTCCTGGTTGTTATCATAAATATCTAATAAGTGTCTTTACTCATAGTAGTGAATATATCAGCCAACTCGGAGTGGAGCCGCGTTTGTGGTGTGTACCAACATAGAGAAAAAAGTCTATGCCAAGCCATGGAATATTTCACACTGATTCACAAGTCGTGGCCAATCAATAGTAAACTGGTGAGACATATAAAGCCTATATTAGATAAATCTATCTTGTATAGAATATTTATATGTGCGTATTAAACTTTTATTCTGGTAAAATAAATAATAAATTTATGACGCTTGAGCCTGTAATATGCCACACTCTACATACTCCCCCACTGCTGGGCATATGCCTCTTTCCCCGTGTTGGAGAAGAATCAGACCTTAATCCACCACGCTGCTCCAATACGGGTTGGCGGATATATTCCCTACTATGAGTACGATCGCTGTCAGATGTACATGATGACAATCGAGACCGACAGCTTGACGTGCTCTCCGAGGCACGGTGGGAAAGACTCACAAGGACTAACAACCAGGCCGGAAATAAATATTTGTAAAATATCTACTCCGAGCAGGAATCGAACCCACGACCGTCAGTGTTTAGGCGCCGCTGACACGGCACACCCACCATTACACCAGAGCGGTTTATAACGAAAAAATCTCACTCAATTTCCGAAATTCTTCTTCAAAATAGTGATTTACAAATTTTGATTACGAATCATCAAATTTATGTCAAATTTATGTCTTCTATATCCGTTGTTATAGGATGTGTGTGACATTTACCGTCTTAAAGCTTTACCTGGATTTTTTATCAATCTTTTAAATATTTTAAGAATTTAACATAATAGTCCAGTAGCTGCGCTTTTAAATGTTAGAAAAACAATAAAGAACCTATACTTAAACTGTAAAGTATTTTAGAGTGATATATGTGTATATTAACAGAAAATATTTTAAGAATTTAACATAATAGTCCAGTAGCTGCGCTTTTAAATGTTTTAAAAAACAATAAAGAACCTATACTTAAACTGTAAAGTATTTTAGAGTGATATATGTGTATATTAACACAAAATAATTTCCAAGTACAAGTAACTAATACTTAACCATTCCCAAGCTTTGAGACTAATATAAAAAAATCCTTCCCTCTGTAAGTAATTAAGAAGACAAATTTTAACACAACTCCGTAAAACTCTCTCACGGACTCCGTAACTTAGATAATCACTAAAAACCGGCACGAAACTTAAGTTAAAAAGTGTGAACGTGTCGCGCTTGACAAACAGTTGAACTATCTCTTTCGACGAGTCTGGTCCCACCTCGCACAAATAAAGTAGCTAAGTTAAGACTCGCGTAACTTGACACGATAATATTGGATGCGGTATAAACTTTATTTTATTTTTAACTAGCTGATTCGACATAAGTTGTCCTTATCTTATGAACTACCAACCGCGGGACGTTGAAATAATCGTAACTTTTTTTAATTTTTCCGATTATCAGCTTATTTTTTTTTTTTAATTTTTCATTCCATAAGAACCTTCTCAAAGTGTTAGGTTGGGCTTAAAATTGGTCCAGCTATTCTCTTTATCAAAATCTTATTTAAAGCTTAGAAAAATATATTTTTTTTTTAAATAAACGAAAATTCATGAACATTTTAATAAATTAATAACGATATTTTTTATTTATATTTCTATCCATATCGTTATTTTCTTTATATATACAATTAAATTGAATCACATGTCAAAGCTCAAACAGAAAATTATAAATACAAAAAGAATTTCGAAACTAAGCACAATTAAACAATGTTAAAGTCCTCCTGTGACCATAGTTGCTGTGAAGTATCTCAAATGTCGGGCATCTAAAAAACTTAATGATCATTACAGCCTATACAGTCCACTGCTGGACATAGGTCTCCACAAGTTTAGGCCAAAAATAACGTGAACTCATGTGTGTTGCCCATAGTCACCAGGCTGGGCAGGCGGGTCGGTGACCGCAGTACTGGCTTTGTCGCACCGAAGACGCTGTTGCCCGTCTTCGGCCTGTGTATTTCAAAGCCAGCAGTTGAATGGTTATCCCGCCACCGGTCGGCTTTTAAGTTCCAAGGTGGTAGCGGAACTGTGTTATCCCTTAGTCGCCTCTGACGACACCCACGGGAAGAGAGGAGGTGGCTATATTCTTTAGTACCGTAGCCACACAGTACAAAAAAAAAACTTAATAAAGCGCAATAATTATGATTCGTTATATGTAATGTATAAAGTGATAAATAGTATTGTAACAATGTTTCTAATAAACGAAACTGTCTACGAAATATAGTAGTGTATCATTGTAATACTTACAAATTAAGTACAGACTGCTATACAACATAACACACTATAAACGAAAATCTTATACATAAAATGGACTTTTATGCAATAAAATTGAACAAGTCTTTAGATTCTTTTTCACAGTCCTTATTCATCAGAAATTCTTCACATCCATACACCTTTATCTGACAAATGAAACGTAGCTCCAGAATCATCTCACATTAGTATGCGCGACGCATCGTTCAAATGCCGGACCGACTTGCAATACTTATAGCAGTTTAGTGTTAGCCCCTAGTATTGTGTTACGGGGGGTATTATGTGAGGGTCCATACGTGACCTTACGGCCTTTGAATTTTCAATTGGATTGTCCGGTCTTTATTAGTCGTTCGATACACTTTCGTTCTCCCTTCCATACTTATCATCTTAATTTTTTGCAGGTTTACTAATGTTAACAGTATAAGGGTCAGTTTCTTGCGAGGTTGTTTTTAACCGACTTCCAAAAAAGGAGGAGGTTCTCAATTCGACTGTATTTTTTTTTTTTTTTTTTTTTTTATGTATGTTACATCAGAACTTTTGACCGGGTAGACCGATTTCGATAAATTTTGTTTTAATCGAAAGGTTTTGTGTGCCAATTGGTCCCATTTAAATTTATTTGAGATCTAACAACTACTTTTCGAGTTATATCTAATAATGCGTTTTTACTTGACGCTTTTTTCGTCGACCTACGTTGTATTATACCACATAACTTTCTACTGGATGTACCGATTTTGATAATTCTTTTTTTGTTGGAAAGGGGATATCCTTAGGTTGGTACCATGATAAGGAAACCAGGATCTGATGATGGAATCCTAGACAAATCGAGGGAAACTCTCGAAAATCCGCAATAACTTTTTACTGGGTGTACCGATTTTGATAATTTTTAATTTAATCGAAAGCTGATGTTTATCACGTGGTCACATACAAATTGTATCGAGATCTGATTACTACTTTTTGAATAATCTTTGATAACGCGTAGTTCCTTGACTATTTTTTCGTCGATCTACGTTGTATTACTTGTCGATGTAATTGAAGTCGGTTTTTTTTCGTTTGCGAGCAAACACAATTATTTTTAAATTATTTCTACTATTCTTAAAAAGGAGATAGAACAACATAATAATGCAATTTAAGGTTAAATTAATTTGTTTGAAAATTTATAATTTTAGGGAAAATCTAAAGAAAATTTCATAGGAATCACTCGTGATTATTTTGCTTTTATTTATTTTTGCTTTATATATATATATAATTAAATCATTTTATCAATTGTAGCGAGATGTGAAACTTTACCAAAATAAAAAAAATAGTATCACTATTAGTAAATTTCTATGAAATTCTATTACTGAAATCAGAAATATAAAACGAAAAATTGTTCAAAAAGTGGAATGTGGAAAGTGTGTTCACTCATTTTCGAATTTAGAAAAATGGAACCTTATTTTTGAAATTATGACTAGATGTAGACAATTGTTATATTCTTATATTATTATACTAGCTGACCCCGCAAACGTTCTTTTGCAATATATGTTATTAATCCCTTTAATCTCCTTATAACTTAGGTGTATAAAAAATAGATGTTGAGATAGGCCGATTCTCAGACCCACCGAATATGCACAGAAAATTTCATAAAAATCGGACCAGCCGTTTCGAAGGAGTATGGTAACTAACATTATTATGACACGAGAATTTTATATATAAACTGTGCCCGCAACTTCGTTTGCGTGGAATTTAACAAAAAAGTTATTGTTCAGTTAGCAGAGTTATATAATAAATAAATTTCTAAAATAAAAGTAGCCTAAGTTACTCCTTATTACATAAGCTATCTGCCAGTGGAAGTCCCGTCAAAATCAGGCTAACCGTTTCAGAGATTAGCCGGAACAAACAGATAGACAGACAGATAAAAAAATTGCAAAAAATGTTATTTTGGTATATATACCGTGTATAAACCCATATCCAATTACTAAAAATCGTTTATTTTAACATTACAAACAGACACTCCAATATTATTTATTTGTATAGATTATATATACACTTCAGCCTATCGCAGTCCACTGCTGGACATAGGCCGCCCCAAGTTCGCGCCAGACATCCCGGTCTTCCGCAATCCTCATCCAGCCTACACCGGCAATCTTACATAGATCGTCGGTCCAAATCCAGATTATATATGGATTGCTATATTTTTAATGAATGGAGAACGAAATATTCTGTGAACGATGGGTCACATTTTAACAAGATTTTTTATCAAAATCGTTTTTCAACCTCATATACTTAGAAGAGGACAAGAGGTTACTTGCCACTCTAGTCCTCTCAGAAATTAATACATGTGTCAAAATTCCTTCTTCTTATTCATATAGCTTCGCTTACTAAATTTTCCTTCAAATCTACGCTTCAGCCTGTAATATCCCACTACTGGGCATAGGCCTCTTTCTCCATGTAGGAGAAGGATCAGAGCTTAATCCACCACGCTGCTCCAATGCGGGTCGGCGGATATATACTATGAGTAACGATCGCTATCAGGTGTACATGATAACAACCGGGACCGACGGCTTAACGTGCTCTCCGAGGCACGGTGGGGAGACCAACTAGGAGTGCACAAACGCCCAGACCACGGCAAACACCTGTATGGCCAATACAAATGTTTGTCATGTACGGGGATCGAACCCGCAACCAGCGCAACAGGCACAATCTATGACTGTGACCGCTGCGCCAACGCGGCGACTGCCTTCACATCTAATACGGTTAAAATAAATGTAACGCTAAGTCCTTTCATTTCTATGTACATGTGTAAACAATCAATATCCCCCATCGATTAGTACAGTTAATGTTTGATGACTATAAAAATGTTTGTTACTGAAATATGTGACTTTGTTATCCACCTTTCTGTGATGGGAAAGTTATACACACTATTTTATTTTTGCTTATTGTGAGAAGAAAGAATTTTGATATATTATTTCTGTCGTATGTATGTCATGTAATACATAAAGCATTGTTAGAGTTTCAATAAATATGTATACTGTAGTCAGTTCATCAGAAAATAAGGCGATCTATTAGCTAATATAATTTGACGTGGCTCACATGCGACCACGAGGGTAATCAAATATTTGCCCGCCCCCGGCGGCCCAACATTCCTTATTTACCAAATAAACAGATACTCAGACATTTTGTAAGGATTAAATTTATTAATATATTATGAGAAATAATATGTGCCCTGATTATCTTTAATGAAAGTTTACATAACTCTGACAACAGAAATTAGTATTGATTTCGTTGCACGTGGATCTATATGGGACAAAACTGATTGGAAACCATTTTCTGGAAACCATTTTTTCAAATACGTTAATACTTGGAACTATAAGAAAAAAAATATGAAAACGGTCCCGAAAATAATCAAAAAATCTTAACTAACTTTCGTCTATTCTAAAATCATCATCATCATCATCGTCACTTCAGCCTGTCGCAATCCACTGCTGGACATACAAGTTCACGCCAAAAATAGCGTGAACTCATGTGTGTTACCCATAGTCACCACGCTGGGCAGACGGGTCGGTGAAAATAGTATATTATTAAATTATATTATTCTAAAATAGTTTCCATTAATCACTCGATTTAATTTTATTAGACTATATAAAGTCACTTTATATGAACTCAAGTGTAGCAAACATAAGCTATGAAAAACATTCTTAAGGAAGCTACGCGACTATCTATATGTACATATCTTTTTTCTGACATTTCAGATCAACATATACCAAATATAATAAACAACTGACGTAGTGGCATTTATTAAATTACAGCCTATAATAATTATTGACTTCACTTGGACCTGTTGGCGCAGTTTGTAGTGGTTCTTTTTGCTCCGGGGTCGTGAGTTCGATTCCCGCCTGAGTTTGGGTATAATATTTGTATTTATTTATCTATGTAATTATGTATTATTTCCATTATTACCAAAAAAAAAATATATTTAACAATCGGCTGTTACAGATAACACGAGGTAATGCTGCGGTAAAAAAAAGTTGTTTGCTGTAGGAACAGACGACCGTGTGTGTATGTTATAAGATATTTATTTTAAAAAAAGAAATAATAAAGTCACTTGCTTAGTTGAAATAGATGATCACACAAGTATTACAATGGTGAGAATATTAAAATAAACCTTCAAATCTTCCGGTTATAAGAATAAGAAACATCTGTCCAATTTATTTATAATCGAACAAATATATTGGAAGTACGTAAGAGTACAGTACGAAATTTATAAAATACAAAATTTATCTCATAATAAACATCACAGAGTCGAATGCACTCCGATCGAACGTAATCCAGGAGCAATATCGTAAAGCCTTCTCCGTACCGCGAGACGGAAGAGAATTCAAAATAAGGTTATTTTTTTTTTTGCAAAATCCTATATTAATTCTTATATGCATTACTACAGCACTTGAATCACGATTAATGGGTTACAAATTTAGTAACCAGAGCCAATAAATGTTATTTAAAAAAAGTCTTTGGTTTGTTGTTCTTACAACACCTCAATAAGTTGATTTTGCTACTTTTGGTTATTAAAACTTTTTGATTTAGGTTCAAAATAACATACACTTGATAATATTACAAAACTTAAGATACTAGTTAAGCTGTTAAATAAAACAATATTATTTTACAGTTATTTATGTGATATTTCAAGACCATATTATATTCATTCGTCTGTCTTAGGGTTGTAGAAACGAGATATTTACTCGTAGTAAAAATAACTTAATCCAAAATTTGTTTGACAATAAATTATTGTTTTTTTTTCCTTTCACCTTTTTGACGTAACGTACTCGTATATACTATACGATCGTCTTCCTTTCATAAAATCTATACAAACTGAACGAGACGATAACGAGATTCGTTTACGCTTTTAGATAAAAATTTACTTTACAAAACACCTATCAACTTACGTTTCTATAGAATCCCTAACAAAATATCCTTTTTGTCACAATGGGGAACTAGATTAGGTTGTCGTGACGGTGCACGTTTGCGATCGAGTCACGTGTCCGCAACTCCTTTTTATTCTGTTCACTTTTGTCACATTCAAATTTAATAATGGCATATGATTGACTGTTTGATACTCTTTTTAGTGTTATGTACAAAATATCTATGTAAATAAAAACGAATCACAAAAATGTATGTACACGGATAACTTTCGAAAGACTACAACAAAATGGATGACTCTTTTTTTATCTTGTCACGATAAATCTTCATAACATTTTTTTTTTAATTAATATATGTCATTATGTGTCATTTAGTTTATTATAACACTAGCGACCTCTGTCCGTCCATATTTTTTTTACATGATAAGTAATCACCAACATACTATATTCTTCTATACACTAAAATCTTTTCCATAACACGCTACATATTATGGTATAAGTATTATTCCAATCGGTTCAGTAGTTTTTGCAGTATAACCGAACAAAAAAAAAACGGCATTCCATTTACTAGTATAGATTGATAGGATCATTTGTGTAATTCTCAGTGACTCCACTTTGTACTTCAAGGTCGTAGATTTCGATTCTCGTACCGAGTCTGGTTGTAACGTTAAAAACATAAAAAATATTAAATTTACATTTACGACAATGCTACTTTTTAAATTTACGACAGCCAATTACGAAAAATTAAATATATAAATTAAATAATTGTGTTTAATCACAAACGAAAAAAAAACTTCAATTACATCGACAAGTAATAAGACGAAAAAATAATGAAGTAAATACACATTAGTAGAGATAACTCTAACAAAACTAATCGACAGATCTCGATATAAATTTAAACATAGCCACATGACAAGTACCGGCTTCGATTTAAAAAAAATCATCGAAATCGATTAACCCAATACGAATTTATGACGTATTACATAAAAAAAAATACAATAAAGTTGACAACCTCCCCATTTTTTAATTAGGTTAAAAAGAAAGAAACTTTTAACGCATTCGAAATTTATTAAATTTGAGTCATACTATAATTAATATTTACGTACAAAAACGTAATAAGCGTTAAAAATACTATTCAGAAAAAATACTAAAATTCAAAATTATGTACTGTACAAAATAAAATCAGTTTTACTAATAACATTTATCTTTTTAACTCAAATATTTTTACAGCTATTTAAAACCTAAGATTACCTTAAAGAGATTGCTGTTTTATCAATCAGACTAGTTTCTTGCGTCACTCCTTTCAGTTTTAATATCTACTAGATACTACTACTATACTAGAAAATAGTATAAGAAATATAAAAATAAATAAGATAATATTGGAAACCCTAGGCCCTAAGGCATACAGGAAAGCAGTAATAAAGACAAAGCCAAAAGAGATACAGGAAAATGTAGGACAATAAAAAATATTCTTACGTTTTTTGTCAAAAAAAATAATCAGAATTATTAATAAACCACGGGGTCAAGAATGCATGAAATGGATATTTTAGGACAATTTTTTTTTTTTATTTTTTTTTTCAATGTAGATTGAATTGACTGTGAGCAGTTAATAGATTATCTGTAAAAAAAATTATTTTGTGAGAAAAAAGTAAAATGTAAAATTTTGTAAAAGGTAAACAATAGGTTGGGTAAAATATAAAGTTGGGTTGTCTGGAAGAAATGGCTAAATAGCCATAAGTCCGCCCATTTCCATCACAATCTGTAAATGTTTTTTAAATGTGTTTATTGTTTAAAATGTAGTTGTGGTGTACAATAAAGTATAAATAAATAAAATTATTTAACATTTTTAAAAATGAAAGAAAATTTTTTTTTATCATTATACTCAGGAACTCAGAAACTATATTGCTGGTAATCATTTGGATTTTCCATTTAAAGGTTTTTCGCTATCGCTTCCGCTAGTACCATGTGTGCAGTAACAACGTCCGCTCACGTAATTGTATATCAGTTGTCCGTGGTTCCAGTTCGTTTGCTAATCAAACATCGATACGCGTGTTGGAACAATCAATGAGCAAATTGCTCTTCCTTGTCTGCCGTCTCGCTAACTTGTTTGAATTTCATTTTTAACAATTTTATTTGTTTATTTTTGATATATATGTATTTTCTTTATACTATATTAAGCGCCTAAATTTTAGCAAATGTTGGAAGTTTTTTTTTTTTTAATAAGTACTTATAATAAGTTATAGAATTAAATAATATTAGCTGGACCTTAGAAACAATCAACTTTTATCCAATGGGTTAAGATAAATATTTTAAAGTCGTCTGTCCGTCACATTCAGTCTCTGTCTGTATCTTGTGGTTATCTATCCCAAACGACATTTAACAGTGCTTCATCTGACTGTAATGCTTCATCGACCCTTCACTCTACGAGCTCTATGCCCAACCCTCTGTCACTTGAGCATGTGAAGAGTATGTGACAGATGAAACATTGTTGAAGTAAAACTTCTATACGCACGCTTGACTTCGGGAGTAAGCTGGTGAATACGTGATGACAGCGTTACGAAAAGTGTAATCAAATTTAACGTATATGTACACTTATGGCCAAGTAGGCCATAAGTGTACATATACGTTAACTAGACAATAAGTGTACATATATTATAGATAGCAAGTAAGTGTATATATAAACATAGATAATAATAATAATTATAATAGTGACAACAATAATTAAAGTAAGGCGCAATCTAATTCTATGTCTTTTTGCATGTAAGATATCAATTAAGTTTAGCATAATTTTGGTCGGTGGACTCACGTCTGCATCAGGGATACTAAGACAGAATAATTAGTTCTCTTAATGTAAGCTGCAGTAGTGTAACAAGTAAACGATCAGTAATAAAACTAAAAATCGGAATAACAAAAGCATGGGCACCATAGCCTGTGGACATAACTTTATTTATGAAACAAAAAAAAAGTGTAATCAAGCGAGGCGAACGGAATTTGAGAGGGAAATATAAGTTAGATGGTGCTAAAGCAGTTTTACTTCAGTCGTTTGGTCTAAAGGACACTCGTTATTTGTCTTCTCAACGCTGTCCTAACTGGATTCCATAAATATGTTACTTAACGATAAGCAAATTTAACAAGTTTATCGTATTCAAAAAGCATATTGGTATAGATGTATAATAGATGTAGAGAGCCGATATTCTTACTTGCAAATCGATGTCCAAGAAGGGTAGATAAAAACAATCGTCGCGGCTGGCCTATCCATTTTTATTACGGTCGGCGATATTTTCAGATAGGGTCCGAATTGTTAAACTTATCGAGAGAATATCGATGCGTGTTGAAATAAGGAATAAAATATCGTAGAGCTACACATAGCAACATATAAAATGTATAAACTATCGATTTTTACATATACGTCGAAATACGTCTTAAATTTCTTAAACTTTGATTTATATTATTACATATTAAAAGTTTCTGATCTAAAAATTCGTATTAATTCAGAAAATAGAAATAAAATCAAAATTTAATCGTTATATATGAGCATATAACCACTTCTGACGAGGTGTTTTCGTCTTTTGGAAGCTTTCTTTTCTTACTTCTTTATATACCATTACAATTTATATATATCAAATCATACTCTTCAAAATGGGATTGGTTACTTGGTTTTTATTAGACTTTGTAAGCTCTTAGTGAATGAAGGGTACCTTTCGTTTTTGTATGGGTAGATTTGTTTTTGTATTCGTTCTTTTGAATCTCTCTCACTGAAACTAGAACTGGCTCGGAGAAAATTTAAATGTCTTCGGCCCATTACACATATTTTGTCACTTGTGAAACAGGAATTTCCCAGCCAACTCTTATGCGATTTATCTTTAATATACTAAAATGGATATTAAATATTTTTTATCCATTAAACAGATGGCTGAAGATCATGTCTAGTTCGGAATTAAGCTAGTAGAAAAAATATACGCCGATCAGCAGTAAAACGGCGAAGCAGATTTACAATCGTTTTCAAATATGCCTGATGCATTTTGTCCTTCGACCAGAAGTTAGGTGAGTTGACGTTCAATTAAGTTCATAATCTATATTAAAATTATATAGCTAAAAAGTTTGTTTGTTTGTTTGTTTAAACGCATTTTAGATACTACTAGTACGAAATGAAAAATATTTTTGTGTTAGATAGCCCATTAATTGAGGAAGGCTATTTGGCTATTTTTTCTTTAAAATTAAAAAACCGCGTGTAAAACCGCGGCGCACAGCTAGTCTATACATCATACATACATCCTGAGATATGGAAGTTAGCAAGAATAGTCCCTATTTATAAGAATGGCGATCGTGAATCTATAACCAACTACAGGCCTATATCAATACTCTCGACACTATCGAAAGTCTTCGAATCTTTGCTACATCCAATCTTGTCACGCCACGTTCACCATGCTCTCTCAGAATCTCAACACGGATTTATTGACTGTAGATCTACCATAACAAATCTAGCTAATTTCATGAACTTCGTTACAACATCTATAGATGCGTGTAGACAAGTCGATGCAGTTTACACAGATTTCTCAAAAGCATTTGACAGGGTAAACCACAAACTGCTGGTGGCAAAACTCTCAACTTTTGGCATAGGAGGGCCTCTTTTGTCTTGGATTTCTTCATATTTAGCCAACAGACGCTCATACGTAGTTATCAAAGGTCACAATTCTCTATTTTATCTCGCTGAGTCTGGTGTTCCTCAAGGATCAATTTTAGGACCATTACTATTTAATATTTTCATTAACGACATTACTAATTGCATCAAGAATTCCAAATGTTTAATTTATGCTGACGATTTAAAGCTTGCTAAAGAAATTACAAATAAGCATGACGTTAAGTCTTTACAAGAAGATATCAATAGAGTTTTCGAATGGTGTAAGTTAAATGGAATGGAGCTTAACCCTTCCAAATGTTCATATATTACTTTCACACGTAAACGATTTTTTGTTGAGGGAAAATATTTTATTGGTACGCACCAATTACAGAAATTGGAGTATGTTCGCGATTTAGGTATCACTATTGATGGTAAGTTACGTTATAATGTACATATTGATAACATATGCAGGTCGGCACGCAAGATGTTGGGGTTTATTTTTAGAAATTCAAAACAATTTAAAAAACTGAAAACCAAAAAAATTTTGTTCACTACATTAGTAAGGAGTAAGCTAGAATATGGAACGCTCATTTGGAACCCTAACTACCAGACCCATAAAGATAGATTGGAAAGTATACAGAGACGGTTTACGCAATTTTATTCTATTGGACAGGACAAAAGAATGCCCTACTACTCACGGCTAAATAAGTTTCGGTTAAACTCACTCTCTAACCGGCGCAAGCTACTTGATATGGTATTCTTACACAAACTAGTGAATGGAACTGTGGATAATTCAGAACTCCTAAGCAAAATTTCAATTAACGTTCCCTCTCGCATACCACGATATCCCCTTTCACTATTTGCTTATAAAACCCAGAGAACAAACCTCGGTTATTATTCCCTCATCCCTAGACTGAGTAGGCTCTACAGAGAATTTACAGTTAAAAACAAGTCATTAGACATCTTTACAGATAACTTAGCTGTATTTAAAAAGAAACTATTAAAGTCATTTGATTCCTCAAATCAAAAGTTATGTAGCACTAATATTAACTTATCTTAATTTATAATAGTAATAGTTATGTATTTAGTTCTTTATGTTGTATGTATTTTTTTTTAATTTAAATCCTATATGTTTAAAATCTTTTGATGCTGATGACTCAATTGTCTAAAGCGCATGCTGTAACTACCTTTAAGAGGAATTATATGTATATACTTAATACCTTTGCATATATCTAATTGTAAATTTTTTAAACATGCAATTCTGTTGGTGGTTCTAATTAAATAAATAAATAAATACATCTATACATATAAATAAAATTGAGGTGTCTGTCTGTAATTTTGAAATAACTATATTTTTTCAAGTGCATATAGTTATTTACACAATACTAAAACACAAATAAACGATTTTAAAATTTTTGTCTATCCGTCTGTCTTTCTCCCGACTAGAAACTCAGGCTCAACCAGATCATGTATCTGGACCGGATCAAGATAAAATGAGGCATGCCAGATCTCTATCAGGACCAGGTCTAGTCCAGACAAGGACAGCCTGATGTAAAATATAATCAAGTATAGTAAGGCATACTGATGTAAAATATAAGCAAGTATGGTAAGGCATACTGGATCAGGGTCTGGTCCGGTCCAGATCAGGATAGCCTTAAAGAAATTACGCGAACTGAGCTTGAATCGCGCTATTAATGTTTTTAAGCGCACTTAGTATATATACAGTTATCAGGACAATCTAGCAGGGAGTCCATTTCCACACAGTGGAGCAGTCGTAAGTAATGGGAAATAGTTAATCAGTAGTTAATTATTAGAAGTTAATAAATAAAATTTAATTAATAATAATAATTAATAAATAAAATAAAAAAAGTAAAAATAATTAATATTTAAAGTAAAAACATAAATAAATAATACATTGGAAAAAATAAACGGAAATAAATATCATAATAATTATGTTAAGTAAAACATATTTATAATATCAATTCGCTTTTTTTTTGTCAAACAATTTTTTCAAGAATATTCGTGTTTTTTAAAAGGACCGGACCGAACCGGCTGATCAGAATGAGATGAGATTTCCTGATCTGGACCCGATCAGGAAACCTCATCTCATCCTGATCAGGTCCACACCAATCATCTGCGTTACATGCCTTATCCAGTCCTGATCAGGCATGCCTGGCCCGGTCCTTCTAAGGAAGACGAAAAAATTTCTACTCGGGCTGTTTGTTCGGTCTAATCTTTCAAACCGTTAAAACGATTTTATAGGACTTTCATTTGAAGATAGAGGAGGCTATGGAGCAACATATAGACTACTTTTTATACCGGAATTCTCTCGAAATCGGGATTTACGCCGGATAATTGTGTTTGCTCGCAAACGAAAAAAAAACCGACTTCAATTACATCGACAAGTAATACAACGTAGATCGACGAAAAAGTAGTTAAGCAACTACGCGTTATCAAAGATTATTCAAAAAGTAGTTATCAAATCTCGATAAAATTTAAATGTGACCACATGATAAACATCAGCTTTCGATTAAATTAAAAATTATCGAAATCGGTACACCCAGTAAAAAGTTATTACGGATTTTCCAGAACTTCCCTCGATTTCTCTGGGATCCCATCATCAGATCCTGGTTTCCTTATCACGGTACCAAACTAGGGATATCCCCTTTCCAACAAAAAAAGAATTATCAAAATCGGTAGATCCAGTAGAAAGTTATGCGGTATAATACAACTTAGGTCGACGAAAAAAGCGTCAAGTAAAAACGCATTATTAGATATAACTCGAAAAGTAGTTGTTAGATCTCAAATAAATTTAAATGGGACCAATTGGCACACACCACTTTTCGATTAAAACAAAATTTGTCGAAATCGGTTTACCCGGTCAAAAGTTCTGATGTAACATACATAAAAAAAAAAAAAAAAAAATACAGTCGAATTGAGAACCTCCTCCTTTTTTGGAAGTCGGTTAAAAACTGTGTTAACCAAGCCTAGATAGATATGAAATAACTAAACGTTTTCTATTAAATATGACAATCTTTATAAGCTAATCTATACAAATAAATAAAATTGGAATGTCTGTTTGTAATATTAAAATAACCGCTTTTTACTGAATACATATGGATGTTTACACGGTACATACGAGTATACCAATATAACATTTTTTTACAATTTTTGTTTGTCTGTCTGTTTATTTGTTCCGGTTAATCTCTGAAACGGCTGTACCTATTTTGACGGGACTTTCATTGGCAGATAGCTGATGTAATATGAAATAACTAAGGTTACTTTTATTTTAGAAATTAATTTATTTTGTAACCCTGTGACTGAACATTTTTTTAATTTAATTAATATTACAAAGCTGAAAAGTTTGTTTGTTTGTTTAAGCGTGCTGATCTCAGGAAATAGTATGTAAATGGTCTAGTAATACATATACTACTACTATTCGGAGAGCATTCCTTAATTAATACATGATTCAGATTATTTTTTGGCTATCATTTGTACTACACCTTGTTAATTTTTTTTTGACGCAATGAAAGTAAAGACGAAATCTCGAGTAAAACCAGTACTAAAAAAAACATAAACAAAAACTACAGTTCAAAGGCACCGCGGTGTTGAAATTACCCACTTCTGTTTTGATAAATTTTTCATTCGTATCTCGCTGATTGCGCGTTCTCCCGTCCCATAGCTTTTACTACGCGGGCCTCTGAGCAATTTTCAGATTGAACTTTTACGACATTACAAGGATGAAGTTATAAACAAATGAATAAACACAAGTAAGAGCGCTGAACGACCGCTAAATAAAACAGACAGATATGGCTGTAAAAATTTCATTGAACTTTAAATATTTCGGGGTGCCATTACAAGAAAAATGAAATATTTTTTTTTATGTTGCATTAACTTATAGCTTATATGAAGTAAAAAAAAAAACAACATTTCTACCACTTATGTATTTTTATGTAACAATTATTACAGAAGTGTTTTATTAATATATATAGTACTAAATTTAACTAAGAATTGAAATGTTAAATTGAAAAGCAATTAATAGTATTGATGTTGAAAACATTAATGAATATAATGATCTATATAGACGTTTATATCAGTTTTTTCACTTAAAGCCCTATAATATATCTTAAAGTACTAATATAACTTAATGTATATCATGTTATATGACTAGCATAGCAAAACAAGCTTATAGTCCGCCGGATGCTAAGCGGTTACTGTAATTTATGGACGTTTGCTACACCAGGAACATCCCAAAGCATTGCTGACCCTACCAACTAAAACACAGGCCACCCTGAGGGTCGCTGACTAGCTTACTTACTACAGGATCGTAAAATTACTTGAAAGCAGCACTATTTAACATTCTAATGGTGAAAATGTTTTTATAAAATTGCTTCTAACAACTTACAAGAGCTTATCGACCCGATAAAACACACAAAATTTTCTTCTATATAATATTAATACTGATATCGACTGTGATATGTAAAGATATTAATAATTTCTTAGCATTCAAATTCATGGCTGAATATTTTACAAATTACAGCTATAAAAATATTATTGTATGAAATGTATTAACCCCTACTATTTGTCTGATTTTCTTTTACAAAAATTATCAGATTAAAAGGTTAACAAAATTATTACTCGTATATTTTTAAAGGGACTGAGCAGTGTGATCAAACTATATGTATGTACTATATACATTACACTGTTTGTTATAGAAATCTGTTTTCCAAAAATAAGCAAAACTCGATCTGTCTCATTACCATGAGATTCAAGATAGTGTTACCTACATACTCGTAATTATATTAAATCTTAACAGAAATATAATTTTTCAGTTGTTAATTAAGTACCTATGTTGAGTAAAGTTACACAAGGAAATTGCAACAAATGTACCATTTCAAACAAAAACTTAGTTATTTTTGTCTCTAGAAATTAGTGTAAATTATTCTTTAATCATTTTCGTTTTAATATGACTAATATATAAAATAAAAGGTAAACTCGTGGTAGGGGCAACACGCATGTAATTCCGCTATATTTTTCTCGTGATTCTGAATGGAGCTGAAAATGTCTGCAGGCTGGCGTTGCCAATTTAATAATGCGTCCATGTAGGGCATTTTACTTTACCCTCCTCCGTACACTCGCTAATACCATTAAGATTGAGAAAATTTTAGATTTTTACTTAATATACAACATTTGCAAAAGAACGTCTTATATTTTTAAGAAATTATTCGAAATACACATTAAAGGTATGTCCTTTAAGTGTATGAATATTTTAATGTTATATAATAAAAACAAAAGTGTCTGAGTTTGTGAAACAACTTGAATATATAAAATATAAAACATTCTCCGATACATAAATTCCTAATTTTATTAGGAAACTAGAGTTGTAAACTATTTATTATATAAGTTTTTTAAGAGTATTTATTTATATTGTTGACTTATCTTGCAAATGTCATTTCAATTTTATTCACTTTTCTGTTATTATGCTTATCGCATTTTAATAAGATATTTAATATTATGATCAGTGACTGACTACATAAATATAAAATGATATCTAACCGTGAAATGACTTAAATTAATCGCGTGGGATGTCTAGTCCTTGATATACACAGTAAATGGCTAAAATTATTCACTATAAAATTTGCTTTTTTTGTAACCTATATATAGGGACGACGTGTTGGCGCAACGGTCACACCTCTAGTTTGTGGCTGTTGCGCTGACGGTTGCGGGTTTGATTCCCTCATATGACAAACATTTGCATTGGCCATACAAATGTTTGCCGTGGCCTGGTTGTTTATAGAGTCCTTGTAGATCTCCCCACCGTGCCTTGGAGAGCACGTTAAGCCGTCGGTTTCGGTTGTTATCATGTACACCTGATGGCGATCGTTACTCATAGTAATAAGTATATCCGCCAACCCGCATGGGATATTATGGCTGAAGGAGAGGCAAACAAGCGCACGGTGCGGCTGATAGTAAGTGGTTACCGTAGCCTATAGACCACTGTAGCATCAGGAGCATCACAAGCGCTTTTCCAACTCTACACTAGTTCATCAGCTCCGCCTATTGCAGTCCACTGCTGGACATAGGCCTCCCCAAGTTCGCGCCAGACATCCCGGTTTTCCGCAATCCTCATCCAGCCTACATTAGTTAATTGTACCATATTCGATCTCTTCTCTATCTATTCTATATAGCCATGCAGATGCTATCATGGTAATTCGAAATCAAGTTTTTTTACGTTTTAGATATCATAAGAGAATGTTTTATCTTTCTGAATGTTATTGAACATGACGAATTTAGGCGTATACACTTATACAGGCTCAAACCTAACACGGGTTGAGTCGAGTTTCACAGATATTTCTAACTAGATAAAAAAAGTAGTGTTTTTAAGTTAGCGAGGAATTTTTAGGAATATTTTCAGCTCTGGTGCGCTACGAAGTGACTTTCCTAATTTCCCCCGAGTGCTAGTGGCCTCGTAGTAATTGTTTTTTCATCTACATAATTGAAATTCTATTCTTAAACTGCAGTTTTGTTTCAAAAAAAAAACTTTCATAAATGTTAGACGTAGTTATTTATTTATAAAAGGTTAAAAGCCAAGTTTACTGAAATCTAACGTATTAAAAACCCTTTAAATAAATTTAGGAATTGTATCTTAAGCCTCAAATATAATGTTACTTGACGAGATGAAATCGGAAGGTTGACAAAAAAAAACCAGAAGCGCTAAAGATAATAGCGGGTTCAAATTCGAGTAGGCTAAGTTTTCAGACGCTTGGTTTCTCTAAGCTGTACTTCATTTGGTTAGAGATGAGCATTCAGAGATAATTTTAATAACTCAGGAGATATTCCGAACGATATGAAACATGTACCTATAACTAATAATTTATAAATAGGTGTAAGGATTTTGTCCGGAAGTGAAATTAACGGGCTACTACGTTGTAAGACAATATTATTTAATAAGGATATCAATAAGTAATGAAAAAATAAAGTTCTGGTACTTTTCCATACTTACCATAAGTAAATTGCACAAATTACTATTCTAATGACACTACGACAAAAAAAAAAACAATTAACATCTAAACCATTTCTTTATGAACAAATAAACTAACGATTTAGATAATAAAATTAACGGTTTTTTATTTATAATTTTTAGAAGTATTACAACTTTTTTAGATAATAGAATATTTATAAAAATATAATGTAAAACTATACTTTACTCCGTTTTCAATGTTCTATAAAAAAATCTAAATCCCAAATCTTAGCACGAAATGAAATTGAAACATTTGGACAAAGTTTCGAATACTTCTCCTTATAAAAGACTTTTGAAGATAAACAACTAAGCACTTACAATCTAGGAATACTAAAACAAGTTTAAAGGTTTGTTTGCCTATTCGTATTAACTATAATAATCTTTTAGTCTTTGAGTCAAATCCTCTGTTTGTTTGTAAGGATATAACTCACAGGGTAGGACCCTTACAATATTAAAAACGATGTTTTTTTATATAACTTGGTCAGCAAACAAGCGTGTGGATGACCTGATGTTAGGCCATTACCGTAACTTACAGACATCTGCAACACCAGAAGCATCGCAAGCGCGTTGCCGATCCTGTGCCAATTCCCCCAGGAGCTCTCACACCTTACTCACCAGCAGGAAACCAACAAAGCTTGAAAACAATATTATTGACCTATGATATTCTGTAAGGAGGTACTACCCCAGTCGGGCTGCTTCATATTTTGAACAGGAAATTTCCTGCTGTGCCTACCTCAGTTAATGATGTTACGAGGCTATGCAATAAACTCGTTTGATTTTAAAATTAATTGAGTCTCGTCATATAATTATTTTACAGAAAATTTTCTATCTACATAAGTCTAAATCTGCATTGAAATGCTTACTTTAAAAATAACTATGTGCAACAATGTTCTTAGAGTATGTGTAATAAAATAATTACTTATTTCCATATTACTTTAATCATAGTAAATATTACTCAAAATCCGTATAATTTACAGGGTAAAATTTCACGCTAGAAAAGATAGAAACCTCAGCTGCGCGATAAGCGAGTGTTAAATATACTCCGGCTTAGATTATGTCGCAGTGGCTGAGCCGCCGCTGCAGATTAAACAAATATTACCCTGTGCTAATGTAGACTCAAATGTTGGTTAGACATGACGTTAATAATAATATACATGAAATATAACTTTGTTTTAGTTACTTTTTTTATATATTTTTAAGTACTATAAAGTTATATGCTGCTCAATACCTTATACGTAAGAGATTCAATTCTTGCGAACAAAAATTAAGGTTATTTGACGACGCGTTGGCGCAGCGGTCACAGCATTGTCTGTTACGCTGGCGGTCGCGAGTTCGTGTATCGAGTGTGTGTGCGAGTAGATGTTTGTCGTGGTCTAGGCGTTTGTGCTTGTGTATTGTTTGGGTTTCCGGACCCCCGGACACAGGAGAAAATCCTACGGGGGGTCGTTGAGTGTAAAGCGTTTATTTATTTATTTAGTTAAATTTAATTAATGATATAACGTTTGAATAGTATCAAGTTTCATCCACTACAATTTTAAAAATACTAGCTATGCCCGTGCGAATAAATCGCACTAAATAAGTACCAATAATAATTAACACTTTACAAAATTACAAAAAAGTATTTATACATGAGTTGATTTGAAATTGAACAAAAAATTAACCGACCGTCAATCATATTAACATTGTTTCAAAATTAAAGCCGTCATACACATAATTTTAATAACTAATTAATTTACAAAAATAAAAGCAATAATAAATTTTTTACTTGTTGATGCCGGTAGAGCAAGCAATTATCTATAAAATGATATATAATTTATGCGAAGTAATTGTGAGGTTTTTTTTTTATAAAAAGGGAGGCAAACATTTTAACCTTAGCGTATTAATATACCTAGATGATGTATTTTTTTTTTTATAATCAAACGAATAATTATCTTTGACATACACACAAGCTCGTCTGTCCCTCAGATAAGTAACTTAATGGTAACAGTCATGGCTTCTGAACTTGAACTTAAGTGGACGAATAAAAGGTAATTTATAGGTTAAAATTTTCTATAGGTATGGTATATAACTACATAAATACCTATGGCCGCTGGAGCAGACGCGTCTCTTTTTTTTATTCTTAATTTTATATTTACCAACTTTAGTCGAAAATTATTTTTAATAAAATCTGTATATAAAATATATATATTATATAAAATTATATTGGTTCTAAACTCTTTATGGACTTGCTTTTACATTACTAAACTTGTACTTAAATAATATATATGTAAATTATTTATTATTGAAAACAGATGACTAATTTGATCGTAAACTTGTAATTAAAATTTTACAAGTTATTATAAAAATTAATTTTAATAATGAAAATAGTATTTCTAAGTAGAAGATATCCTTGCCTAGATAGACTTATACATATAATAATTTAAAATATCGTGTCTATAAAGGTTCAAGTCTGTAGATCGCCAACAGCTTTCAGCTCGTAATATCCAGCAATATCAATACGAGAGAAGCTGAGAAATGAACGCCACCCACCAATAATATTGTGACTAAGTACTATCGAATAGAGTTCGGCTTTTCATTGAAGTTCAATTTGTTTTGAGTGGTAATAACAGTTAAAGGGGAATATTTCGATGTAAGATGGAAATCACTTTGTGTTGTTTTGGAATAGTCTTATAATATCCCACTTGTGGGCAATGTGTTTATCATATACAAAAGAACGACTTGAGATTAGTATGCCAGGTTAAGAATTTATTTATTTATTTTTTAACATAAACAAACGTTGACGTAAAATATATATATAAGGAGTAGGTACTTAATATGAGCATGTTACTTTCATAAACTGTAGCTTTCTAATGGTTAAAGCACTATCGAAATCTCTTCAATAATTTTAATTTTTTATTTGTAAATAAATAAATCATTGATCCTCGCTATACTCATATCTCGGACTTACGCAGTGTTGTAATATTCAAATTTTAATACAAAGTAAAATTAAAAGCACGATTACATACGAAAATAAATAGTTAAATGTATTGTTTAATAAGATCCAAAGGGTTTCGAGTTGAAAATTTTACACATGCGATGTTAAATGGAACGAGCCGGGCGGTACTTTTATCAGTTCTCCTTGTAACTCAGGAAATGAGATTTTTGCATACGCCAACGTTAAACGAACACATTTAGCGAACGTTATAGAGGTATAACACTTCAGAAACTCGTTAGGATCGCGTGTATTTTAAATTTGAGTCATTTATTCTTTTTTAATTATGTTATTTTTTGGAGATTGTTATTTAGGCTACCTGACATTTATTATTCGTTTATGTATATTTTATCTATTTGTATAACACATATATTAACTTTTATTATTTAATTTATAAAATATTATTTTATATATATTTAATAAACAATCATATCCGCACGATACCCGTAGTATACGGCGTATTTGACATTAGTTATTTCTCTTGCAATTTTTAAATTCAAATTAATTTGGCATTTCTTAAAGAACGGTCTAGAAAGAGCTCAGAGCGCATGATCGAGCATTTTGACAAGGGCTAGCGAGTAAAATGTAATTTGGTTTTTTAACAAATATAATTGTGAATAACGAATATATATTATTTGAGTGCTAAACTGTAAATAAATATATTGTTTAACTCCTAAGTTATGACATTTTTGTTTCTTAAATTGTTTTTCTAGATTTCTAATTTGATACAAAAAGTATAATGATGAGATTTATTTTAAAGGTATTTTGTTTATAATACTAAACACACGCTAGGTAATAAAATCTATACATATATGTATATAATAATAATATTAAAAAAATAAATAAAATGTATGTACTTGATTGATATTTCCAAAAGATTTTCATTATTTATGTCAGAAGGCGTAGATATTTATTAAAGGGTATTAATATTAGGCTAAATGTTACTACGTTTTTAATTGTAAACGGAGAAAATTAATCAGTCACGTGTCCTAGTGTGGGAAATGTTTTTAGTATTGCGACTAATATTTACTTAGTAATATGGCAAGTACATGTGGTTCTTATTGTATGAATGTTTGTTTAAAATTTAAGAAGCTTATAATATGGATAGGTCTCATCAATTTCCTTGGTTTATTTTTACATAGTTTAAGAGAAATTTTAACGGTCTTAAATTGATGTGCATGACTTATTATATCGCTATAAACTTTTTTGACTAGCCCGTTGGCGCAGTTTGTAGTGACCCTACTTTCTGATCCGAGGGTAGTGTGGTGGGTGGGTATGTATTTATCGAAATGTAGCTATAGCAGCCGGCTGTTACCTATATCCTATAACACAAGCTTTAAATAGCATATCGTAGATACAGACGACCATGAGTGTACGTTATAGATATTTGTTTTTTTTTTATCCATAAATGTTTAATTTTTAAGTTGTAAATTGTAAATATGTGTATTATTGTAAAATTTTCGAAATAAATTTATCATCCAATCGACAATAATTTCGAAATATTTCATGACATAAAAAAATACGAAATTCCACTTATTTCTCCTAGCAAACCGCCAACAAACAGGAATAAATGTGAGTAGAGTAAGATGGAGTGCGTTTTAGTAACGTCGAGACCTTAATCTTTTTGTAAGGGCATTCCGTGCTTGACTCAAGAGACAAGTGCCCAGTAATGGATATCTATTAGCCGCAGAACCTTAGCGTAGGGCTGACGAGGTCCTACTTTTTATAGGTCTAAATAATCTTTCTATACTATTTTTTTGTTGACTAAACTGGCAAATTGTAAATGTGTAATTATTGTAAATATTGTAATGTGTTTTTATTTGTAAAATTCTTTTGTTGTCATAAGTTATATATCAATAAAATACAGTCGGTCTGCTCTAGATTTAGAGCACGGTATTTTCTGCTGTGACTCTATTTACGGCTTGATTTTCCCTGTACTTCTGGGCAAGGCTTTTTCTTCATACAGAAGAAAAGTTGGAACTTAGTTTTAGTAAATATCAATATTTTATACCAGTTAAATCAACCTTAATCGTTAAAATATGATTCGAACATACATTTATCTCATCTTTTCCATTCATAAGATATATTTTTGTGGATAAATACCACCCCTGACATTTAACCCCCCATCCATTACAGTGATTTCCGACACTCGCCTGACGTAGCTGGCTCACTTACCGCGGGATCAAAGAATCTGTTTCGTCTGAGAACATGGGGAGCAGGTAAATATTATCGTAATTTATTATGTCAACGTATTTAGAATGATAATCAGGACATTCCATCTGTATACGGTAATATGGTCTAGAATTTAGAAATTAATTTACAATGAATGAAATGTAATATAACAAGATCACAAATCTTTGTATATTGATCCATAAAGAAATTAAATTATAATATGATTGTACTAAACCTACTGTGTAATTGAAATTAAAGGTACTACAAGACCATATTGTGACGATTCAGAAGATACAAAGTTTGTGTATTGTAAATTGCCAAAATCAGTATTTGCTTCGATCAAATATTTAATAATAATAATACACTTTATTGTACACCAAAAACAGAAATAATACGTAGCAAAGAAAGAAAAATATTAACAATATATTCACTAGGTACAAAGGGCGGCCTTATCGTTAAAAAGCGATCTCTTCCAGGCAACCTTAGGGCAAAGGAAATGGTCTAGCGTCAGCATGGGTGTACAAGTTACAACAAATGTATAATAAATATTCAAATAATTAAACATATACATACACACATACATACTGACATATATCAATTTAATGACATAGGAACAAATTAAGACCAGTCCAAATTATTTTCGGACTTTTAACGCAAGACACATAAAACTAAATTTTTATTATCCTTGTAACCATATTGTAAAATAATATGAAAAGATCAAAATATATTAAAATCAAAACACATTTGCTAAAAATCCTAGGCCTAAGATAAATTTTATTATCACAAATGCTAAAAAGATTATTATCGAAAGGAACAAAGAGAGATCAGATCATCTTATCGGATACGCGCTCCCGCAACAACAAAAGGCTTTTAGTAAATTACGCAATGTTTTTACAAGAATATATATAGTTGGTAATCCGATGTTGTTCAACACAATTATGTGTGACTGTAAGTAGGATTGCGAATTCAGTAAGTGTCCAAGTCATAGGATACTGCATAAATTACTAATATTTTTTTCACCACTGTTTTAAGAAATCTGTAATAGTATATAATTTAATGAGACTTTGCTGAAATGCAACAGTTCATCAAATATATGTTAAACATTTGATTGTACACAACACAGCTACGTGCTTGTGTTTTAGATTTTACAGAAGCTTGCTTACATATTTTTTCAAAGCCAGCCTCATGGCTGGAATCCAACCCATAATCCGAACCAGAAAGCAGGGTCAGAGCTAACTACAATTAACGGGCAGATAAGCCAATTTACTTATTAAAGACTATGACCTTATTTTCGATACTGTTTCAAAAAAAAAATGAATTAACGAATTTCTACGAGTAACAAAGAACTATTTATTTCAGAAAAATTAAGTCTAAGATATTTTCCTCGGACAATTAAAGAAAATGCAAATAATTATAAATCCGCTCTCAGTTTGTGACTTAATATAAAATAAACATTAGGAATAAGGCAACTGATAAGGACTAGCAGATACCGCCGGAGCTTGGAGTATGAATGGAACAAACATATCCTTTATTAACTTACGTATACTGTTTACTGGAAATCGAATCTCATTTTATCAATAATAACAAATAAAATATACAGTTTCAGTTTAAAATTGTCTATTAGATAATGTAGCTGATAACGTTCAATGTTCTTTACAAGATTTGTAATACTTTTAAGATATACTATTATATTATACTGTAAGATTTACTATAGATCTACTTAAAATATAACATAGCGTATTATTCTAAGTCTATGTGTTTCGTTATGTAAATATGTATATACCTTTATCATATCACCACAAACAATAAGACATATAAAACTGTAGTACTATAGTATATAACTAACTATGCGATGTTAGCCCTATTACATTTTTTTGTTAAAATATTTTTTTAATTAAAATATCAATTTTGAAATTACGGAGCCTTTTTGAGACACATTCTTGTATCTTTCTTTATATTTTACTCGTATTTCTATGAAAAATTATCACACATAAACTTAATAATCAATTTGATTAGACAGATTTTAAGCTTTACGTATAGTCAAAAAAGTGACGATCTAAATAATATCACAAAAAAAAAATATTCTCTTTTTATCTTCTAATGTCTCTTAACGATGTACTGATAATTAAATCCTAAATTTTTGTAACGATAGTATTACCATTTTAAAATATTTTTATACATTGCTTCCAAACCTGAATAGTTGTTTTATTTTATTTATATGAAAAATCGGATAAAATCTTTATAAACACTCGATCCTTCTAACGCAGAAGATCGAAACAACACATCAAGCAAGCATCATTGAGCACGACCATTCACGTTTCCTCCAAAAAGGTCGTTCGATTGACCGGAAATAGTGGTGCTGTATTTACAACTTCCGACCCGGGGGATGGCGGGAAACCAATTAATAACTTTTATCGTTTCCGCTGTTGGCATCTCGAACAATTAGCGCGAACATAAAAATCTACACGCCTGATTGGGAGGGTGACACGGAGTTAAGCCTCTTCGGATTTATTTTATTGAACCTCTTTTATTGTCTGCTGTATTTAGGCGTTATATTCAATTTACTTTTATTCATCTAAAAATAATCACTAACCAAAAGTTAAGTATCGTGGAAAAAGTTTAAAAAAAGATAAAAAAGATAAGACAGATCCTACTAAAAATACTATACACCTTACCTTAAAAACAAAAGCAATACATTTTATCAATAGTGTTTTGCGAAGGTTTCAAATCCAACTTTATAAAGCTAATTTTCAAGTAATATATAATTCATAGATAAAAGAAAACATTAAGTCATAATTACAATATCAATATGCTGTAAAACTTGATACGAAGTTATATTTAGCTCAAAATGTATCTATTAAAATTGCCTTCGTGATTATACATGTAATTTTTCTATTTATCCTTCTAAATTACTTAGGACAAAACAGAAATACGGTAACAGCTTATGTAGAGTAGATGAGATTATATGTGGCCCTAACCATAAAAAAATCAATACTTAGAAAACGTTTGTGATCCAAGCACTTTTGCTAAGTAATACAGGCAGGCAGTTTTCCAGTCTATACAGAGTCACTTGAGCCCGTAATTGAATGATGCCAGCCCGCGGCGCGTGTCGTTTGCGGAAGCTCCACAAATCTACTTACATCCTCTTTGTATTGACTATCGCGACACATACGATAAAAATGGACATGATATTCTTGAGACGAAGGAAAATATATAAAACTATACTAATTTCGTATAAAATTTAAAAATTAAATATTATATATATAATGAAGTAAAGCACAGCAGGAAATATCGTGCTTAAAATCTGGAGCAGCCTGACTGGGCAGTACCTCGACCTTACAAAAGATCACAGCTAAATAATACTGCTTTTAAGCAATGTTGTGTTTTTTTATATGAATTTCAGTTTGATACCTCGACGCATTCCTGAGGAAAAGGGTCTTGACAGACAGACGGACAACAAAGTGATCCTATACGGATTCTATAAAATAATACTATTTTCAAGCAGTGTCGGGTTCCTGTTGGTGTGTAAGGTGGCCAAGGCTCCTAGGAAAAATTGGGGATAGGGTCGGCAACACGTTTTCGATGCTTCTGGTGTTCATGTATGAGCTACGGTAATCTCTTACCATCATCTTACCATCAGGTGAGCCGTGCGCTTGTTTGCCGACCTATTTATATAAAAATATAAAAAAGGCTTAAACTGCGAAAGAGACTCATCGAGGTAGATAGACCACGGCAGAAAATATCCTCAATCTTACATAATATTACAGAAATATACTAGTGCTCTAAAGTATTTATTAAAGTAACATAAGTTTAATTAATTAAAAATAATAATAAAACTTCGTTCCAATAATATAATAATAATTTTGCATTAGTTGCAACAGGCGGCCTTATCGCTAAAGCAGCGATTTCTTCCAGGCAACATTTGAGTAGTGTTGTATCCCTGTAGTGTGTAATGTAGCCAGAGCTCCCGGAGAGCAGAGGGGTAGGGTCGGCAACACGCTTGCTATGCTTTCGGTGTTGCAGACATCCATAACCTTCGTATCTACTTACCATTAAACGTACCACCCTAGTAATATAAAAATTAGCTTATCGCTAGGAGTGAGTCATCATCAGATCATGATGATGATGAGGAGTGAGTATTCAAATTGACAGGGTAAATCGGTAACATAAAGTTTTTAAATAAAAAATATTATGATAAAAAAAATTATAAGACGCGGCTTAAACTAGTTAGTGCTAAATAAAATACCTTATCCATTGGTCGTAGGTGAATGTATATCGCTTATGCGCCTTGGGGCCTCCGTAATGACATCACAGTGCGATAGGCACTCCCGCTCGCATCCAGAGATTTTTATCTAAAATGTTATACTCGTACAGCGGTTTTATAGCTATCGATAGCTGCTTACGATAAGCGCTTTAATGCTTTAAGGTGCCATAAAAGTATGGGTAAAAGCGTGTTTAAGTTTATAGTTTTTCATACCTGAAAATAAAATTGAAATGAATCAAATTCTCAAAATTTTCAGTTTTATTAAAAATATTGTAATTATAAAATTGTTTTAGAAATAAGAGTCCATTGCTTTTACTAGTTGAGTTTCGACACTCATTTAAGTGGTTGAATATATTTTGTCTTAAAGTCGCATTGTGATGTTTTATGAACCAAAAAATTTGTAAAATACCGACAGACAGGAACCTTTCGCCGATGTTCCAGACTTTGAAGTCTAGACTTAACCTGCGATTCGTCACCAATGAGTCTTCTGGCGCGTCGATCCACAGAATCCAAAGCAGCAAGTACCAACTTGGCAGAGCCATCCCATAAGTGGATGCAAGTAGTCCAAGCACGATCGAACTTGTACTATAAGTTGATTTATATAAAAGTTTATATAAGACTTAAATAACTTTAAAACATAGCAAATATCTTCTCATGTATATTCAATTAAAATTATAAATTAAAAATGGTGGTGATAAATAATCCTAATTAAATGAACTTCTAAAATAAATTTGAAGCTATTTTCTTTCAGAAAAATGTGTATTCCTGACACGTTTTAACCTCAACTACGAGTTTTCGATTAGTTTGTATTTCGACTTATATGTATGAACGGATTGACGTACGAAGAAATTTAAATGCTAGCTATTCATCTATTATTTAAAATTGTTAGACTCTTGACGATGACACACATGAATAACTTAACCATTACCTGACCATAAAATACCTCTGTATTTTTTCTATGATGTTTTATTCTATAAATTAAACAATTTATACAACAAACTTTCCACTGATCCAGTGAAAGAAAATTTCTTTACTTCCAAACTATTCCAAAATAGGTCAATCTCTTTTATGTTTTCGTCATTGTCAAGGTCAGATTTGTATAAAAAGAAATTCATATCCATTATCGATATTCATTCATTCGTTGCGACAAAGGCAGCCCTGCGATCACCAACCCGCCTGCCCAGCGTGGTGACACACATAAGTTCACGCCATTTTTGGCGCGAGCTTGTGGAGGCCTATGTCCAGCAGTGGACTGCGATAGGCTGAAGTGATGATGATGATGATGATGCTGGCATTATAAGTTCGCCGAGTCAGCTAGTATCAATAATACAAAGTTTCATCCTCATGACACAGAATGTTCTATTACGTTTGATTAATTGTAATTATTTTATTTTTAAATAACATTAATCATTTCCACAACCGTCTTTATGAGGTAGGGCACAGCGGATTTTTTTTTTCGCAATGTCTGAAATAATACGACTAGGGAAGGTAGATACCTTATACAGATTATAGAGTACATTCATATATATATATATATATATATATATATATATATATATATATATATATATATATAATAAAGATGCTCTCAACAGTGTGGTGTATCTGAAGTGGGCAGGGTAGCCAGCAGAGTTAGGGTCGGCAGTACATTTGCAACTAGTTCTCTTGTTTCTACGCGACTTACGCGATTGTTATTTTGAAACTTCAGATATTTTGGCGACATTTCAGACACCATAGTCGCAGGTGACTAAATCCCTTAGAATCAAAAGTGTTCTCACTAACCGCGAAAGCTTAAAAACTTATATGTAGCTCTTGTTACAGACTGATAACTGCTTATCATTAAGACATTACGCTTTCGTCATACTTGTAATATAAAATACTCTCTAAACCCTAAATGAATATTAAATCTCGCTATCAAACCAATGGTAACGTTAAAACCTATTTCAGTGTGTGTTGAAGCGAGCGAAACTTTTCTAATTAACTTGGCGAAAAGTTTTTTCGTTAACGACGTTCGGACCGAAGTGGCTTTTGTAGTTCGTTGTCTCGAAGCTCTCTCCGACACGTTTGCGTCTTGTTAGCTCATCTTCGACTTACACAGCTATATTATATGTGGTAAACTATAAATGTACTTAACTATGACAACTATTAAGTACGCCCTATGGGACATACATAAGTACGGCGTTCATTACGGAACATTTTATAGAACTAGTAAATTCTTCGAACTATTAATACCTACTAATAATAAAAACGATAGAAATATACATAACATTGTTAATAAATGAGGAGTAAAATTATTAAGAAGTTAATTTTTGAGTTACTAATTAAACTATATTTATAAATTCCAATTTTAAAATAAATAAATAAAATATATCAAATGAAGTTAACTGAAACTAAAGTAAATTTTGCTATTTATAATGTAAAAATATAAAATAACTCAGTAAAATTTACAAACAACCGTACGTACATACAATACTCAGATACCAGCTGCTAAAGGTAAACTATCGACAAGTAATACAACGTCATCATTGGCCTTCGTCCGTCTATTGCAGACGATATAGACAGTGTCAGATAGACAGTGTGTCGCCTAGGACACTCTTCAGGAAAACGCAGAGTTGCCTAAGCTCTGCGCCACAATATTATTCATTCTTATGATCACGTGTACTATTTAGCGTATAGACCAGTGCTTTTAGCTTTTGAAACCAAACAACACACGAAAACATAAACACAAGAAACACATTGTAAAAGAAAGAGAATACAAAAAAATGTATAATTAACATTAATATGACTGAAAAATAGTTTTAGGACCATGAATAATCGCCAGTAGTAAGAAGTAGGAGAAGAAGAGGGAGGAGGAGGAGAAGGGGGAGAAGAAGGAGAAGGGGTAGAAGGAGGAGAAGGAAAGGAAGGAGAGGAAGGACAGGAAGGAGAGGAAGCCGAGAAAGGACAGGAAGGAGAGGAAGAAGAAGGAGAAGAAGGGGAAGAAGAAGGAGGAAGAGAAGGAAAAGAAAAAAAAGCATTGCGGCACAACAGCTTTACAGCATTCCAGCACAGCAGCACAACTACAGTGCAGCACTGCGGCACAGCAGAACTGCAGCACAACAGCACTGTAGCACTGCAGCACAGCATCACTGCAACACAGCTGGACTGCAGCACAGCAGCACTTGTGATCTTACTAACCTCTTCCTGGAACCTACTCGAAAAACTAACTCTACAGCCACATGCATTGATAACATCTTTACAGATGGGACTTCATCTTTCTCAGCTATAATAAATAAATTACATTCTGATCACTGTGGCACTGTGAAATAATTCAGCTTCAATTATAATACGGATAAGCAGGTTGGTAAGAGGAAAGTGGTTGTTCCAGTGAATGTTAAACGTATGGAGAGATTTAGAAACACTATAAAATATCAAATAGATATACCATCAATAGGTGGTGTTAATGATAAATATGGAGTTTTATGCGGTCATATAAACAGTGTGTTCAAGACTGTATTCATACCAAAAAAAACTCTCCTAAGTATTGTAAGTCATTCAATGATTGGGCGACTCCGGAATCTATAAAAGTAGGCAAAAATTATATGATCTCTTACACGAGAAATCGTATAATACAAACATTGGTTTTTGTAATTATATTAGAAAATACTCAAAAAATTTTAAGCTTGTCTGTGGGCGGCTAAGTCAATATTCATTAAAAATAAAATTAAGTCTAGTAAAAACAAAATTAAAATGACTTGGAATATTATAAATGCCGAAACTGGAAAATCAAAAGAACGTAATGGTGTCAGTGAACTAATCATTGACAATCACTCTATTAAGGCGGTGAATCACGTGGCAACCGCTTTGGAAAAACACATTGCTGACATTCCACTTTCGACAACTAAGGCACTTATATCATCGCCCGAAGTCGCTGAATCGTTGCTTAAACAAAATGTGTATGCGTGCAAAGGTGATTTTATTTTTAAACCCATAGATGCTTATGAAATTGTTAAAACATTTAAAACTTTAGAAATTAAAAACACCGCTGACCTCTGAGGTATATCTGTAAAAATGATTGGTACAATTGTTGATATCATAGCACCCCACTTAGTGATTATATTTAATGAATGTATTATTAGTGGTGAGTTTCCTGATCTTATGAAGCATAGTAAAGTTATACCTTCTTTTAAGTCCGGTTGTCATACAGATCCAACAAATTACAGGCTGATTTCTATTCTACCTGCCTGTAGTAAAATATTTGAAAAAGTGATTCTCGGTTAGCTTTTAAACTATTTCACAACAAATAATCTTTTACGTAACAAGCAGTTCGGTTTCACTAAAGTACGCTCAACAACTGATGCCAGTGTCGAGCTTTTTACTTCGATAGTCAATGCTTGGGAGGAGTCGCGTGATGTTTTAGGTGTGTTTTGTGATTTATCTAAGGCATTTGACTGTGTTCATCATAACACATTAATTAAGAAATTCAATCACTATGGCATTAAAAATAGCGCACTAAAACTTCTGAGTTCTTATTTTAGTGATAGAACTCAGAGGGTTGAAGTAAATAGTACTAAGTCGTCTGAGTCTCATAAACAGATCTATTTTTGTTTTTAATATACGTAAACAACCTACCGTATTTAGTAGAGAAGAAGCATGAGATTGTATTGTTTGCTGATGATACTTCATTAATATTTAAATTACGTAGACAAGAAACCAACTATGACGATGTAAACAATGCTCTCTCTGAACTGGTACACTGGTTTAGTGTGAATAACTTACTTCTCAATAGTAAAAAAACTAATTGTATCAAATTTTCTGCTCCGAATGTAAAACAAATTGAAATGCATCCAAAACTCAATGGTCATAAATTGAACTTAGTTAACTCAACCGTTTTTCTAGGAATCACCATTGATTCTAAGTTGCAGTGGGGACTCCATATCTGTCAATTGACGGATAGACTGAGTTCTGCAGCGTACGCGGTTAAGAAGATAAGGTTATTAACAGATGTCGATACAGCTAGATTAGTTTACTTCAGCTACTTCCATAGTATAATGTCCTGTGGCATTTTGTTATGGGGCAATGCGGCTGATATTAATATTATTTTTATTCTGCAGAAAAGGGCTATCCGTTATATTTACAAAATGGGATGTAAAGAATCTCTGAAAGAGAAATTTAAAGAGATCAACATCCTGACCTTTGCATCGCAATATATTTATGAATATATAATGTACATACGGAAAATATGCATTTATTTGTTAGTCGTAGTAATCAACATGCCTCACATGATGTAACACTCAGGAACGACCAAAAATTAATATTTCCTAAATGCCGGCTCAGGAAAAAAAGTAGTTCCTTTATAGGAATGTCTATCTTATTATACAATAAGATTCCGGCTGCGCTTCAATCTCTGCCTTAACTGAAGTTTAAAAAAATTACTAAGCGAACTTTATGTAGTTAAGCCTATTATAACATCAATGAATATCTTAATGATAAAAAGGCATGGGATTGAATAAAGCTTGACCAGGCTATGTCTTTGATCTCAATCTGTAAATAGATATAGTTAAAATAGTATAAGCAGGTGACATGTGGTGGTTTCGACGCACACGATTGGCTGTCTCGTGTTTGTCCTGATCATTTCATGGTCATACTGTTACTTTTTGTCTTGTATATGACTTTAAAGTTTTAAAAGAGTACCGAGAGTTTTTTTCCTCTGTCTTTTTTTTTCTCTCGGCCTACACTAGGGACATTAGTTTATCTTATTTATTGTAATATTTAATAAAGTCGAGGACATAATAGGAAGGTAATGTCTACAGAGACATTAAAAATTTAAATTAACTTAATATTTTGATTATTTAGACTAAGTTAAGGTTGCACATAACACTGGGTATATTACATAAGTTTGTAATGTACCCAATGTTAACATATAAATTTTTATTATTTTGTCTGATTTTTTTGCTGCCTTAACTTTCTTTTATTATTGTCTTTTTTTTAATTTATTTGTATTTTTATGTTTGTAAATGACATTATTTTGACTTTCGTTAAGTGTTTATATTACCTTATGACGAAATAATTTTTTTCATTTCATTTCATTTTCATTTCATTTCATTTCATTCACTATAGCACTGCAGCACAGCATCACTGCAGCACTGCACCACAGCAGATTAGCCGGAACAAACGAGCCGACAGACAGACAAGCAAAAATTGTAAAAAATGTTATTTTGGTATATGTACCGTGTAAACAGCCATATTTATTTAGTAAAAGGCGGTTATTTTAATATTACAAACAGAAGCTCCAATTTTATTTATTTGTATAGATGACGTATATCAAATGCATTTGACAATTTGGTCCAAAACTTGTTCCGTCATTTAAGGTGAAAACCAAATTCTGTACACGAACATCTTCTATTCCTTAGGATCCATAGTCCGAAGGAAGTTCTATTTATGTTGATTATCATGGGTTCGATTCCTGTTCGGTACAGATATTTGCATTTGCACCACTATAATATAGTGTTAATAGTCTGTGATAGTTTGGCTTTGAGGCTATGCTTTGAGGTTTCCCATCGCAAGTCAAAGAGCATGGAGATTGATCTCTCTCATTCGTCATCATAAACGTCTGATGAGGACTCTTATGTAATCTAAATACATAAAACTAAAACCGTTCTCCCATACCATGAAGCGTTTGAACACGTCAGTTATTATTTAGTTAATATGTTAAGCGTGACATAATTTTCTTCATATTCTTATTTCAAGGTAATTTCAGGTTAGGTAAGGTTACCCTTCAAAGATTTTTAAATAGAATAAAAGAAATATACCATTAATATTTTCATTTCATCCTTTGAAATATTACTTTATTATTGTAGAAACATTTAGATATCATTTAAAGCATTACTTTTACCTTAATATTTCTTTACTTACTGTTCTTTGCTGTCCTGTCTCGCTTTTAATAGTGCCGAAACATCAAGAACTCGACACACCCAAAAACAAACATGGAAATGTCTCGTTTTACATATAAAACATAAAAAATAAGTCATCTCTATGATTAACTTCAACTTTTACAACTACTAATGTTTAAAAAAAAAACAAAAAAGGTCGGGGAATTACATGTGAGCAGTCTATATACACATTGTATAAAGATTGTTCACATAACTAGGGTAGGGTACAGCAGGATTCTGCTCAATATCTGGACCAGCTCTCAAGATCACAGCTAAATAATACTGTTTTCAAGAAGTGTTGTATTTCTATGGTGAGTAAGGTGACCAAAGCTCCTGGGGAAATTAGAGTAGGGTCGGCAACGCGCTTGCGATGCTTCTTATGTTGCATCTCTGAACTACGGTAATCGCATACCATCGCTTGGTTGCCAACCTAGTTGTATAAAAAAAGTTATGTTTATTTACAAAAAAATAAATAAATAATAGATTAGAATTATTATTATTAACACTCATATCGTTCACATCACAAATACTTATACAGATATCAACAAGATAAGGCTTTAAGAGGTTACATGTTATATATAAAAAATTTATCCCATCACTGTTTTACCGTTTGCTGATAAAATTTATCTCACAGATATGTTACTGATAGGCTTTATTAGTAGGACGTTAAAAAAATAAATCTTTAGGGCCTGTTTCACGAAAGCTTTTGAATTCAGATTGCAAATAGAAAATTTTAATAGTTAAAATATGTTATAGGTAATAATGAAAATTATTTCTTAAACTTTTATCTGTTGGATGTTGTTATAAGTCAGATAGTATTATCAGCTACCGGTGAAACAGGCGCAGTTAATTATACTAAGGAGCATTGAACACTGAATGCTATCGCATTCGCGGCTTGCTAAGGTTAAGAATAAATGCGAGGGTTTGAATTTCTATACTTATACATATATACTGAATTACATTTAGTTACAACAAGACTAGTCTGTTTAACATCTAACGGTAAACGATTAGGAAGTAAAAATATGTTTTGAAATACATGTTAAGACTAGCTTACACATAACACCACAGTCATTGATTAGCCATAATGACAAATTTTGTAAAATATTGTAAAATTAATTAGTTTACTTATAAAAATGTAAGTTTCAAATATTTAAATAACAAAAAAGTTTTGTTGATTTTTATAATTATAAATATTTGTAAAATTGGAACGCAACCATTTTTAGTTTATTATTTTTAATACTAAACATAACTAATTTTGCTTTTATGTAGACAGCGATAATCTTGTTTATACATTTTAAGCTTTTCTTAATTTTGTTTAACTTCTCATTGGTTAACATAATTCTGTTCATTCCTAAAATAACCATTTACAACGAGCAAAGTCGAGTCGATGGGGTAGTATTACTATCTAAGACTCATTTAACTTTATCGTTTTCACCGACTTATAATGTTAATGTATACTTCCATATTATGTTCGATTTATTCATCTTAACGTAGCATCTGTAGTTTTATGTTTTTATTAATTTTTATTTAGATACATCCATTGGTGTGTATCAATGTAGTTGCCACTAATATTAAAATAAAGAAACCTATTGTCAAAAATCTTGTCATCGGTTAGTGTGTATATATTAATTACCGTTTCATTACACAATGTAAAATAACATCGGAAAAAAATACTTGAATTTTGATCATTGGTAGTCCACAACTTTGCCCAGTGTTATGCCTCAACACATTCTTAGAACAATTACTACATATTGAGTCATACCAAAAATGAGATCAATGCAGCTTCGATTACCATACCGCAGTCAGTGTTCGTTTACTCCACTTTACATTTCGTCAGCCTAAATATCAAAATTTTAACTCAGAAAGTAATCAATTTTAATGCCAAAGCTGAATCTACTAACAATAAGCACTATATTTGTGCAAATGCTGATCTGATGGTTGTTTTGACCATATTTTTAACATTCTAATCTAACAGTAGGTAATTACAATCGGGGCCAGTTTTACCGGCTGTGATTAATATTTATCCTGTAAATGTTACGAATAGATTTAAACAGATAACCTGTTTTGCCTTAACTAAGATATTACAAATTTTAGATTCACAATTGCGACTAGAAATATGAATTCAATAATGAAAAAAAAAAACAATATATCCTAGTCTTTTATCTGATGAATGAATACCTTAGTAATATGTCGAGTAGCGTTAACGGTAACCGGTGAAACAGGCCCTTAATGGCATTAACTAAAATATACTATACACTATAGTGTCAATATAACACAGATTATTTTGTCAATTACAAAAAGGAAAAAAGGAAAGAGATTGACGGAAATGGTTGAGATAACAACCTCAATAGAATTTTTGATACACACATAATATATTAAATACATACATTCACAATTTCAAATCCGTATTTAGATCGCTGTTTAGCGATAAGACTAATAAAAAATTAAGATCTGCCTTTAATGCACGATAACATAGAATTCAGGGCTAAGTATGTGCTTCGAGAAGAACATAATATAACAATTTTTATTACAAATTGCATTCTATAATAGTTTATAATAAGTTAAAATAATTAGGCCGACGATTTGTTTCCCACAAAACAAAGGGATTAACTCTAAATAGTATCATTAAAAAATACTCGTGTAAACATATACAATTAATTCATTAATCCGTAGTTCTAAAATTACTTAATTTCTTTAAGTTCGACAAACTAAAAAAGATTAAATTTATTCCAGAAATTAGTTATGAAAATAATTAAATATTTAATTTGATGGATGTGCTCTGTTTTGAAAAGATTGTTCATTTATTTTTGCAGTCAGGTGAAATAATTATTTATCTTTGGCCCACATTACAACCCAATATTCTTATGCTAAATATATTTCACAGCACACTTATATTACTACATAATACATACTTATTTTAACACTTAAAAATGTTACTCCAGAATACTATTTAAAAACAAATTACTGACTAAATTTTAATAAAAATATAGTAAGTAAGCCTAAACTAAATTACGAAACATCAAGTCTTACAAAAGAGATAACATTTTTTAAACAAATAAAACAATATTTAAACACAAAGAAAAAACAATCGTTGTGACAAAGAAACGTACCATAGTGCTTAGCGTAGGCATAGCTCACATTAAAGAACCTTGCGAGGTGACCTTGATTCATACAAGTTCTCAAATTTTTGTTTTTTCCAATGTCAAACTACTCATCTAATTAATAATTTGTTATTGTTTCGTTGCATTCACAAAATGTTTGAAAGTAATTTCATTTAGAAATACTAACAGGATTAGAAATGCGGCAACATACCTATATCCTCAGTTACAGTACATTTTTAATACTTTGGGAATTGCAGCCTTTAGTTTAATATAATAGTTAATTACTTAATGACAAGGGATTCGATAATATAAAAGGGTGTTTGTAGTCTCTGATATCTTATTACTTATCTTAAGTTATTTTAACTTATAAACAAAATGTTATAAATATTGCAACTTATTATAGGTATCTTTACAATTGGTAACAAATTTACACACACAGTAAGTACAATATTTACGCTTGATATACAAAGTTAAATTAAACGTTTATTTAAAGTATGACTAAAACTAAACATGCAAAATTTGTTTTCTTCTTACCCAACTGTGTAAATAAAGTGTATAACACGCTATATCTATGCTTCATGGTTGTTCTAAGGAATGTATTATCTTTAAGTCTATTTCAGTTTCATATGTAAGCGTTATTCGCGTAAAATTTTAATTACCAACATAATTAGTTTGTTTCGGTTTTTAGTTTAAATAGAAAACTCATTGTGATAAAACGATAAATATCAACAGAACTTCACAAAATAAAAATAAAATAACTAACGGTCACTATTAACACATGATTCTACGGGACTAGATTAAAATTGTTAATAAAAATAAAATTGTTAGTAAAAATTAAGTAACGGCCCCTTATGAAGTTATAGTTAAGTAGTGGTTAGTAATATGACATACAAAATTAAGATTTATAACCCTTAGCAGACTACAAATTTGTGTGCCTTCTTATCTACTGATTTACAATGAATCTAAACTGACATTTATAATTGTTTATTTAGTAACGGACAAGCTGTCTCCAGAATTATGTATATGTAATAATATGGACAAAACTTTACCAGCAATTCAGTTTAAAGGTTGTCCATGTAAATTAAACGTTTGAGGCGTTTAGCGAAACATTGACCCAATTTGTAACAATTTTAATTTCCTGTCAGAATGGTCAATTCACACGTTTTTTTAAGTACCTACAATATGAAATTACGTAAAAATTATATATCACAATTCATCTAAGCCAGTACTTTTTGTATTTCTAAGATGTTACAAAATATGCATGCGTCTGTATTTTGGTCTAATGATAAAATATCTAAAAATACACTTGTGCATATATGAAAAAGTGCATATATAAAAATACAATTGTATATAAATGAAACTAAATTAATATTATTAACACAGTTCGTAATCTGCTAAGTGATATGATAACGAATTAACGATAAAACAACATCAAACAAAAAAAAAAACTATGATATGAAGACTAACTAAAAAATTTTACGCACGTATATCCTCTAAACAAAACACTATATAATGGTAGGTATGAAATACTAAAATAAACAACTTACAAAAACGTATCTTTAAATTAACGGTAAATCATTTTAAGACTTTAAGTACAATTTAAATATGAAACATTTGGTTTTTAAATCTTTGTATTTAAAGCTAAAAAAGTAAAGCATAGTTATGTTGACTAAATTTTCACAATGAAGATATAGGCATACCCTATATATTTAATATTACAAAAATTATCGTTACATTAAAATTCAGAATTAAGCCTTATTTTTTATTAGTTCCCTAGCCTCTTTAAATAAAATCTCTTTTGAACAAAAATTATGGCTACATTTACAGTTCTCAAAAACATAAATTTGGTTTAATAAACGGAATCAAAATTTCTCGATAGTTTCAAGAATGCATCGGCTCTTGATGGCTTACAATTAGATTAGTTAAAATTCTAAAAATTTGGCAGTGAGTTTAAATTTATCGTATAATAGAGACAAACTATCACGTTTTACACCTTTCTTTGTAATTCGGATGCCACCAACTTCTTATATTCTTGTAAACACTGTGACTTTCGAACATTTCTTTGTTGTGAAGAGCTTCACAGACAGCGCAGACGTTGTCTCTTTCGGACGGATCATGATAACTGTAAGAAGATATCCATCGGAATAGTCTACTGTACATACTACTGTGTGTCATGAAGTTGGCTATAACACTTGCCAAATCTGAAGGTGCTATTTCGCGCGCATTAATATATGATCCAGGTGGAAGAAACCTGTAAAATAAACTGCGTTTATTAAGAAACCCCACTTAGACTTCAACGTTCTGGTTTTTTTTTTTTTTTGTTTAGGCAATAAGAATTTGCATTTTTAATACAGTATACTTCTTCATCATATTTCACCACAATTAATGTAATAGTTTCCTGTTGTATTTCAACGTTCATATTGAACACAAAATATCAAACCGGTCAAATATAAATAAAATTTCTTACCTGGAATAATTAGCACCACCAAAAACGATGGGTACTGAATAATGTTGCAACGGTGTTAACAGCTTCTCCGTAACATAATCTTCTCCAAATGAATTTTCGAAAGAAAGATAGAAAAAGTAGTCATTTTCTAAAGCAGCATCACAACTATTCTTCTTATGTTTTGGACATTTAAGAGGTCCACATGCTCCATATATGTCTAATGTCAAGCCAAGTTTTTGTAACGCTTTTTGCAATTCGTTGGCATATTCGCTTCTACCACTTCTACTTTTACAATGTGACACAAACCAAGCAACCGCCTTAGACTTGTTTTGTATCTTTGTTTCTAAAGTATCATCATCCATAGTGTTATTAACTTCCCATTTCATTTCTCTCTTGGGCCCAACTACCTCTCCATTAGAATTTCTTATTTGAATATAAGGATAAGGTATATCTGAATCTAACCGATATGTCGAAGTCCAATTGAAAAAATTATCAAAAATATCACTGCAAATCGGATAATTATCAGCTGATTCCATATTAAAGTATATATATTTTTGATGTCTTGAACGGTTTGCTGGTAACTGCGATTTAGTCATCGAGCCAATGTTTCGTCCATTAAAAGCTATTGCGTCGAACTTAGTAGTATTACCATCAAAGAAATTCCTATTACTTGTGACATAACAATTGATATTTGAACAATTTTGATCTATAAATGCTCTCTGACCTTTTCCAAAATAGTAAAACGGTGCATAGTCAGATGGCGTCCATAGTAGTATGTATTTAATATTCTTATGCAATCTTTCCACTTTTCTGTATACTTCTGCGTACCTATGATCGCGTGCAGCATTTTCTAGAGCCTCGTTTATCACAATTTCAGTTTCTATTATTACATTGTCCCTTTCTAATATTTGTATCCAAATAACTGATATCATTAAACTTGTACATACTACGATAAGAAACAATCGTAACGAGATCATTTGTTTCAGAAGCGTCAGGAAGGGTAAGCGCCGTGATACAACTGCAAACATCTTTGTCGCGGCATATTCGAATTACTTCTTAAATTTTCGCTTGCAACGGGTTCTTGTAGAACAATTTTGAAAAAAAGACGAAATTTCGCAATTCCACCTGAAACAAACAATGTATGTTACTTTGGAAGCTATTATTTTTATTATTATGTTCCGTACAATTAACGTTTAATAATTAACAAAGCAGTAAAAAATAACTAACATAATTTACTTTGAAAATATAGCGTAACTCTTTGCAACAAAATTCAAGGGTTCGGAACAAAACTCAAGGAACATGAGATCATCACTTGTTAAGTATAATACAAATATAATACAGGTAAGGTCTAATCGTGTCACTCATTTTTATACTTTGAGTGACTAAAAATGCTATTATTAACCAACTCAAAAAGTAGACGATTAATCATAACTATTTAATGGGTGTACTAATTTTAATGATTAACTATTTACAGGGTGTACTGATTGGCAATTCTTTTTTTAATCGAAAGCCGGTGCTTGTAATCTATCTTCTACATATTAATACATGAAGCAAAAACTTTGTACCACTTCTTACGAAAATCACGCGGACGGAGAAGTATGAAATTTCACATACTTATATATTATATACTTTATTGCACTAAAAATAATGTACAGAAAAATTATACATAAAGTTTATGGCAAAGGTGGACTTATCTCTAGAAGAGATCTCTTCCAGTCAACCAATGGTCATGAGAGAGAGTGTCATATAGTGGGGAACACAGTGCAAGAAATAATAACGTAATAGCTAAAGAACTGTAATATATTACATACTTACAGGTATTCACTTCACTGCTGGACATAGGCCTTCACAAGTTTGCGCCAAAAATGGCGCGAACTCATTCGTTTTACCCATAGCCACCACGCTGAGCAGGCGGGTTGGTGACCGCAGGGCACGAAGTCGCACCGAAGACGCTACTGCCCGTCTTCGGGCTAGGTATTTTAAAGCCAGCAGTTGGATGATTATCCCGCCATCGGTCGGTTTTCTAAGTTTCAAGATGGTAGTGAAACTGTGTTATCCCTTAGTCGCCTCTTACGACACCCACAAGAAGAGAGGGTGTGGCTCTATTCTTTACTGCCGTAGCCACACAGCAGATAATTTTACATAAAACATATTATATCACTAAAAAAAAAACATTACACTACTTTAGGGACTCTGATGTGTTGAAATAAAAGTCTTGATCAGAAGGTGTCGATCGAATGAATTTATTAAACAAAAATAGTAATATTTATACAAAAGTATTTACAATAAAAAATCTCATAAACCAATAATATAATCCGTTTTATTACCAATCAGAAAATGTTTATTACTTGTGCTCTGCGTCTTTTTCTCGCACGTGGCTGTCCCTTTTTCCGCGCGTGCCGCAACTCGTGCGCATCGTAAGTGCTGTAGCGTAGAGCGATAATATATACGACATAATTATGTACGTTCCCGCGGCTCGTCCATTCCGGCGACGTTCTAAGCCGACGTGCGAGTGCGATCTCGCTAGAAGACGCTCTTAGTACGAACGTCGTCCCCCCCGTGCCCTCTAAAAAGGCCCACATCTTCCTTCGCGGCCGGTGTCGATAATACCCGGCTCCTCTCAGCGGTGACGCTGTAAAGGCCGGTAGGGCCAACAGTAACAGTCATTTAAAAAAAAAACACGGCTCGCTCTTTTCGGCGGCGATCGGCGCGGTGAACGGACGTCTGGCGAATGCTTCACTCGGCGGCGGCGTGACTACACATTGCGAAAAAACACGCGAAGAACACGTGCAAGTTGGCTTGAAGACTTCTGTGAAGTTCTGTGCATGTGATTGCTGGGGCATTCGCTTTTTGCATGGCGTGCTATGATAATTCTACTTACAAACAGTTCTTTCCAGAGCTAAAGACGTCTTGTTTCTCGAATATAAAACAGTTTTTTTCAGAGCTTACAATCTTGTTTCACGAACATTAAAACAGCTCTTTTCACAGTTATGTACTTACTGTTTCACAAACGCTTCTCGTTTCTTGGTAATGGTAATGGTTTGAGTTTATGACGGTAAAGTGGTATTTCGAAGGTAAAGGTAACGGTAAAGTTAAGTGGTTAAAAGGTAAAGGTATCAGGTAAGTAGTAGATAATATTGTGTACTGTTTCACGAACGCTTCTCGTTTCTTGGTAACGGTAATGGTTTGAGTTTATAACGGTAAAGTGGTATTTCGAAGATAAAGTTAGGTGGTTAGAAGGTAAAGGTATCAGGTAAGTAGTAATACTGTGGTAGCCTCATTGAGTTACTACTCTAGTATGTGATAGGTAGCCACACTACCATGTATTTAACACACACGCATATATACTCTTTTTTAACCGACTTCCAAAAAAGGAGGAGGTTCTCAATTCGACTGTATTTTTTTTTTATGTATGTTACATCAGAACTTTTGACTGGGTGGAGCGATTTCGACAAACTTTCTTTTAATCGAAAGATGGTGTGCCAATTGGTCCCATTTAAATTTATTTGAGATCTAACAACTACTTTTCAAGCTATATCTAATAATGCGTTTTTACTTGACGCTGTTTTCGTCGACCTACGTTGTATTATACCACATAACTTTCTACTGGATATACCGATTTTGATAATTCTTTTTTTCTTGGAAAGAAAATATCCCAAGTTTAGTACCATGATAAGGAAACCAGGATCTGATGATGGGATCCCAGAGAAATCGAGGGAACTTCTTGAAAATCCGCAATAACTTTTTACTGGGTGTACCGATTTTAATAATTTTTAATTTAATCGAAAGCTGGTGTTTATCACGTGGTCACATAAATTTTATTGAGATCTGATAACTAATTTTTGAGTAATCTTTGATAACGCGCAGTTACTTGACTATTTTTTCGTCGATCTACGTTGTACTACTCGTCGATGTAATTGAAGTCGGTTTTTTTTTCGTTTGCGAGCAAACACAATTATTTAATGTTCGAACTTGTAACTTAAATTAATTATGGTCGAAATTCGACCACTGGGTGACCAGTAATATCCATTAAATGGTCCATTAAAAGGTCGAGATCTGTTGGGTACTTGAGTCATCTTTAATAATGCGTATTTCGTTTATTATTTTTTCGAGTAGTTACGTTGTATTGGTGTTAATTATATAAATATTCATATTTAGTACAGATATTGATTGTATTGCTAATGCTATTAGAGGCATTAAAAATATAAAGAATTTAATTAGCAGAATAAGACTAGATCAAACTAGATTACTATGATTTGACTTGACGATATGACAATTTTATTTTTATAATAATTTAAGTACATTAAAATTATATTTGAAGGTTTTTTTTTCAACTCTCCTATTTCGGTGGGTATTAAGTACAATATGTAAAATTGTGATTTCGTTAGATAGCCGACATACGCCGAGGTAGAGATTAAACTAATTTAATCACAAGAATTTCATACAATTCTTGCGATTAAATTAGTTTAATCACTACTTAAATTTTAATTTCTTTTCGTGCAACTCGGCGTTAGAATGATAACAGACTTTATAACATCACATTACGTCTTGTGTTGATGTTTTCTAAATCGTATATCATCTATATCACAAAAAACAGTAAGTAAAGAAAAAGGAAGGTAAAAGTAATGTTTTAAATGATATCTAAATATTTCTTCTTCTTCTTCTTCTATTTCATATAATAAAATGGTAGGAAAGTCAAAACTGTACATTGAATATTTTTTTTAAAGAATACTTGGGGTATAATCTACAATCGATACCGAAGCCAAAAATATAGTTTTTAGAATTTTTGACTATTTGTCTGTATGTATGTCCGGGATAAACTCAAAGGGTATTGCATGGATTTACTTCAAATTTGGCACGAATATTATTAAGAAGTCGGGTCAACATATAGGCTACATATTATCACGCTATCATTTACGGGGAACGAGTAGTGAACCTTTATTTCTTCAACGCATTCTGTAACAACGTGTAATCTAACGACGCATATTTGAATGTTGTTGTTATTATGTTTATAACCATGGTATAAGCTAGCTTCACACTAAAAATTTCGCAATATAAGTAACTTAAGCCGGAAAACATAATTAAATGAATATAAATAGTATCAAGACAATTTTAAAGCAGCGCCATCTATGAGATTTCAAAAACATCATCATTCCTTTTTTGGATATAAATAATTTAAATTTGATCATGTTGGCGAGGTTAATAGTTGTTTTTAATATGCAATAAGGAGTAACTTAGGCTACTTTTAATTTACAAATTTATTTATTTTATAACTCAGTGAACTGAACAATAACTTTTTTGTTAAATTGGTTCCACGCGAACGAAGTCGCGGCACACCTAGTAATAATATAAAAACTCAGTACAAACCACCGATATCGTCGATAAACAGATTTTGTCCCGCGATAAATTGACTTTCAAAACAATTAATGGATTATTCATTTGTATGCACGAAATGTAGTTTTTAAAATGTTACGTACCTATGTACATTTACAGTGATGAAGTGATGAAAGATGTTTAAAAAATAATCCCTGAAAGGGGTAAAATCGAATGAATCTTTGTTTGGACATGTTCTGTTTATTATTGAAATTATTTAAAATTTAGTACAACAAAAAATGCACGATTTTTTATGAGATAGCATCAAAAATATATACGAACGAAGTCGAGAGCAAAGGACAGTGGTACATTTAGAAATTAAAGAAATAATAAGTAAACAGCTGGTCACTATTCAATAATTTAACTGAAAGAGTCACGCATGATGCACGCTATATTCCATTCGTGTCTTAGGAAAATATTTTTATAATTCATGTTTTATAAATATAAAATATTAACATTGTTTTTTCATGATAATGAGTACATACATTATTTATTATACTGCGTGGTTCAATAAAAGAAACATAATTACAAAAAGAACGTTTTTATGTAACTTGTACCAATAATATCATTTGCAAATAGTCAAAGAATAATATCGATTTTGGAAATTTTTCGAAACAATATTATGAGATTACATTTTGCGTTCCTTGAATTTCATTCACAAACGTACAACTAAATTTTTAAAAGATAACATCGTGTCGTTTGTGTTCACGCAACTTTCACTCTTATAGTATAAGACACACCTGTTACTCCGCCATAACATCACGTACACGTATAAGCCGACCAAACGAACAGAAACTAGAATCACCGTTGCCGCAACTTTTTAATTCGGTCAGGTTAATTCACACATGCGCACTGAAATCGCTAAACAATTTCTGGATAAAGCTATTTAGTTCACTAAAAATGATTCACTGCTGTAATAGATACTTATTTTAAGGTTACATTTTGTTGTTTATTGATTATTATCACTTGTGTTCGCTTGTTTCATGAAAGTTCTTTGCTTTGTTTTGATAATATTATCCCCTCTTTGCAGATGTAGCATGGGCCCGTACGGCGCACGCCCGGCAACTGACGTTTTCAAGGTCATTCCACGCGAACTTATGTCCAACGTTGGAAACACGGTTGGAACAGTTGAAGATTTCTCTTTGTTCTGTTACACGTTGATGAAGTATCATTTGCCATATTAGTTAAAATCATACAATCATTATTTTCTTATTTTTGTACTTTTTTTTCTTTGTCTACTTACTTTTACTACTACTTTTTTGTAGAAAAAAAGAATTTTTAATGGTAGTTAAATTTTTGTTTTTGTCGGTTAATATCTAATTTAAAAAAAACGGCCTATTTTCTTTTTATTTACCTATTTATAATAAATATTTGTGTAAACGCGCGCTCAGTAGGTATAAACAAAATAGTATACCTATAACAAAATTCATGCAATGAAATTTGTTTATGTAGACCGGTATACAATACGTGGATACTTTAATTTTTAATCCATAATTTCTGATAACACTAGGTATGTTAAAAAAGTATATAATATATTACTTTTTATATAATTATAATATACCTACGTTCAAAATTCTATAGTTCCATTTTTATTTTCGCTCTGTGCAAAAAAATTCAACACAACTTTGTGATTATTTTTAACCGACTTCCAAAAAAGGAGGAGGTTCTCAATTCGACTGTATTTTTTTTTTTTTTTTTTTTTTTTTTTTTTTTTTTTTTTTTTTATGTATGTTACATCAGAACTTTTGACCAGGTAGACCGATTTCGACAAATTTTGTTTTAATCGAAAGGTGGTGTGTGCCGATTGGTCCCATTTAAATTTATTTGAGATCTAACAACTACTTTTCGAATTATATCTAATAATGCGTTTTTACTTGACGCTTTTTTCGTCGACCTACGTTGTATTATACCACATAACTTTCTACTGGGTGTACCGATTTTGATAATTCTTTTTTTGTTGGAAAGGGGATATCCCTAGTTTGGTACCATGATAAGGAAACCAGGATCTGATGATGGGATCCCAGAGAAATCGAGAGAAACTCTTGAAAATCCGCAATAACTTTTTACTGGGTGTATCGATTTTGATAATTTTTACTTTAATCGAAAGCTGATGTTTATCATGTGGTCACATATAAATTTTATCGAGATCTGATAACTACTTTTTGATTAATCTTTGATAACGCGTATTTACTTGACATTATTTTCGTCACCTTACGTTGTATTATACCTCATAACTTTTTACTGGGTGCACCGATTTTGACGTTTCTTATATAAATTAAAAGCTACTATTCGTCACGTGGTCCCATTCAAATTTAATTGAGATTTGATTCGTAATTTGTGAGTTATATCTAATATTGCGTATTTACTTGACGGTTTTTTCGTCACCCTACGTTGTATTATACGTTATATCTTTTTACTGGGTGCACTGATTTTGATCTTTTTTGTATAAATAAAAAGCTAATACTTGTCATGTCGTCCGTTTTAAATATGATTGAGATATAATGAGCAATTTTTGAGTAATCTTTGATGACACGTATTTACATGACGATGTTAAGACGACTGTGGTCATGTTCAATACTTTGCCACAACGCCATCTATCAAAATGTTATGAAATTACTTCGTTCACTATCGATCAAATTACAATATTCCACTAGAGTAGAGAGTAGCAGTTTATTCGTTATAAATATATTTGAGCTTTTAATTTTTGAGTTATCGCTAATACTGGGTATTTACTTGGCTATTTTACGTCGACCAACGTTATATTAACCTCATTACTATTTTACTGGGTGGACCGATATCGATGATTCTTTTTTTAATCGATAGGTGGTGCTTGTCATGTGGTCCCATTTAAATATAATTAAGATTTGACTCGAACTTTTTGAGCTATATCTGATATGGCGTATTTACTTGACTGTTTTTGGAGTTTTCTCCTTAAGAATCGATTTTCATTTAAGGCCCCGGAATGAAAAAATTGAACAGTAAAATCTACTGAACGAATGACCTTGTTAGAGATGGCGTTCAGACGTTTTCTAATAACGCAATTAGGTTCCGATAGATGGCGTTATTGCATTCATTTATTTACAATTTGATATAGTAATAATATATTTCTTAGACTAGTAAGCCTTTTTGTGCCTATTTAGACAGTTGATCTGAAGGGGTAAACTCCAGTCGTGCATCGGAGCTGTGTGAAAAGATGAACATTACATATTTTTAATAAAAAAAGACATAAACCGTAATTCAATATAAATCCGCTTCAATTAAAAAACCCGCCGTAATAAGCGATGTCAGCGCTTCGCGCGAATCGACGACGGGCCTTTTATGAAATTTCTGCCTACAATCGCTAACAAAATGTTAGAAATAACAGTAGAACATTATATAATTCTACAATTTTATAATGTCGCGTTATATGGAATACGAACAAAGTATTACTATTTTTTCGTCGATCTACGTTGTATTACTCTTCGATGTAATTGAAGTCGGTTTTTTTTTCGTTTGCGAGCAAACACAATTATTTTACGATAATTTTATTCAATATAAGTTACCTATGCAAACTTTTTTGACACTGTCATTATTAATTACTAAAGACTATTATATCTTTTTTTTAATAAAATAAAATAAAGATAAGAGAGTAGTGATAATATTGGATTGTACAACGTATGTACGTAATTATGTTTACTTTTGATCATAATCGCGTATCAGTTGATACATATGTACATGTATGACTAATGGCCAGTTTCAATACTCTATCTATCTCTAAATTTGCTTACTAGCGATAGATTTTTGACACAATTTATATGGAGTTAACGTCAAAATTCTATCTCTAGTAAGCAAATTTAGAGATAGATAGAGTATTGAAACTGGCCATAATACGAGTAGAATACATACTTGAATAGCCTGTTGTATTAGCCCTGCTTTCTGCTCCGTAGGTTGTTGGACTTGTTGGTTCGATTTCCACCTGAGTCTGAGTATGACATTTATATCATTTATTTATAATATATGTCTTATTTCTACGCATATTTATATAAAAAAATAGCTATAGCAATCGGCTGTTACCTATAACACAAGCTTTAAGTTGCTTACCTTAGGACCAAACGACCGTATGTATATGTTATAAGATATTTATTTATTAATGGAGACTAACGTTGTATTATATTTTGTCTAAAATTCAAACATTTTCATTTAGCTGTTGATTGATTTCTTTATATTTTAATGGCTTTCAGTTATGCCAGTGGAGCATAGTTGATTCCGCCAATGTCACATAAGAGTGAAGAATTCACGGAGGAGATTGATCAGTGTTGTTCAATTTAATTTTAAAGACAGGCAAATAGTCATATAGTTTGAAGTTAAACTAAAACGACTGTTGTCTGTAACTAAACGAACGCTACTAACTAATTACTTTAGGACAAACATTTCTGACTGTTTTCCAATGATAATTATAATTTTATGCTGAAACAAAAATAAACACTAAACAATTCATTCATTCATTCATTCTTTTTTAAACGTCTTCAAAAAAAGGAAGAGATTCTAAATTCTATTGTATTTTTCATGTCGTTATACTTTTTACTGGATGTGCAACCGATTTTGATGTTTGAATTTAATAATGCGTATTTAATTGATGACTAATTCGTCTAACTAATTTGTATTGATTGATTGATAAATTTAATTGCTTGCAGTGTCTACGTTGTATTACTGTTCGGTGTAAATTGGAGTCGATTTTATTTCCCGTTTGCGAACAAACACAATTAATTATAGATTAATTACTTCCACCATAACTAAAGTAGAGTAGATAGTAGACAGGAAAATTCGGATATTAAAAGTATATAGTAACGAACTTCATTAACATAAATATAAAACCATCTGCTATATAGGTATGCAACTATCAATCTCCTTCGTGATTCTTCCATTCTAAAACGTGGCATTGGCTTGGTATAATAATCTTTGCCACTACGCATAATATAATAATAAATGCCACCTAATTATATTTTATTACTGCTGACCTGGCGCACTTCGCACTACTATATTTTTGTCGTAAATATATATTTTTTATTTTATTTTATTGATACAACATGTTCTTAAACTTGCGTCCACATATGGATACCATAATACCATACATGAATACCATATCCCTAATTATATATGAAAAAAATGAAGTTGTAGTAACTTAAAAATCATCATATTCTGTGAAAAAAAAAAATGTTGAGAAGACATGAGCAAAGAGCTCGTGGCGTCAGTCGCCGTAATATCTGAAGTTACAAAATGACTACAGCGATTAGTCCCGTATAATCCCGTCCTGTGATCGTTAAAATAGTAGAATAAATTAAAGCACGTAATATATATTCGTTCACACAAAACAAAACAACGATGACATAAAAAATACTACCGTTACCGTTAAACTACCGTTAATTTATGTAGACATCATAATATACTACTAATGTAGTTATCCATTTTGCCTTTCCAAGTTGAATTTAGCAAACAATTTTGAAGGAAACATAGTACAACCCAGAGACATGCTTCCACATAGTAGGTAGGTACACGCTCAATATTAACCCGATAAAACATACGAGTACATTGACACACTAGTACAGTTATCAACAATCCAATATGGATCGATTATTTGATAACTCAATCTTATCAATAGTTTGAACACGAACTATGTGACAAAAAATTTAAGCATTTTGAAAGCACATGGTAATAAATAGATGGACGTATAAATAATGAATAATTAATTTAAAAAAAAAAACCGTGTACAATACAATAAAAACAACAAACAAGTCTACCTACAGCTCACCAGTGGCGAATTTTAAGATTCACCGCCTCGGTTCAATAAACTTTTTTTAGGACACTCATTAATGATTTATAATGCCAAATTATACCATTATTGCCAAATAAATAAAATTCAAGCATCGATTTTTTTAATTAATAAAAATAACAACAACAGCCAACTACCTACATACCATATAAAGTTATAAACACATCATAATTCACATAAAAATAAAACAACAATGCTCTTATTCACTCAAAAACACTATAATAATAATTTTAATACCAAATTAAAGAAATTTAATCACCCAATAACACTTATTGATTAGAAATGATCCCGAAATCACGTTACTTTTACCACGTTTAACACTAAACTGCCTCGAGTCCATAGCGCCATGTGTATAATAAAATGTCATACATGCACAGAACAAATAACGACAGAAGTGGGATTAGAATTATTCCTATTATAATTTATAATTTTATTAAGTAAATTTATTTTAAAAAATGTTTGATGTTAACACTTCTTTCAAATTATAAACTCACCTTTTATATATTTTGTCACTCTTGTGTATCCTTTAAAAATGCTTAGTATTTAATATTGAAATGGCACTTGTATTGTATATTCTATGCCGATATGATGATTAATTGTTATCTTGACTCGATAATTTTATATTTTGTATTCATCGGCGCACGCGTAACAATTGTAGACGAATTTTCGAGTCATCATTACAGCCTATACCGTCCACTGCTGGACATAGGCCTCCACAAGTTTACGCCAAAAATAACGTGAACTAATGTGTTTTGCCCATAGTCACCACGCTGGGCAGGCGGGTTGGTGACCGAGTCATATTTCAGTTCAATTAGAACTACCTATAAGATTGAAGTTGTATATTAATTTCTTAATTAATACATACCTAAAATATTCACCATTTTTTTTATAAGTTGTTACCAGATTTGAACATCTAACTTTTCCACTAATATTAGAAAAATTATGTAAAATTATATAAGTAGTATATCGCCATGATTTTATTTAAAAAATAGGCATTAATTAAACCCTTTGCAATATTAGTTGTATAAATAAAATAAGTAACTATCAAAAAGGTTTATGCCACTTTCAATGTATATATTTTTTTCTAAACACATTTTTAATTCATATCAATTAAATTCGAACCGCTAATGTTCCTAACACTGTTTCCAAAAAAAAAAGAACAACAGCAATAACTACCTATTAGTTAATGTCGTGTTGGCGCAGTTATCAAAATATAGACGAACTATATTATGTTTGTGTTTTCTGTTTCAAATTCGAACGAAATTTCGCACACTTATATTTTTTTTAATAATGCATAAAAAATACATTAAATGAATAAAAAACATAACGTACACTACCATGTATTTGACACATGATTTGACACACATTATGCATGTATACTCTTTTGTTTATTATTAAAGTCTGTGCTTAAATTATGGTCGAATTTCGACCATAGTCGACCAGTAGTGTATATAAAAATGTAATCATGCTGTCTTAGTTTTAGCTGTGTATTTCAAAACTTGATGCAGATATTCATCATGTTAACTTGACTCACGCGTATAGATTAGCTAATCTTATGTCGCTTTTAACGTTTCTCAAACAGAATCTCAATATTAAAGATTAAATACTAGATAAGTATATGGCTTGTTGGTCGGTTTAGTGGTTTTTTTCCCCTTACATTTAACAAACATACGCTAATTATTTTTATTATATACGTAACTGTGAACAAACAAAGGAACAAAGAATTTAGCTATATCAATACAGACAATTCAATGTTCAATTAACAATAAGTTGGTATTACAATTGTGGCAAATGAATGCGCACTCGGCACATAAGTATACAACAATTCACAAACAAAAAATTAACATATTTTTTTAAGATCGACATAAAAGCTAAATTATTTTTGTTTGTTAATTAGGTTTGAATGCACTAAACGGTACAATTCTTTTAAGCTGTAATTGACGACACGTTGGCACAGCGGTCACAGCACAGTTCTCGCGTTAACAGGTTAGATCTGTGACGATCATTTGTATTGGCCATATAAATGTTTGTCTTGATCTGGACGTTTGTGCTTGTGTATTGTATGTTTTCGAACCCTCGACATAGAGGTAAAATCTTACTGTGGCTATTATGTGTGAAGGAAAGGATTTTTTTTTCTTGTTATGCAAGTCAGAATGCAACACGCATTAGTCTAAAAATTGCTAGTAAGTTAGCAATTAACGAAATTCCAATGTGTTGAAATCTAGGGACATATCAAATTATAACTCCTAACGTAGAGTTCTCGAGAATGTGTCGTAATAACTAACTGTATAAGCACATGTTTTCCGCTATTGATTTAGGTACTTTGTATAACTATTATGTCAGGTGTATTTTCTTTCGACATACAGAACCGGCTTGTTACAAAGATTAATATATTACTTGGTTAGTACAATTGTATATTTGGCAATAAATTGTAAGCGACAGTTAGTGCCTTTTACCTATCGTGCTTAGGTAAAGACACTAAAGATTAAAATCAATCAAAAAATTGAGTTCAAACATTTTGATTTATTTGAATTAAATAATGGTATTATAATGGTTATAATATAGTTTTAATGAAATAGGTTTAATAACATTTTGTACAATTAAAATATGTGGGTAATTTAGTGGCCCCAAAATATTAAACGCCTTTTACCTAATTACGGCAGACTACACCTTTCGTCATTTAGTTCTTATAAAGTCGAAACTCAAAAATAAAACTTTAAAGTATTACTAGGGTGGCAAACAAGCATACACTCCATTTTGTGTTAAACGCTAACTATTGAGATATAACCTATGGAGACACCAGAAGCATCGCAAGCGCGCTGCCGACCCTACCCTCACTGTCAACCCAGCGCAGCATCATTGTAATATCTTTCAAACTGACAGCGGTGACCAAAAAGAAATTGTTCTGAAACTATAGCCTGCTTACGCTTCAGCCTCTAATATCCCACTATTGGGCATAGGCCTCTTTCCCCATGTAAGAGTAGGATCAGAGCTTAATCCACCACGATATAGCCTGCTTAGCTCGATAAAACTCATTTTTTTGGTCTACGTACATGTAACTTATGCATATATTTCATATAGATATAATTCAAAGCTGTTTTGAAGCAAAAACCAAATAACTTCGCATTTTTCTGAGAACTTAAATTATCTTCATAGTTGGGCAAAGGCCACTTTTATCTGTATTTGCCTTATTTTGCTAAAAATGTATGTGCATTTAATGTGTTAAATTCGTAAGCCTACACTTAGAAACTTGGAACTGCGTTGTTATTTATGAATGGACTTACACGACTAACAGAGTAAGTTCAAGTTTTAGAAGTTTTAGAACTGCACCTTAATTGTTACCTTAATCTCAGAGAGCCGTAGAATATAATGAGGCAGTATTCTATCCTTTGATAAATATTTAAAATTTCTACTCCGTGTCGCTTTGTGAATGCTGTATCATTAAATTTTTTTTATACACATCACAGGTGAATATTTAGAAAAGTTTTGCTAAAATGGAGTAAAATTTTTAGAATTTAACCTCCTGAAAGACTGAATTAAAAAATCTTAAAACACTATTGAATTTTAAGTATTTTTATTTTGAAATATCTTTCGGACATGAAAGAGAGTTGAGACCTGTAACCGTTCCAGAATAATTATCTGAAACCTCTAGTTTTTCTTCTTTGCCTTACTGTGATGTATGCAACAGCAGTCCTACTATAAGTCAGTAGATTTTCATGTAAATTAAATTTCGGGGTAGGGTCGAAAAAGTGCTGATCTTATGCTCCTGGTGTTGTAAATGTTCGCACGCTACGATACCGGTTACCATCAGTTGGACCGAACGCTTCTTTATCACCTTACTGGTAGGAAAAAATATGTAATAGTAATGAAATCTCTGTTGCATAAGAATTTAAGTTGTTATTAAAAGATTTAATTTCCTTTATGTTGATTTCATATTTTATAGTTCTTTTTGTTTTATCTGAAAAGTCTATTACTATAAGTATTTCCTTCTCAACTTTGATTTTAATAAGTTGAATTTTTATGTAAAATTAGTTTTTCGTTATTTTTAGAAATACTTTCAAGATGATTTGATTTTATTTTAAAGTTAAATCACGTCTATATTTTTTTCCAAACCAACACACATTGAGTAGCTCTTCAATTAGTACCGCATATAAATAACATAACTTTTGCGTTAGAACCAATTTGTTACTGTATGAGTGAGAAGTGAATTGAAACAAACGTACATAATAATATTGCATGTAACATATTTTGTAATAAAATTCAATCCGCTTTAAAATATTTTTTAAAGAACTTTTTGCATTCAATTTAACATATAGACGTGGTTATATTTAAAAGAAATTAAGAACGAACTGAACAATATAACTTGAAAAACACATTATTTTGTGAAAATTGTGTCAAAAAAAAATTATTTAAACTTAAATCGAAAAGTATTAATGATTATTATATCATTATTATTAATAATATAAACAATACATATTATTAGGAGTAACTCAACTACTCGTGAGATCTCGCTAAGTGAAATGAAGTCACGTGACAAGCACCAGATTTTAAATAAAACAAGAATAGTCAAAACACCCAAATCTGTACACCCAGCAAGAAGTTTCGATGAGAAACCAAACATCAAAATGCCGTTGAATTAAGAATTTCCTCAATTTTTTTAAGTCGTTCAAAATGAATTGCGCCGCTATAGATTTGCGGCTAATTTCTCTATCTAGAATAATATTTACAATTAATTGGCAAAATCGACTGTGCCTCTCTGGCACAAATGACGGAGCAGCATTAAATTCAAAAATAATTTACATACACATCAATACATCTATATCTATACAAATAAATAAAATTGGAGTGTCTGTTTGTAATATTAAAATAACTGCTTTTTACTAAATGCATATAATTATAGATGTCTATATAGTGTATATCCCAAATTAACATTTTTAAAATTTTTTGTCCTACTGTCTGTTTGTTTCGGCTAATCTCTGAAACGGCTGGACCGATTTTGACGGGACTTTCACTGGATTTTTTTTCATTTATAATAATAATAAAATAATAATAAAAGCATTTATTAACAATCTTATGTGTTCCATTTCATCTTATAACTGCTTATGTACTACTTACTAATACTAAACGGGGCTGTTTATGAAAGTAACGTAATTAAATTTTATTATTTGTATTAGACACCGGTTTCGTGATTGTCTTGCTCTTTGGCCTAGGCCTCCCCAAGTGTTCTCCACAACGATCTATTCCTTGTTGTCCTCATTTTATTTAATTTAAAACTGCGAACTAAACAATAACTTTTTTGTTAAATTCCACGCGGACGAAGTCGCGGGCACAACTAATTATCAAATGTTTATGCTACCGAGATCAATTGGTTTACCAGGTCTTGCCTCTGTCTTTGCCTTAAAAGGGAAATGTATAAGAATAACATCCAAACAAATGCTTTTATAAATACAAATAAGGGCAGTTCTATTACGTATTGTAGGTGTTTTGTTTGAAATACTCGTTCGTAACTTCTGGTATTCGTAACAATCAGCGTAAAACTACCTGTAAACAATACTAAACCGGATGTGACGTGCCACGACAGTTATAGCGACAGGAAGTAGCCGAGGAAACATCCGCTACGTTCGTTATATAATTGAAAACTGACAAAATACTTTTTTTGAAAAAATAAAATAAAAATATTGGAAAAAATAGACATATAACTATAATATGAGTTGTTTGCGTTTAGTTTACGTTAAGTTTGAGTTTATTTATTTATTATAACAATTTTACAACATATAAAGCATGGCAAGCGACACGAGTACTATAAATTTAAAAAAAATCTATTAAAACGCGCATGAGTCCCAAATGACACCTCGAATACGGAATAATAACAAATTAAATATAAGAATAAAAATACATATAATAATTAACAATAAATTGCCACTAAATTATAACATAATAATAATAAACAAAAAAAAAATACTGCTTTACTAGGCAGTCACGGGACTGTCGATTTGTAATTTGATCACCTGTGATATTATAATGATTGATGTTAAACAAAAGGCATGGGCATTTTAGAGGTCGTCGATTTTAATTTTAAATAAAAAAACGACTTTTATTTATTTTTTATATTTTTTCAATATATATTTAAAATAGTTATGAAATAAAACAGTTTCTCTTATTACCTGCACACTTCTAAAACATATTATACGAGTATATATATACATTTAATGAAAATATCTATGTAACGAAATATCAATTCACAATAGAAGCGGGATATCCACTCAAAGTAGTCCTGCAAGCCAAGGGATAGGTTTGTAATCTGGTGGAGAGTGGTCCGGAGATGCTGACTGAGGCACAATAAATCTTTGAGGATAATCCTCGCCGGGCTGACTCGCCTCCGCTTTGTATGACGTATCTATTGAGACGACGGTTGTTTGTTTTGTTGAGCCATTGTTTTATAAGTCCTAAATATTTTGGGATGTTCAGGATATCTTGTGAGACACGTTTATATTCTATAAATGCTTTTTGGAAAAAAATTAGGCAAAAATGTTAGATATAGTAAATAATCTCAAAAGTTCCAAATTTGGATCGTATCTTACGGATAACGAAATTTATTTTATATTTTTTCTTTGGACAGTATTCCTTGATTAAACAATTTGAAAATTAAATTTAAAACAAGCGCAACAAGTGCGTTTTTTTATTCCGTACCGCGTGAAAAAAACTCCTAGCCCATTTTTATCATTAAATTTGACTTTGTTTAAATAGAGGAGCTACTTTGATAGTCTAGTATAGTATAGTTTGATAGTTTAGATACTCGTTCACAATGATACCTTTCGTGAAATCGTAAGTAGGGCTTTAATATATCATTATGTATATTTTACTATTATATGTACTATCGCATTAGGTAATAAGCCTGTAAAAATAGTATTAAACACCCGTAAAAATAATATATTTAATAACAATAAAAAAAAAATGAAAAACGTTCTACGAGAGTAATAATTCGTTTCCAGATGCGGTTCTTTAGTTGTATGAGGCAGTTAGTACTTATTGATTATTTTATATTTTTTTTAAATTTTGATTATATTGAATTGTATAAATTATTTGTTAAATTTAATGCTTTTTGTTTACAAAAATTTATAGATAGAGGTAGAATTTGTGATCAACTTAACTAACGCATTGGGTTACTGTAATGTTAGTTTTAAGTTTTTTATGCATAAATAAATAATAAAAATTTATTAATATTTGACTTTATCGACGTTTTTCCAGACTAAAAAATATATTGTAGGCACGGTTATACACAAGTACTTCGCCAGTATAGCTCGTATATGAAGACAAATAAGTAAAAATTCAAAAAATGGCTAGAAGTTTTTTTTTTCATTTCACGTATAACACTTATTGAACCTCTAGTTTCAAGGAACGCAGTTAAGACTCGAACAGCCTTTTCATGTTTTTAAAAATAATTTCATGATGAACTTTATTACGTTTTCTTAAGCTATTAGCGAAGTTTGCAATGATCTTGCTTTCTGTTCTAGGATTGTAGTTTTGATTCCTGTCTTGATTATGTGTGCAAATTTAAAATAAAATGTATTATGATTAAAGGTACTTTTTATGTGTTTAAAAAAAAATTGCACTCGTATCAAATGGCGGTTACCTATAACACAAGCGTTAATTTGACTATTTTAGGAACAGACAACCATGTGTATATGTTAGAGGATTTTATTTATTTTTTATTGACTTATGTATTCAATAATAATCACTAATCTCTTCAATAATAAAATTACATTTAAACTAATAGAGACAAAACGAAGGTCAAAGAGAAACGCTGTAATAATTATGGGAATTAAGCTGACCATTTCAAAGCTGACAATGCTCCAATTACAAATACTAAAAGGATCTGCCGCGCAAAATTTTCCGCACGACAATAAATTCGAGAGCCCCTCGGTGTGGTAGTGTAAGCGGCTTATAGGCTTTTTGACTGGAATCCTAGTTGAAACTGACCACTCACTGAAAGGGTAACGCTAGACGATGCTATTACAAGCTAAATGGATAAAATACGAATTTTTTATTTAGTAAGAGACATAAATCAATATATATTTTACATTTATACACGTATATTATATTATCTTGATCATTTATGTATATGTGTATGCGTATGTATTATTGAAACTACCATAGACTATTTTTATTCATCCTTAAGAATATTGTACACTCCCTATCCGCCACTATTATATCGTGTCCTGTGCCTGAAGGTTATCTGGAAGAAATCGCTCTTCAGCGATAAGATTGGTTGTTCATATTTTGGTGTGCAATAAAGAATATATTATTATTATTATTAAGAGGCCAGGTCAAGAATACCCTAAACCGAAGAGCATGTATGAAGGGAATAATGAATAAGAGACACTGCAAAAAATCAAATTTAGAATAATCTGTTGGGTTTTAAATATACCAAATTTTTGTCCGATACATTCCACAGATTGTATGACTATGGGCAAAAACCCCCATGAGTTCGTACTTAAAAATAAGGCCCTCAGTTCCCAGCAGCCCCACTATTCCCGGCTACGGTAGCGGCCGTGGTAACGGTGGGGTAGAGGGTGCCAAGAATCACCGGGGTACGGGAGGCTGCCATGGAAAAATATTCCTGGCTACGTATAATGGACGCACGCTACGGTTGGACCATCACCTCACCGAACTTGAGGTAGAACTTAGTCACATTAAGTGGAGCATACTGGGGTTGTCTGAAGTCCGAAGAGAGGGAGAGGACACGATGATCCTGGACTCCGGGCACTTGTTCTACTTCCGTGAAGGTGATGGGCTTTCCCAAGGTGGCGTCGGTTTTCTGGTCCACAAGACTCTCACTAACAACGTTGTGGAAGTCAGTAGTGTGTCGACCCGGGTAGCGTACCTTGTACTTAAGCTCACCGACAGGTACTCCCTGAAAGTGATACAGGTATATGCGCCGACCTCGGCACACTCTGACGATGAAGTCGAAGCCTTGTATGAAGATATTACAAGGGCCATACATGGCACTACTTCGACCTTCTACAGCGTTGTTATGGGAGACTTCAACGCTAAAGTGGGAGTACAAGGCCGCGACGGATCGAGCATCGGACCACACGGATTGGGGCACAGGAATCACAGGGGGCAGACGCTTGTCAACTTCCTCGAATCGGAGGGGCTCTTCTTGATGAACTCATTTTTTGAGAAGAAGCCCCAAAGGAGGTGGACATGGCAAAGCCCCGATACTGTGACGAGGAACGAGATAGATTTCATCATAGCGGATAAAAGGCATATATTCAGAGATGTCTTAGTGGTTAACAGGTTTAACACCGGCAGCGACCACCGGCTAGTACGGGGCACTCTGAATATATGTCTCCGAAAGGAGCGGACCCGCTTGATGAAATCTACTCTCCGACCTACGCTGCCCCCCCAAATACTACTATGTGGCTCCGAGCAGTTTCAGTTGGAACTCCAAAACTGATTCGATTCGCTGGAAACTACTAGCGACGTGGACGAGATAACCGACAACGTGGTGAAGACGGTGTGTACGCTGGGTCGCAGGCACTTTCCACCAACAAAACCAATGAAGCAGAACAAACTTTCTCCCGAAGCCTTGGATCTGATGCGGCAGAGGTGCGAGTTGCCGGCTGCTTCGCCAGAACAGAGGGCTCTTTCCAAAAGGATACGGAAGCTTGTACGCCGAGACCTCCGCTGCTCAAATACGAGAGAGATTGCTACTCTGATTGAGCAGAATAGGGGGTCCAAAGTTTTCCGAAGACCATTGGGGAAAAGCCTTCTTGCGAAGTTAAAAACAGCGGATGGCAGAACCGTCTGCTCTCGCCCTCAGATCCGAGGAGAGGTTGAGAAATTTTATGGACAGCTGTACTCATTGAGCGCACGCAAGCCTGCGACTTGGGACACCGAATATCCACGGGCACCATTGTTGCGCCATTATTCGGAGGATGCCCGGACTTCGAAGAGGATGAGATTGGTGCAGCGGTCGGGCAGCTTAAAAACGGAAGGGCCCCGGGGGATGACGGAGTTACCACTGAACTCCTTAAAGCCGCAGGGCGACCAGTCCTGAAAGCCTTGGCAAGACTATTTAACGCCGTCATCCACCGAGGTACCACGCCGGAGGCGTGGTCCAGGAGTGTGGTGGTGCTGTTCTTTAAGAGAGGCGATAAGTCTCTGTTAAAGAATTACAGACCGATCTCACTTCTGAGCCACGTCTATAAGCTTTTTTCGAGGGTTGTTACGAATCGTCTCGCTAGAAGATTCGACGAATTCCAACCACCGGAGCAGGCTGGGTTTCGAAATGGCTACAGCACCGTGGACCACATCCATACTGTTCGGCAGATTATTCAAAGACGGAAGAATATAATCAACCGCTGTGTATGGCATTTGTGGACTACGAGAAAGCCTTCGACTCTGTCGAGACCTGGGCTGTCCTGGACTCTCTGCAGAGATGTCATATCGACTGGCGATATATCGATGTACTGAAATCTATGTACGACGCGGCGACGATGACCGTTCATATCAATGACCAAAGAACAAGACCTATTTCCCTCCGGCGCGGGGTAAGACAGGGGGATGTAATATCACCGAAACTGTTTACCACTGCGCTAGAGGATGTTTTTAAGACCTTAGATTGGGGGGAACGAGGCATCAACGTCAACGGTGAATTCATCTCTCACCTTCGTTTCGCCGACGATATTGTCATCTTTGCGGAGACGCTGGATGAGTTAGGCCAAATGCTGGCCGGCCTAAACGAGTCCTCCCGACGTTTCGGTCTCTGTATGAACTTGGATAAGATGAAAGTCATGTTTAACAACCAAGTCATACCGATACCGGTATCGGTCGATGGTACCCTTCTCGAGGTTGTTCAGGATTATATTTACCTAGGCCATACTATCCAACTGAGCCGCAACAACTTCGAGAGGGAGGCCGATAGGAGGATTCGGTTGGGCTGGGCGGCGTTTGGCAGGCTTCGTCGAGTCTTCACTTCGAAGATTCCGCAATGCTTGAAAACAAAAGTCTTCGAACAATGCGTCCTGCCTGTGTTAACATACGCAGCCGAGACGTGGACACTGACGAAGGGACTGGTCCACAAGTTTAGGGTCGCTCAACGTGCAATGGAATGGGCTATGCTTGGGGTTTCTCTTAAAGATAGGATTAGAAATGAGACTATCCGCGAGAGAACGAAAGTAACCGACGTAGCCTACAGAATTAGCAAGTTGAAGAGGCAGTGGGCTGGTCATTTGTGTCGCAGGACCGATGGCCGTTGGAGTAGACGGGTCCTAGAGTGGAGACCGCGTCTTGGCAAACGCAGTGTGGGACGTCCTCCGGCCCATTGGACCGACGATATACGTAAGATTGCCGGTGTCGGCTGGATGAGGATTGCGGAAGACCAGGATGTCTGGCGCGAACTTGGGGAGGCCTATGTCCAGCAGTGGACTGCGATAGGCTGAAGTGTATTCCACAGATTAGGATATGGAGCTAGCTAGACTAATCGTCAACATTTCTACATTTTTCAAAACGTCATCATCATTTCAGCTTATCACAGTCTACTGCTGGACATAAGCCTTCACAAGCTCGCGCTAAAAATGGCGTGAACTTATGTGTGTTGCCCATATATAGTCACCACGCTGGGCACGCGGGTTGGTGACCACAGGGCAAAAAAGCGGCTGTGGAAATATATAAAAACAATAAAAGAAAGCATAGTTTCCATATTATTCAAACATTTTTTTGTAAATTAGTCTTAAAAGAACAATCTATTCATCATAAATTTCCAAATTTCAAAACCAATTTTATCATCCTAAACGCAAAATTAACTATTCACATTAATATCTACTACCTACATAAGGCAAATAGTCCTACGTATATTACCTTATTATATACAAACTTATTTCTTAAACAGGGATTAATTCCATCTAAGAATAGTGACAGAAGCTATTCTGGTCAGAGATACACTATTGTACTGCATCATAAGAAAAAAAAATCCATTCATAGTTGATACACGAAAATCTAAACCGTTTACTGGCCAGTTTCAATACTCTGTCTATCTCTGAGTTTGCTTATTAGAAATAAAAATTTGATGTAAACTCCATACAAATTGTGTCCAAAATTTATCACTAGTAAGCAAAACCAAAGATAGATAGATTATTGAAACCGGAGTAACGGACATAAGTCATGTCAATTTAATTTTCCTATTAAAAATTATAGTTTAAAAATAGTGCAATAGGTTTAGTGGTGAATCAGCCGCTGCTAGCAGGTTATGTTCTCACCAGACAATAATATTTCAATTTAGGACTGCAATTGTAAATTGTTAGTGTATTTATATTGACATTTTCTACCTAATAACGTTCTTTTCTTGTTGATAACTACCAATTAATTTTAATTAGTGGATATTATGTTTTGACAATAATGGATCTTCTGTTTTTTCTACCTGCGTTAGTATGTAATTGGTAACATAATTGCTTATATACGTATTCTGAGTATTGAAAAACTGTAGAAGCACCAGAGAAATAAAAATAAATAAATAAATATTTTATAAAAATTAAGAAAATTTAACTTTATAAAGGCGTTAAGGTAATGTTTTGTTTTATATTCTACGTATTCGTGTTTAAAAATTAATGAAAGTTTTAATTTGAATAACAAACAAAAACAAACAATGCTAATTAAAAAAAGTAATGCAACTTTTTTATCGGTAATCCTGTAGTATTAATAATAAAACTGACCATTAAATTTTATTTTATAAATTTTTCTTTAAAAACTAAAATATAAAAATATGAAATATATTTTGAAACATTATTAGAAATTTAATTTAAAAAAAAAAACGAAACCGAATAAAAAAAGCAATAAAATGACCTTCGCCAATATAAAAATTTCCTACGTATGTCAAATAATAAAGTGTACCAGCTGTAATGAGCTGATACATTTCACCCACACAATGCTCTTGCTCATATTACCATGATTATAACCCATAAGCAAATGTTTGTCGTGTGCTTCCAGTATTGATCGTAAAGCACACGCTTATAGAAAAAAGTGAAGGAATGTTTTAATTTAAGTTACGAAAGGTGAGCGATTTTGTGATAACTACTGTAGCAGTCCGTTCTGGCAGCCTGTATATGCAGATGACAAAATCTCTGTAGTTAAAGTTAATGTAAAATCAAGACGTGCTTCTATTTATTTATCTAACATAAATGCCAATTACTCCATCCATCATTTTAAATTACAGTAGAAAAGAGAAGTGGAAATAAAAAAAGATGGCTAATCTAAAGAACATTAAAACGTTCAAGCAACATCAGATTTTAAGACGCACGTCAATGTTCTGCCTAGTGCTAACTAGATCCAATTGAACATCGAAATCAGACACCAGAGGCCATATGATAGCTCAAATTATTAATAAATGTTATAAAATAATAATTTGGCACATAAGTTATATTTGGTGCTTCCAAAGATGGGCGACTTAGTGTATATTTAAAGAATTATTATTAATTATATTCGCTGCTCGCTTCTTTTTCTACCAAACACTAATACAAGCAATCACACACAGTACATAATATAACACAATAGTTAATTTGGGAATCATAAATAAGGAAAAAGTCTCTGATGTGTAACGACATCTTCAATAAAAAAATCTACAATGAATTATATTCGCTGCCCGCTTATCCTTGTACCACACATAAATACAAGCAGTTACACGCAGTACATTCACAACTTCGCACATTTTGGCAACGTGTCGCCGGCTCTCGGATAACACCCGATTTTATTGCGAGACTTTTCAATAATTTATATCATAACATATGGCTCGGTCCGACTCCCTCACATTCTAATAAAATGTTCTACATATATAAAATGTAAATCACGCCTCTTTCTGTATATATACATACATTTTACTTACTTAATTCTACCAATCTATACTTAACACATCTAAATAACTTGGGTTTGTATTTAAAATACATTTTAATCAAGTATTACTGAAAAAAAAAAAACTTAGTAATACATGAAGATGTTATTTGCATGCAAATTTATAAAAAAAAAATATGTAGACTATATAAGTCGACTGTTGCCTTTAACACATTAAGTTACTTTTGGAATAGACATCATATATATAGACGTAAATATGGCTTACTAGCTTCTGCGCGCGACTTCGTCCGCGTGGAACACATTTGATCATTATTTTGCTGCGATGTTATTTTAAAACTGCGATATCTCCTGAGATCCTCATTGAAATCAAAATATGTAAAAGGCTATTTTGTTTTAAATTAAATACTTGTAATGAATAACGTATTTATTTAGATAAGGATTAATATCATGTTTATAAAAACATCTTCGCAAATAATGTATTATTTTAAAACGAACTTGGTTAGCATAAAAAAAGTTATAGTGAGCCAACCTTGAGATATATATGCTGTCGCGGACTTTTTTTTAGAACTTTTAAAGAGGATCAATTCTGTCATACATGATTTTTGCGAAACTTTAACTGTTTTCACAGCGCACGCAGCGGAAGCTCTCAAAAGGAAAAAAGAACCCCCGATTTTGAAACATTCTTTATTGGTGCTCCGCTCCTTTTGGTCTTAGCGTGATGATATATAGCCTATAACCTTCCTCGATAAATGGGCTATCTAACAATAAAATAATTGTCCAAATCCACCAGGACCAGCAGTTTCTGAGATTAGCGCGTTAATACAAACAAACAAACATTATTATAATATACGCTCTAGCCTACATCTTTCACTTATTACTAAGCACGTACTAGATCATTAGCATTAAAATATCAATTGTCATTCAAATGGCGATATTGCAAAGAATAGATGTTCAAGGTTTTGTAGCAACGTTCTATGGTCATATGTCTATAATAATTACATCTTGTTAATCACGTTTTTCTTTGTTAGTTATCTCATTGGTAAGGTTGTTTCATTGTTTTTGCTCTATTTTTGAAATTGTTTTTCATTGTTTTATAGAAATTGTAACTTCTCTAGTTTATATGGAAAAATAGTTTTCTAAAAATTATGCCGGAAGATACTTAGATTACTGCGTTCAAAATTTTTTTTTTATTGACTTATTGAAACTTTTTGCACAAATGCATTTTTTTATTTATTTATGTATAGTTAATGTAGATTTGTTTTGCTGCAGAACAAAATTGGGTTTTTAGCTTATTACAATATAACAATACAGAAAAACTATATCTATATGCATATGAAGTGAACTGAACTCAATCAGACTGAAGCCAGGAGTAAAAGCTAGTATCAAAGTTTTCCATAATTTTATTTCAGTAATTTATATCTGTAGCTTACTATGTAGAATCGTTAATGATAGCTTTTAAGGAAAAAAAACAATACCATGGCCGTCACGATATGAATCAAAGGCTAATGACTCATGGTAAAAGTAATTACGGTATGTATATTTACTAACGTAAGTCCTTATGGACTTGTCATACTGAGGGTTCTACTAATCAGCTTTAAATTTTAGCAAAACATATTTTTTTATGTACCAATTTTGGGAACAAGTGTACGGTCCGCCTGATGGTAAGATAGACGCCTGCAATACCAGTAGCATTGCAAGCGCGTTGCCGACCTTACCCAGAAGAAGTCAGACGGTCTGGCTACTTTACTCATAACACGAACACAATACAATTTGAGAGAACTATTATTTATCTGTAATCTTCTGTAAAGATGAGGTGAAGCCCAGTCGAGCTGGTCTAGATTTTCAGCCGAATATACATATAAATATGGTATTATATTTAACTTAAAGAAAAAAAATATGAGTAATGTGATAAGCAATGAAACAAACACAACGTGTAGTTTAACATCGCACTGTATTTCTAGAATATTAATAAAATATGCAACTTTAATACATATAATAAAGACAAAGATAGAATATTTCATTACAACAACAAAAATAAATAAAATTAACCATAATAAAAAATAAATATAATTAAATATAGATATATAACAAAAGACCTTATATCCAGACAAGAGCATCGGAGAGGAGCATCTTAATCTAATTGAAACTTATCTCCGAGTGAGGGAATGTCGTAACGAGGTAGGAAAGACGCAGCTCTCCTTCAGGTGAATAATACAATAGTACAGAATAACACAAGGTACGGGTGAGGACGCGTTGATAGGAGGAGCGAGATCCATTCGTAATTTAAACCGCCAGTGACGATTAAATGTCTGTGAGACCGGGTGATTCGAAAAAAAAACGAATATTTTTATCCGACTTCAAAAAAAAGAGGAGGTTCTCAAAACGACTGTATTTCTTTATTTATATTACCTCAGAATTTTTTTGACTGGGTGGACCAATTTTGATGTTTTTTTTTTAAATTAATAGGTGGTGCGTGTCATGTGATATACCGATTTTAATTATGTTTGTTTTAATCAAAAGCTGATGCTTGTTTTGTATTCCCGTATATTTTATTTATCTTTGATAACGCGTCAAAAATAACTATTTTTAGTCTATACCTACGTTGTATTGCTTGTCTATGTAATGGAAGTCGGTTTTTTTGCGATCAAACATAATTATTTTTATTCTGGACCATTTGTCATCGCGCATACGAGTCTCATTTTATGCTATCACCGTCTAGTCTACTCGGCAATAGTGATGCTATCACGCATCATAAAATTGTACTTAAAAATATTTAAATATCATTATTACAGCCTAGTCCACTACTGGACATAGGTCTTCACAAGTTTACGCCAAAAATAACGTGAACTCATGTGTTTTGCCCATAGTCACCAAGCTGGGCAGGCGGGTTGGTGACTGCAAGGCTGGCCCTGTCGCTCCGAAGACGCTGCTACCTGTCTTCGGCCTGTGTATTTCAAAGCTAGCAGTTGGATGGTTATCCCGCCATCGGTCGGCTTTTTAAGTTCTTAATCGCCTCTTACGACACCCACGGGAAGAGTGGGGCTTGATGTACCGTAGCCACACAGTTAATTATTACATATAGCTTTAATAAAACCGTATCTAAGTTAAATAATGTATAGGTATAAAGCATTGTAGCTCTTATTGATATTAAACCCTCTGACGTAATACCACTGTCAACATTAGATTAAAAACAATAAAAAGGTGTTATATTTTTTGTAAATTTATTTGTGGACAACTGGTTAATGTATTCATTCATTCATCATCATTATTGCTTCTATGATTAAATTACCTGAAATTGATAAAAAATTCAATAGTCACGTATCTATTTATGATATAGTCGTACTTTCTTACGTATCTTCAAATTAATCGACAATCGTCGTTTAATATCAATTGCCCATGCATATTACTGACATATACTTAATTTTGTTAAAATTTAGAAAAAAAAACTATAATCACTCATTTAATCGCTATCGTTCCACTCATGAACGTGTCCCGACCATCAAATTCAATCAGTTTCATGGGGCAGGATATCGTAAGGGCGCGTGCATAAATAACGTGAGCCCCATCCCGTCGATGGCTCCGTCCGGATATATTGCCATGGACTGGTATAGATGACCTCACTGTTTGCGGTGGATATTTAGAATTGATTTTGTTTCTTGAAAATACCAAAGTTAATCCTGTTTACTCAAATTATATTTTAATCTTCTGTATGTAAAATATTATTGGAATACTTTAATTTGAATTCTTAATTGTTTTTTTTGTTGATATATCGCGAAAACTTTTTGGATTTTTTTTAATGGAAAGTGTTACAGGTATAGATTATATAATATAAGAATGTGAAATAAAACACATAATTTCAAAAGAATGAAAGAATTTACATCTATAAGTGTTGGGAATAAAATGTTGCAGTACTTTTTAAAATCGTTTTCAAAAAACTTTAGGAGAAAAGAAAGGCCATAATTGTATTTTCTGTCTAAAAAAGTTCTAGAGAGGACCATCCCCAATAACTTAGGGTATAAAAAGTAGCCGAAAATAATGTAAAAAAACTGTGTCCAATTGTATTTATCTTACAAATAGGAAACCAAATTAAATTCCAGATTTGCCAGACAACACCATACCTTATTGGTCATTAATAACAAAAGTGACACTACAAAACATGAACCTTGTGTTACGCGCATCCATGTTAATATAAGGCTTAAATTATGAACATTTTGTAATTTAAATAGCCAGTGCTTATACACAATACATAAATAAATTAACAAAAAAGAAAAATAGTCGCATGATATCTATTTTAACATTACATATAGAGTTAATTTCCTTTTTTATAATTCAAAAAACATGAAACACTTAAACATTACTGGCTTTAAAGACAAAAAACCTTCCAATCGATTCCATCTACGGTTTCACAGAAAAAAGACACGTGTGTAAAATATCTCGTTTCTTCAAATTGGACGTAAGGCCAGATAAATGGTGGCTCGAAACAATACACTTAGCGAGTGATTGAAAAACGACGCCGCTCTCTCTTCTTCAACGACTTACGAATGTACGAAGGTATTTACTATTTTCTTATACTTGTGACACAGAAACCAGAAAATGGAGAATAATTTTATATTTTTTCTTCTAGTTTTCTACGCATATAAATGCATACTATTTTACATAGAATTATTTATATTTCATATTTAGAAAAATATATTATTACGAGTATTACAAAAATATATGTGAGAGTTGTGTACTTTTATAATATAATAAAAAAATAAATATATTTTTATTCTTAATGAAAAAATCATAAAAGTTCTGTTTAAAAAGTATTTAACAAAAAATTACGTTTTTATAACAAAATAAAATCTTTATTAAAAATAATAATTAATATTATATAGGTATTTAATACATATTAAAATAAACATAGGTACCTAAAATTTCAGCACTTCTAGAAAATTTCTACATTATTTTCTGTACTCAATTATAAAGAGGAATAATGTTACAAAGAGTAACTACCTATTTGGTTCTTCGTTTCTTTAGAATGGATAAATTAAAAAACAGCCTGATCGATTTTAAAAATTCTTCCACCAGAAGAATACTACGTTAATACTGAGTGATAAAGGCTATATTTTAGTCAAAGAAAATGCAGACGGAAAGCAGTATATCGTGAAGGTCTAATTGTGACCTTCAACAAATGACCTAGAATTGGGCATCACGCAAACATAAAATAATGGACTTGAAGTGCGTCTTGACCTAGCGTAATTATTTGTTTGTATTTGTTGTAAATAATGCTATATATTAAATACATACCTACATTCCAATAATATAAAAGTTGCTTGATCAGTATAGGTACATGTACTAGATATATGTACATCAAATAGAGGATTAGAATTTTTGTCTGTTTGATTCAGGTATGAGTTCAATTCATTTAAGAAACTTGATCGAAGCTGAAGAACATCAAATTGTAATAATAGCACCCGCATAGTTTCCACCTACTTGGTTTAATATTGCTTTTAATACCTTTGAAAATAACGTGTAACTTTATAGCCGGTACAACGGTGAACTCTTTTTTTTAATGAGACTAGTACGTCTATTTGCATAGATTAGCAGACTAATTATAGCGCTTGAGTAAACATATAAGCTTATCAATTTCAACAAACCGCCGACGCGTTGGCGCAGCGGTCACAGCACTGACTGTTGGCCTTACGAACGCACGTTGACAAATATTTGTATTGGCCATATAGATGTTCGCCGTGTCTGTTGTTTTAAGATGTTCGTCGTTTGTGCTTGTGTACTATGTGTGTTTCCAGATCCCTGAGTAGAAAATCCTACTGGGGTCCATTAATTGACGTTTAAATATTAAAAAAAATTGTATCATTAGCAATAAATGTGAATTACTTCGTCACCGCTAATTTACACGTATACTTTTTAAATCAAAGCATCTACAAAAATAATAGAAGTAATCCGACAGAGATTAAAGCAGCTATGTGTCAAGTAATCCCATACAGAGAGACAGCCTCACGATCTTGACTGCCTCGTTAATAACGGCTTAAACACGTAACATGCTATCAACTGCAAAGTAGGTTAATAATATTAGCATCAGTCAATACAAACGAGTCTAATCGAAATAATGGAACGTGTTTTGGAACAGGCTTTTTAGGTTAGTAGAAATATTAACAATGGAAATCTTTTTTTTAGATTTTTATACTTTGTTTGATAAAAATATGAATACTTAATAGATAAAGTAGGAATTTAATGCAATAATACGTATTAATTCAAATATCAAACTTTAAATATTGAACGTAATATAAAGTAAAAGTAAATTTTGTGTTTTTCCAAGATTCATAAATAAAAATGTTAAGTGCTCCAGTTAAAATGTTTTACATACTACATGAGAAGAACTGATATCTGAACTTTATACTTGTTGCCTTACGGCTCTATCACTCATCATATAAAACACACTTACTTATTATTAGCTTATTAGCTATATATAAATGGGGGTAACAGGAAAGTAGAACAGCCAAAATAGTGTTTGTAATCCACGCAGGAGAAGTCGCTAGCTGAAAGCTAATAAGTAATATAATAATAAAAGATCTGAACTAGAAACGACCTTCACCCATCTGCTATATAAAAAAAAAAAATATATATATATATATTTTACTATACATTATATATATATATATATATATATATAATGTATAGTAAAAAATAAATCACGAAAGGGTTGAGTGGAAAAATTCTTTCATGGTCTAGGTATACGACTATGTATTTATATGATCGATCTTAGACTGTAAGTAATGCATGGTTTACTGGAATGAGTTGTTAAGCAGATGTGGTGTTTTTATTTTATTTTATAATATTATAATATGCTATTGTAAAGACTGTTACAACCTGAGTTTCATATATTTATTACACCATTAATTTAGTGAATACTCGCTTCTGAATACTCAGTTATCCTTAGAAAATGTAATAGCAATGTTTCTAAGCAACATTTTTTTAACATTTTTAATAAGGTACAAAATAGTATATGAGATTTCGATCCCATAATTATCTATTTGGGTTCTTAGAGTGTGCTATGCAACAATTTTTTTATCAAATTTTCAACAAATATCACCCGTGAATACACACACACACACACACACACACATACATACACACACACAATCCTAGCCACGTGCACCCTCAGTCTAGTCACTTAGTCAGAAGACTGTCACAGTTGATTAAAGGAATTACTAGGACCAAATGTTATTTTTCAAACTTCAATTACTATACAAATTTATACTGTACAGTTTGATATACAGCAAGTGTTAGCTCGTCTCTAACGTATTGATAAATATTCGATTTGCTTCGTAAGGAAACGAATTGCATTCACTCGCAACTCACTTACATGGTACACTTGACTATTGGAGCACGTAAAATTTGTACGTTTGTAGAGAATTGGTGTCTGAAAGAAAAGAGGACTCGTTTTTTAAATCGTTTTAAAGTTCTAGTAGTTTGCTTTTCTACTCAAGCCAAAATTGTTTATATTTAGTATATTACAAATGAGCAACAATACATCCATGTAACTAAATGGGTACAACGAAAAAAAGACACTCCTTTCTTAGTTTATGGACTTTTCTCGAAGAGTAGTTAGTATTTAATAAAAACAATACTAAATACATAATTATCGACAGCTTTTTCTAGAGTAAATGTTATGGTGGTGTGTAGGCTATACACACATGAACCATGATTAAACAAAATTCAAACAAATAATATTTTGATATTGAATATTTTTGCAACAATTGTTGATTGAATATGTTGACAACAATGTTGTCTAATTACCAAAAGACTCAAAGACTGAAAACTGAAACGTTGCATAGCAATCTTTACGACACCTCGCGTATCATAGAGCAGGTTCCACCTCATTGAAGACATCTACGCTGTTCTTGTATTAACGTAATTAGAATTGAATTAACTAATTCTCTGAGATCCAAAATAATGTTTATAGTAAAATAATTAAACCATAAGTTATTGTTGCTATAAACATGTAATAATTACTTTTGTATTATTTTATTGATTTCTAAATTAGCGAATAATAAATATATACAGAATATATATACATCGCTCTGGTGTAGTGGTGCGTGTACCGTGTATGCGCTCAAACATTGACGATTCCAGGTTTCCCCTCGGAATAATATTTGTATTTATGCAAATATTTATTTCCAGTTTGCCTATTTGTTAAAATATTCTATTCAAATTCACGATTTACTAATTTTTCAAGATTTTTGTTTAACTCATATTCATATTTTAAGACAATTTTGGCCAAACTATGAGTCTCTAACCGTGCTTCGAAGAGCACGTTAAGCTGTTGGTTTCAGTTTTTATCATAGACACCTAACAGCAATCGAAATTCATAGTCGGGAATATATCCGACAACCCGTAACGGTGTAGTGATGGATTAAGCTCCGAACCTTCTTCTAAACGGAAAAAGAAGCCAGCAGTGGGATGTTCCAGTCTGAATCGTGATATGCCGCTTATGCAACGTATTGGAAGAAGGGCTGTAAAAATGATAAATTGTCAAATTACAAATAGTACGAGTAGGTAGCTCTCATTGAAAGTACAGATTTCAAATTTTTTTGGCTTGTCCCATTATTTATACGTGAAAAGCTATCATTAGCCAACTGTTGCTTAAGAGCCATTTCACATTTTTACGCTCTGCAAGTTTAGGTAAATTTGGTCGCATCGCGCGAGTCGTACGAGCCGCGCGATCTTTGTGCTAGTAAGTATAGTGTGACAACCAAAAGACTATCTTGATCATTTTCTGATGTATAATAAAAATTATAACTATGGTATAAAATGTTTTTTACATAATTAATTTGTTAAAAATTTCAAGTATGTTATATAACAACAGACAATAAATTTAAAATAAAAAAAAATCAATTTTATGAAACAATTTTTTTTAAATTGATTTAGTTTTTTCACTTTACGAATGAATCTAATATTTACGATATGAATAAAATAGCATTTTATGACATCGACACCGACAAACATATTAATTAACAAATAACAAGACAAACAGATTGAAATGCCTATTTGTATTAATAATGTGAGAAAAGAAAATTAAATTATACATTTGTTTACAGAAATTATCATTATATTATTTTACAGTCATTTTCATAATATGTTTATTTTATTTATATTTTATTATAAAAGTATCAAATGCGGTTTATCCGCTATAACAACAGGCGCTTGCCGCGTGTGAGCGAAAGAGACGGCTCCGCAGAATTTGGCGTGGACCTTACCTCTAAGAGCGCTAGCGCTCGACTGATTTACTGGGCTTGATACTATCTTTTTATTATTTAATATAAAATGTATTAAAAATGATTACATCTTTTAATTATTATTTTTTTTTGTATTCCTTAATGATGTAAGTTTACTTTGATGAAGATAGTTCGTTAAAATTTCTTAGTTTTCTAAGAAAAATATCGCTTTTAAAATTGTACTTATTTGGAAAATATTCGTAACTTTAAATTTTTTTTATCGCTTAATAGAGATGCAAATTGAATAAAAATCTGCGATAGTGCGCAACAAAATTATATTCCACATATTACGTATTTTTTTAAAATGGTTTCAACGTAGAGGTTATTGATAAGTAGGACTTCAAACTATACATTGCGACCGTTTACCCAGGGAGGAGGCTGATGAAAAGGTTAATAATTTTATACACATAATATAAATCAAAATTCTGATCTGACTATGGACTACAACAAAGGTTGCTCTATTATATTTCAAGAATATAAATTACATTATTGCATCCAACACTGAGATTAACGACGTCAAAATATTACAATTTCGCGGATTGTTACCGATTTTTGTAAAATGGCTCTTAATAGTATTGCTATGTAATAAAAAAAAATAAGAATTATTCTTTATTGTACTCCAAAATAAAAAATAAAATTACTTAAAGAGACAAGAAAAGTACAAAAGGCGCCCTTATCGCATAAAGCAATTCCTTTCAGACAACATTTGGATGGAATTTGAAAAATAAAAATTTAGTAGGTAATATTTTAAAACATTTATAAATTATAGATTTCTAAATTTTTATGGTATTTATATATTAGTATTTTTATTTTGGTATTCGCGTCACGGTGTATGTGGACGATAAACTCCAAAACTACTAAACGAATTTTTATCAAATATTGTAAGCATCTGCAATTTGGTCCAACTTGGGAGACACGGTAGATTTATCTCAATATTTGTTATTGCAAATTAAATGTTTATTATACGAATTCAGGGTTTATTTATCGGTTACTTTTATAAAATCCTAATAGATGGCGGTTTGTCATCTAAGTTGCACAGATATCCGGTAGATGGCGCCGTATTTCTATTTCTAGATTATAGATGGCGCGTTTGTTTTTATATTTAAGAAAAAAAATTAAGCGGTACGAAGTTTGTCAGGTCAGCTAGTATTAATATAAAAATAATAAGTTAATTATGAATAAACCGTCCGTTCATTGTAAAACATTTTTTTTTGTTATATCACTAGGTCGGCAAACAAGCGTACGGCTCACCTCATGGTAAGAGATTACCGTAGCTTATAGACGCCTACAATACCAGAAGCATCGCAAGCGCGTTGCCGACCCAATCCTCAATCCCCCCAGGAGCTCTGATCACCTTACTTACCAACAAGAACCCAATACTGGTTGAAAACAGTATTATTTAGCTGTGGTCTTCTGTAAGGTCGAGGTACTAGCCCAGTCGGGCTGCTCCATATTTTGAGCAGGAAATTCCTGCTGTGCCCTACCTCAGTTAAACATAACCGTTGTTTCTTAATTATTTACTTTATTAATTAATTAACACAGTTTGGGCAAGACATTATTAGGCAACCTATCCTATATATGTCAATATATGTATTATTTAGCCATATGCAAGATGCATATGAAAATGGGTCTTGATCATTGTCATTAAACACATGACGGTATATATTCCTTATGTCGGATCTTAGATCATACATAAATAATTATTTTGAATATAAGCAACTTAAAATTTTGATAATAGAATCTAGTGAATTAGATTCTGTACCTACTTTTCTTTAGTTTTCTCTAAAACCTCTCTGATATGAAAGCGCAATATTTGTTTTAAATCTCATTTCATAAGACGGTGTCTTCGCTACAATCTGCATAGAAGCGCTATTTCTGTACATAACAGCTTATTGCCGGAACAGTCAAGACAATAGTAAGTTGAAGGTATAAAGGCTCGTAATAAATCACCGTAACAATTCAGATTCACAGACCAAAACGGGACAACATCGCTACACCGAGATGAACATTACTTAAGAAGTATTACGTATTCTGCGCGGCGCCGCGTGCATCTGAGAATGCTCGCCAGCCACCGGCCACGCTTTATTGCGTTTCGTGTAAGCGAAAATTCAAAAATATGCAAAAGTGAAATATTCCCACAACAGAATATTCCAGAAAATTCGGATCCTAACATAAGTTACACGTCTAATAAAATTTTGACATGATGGAACTGTTTGTTAAAATTATATGAATATTTTGCAAAGATATGAAAATATGGAATAGGAATAATTAACAAACAACTTTGTCATTTATTCCTTAAGTTGGAGAGACAATCCTATTACTTCTTTATAGCAGCAGAGTGCTCTTGAGGCTTTGTTTCTGTTACTCTGTAGAAGGATGAGTTCTGCATAGAAGTAACCACTGTACTTCAGTAGTATTCATAAGTAATAAAAATAAAAAATATCTACATAGGTATAAATATCTTTTCTTATTTGCTGGTTTAGCGCGTATTTTTATACCTTATAAATTAATTTGAAATAAAAGGGCCTTGTTGAGTGCTCCATTACTTTGAAAGTTTAGGAAGCGCTGATTTAGTGAATCCGAAATCAATTTTCGCAGTATTTATTGCTCGGATTATGCTAAGGTCGGCGAAGCAATAATGGGCGAAAAAAAGCGGCTTGTGCATTAAATTGAATAATTTCTGGGAAACCGACGGCTCACGCAAATGAGCTTGTGGATAAGCCTTGTAGCTTTTAAAAAATTCCGCCCTCGTATAATGAGAAAATATGGGTAAGCTTTTAACAAATAACAAATTCCTTTGTTTTTGATATAGATTAGTTAGGCTACAACATTATAATATTTATTAATATGTTTGCCTTTAAAGTTCAAAGAATGTACATTGCTGTGTTTTTTTAAGGCTTTTGAGATCCATAACTAAGCATTTACTTTATTTGAAGTTATAAATCAATTTTTACTATAAATAATAACGCAGTTATTTTACTACGCTTATTGCTGATTTTTATTTTTATTTTTTTATTAGCTCGTTGTCTCACTCAAATCGCAATCTCACTGTTACTAGGCATATGCCCATTGAAACATTATATATGTGTTTCGATATTGGGCCTTTTTTCATCTCATTATGTAGAAGGGTTAGAAATAAGATACTGTTAAATACCTTATGATTATAGAGCAACCTAACAGCACTGTTTATCAGCAAAATATCAACAACGTAAACGAAATGGAAGCAACTTCTTCATACTATAATAAATAATTATTAAAATAATTCAGACCATAATTATATATCAAATTTTAGTATTGCGTCAAACCTTGATTATATATCCACTACAGTTTATCCATATCTTTTAAACCCTTAATCTTCCACAAAAACAATACGTAATTTTTTTTATACTTACAAGGTGGCAAAGAAGTTGTACGGTTCGTATGGTGGTAAGCGCAACCGTAGCCTAAAGACGCCTGTAACACTAGGAGCATTGCAAGCGCGTTGCCGACCTTAGACCTAATCCTTTCCACGAGCTCTGATTACCCTACAACTACGCTTTACCTAGTATCTGCTAAAGTCACTATGAGTTTAACTTCATACTTGGCCATTGCTTCTACCTCTGTAGGGAGCATGCGCTGAATAACTTTTAGCTTTTATAAAATGTCTAAGGTCTGGCCCTCGCGGGCTTTTGGGCTATTACACAGACACGACAACAACAGGAACCAGAACATTTTATTTAAGTGTAATGTGCTGACTGTAAAATCGAAGCAATAAATGCTGACAGCAACACATGTAAGCAAACTGACTTAAAATACTATCTACATATTGATACGTGAAGCAAAAACTTTGTACCCCTTTTTACGAAAATTGCGAGGATGAGGAGTATGAAATTTCACACACTTATAGTTTAGAGAAGGAGAGCAGAATGCAATTTTTTTTTCAAATTATGCATTAAATCATTAAAAAAACATTACACACACCATTTTGTATTTGACATACACACGCATATGTGCTCTTTTGTTTATTATTATAGAAGTATAGTCTTTGATAACAGAACCTAAATTATGTTCAAATTTATAATTTAAATTAATTATGGTCGAATTTCGACCACAGGGCGATCACTAGTAATTATAGATATATAAGTTGAAAAGACGTAATAAACAGCCTCATAACAAACATAACTTAAGAAACATCGTTTTTGGCTAAGACTGTATTTAACTGTTCGGGACATTAACCCCAGTAACGTTTAATCGACGCATCATTACCCGACCCGCTGCCATTTAGCAACACATTACCCAAGCTTGAATATACCTTTATATAACTTGATGAAAGAAAGACCCCTTAATATACAAAGTATCCATTACTTTAATACTTGAAAATACATCCCAAATGTATAATAACTAATAACTAGAATATATAATAAACTATAATAACTCGATGGTACTGAAATAAATATTTTTCATATTTTACACGAATCTAGCTGACACAGTGAACTTTGTACCGCTGTGGCGACATCTATCGCGCGAAATACGAACGACTACAAAACTACGTAATTAGAGAAAACTGACGTATGCTACATCGCGCTATCAGAGTTTTCAAAGTGAATAAGTATATATACAAGATCCCGACAACAACCGTCGGGGCGTTAGCCCGCCGACACAACACCCGTCTGGTTGGAGGATCCTCCCTTTTCGTTGGTTGATGAGGAATTCAATCACCATGTTCCTCACACTTCCAAACTGGGGTAGAACAGCGAATAGCATCACACATCCCCAAACTGGTGACCCCGACGTGATATACAAGATCCCGACAACAACCGTCGGGGCGTTAGCCCGCCAGACACAACACCCGTCTGGCTGGAGGATCCTCCCTTTTCTTCACACCACGCATCACACATCCTGTAGCTGATCGAGTAAATGATATTGTTCCTTCCTCTCCAGCTGTTTCGAGTGCTTCGATGTCAACTCAAAACACACTCGATCAAATGGCAAAAATGATTGCGGACCTCACGAAGCAAGTACAGGCTTTAAAGGTTCAACAGTCAAGACGGCCACGATCCATGTCTAGGGGAAGAGACAGACGTAAGCGCAGTTCCAGCAGAACACACTCCTCTCACGAGAGATATCCTTACTGTTGGTATCACAAGATACATGGTTCTCGAGCAAGGAGGTGTGTTGAGCCTTGCGATTTCGCCTCGGGAAACGCTCCGGACAGTCGCTAATGGCGGCTGACGATTGTCCGAGTTCTAGTCGCCTGTTTATCACAGATCGTAACAGCAAGACACAATTTCTCATTGATACGGGCAGTGACCTCTGTGTTTACCCTCGAGCGCTAATTAAAGAATACAGGCATAGAACAAATTATCATCTCTTCGCCGCTAATGGTACCGCTATTAACACCTACGGATATAAACACCTGGAATTAAACCTTGGACTTCGTCGCACTTTTTCCTGGAGGTTTGTGGTCGCCAATGTTACGAAGGCTATCATAGGTGTCGTCTTCCTAAGTTTCTATAACTTGGCTGTCGACTGCCGACAACAAGCGTCGGGGCGTTAGCCCGCCAGACTCAACACCCGTCTGGTGGAGGATCCTCCCTTTTCGTTGGTTGATGAGGAATTCAATCACCATGTTCCTCACACTTCCAAACTGGGGTAGAACAGCGAATAGCATCACACATCCCCAAACTGGTGACCCCGACGTGATATACAAGATCCCGACAACAACCGTCGGGGCGTTAGCCCGCCAGACACAACACCCGTCTGGCTGGAGGATCCTCCCTTTTCTTCACACCACGCATCACACATCCCCAAACTGGTGACCCCGAGCATGAACATCAACGCAGCCTTCGCAAAAGCCACGTCATCGTGACGTCATCATCACTTGACCCCGAGCATGAACATCAGCGCAACCTTCATCGTCATCGTCACTTCCTCAAGCTTTCGAGCAGCGAGAAGCATCCAGCATCTACGGCTTCAGCCAGCCAGCATCTACGGCTACTACGGGTATCCTGACCACCAACATGCAGCGGACGCGCATTCCTGGTCATCGCCCACAGCCTTCTCAGCGACTTTGGCACAGCACACTGCTCTTCGGCCGGTCAGCAAAGCAGAGACGCACTTCTCTCCTGGTCGACGCAGCAGCAGCCACTACGCAGCACTGCACCACTCCGACTCACTGGAGCATATGCAGCATCATCGCAGACAGTTCCGACTCACTGTGAACTATGCGGCATCTGGTTCCGACTCACTGGAACACTCCACTGGCCCGACAAGCATCACAAGATGAATGGACGACTCAACCTGCTATCGACCTCCGGTCTCGGAGGGGAGTGATGTGGCGACATCTATCGCGCGAAATACGAACGACTACAAAACTACGTAATTAGAGAAAACTGACGTATGCTACATCGCGCTATCAGAGTTTTCAAAGTGAATAAGTATATATACAAGATCCCGACAACAACCGTCGGGGCGTTAGCCCGCCAGACACAACACCCGTCTGGCTGGAGGATCCTCCCTTTTCTTCACACCATGTTCTCCACATCGCTAAACCGCTTTATTTAATAATAAATTCTTTATTGCACTAAGTAATTTTACAATATGCATTATAATATAGGAACTTGTCTCTAAAAGAGATCTCTGCCAGTCAACCCATGGTAGTGAGAGAAGATTTGAATGCGGAGCAAAGTAGTGCAGGAATAGAATAGTAATAAAAACATATAAAATACATACACACACATAAATAAACAAACATAAACATATACATCTACATACATACATACATGAAACTTTCATATACTACATACCTATATACATCTGATATGTATTTATATTTGACTTTGTTTATGCAACAGACTGAATCGTCGATATAAAAAAAAGTTTCTGGCTACTATTATATTTAAAAAAAACTACAAAAAAAATCATAATTATAAAAAAAATGGTTTAAAACAAAGTAAAAAATTACGCTATTTAAATATAATTACAAGAATTATATTTAATTAGTACAAATCGTATTTATACGGAATGTTTATATAATATCTAATAATTTTAAAATACGGTTAATTTTTAGGTAGGTAAGTGAACTTGATTTATTTTGTATGCCAAGGCATTTACAAACAATACTACTTTATCAAAGATTCCGTCGCTAATCTGACTGTGTTCATTGCCATTTAAAATGATTTCATAATTTTTGTACGAACCACACTTGAATTTGTTTAAAATTCTGAATATCATTTCCTATTATCTTAAATATACCATATTAACAATATTCATTTCATGTATAGGATGTAGGTAGTAACCGTACGCTTATAAGTCAGTAGGTTGACTTATAAGCGTACGGTTCGGTCTGCTTGATGGTAACCTGTTTCCGTAGTCAATGGACACAACACGAAGAGTGTCACAAGCGCGTTGCCAAGCCCAACCCCGGTGCCAACCACCAGCTATCTATTAATAACTAGCGCATGCTCAGGATTCTAACTACTTTATCACTACACGAATACAACGCTAATTTAGTGCAGTATAACATTGTGATCTTCTCTTCTTCTTCTTTCTTCTGAAATTTTAAGACAAGTTCTTACATTAAGTCATAGAAATAATAATATAATAGAAAATCGTGGCGTACCAAGCTTTAGTCTTTTTAATGAGAGTCACGATACCGCAGGGGTCGGCATCGTTCTTGTAACCGGAACCATTCTTTTTTTTTCTAGATCTACCTACCAAAAGTATTCCATTTTTCGTGCAATTATTTTTTCGTTCAGGAGGTCTTTAACGCAAATGAAAGAATTATTTTATATGCAAAAAATGGTTTCGCAAAAAGAGATAGATTAAAATAAAATTAGATATTTTCTATAATATACATACATAAAATATATATTGACTTATAGACTGGATTATACTGTCTAGAATGTACTGTCTACATTGTAAGTGCCTACCTTACCTATCTAACCTTTAAAACATATACTCTGATAAGCGAACAAGGAGTTTCTAGTACCTATTATGATTCCGTTACCACTTAGATAAAGAAACTAAAAAACTGACATTTATTGCTTTAATGAAAGTTTTTCATACAAACAATTAATCATCCCAATTATTTAAAGTACTTTGTTTAAAAGAAACAGAAACAAAATTGTTATTTCGAGACAAAAGTGACAAATCGTAGTATAATTTATATTTTAACCAACTTCAGAAAGGAGAAGGTTTTCACTTCGATTGTTTTTTTTTAATGTATGTTACCTCAGAACGTTTTACTGGAGGCACCGTTTTTGATGATTTTTTTTTTAATCGAAAGGTGGTGCGTGTTATGTGGCCCCATTTAAATTTAATTGGGATCTGACAAGTACTTTTAGGTCGAGTTATATCTTACAATACATTTTAACTTGACAATTTTTTCGTCAACCTACGTTGTAGAGTACGTATCGATATAATTGAAGGCGGGTATTTTTCGTTTGGGAGCAAACACAATTATTGACAATAAATCTGTTCTAGTATAATTAGAACATTTTTGTCTAATAAGAGAGTGATTTTAAGGGATACATTGGTTATTTCGACAGGCTTTTGGCGCAGTTTACATTGACCCTGCTTTCTGGTACAAGGGTTAATGACAAGGTGAATAAGAGTTAGGTTTATATTTATTTGTTATTTATGCATTATTTATACATACTTAATAGTAATTTATCACAAAAAAATATATGTATCTATAGCAGCCAGCTGTTTCCTAAAACAAAGACGTGAAAAATATTAGGGATCGCCAACTGCCTAACTTTTCTTTTTTTTTTTTCAAAATTAACATTCACAAGCTCTAAATGACGTGCCTTTTGTCGAACATCGTGCTAGTGCATAATACCACAGACGATTTATTATTCACACTACACATCGACAGTCCTGTGACTGCCTAGTAAAACTAGGACGTGGTCCAACGCTGACGGATTTTTTTTTCTTTATCTATACACACACACTCATTCATACACGTAGGCATTCACGCATACTTACATCCATACATATCTATACAACATTTATATAATTATTAATTGCCTACCTTAGGAACAGTCGACTTTGAGTGTATGTTAAACATATTTATATTTATTATATTGTCTATATTTTGTTTTGTGTTCTAATGTTTACGCGAATTTCACTCATTATAATGAAACAACTGTTTCGGATTTTATCCAGAGTTTTTGTGTGTGAGTGTTTTTTTAATTATGTATTATTTACATTTTGAACCGAATTCAAAAAAGAGGAGTATACAATTGTATTTTTTGCGTGTTACCTAATAAATTATTGGGTGTAACAATTTGGATGATTCTTTTTTTGTCGTGTATTCTCATTTAAATATGATCGATATCTGACGAGTACTTTTTGAGTTACCCCTAGTAACGTGTATTGTACTTGTAGATAGGTGTAAATTGAAGTCGGATTTTTTTGTGAAAAAAAAATACAATTATTTTATTCGAGAAAGTAGTGACAAATCATAGTAACGTTTGTCACCGATAATTATATCGTATAACAGTAACGACAAGACTTTGTCATGTAAACGAGCGACTTTAAAATAGGTACTTGGGTTCGTATCAAGCGCCTTCGCTCTTAATTGTTTTAATAATTGAAAAGGACACTTTTATAGTCCGATTATTTCCTTCCATATAACTCGGATTACGTGTTATATGAATTTAAATTACTCGCCGGCGATTTCATGGCTTTCATTACGCATTAGTAATTAATTAATGTTGAACTAAGTTCGCTGACTATTATTGTTTGTTATATAATTAGTCAAAACGGTTTTCATGTTGTATGTTGTAATTTGTTACGGATAATAATGAATCTACAGAATTAGTTTATTTTTGTTATGTAAAACGAAATTCACGGTCTTTGGGTCGCTCGTGTTTTTTTTTATTATATTGCTTACTCACGTCCACTTTTCATTCAACTTCAGATCGTCATAAGCAATTCTTTGTGCAGAAGCCTCAGTAAAAAACTTGACCACAATAAATATTGACTATCTTACTCATCACAGGAATACAGCACTACTTGGTAGTAGTTATTATTTGACTACGAACTACTGTAAGATCAATGTATGTCACGTCAAGTCTGGCTAATCCAAATTTTAATCAAGACATTTTCTGCTGTGCTGTGTGCACCAAAATGATTAAGTATATTATATTATTTATTGCACTCTAAAAATAAAATTATAAATTATTTTTTACAAAGGATGTTGGCAAGGGCGAACTTATCTCTACAAGAGATATCTACCAGTTTACGATGTTACCGCGCGACACATTAGCGCAAGAGTGATAAAGTAAAAAATAAACCGAACAAAAAGGTTAAAAATAATTAAAAGCCGTAAATGGAATGTGAAAAATCGAAATACTCGATTAATATTAATCAAGATAAGTTTTTATAATACGTTTCAGCCTGTAATATCCCACTACTGGGCATAGGCCTCTTTTCCCATGTAGGAGAAGGATCAGAGCTTAATCCAACACGCTGCTCCAATGCGGGTTGGCGGATACATTCCCTACTATGAGTAACGATCTATCAGGTGTACATGACAACAACCGGGACCGAAAGCTTGACGTGCTCTCCGAGGCACGGTGGGGAGACCCACAAGAACTGCACAAACACCCAGACCACGGCAAACACCTGTATGGCCAATACAAATGTTTGTCATCTGCGGGGATCGAACCCGCAACCGCCAGCGCAACAGATCAATCCGTGGCTGTAACCGTTGCGCCAACGGCGGCGTCAAGTTTTTATAAAGGATTCGAGAAATAAATCTTACGAAGAGATCTTGATCGTGATAGATGTTATTTTTCATATTTTACAGACATTAAGAAACTCTTGTAACGGAGGACTTGTTAAGGAACTTGTAACAAGAGTATTGCCATATTTTATTTTTTTATGAAAATCGAAATTTGTCTAAAATTATAATAACGAATGAGTAATGGGAACAGTATTATTAAGGATTTTGTACACAAAAATCAAGCTTTATATTTTTCGTTGCGACTCAAATGAGAGCAAATTAAAATACTTTTCCATCGTTTGGTCATCACAATGTGTATTGAATCGTAATAGTCAAATAACTGAAATATTGATAAGTATTCTGCAGCTTTGATGAAGTTATCTACTACTTGTAACCGTAGAAAAAAAAAAGATTTAAATCCTCGTCTTATTACCTACCACTACCACTAGTGGTAAGAGGGTGGGAACATTTTTATATTCAATGGGGAAATGCTGCCAGCATTATTGGCACCATCCCAGCTGACATTATTTATATCACAACTATATGTACATTATTTTTTTTTTGCACTGGTAAATTGTAAATACATACAATATTGTAAATTATCGTAGAAACACTTAAAATAAGTGTTATTATAATTCAGACAGATAAATTAAGTACCGGGTGATTTTATATTGTGTTATCTACACTTCAACCAGCTTGAGGAAAGTATATTAATCGTTTCCTTTATTGTATTTCTAATGTTATTTAATTAAAATTATTATTTATTTATTTATTTATTTAATAAAGGCATACCAACTAAGTACATAAAAAAGCTTTCTACATTAAAACAATACCACAAAGTTATACAATATGCACTTAAATTAAAGGTTTGCACAACATTCTTAGAACGCTACTGTAATCAGATATAAATCTTAATTGTGTAATTTAACGAAAAAAATGACATTTGTTACAATAAAAAAATAGAGAGAGAAAAAAACAAAACAAAACTATTACAATTATATATCAAAGTCCATCAACATTTTAATTATTTTTCCCTTAAATTGGCTTAATGAATCTGCAAAGATGTCTATGTCTATGTTAAGAAAAACTGCATTTAAATTTTTTTGCATAAGATTAAGCGGTGAGTTATTTATATACTTAGATTTATTATGCATTAAGTAAAATGGTTTATATATTCTAAAGAAGCTATCCCTGGATGATATTCTGGGTACACTCAAATTAATTCGTTTCAAGAGGGAGGGACAGTCAATCATACGATTAAGCAGCTTATGCAGAAAAATGCCGCCAAGAGCCTGATTGCGTTTCCATGAGGGAAGGTAGTTGAAATAACGTAACCGATCGTTGTAGTTATTGAGAAGCAGATTGTTTTGTGTTCTAGCTTTAAAGGATAGTCTTTTTAAAAACATTTTTTGCACCTTTTCAATACGCTGTACATTGTTTTGATAAACTGGGTACCATAAAAAGCAACAGTACTCGATATTACTGCGTACCAATGCATTATATAGGGTCTTTAGAGCTAATATTGATGTAAACTCTTTGGTATTACGAGTTATAAATCCTAACATTTTGAAACTTTTTTTAATAACATGATTTATCTGGCCAGTAAACCGCAACTCCGAATCTATAATTACGCCTAAGTCTCTTACTTCCTCAACTCTTTTCAAGTTCTTATTATCAATACGGTACCCAGAATTGTATTTATTACGTTTTCTAGAGAATTTTACGTGTACACACTTGTCAATATTCATAGTCATATAGTTAATTTGACACCATTGAGCAACACCAGTAACATCCCTCTGCAACAACTCCTCGTCAAATTCATTCTGTACGACTCTAAATATTTTTAGATCATCAGCATATAACTGGAATTCTGAGTGTTTTATGTAGTATTTAATGTCATCAAAAAACAAGCCAAACAAAATAGGTCCTAGAATAGATCCCTGTGGAACACCAGACGAAGGGATGCAGTAATTTGAACTATACCCATTTACTAATACCCTCATTTTGCGGTTTTTTAGGTAGGAACTGAACCACAGCAACACCGAGCCATTTATGTAAAATTGATTTTTTAATTTTCTAAGAAGTAAATTATGGTCCACTTTATCAAACGCCTTACTTAAATCCCCATAAATAGCATCTACTTCCTCCCCGGAACCCATATGTGACAACAGCTGTTCAACAAAAGATACCAAGTTAGTAGCCACTGATCGCTTGGCTACAAAGCCATGTTGTTGTTCGCCTAACATTTGTTTCGTGTACCAAGTAATGTGTATGCAGATGATTTTCTCAAATACTTTTGCTAGTACTGATAGTATACTGATAGGTCGATAATTTTCTATCAGTTGCTTGGGACCAGATTTCGGAATCGGTATCACAGTGGCTTCCTTCCAAGCGGTCGGAAACACACCATCGTTTAAAGATTTATTAAATATAATTTGAAGGGGTATAGCAAGTGGTTCTGCGTTTTTTAAAAAGAAAATTGGTGGTATACAATCATTTCCGTAACCTTTGGCTATGTTCAATTTTTTCAGCTGAGTCTCAATTTCAGACTTTGTAATATGTATACTTGTCAAACATCTAGAATCAAACGCTGATACAACATGCCCAGCGTGACAGTGACTAGTAGCTTGTGGGACAGTGTACACTGATGAAAAATGTCTACAAAAAAGATTGGCTATCCCTTCACCATCTGAAACTATTTCATCTCTGAACTTCATGCAGCTAGGAATGTTACTATCGTTTTTACGCTTAGCTTTTATGTAAGACCAAAAACGTTTGGGATCCTTAACCACATTAATTTGTACGTTTTTAATATATTCAGAGTATGATTTATTTATCAAAATTCTACATCTCTTTTTTAGCAAGTTATATTCAAATTCATCTAACTTATTATTAAATTTCTTCATTGCTATTCTATGCTTTTCTTTTTCTTTTAGTATTTTTATAAGGCTGATAGTGTACCACACAGGATAATTGTTCTTAGTGGGTCTCTTTTTTGGTATTTCTTCTTGTATTATATTATTTATGACACTGTAAAAAATTTGTGTAATCTCATCAACTGTGAGCGAAAGATCTAGTTTTTCGTTCCAATCCACACTTAGCAATTTTTCCCTAATACTGTTATAGTCAGCCTTATAAAATTGCAACACGGTATTTGTTTTAGGTTTAAGTGGTTTTTGCTTTTCAAATGTTAAATTAATTTCTATTGGAGGGTGATATGAATCAACACTGCTCAATATATCGTTTGGGTTAGTCACAGTCAGAGGGCATGAGGTGTTTGAGAAGACAAGATCTAATATTTTCTGTTGTTTATTTTTTATATTATTATATTGCTTTAAAGATGCATATGCAGCGAAATCGATCAGAGTTGAACAGACAACACCACCAGAAATCCTCGGTACAACGTGCGAGATAGACATATGTTGGATCCATTCAATTCGACTAATATTGAAATCCCCAACCAATAAGACATTTTCCAAATTGTTAATGTTTTTTTGTAACTTATTAGTAAAGTGTGAAATAACCTCAATTTTAACAGGGGGTGGTAAATAAATCGCGCATAAGTTAATTTTCATGCACATATTCTTGCTGACATAGTCGATAGTGACCCACAGGTCCTCACATGAGCTTTCTAAATTAGTATTGCGGAATGCACTAAGAGATTTCGATACAGCGATAAGAACACCTCCACCATCCTTACCCTTATCAAACGTATTAGACTGTCTATCCCTCCTAAATACCTGATATCTATGATCCAGAATTTCAGCTGTAAATATATTATCATTAAGCCACGTTTCGGTTAAAACAATTATTTGGTAGTTACATGTTAATACATTTTTATAGACATCCTGCATCTTCGTACGAATACCTCTTACATTTTGATAGTAAATGCTTAGTTGATTAGACATGAATTAAAACAATTAACTTAAATTTAATACTATAAAGAAACAAAACTAAGATCAAAATGAAACGAAACAGCTAATAACAGATACTAGTTTACAAGCTTCTTAAGAGCATCCATGTGGGTAATGACCAGCGCCGGTGCTGATTCATTCTTTCTAACGAAAATTTTTCCATTGCGCACCCAAACAAATTTATACAGCTTCTCCTTAGCTCTTATTCTAGCCGCTGCATGAAGGCTTTTATTGGTTGGTGAAAGATGCTCACTTACATAAACTGGAGACTCTGCATCACCGAACCCTAAAAGTTTGGTGTTAAGCTTTTGTTTTGGGTTCGCCTTGTTATAAGATAAAACTGCAGCTAGTAAATTATCTCTCTTTAATTTGCTCGGTAGTCTGCATATGACTGTCCTCGGTGTCTTTGAATTAGGGTTAAATTTTTGGACTCTGTTGCAGGAAAGTATGTCACCATCAGTCAATGGTGACGAAACAACTCTAGCTAACTGAAAGACAGTATTAATAAGGTTCTCTTGTTTGTGCTCCGGCAAGCAATGTATTTCAAGGTTGTTTTGACGAGCGTCTTGTTCAACCTGGGCCAGTCTTGCCTCGAGATCGTGAACCTTACCCTTTAATACGACGTTCTCAATTTCTAACTGTTTTGTAGTTTCTGCGCACAGCTTGATATCTGAGACGGCACTTTCAAGTTGTTTGTTCATGTAAGATATTGATTCATGGAATTCCACTACTTCTCTTTTAATTTTCGCGAATTCCTCCTCAAAAACTTCACGAATGGCGGTTCTGATTTCGTCACGTATCATAGAGGAGATCTCTGAACGTAAAACAAAACCCTGACCCGTCCCAGGAGTGCAAGACGCATCCGGTGTCGTAGGAGTAGTGGGTATGGAGTTAGTAGGATGAAAATGCCTCAAAGTTACATTCTGGTCATCATTCTCAGTCAGATCATCCAAACAAGAAGTTGTTTTGACGGGAGTTGAATCAAAATTTCCCTCCCTACGCTGAGCCGAGAGCAATCGCACAGCACAGTCAGGACAGTTCCAGGATTTCAGTTTTTTAGCATTCTCCGCAGTGAGATTAACACATAACATATGATAATTTTTTCCGCAACCAGATTGAGAACACGAAATTTTTTCATTGGATTTCAATTTTTTCCTACAACCTTGACATGAATTCATAATTTAAGTTTAAGTATATAGCTTAAAAATTAAGCGCGAAACAAAAAAAAAATGAAATAATCGGTAAAATTGGGAACAGTCCAGAATCGATCCTAATGCAGCCGATAAAAAGCATACATTAAATACCACTGCACAAAATGTTTCAACAAAAGAACAACGAAATATGTCATCTGTTTGTTATAAATATTTATGTTTACACTTTATGTTGTCGTATCATTCACACATTTTATTGATTGATGTTGGGTTTATTTTTGTGACATTCACAAAAATAAACCCAACATCAATCAATAAAAAATAAAATTTAGATGTAAACATTAGGTACATTACCAAACTAAGGTTAATTATATACCTAATATTGTTCAGCGACCTTTATTTTAGTCACAATATTTAATTAACTAAAAACCCTAATGTCTTGGTACACATAACCTTTCTATTATATCGTGGGCTTTATTAAATATTACAATAACGAAAATAAAGTATCTAGGCCGAGAGAAAAAAGAAACAGAAGGAAAAAACTCACGATATTTTTTAAATTTTCAAATTATATACAAGACAAAAAAAATAAACTCAATTGTGACTGATGACTTATCCAATACCTTTGTCTAGTTGTGCAACATTGTCTCAGTTTTGTTCCGTTTTAGGAAAAAATACAACCATACAAGTTTGTGTCTGTAAAGTTAAGACTAACGTGATGAAAAATAATGATATGCTTACATTTAATGTTTCAAAATAAGAATTATAGTAAATATATAAACTTCATATTTCTTTAATTTTAATTTCAGATATTTTTTAGTTGATATAAAATATGTATATTTTTGTGTATGTAAATCTAATAAATGCTTCGTTATAAATGAATAACTTAACAATTAACTTTAAACAATTCAAATATGTAAATTATAAGTTTACTTAGTAGTCTACCTTGATCCACAAATTAGTGAGAACAGGTCGCAATAATGTGAAGAAATTTTATCTTATCCAAAACGTGTTTAACATTTATATTATCCAATATATAAAATTCTCGTGTCGCGTTGTTTGTAGTTAAACTCCTCCGAAACGGCTTGACCGATTCTCATTAAATTTTGTTTGCATATTGGGTAGATCTGAGAATTCAACAACATCTTTTTTTCATCCCCCTAAATGTTAAGGGTAGTTCACACCTAATTTTTTTTAATTTTTAGATAAATTGTTTATTTTTATTTTATTATGATTTGGCGTTGAAAAATACATACAACCCTAAATTTGTACCCTTCTACCACCAACCCCTATTTTCAATCAGCGTTTAGCGGCAAGACAACGTTTGCCGAGTCAGCCAGTAGTTATATAAAATTTTGGTACAATTAAAATGTAGATAAATGCACTTAATTATTTTAGGTACATATTTAACCGCCTTCAAAAAAGGGAGAAATACTCAATTTAACTATATTTTTTATGTATGTTTCCTCGGAACTTTTACTGGGGGGACCGATTTCGTTTTTTGTTTTTTAGTCGAAAGGTGGTGAGTGCCATAGTGGGCGATAGATCGGGGTATGTATCGTCCTCATTGCACGGTCCTGAGGAGGGAGGCGACCTTTGTGTTCGAGGGAGCCTCTCAGGAGTTACGAATCGCGTCGAGCTTGTAAGGCAATCGCTAGGGGTATCCCGGAAGTGCAACCTGCGTCCCCGTGATTCCGCCCAGGCGTGTCGAAGGAACACCCCAGAGGCTTTAGTCCGTGCGACTCGGACATACCCTCCAGCTCCCCCGGGCATCCGTTAGGGATTTCCTCTGGGTAAAAAAAAAGGTGGTGCGTGCCATGTGGTCCCATTTATATTTAGTTGGGATCTGACAAGTCCTTTTAAGATATCACTAATAATGCTAACTATCATAATACACATACTTGACTTATTTGTCGATCTACGTTGTATTATCTTATACCTTCCAACGAGAAATTCTTGTATATATATATATATATATATATATATATATATATATATATATATATATATCATCATTACAGCCTATACAGTCCACTGCTGGACATAGACCTCCACAAGTTCACGCCAAAAATAACGTGAACTCATGTGTTTTGCCCATAGTCACCACGCTGGGCAGGCGGGTTGGTGACCGCAGTACTAGCTTTGTCGCACCGAAGACGCTGCTGCCCGTCTTCGGCCTGTGTATTTCAAAGCCAGCAGTTGGATGGTTATCCCGCCATCGGTCGGCTTCATAAGTTCCAAGGTGGTTGTGGAACCTTGTTATCCCTTAGTCGCCTCTTACGACACCCACGGGAAGAGAGGGGGTGGCTAAATTCTTTAGTGCCGTAGCCACACAGCATATATATATATATATATATATATATGTGTATAATCTGAATGTCGGAAACGGCCCCAACAATTTTCAAGAAAATTAGTATGCATGGGATTTTGGGGGCGATAAATCGATCTAGCTAGAATTCAATCTTAGAAAATGTCATTTTATCCATGTTTTTAGGCAATGAAAAAATGGCTACAATATCATTAGAATACGAAGGTAAATGTATGATTATAATAGCTCAGGTGGGAAAGCGGCTGATCCTGATACGAGAAGACCCCGGTTCAAATCCTCATATCTCCAGATCGATTATTTTTCCGTTTCTTTTTAATTGCACTCGTAATTTTTTATTTAAATATATTATGACGGTAAAATCGAAAAATATTATTTATATTTGTAGTATGTAATTTGTATTTTAATAAAATTTCCAAAAAACACGATTTACCAAAAACCGAGCTAAGCTCGGTCATCCAGGTACTATATATTTACACCCCCATAACTTTTTACTGGGTTGACCAATTTCGATAATTCCTTTTTTATTCTTATATTTATAAAAGCTGGTACTGTCATATCATATTTCAATTTAGTCGAGATCTCATGAGTAATTTTTAAGTAATATTTGACGACGCACGTAGTAAATACGCTGACCATTTTTTCGTCCATCTACGTCATATTACTTATAGATATAATGAAGTCGATTTTTTTTTTTTCGTTTACGAGCAAACACAATTATTACTTTAATTAATTAAAATATTTTCCCGTGCGAATTCAAGTTTATCTAATATGTCTTATGTTAAGATGTTTTTTTATACTTAACGACATTATACATTTATTTCGACCTCAAGATTGAATTATGAATTGTTATTTTTTTTGTGTTTGAATTTTTTCTTACAAAGTGGTAATTCAACATTTTTCCGATGTTAATATGCAAATTTTGTCTTTAATTGTTATTTTTATCTACGCTACAGCCTGTAATATCCCTTTGCTGGGCATAGGCCTCTTTCCCCGTGTAGGAGAATGATCAGAACTTAATTTACCACGCTGATCCGATGCGGGTCGGCGGATATATTTCTTACTATGAGTAACGATCGCTATCAGATGTATCTGCAATGTGTTATATCAAATAAAAATTTTATTGCCCTATTTTATATTTAAACATTATACACATCGCTCGGGTGAAGTGTTGTGTATCCCGTGTAGGCGCTTAAACACCGGCGGTTGTGGGTTCTATTCCCGTTCGCAATGAATATTTGTATTTGTACAAATATTTCTTCAACCGTGCCTCGGAAAGCACGTTAAGCTATCAGTCCGGTGATATATGATACAATTAGCCATTAGGGAATACATTCGCCAACATGCAGTGATTAAGTGATGAATTAAGCTCCGACCCATTTTCTACATGCAGAAAGAGGGCCAGCAATAGGATGTTATAAGATGAATTAATCAATCAATTTTGAAAGTACTTTTAACTTAGTCTCAGGTCATCAGGTCATCATACGCGCTCTTTTTATATTATTGCAGCAGTCCCTGTAGTTGCTATGGCTACTCTACTGTACTGTAAAATATTGTCTACTAGAAAAAAAAGTAGTGTTAATAAAAAAGTAGGGATATTACATAGGAACTAGAACGAGATATTGTATTTAGAAACTATTATTGATGTTTAATCTAATATATAAAATTCTCGTGTCGCGGTGTTTGTAGTTAAACTCCTCCTAAACGGCTTGACCGATTCTCATGAAATTTTGTGTGCATATCGGGTAGGTCTGAGAATCGAACACCATCTATTTTTCATACCCCTAAGTTGTAGGGGGGGGATTAAGAGAGTTAATAAGATATATGGCAAAACAACGTTTGCGGGGTCAACTAGTACAGTTTATAAAATTTAGTTGAAAGATATTATGTCAGCTTTTTACATTATTGACATATGAGATTTAGTCAAACTTGAAATCTAACGAATGGCGTTTACAGCGAACAGCCTGACATACTCTTAGTTAAACTAAGCGCATGATTCGCATCTACTTCTGTTATTTACAATAAACAAGATAATACATACAAGTCGTCGACCCAGACCCTGTCTAGTGAGTCATGGCCGCACTGACACTCCCTCCTCCGGATCAAGCCTTAATATTTAATTGCAGATACTGGCTACACTACTACAAATACATAAATATAAAAATGAATCGATGGTGGAAACCCGAAAACGGCTTTATAAATTTGGCTATTTTTCATCATATTTTAATACATCGTAGATTATTATAAAATCATATATTAAGAAGTTGCTCTTAAAAGTAGTTTCAGCCCTTACGAATAATTCGCACTAAATACTTAAAATAATTGAAAAATAATTGTGTTTGCTCGCAAACGAAAAAAAAACCGACTTCAATTACATCGACGAGTACATATAAACATACAACGTAGATCGACGAAAAAATAGTCAAGTAACTACGCGTTATCAAAGATTACTCAAAAAGTAGTTATCAGATCTCGATAAAATTTATATGTGACCACATGATAAACATCAGCTTTCGATTAAATTAAAAATTATCAAAATCGGTACACCCAGTAAAAAGTTATTGCGGATTTTCGGGAGTTTCCCTCGATTTCTCTGGGATACCATCAGCAGATCCTGGTTTCCTTATCATGGTACCAAACTAGAGATATCCTCTTTCTAACTAAAAAAGAATTATCAAAATCGGTACATCCAGTAGAAAGTTATGCGGTATAATACACCGTAGGTCGACGAAAAAAAGCGTCAAGTAAAACGCATTATTAGATATAACTCGAAAAGCAGTTGTTAGATCTCAAATAAATTTAAATGGGACCAAATAACTCACACCATCTTTGGATCACAAGAAAATTAGTCGAAATCGCTCCACGCAGTCAAAAGTTCTAAAGTAACATACATAAAAAAATAAAAATAAATAAATAAAAAAAATACAGTCGAATTGAGTACTTCCTCCTTTTTTGGAAGTCGATTAAAAAATTAAATAGATATACGGAGATTGGGAACTAATAATAGGAATTAGAATAAAACTCACTACCTACAAGTACCAATCTGTATATTAATTTGACGTTTAACGTAAGTTCCCTACTTAATTTCTAAATATATTTTCGAACAATTTACCATAATCTTCTTTGATCATATCCGCTGCTTTTTCTCCAATCATTATTGTCGGTATGTTAGTATTGCCACTCGGTATCTTAGGCATTATCGATGCGTCTACGATTCGCAGATTTTTAAAACCGTGAACCTTCAATCTTTCGTTGACAACTCCTGATGGTCCCATCGCACACGTCCCCACTGGATGTAGCATTGTATTCGGAGTATTAACTACATAACATCTCCAATATGCATCAGAACCAAATTTCAAATCTTGACAAACTTTAATATTTGGTCTTAATAATTTACTACTGGCTTTTCGATAATAGGTTGTGTTACTAAACCTGCTCAAAAATTTAACTGCATCTACTACAACAGTAACATCACTTTTGTCTCTGAAATATCCTATTTCTATTATAGGGTTATCGGCCGGGTCGCTACTTCGTAATTTTATTTGTCCTCTAGATAATGGGTGTAGAAGTACTACGAAAGTTGCATCAACTTCTCTGTTAGTATTTACTTTACTTATTGAGGCGCAAATATCTTCATCGTAATTTAAAATCGTTCGGCACCCGTATAAAATAGCCGGGGCTGCAGTAGCCCCAAAATGGACATTGAAAATTTGTATATCTGGTCTCTCACTGTTAGGACTAGACGAAGAATTCACTCTGAAGAAACCAACCTGAATAGGTATTGGAAATGTATAAAGCTCAGTAATTGTAAGTGGCAGTTGTTGCGCTGTTTGGAGACCTCTTTGTCCCGAAAAAATTATTGGAGTAAAACTATGATCATGCAAATTTTTACCTACTGGAAGATCAGAAAGTACATTGATATTTAAAGATGAGAGTATTTCTGAAGGCCCTATACCAGACAACATAAGTAATTTTGGAGTGTCTATAGAACCAGCGGATAATACGACTTCTATATTTGCATTCACATCAATAATTTTATTCGATTTAAGTAAAACTCTAACACCTTTCGCCCTTTTTGTCATAGGATCTATTAAAACTTTAGTAACCTTAGCAAATTTTGTAACAAATAAATTTGTTCTATCCTTTGTAGGCCTTAAATATGCTTCAGCTGTGCTTGATCTTCGGCCATCACCAATCGTGTAATGCAATGGAGAAATACCATAAATTTCTGGCCCATTGTTTTCTAAAACTGTCTTTAAGCCAATTTCTTCATACGAATCAAGAACTGTTTTATGTATTTTCTTAAAATAAGTATTATAATTAGGTCTTGATATTAAAACTGGCCCAGATTTTGAATGTAATTCGGCATTATAAGGATTACTAAATACTGAATTGTCAGTCATGTGTTCAAGTTTTTTGAAGTAAGGCAGAACTGTATTCCAGTCCCATCCAGGCGCTATTCTGTTCCATTCATTATAATCGTCCGATACTCCTCTCGAGTAAAACATATAGTTAGCAGATGATGAGCCTCCTAACATTTTGCCTCGAGTCATAAACACTTTGCCTCCAACGTGGCCTTGTCCGACGCCTTTATCAAGTTGAGCGTTGTAGTCCCAATCACTTTTTGTGTGAGGGATACTCCAAAACATACTCGGAATCTGTAAATTTTATACCTACATTAAATACTGGCTTGCTTCATGCTTTGATATCATTAATAGAATACTTCGATCGAGTAAAAAACATGGGAATAGTAACGTTAATAGTTGTTTACTCAAATTTAATAATAAGAAATGTTCGTAAAAAAAGTATTACCACACTAGCCGGTGGAGGATCACCTCCCGCCTCTAATAGGAGAATCTTCCATTCAGGAACCTCACTGAGCCGAGCAGCGACAGTGGCACCCCCAGAACCTGCACCCACCACGACAAAGTCGAATGTTTCACCATCTGTTAAAGCATAAGTAAATGATGATTGATTACTAGTTAAAGAATTCAGAGAAAATTTGTGATTATTAACATTTTACCAGAGCGTTACTATAAAATTTATTTAAACTCGATACGTCTACTAGTTTCTTAATGCTATTGTAAATGTAATTTAAAAACATTATATACGTTTAGCTTACATCTTTTATTAGGTACAATATTGCCAATATAAACCTTTAAACAAAATACCACCCGTATTTAAAAAATATAAAGTTATGTTTTAATAACAAGATGTGAGCTAAAAACGGTGGAAATTTTATCATAAAATGCTAATTAATGCTTTCATTGAAAAATATTTTAATTGTAGTATACATAAAAATGCCATTCAAGATGTGTGACTACGACAGTAAAGAATATAGCCACCCCCTCTCTTCCCGTGGCTGTTGTAAGAGGTGACTAAAGGATAACACAGTTCCACTATCACCTTGGAACTTAAAAGGTCATCCAACGGCTGGCTTTGAAATACACTGGTCGAAGACTTTGGTGCGACAAAGCCAGCCCTGCGGTCACCAACCCGCCTGCCCAGCGTGATGACAAGTTCACGGCATTTTTGGCGCGAACTTGTGGAGGCCTATGTCTAGTAGTGGACTGCGATAGGCTGAAGTGATAATGAAGTGATCGTGTATTGTTGAGAATATATGCTCCCAAAATTTACGAGTACATATTTATTATGTCTAAGCAAGTCGTACTAGATCCGATGGCAGGATAGCCATCCAACTGCTGGCTTTGAAATACACAGGCCGAAGACGGGCAGCAGCGTCTTTGGTGCGACAAAGCCAGTACTGCGGTCACCAACCCGCCTGCCCAACGTGGTGACTATGGGCAAAACACATGAGTTCACGTTATTTTTGACGTAAACTTGTGGAGGCCTATGTCCAGCAGTGGACTGTATAGGCTGTAATGATGAAGTCGTACTAGTGGTTATGGCAAGAATAACTTCATATACTTACCAATTAGTAAATTAAAAATTATGTTTAGGTTAAACAAATTAAGGTTAAAATAATTGTAATATTTTAACTGAGTTAGGGCACAGCAGGAATTTCCTGTTCAAAATATGGAACAGCCCGACTGGGGTAGTACCTCGACCTTACAGAAGATCACAGCAAAATAATACTGTTTTCAAGCAGTATTGTGTTCCTGTTGGTGAGTAAGGTGACCAGAGCTCCTGGGGGGATTGGGGATCGGGTCGGCAACGCGCTGGCGATGCTTTTGGTGTTGCAGGTGTCTATAAGCTACGGTCATCGCTTACCATCAGGTGAACCGTACGCTTGTTTGCCGACCTAGTGACATAAAAAAAAAATTAATAACGACGCGTTGACGCAACGGTCCATAGCCCATGTTTGTGGCTATAGCGCTGGCGGTTGAGGGTTCGATCCCCGCACATGACAAACATTTATATTTTCCATACAGATGTTTGCCGTGGTCTGGGTGTCTGTGCAGTTCTTGTGGGTCTCCCCACCGTGCCTCGGAAAGCACGTTAAGCCGTCGGTCCCGGTTGTTATCATGTACACCCGATAGCGATCGTTACTCATAGTAGACCACCTGCGTTTCGTCGACGATATTGTCATCTTTGCCGTGACGTTGGATGAGTTAGGCCAGATGCTGGCAGGCCTAAATGAGTCCTCGCAGCGTGTCGGTCTCTGTATGAACTTGGACAAAACAAAAGTTATGTTTAACAACCAAGTCATACCGAGACCCGTATCGGTTGATGGTACCCTTCTCGAAGTTGTTCAGGATTATATTTACCTAGGCCATACTATCCGACTAGGCTGCAACAAATTCGAGAAGGAGGCTGACAGGAGGATTCGGTTGGACTGGGCGGCGCTTGGCAGGCTTCGTCGAGTCTTCACTTCGAAGATTCCGCAATGCTTGAAGACAAAAGTCTTCGAGCAATGCGTCCTGCCTGTGATAACATGCGCAGCCGAGACGTGGACACTGACGAAGGGACTGGTCCACAAGTTTAAAGTCGCTCAACGTGCAATGAAACGGGCTATGCTTGGAGTTCCTCTCAAAGATAGGATTAAAAATGAGACTATCCGCGAGAGAACGAAAGTAACCGACGTAGCCCACAGAATTAGCAAGTTGAAGTGGCAATGGGCTGGCCATCTGTGCCGTAGGACCGATGGTTGTTGGAGCAGACGAGTTCTGGAGTGGAGACCGCGTCTTGGCAAACGCAGTGTAGGACGCCCCCACCCGTTGGACCGACGATCTACGTAAGATTGCCGGTGTAGGCTGGATGAGGATTGCGGAAGACCGGGATGTCTGGCGCGAACTTGAGGAGGCCTATGTCCAGCAGTGGACTGCGATAGGCTGAAATGATGACTCATAGTAGAGAATATATCCGTCAACCCGCATTGGAGCAACGTAGGTGATTAAGCTCTATCCTTCTCCTACATGGGAAAAGAGGCTTATGCCCAGTAGTGCGATATTACAGGCTTAAGCGTAATTGATTAATATAAAAAGTATCGCTCATACTTAAAGAGGGTACTCTAACCTTACGTTTGGAATAAAACAATAGTAAATAACGACAATTAGTTTTAAAAACCTTACAAGATATTTGATTCTATTAGTTATGGTATTAAATAAATTATAACAACTGATGACGATATTTAAGTCACAGAGGAACGAAAAAATTGGCAAAATTGCTTTGCCAATGCCATTTTAGGTCTTTTTTGTTTATTAATTTATTATTTTGTTCCAAATTTATTTGTTTTTAAGGTTCTTTGTTTATTTACAAGAATTTTCAATTTCAATAATTTACTAACGGAAAGTTACTAGAGAAGAAGAACTTATACAAATAATGAATTACAACGCTTTTAGTATTTTACTGTTCTAATTATCAGTGGAAACTAACTGATATATGTTGTATGTCTGTATAGACCAGTACTTTTAGTCTTTGAAAGCGGTAAAAAGCGAAAAAAATTATAGGAGCATGTTGGTGCTTTTTCTATATTGAGCTCAAAAACTCAAATTAAGGGGTAAAAATAGATATTTTAAATCAAAAAAATTATAGTGTGTTTGGAACATAAAATGGTAGGTTTTCACCAAATTTCGTAAAAAAAAAGGATTTTGTAAAGTATAAAATTAAAAAAATAAAAACTTGGTTTTTTTAATTTTTCACATGAATTTCGTGGGTGTCGTAAGAGGCGACTAAGGGATAACAAGGTTCCACTACCACCTTGTAACCGATGGCGGGATAACTATCTAACCGCTGGCTTTGAAACACACAGGCCGAGGACGGGCAGCAGCGTCTTAGGTGCGACAAAGCCAGCCCTGCGGTCACCAACCCGCTTGCCCAGCGTGGTGACTGTGGGCAATGCACATGAGTTCGCGCATTTTTGGCGCGAACTTGTGGAGGACTATGTCCAGCAGTGGACTGCAATAGGCTGGAATGATGATGATAACATGAATTTTGAGATTATATGAAAAAAATATAAATCCAAAAGTTGTAGATCTTTTTACTACTTACAACTTTGCCATTGAACTTTCTTCCATAAGACTTGTAGTTTAGCCGAAAATCGAGATAAACCGTTTTTTAACCTTAAATCCCCCCTCCCTACCACGTCCCGACCTCAGATAGCCCGTAATTTATAACTACTTTAATTTCGTTATATTGTCTTTCTTTTACAATGGTTTTCATCCTACTATAATTTTTTTGTTTCAAAAGCTAAAACCACTGTTCTATTAGAGGTATGTTGTTTATTAATGTTCTAGAAAAAATTATTAATGATAATAATAACAAAATTGGTTGTTTCCAAATAAAATAAAAATAAATAGGTAACTTACTTTTTAAATTGTAGGACGTAGGCCAGCCATTTGGGTCTAATGCTTGCGACAATGAAAGGAACTGCAGCATTGTCTTCAGCCACGGAAAATCCCTAGCAGACTGAAGGAAACCGAGAAAATTATTAACCACCTCATTTGTAAGCATTTTATTTACTCTTAATAACAAAAATGACGATAATCCACAACACCACTTTGATTTACACTCATGAAATATTTAATTTTTAAGTAAGATATGTGACCTTCTCTGTTGTAATAAAGTAATCTAAACAAAGGTTAAATTAAACGTGGTAGTAATACATAATTATAAAAACCTTAACGAACTAAGCGAAACCATTTTTAAATGCGTAAACATTGTACGTCACGTCGATTTGATAATTATGTAAAAAATATAATTAAACAAAAAATATTCCTAATCTTTCTACAATCTTGCTAATATTACGGTGCGTCCAAGTCTGATGAATGTGCCGAGAATACGCTGCTCGTGAGCTGGTTCCGACTTGTACAAATGCCTATCTACGCAGCGATGTAAAAAGATATAGTGCAAAATTTAGTACCGTTTTTGTTTTTTTTTTTTTGTTTTTTAGTCCACAACTGAGAGTCATAAATCAAATTTGAAAAAGCATATATATACATATACTTCGGAGTAGATTGAAATAAAACTCACAAGTTTAGTATATTAATTTAACATTTAATATAGGTTTCCTACTTATTTCTAAATATATTGTTGAACAATTTACCATAATCATCTTTAATCATATCTGCAGCTTTTTCTCCGATCATTATTGTCGGTATGTTAATGTTACCACTCGGTATCTTAGGCATTATCGATGCGTCTACGATTCGCAAATTTTTAAAACCGTGAACCTTCAATCTTTCGTTGACAACTCCTGATGGTCCCATCGCACACGTCCCCACGGGATGTAGCATCGTATTCGGAGTATTAACTACATAACATCTCCAATATGCATCAGAACCAAATTTCCAATCTTGACAAACTTTAATATTGGGTCTTACTAATTTACTACTAACTTTTCGATAATAGGTCGTGTTACTGAACTTGTTCAAATATTTAATTGCATCAACTACAACAGTAACATCACTTTTGTCTCTGAAATATCCTATTTCTATTATAGGGTTATCGGCCGGTTCGCTACTTCGTAATTTTATTTGTCCTCTAGATAATGGGTGTAGAAGTACTACTAAAGTTACATCAACTTCTCTGTTAATATTTACTTCACTTATTGAAGCGCAAATATCTTCATCGTAATTTAAAATCATTCGGCATCCGTATAAAATAGCCGGGGCTGCAGTAGCACCAAAATGAACATTGAAAATTTGTATATCTGGTCTCTCGCTGTTAGGACTAGCAGTAGATCTTACTCTGAAGAAACCACACTGAATAGGTATTGGAAATGTATCAAGCGCAGTAATTGTAAGTGGCAGTTGTTGCGCTGTTTGGAGACCTCTTTGTCCCGAAAAAATTATTGGAGTAAAACTATGATCATGCAAATTTTTACCTACTGGAAGATCAGAAAGTACATTGATATTTAAAGATGAGAGTATTTCTGAAGGCCCTATACCAGACAACATAAGTAGTTTTGGAGTGTCTATAGAACCAGCGGATAATATGACTTCTATGTTTGCATTCACATCAATAATTTTATTCGATTCAAGTAAAACTCTAACACCTTTTGCCCTTTTTGTCATAGGATCTATTAAAATTTTAGTAGCTGTAGCAAATTTTGTAACGAATAAATTTGGTCTATCCTTCGTAGGCCTTAAATATGCTTCAGCAGTGCTCGATCGTCGGCCATCAGCGATCGTGAAATGCGATGAAGATGCACCATAAATTTCCGGCCCATTATTTTCTAAGACAGTCTTTAAGCCAATTTCTTCATACGAATCAAGAACTGTTTTATGTATTTTCTTAAAATAAGTATTATAATTAGGTCTTGATATTAAAACTGGCCCAGATTTTGAATGTAATTCGGCATTATAAGGATTACTAAATACTGAATTGTCAGTCATGTGTTCAAGTTTTTTGAAGTAAGGCAGAACTGTATTCCAGTCCCATCCAGGCGCTGTTCTGTTCCATTCGTTATAATCGTCTGATACTCCTCTCGAGTAAAACATATAGTTAGCAGACGATGAGCCTCCTAACATTTTGCCTCGAGTCATAAACACTTGGCCTCCAACGTGGCCTTGTCCGACGCCTTTATCAAGTTGAGCGTTGTAGTCCCAATCACTTTTTGTGTGAGGGATACTCCAAAACATACTCGGAATCTGTAAATTTTGTACCTACATTAAATACTGGCTTGCCTCGTGCTTTAATATCATTAATAGAATACTTCGATCGAGTAAATAAGATAAAATTTAATAATAAGAAATGTTCATAATAGAAGCATTACCACACTAGCCGGTGGAGGATCACCTCCCGCTTCTAATAGCAGAACATTCCATTCAGGAACCTCACTGAGCCGAGTGGCGACAGTGGCACCCCCGGAACCTGCACCCACCACTACAAAATCGAATGTGGCACCATCTGTTAAAGCATAAATAAATTATTGTTTATTACTGGATAAAGCCTGCCCAGCGTGGTGACTATGGGCAAAACACATGAGTTCAGACATGAGTAGCAGTGGACTGTATAGGCTGTAATGATGATGATACTGGATAAAGAATCCACAGAAAATTTGGGATTATTTAATTCTAACATAGCGAATAGGTATAAGACTTTAAAGACTTTATAAAGTTTACTGAAATTCGATACGTTGGGTAATTTCTTAAGGGGCTACACTACCTCAGCTCGAATTCAGATTTCACCCGTACTAAAAACACATGAGAATTGAGAGCGCTTGGTTGTTCATCGCGCGAATTATATGTATTTTCTCCCCACAAACATTACCAATAGTTATTTTTTAAAAAACACAACATATAAAATGTTCTTCATACTTATTTCAATTACCACGCTTAATCTCAAGTCAATAACTTCTATATTTACTGAGATATTAAGGTTTTAATACAAAAATAGAGGTAACTTTGCGATTTTTTTGTATCGAGTAAATTTTATGGATTCGTGTTTTCGAAACATATGAAAGATAGTTTATGTCCTCAACTTTACCATACATAATTTTCAAACTTAAATATTCAGTAGTTTGGAAGATATGGACATCCTGCCGAGTGGAAAATAAGCAATTTGAGGTAGCATACACTCTTAATGCCATATATAAATGTTATATTATAAATTAATAATATTATTAATTAATAATGATGGTGTACAAATGTATGGCATGTAAATATTTATTAATTTAGTAAGTCTTCCTGTAACCAATATTTTGTAAAGCAATAAAAATTAGCACATCTAAAAAGTGTTTTTTAAATTTAATTTTGAAATTATTAGCCGTTTCAAGAGATCGTAGTGGCGGAGGTAAATTATTCCAGCAATTTCTCGCCATGTACCTGAAACTACCTCGAAATGCTGCTGTTCTGTGTGCGCATGTGATGAGCATGAACGCCGATCCTTTAGTGTTATGATTATGCTGCCTATCACTCGCCCATTGCAGTTTATCATAAAGGTAAGGCGGCGTTCTGTAACGAATTATGCCAAATAAAAGAGTAGTAAAGTGTAGTTCCATTTTTTTGCCCATATGAAAGATCTTGGCCTCGTTGAGGAAGGGCAACACGTGTGCACGGAAAGGTACGTCAAAACAAAACCGGGCACATGCGTTCTGAACTTTTTGTATTAGTTTTTTTGATCGAGAGAGTAGACACGACCCTATCGCGGCATCAGCGTAGTTAAACTTCAACAAGACCAATGACTCACATAGCTTTACACGAAGGTCAATAGATAATGAATTTCTTATTTTATATAAAACTTTCAGTCAGTAGTAACAATTGCTTGCGGTTCGTATGACGTGTTTCTCAAATTTTAAGCCATCATCCATAAAGATGCCCAAATTGCGCGCCTCAGCAACTCGTTCAATTAGCTCGTTTAATATTTGGATGACGGGAGATGAGTACGACATTATTTGTACTTGAGAGTGGGTGCCTAACAAAATATATTTAGTGTTATTTGGATTCAACGAAAAGACCACTTGGCAATATGGCTAAGATCTTCTTTTAATTTTTCGACAGCTGTGCGTATATCAGCAGGCTTAGCAAGATATATAGAGCTGTATATCGTCTGCATAAATGTGGTACTTACAGTGTTTAATGTTCTTGATAATATCAGCACAATACAGTGAAAATATTAATGGACCAATATTGAAACCCTGCGGCACACCTCTATATGTAGGGTTAGGGTCAGAGCATACCGTAGTACCATAATGATTTTTTACCTCAACCACCTGAGCACGTTCACTGAGGTAACTGTCGAACCAGGATATTGTGTCAGGACAAAAGCCATAAAACCCAAGCTTTGACAATAAGAGTATTCTGTTAATCGTATCAAACGCACGTGAGTAATCCAAGAGAACAAGAATAAGACCCGGACCTTCATCTTGAGCAGACAGCACATTGTCAAACACATCCGCAAGCGCCGTTGTAGTACTATGCCGCCTACGTAGGGAAGCCAGACTGAGTAATTTGCAATACCCTATTCGTATCAAGATATTCAGTCATCTGATCGCATACTACTTTTTCCAATATTTTTGAAAGACACGGCAATATACTAATCTGGCGTAGATCCTTAATGTCAGTGACGTTGTCTTTCTTAGGCACAGGCTTTACAATAGCCGTTTTCCACATTTTAGGAAACGTATACGTAGTTAAAGACCTGTTTACTATTCCCGTCACAACATCAAGACTATTAGGCTGCGTTGACAACAACATATCAAACGAGATACCGTCCACCCCTATTGCATTCGATTTCAGGGATTTTAAAATTCTCAAGACTATACGTTCATCTGTTGGTTTAAGTGAGAAATTAGATGTACAATACTTGTTATGTTCGTAGAAGTTAAGGGTTCCCGCTGAAACATAATCACTGCCAGGAATATCTAGCAAAACATTTATTAATTTTCATTGGATCTTGAAGTTGTTCAGGCAATTGGTATTCCTTATTTTTCGTGATTGTAGTATTTTGTTTTAAATGTTTCCAAAGAATGCGTGGATTATTTGTATTAGAATTAATATAATTCACGCACGCGCTACCTGGCGCTTTATATCCTTGTAATATTCGACAGAGGAACTTGTGTTAGTAGTACGTGCTCGTTTACCCGCATCATCCCGCGCCCGCATCATGAGTTTGACATTATACGTTATCCACGGATATTGGTGACTCTTAACTGTTATTATTTTTATAGGAGCAAAAAATTAAATAGCCATAGCACACTCTCGGTGAATTCCATTACCATATCGTTAACATTTTCGACTTGAGCCATTCTACCCCAATCAATACTATCGAGTGCCTCCTTTAGTGCTGTTTTATCAATGTTCTTAATTCCTCTGTACATAATTTTATTATGAGGTATTTTGACTATTGGGATATTGAGGTCGAAGTGAATAAATGAGTGATTACTCAGATCCGGAATAAAGTCAAACCAAACCCGGTCCAAGCACGCAGTTGAGCAAGCAAGATCGATCAAGGTTTCGCTACCGTTAATGAAGTGTGTCGATTCTGTTGTAAATTGTGCAAGCTGGTGTAAGCTAAGAAATTCCTGCAGCATCTTATAGTGATGGTGATTAGTATTTAAGTAATTAATGTTAAAGTCACCCAGTAATAGTATGTGATCAACACCCGGCTGTGCGCTGATTGTGCTTGACAATCCGTCCAAAAACACTCCGACTGACAACCACGGCGGCCGATAAGCTGTATCAATAAACCACAATTTCGCACCAATATTTAGTGTTAACCTCATCTGTTTGACCATTGGAGTAATTCGGTGGGTGGTTATATGTACGCACGGATAGTCCGTTACGTATGTAAAAGCCAACTCCCCCTCGGCGCGCCCGTACGGTGTTCGAGTGCGGTATGTGATGCAACCGGTAGCCGGGTACACGCGGCGTACGACCGTCTTCACCGTCTCTTAGCTAGGTCTCATTCAATGCCAGAATGTCAATATTGTGTTTATCAATGGCAACCAGTAACTCATCATATAGGTACATTTTTTTCGATAAATACCTGCATATTACAACAAACTGCACCAACGGGCTACTCAGATAGAAAAAAAATAAGAATAATTTAATTTATTCATAAAAGCGTACTATATAATATACTCGTAGACATATACATAAAGCCTGCCTAGCGTGGTGACTATGGGCAACACACATGAGTTCACACCATTTTTGGCGTGAACTTGTGGAGGCAGTATGTCCAGCAGTTTACTGTGATAGGCTGAAATGATGATGATGATGATGATAAAAGCGTAGACAAAAGCGATTTTCTTAAAACTTATCACGAATGAAAAATTTGAATAAGTAAAAAAAATCACGTTTCCACATTTCAAATAATTATGAAATCAACAAGTATATAGTAAATAATATATCATACGCTTCAGCCTGTAATATCCCACTGCTGGGCATAGGCCTCTGTCACCATGTAGGAGAAGGATCAGAGCTTAATCCACCACGCTGCTCCAATGCGGGTGGGCGGATATATTCCCTACTATTAGTAACGATCGCTATCAGTTATACATGATAACAACCGGGACCGACGGCTTAACGTGCTCTCCGAGGCACGGTGGGGAGACCCACAAGAACTGCACAAATACCCAAACCACGACAAACACCTGTATGGCAAATACAAATATTTGTCATGTGCGGGGATCGAACCGGCAACCGCCAGCGCAACAGCGCAAAATAATATATCATACTTAGATTAAAGTAAAATATTTCGAATATTTCTACGAGTTAACGTTGACGAGCAACAAACATTGAAAACCTTATAGTGGTTGCACATTTACACATTGCTAGATAATTGCATATAACGATCGCAAGACGATATTGGATCATTACTGATACAAAGTTAATGCTCGATAGGTGCAAACAGAAAAAGTACAAATATATAAAGAAAAAACCTAATAACGAAAAAAATTGGCAAATTTGCTTTTCCAATGTCAATTTAGATTTTTTTTCTTTTCTTTACGTTTTAATTATTTTTGGTTCATGTTTTTTGTCTTTTTTTTAATACTGCCTATTTTGTTAAATTTTATTATTTATTCCCAAAGTCTTTTTTCTTTTTTTTTTCAAGGCTTAAGATTCTTTGTTTATTAAAAAGAATTTACAATTTCAGTAATTTACTACGGAGAGTTATACTAGAGAAGAGGAAGTTATACTAATGCTAAATTACAAGGCTTTTAGTATTATACTGTTCTAATTATCAGTGGAAACTTAATTGGCATGTGTTAGTGTTATGTTGTTTGTTTATGATTGAAATTGGTTGTTTCCAAATAAAATAAAAATAAGTAGGTAACTTACTTTTTAAATTGTAGGATCTAGGCCAGCCATCTGGGTCTAATGCTTGCGACAAAGAAAGGAACTGCAGCAGTGTCCTCAGCCACGGAAAATTCCTAGCGGACTGAAGGAAACCAAGAAAATAATTAACCACCTCATTTACGATCATTTTATTTACACTTAATAGCAAAAATGACGATTATCCACCACACCGCTTTGATTTACACTCATGAAGTAAATATTTGGTTTTTAAATAAGACTGTGTGACCTTCTCTGTTGTCAATAAAGTAATTTAAACTAAGACATAAATCGAACGTAATAGAATATATACATAATTATAAAAACCTCTACGAACGAAGCAATTTGTAAAAAAAATATAATTAATATAAGGGAACGTACCCATACTAAGTGACCCGTTTTTATAATTTAACCCCCCCCCCCCCCCCCCCCGGTGACAACCCCGTAGTGTTTGTTAACACACTCGAGTTTTCACATAGTGATTCAGAAGTAAGGTTTAATTAATTTTTTAACCATACTTCACTGCTTGATATACTGTCAGTTTTTAATCAGCTGCCGTCCTAGCATATATGTGCGTCAGTTGTGCCATTTGTGAGTTTAAGAACCACCATATTTAAATAGACCTCAAAGAAGAGTAAAATTTTAACAAAATAAAAAATAAATAAATAAATGCTAGATGAAAATAATGCTAGATACAGTGTGTCTTGAGAAGCTCTTCAGTTTTTTGGTAGTCCAGCGAAGACATTCACTTGAGAACAATCACTTTGTTCTTCCTTCAGGGATAGAGTGTAGAAATTTAACATTTGAATAGGCATACCACCTTTGCGTCTAAATGCGGAAAACCGAGCCCAATACAATAATACATGGACTGATAATTGCTCTGTCTTCTAGCCAGAGCAGGGCGAACCTTTGGGTATCAAACAAAACATATTTCTAATCTTTCTAAAAATCTTGGCTGATATTAGGGTGCGTCCAAGTCTGATTAATGAGCCGCGAATACGCCGCTCACGAGCTGGATCCACTTGCACGAATACCTTTCCAGACAATTATGTAAAAGGACATAGTACAAATTCTAGTACTATTTTTTTTTTACTCCATGTATCTACAACAATCTACAGATCAAATTCGAAAAAGCTATGTAAGCACAAGTTTGCCCTAAGTCGCAATAGAGAGTACCTATTTAATTGTAGGAAATGCTTTTACGCACCCTACCGCCGTAACGGATGGAAGAGTGGCCAAACTGAGTGCTGGTATACCCACTAAACCACATCATTGCTCTTATCTACATAGTGGGTGGGGTCGCTTGCTCCACGGTTATCCAGCCTATGCAGGTCGGTCTTCGCGATGTTGTGCGCTCATAGACACCATGTGAGCTATACATATCTGTACTCCGGAATAAAGTGCGGGAAGGCTAGAGCAGCTCAAGAAGACGTTGGCGTAGTAGCCTCAGTAGCTTGGTGGCTTCTGAGAGCGTTCGGAATACTCCTTGCTGATCCTTTGTTCATTTTAGAGGAATAATAGTCACGCCCCCAATTATGTGCTGCTCCAGTCTGCCAGCGCTAGCGCATACTGCCCAGTGCTATGCCTCGATGAAAGTATGAGCAATGTGACTTGTAAGGGAATGGCCCACCATCCCATACTTAAATTGAACTTAAGTAATTTAAGTAAACGATCCTTAAGAAGATAAGAAGTTTTTTTTATCAATTATTATTTGTAATTTTCTTAAATTTTTTAAAATTTTAAACATTTTTTAATATCATATCAAAAATCGACCGTTCCAGCGGGGATAGAACCTGTATCTCCGACTGACCGTGACGGTGCTTTAGCCAATTAAGCCATGAAACGATGTACCCGTTAGATCGAAATTTTTGATATGATGTTGTGTGGTTAATAATTGTGTTTGCTCGCAAACGAAAAAAAAACCGACTTCAATTACATCGACGAGTAATACAACGTAGATCGACGAAAAAATAGTCAAGTAACAACGCATTATCAAAGATTACTCAAAAAGTAGTTATCAGATCTCGATAAAATTTAAATGTGACCACATGATAAACTTCGGCTTTCGATTAAATTAAAAATCATTAAAATCGGTAAACCGAATAAAAAGTTATTGCGGATTTTCAAGAAGTTCCCTCGATTTCTCTGAAATCCCATCATCAGATCCTGGTTTCCCTATCATGGTACTAAACTAGGGATATCTTCTTTCCAACAAAAGAAGAATTATCAAAATCGGTACACCTAGTAAAAAGTGATTGCGGATTTTCAAGAGTTTCCCTCGATTTCTCTAGGATCTCATCATCAGATCCTGATTTCCTTATCATGTTACTAAGCTTGGGATATCTCCTTTCCAACAAAAAAAGAATTATCAAAATCCGTACATTCAGTAGAAAGTTATGCGGTATAATACAACGTAGGTCGATGAAAAAAGCGTCAAGTAAAAACGCATTATTAGATATAGCTCAAAAAGTAGTGGTTAGATCTCAAATAAATTTAAACGGGACCAATTGGCACACACCACCTTTCGATTAAAAGAAAATTTGTCGAAATCGCTCCACCGAGTCAAAAGTTCTGATGTAACATACATAAAAAAAAAAAAATACATTTAATGAAACAACTTTTTTCGGATTTTATCGCGGTTTATTATTATCTTTTGATTCCCGACGTTTCGGATACTTTACAGCAACCATGGTCACGGGGGGACTGAGGTGTCAGACGTCCCAACGTTACAAAGTTATTCGAAACTACCCGACATGGGGTGTAGGGCAGGGAGTGAGTAGGCTTAAGGGTGCGGCGATAAGCTGGCTTGCCCCTGTCAAGTCTGTCATACGCGTCCACGTCGCCCTCAGCTCGCCGACGTACGGGCTTGGGGGCGAACCCATTCCTGGGGCGTCAGCTCCTCTGGAGTGAACAGTCAACTACCATCTACCCCGGACTGCTGTAGCCAAGTATGACAGGCCATCTGCCGGGTATAGTAGGTGACCCGGTAGATCAACTACAATTGCCTACCTGCGTGTGTCCTGCGCAGTTGATCGCCGTACGCAGGGATGAAGGAGTCCTGGGGGGCTGAGTCGAACGGGGTCTGGGTTAGTTACCGCGGGAGACAACACGCCCTCTTTGGTCCGGATTTCAGGCTAAACGGTAGCCCCGTAGCTAGCCACTGCGGGGAAATGGACATGCGTAACTGCACGGATGAGCCGGGTGCTTTACGCTGGCGAGATGGGGTGGGGTCCTCTGGGAGGACGTGGAGACCGGCCATGCTGACGGGGCAAGGGTGTTCGGAACCACTGGGGGCCGTGGGATCGCGGTCACCAGCCGGGCATCTGTAGCTCCCGATGTCGCGTTTGGAATCCAACCTACCACATCTATATCTACTGCGTAGCCCCGGTGTCGATACGGCATCCCCAACGTTGCGGGCTCCATGGAGGGTAGGGAGCGCAGTGGATGAAATTTCTTTCTTATCAAACATGGACAACAATAGATCCAAACCCTCACAGGGACCTGAAGGGAAACCGGATGGTACCTTACTGGTGGCGGGTACCGCGAATGCGGGGCCGTCTACCAAACACCCATTACGGGTCCAACAAACACAACAGGGGTGCGGCACCATGAAGTTGGGACAGCCCTCTTTCACTAGCGGAGGCAAGGCAGCGAAGTCGACCTTGACCTCAGCAAACACACACACACGCGGGGGTGGTGCCGCCAAGGTGGCGCCACCACACACAAAGCGCAGGTCCGTGGGTGGCCGAGGGGAAACCGGGAAACCGGAGGAACCGAGGCCGTCCACGTCGACGGCGCCTTCAACAGGCGCTATCCTCGACGCCGACAGGGCACTGGGGCAACCCGGAGCCCGGTCGGCAGGAGAGGTGGCTGCCCTAAAACGCTTTGACGAGGCGTGGACCCTGGTCGACCGCCGACAAGCCAAGGGGAAACCCGGCAAGTCGGCGGGACGCGCAGGGGGTACAGGGTCCTCCCAACCAGGGAGTGAACCTAAGCCCCGGCGCATGAACAGGAAGCTACGCCAACGTCAGAGGAGGCGTGCATCGGAGGCGGGAGCCCCCAAGCGCGATATAACAACCCAAGCCGAGGAACCCAAAACCAAGGGGTCCGTCAAGTTCGCGAAGGGGGCGGCAGGTGGCCAGGGTAACCAGGCAACCGGTCGCGCCCAACGCGGCAAGGCGCAGGCGAAGGGTAAAGCGGGCAATGGAGGTGCATCCCAGGTACCGGCTAAAAGGGCTCGCCTCGACGACTCTCAGTCGCCGAGGGGTGGTCCCAAAAAGCCGAGGCTGGCTGATGGTACCCATGTCCCCTACTCAGCGGCAGTGCAGTCGGACTTACTGGTTGCGGTGACAACTGTGACCGGAGAGCACCTGACTGCACAGGCCGCACATGAAGTACAGGTCCTTCTACAAGAGCGCCTTCTCAAGGATCTTGTAGAAGCGACCGATGATGAACCGGTGAACCCTGTTTTTCAGGGTAAACCGATATACGCCGACGGAGCTCTGAAACTGTGGTGTGAGAACCGCGAAACCGTGGGGTACCTCACACGTATAGTTTCGGAGCTCGCCCTGCCCACGGGCACCAAATTAATGGTCAAACGGCAGTGCGACCTTGTCAGGCTGGTCCGCTGCGGCGTCCTCCTTCCGGGTGAACAACCGGACATCTGGAAGGTGGGACGCGCGCTGCGGCTCCAGAATGTGTGGGCCAAGGTAGACAGCTGGATCCTCCATAAGGTTGACAGACAGGACGGTAACACGTTCCTGATCTTCAGCGCTCCTGAGGACGTGGTGCAGACCCTGGTGGAACGTGAGCGCCGACTCTGCTATTTGCTGGGGTCGGTGTACGTGAAGTTCCAGGGTCCGAAAGGTAAATTTACCGAGCACCTGCCAACGGAGCATGACGACCTCATGGAGGATCAAAACAGCGGAGAACAGGCGAAGGGTGAAGGGTCGGGAGCAATCCCGGCTATCCCCGAGCCACCCCCTGTGAGGCGGTCGAGCCCCAAACCCCAGACCGAAGAGGCAGTGGTCGTGGAGGAGCTGCTTCTGGAGTCGGAGGAGGGGGCTTGTCTGGCAAGCCTGGACAACCTGGCCATAGGGGAGACAGTGATGGAGGAGGCAGGGATGCTGTCTGACGATGGCTTACCCAGCTCACCCATCCTGTAAAGTCCTCCAAGCAAACCTCCACCATAGCATGACAGCAACGGCTCAATTGCGAAAATGGTTGGAGGTTAACACAACAGCCATTGCACTGATCCAGGAGCCGTGGGTCAGGAATGGCACTGTATGCGGACTCCGGAACTCTGGAGGTAAGCTAATTACACATACAGGCTCGGAAAACAGCAGGGCCTGTATTTACATCACCAACAATATACAGGCGCAAACATTAACGAGATTCTGTTCTAGAGATGTGTGCGCCATACAGCTGCATAGTACGCAAGACCACAGCCTGCCGGAGATGGTGATCGCGTCGGCCTACATGCCGGAGGCTGATGCGCCACCGCCGCACGACATGGCACGGCTGATAACATACTGCGAAGAGGCCAGGCTGCAACTAATTATAGGCACTGACTCCAACGCACACCACACCCTATGGGGAATGAACACAACAAACGAAAGAGGTAAGCTCTTAGTTGAATATCTGATGACGACAAACCTACAGATCATGAATGTGGGCTCTGAACCCACTTTCGTGAACAGACGTAGCAGGACAATCATCGACCTAACTCTTGCCACAGAAGCGGCCTCCGAGACCATCTCCAACTGGCACGTATCCGATGAGGCATCGTGCTCAGATCACAGATGGATACGCTTCAATGTGCAGGTAAATACAGTTCCAGCAACCCCTAGGCGTAACCCGCGCAAAACTGACCGCGTGCACTACGCTGAGAGACTGGAGCAGCTGCTCAGTGAGCAGGCATGCCCAGACCGGCTTGTGGGAACAGAACATATAGAACAGCAGGTAGATACGTTGACTAGCAACATTATAGACTCCTACCAAACTGCATGTCCCTTATCAGTGCCACCGGAGAATAAAGTAATCTGGTGGGGGCCTGAACTGGAAAGACTCAGGAAAAAGGTGAGGCGACTTCTAAACAGAGCAATGAATACATGCGCCGACTGGGACAGGTATAAGAAAGCCAAGTCCAGATACAAGAAACGACTAAGGTACAGAAGCACCGACTCGTGGCGCAAATTCTGCAGCAGCGTGGAAACCTGCGAACAGGCCAATAGGGTAAGGAAGGTCCTAGCAAACCAATCCAGCCAGCTGAAGGGCTCCCTAAGAAAGCCTGACAACACCTTCACGAGCACGCCGGAAGAAGCAGAGTGCATCCTGGTTCAGACACATTTCCCAGGGTGCCACATCATGCAATCGGTGGACTGGCCCGAGGAGGACGTAGTCCCAACAGAGGAGCATTGGGAATATGCACTCAAGGTAGTAAGCCCATCAAAAGTCAGATGGGCTATCAACAGCTTTGACTCCTTCAAATCCCCAGGGTTGGACGGGGTCTTCCCGGCACTTCTAAAGTGGGGAAGTAACCGACTGATCCAAAGGCTTACCACTGTTTTGGCGGCCTGTTTAGCTCACAGCTACGTGCCGAGGCAGTGGAGGGTAAGGCAGGTAAAGGTAATCTTCATCCCCAAACCGGGAAAAAGTGACTACTCTGAACCCAAATCCCACAGACCTATAAGTCTTACATCTTTTCTGCTGAAGACTCTGGAAAGGTTGTGCGAACGGGATCTGAGAGAAAACGCCCTAGCTACAGTACGCCTACATCCAAACCAACACGCGTACAGCCAAGGTAAATCAACAGAGTCAGCTCTACATGCAGTGGTCAGTAAAATAGAAGAGGCCATTGAAAACAAGGCTATGTGTCTTGGCACCTTCATCGACATAGAAGGAGCCTTTGACAAGACTAACTTCAACAGCATCTCGTCGGCCCTAGTTAAGCACGGGGTACATCCGATGATGATTGACTGGATAGGTAACATGCTCAGAAAAAGAGTCATCAAACTTACATCAACTGAGGCACAACATGCACTGGTAGCCAGAGGATGTCCACAAGGAGGGGTGCTTTCCCCACTACTGTGGAACCTAGTGGTAAACGACCTTATAACCAGACTGAACCAGCACAACTACTTTACGATCGGGTACGCTGATGATATCGCTATTCTAATCAGCGGCAGAGTCAGCAGTACCGTGTGCAATGTCACACAGCAGGCGCTACGAATTGTGGAGAGATGGTGCATAGATAACGAACTCACCGTCAATCCTGGAAAGACGGAACAGGTAATGTTCACTAACAAACGGCAATTGGGGAGCTACAAACCCCCTAGACTGTTCGGTACGGAGCTACAGTTCAGCTCGGAGGTAAAGTATCTAGGAATTATTCTAGATAGCAAACTGAACTGGAGCAAGCATCTCAACAGCAAAATTGACAAGGCTACAATAGCCTTCTGGCAGTGCCGCAGAATGATAAGTAAGAAATGGGGTCTATCCCCAAAAGTCACTCTGTGGCTGTACCAGTCCGTCATCAGGCCAATTATCAGCTACGGTGCTGTGGTTTGGTGGCCGAGAACCAGACTAATCACCGGTGAAGCAAAATTACAACGACTTCAAAGGCTAGCTTGCATGGCGACTACGGGCTGCATGAGGACTACTCCGACAGCCGCCCTGGAAGCCCTACTGAACCTGCCGCCGCTGCACCTGTTTATCCAACAGGAGGCGGGAGCGGCTGCGGTAAGACTCAGGAAGCTAAACCTTTGGAGGAACGTAAAGGTAGCACATACAGGAATACTTGGCGAACTGGCAAACAGGGAACCGCTCGTCGAAGCGGTTACCGACAGGATACCCAAACAGTACGTATTCGACAAAAGATACAGAATACAATTACACGAAGACCCAGGTGAAGGCCTCAACCCTAGAGAGTTAAGAATCTTCACAGACGGGTCGAAAACATCAACAGGTACAGGTTCTGGGGTCTACTCAGAAGACCTGAATATCCACATCTCATCGCCATTAGGAATCCACAACACCATCTTCCAGGCGGAATGTATGGGAATCATAATGGCAGCAACAGCGATCAAGTCTAGAGAGGTACAGGGTTTTCCAATCCGTATACTTTCCGATAGCAGATCGGTCCTGCAAGCCCTACAGAGCGACATTATGACATCAGGGCTAATATACGAGTGCCATCGAGCTCTGACGAAGGTAAGTGAAACAAACACCATTACCCTTCAATGGATAAAGGGACACAGTGGATCGCGAGGCAATGACGCGGCCGACCGACTGGCGAGGAATGGATCGGAGATGAGGGTCCACGGACCCGAACCCATTCTGCCTCTGCCATTCGGATGGCTGCGCAGCCAGCTGCGACACAACACCAAGGTAATGCACCAAGAATATTGGACAAACCTAACTACCTGCAGGCAGACCAAGGAAGCTCTTCCGACGATCAACCCAGGATTGTCCCGCAAACTTCGCGGTTATGGAAGACCCCAGCTCCGACTACTGGTCGGGGCGCTTACGGGACATGCCTTGCTTAACAAGCACTTACACAATGTAGGTGTTACAGACAGCCCCCTGTGCAGAGCGTGCCTGGAGGCAGAGGAAACGGCCTCACATATCCTGCTGGAATGCGGTGGTGTGGCGAACTACAGGGCATTACACCTTGGGACACCGAGGTTGCTCCAGGAAGTCGTCGGCAACGTGAAGGGTCTGCTAGGCTTCCTCAAGGAGCTTGGCTGGCACGAATAGTGCCCACCAGCCGATCACGCAAAAAAGGCGCATCAAGACGTCGAGTTGCGGAAAATAGCCCGTGTACAACAACAACAACAACAACAACTACCCGACATACATCAATATCTTATATAGTACTATCTACGCAGAATGTGCTAATTGAGTCTTTAATCTGTGGTGAATTATGCTTGGTTTTTGATTTAATTATATTAATAATGGGGTCCCAAGCAGGTGGTAATTGCCAGCCATCTTCTCTATTGAAATTTGGATGTTTTTTAATTTCAATAGCCTCACGGATCATCCTTGGTTGGAATCGGTGTTCTTTTGCGAGGATCTGTGGTTTATCGAATCTAATATAATGGCTAGCTGTGTCTAGACTGTGTTCACAGATTGCGGACTTAGTATAGCGACGATGTTTTAAGTCAGCTATATGTTCTTTAACGCGAGTTTTGATCGATCGTTTTGTTTGTCCTATATAAGAGAGACCACAGTCACAATCAAGCTTGTATACTCCTGCATCTTGTAAGGGTATATGACACTTGACAGATGGTAAAAATTGACTTATCGTTTTTGGCGGCTTGAAAAAAGTTTTTATAGAAGCTCGCTTTAAGATGAAGCCAATCTTGTCAGTGACCCCTTTCATAAAAGGTAGCACAGCAGGTACTCGTTCGACGGTGGCTGGTTTCACACGTTCACTGCGATGAGGACGCGGTACCCGAAGCTTGTTGTCTCGCAGTACTTGCTTGACATGTTGAAGTTCGGTCTCCAGGTGTCAAAGGAATCAAAAGATAATAATAAACCGCGATAAAATCCGAAAAAAGTTGTTTCATTAAATGAGTAAAATTCGCGTAAACATTAGAAAACAATAAAAAAAAATACAGTCGAATTGAGAACCTCCTCCTTTTTTGGAAGTCGGTTAAAAAATAGAACTAAATAGTACGAATTTAATATATTAATCCATAAAACTTTTTCTATCCTCAAAATTTATATTTTTATTTTTACATTCTATTAAACATTATACGTTATTTAAATTGGTTTTTAGATTTATGTATTTAAATATTTATTTTTACGTGTTTTTTTTTATTGGTCTTATTTTTACATTATTTTAAATTTTTGTACATTTTTAATCAATGGCTTAAATAATTTAATTTTGTAGATATTTACTTTTTGTATATTTTTTTAGATTCTCTAATACGACTTATATTCATTTGCTAATCTTGCTCGCTTAGGAACAATGTCTAAATAGTTAAGATCTTCTTCTATGTATATTGTTTGAATTTTTGTTAAAAGTGCGTGCGGCTGCGTTTTTTTGGAACGAAGTTCCTTACGGCAGACATGGCATTTGGCTGGGTGACCGAACTGAAAAAAATATGATACTAAAACCGTAAGAAAATTTATAACGGAAGTGACGTAATATCAGTCACACACGACTGTATAATATGACGTTTGTAAAACTAAAATATTATTGGTAAACCATTTTTAAATTATTTATGTAATTTTATAATGTCGACAAAAATAAATAAAGATATGTTTTTATTATTTCACTTATCAGTTTGAATTATTATAATAATTATTATTTTATTTAACGGTTTATTTTATTTTACAGTATTTGTTATTTTCTAAAATAGGTACTAAATTTCATTAATACTTTTATGTATTTAATTAAAAACCAATCAACAAAATTGAAAAAAAAATCAAGAACTAGAAAATATATATAAAATTCAACATTTTTTTTTTCACGTGAGTGAACAATCAATCATTCCCTGTTTTCCTACCTTTAGAGTTAGATTTTTATTTTCAAATTTATATGAGACCAACTTCGGAGTACACTGTTTCAAATAAAGGAAGAATTATCAAAATCGGACTACTCTGTAAAAAGTTATACGTGGTCATACATAAAAAAATATACGCGTCGACTTAAGAACCTCCTCCGTTTTTTCGTCGATTAATAAGCGTAGCATTCGCGTCTACTTCTGTTATTTACAATAAACAAGATAATACATACAAGTCGTCGACCCAGACCCTGTCTAGTGAGTCATGGCCGCACTGACACTCCCTCCTCCGGATCAAGCCTTAATATTTAATTGCAGAAACTGGCTACACAAATATATAAAATAAAAATGAATCACCAAACATGTTGCTAAGCATAAAACTTGAAAACGGCAATCCAACGCAAATCCATTCGGCTACTTTTTTTATTAGTTTGCTACTTATATTTTTTTATATTTAGTTTTCTAATACTTATTATAGGCAGAGGCAATATAAGAAATATTTCGCTTAAAATGTGGAGCAGCTTGATTGGTAAATTACCACCCAAAAGGTCACTGCTCTCAAGTAGCAAAGTGCTCCTGTGATGAACAAAGTAGCCAGAGCTCCTGGGCAGATTCATGGATCAGCACTACCCTTGCAATGCACCTGCTATTGAAGGCATCCGTAGGCTACAAGAATCAACTTCAATCAGGCAATACGCTTGAATGTCACCTTTGTTGTGTGAAAAAGTGAAAAACAATTTCAGCTTGTCCTAGTGCTAAGAACGTGTCAGTTATAACTTCCATATATTATTAGCAAACGGACGGCTTAACGATATATATTTATATTTTTAACTCGATATTAAGATTCTAATGAATACACGAAATGGAATCCGTTAGTGGATTTAGCGTCAATTTCATTCACATTAGCCTTGACCGAATACTAATGTTGCGAAACATGTTCGTAAATTTAATTAACTTAGTATGACATATATATGATTTCAAAAACGTAGTAAGGTCGTTTGAAAAATTCGTTCTAAGTAAAAATTTCAACTTAAATCACAAAAGTTAACTAAAAAGACATGCATTAATATGCTATCGATCAATCGATCAACAATGAAAGTAGGTTATTTTTTTATAAAATACATCATAATTAAATAATTTTCATTCATTCATTACAGCCTATACAGTCCACTGCTGGACATAGGCCTCCACAAGTTTACGCCAAAAATAACGTGAACTCATGTGTTTTGCCCATAGTCACCACGCTGGGCAGGCGGGTTGGTGACCGCAGTACTGGCTTTGTCGCACCGAAGACGCTGCTGCCCGTCTTCGGCCTGTGTATTTCAAAGCCAGCAGTTGGATGGTTATCCCGCCATCGGTCGGCTAATTAAATAATATTCCTCATTATTAACAAGGACGTATTAAATATGTATCTTAATACCTTATACGAGTATACATAAAATTTTAAAAATTAAATAATATATACGAAGACCCACTCTACTACTAATAGTAGGAATTGATACAAAACTCACAAATTTAAAGTTGTATATTAATTTAACGTTTAATATAAGTTTCCTACTTATTTCTGAATATATTCTTGAGCAATTTACCATAATCTTCTTTAATCATATCTGCTGCTTTTTCTCCGATCATTATTGTCGGTATGTTAGTGTTGCCACTCGGTATCTTAGGCATTATCGATGCGTCTACGATTCGCAGATTTTTAAAACCATGAACCTTCAGTCTTTCATTGACAACTCCATCAGGTCCTATCGCACACGTCCCCACTGGATGTGACATAGTGTTCGGGGTATTAACTACATAACATCTCCAATACGCATCAGACCCAAATTTCAAATCTTGACAAACTTTAACATTTGGTGTTACTAATTTACTACGGACTCTTCGATAATAGGTAGTGTTAGTATACCTACTCAAAAATTTAATTGCATCTACTACAACAGTAACATCGCGCTTATCTCTGAAATATCCTAATTCTATTATAGGTTTATCGGCCGGGTCTCTACTCCGTAATTTTATTTGTCCTCTAGATAATGGGTGTAGAAGTACTACTAAAGTTACATCAACTTCTCTGTTATTATTTACTTTACTTAGTGAGGCGCAAACCTCTTCATTGTAATTTAATATTGTTCGGCATCCGTATAAAATACCCAAAGCCGATGTAGCACCAAAATGTGTATTGAAAATTTGTATATCAGGTCTCTCACTGTTAGGACTAACAGAAGATTTCACTCTGATGAAACCACACTGAATAGGTATTGGAAATGTATCAAGCTCAGTAATAGTACTTAGGAATTGTTGGGCTATTTTTAAGCTTCTTTGTCCCGTGAAAAGTATTGGAGTAGCACTATGATCATGCAAATTTTTACCTACTGGAAGATCAGAAAGAACATTGATGTTTAAAGATGAGAGTATTTCTGAAGGCCCTATACCAGACAACATAAGTAGTTTTGGAGTATCTATAGAACCAGCGGATAATATGACTTCTATGTTTGCATTAACATCAATAATTTTATTCGATTCAAGTAAAACTCTAACACCTTTCGCCCTTTTTGTCATAGGATCTATTAAAATTTTAGTAGCTGTAGCAAATTTTGTAACGAATAAATTTGGTCTATCCTTCGTAGGCCTTAAATATGCTTCAGCAGTGCTCGATCGTCGCCCATCAGCGATCGTGAAATGCGATGAAGATGCACCATAAATTTCCGGCCCATTATTTTCTAAAACAGTCTTTAAGCCAATTTCTTCATACGAATCAAGAACTGTTTTATGTATTTTCTTAAAATAAGTATTATAATTAGGTCTTGATATTAAAACTGGCCCAGATTTTGAATGTAATTCGGCATTATAAGGATTACTAAATACTGAATTGTCAGTCATGTGTTCAAGTTTTTTGAAGTAAGGCAGAACCGTATTCCAGTCCCATCCAGGCGCTGTTCTGTTCCATTCGTTGTAATCCGCCGGTACTCCTCTCGAGTAAAACATATAGTTAGCAGATGATGAGCCTCCTAACATTTTGCCTCGAGTCATAAAAACAGTGCCTCCAACGTGGCCTTGTCCGACGCCCTTATCAAGTTGAGCGTTGTAGTCCCAATCACTTTTTGTGTGAGGAATACTCCAAAACATACTCGGAATCTGTAAATTATTTACCTGCGTTAAATACTGGCTTGCTTCGTGTTTTAATATCATTAATAGAATACTTTAAATGTGTGATAAAAAACTTTCGTAGAAGAAGTATTACCACACTAGCCGATGGAGGATCACCTCCAGCCTCTAATAGCAGAACCTTCCATTCAGCAACCTCGCTGAGCCGAGTGGCGACAGTGGCACCCCCAGAACCTGCACCCACCACCACATAGTCGAATGTGTCACCATCTGTTAAAGCATAAATAAATTATTGTTGATTGCTGAATATAGAATCCACAGAAAATTTGTGATTATTTACATTCTACCATAGCAAAAAAGTATAAGACCTTAAAGAGTTTATAAAGTTTACTAATACTCGATACGTTGGGTAGCTTCTTAATGCCATATAAATGTATGTGCCTGGTTAACCGAGCTTAGCTCGGTATTTTTAGTAAATCATGCTTTTGGAATTATATTCAAATACGAATTACATATGGATGAAATAAGAATAATGTTTTTCGATCGCACCGACACTATTGTGTTATTATTATAAAAAATATGAACTGCTTATTTAAATAAAAAATCACGAGTGCAATCAGAAAAAAGGAAAAACAATAATCGATCTGGACGCACGAGAAATTGAACCCGGGTCTCCAATAATCGAAACTGGCCGATTCTTTACCTTCGTATTCTAATGATATTGTAGCCATTTTTTCATTGCGTAAAAACAGGAAAAAAACGACATTTTTTTTAAATGAATCCTAGATGCAGTCCTTTTGGGTCTCCCCACCGTGCCTGTGCACGTTAAGCTGTCGGTCCCAGTTGTTATCATGTACACCTGATAGCGATCGTTACTCATAGTAGGGAATATATCCACCAACCCGCATTGGAGCTGCAGCGTGGTGGATTAAGCTCTGATCCTTCTTCTACGTGGGGAAAGAGGCCTATGCCCAGTAGTGGGATATTACAGGCTGAAGCGAAGCGAATCCTAGATACAAACTTCATGAAAATTGTTGGAGCCGTTTCCGAGATATATATACAAGGATTGCTCGTTTAGAGGTATTAGATTTAAAAACATTAAATACGTTTAGCTTACATATTTTATTAGTAATCTTGTTCATATAAACTTCGAATAAAATACTGTAACACAATCTATACGTAAAAACGCCAAACTGTGTGTTGTTGAAAATATATGTTCCATCAATTTACAAGTTGATCTTGAGATTTTGCGAAGGCAAGCAAAGTATACCACTAGGTCACGGCAAGAAAAACATCATTTAAAAAATAATTGAATTTGAATAAGAAAAAAATCATATGTTTTGTAAGTTAAGAAGTATACTATGTATCATACATAAGTAATGTATCATACTTAGATGAAAATAAAATATTTAGAATGTTTCTACGAGTTCAAAATTAACAATAATTTGCGGTTATCTTAAAATGACTCTTATTAAAGAAGAAGAAGAAGAAATACACTTCATTGTGCATACAAGTTTACATACATAGAGGTATCTTAAAAAATAAAACTTACAAAATAATAGTATGCACAAAGGGGGTCTTATCCTATTAATATTATCTTATCTTATTTTAAACATTTTTGAATATCATATCAAAAATTGACCGCTCCAGCGGGATTCGAACCCGCGTCTCCGACTGACCGTGTCGGCGCTCTAGCCAATTAAGCTGGAGCGGTCAATTTTTGATATGATATTCAAAAATGTTTAGAAGTCCTAATGTGTGGGTAACACAAAAATAAAATCGTACATATTATCTTAATTTATTAATTTTCTCCGCAGAAACATTCTAAATGTTTTATTTTGATCTAAGTATAATACATTACTTATATATGATACATAGTATACTTGTTAACTTACAAAACATAGCATTTTTTTTACTTATTCAAATTCAATTACCTATAACGATCGCAAGATGATATATGGATCGTGCACATCATTTTACAAAGTTAATGCTCAATAAGTGCAGACAGAAGAAATACAAGTATAAATACCTAATAACGAAAAAAATTAGCAAATTTGCTCTCCTAATACCATATAAGTTTTTTTTTTTACGTTTCAATGATTTTTATTGTACGTTTTGAGTTTGGTGTTTTTTTTTTTTTTTTAAATACTGCCAAGGCTTAGGGTTCTTTGTTTACAATAATTTACAAGAACAATAATTTACTACGGAGTGTTTACTAGACGAGAGGAACTTATTCTAATACTAAATTACACTTTTAGTACCTATATTACTGTTGTAATTATCAGTGGAAACTTGAATAACACGTATTAGTGTTATGTTGATTGTTAATGTTCTGTTAAAATTTGTTGTGACCAAATAAAAATAAATAACTTACTTTTTAAATTGTAGGACGTAGGCCAGCCATCTGGGTCTAATGCTTGCGACAAAGAAAGGAACTGCAGCAGTGTTTTCAGCCAGGGAAAATCCCTAGCGGACTGCAGCAAACCAAGCACGTTATTAACCGCCTCATTTATAAGCATATTTTTACACTTAATAACAAAAATATTTATAATCCACCACACCGCTTCGACTTCATGAAGTAACTATTTAATTTATAAGTGTGTAGCCTTCTATGTTGTAATAAATGGATCTATAAGGAATAAATTTAACATAATTAGTGTAGTGGTGCGTGAAAAGTAGGTATGTCCTTGTTAGTCGTCTACCGCGCCTCGGAGAGTACGTACCGCTATCGGTCCCGGTTTTTATTATAAATATCTGATAGTGATCGTTACTCATGGTAGATAATACATCCGCCACCCCTCAGTGGAGTAGTGTGGTGGATTAGTCTCCAATCCTTCTCCTGCATTGAGAAAGAAGTCTATACCCAGCAGAGGGTGGTTACAGGCTGAATGATAACACAAATCTAAAATTAACTAAACCGGCCAAATGCGGGTCAGACTCGCGCACGAAGGGTTCCGTACCATTGACTAGGTAAAATATTTAGGCAATTTTTTTTTGTATCATAAGGTACAAAGGGTAGCCTTATCGCTGAAAAGGGAGCTCCTCCAGGCAACCTAGGGGCAGAAGAGATGGTAGGTATTGTGTCGGTGTAGGTATAGAAATTAAGACATAAACGTTTGAATATATTTACTTAAACACATATACATATAAGTACATACATAGATAGATACATACAAACAAACATATATACTTACATGCATACATTCATATATAAATATACAACTAAGTATTTTGTGAATATTTCAAGTGCCTACCTGTTACCGTTTATTGATATCGAGCATTTTGTACCCTAAAAACCTTTACGAAAGGAGCGAAACAATTTTTTATTAAGCTAAGGTATTGGACACAACGTCGAATCTCTGGTGCCCCTTTTTTGGGCTGATGTGTTCCAACTTCTAAATTCCTTCATTTTCGTTGTAGGAGTGGTTTTCTGGCACCTACTGCATAGTCACCAAGCTGGGCAAGCGGTTTGATGACCGCAGGGCTGGCTTTGTCGCACCGAAAACGCTGCTGCCGATCTTCGGCCTGTGTATTTCAAAGCCAGCAGTTGGATGGTTATCCCGCCATCGGTCGGCTTTATAAGTTCCAAGGTGGTAGTGGAACTGTGTTATCCCTTAGTCGCCTCTTACGACACCCACGGAAAGAGAGGGGGTGGCTATATTCTTTACTACCGTAGCCACACAGGTAATGCAAAGTCTACGATTCTATAAAGGACATACAGACAAATATTCATTTATATATCTAATTAATAAAATTCTCGTGTCGCGGTGTTTGTAGTTAAACTCCTCCGAAACGGCTTGACCGATTCTCATGAGATTTTGTGTGCATAACGGGTAGGTCTGAGAATCGAACAAGATCTATTTTTATATACATGATACATCACATGACTGATACATGATTTATATATGATTTATATATATGATACATCTCAATACATATAATAATCGACAATATATTATAAGTAAACTTACATTTTTTAAAGTGTACATATAAAATTACGGATAACAGATTACACCTATAAATATAGGTGTATACTAAATTTCCAATACAAGTAAACAACATAGATAAACGTTTAAGTATAAATTAGAGATAAAATATAAAACCCTAAAAGAATACAAAAAAAAAATTAACAAAAAGAAAATTAAAATAATCAACATATAGAATCTTAAACACTAATCATTGGTGGAGTGGTACCAAGCCAGAAGTATTTTAAATTTTGTACTGAAAAGTCGTTTGAAGTCGCGTAAGATGTTGATGTTATGATTGTTGATTATAGCGTTGTATATTCGCATTAATGTGTTTATGGGGAAAGTTTTCCTAGATTGGTTCTACTAAAGGGAATGCTGAAAATATTGGTTAAAGGTTGTTTAGGGATATAGTAAGGAATCGCTAGGCATACCTGCCGTTGTAAACTTTGAGAGAATCATGTGCAGTCCAAAAGTCTGCGGCGGTCAGCTAGTGAATATATATGTGCTTTTTAAGATAGGAAAGCCTTAACTTACTATATAACTCGACCGTAGACAACCCTGAACTCGGTATGCTAGGAAACCTGTGAAGTTTTTTTGAATGCGCTCTTTCTGCGCTAATTCTAAGTACCCCTACGAACTGAATGGGATTCCATATCACTGAGGCATATTCTAGTGAACTGGGAATCAAGGAATTGTATCCACTTATTAGGGTCTGTGCATTTTTAAAGTCATTTCATGTACACCTAAAAAAATCTAAAATATTATTTATTTTTGTGTTACCCACCCCACACAATAGGGAATTCTAAACAATTTTTTTTTTTATATCCTATCAAAAATCATTTAATTATTAATAATTATTAATCATCATTTAATATCATATCATATTAACAAATTGAATAGAGCACCGACACGGTCAGTCGGAGATGTAGGTTCGGTCCCCGCTGGAACGGTGGATTTTTTCACTTCATCGATGGAGACGACGCGTTGGCGGAACGGTCACAGCACTGGTTTGTCGCTATTGCGCTGGCGGTTGCGGGTTCGATCCCCGCATGACAAACGTTTCACACACCAGCCTATCGCAGTCCACTGCAGGTTGTAGGCCTCCCTAAGCTCGTGCTAAACGTCTCGGACCCTGCAATCCCCATCCAGCCTCTGCCGGTATCAAATAACCGCGAATAGTGGTGCTGCCGAGAACTAAAGGCCGAAATTTTTGGCGCGCATTCATAAGTTTTGTCCATAGTCAGCACGCTGGCTGGGTTGGTGACTGCAGTGCTGGCTTTATCAACATTGTATTATCCCGTGGTCCCGTGGTATGTGCAGTTTTTGTGGGCCTCCCAACCACACCTCGGAGAGCACGCTAAGCCGTCGTTCCCGGTTGTTATCGTGTACACATGATAGCTATCGCTACTTATAGTAGGGAATATATCCGCCAACCCGCATTGGAGCAGCGTGGTGGATTAAGCTCTGGTCCCTCTCCTACATGAGGAAAGAAGCCTATGTCCAACCGTGGGATATTACAGGCTGAAATGTAATTTAGTTGCCACTTTGTACACCTTCGAAAATAGCAAGCAGACTTTGTTTTATACTATGTAGTGATTCTTTTTACCCGACTGGAAAGGAAGAGTTATGTTATCGCGCGTATGTATGTAGTTAATATTCTTTATTACCTCAGAACCGCAGAACGGATTTACATAATTGAGGTATCGTTAGATACGTCTTAGCAGCTCAAGTATTCTTAAATAGGTGACGTTAAAAAAATCAAACATGGCGGCTGTGCGAAGCCGTTGTAGTTAATGAAAACAAAATTTTTTCGAATATTACAATATGGGTATCAAATTAAAGGGCTCGATACAAGGATTTTGAAAAGGTATATCATAATGATTATTACCGTAATACTAATAAAAAAAATATAATAAGAAAATTTAAAAAATGTGGAGTTTTCTTTCCCATTTCTCCTAGGTGGCGATCAACTTCAGGGTATAAGGCCCAGGGAATAGGGCCTTTCCAATAAAAAAAAAATTATCGAATTCTGACTACTCTGTAAAGAGTCATGGTCAAACATAAAAAAATATATACGTGGTGACTTTAGGACCTCGTCTATTTTTTTTTTCGTCAATGACAACTCTTTAATTAATTGAACCGATTACGTAATTTGCCTAACCATTTTTGGTATATACAACATTACATGAACTGTATTTCATTTTATTTTATTTAAATACCAACTGCATATTATTATGTCAGTGTGCAATAAGAAACAGAAAATGATAAAGAAAGTTTACATGTACTCGCATTCAGCCTGCAACATCCCACTGCTGGGCCTCTTTCGCCATGTAGGAGAAGGATCAAAACTTAATCCACCACGCTGCTCCAATACGGGTTCCCTACTATGAGTAACAATCACTATCAGGGATTTATGATAACATCCGGCACCGACGGCTTAACGTGTTTTCTGGGGCACGGTGAGGAGACAAATAAGGACAGACATACAAATAGGAAAGAAATATTTGTACAAATACAAATATCCATCCCGAGCGAGAATCGAATCCACAAATCGTCGGTGTTTTATGCGTCTACTCGCACCACTACACCAGAGCGGTTGTTATGTTTATTCAGATATGGTAGATTATTATTGTTTTATTTATTTCACATTTTGTAATTATATGAGTTATTATCTATTGAGTTGCATCCTGCTTTTCATTATCTTACGACCTTCATATTGTTTCTTCCAGAATGTTTTGGTCGCTCTTTCACTGATACGACGATCTTATGCATGTTTCGTATTTTTCTATTTTGTCTTTTAACAAACTTATTCATAATTCCAATAATCCATATTACATATAAACACCCAACACTACAACTATACAGTACAAACAAACACACCTACTAAAGAGAAACACCTAAGCAATTATATAACTAGTAAAACGTTGTAAAATGTTTACTAAATTTCAGATACAATGGCATGCCAAATGGATGTAGCGATGATGAATTTCCATGGGGAAAAAATAAGCCATCGCTCTTAGATAATAAACACCTTTATGGTGAGTTACTATATAAAATTCCCATTTACATAAAATACTTACAAAATAATTTATCTATCAACAGTCACAAGTGCTGTGTGGCTACGGCACTAAATAATTTAGCCACCCCCTCTCTTCCCGTGGGTGTCGTAAGAGGCGACTAAGGGATAACAAGGTTCCACAACCATCTTGGAACTTAAGAAGCCGACCGATGGCGGGATAACCATCCAACTGCTGGCTTTGAAATACACAGACCGAAGACGGGCAGCAGCGTCTTTGGTGCGACAAAGCCAGTACTGCGGTCACCAACCCGCCTGCCCAGCGTGGTGACTATGAGCAAAACACATGAGTTCACGTTATTTTAGACTTAAGCTTGTGGAGGCCTATGTCCAGCAGTGGACTGTATAGGCTGTAATGATGATGACAACAGTCACAAAGTAACATAATCTTATCTAAAACATTTTATTGCAAATGCATTAACGTTTTTTACTTTATATTTTAGTGTGTCATGCAGAAATGAATGCAATAATAAACAGCCATTCAACTACCTCAAAAATTGTACAATCTACGCCACCCTTTGCCCTTGCAACGAATGTGCCAAACTCATAATACAGTGTGGTATCAAAGAAGTTGTATATCTATCAGACAGACATGGTCATAAAGATATATTTATTGCTGGTAGAAAAATGTTAGACGCGGTTGGAATACAGTGTCGGTAGGTGCCATTAGGGCTTTAAGCATAATTTTTTATTTTAGCATATTTTTTTTTTCGTTGTATAATTCTAGGTTATATAAAATCTTGTCGCAAGGTTTCACAGATTTAATTTATTCAGACTCAGGTCTGTATTTATTTTATATTAATTTAAAAAAAGATTGCATAGGACAAGTAACTTAAATTTGTAGTCATAGTGCAAAATTTGGAAGTCAACAAAATGAAAATTTCCAGTAAATATTGTTGATATGTAAGTTATGTGTAATACTTAGTGTTTCAACATTGTATACAACTACAGGATTTTGTTTGGACATCTATGACTAATATAAAGAAATAAAATTCGTTACATCAACTGATTATGATAAGATAATAAAGAAAATATCAAAATTGGTATCCCCAGTAAAAAGCTATCAGGTAACACAAAAAAAAACAGTTGAATTGAGACCCCCTTTTTAATAGGTTAAAATTTTTGATGAAATTTTTTAACATGAAGTATATTATATTAAGTAGTCGAATTGAGAACCTACTCCTTTTTTTGAAGTCGGTGAAAATTTGCTAATAATGTTTTTATATATTATTTACAGTGATATATAATATAAAAAAATAACAAAAATTAACTTTAAATAGATTTCTCTACACATTAGTTATTCGTTCATAATGGAATCATTTTGATTGATTTTGGGCAATACAGGTATAACACACATACTGTACCGTAAATGAAAGAGGGGAGGGAGGTTACTACAATTATTAATAAACGCATTTATATATTGTTCTACGAGTCACAAGATGTGAAGATCTTCAATCATTATATACATAAGTTTTTTTTAATAATGAAATTAAAAATCAGTCAAAATAATATTCTTAATTGATAATGATTGTTTATGTGTGTGTATGAGTATTTATAACTAGAACTTTTTTATTCCAGGCAATACAAACCAAAATGTGACAAGATTGAAATTAATATCAAAGATTTCCAGTGAAAACTACTCTCCATCAAAATGATTTTATATATAACTAGCTGACCTGGCGAACTTCGTACCGCCTTTTTTTTCTTAAATATAATAATGTGTGTGGTGGTGGTATAGCTTTGTATGCGTTTACGGTGGTGGTGGTATAATTTCTGACTTATTAGGATTGTTTTTTTTTTAATTTAGATTTCATATTTATTATTGATTTTTCCTCCTTAATATGTGCACACCTCTAACCTCTAACTGCTGCTACTGTATCGTGTCCAGTACCCAAGGGTTACCTGGAAGAAATCGCTATTGCGATATGATCACCTTTGTACATCTTGTATTGTATCTTTCTTTATATGTGTCTGTATTTTGGGGGTACATTAAGAATAAATAAATAAATACATAGTTATTATTCGTAGATAACTGACATCAGTGACGCACTCGTCCTATGGTTTGGTTGAAAACTGGTGTCAGGTACAATTTTTACTATGGTAATCTGACTTATGCCAAACCGAAACAATTTGGCGCATTCCTGAGGCACACTATAATTTAAAAATTGTAAAAGTATTATGTGTATGTTAGTATCATTAGTTCAATAAATGTATTTTTCTTTCTTTTCTTTTCTTTCTATATATCAAAAAAAAATAGCCTATTAATTTTATAATTATTTTTATTTTACGCTTCATCCTGTAATATCCCACTACTGGGCATAGGCCTCTTTCCCCATGTAGGAGAAGGATCAGAGTTTAATCCACCACGCTGCTCCAATGCGGGTTTGCGGATATATTCCCTAGAACGAGTAACGATCGCTATCAAGCGTACATGATAACAACCGGGACCGACGGCTTAACGTGCTCTCCGAGGCACGGTGGGGGAGACCCACAAAACCTGCACATACACCCAGACCACGGGATAATACAATGTTGATAAAGCCAGCACTGTAGTCACCAACCTATGTGCCCAGCGTGGTGACCCAGTCCACGGCAAACACCTGTATGGCCAATACAAATGTTTGTCATGAGCGGGGATCGAACCCGCAACCGCCAACGCAACAGGTACGTCCATATATATTCATACATTTTAATTTTATTATTATTTTAATTTTATTTTTTTATTTTTATTTTTGTTGCATCAAACTGCACACGGTGTGCAAATTTGATTAAAATTGGTTAAGTACTTTAGGAGTCTATCGTGGACAAATAACGTGACACGTAATTTATATACTCGTTTTTTTTTTATATCACTAGGTCGGCAAACAAGCGTACGACTCACCTGATGGTAAGAGATTACCGTAGTAAGCTACATTTTCAATTATCTATAAAAAAATCTAAATCCCAAATCTTAGCACGAAATGAAATTGAAACATTTGGACAAAGTTTCGAATACTTCTCCTTATAAAAGACTTTTGAAGATAAACAACTAAGCACTAACAATCTAGGAATACTAACACAAGTTTAAAGGTTTGTTTGCCTTATCGCATTAACTATAATAATATTTTAGTCTTTGGGTCAAAACCTCTGTTTGTTATTAAGAATATAACTCACGGGGTAGAAAGAACCCTTACAATATTAAAATGTTTTTTTTTTATATAACTTGGTCAGCAAACAAGCGTAAGGCTCACCTGATGTTAGGCCATTACCGTAACTTACACCGCCTGCAACACCAGAAGCATCGCAAGCGCGTTGCCGACCCAATCCCAATCCCCCCCAGGAGCCCTGGTCACCTTACTCACAGGAACACAATACTACTTGAAAACAGTATTATTTAGCTGTGATCTTCTGTAAGGTCGAGGTACTACCCCAGTCGGGCTGCTCCAGATTTTGAGCAGGAAATTCCTGCTGTGCCCTACCTCAGTTAAACGTATAAGTCGTATAATAAGATAATCAATAATGATTTAATGATTAATAATGATTTATTTTCCATCACAGTCATCTTGATACAATGAAACCTTATCTTATTAATGATATAACTCCAACACAAAGTTTGACAACACGATTAGCGAAGGACTGGTGCTCAAAAAAGGTATAAAATACCTGTACTATATAAGTCACCAGTTCCCCCAATAAAATTAAACTTAAAATTAAACTTGTCCAATAAAATTGCATACATAATATGTATAGTAGTAGAATTTTCCAAATAAATTGTGCCTATGAAATTGCCGTTTCATTGTACTGGCTATTTCAAAACTAAAAAAAAATCGCTAGGAACTCGAATTTCAAATTATTTTTATTAACCGAGTCCAAAAAAGGACGAGGTTATTCAATTCGACCGTGTATATATATATATATATATATATATATATATATATATATATATATGTGTGTGTGTGTATGTTCTGGGGTAACTTCGTTGTTTATGAACCGATGTTGATAATTCTTTTTTGTTGGAAAGGAGATATTCCAAGTGTGGTACAATGATAAGGAAACCAGGATCTGATGATGGAATCCCAGATAAATCAAGGGAAACTCTCTAAAATCGTAATGACGACTAGTGCGTTTGTTAATTTTCTTTGTCTACTTACGTTGTATTACTTGTTGACATAATTGAAGTCGGTTTTTTTCGTTTGCGAGCAAACACAATTATTTTAAATATATAGAATTATTTTTTATAATTAGTCATTTGTTTAATGGTTAGCGTCATGTTTACTTCGTATTTGTACGTTTTTCGTCATCATGGATATGTTGGAAATTCGAGTGATTTGAGTATGAGTTCCCTCGTGCATTGATTCCATGGGTAATTACTTTGAATAATAAAAATAAAAAATATAGAAAAAAAAATCCATCAACTTATTTCATCAAAAACGGCAATTCCATAGGTAAAGACCTACTATAATTATATATCATATGTAATGGAAAAGCAGTTGGCCCAGATGTTATACCAGCGGAAGTATGGCAGTTTTTGAATGCGGATGGATGGAACTAGCTGACTTTATTCTTCAATAAACTGTTGCAAGAAAAGACAAAGTTAATCTTCAGAAAATTGTCTTATCGATGAAGTACTTTTCATTCGTATGATGACGTACGTAGGATTCATATGCCTGCATAGTCATAAATCAAATTATATAAAGGAAAATTTTGTTCAAAAATAAATAATTGTGATGAATAACGTATATATTATATTCTTTATTGCACTTCAAAAAAAATCATAATTACAAGTCATTTTTACAAAGGATGTTGGCAAGGGCGAACTTATCTCTGTAAAAGATCTCTACCAGTCAACCCATGAAGTTAAAAATAATAAAAAAGCCATATAGGTACTTATTTTGCAATATATACATTCAAAATTAGTGATATAAAATACATATACAGTTACATGCACATAAACATACATACAGACATACATTCATACATACATAAACACACACATACACACATACACACATACATACATACATGCATACATGCATACATACATAAATTGAAGTGCTTTCTTGGATCACTCTCGGTAAATGATTCCAAAGTGTTACAGTGCGTATTGTGAATGAATTAAGGAGGAAGTTGGTGTTATGTCTGGGGACTTCGGGCATCGATTTGATGCAAGACCTCCTAGAACGTGTTGGGTAGCAGGAATAAGAAAACGGGACCGAAGGTAGGAGGGAGAATTCTGGTCATGGAGTATGTTATAGAGATAAAAAAGGATGTGCATATCACGGCGAAGTTGGATTGGGAGCCACTTAAGTTGAGTGCGAAATTGGGTGATGCGATCGTATTTACGTAAACCAAAGATGAAGCGTATCGCAAGAATTTGTAGACGCTCTAATTTAGTAGCTCTTTTGTCACATCTAAATAGTACACATCTGCATAGTCAAGGATAGGTAAAAAAAGTTGGTTTGAAATGGAAGAAAATATTGAAGACGCTTAAGAGAGTGGAAGGTGTAGTGCATCCTTCGGCTGACTTTGCTGACATGAGCTATCCAAGATAAGTTTTTGTCCAAAACCAAGCCTAGGTTTTTAACTTTGTCGCAGTATGGTATCGGTGTGCCGAAGTACAAGACTGGAGGTACTGTTTCCCAGGTAATACGGTTTCTAAACGGCTGCTACCGATAATTATTGCTAGAGATTTTACTGGATTTATAATGAGTCCAATCGATTTGGCCCATTAATAGATTGCAGCAAGGTCGATAGTCTCATGCAACTCAGTCAGCCCAAAATGACGGTGTATTTGTAAATCGTCTGCATACAGGTGGAAGGGAGAAGAAATGGCACTGGAGACGTTGTTAGTAAAAATAGAAAAAAGTAATGGAGAAAGTACGCCGCCTTGTGGGACACCAGCAGTAAGAGTCAACCGATTCGATGAGTTAAAATCAGTCGTTACAGACTGCTGACGTCCCGAAAGATATGAGTGAAACCAGTCAATGCAAGTGGGGGAGATGTTAACTGCACGAAGAGTGCCAAGAAGTATGTCATAGTCTATAGAGTTGAAAGCGCTACTCGCTAAGCGCTAAAAAAATCATTGCAGTGAGCTTGGTGTTATCTATAGCCCACCGAATATCCCACTGCTGTGGGAAGGATGGAAACCTGATTGATAGGGGCATAATAGAGAGTTGTAAATAAGGCAAGAATAGAGTTGTTGGTGAACTATAGATTCCAGGACTTTAGATAAAATGGGAAGGACAGATATAGGACGATATTGAGCAAGACAGGAGGGTTTTGATGTTCTAGATAGTGCAATGACAACTGCTTTCTTCCAGAGCGAAGGAAAAACATTGCATGACAGTGAGAAGTTAATTATGAGCGTGATCACATATGCAATGTCCTCCAGCACTGGAATAATCATCACAACACTGAGATTGTCACTACCAATGGCCTTGGTGGAGATAGAGCGGACATACTGCTTTACCACTTCTGCATTAACTAATTTGAAGAAGAATTGAGGTAGGTCGGTAGAAGCCTGATTATTTAGAATAGAAAGAGTGGATGATTTAACATTGGTGTATAAGGTGAGAGGTGGAGTAGTAAAGTGAGAGTTTAAAATATTAGGATCCACTGAGTTTTGACAAGCATCAGAGGGTTTGCCTACTCCTAACGACCGTAAGAATCTCCGAAGTAGCACAATTTTAAGCTTAATACAAATTTGAATGAACAAACAACTTTATCTTCCGTTTATGGATTAAACGAACGAGTTTAACACTACCCGAAATTATTTTTAAATCCACACTATGAACCGAAATACATTTTTGTTTAATCTAATATTAATTAAAACAACACTGAGGGTTCGAATTATTTCTGACACGTGGGTGGAGGTTAACTGTGGTCACCTATCATAGCGGTTCTCCGTGACACGTGGCTCCGCAGAAACTCCCTGGATGATCAACCGCCAGTCTCTTGAGTTCAGATGTCCAAGGTCCACGACACCATCTCCATTACGATGTCAGCCGGGGTTATAGAATTTTGCTCGGCTAGAGGGAAGAATCCCGATGCATCTTTATTGTAGATGTTGGGCAGTTCTTTATCATAGATGTTGGGCAGTTCTTTATCGTATATGTTGGGGTCCTGGCAGCCATCCCACAAAATTTCCTCACAGCCTCTCTTAAACGTTCCAGATCCATCTGCTAAAAATTCCGCTGAAGGAGAAATTTGCCTCTGATTTTGGGAGGACGTACTTTGTACGTTAGGAAAATTAGATCGTGATAAGAGAAAAGGGATGTCATTTGTCCATAAGATGGAACAAGATTGGGGTTAGAGGCAAAAATAAGGGATGGTCTCGAGTTAGGGAAGTAGTGAGTATGAGCAGATATAGATATTATGAGGTGAAGATCAACGGACGAGGTAAAGTAATGTTTGTGCTCTGCTGTCATTTTTTAGAAGACATTAAGATCGCCCATGCAGATTTTATGTTCATAATTAGGAACTAAGCTCTCAAGAATATCCTCCAGGTTGTTAAAGTAATTAACTTTGTCATTTGGACTAAAAAGAACCCCCAATAGGAGTTTTTTGTGGTTGATGATAATTTCTACAAAAATATATTCAAGAGTCCTTGATACATGCAAACATGAGCAACAAACTACAGTAGCTGGGATGCAGCCGCAAAGAAAAATTCCCGCCACCTCGATCCGTACGATCATTACGAAATAGCTGGTAGCCAGGAAGAGAGCAACTACTGGACAGGATGGATGGCTTAAGCCAGGTTTCAGAGACAAGTATGCAATCAACAGTGCTTGTGCTAAAAAATGTGAGAAGATCAGAATAGTGAGTAAGTATGCTCTGCGCATTGATATACCAATACCATACCAAGGATAAGAAGTTCCGCTGATTCATAAAAACTTGAGATAATTTGTCTGCTAGTGTTTCGGAATCAGAAATTGAGGTGTTGCAACTATGTTCCGCACTCTCGAATTCATTCGAGGAACAAGTGAAATCAGTCTGAAAGTTATACAAGTGACAAAATTGACATTTGACGTATAACATATAATAATAATAGACAGCAGGTAGTAAAAATTATAAATTGAGTTTTTTAAATAATTAATTGATAGTTACATACGTACATAGAACCTATAAATATATAAATTAAAAAAAAAAAACAAGTAAACAAACCAGAATGAGTAAAAGCACACAAACACTAATTGGCCTTAGCTTGCGACGTGAAAATTTTAGGATGCTTCGTAATTAATTGTTTAGCTCAAAGGCTGATGTTATCTTTGCTCGTGATTTATCCGGCAGCAGAACAATTATAACACCATCTGCTGACCGACACTTTCCCAGTCCAAAGTAATTGCGAGCCGATGCGAATATATCCTGTCGAGCTTTCGTGAGGAACTCAGAGAGCTTAATCAATGTGGTCTTCGATCTCCAAACCTTGGCACGAAGCTGCACAGAAGAAAAACGCACTAGTGGCCGTGCAGTGTCTTTCTTCGCACCCAACCTATGATAGGCTTCGAAAGAATTTAGGTTTACACCCGTCAGTTTCATTCGATCGACTAGCACCTCGAGAGTCTTCTTCATTATATCCTCACTAGGATCCTCCTTGCCTCCATGCAGGAGTAGAAACTTTCTGCGTGAGCGTGTCTCCACGCGATCCAGCCAAGTATTAGGAGTTCTACTTGGGCTTTCAGCATACTCAAAGCCACACCCACACCAATGTCTTAAACGAGAAGAACTCCGTACTCAGTATCTTAACGGTGAAGTTCGATGGTGCAGTAGCAGAGATGTGCCTTTCGAACTCTTCCATCCGGCTCTTTATTAAAGAAGAGAGCTCATCCATGGTCTTCAAAACTTGTTCAACTGATGAATCCATTTTGTTTAGTGAGTGAGAGTGTGAAGTAATAGTCAACCAAGGCAAGAAATAGTTGTTATAGCATAAATATATAAAATAAACACTACAAATTGAAATATAATTGAGGAGCAGTTAAAAACGCGTCTTGAGAGTTTCAATTCTACCCGTGAAGGATTAGTAGAAGAGAGAGTTAAAATAATTTGCTGCCGGTATGGATGAAGTGTTTTTTAATAATGAACCGTCTCGAACAAAAGTAATATAAATTATAAAATAAAAAATGACGGTGAATTAAAAATTGTCAAGCGCATACAAAATTACAAGATTGAGTTGCTTCTAAAAACTGATAGGCGCTCCAACATGCCCCCGGGCGTTGAAAGGAACTTTCAACTCGAACTTATCACTGGTAACGGGCAGATTCTGTTAAATGTTCTTCTCACTATTCCCGTTGATGTTTGTATGTCAGCAACACGAACGACTACATCGGTCCCCGGATGGACGGCAACAATTCGTCCCAATTTCCATTTCAGTGGTAGTAGATTTTCTTCCTTTATCACTACTAAGGAATTTAGCTGTAAATCGTCCTTACATGAATGCCATTTAGTGCGTTGTTGCAATTCAGAAACGTACTCTTTACTTCATCTCGCCCAGAAATGTTGGCGGAGTTGCTCGATTCTTTGAAAACGAGTTAAATGATTTATGGAGTGATCTTGATATTTTGGCTGTGATATGGAAGTAAGAGGGCGACCGATGAGAAAATGGCCTGGAGTCAGCGGCATGTAGTCAGCAGGATCTGAAGACAGCGGTGTTAGTGGACGAGAGTTTAATATGGCTTCAATTTGAATTAAAATGGTGTTAAATTGCTCGTACGTCAAATTACAATTTCCCAACACTCGCTGAAGATGATACTTTGCTGACTTAACACCCGCCTCCCAGAGACCACCAAAATGAGGAGTATACGCGGGAATGAAATGGAACTTTATTCCATCATTGGCCATACTTTCACCCAAGTAATCGCTATTAGTTTTTAAAAATTTCGAAAGCGAATTCGATTAAACTGAATTAATCCATAATGTACTGTTGTCAACAACAGCGCTTAACGACACGTCAGATCGAGTCTCCGGTAGAACCTCAGAATGTTTGACTTGAGAAGGCCAACGAGACGAATCCTCCATCAAAAATTCGGGACCAGACCACCACAAATCATGTTTGCGCAAAGTACTAATATCGACACCACGAGATATCAAATCAGCTGGATTCATGCAGGTTGGAACGTGTCTCCATATGCAAGTGTCTGTTTTTTTTTAAATATCAGCAACACGGTTGCGTACAAATGGCTGAAGCTTACAAGGCAACACCTGTAACCAACCCAGCACAATGGTCGAATCAGTCCAGCAAAAGACACGACTTATCTTTGCCCGAAGCGAGCCTACGACCTTGTCATATAAACGGGCTCCTACCAAAGCTCCACACAATTCTAATCGTGGTATTGTCATAAGGTTTTATCGGTGCTACTCGACTTTTGGCCGTTAACAAACGAACCATGCAGTTGCCTCTATCATTTAAGGAGCGAACATAGACGCAGGCCCCATATGCCCGCTCAGATGCATGTGTAAAAATATGAAGCTCTAATTCTTTGTATGAATCACAGACTACAATACAAGGAATGCGGAAATTATTTAAAAGATGCAAATCTTTGACAATGTTTTGCCAATGCATACTAATTTTAGGCGGCATTGTGTCATCCCATGATAACTTGTCTAACCACATTTGTTGCAATAACATTTTCATCCTAATGACACATGGGGACAACAGCCCTAAAGGATCAAAGATGCGAGCTATAATTGAAAGTAAATCACGTTTTGTGTTACCATAAGAAGTCATTGATGAGTCTATAGAAAATGAAAACTCATCAGAAGTGGCATACCTGCTTAGGCCTAGTAACTTATTGGCCTCATTAGATCCAATATTTAAGTTACATGATGATTCAGCAGAATCTGATACTAGGCTTGGTTCATCTGACATTCATTTTTTCAATGGCATACACGTTGATAGAAGTGCTTAGGTGACTTCATGCAACGCCGTGATGTCCGCATTAATGAACGTGATGAATCGGCTTTAATTTGGTCCATAATACCAACAGATGAAGAACTAATGTTGGCTAAATTGCAACATGTATTTTTAGAAAATAATGTAACATGCTTGTTACTAATAGTACCAGAGACTATCCAACCTAATTTGGTTTCACAGAGCACAGGCTTTCCATCACCTAATTTTATTTTATGTGACCCTAACAAGTCCCAGAATAGGTCAGCGCCTATTAGGATGTCTACATCAGAGGGCTTATAAAACGTAGGGTCAGCTAAACATATCTCAGAGGGAATATTTAAATTAAGTTTAACTGAGAACTTGGCACTTGAGTAGTAATTGATGGTAAAACAAAACAATAAACGTCAGTAGAAAAACTGTTATCTAATGATGTCATGGAAACACGACAAGTTCTACCTACGTGAGAGCTCACGTTATTTATGCCTAAGATTGACCTATTTATCTGACTAGTTGGTAAATTTAATCTTTTACACAACCTATTAGTCATAAAACTCGAAGTACTGCCACTGTCAAGAACGGCGCGAACGGTATGCAGACGATTATTACGATCATACAGATTTACTAAAGTGGTTGATAACAGAACTTCGCACTGCTTAGGATCACCGCAGGATGTGCTGTGAGCTGACAAGGCTACATTATTTGTGTCGCTCATAGTACATGGTGATGGTGATGATGACTGTCTATCGGTTACGCTACTAAAATTATTGTCGTTGCGAATATTCAACATATTCTTAGAGTTCGAAACATGAATGAGCGTATTATGCTTACGCTTACATAATTTACAACCCGATTTTTTACAGCGGTTAGCAAAATGACCCTTATGAAAACAGTTATAACACACCTTATAATCTGGCAATAATTTAAAACGATCATTGTTACTCAACGAAAGAAACTGTGGGCAAGTATTTAGATTATGGTCACCTTTACATTTAGGGCAAGTTCTCGTAACAAAATCTGTGCCGGAATTGATTGGACTTTGAGCCACCATGGACTTCAACTTAGGACCCTTTACAAATGAATTAGATACATTGCTTCGCGACAGTTCTATTGTTTCAATTAAATCAGCGCGGTTACGCATAAACCTAATGAAATCCTTAAATTTTATAGAATAGTCTTTATCTTCACGTCCCTTAAATTCCTCCCATTCACGAAATGTTTTTTGATCTAACTTGCGTGTAACAATGTAAATTAAAAGTGTGTCCCAGTGCTTTACCGGTTCACAAGCGATTCTAACGCTCGCAAGTTTTTATTTAATTGATCAATGAGACGTTTCAAAGTTAACGATGATTCCTTTACAATCGGTTCAACATTAAACAAAGCGGAGATGTGATTTTGAATTAACAGCCGTTTATTGTCAAACCTATCGCACAATAACTGCCAAGCCACCGAGTAGTTACTCGCTGAGAATTCAATGGATTGAATTACCACAGCAGCAGATACCTCCAGGGAAGCGCGTAAATAATGAAATTTATTAACGTCATCTATTTCATCGTTAGAATGAATGAGGCTAGTGAAGGTATCGTGAAACTCCAACCAAGTTTCATAAGAACCGTTAAATATGGGCAATTTTATAGTGGGTAGTTTAACAAATTTATTATTACTAGCACGAGTACTTCTGTTACTACTAATCGAATTATTGTCGTTATTAAACTTGGTTAACAGATTCTGAGCCATTGCTAAATATTTATAATATTGTGACTCAAACTCGGATCGCTCAGAGAACTGTGCGCGAGCATCTTCGACGATGCATTCTAAACGCGTCTGTACCTCATCATATTGTTCGTACAAAGATTCAATCTTACCCAGTCGTAATTTTATCTCAGTTGCATCAAACTCGTTTAACCCTTAATTTGGTACTGTATGCTGTGCCATACAAACTTAAAAAAAAATAAAGTGTTAAAGAAATATTATGATTTCAATATAATTATTAATATTTATTCTTATAAACTAGTCACACTTTATGAAAAAAAATGTTTTTGAGTGTTAGCAACACTGGTGCTGTCACTTTTTTTCAAAATGTCTGCCCGAAAGAAGCCGGCTGTGCTCACTAAGGTATTTATTTGTTTTTTATTACTTTTTCCTCGTAAATTTCTAATGAAACACTTATAATTCGATCGTGACATTATAGTGAAGTGTTCACTGTTATAATTTTGGCAATATTTGTGGATATTTGTTGTTTTATTTGATAATAAACTTTGTATACCGTGACATACATTGCCAACTTAGTAATAAATCACTGCATGACGAAGCTGTATGTCACAGCATACATTGCCAATTTATTAGATTTCTTTTTGTAATATTTTTTTTTTGCGATTTATGGGTTTTGTTTGCTTCGGCTTTGGTGTATGCAATTTTTTTTTTCTTTTTGTGATATTTTTTGCGATTTATGGGTTTTTGTTTGCTTGGGCTTGAGTTTTGGTGTATGCAAGCTTTTTTTTCTTTACAGCACGCGCTACTTACACGTGGTGGTAGAATTTTAGCTTTGATCCCTACTGAAAATGCACTCTCTGATGATGGTAATGCGTCTGACGTCGATGATGAATTATTAGGCGCTCAAGTTTTGCATTCAGACTCATCTTCCCCAGCCCGATCTATTGCGAGTTCCTTAGAAAGACTGAATATATTAGATTCCGATGGTGAAACCTCAACCGATGAGAATGTTCGGCTTACACCTGTATTCCAAGAAGTATACCCGAATCTATCGCTTGAGCCCGATTGCAGTACTATTCCGACAATAAGTGACATTCCAACATTGCCTGCAACCCCTGCCACGCCTGCAACTCCTGCCATTCCTGCTACTCTAAATCCTGTATCTCAAGTCGCTTTTGCATCACAATCTTCACCTGCACAACCTTCAGTGACCATACCTAGCACTCCCACTACATCCTCTACATCGCTAAATCGCATAACTAGAAAAACACGATCGAAAAGACCGACGGTTCCTGTTGCTAAACGCTCACGCAGAATCAAAAAGTTCGTTCTGTGCTATAAATGGAAAAGGACTGCTGCTTTTCAACACAAAGCAATTATGGAAGATGAACCAGAAATCGATTCTAAGACACCTACTATTCCCTTGGACTATTTTTACAAGTTTTTTTCTCCAGATGTTATAACTGACATTGTTGAACAAACAAATGCGTATTCAGTGGAAAAAACCGGACGATCGATTGAATTAGTTGAAGACGAACTTCGAGATTTTCTGGCTATTCACATCATTATGGGGGTCGTGTCCATGCCTTCATATACAGACTATTGGAGTCTGCAATATAGATTCGGTTTAGTTGCAGATCTAATGCCCATAAAAAGGTACCAAAAAATTCGAAGATACCTTCATTTCGTCGACAATAGCTCTGATAATAGTGACAGATATCATAAGATAAGGCCCATAGTTGAAAAAATAAGAGCAAATTGTTTAGCTCAAGAAGTCGAGACCAAGTTCAGTATCGACGAAATGATGATTCCTTACAAAGGGACTAAGGCCGGCAAGAGACGCCAATACATGAAAGACAAACCCAATAAATGGGGTTTCAAAAACTATATCAGGGCTGGAGTATCAGGTATGATATACGATTTTATCCTGTACGGAGGAGAGGACACTTTCAGGTTCCATAATTTCACAGAAGAAGAATTGTCGCTAGGCTTTGGAGCTCAAGTAGTCATTACTTTGTGCAAAAGTATAAAAAAAATACCAGCTTTTGTATTCTGCGACAATTTTTTTTCATGCCCAGAACTCTTTTACATACTGAGAGAAAACTACGGTATTTTTGGATTGGGCACCATCAGAAAAAATAGACTGAGAGGAGCAGATGCAGTTTTACGTACGGAAAAAGAAATGAAGAAAAAGCCTCGAGGAGCTTATGACCAAGCAGTTTGTGACAAAAATCGCCTGGTAGTTGTGCGTTGGAATGACAACAAAGTCGTAACGTTGGTCAGTACTTATGTAGGTACAGAACCGGTAGAGAAAATCAAACGCTACTGCAAAGAGGCCAAACAAAAAGTTGAAGTCAATTGTCCACAAGTTGTCAAAGAGATAAATAAACATATGGGTGGTGTAGATTTGGCGGATATGCTCATCTCGCTATACAGAACTCCTTTCAAGACACGACGTTGGTATGTCGGCATATTTGCCCAGCTGCTTGATATATGCATCAACAATGCATGGCTATCTTACAGAAATGATTGTACTAAAATAAAAATAAAGACTATGCCCTTGAAGGCTTTTAGGTACGAAATCTATGAAGGACTCAAAAAGAATAGACGTGCTGTGATTGACCCACCCGACATCAAAAAACGACCACAAAAAGCGATACAGCCAGTTCCTGTTGAGTCCTCGCGATTTGACAATGTGGGTCATTTCATGACCATGACATCTCAGGGTCGGTGCAGGTTATGCTCTAAGCTCACGACTGTCATTTGCAGCAAATGCCAAGTCCGGTTATGTTTCGTTACCGGAAGTAAACCCAGGAATTGTCAACTAATTTATCATTTTCAAAAATGAGTAGAGTTTATGGGTTTACTTCCAGCATTTACTGCAAATCACCGTGTTGCAGAGCTATTATACCCGCTACTTTGTTTTCATAATGTATGTCCATCATTTTTATAAAGAGGTTTGATTTATGTTTGTTTTTAATTAAAGTTACAATACATATTTATGATTTTTATTCTTACTGGTTTTGGTAAGGTATGTCCCAACATACATTCAAATGAATACATATTTCTTTACCCACTTGGCAATGTATGTAGTAGCATACATGATTTTTCAGGAAAACTGAAAACCCTAGATTTTTTTTACTATTTTTCTGGGCATATTTAGACTCTACACATTCCTATTTCAGTATTTGTTTCAATTCAAAATGTTTATTTTTTTTGCCAAATTAAGGGTTAATGTTTTAATATTGAGAGCTTCGAGATAATTAATGAAAGTAGTTAATCGGCCTTTAAAGCTCCCTCGCTTTTTTATTAGTTCTCGTTCCTCTGACATTTTGGGAGTCGAGTGCAGTCAACCTTATAAAATTAAGCTAATTATGTTACCTGAGTGTTGGGTTAAAATATTATGACTAGTAAATTTAAATCAAGTTCAATATTAACACCACTAAATAAATCCTCTTCATCCACATTACACGATTGCAAATCTTTCTTCTTTTAAAATATAAATCCTCTAATATAATAGCTGATTCTTCTTTAAATAATATCCGGTTCGAAGTTAGACCACATGAAGGATTAGTAGAAGAGAGAGTTAAAATAATTTGCTGCCGGTATGGATGAAGTGTTTTTTAATAATGAACCGTCTCGAACAAAAGTAATATAAATTATAAAATAAAAAATGACGGTGAATTAAAAATTGTCAAGCGCATACAAAATTACAAGATTGAGTTGCTTCTAAAAACTGATAAGCGCTCCAACAACCCGCCAAAAAAGTAACGTATTTATTAGGATAAAAATTTGTATCATATCTATTAAACTTTAACGATATAAAAGGTATCTGAAGAAATCAACGGTTTTGCCGGTATTTTATAATTGTATTTGGTAACGTTACCAAGCCCTGATGAGCGTCAATTGTGTCAAAAGCATGGGTCAAAAGGGTCAAAAGTTAAAGGATGTGTTCCAATAAGCAACTGCAACGACCACAAAGCCATTTCTATCGTTCCACTTAAGGCTAGGTCGTCACGAGCGATCTCTCGACGTCATAGATGACGTCATTGTTCACATCCACATCGCGCCCACTATGCCTACAAAATATAAATAGGACAGAGTTGACTTTCATCAAAATGTGGCAGGAATTAAAAAAAAGGTCAATGTCAAATTGCGATTGTATCTCTCTTCAAAGCGATTAAACCAATCAATCAATCAATTTCATTCAATTCGACAAAAGTGCAACGATAAATTCCCGGGAACCCATGTTGGATTAAGATTACTCCAATCCATGCGTAATAATAGGATAATTTTTTACCCCACAGCTATGTTTTCACATAGCCAGCCAGCATATTGCGAGCACACAGCTGACGCCCGACAGAACTCAAATATGCGTAATATGCGTTCCGCTTATAAAATTCGCCTTCAACACCCGCGGCGTTTTTTGCGGCAATTTAAACGGTCGTTGTCGATGACGTTGTACCTGTTGTCCTTTAGTAGAACGCGCCCAAATTAAAAATATCTTTTCGCGCCAAATTCCCGCGTGAAAGATTGAAATTGGATTGAAACAAAAGTTGTGACGTTGTGTTGTATTGTATACTTTTCTGTTCTATCTTGTATACTTATATAGTATTTTATCGTGTATTATTTGTTTATTTGATATCTTGTACTTGTGGTGTGGAAAACATTTTATATAAGGTTATTTGCGCGCTGCTCGCGTTTAAACGTGGTGAATGTTTGTGTACACCTTGCGCATGTTAAACAGTTAAATCTCTTTTTAAAAGAATGAACCTATCAGAAAAGCTTGAAGAACTCTCATTAAACAGGTATAAACTATACCGTTTCGTACATGGATATAACAAAACAGACATAAGTTACTTACTTTGAATATTTTTCAGTAACAATAACAGTCAAAGTAAACGCGAAGACTATATAGAATGGAAAGAATATTTCATGGCCATGGCATTTCTAGCAGCGAAAAGAAGCAAAGATCCTAGTTTTCAAGTCGGTGCCTGTATCGTTAACGAAGAAAACAGGATAGTTGGCGTTGGGTAAATATCATTATAATGTCAACAAATTGTGCTATTTGTATTTGATAAGGATATTCGGACACTAGCGTGACTCCAGCGGTAATTTAGCGTGACTTGCGTGAGTGGCACTAAGTCCAGTTTCATATCTATTGTGGTTGTTTCCATAATTTAATCACCCTGAATACCCCTAAAATGTTATTTAGAAGCCGGAGGCTCGGAGGGAGGGTAGCCCCCGCCCACTGTAACGCTCACCCGGGCCTGCGTTTTGTTACACAAGGGCGAAGGGGCTGTACCTTCCAAAGCACCAGACGTCGCGGAATGAAATTATGCCACTGTACAGTCTAATTTTGAGGTTAGGTCTATGGAATTTTTTTTTTTTTCAAGAAGTACCAGACACCCTAGATTACCCCTGGAGTCACGCTGGTGTCTGAATATCCTCAGCTGTTTCTATTGATATATAAATTGTGATCCAAGTATTATCTATCAGTAACTGATACATTATTCTTAAAGTAGTAAAGATATGATTATATATGATATTATGATTCTAATTCAACAAATTTTTAATTTTTTTTGTCTTAATCTACAAAATAAATGTACCAAAATTCCTATCAAGGTAAGTTTGTTAAAAATAACCCTTTTATATGTTTAAAATTGTATGTAGAGTTGTTTAATTTCAATATAAATTATTGGAATTATAAGGAGAGAATAATAAGGAGTTTTTTATTATTATTATTCCAAATGTAAATTGTCCTTAAATTAAAATTAAAAGACAAAAGAGAAAAATAACAAACATGCACAAGATTGTCTTATCAGTGAAAGAGCAACCAAAACATTCTGGAAGAAATAATATGAAGGTCGTAAGATAATGAAAAGCAGGATGCAACTCAATAGATCTCAAGACTCATATAATTACAAAATGTGAAATAAATAAAACAATATTAATCTACCGTATCTGAATACACATTACAACCTCTCTGGTGCAGTGGTGCGAGTAGTCGCATAAAACACCGACGATTTGGTGATTGTTGGATGTGGAGAGTGGAAGAAATAAGAAATATACTGTGTGTAACGTTAATAGCTATTTCATTGGAAAATGAAATCACGAACTGCATTTCACATCTTGATTAAAGCATTCCTAAAACCAACATGTAGGGGCAACCACATGTTGGGGAAACCGACACGTAGCCTACCTATACAAGCAAACACCTAAACGCTTACATACCTGGTAATTTTTATAGGCCTCTTTCCCCACGTAGGAGAAGGATCAGAGCTTAATCCACCACGCTGCTCCAATGTGGGTTGGCGGATATATTCCCTACTATGAGTAATGATCGCTATCAAGTGTACATGATAACAACCGGGACCGACGGCTTAACGTGCTCTCCGAGGCACGGTGGGGAGACCCACTAGGACTGCACAAACACCCAGACCACGGCAAACACTGTAAAATTTTATATACGTATGAATAATTTCGAAATGTTTACTAAATTTCAGATACAATGGCATGCCAACTGGATGTAGCGATGATGAATTTCCATGGGGAAAAAATACACCATCGCCCTTAGATAGTAAATACCTTTATGGTGAGTCACTATATAAAATTCCCGTTTATATAAAATACTTACATAACGATTCATCAATCAATTATCACAAAGTAAAATAATCTTATCTAAATCATTTTATTGCAAATGCATTAACGTTTTTTAATTTATATTTTAGTGTGTCATGCAGAAATGAATGCAATAATAAACAGCAATTCAACTGACGTCAAAAATTGTACAATCTATGTCACCCTTTTCCCTTGCAACGAATGTGCCAAACTCATAATACAGTCTGGTATCAAAGAAGTTGTATATCTATCAGACAGACATGCTCATAAAGATATATACATTGCTTCTAGAAGAATGCTAGACGCGGTTGGAATACAGTATTGGTACGTACCATTAGGACTTTATTTAAAAGAGATTCCTAAAAAAATAACGTTAATTTTTTTTTAAATAACATCGAACCAATAATTTTTTTCGTTGTACAATTTTATAAAAGATTGTCGCAAGACTTAACAAATTAAATTTATGCAGACTATTTTTTTTTTTCGGTCTGTGATTATTTTATAGTATTTACTAACTGACACCGCAAACGTTGTTATGCCATATATGTTAGGAGTATGAAAAATAGATGTTGGCCGATTCTCAGACCTACCCTAGTTATTCTTTCACAATAAAGTCATTTTGATTGCTTTCCATCATCATCATCATCATCATCATCATTTCAGCCTATTGCAGTCCACTGCTGGACATAGGCCTCCACAAGTTCGCGCCAAATATGGCGCGAACTCATGTGTTTTGCCCATAGTCAACACGCTGGGCAGGCGGGTTGGTGACCGCAGGGCTGGCTTTGTCGCCGACCGATGGCGGGAGAACCATCCAACTGCTGGCTTCGAAATTGACAGGCCGAAGAGGGGCAGCAGCGTCTTCGGTGCGACAAAGCCAGCCCTGCGATCACCAACCCGCCTGCCCAGCGTGGTGACTATGGGCAAAACACATGAGTTCGCGTTATTTTTGGCGTAAACTTGTGGAGGCCTATGTCCAACAGTGGACTGTATAGGCTGTTATGATATCTGGCTACTGTATATATGATTGTTTATGCATGTGTATGATTATTTATATCTAAAACTTTTTTATTCCAGGCAATACGTACCAAAACGTGACAAGATTGAAATAAATTTCAGAGAGATCTCCAGTGAAAACAACTCACCATCAAAATAATTTTTTACATTATAATCAATTACATACATAATATTATGTATAGTAGTATAATTTTTTAAAGAAATTGTGATATAATAATCTATTTGATGTTGTATTTTAATATGATGACTCCCATTTTATACAGATGTGTATGAAATAAAAGAGATATGTAAATAAATTTGTAAAATAAAATTTTATTACTTTATGTACAAGATGACAGGGGTACAAAATACTCCAATCACACCAAACTAAACAAAAGTCAACATGGTCTTTTCGTAAAAAACCTTGAAATAATACGGTGTAAAACTTCCGAGCAGAACATTTAATATTGGATCTTAAAAAATATTTAAATGGATTAAGTGTTATTTTTGTTATTAAAAGTAATGTGACTTAATGTTCTGCAGTCGAAAGATAACCACGCCATAACACTCGAAAACTTTTTTTTTTTCAAACTACACAGAGAAGTGGTTATAAAGATTCGGTGCATTCAATAATAATTATTATTGTCCAAACTTTACATATCTACAATGAAATTAAAAACAATAAAACCTAAAGGAATTTTTGTAAGTCCATGTTTTCATTCAATTAATTAGAAATAACATTCTTTGCCCCCATGCAGTCAATAAATTTCAAGACAACAGAGACTTTTGGGAATCTAATTTTATTGTACAGTAAAAACTTAATCATAAGAATTATTTACAAAGCATACCTAAGTATAGTCAATATTGCATGAGGTTCAAGAATTTGCCACACTTCTATTTTTACAAAAACCAGCCATTTGTTATAAATCCTAATTAATTAATATGTTAATAGAAGATACTTGAACACTGAAGGCTTATTACTGGAATAAAAACAAAACCTGGTATACAGTTCATTTTTATCTTGCAATATTTTTTATTATTTTCCAGTCTTGACACTTAAATAATTTAATTTTAACGGAGTTGTTCTTTCTATTTATATAAAAATAACAATAACAGCAGATTTAAAGCAAATGGAACTTAAACCTACAGAGGAACATGTCGACCCTTTACATCATTAAAACAAAATAGTTGTTAATCTTGTTGATTTAATACTTTTTTCTTTTATTAAATAACGAACAAAAGAATATATTGAAATCAGAAATCGACATTGAACTTTGTTACTTTAATTTGATAAATGGCTGAAAAGCGTTAATCTTTCATTTACAAACATTACAAAAAATTTGCTTTGGGCTTCGACGTTTATAGAAATATCTTATTGTTTGATCAGAAAAACAACGCATTTACAATTCAAATTCGATTAAGATACTGCAGGGAAATTATTGAAAACATCCAGATTGGGGCAGTATTGAACAACTTATTCCCTAGCCAAATAAGTCTTTGTGACAGCGATATGATAAAACACCCAAACCATTTCAGCTTATGAGTATATTTTTATGAAAGACGATTTTATAGCTTGACACACAAAAGTAGAACCTGACTTCATTACAATTAAAATTTATTCAACTGAAAACATATTAAAGCATCTAAAAAAATACTATTATTATTAGTATTACGTAGAAGATACTGATGTATCTTGGTTAAACAACATTTAAAAATAAATTATATTATACAGTGAAAAAGAGTTAAATAGATAAAAGATGATGAGAGTATAATCTACTCTATAGAGTTAGATGATGTACAGCAGTATAATTCACAGGTTTTACTTTTATATGTCAACTAAGTTAATTTCTCTGACGGAACAATTGAGATTTCACGTAGAGAAATTTTAACAATAGTCCGAAAACTTACATAAGACAACTCTAACCGTTCAACAAAAGTACCGGGTATACATCTTATTTTTACCTAAAGAATTTGAATGTCTAATATTCAATTTTAAATAAAAAATATTGTACATGTCAATTAAACCATACTGCAAATTCTAATATTTTTTTCATTTTTAAAAAATTCGGTACCCATTTAAAACAGTGACCGTTTGGCTGATGTTATGGTCCAAACAAAATGATTTAACGACTGTCATTCTGACATTTCCCAAAAAAATCATCCTAAGAATCATCGATTACTGCGTGATTTTCTCAAAATTTGACTTGATTAAATAAAATTGTCACCCGCTCAATTATTTTGTCAAGAAGTTCCGAAGTTATATATTTATGCGCCAGAAACCGAGTGACCGGCCAATGAAACCCCAAGTGTTTCAACGTCAAAGTGTCAAAGGGATAGAAGGCCTAACAGTTTTCAAGGGCGAAGTCCTGGGGCTCCGCGGGCCGCTTGAAGGCGAGTGCGTAAGGGAACTTGATAGCGCAGGCCTGTATGTAGTTCGCAATCGCTTCTTCGCACGGACCGAAGTCGCCGGCTCGGAGACTCTCCAGCACTTCCACGCAGCCCTGTGGGGATTCAATATATTCGAGCATTAAAATTCCGCCCAACTTATGACAAATATTTACATAGCAAAGGAAAATTATATTAAATATAATAAGTGGAAATGAAATTGACACAATCTGCAACTTTTTATTTTACTCTGTGGTAAGCGTGTGCAGTTTACTATTTTGAAATAAAATAATGTTACATTTTCTTGATAATTGTAGTTAATTTCACGAATCAAGATTCAGCCTGTAATATTCCACTCCTGAACATAAGCCTCTCTCCCCATGTCGGAGAAGGATCGGAGATTAATCCACCACGCTGTGCCACTGTGGGTTGGCGGATATATTCCCTACTATGAGTAACGATCGCTCGTTATCGATCAGATACACACATGTACATGATAACAACCAGGACTGACGGCTTAACTTGCTCTCCGAGGCACGGTGGGGGGCACCTTACCTTTCTGTAGGGTTGCCAACCATACTTTATAATAAAGTATTCTACTTTATTTTTGGTAAATATACTTTATACTTTTGCATACAAATAAAGTATATGAAAATACTTTATTTTCAATCTTTACTGTGATGCGTGAAACAAAAAACTCATTATGGGTACTTAACTATTTAACGGTACACATAAGGTAAAACGGATGATGGAAAAGATTTAAAATTACTGAACGAAATGTTAGATGTCAGTTGTGGTGTTTTGAATGTGACAGGACAGATGACAATTTGACATTTGTCACAGATGTCACTACTCACTATCAACGATATTGTAGAAAAATTGACCGTTGGCTTTGTTTATATATAGTTAAGGAATCAATGGTTGGAAAAATGGTTTGACCTTAGCAAAGATAACTGGCTTTCAATACTTCCTAACGTGTGCTTAAAAAATGCGGTTAAATTTGAACATTTTGAAATGATAATTATAAAAACTAAATTACAAGACGGATTAAATATTAAGATGCAGGATATATATTCCGAATGTATAAGACTTAAAGAGATCCAAAAAAAAATCACTAATGATGATAAAGAATTTTCAGTGAAAAGTACAGTTGAAAAATGGCAATATATACTTAAAAATGCACCTGATAGCTTACCAAATATAAAAAAAAATTCTTACTTACTCTCTGTTCCCACTACTTAAGCTTTCACTGGAAGGGTTTTTTTAGTAATGAATCTAAAGTAGCGAGAAGAGGGAAGTATAGCGTCAATAAATTTAATTAGAAACGAATTTTTATTTATATAAATTTAAATATTGATTGTTAAACAAGTTTGAAATATTTAAACATAACAAAAAATTGTTAGCATGTGCTAAAGGCACACAAAAATACGTTTTTAAATCAATAAAAACATAAAATTTGAAAAATACTTTTTTTTCTTCCAAATACTTTATTTTTTCCTATCCAAACCATTTTATACGTTTTTTTTGTCAAAAAAAGTTGGCAACCCTACCTTCCTGCTATGAGCAACGATCGTTATCAAGTATTAACTGGGACTGACGGCTTAGTGTGTTCTTAGAGGCAATGTGGGGAGATTGAAAAGACAACCAACAAGACCGGAAATAATTGTAAATATACATTTATACAAAATAAACGCAAATATCCACTCCGAGCGGGAATCGAATCCGCGACCGTCGGTGTCTATGCGCCGCCGACACGCATGAACATATATGTATACATGTTTCACGATGTGATCACAAACAAGATAAGCATCAAACTTTTTAGTCGCAAAATGAAAAGAAGAGAAAAAAAAGAGGGTAAAGAAGACCTATGAACAAAGTTTACTTCGGAGTTTAGAAGGAGCGTTTCAGATGCTTACCGGTAATTCATTCCATAGTCTCGTTACGCACACCCACACGTCACGCACACCCACACGTCACGCACACCCACACGTCACGCACACCCACACGTCACGCACACCCACACGTCACGCACACCCACACGTCACGCACACCCACACGTCACGCACACCCACACGTCACGCACACCCACACGTCACGCACACCCACACGTCACGCACACCCACACGTCACGCACACCCACACGTCACGCACACCCACACGTCACGCACACCCACACGTCACGCACACCCACACGTCACGCACACCCACACGTCACGCACACCCACACGTCACGCACACCCACACGTCACGCACACCCACACGTCACGCACACCCACACGTCACGCACACCAACACGTCACGCACACCCACACGTCACGCACACCCACACGTCACGCACACCCACACGTCACGCACACCCACACGTCACGCACACCCACACGTCACGCACACCCACACGTCACGCACACGCACACCCACACGTCACACACCTGTATGGATAGATCGGGCAGGTCGAGCCTAGTGGCGAGCGCGAGGGCCTCTGGAGCTCGCGAGGCTTGCAAGCGAAGCAGAGCCCTCGCCCCCCATAGAGCGGCTCTCTGCGAACGAAGGGCCACTCCCGAAACAAATTCCTCCGCCATCGCCAGCGAACTGCGACCTTGGAACATCTGCGAACCGTGAGACATATGTTTATATTTATTTCTAGTTCCACTATTAAAAAAAAAAAATTAAAAAAACTGACAGTTAGAGACCTAACAATCAAGTCAGTCAGTCTGTCTTTGAAATGAGAAGATTGTGGAAGGCCTCATGCATTACTTTTTAGGCAGATCTTTTTTGAAAATGTTGATGCAGATGTTCTCCACTACTGTCTTAATGTAGAGCAACTATGTGAATGTAGAGCAACTATGTGAATGTAGAGCAACTATGTGAATGTAGAGCAACTATGTGAATGTAGAGCAACTATGTGAATGTGGAGCAACTATGTGAATGTGGAGTAACTATGTGAATGTGGAGCAACTATGTGAATGTAGAGCAACTATGTGAATGTAGAGCAACTATGTGAATGTGGAGCAACTATGTGAATGTGGAGCAACTATGTGAATGTGGAGCAACTATGTGAATGTGGAGCAACTATGTGAATGTGGAGCAACTATGTGAATGTGGAGCAACTATGTGAATGAAGGGCAACTATGTGAATGGTTTAGGCTATCAAATGCTTTGGAGTAGTCTATAAAAAATAGGTATAATGGCTTCTAGTATTCGTTGTATTTTTCTAAGATTTGTTTAATGGTGTAGATATGGTCATTGTGTTGTTGTGCTTTCTAATTTTTTTTAAATTTCTATTAAAACATCTTAAAAAAAATTTATCTGGACATTTTTTTGCGTATAGTCTAAGGTACTAACCAATTGGGACCTATAGAAATACAAGTCTAACTATCCCATAGATACCTCAAAGCACACTCACCGGCTGTGTCTCCTTATCAATGACTGTGGTAAGAGCATCGGGCAACCCTGCCTGCTTCTCATCAAGCCAGCTCCGGAATCGAAGTAGACAGTCGTGGAGGTGTTCATTCTGGCTATCAAGTCGCCATGCCCGTTTTATGCTCTGTAGCATTAGAAGTGGCTTTTCTGCAAAAAAAGGTATTAAATATTAACTAAAAAAAGAAAATATTAACTAAAAAAAGAAAAGAGAAAAGCAACCATTATTACAACAACAACTACAGTTTCTTATAAGATGTACGTTAATTATTTAATTTTTACAAGGCAACACAGAAAACTACATGCAGATAACTGATACATAATTATTTGTTGCGGTCATTGATACTACTATTTTCTTCTGTTACATTGTAACTCCAAGTTTCCGACTACATCATGAGATGTTTCCTTTCTGGGTTGTGTTGTATTCGCATGTATAATAAAATCCCCCAAACAATTTTGCAATTGTCTCAACATAAATTTAAAGTGTTCATGAAACAGAAATATATACTAATATTATAAAGCTGAAGAGTTTGTTTGATTGTTTGCTTGCTGGAAAGCAATATTCTTAAAAACTACTGGTCCAATCTGAAAAATTCTTTCAGTATTAGATAGCTCATTTGACGAGGAACGCTATATATCATCACGCTAAGACCAATAGGAGCGGAGCACCAATGTCAAGCACGAAAATCGTTTTTTTCCCCTTTTGGGAGCTTTCGCTACGTGCGCTGCGAAAACAGTGAGTTTCAGAAAAATCATGTATGACAGAATTGTTCCTATTCCACGGACGAAGTCGCAGGCAGAAGCTAGTTAAAAAAGGCTTATTATTCGGTGCATGATTATATAGATTACTAATTTTGTACTAAAAAAACAGTCTAAACATTATTTTAAAAAAAAAGTAACATGCGGAGTTACTTGCCGATTTTTGTCTGCAAAATCTACATTCCGAATCGGTTTGTAGATTTTATAAGTAATAATCACATATAAAATTTTAATTTGTAAAACGACGATTCAAAAGTGCTTTCGAAGCCTTTTTGAATAAAGTTATTTTGATTTTTGATTTTTTCATTCTAACTTCTTTAAATTTTTGGTACCTAGGGTGTTGAAAAGGATTTAAAAATGTATCTTACCTTTCCTAAAGTATATTTCGAAGGCCATTAGATGCGTGTCTATTCTGTCAGCCGCGAGGGTCCTCAGCGGCTGGAGGAACTTCAACGCTTGCTCTAACGGATCTTCCGCCTGAAAAAAAAATATTTTTTATAAATGCAAACATACAGGATTACAAGCCATATTACAAGCATTAATATATACCACGTAAAACTACATCACTTTTTTAAGCTATATAAAATATATAAAAAACCTAGTCGAACAGAAGTCAATTCTTTGTCTGGAAGTACTTGCTGTTTTATTGCAGTGGAGATCAAAAAACTAAACAAGGATTAACTCGAGCGTCGTGTGTACCAATTCGATTGTGAATATTAGATGCTAAAACGAATAAAAGGGTTATAATGTATGCCCTTTCAGCGGTGGGGAGAGCGTGTAGTAAATCACATAGATAGGCGCCCTTCGAGTTTCTGATAACGGAAAAATATTAATCTGCCGGTTTGCGTGATAAGTGTGACCGAACGAAGGGATAGTTTTTTTAAAGCCGTCTAGTTAAGGAATTTCCTCCACTTAATTGGCAGATTTTGGGTCAGTACGGCGAGAACATCAATATCAAGCAACTGTTATAGCATAATAATCTGACGCGCTCGAGTTTTTCTAACAATCGTTTTTTTACTAATTTGATCGCCTAGCCCTAGCCCCATTCGGCACTATATAAAATGCTCAAGGCTATGGTTGGAGTAGTTCACAAGGTACAAGGCTATCACCACGTATTATTCTGATGCGCTCGCGTCACTCCCAAAACACCCGGTACGGGGAAACCCTACCAATAGCAATACAACATTGATTATACAACTTACAGTACAGTAACGTATATTATTATTACTAGCGACCCGCTCCGGCTTCGCACGGGTATAAAATATAATTATAGCCTATGTCATTCACTAAAAAAATGATTAAAATCGATCCAGAAGTTTTGATTTATACATTACTGCCCGTGCCCGTACGCGTTAACTTTAGAGTAAAAGCCGGCCGGAACCGCCGCAAACGCTACGTACCGCAATTTTTAAATCTGTAATATCTTCGAAAATATTCATTTAAATCATATGATGTAAATGGCCATATAGATCTATATTAAATCAACAATGTATTTAAGGTATTTAATAGGATAAGGATTAATGCTGTATTAGTTAAAATCACTTTGAAAATTAGCCATTATTTGTCGTAAAAAGTAAATGACAAAAAAATGTTATTGTGGGATATCCATAAGAGATAGACATATACCATAGTGGATTTTTCTGTAGACCTTTTCAATGTGTACAATACTTAGTACATTATTTTGATAAATTCGTAGGGTTCAGGCTGCGTTTGCAATGTAAGCGGAAAAATGTAATTATTTACGACATCACATTAGAAACCTCAAAAATAACAGTATTTCTCCACTATTTAATGGATGTTATTATACATTTATTTATTTATTTATCCAGAAAACCAACAGCTTCTTATATACTATTCATATCATAAAGCATATTACAAAAAATCAAGCCAATAACAGGTTTCCCTAAAGTTAACAAATTGTGGAGATATCGTTGACAAAAAAGAAAACAACAGTCACAATCAGTACATTCTGATACACAAAAAATGCTTATAAGAGATGCAGTTAACTTACACTTAACAATATACATATATAAATACATAGTAAAAGAGGCATATATAAAGAGAGCTACACATCATACATATAGAGATACATAATATATACTTATAGTTTATACATTGTTACGGTGACTCAGATAGTATTTTTATTATATTGGTTTTAAATATCCTTTTAGACTTTGTGAAGATGTCGACGTTTTTAAATAATGTGTTATACGTATAAGGGAGTCTCAGTAACAGCGAGTTTTTTAAATAATTCGAAAAATGTTGAGGAACTTCTAACATAGATGTATTACTGGTACGATATTTAGGAACTCGGAAACCTATTTTAGATACTAGGTGTGGGCAATCAAGCTTACTATTTATTATGTCATAGAGCAGACCCATATCCAAAAGAATACGTCTCTGCTCCAACGAAAGCATTTCATGTTCCGCGCAACCATCTTCATAACTCTCACAAAATTTACGACACCGAAAGTTTAAATGTTTTATGAATTTTTTTTGTATATGTTCTAGGCGGTTAAGATAAATGCGGTATTGAGGTGACCATATAGGGCTAGCATACTCTAAAATGCTCCGTACATAAGCAAAATAAACACACTTAATAGCTGATATATTTGTAAACGGTTTACACACGCGAAGAACAAATCCCAGGTTTTTATATGCTTTCATTACTATATTTTCTATATGATCTGATAGTATCATTTTTTGATCAAAGTAGACCCCCAAATTTCTCAAACTTTGTTTCCTGTTAATTTGTTCGCCATTAAAATGATAGCTATATAGAATAGGCCTTTGTTTCCGCGTAAATGAGATGCATTCACACTTGCCAGCATTGACTGTTATATTATTATCTGTATAAAAGTTATATAAATTATTAAGGTCGCATTGCAACGATAAACAATCCTGTATGGTATTAATTACATAAAAAATCTTTTTGTCATCAGCGTACATAAGATAGTTACAATGCTTCAAACTTGAACCAATATCAAACAAATATGCATTGTAGAATAGTGGTCCTAAATGTGAGCCCTGCGGAACACCTGTTGGAATTTTGACGTAATTTGAGCGATATCCAGCCATGACTACCGCCTGAGAACGATTAGTCAAATATGACTTTACCCACCGAAGTAAGTCCCCGTGGATACCCAGAATTTGTAATTTATGTAACAGGATCACGTGATCCACACGATCAAAAGCCTTCTCAAAATCAGTGTAGATCACGTCAACCTGTACATATACATATAAACCTTCCTCTTCAATCACTCTATCTATTAAAAAAACCGCATCAAAATCCGTTGCGTAGTTTTAAAGATTTAAGCATACATAGTGTAACATAGTAAAAATGTGGTGCATAGCGACATCTGGTTCTAACGGCAGTATTCCTATAGATCCTGGTATTGAGGTTTATCTAGCGAAGCTTGCGGACTCACTAGATGGCGTGCTTGGAGAGTTGCTATGTATTTGCACGGTTTTTTTTTTTTACATCGTTTCATATTTAAATATTTATTTAATTGCTTAGGGTTTTTGTCTAAATTGTTTTTATAAATAATAATAAAAAAATATATATATAGATTTCTTTCGGTTTGCTGTATTGGATAAATTTTTAATTTTGAGTGGCAACTCTGCCAGGTTAAAGGATTTTCGCTTCGACCATGATTGGGAATGCCGAGGGAAAGATTTCACGTTTTCGTGTTTTTTTGGCCAGGTTCGCCTGCATTATAAAATTATGTCTCTGAAGTAGAGAATAATAATTTTATTTATCTCAACAATAATAGTGAGTTAATTTCGATATTTTGGTGGGACCTTTTTCCTTTGTGTTTGTGATAACCTATAGGTGTCATATTAACTCGTAATTTACTTTGTTACAGCTTTCTTTGTTTTGTTTATTTTGAAATAGATATTTTTATCTGATTTCGGGGATGGTGGGAACGAGAGATTTCACATATGCAATCTACTCTGGTAAGATTTCAAACCATTTCTTTTTTTAAATTTGCATCGGTTCGATTCCGCCATTTTGACAACGTGTTTTCTTTGTTTCAGGGTTTTTTTTTATTTTCTTTGTGTTTTTTTGTTTTATTTTATTATATTACGTAACTAATTAATAGAAATATGACTTTAGAAGAAAATACACTTGGGTTACCATGATGTAGGAAAATTTAAATATGAAAAATTTATAACTTGAAATTAAGATGGAACTTAAATGAGTTACAAACAGTACTCAAACTTAAAATTATATTTCGATTTCATTCTGTCATTTTCGTTAAACTTCAATCATCGATGCCTGGATATTTGAATTTGGAATTTAGATAACACCAGAGGGATCTTTTCAATATTTTGGAAGCTGAGTCTACCGTGTATCACCAGAGCAATGAAACATCTGTCCGTATTAAAGTAAAACCTTTGGGCTGGAGATCCTGCTCATCGAAACTTCCTGTTGAAACCTTAACACCCGGTGGATGTCCAGAGCAAATTGACAATTGAAGTAATTGGTAATGAATTAATGCAGAAGAGGTGCAGACTTTATCATTATTTAGTTTGATCTATGCTTATTTACAAGGTTATTAGAATTCTGGTGGTATACTCGTTAAACTCATTATACTCATCATATTTTTTTTTATGTTAGAAATTGTTAAAGAACCTTCTCTCTACGACTGAGCAACCTTAGTATTTGTTTAGACTGTAATTTCTGAAGTGATGGTTTTGGGGTTAGCTAGGTAGGCTTATTTTAATATTTTGTTACATGAGGGTAAATGTAAAAATTGAAATTAAACTACCGTATTGTTGAACAACTAGTTGGTTTATTATTTAAGAGCCATTTCACAATTTTACGCTCTGCAAGTTTAGGTAAATTTGGTCGCATCGCGCGTGTCGTACGAGCCGCGCGATCTTTGTGCTAGTACGTATAGTGTGACAACCAAAAGACCATCGTGATCATTTTCTGATTTATAATAAAAATTATAACTATGGTATAAAATGTTTTTTACATAATTAATTTGTTAAAAATTTCAAGTATGTTATATAACAACAGTCAATAAATTTAAAATAAAATTAAAAAAATCAATTTTATGAAACAATTTTTTTAAATTGATTTAGTTTTTTCAGTTTACGAATGAATCTAATATTTACGATATGAATAAAAAAGCATTTAATGACATCGACACCGACAAACATATTAATTAACAGATAACAAGACAAACAGATTGAAATGCCTATTTGTATTGATAGTGTGAGAAAAGAAAATTAAATTATACATTTGTTTACAGAAATTATCATTATATTATTTTACAGTCATTTTCGTAATATGTTTATTTTATTTATATTTTATTATGAAAGTATCAAATGCGTTTTATCCGCTATAACAACAGGCGCTTGGCGCGTGTGAGCGAAAGAGACGGCTGCGCAGAATTTGGCGTGGACCTTACCTCTAAGAGCGCTAGCGCTCGACTGATTTACCGGGCTTGATGCGTGGCAATATATACTATCTTTTTATTATTTAATATAAAATGTATTAAAAATAATTACATCTTTTAATTATTTTTTTTTTGTATTCCTTAATGATGTAAGTTTACTTTGATGAAGATAGTTCGTTAAAATTTCTTAGTTTTCTAAGAGAAATATCGCTTTTAAAATTGTACTTATTTGGAAAATATTCGTAACTTTAAATTTTTTTTATCGTTTAATAGAGATACAAATGGAATAAAAATCTATGATAGTGGACAACAAAATTATATTCCACATATTATGATATTTTTTTTAAAATGGTTTCAACGTAGAGGTTATTGAAAAGTAGGACTTCAAAGTATACATTGCGACCGTTTACCCAGGGAGGAGGCTGATGAAAAGGTTAATAATTTTATACACATAATATAAATCAAAATTCTGATCTGACTATGGACTACAACAAAGGTTGCTCTATTATATTTCAAGAATATAAATTACATTATTGCATCCAACACTGAGATTAACGACGTCAAAATATTACAATTTCGCGGATTGTTACCGATTTTTGTGAAATGGCTCTTAAATCTTTTTCCAACCTGCTTCAAAATTTGTATTTGGTCCTAGCCCTAAAGATTTATCACTATTTTCTTTGTCAACGGCACATTGTATTCCGAAATAGCCGGGCAACTTTTTCCGTCAATGTGTCGGGTGGCAATAGGAACAGAGAAAGCGACTTTGTTTTATACTATGTAGTGATGAGTTTAGGCACACGATAGGTGACTGAGGTAGGGCACAGCAGGTGATTTCCTGCTCAAAATATGGAGCAGCCCGACTGGGGCAGTACCTTGTTCTTACAGAAGATCACAGCTAAATAATACTGCTTCCAAGGTGTGTTATGTTCCTATTGGCAAGTAAGGTGACCAGAGCTCCAAGCGATGCTTCTGGTGTTACAGACGTCTATAAGCTACGGTAATGGCTTACCATCAGGCGAGCCGTACGCTTATTTGCCGACTTTGTTATATATATAATAGGTATTTAGTTTTGAATAAATAAAACACCTGACAGACGTCTAAAACCATATTATAGTGTAGTACAATACGGTTTTAGTTGTCTGTCAAAAGTTATCTGTTATCTCTCAGACAACTATCACTAACCGGTGTAATTGGTTCTTAACAATGTGCATATTGAAACTTTTGAAGTTTCGAATTATTAGCAGCCATCTATTTCACTGGCATTTTTTAAGAGGGGTAAAATTTAGTTAGACAAATTATTTTTTTCGTTGAACTTTATGAAGGGAACTGAGTAATCCCATCTTAAAATTATTGATCATTTTTTTTCATGATCATTTTTTGATCATTTTTTTTTCATGATCATTTTTTGATCATTTTTTTTTTTAATTTGAAGTTGATCACTTTTGAAAATATGATATGTATTTGCATATAAATAGTAAATAAGCCTAATTGAACCTAAGGTCTTTATCTGTGACAAACAAATGCCCCGGGTCGCTCTCATGAGTTATAAGGCACATTTTATGAACGAAAAGCATTGTTAAGTAAAAGTAGGTTAAAGTTCAATGTTGAAAATTATAATAACACTCGATAAATACAACATATATGACACAATACTTTTTTATTACAAAAGAATGAATTTTCAATCGGTTTAGTTCCAGAGTATAGTCCCTACAAAGCAACAACCATACAAAATAATTTTACCTCTCCATAATATTAATGTTATGTTCAGTACGATATAAATAAATACTAAATAAACGCCTCATACTTAATGCCTCTACTGGGATCTACTCCTGTGTCGGGGGTCCAAAAACACACAATACACAAGCACAAATGCCCAGACCACGACAAACATCAATGTGGCCATTGCAACAATCATAAGCCAGTGCTGTGACAGCGCTAACGAAATTTTATTCAATATTTACAAAATTTTTAAAAAGGTTACGAGTAAGTTAAAAGTGATATATAAAAGCATTTCTTCATTAAACAATTATATAATTGCACGAATATAAGCGATTTATTTAACCGTCTCGTATTGTTCAATCTTTTTACAAAAGAAATACCACTGTTACGAATATATCGTAATACTAGTACATTGGCTCTGAAACGCCGAAACATCTTGACGATTGAAATCAGAAATAGACTTTTTTATGAAAGACATTGCTAGTGTTTTGTGTTTGTGCGCTATTATGCAGATATTGTAGGATTACATTTTAATATAACTAATTATGCTTGTGTTTTTGTTCTCCTTTACTATTAATTTTTTTTTTTCTGTTTTGTATAAAGTCTGTAAAATTACGTGTCACTAAAAAAATACTTTTTTTCATTAATTTTGTTTAATAGGCACATTGACATTTGCAATTAAACATAAAATTAAATAATTATGTTTGCTTGTGGAAATAACCAACTTAAATCACATCAACAAGTAATACGACATAGGTAAACGAAAACAGACAAATACATACGCATTAGAGATCAAATAGTGATCTCGATCAAATCGAAATGGGGCCACATAAAAAGCACCACATTCGATTAAAAATAGAATCATAGAAATCGGTTTACCCAGAAAAAGTTAACACATAAAAAATACAGTCGAATAAAGAACCTGCTACTTTTTTGAAGTCGCATAATTATTTAGCTGTGATTTTTTTCTTCTGTAAGGTTGAAGTACTTATCCAGGCTGGCTGATCCATATTTTAAGCGTAATGTATCCTGCTGTGCCCTTCCTCAATAATGTCGGATCGAATCGAAAACTAATTTAAAAATTGTTAAAAAAAAATATAACTCACTCTAGCCAATTTGTCCGGTACCAGCTCGTCGAGCTGAGGCGCCTCGGGGTCGCCTTGCTCTTGCTGCTGTCTAGCTTTGTGATGCTGTTCGCGTTTCACCTGAAAAATATATCCAATACTTATAATACAGACCCCCCCTTCAGCTTGAAGGCATACAATAATATTGAAATTACAACGACGGACTAATTTTCACTTTAATTGGATAAAATAGTTCGCAAAATTTTATTATATACCTATAACAAACAAAAATGTGATTGATATAAAAATGTGGTGTAATATGTTTTGCTGTGTGGTTACGGCAGTAAAGCATATAGCCATCCCCTCTCTTACCGTGGGTATCGTAAGAGGCGACTAAGGGATAACACAGTTCCACTACCACCTTGAAACTTAAAAAACTGACCGATGGCGCAATAACAATCCAACTGGTGGCTTTGAAATACACCGGCTGAAGAAGGGCAGCAGCGTCTTTGGTACGACAAAGCCAGCCCTGCGGTCACTAGCCCGCCTGCCCAGCGTGGTGACTATGGGCAACACACATGAGGTCACGCCATTTTTAGCGCGAACTTGTGGAGGCCTATGTCCAGCAGTGGACTGCGATAGGCTGAAGTGATGATGATAAAAAATAAAAATGTATATTGATACACTACGAAACTATTGCTATAAGAAACCTATTCCTTTAAACATACACACTCAGTCATTGTGCCTAATATAGGCAACTTGATGCCTGGTAAATGGTTATCATAACCCACACTCTGGATCAGAATCAGTGAGACGGTTCATAATGAATACACCAGAACTGCCGTCAATCATGTCACTAGAGAAAGATAATTCAACTCATATTATTACAGTGTACTGTGGTTGTAAACGGTTTTTTGTTACCTGAACCTGTGCTGCCAGCGCACTTTCCTGCTCGGCTTTGCGTTTCGCTTTCCTCTGTTTATTTCTGAGTTTTTTCAACTCCGACGGCGCGAGATTTTCTGTAAACAAGCAATTAAAAACGTAAATATAATGTATGAAAATATCTCTATGCAATTAGAACAGTAAGTAATTTCTACAATAAACACAGAAGTGATTTTAACAACACAGATATCACTGAATTCTTTGTTTTTTAAATATACTTATATTAACTGTTTATTAAAATAGATCTGTGCTTTTGTATAAACGTGGCATTATTATTATATTGGATGAATAATTAGAAAAATATTGTTGCTTAAGAAAATTTATTAACTGAAAAACTATATAGTTTCTAAACTACTCATAAGACTAGAGACAATTTATAAGTTCATGGACTAAATGATAAATCAACCAGAAATTAACTACAATAATTACTACATTTCAGTAGAAACCATTTAACAATAATTTAGTTTTAAAAACCTAACCAGACACTTATTCTCATGTTGATAGCATCGTCGAACAGTATTTTAATTGCATATTTTAATTTAAATCTCGTTGTTAATGTTTTTCTCAACATTTCCGTCGATTACCAGCGACCTTCGTGAGATAATTTACACGGAAAATATACATCAATTACTCGACGTACAGTAACGTAAACGAAACACATAAAAAACGAGATTTATTTCCACGAGATGAGGTCCAGGTCCGTCTCCGGTACGAGGATTACAAACGATAATTCACAATTTGCATTCAATTATACAAATACTCTTTCGAATGAATAAATTGATAATTGTAATGACAGGAGCATAGGAGAGCACGTAAAGATGTCGGTCGCAGTTGTTATTATAGACAGCTAATAGCGATCGTTATTCATGGTAATTAATATAGGTATCAGCCACCAGTGGACCAGCGTGGTGCAGGAAAGTTCAATCCTTCTTCTACGCGGAGAAAAAGGCCTATGCTCAACAATAAGATATTACAGGCTAAATTAATGAATCAATCTATCAATAATGAGTTTATAACTAGTCTGGCCATAAATACTGTTACATAAAAACTTTCCTTTTTTTAACTTTTTAATTATTTCGAAATTGGAACACGTATATTTTTTTAAAAACTTATTTCGATTTTGCGCCATTTCACATATTTCTTCGTGTTCATTATCCAATTACAATATGGAATGGGGCGTTAAAGGAAATGGAGAAGGAAATGGAAAAGGAGTGGTTATGAAGCCGTCGATCATATTCCAGACACTTCAAAAGTTTATAAATTTTAATAATATTACATTACTTCATTTAAAAAAAAGCAATTTCATTTGTAACAGAACTTATGGCTGGACTAGGTATACACTCTCAATACGTCCTTATGCGTATGTATTTCACAAACACGTTTATATCTCATAAGATCATTACACGCAAGAAGTGCTCTAACATTTTTTAGTTTAATTCTATTTTTGAAAAAAATGTCGTTTAATTGAAACGAATCATAATTCCGCTATATAGTTGGACGGACAAATATCAGAAATAAAAATGGTACGTATTTAAAAAGACGTTTATAATAACGTCTAAGTTATAACAAAAACCAAACGAAACTTTATTTTCCTTATAGATTATGACCAATATAAGTATGTCATCTAATAATAATAAACTAGGTCAAACTTATAATAAAACTAGGTCACATCTATACTTGGTACCGTATATCACTAATGTTATTACCCATATACTCGTTCAAAAAATAAGTTGTTTACGTATTCAAGCTTCTGCATATAAGTAATTACTGGACAAATACTTAACCGTGGTACTTCCGATCCAAGTTAACGAACAATTGATATAATTTTAAATATTTTAACTTACTGAGTATAAACATATTATAATGTTAATTTTGTTATGTATTCGTAAAACTCCTATCCTAACATATGTAGGCGAAAATATTTTAGACGGTTTAAAAGTTAACAGAGGTATCATATTTTCTATAATTTGCATGGCAATAAATCACTCAGTTTAATTGGCACTGCATCTACAGCGCTAAACTTGAAGGTTTCGCAAAACCCTTTACAATGTTTAAGTTATTTAAATACCTATAAATATTTATAGGATTATATATATTAGATTGCGCTTTTATAAGTAGCTACTATGATTTTGTGATAATTTGTGTGAATTTGATACGCCCATATTCGATATCCATTAAGGTAAAAATTTAAAAAAATCCCTACACAGTAATTCAATTTTTTAAAGAAAATGCCTTAGATCATTTTGGAGAAGAGCAGATACTCTTCAAACTGATTGATCGATTTTTAATTTTTTACCATTAAACAAGTATTAATAAAAATAAGGAAATGTGTAACATTTTAAGTAAAAGAAAAACCAAATCGAAATCAGTCCATCCGTCAGAGAGCTACAAACATTGGCTTCAAACTTATCACTCTTTTCGCGTCGATAATTAAAAAATTGCAAATTGTTATGTCTATGTGTATTTTATATAAATATCAGAATATCTAGATCATGAACACGTCAATCTTCAATAAATATTAACATCTGTTCGTAACTACAAGCGGAAATAGAACCAATGATCTTTATCTGAGCAACTATGTCATACATCCTCCGTTCTTTATAAGCGTATGCAGAGATACAATGCCTGAACAAAATAAGCAAAGTATAATTTCTGACAAAGCATATACTGTGAAGTAATTGATTTTTGCACTTTTTTTTAAACCACCAGGGTTGCAAAGAAGTGTACGGCCTATCTTGTCTAAGCAGTTACCGTATCCTGTAGAGGTCTGCAACACCAGAAGCATCGCAAGCGCGTCCTTGACCCCGTGGACCTTGCCCCTGGCTTTGGCTACCTCACTTACCGCAGAGACACAGGACAGTATTATCTGATTGTGATCTCCCATAAAGTCGAAGTACTTTTCCAATAGCACTATTTCAGATTTTGAGTTAAATATTTCGCGCTGTGCCCTACTTCACGTAACTCAAGTCCTTGTGTCCTGTTCTACATCTCATCATACGTCAATCACAAATAAATCCGCATCACACGGTTGGCAGGGATGACATCAGATCCTGTCGGCGTTGATTGAAGTGGAACGTACGCGTGGCATTAATATTCGTTTCTCACACAAGACCGCGACCACGTTGAAAGATTGATTATAATATACTCAGTCAATGTAGATCCATAGATGAAGTAAAAATAAGTAGATAATGCGCGGCCTTTGTTGTTAGTGAAGCCACAAAACTCGGCTCCTTCAAGTAAACACACGCGCTCACGCACACATATGCATCAAACTACGCTCATTTTCGTTAGTATCTCACGAGGACTCGTACAGTAACTTTGCCTATAAAATGCCGTTCTTTTGTAATTAAATGGTGCAAAAACAATACCAAAGTGAACAAAAAGTCTGAAGAAATATCGTTTCACACGTAAATACATACAAAACTTTATATTTTTTGTTATTCCAAAATAATATTGAGGTTATTCGGAAATTATAATTTCTATGTCCTGAAATGACGTACCGAGGTAGTGTTACCAGTAATTTTTATTTCTATTAGCCCAAAATGCGGGTAAGTAAATTGTAGGCAATCATAGAAAAATAATTAAGTAGAAAGTGGACATCATTATTGTGTTTTTTTATCGTGTGATTTTATGTTTTACCTAAATTGAAGTCAATATGAATTTTTAACTCGTTTTTGTCTGTTTAAATTTGTGAATTAACTACTCATATTTTACTACTAAATATCATGATTTTTAGGTTTCCAACGAATATTTTAATAGGAGATAGATAGAATAGGTAGCTGCTGTGCGACTGAGCTGAAATGAACTACAACGACAGCCATCCTCATCTAGTGTGGTTTGTTCAAACCATTTTGATAAAGCTGACATGTACGGTACAAAACGTGGACTTCGCAAAGTACCATCACGTATATACTACTACTTACTACTAGGTATTTTAATGTTGAATTTTTTGTTCTAGGACCTACCGGATGAGTCTAAAATTAGTCGTTAACCAAGATTCAATCTTTGATACACCTAGAAAACATAAACTAAGAAAAAGCAGGAACTTTATTTAAAAAAAAAAAATGTAAAAAAATTAAATCATTACAGCTAAGAGTTAGACGTCTTTAAAACAGGAACTTGCCCTTCAGAGGAATCATCAATTACTTAAAAACGCAATTTTCATTGACACAGATTTATATAATTCATTAAATCAAAACATGGCTGCAATAGATTTATTTAACAATTTGAAGCAAAAAAGGAGTAAATATATTTAAAACTATAAACAGATTTTTATTTTCGCATACCTATTTTACCTATATTAAATTAATTGTGTTTAATCCCATTTAATAAAATTTTCAGGGACTTTTTTAAAAATGTGTCAACACTTCACTCACTCACACATATTTAAAAAAGTGGCTTCACTTTTTTTGTTCTAAGTGCGTTATCTATTCTTTTTACTTGATCTATGTGTAGATCAGATTTACGCATTTAATTTTAACGTTTTTATTACTTTTAGAATATATTTTTAACACGAATTCAATTAATTTAAATTTTGATAATTGTCAAAATGGCTAATAGTTTTTATAATTACAATTTTATTCATAAGCGTATTTATATTAATTACAAATTTAATTTTTACATCATATTTGACAAACACACGCATATATACCCTTTTATTTATTATTATAGAAGTATATATATAATATGTATATAGTCTTTGACAACAGAACCTTAATAATGTTCAAACTTATAATTTAAATTATTTATGATCGAATTTCAAGCACGGGGCGACCACTAGTAATAATAATAAATAGCTCCAATCATTGGTCTTATTTTAAGACAGTTGTTTACATAGAAACAACTTGAATCATAATTTTTTTTTTATTTAATATAAGTGAACAAGCAAAGTAATAACGTACAATAATCGATCATATAACTACAAAAAAAGATTCGATTCAAAGCCAAAACAATTATCACATACAAAGTCATTGACCCCGCTGAATTATATAATATACATCGTAAAAAATAAACGATCAAAACGATCTTTTATTACAATTTACCTATTAAATGAAGCTTAAATTTAAACTCGAATGCCTGCACACGGCATATTTTGCAAATACAATGGAACGATTGGTTTTGATTAAGGTCACTGACCAATGTGGTATTAAAGGATTATTTTTGCTCATTTCAGAATATAACGTATGACAAAGTTAGATATATCTTTGATTCATTTGTCTACCGAGTTTTATTATTTTGACTAGTATTTTTGACTAAACTGTACTTGGGATAAATAATGTCTATTTTTTCAATTTCAAAACACACTTTGTTTATTTTCAAAACAAACCCATGTTAAAGTGTGTGTGTGTGTGTGTTTTTATAAATAATAGATAAACGAACTCAAATACGAAGAGTTTCTTACATGAAGTGTTAAATAAGAATTTCTAGAGGTTAATTTTATTGCGTCTTTATCATCATAACAGCTTGAAGACACCGTAGCATTGCACGTTTAAATTACAAAGACGGGCTAATTTTCACTTCAATTGGTTAAAAATATTTATTTATTCACTTCATTTTGCTAGCAGTTGTTACATTTTATGATACGTTCTTATGTATTTTTTTGTTAGTTGGCAAATTTTGAAATAGTTAAAATACGGACATTCACACGACTTGAAACTATCCGTCGTACAAGTATCTGACTTGTAAAAAATTAAATTTACTGTCACATCTTTAAAATAACTGCTGGGTAAAAAACTGCACAAAATATTCATCATTTATGTATATTATCACCTACTTGTTAAACAAGACATTTTTAAAAAAAAAGTGTTCTCAATTTTATGAAGTCGTACTCGTATGTAACACAGTAAACTGGCTGTTGCATTCACCATCACGGGTTTGATGTCCATACATTACAATGCTTGTATGGGCGATACAAATACTTGTATTAAATGCACAAATCGACGTCTACGTTCCGAATCGATGGTAGCACCACATTAACTGTAATTAATTTATTAAAAAGGGACATAAGTATAATTTAAGAAATGATGATTAAAAAGAGCTTTGGAAGCCTAGTTGAATAAATCATTTTTTGTTTTTGAGATATTGTCTTTGTCTAAGTATTTGTGTATTTTTATCGATGGGTGTGAGGAATTAATTTACTTGTTGCTCATTTTGAAACTAAACGATCTATATACAGAAGCCGTATCAATGAACTTATTATAGTCAGTCAGTTAGTCAGTCAATGAACTTATTATAGACGATAATAAAATGTTAAAGAACGGTTCTAAACGTAAACACTATCGACGGCGTGCCAAATCCGCGTGTTTATAAAATTTGATTTGTTTTTGTGTAAAATTAAGTAAATTACGAGTAGGTGTATTGAGCAAGATACATGTTAATCGCATGTTCCAATTATTAACGTAATCGACTTGTTTTTACAAACATGCACTTTTAACAATATTTTGTTCTATTTACAAAGCTCTGATAATCTAATTGACAGATAAAGAACGGACTGAACACGCAATGAAATGATGCGCAAAGTTTTCATCTTTTTTATTAGAAAAAAAAAACTTATTTTCTAATAAAAAAGATGAAAATTTTAAAAATATAAGACCTTATTATACGAATATACACGGATAGTTCATGAAATGGAAAGAGAAATCGAATTTAGAATCTAGTAATCATTCTAAATCAAGCATTACTTTATTCGTGTAGGCTTCAAAAGTACATCAAAATTACATCGTTATTTTACAAATTAAAATGATATTCGTTAATTTCCCTTTATATACTACAACACTACACATAACCTTAACTTACACAGCCATATTTTCGATTAGCGCCTGACGAAATCGGCAATCGAAATAGCTATGCATTGTTCATGATTCGGCGCCGAGTCACGTTTGGATAACGGTAACTATATAACGAGCATTCTCAACGTGATCCCGATCATAACACCCACGCGTTACTATTGAACATTATTTTCATTACTATTAGTTGTAAAATTAAGTAATAAGTTAAATGTGCCTCGCTCTTCTTTTTATTGAATTAATAAATTAGCAAAATTTAATAAAGTATAACCCTAGGCCGGTTAGTCGGGAACCCAACCAAAGTTTAAATAAGATGTGAAAGAAAGACGGTAGGAGAATAAGTGCGTTGAATAAAAGTACGAGCGACATGATCGTGAGAATTTCTTGCAGTGACTTATTGGCAATACAGGGTTTGCATAAAAGAAAATTAAAAACAAATTCGTTATATTCACGGAAACAAAAATATGACAGCACAAGATTCGGCGGGTCAGCTCTATGTAAAAAAAAAATACTCGCAAAATGATTATTTTCAGAAAAATAACCATTCTTTTAAATTAATTAGCAACCGATGGTGTCAAAATAGAACGGTTGATTTTTATAACCACTAATCATTTATTACAATGAAGAAGATGCAAAGGAGATCCGATTCAATGTAATTAAATGTAAAAAAAAAATCGGCCGAGTGCGAGTCGGACTTGCGCACGAAGTGTTCCGTACCATTGACTAGGTAAAATATTTAGACATGTTTTTGTCTAAATATTTCTTTATTTTAATTTTATTATTTATTATTTAAGTGAATATACAATTAAGTATTTTGTGACTATTTCAAGCGTCTATCTGTTATCATCATCTCTTTCGTTACGCTCTTGTCAGAGCGGTCGCGGTCATCACTTCCTAGTCACTTGACGATCCGTCTCCATTCCTCCCTGACAGCTGCTTTTCGGGAGCACACATGCAATGGAACGGCCACTGCAGCCCTTACATGGTCCATCCATCTCATAAGCGATCTGCCGCAAGGTCTGGGTTACAATTTATTGATATCGTGCAAAAATAGGAAAAAATGAAATTGGCGATTTTTGTATGGGAGTCCCCCTTAGTATTTTTATTTTATTATTTATTGTTAAATTAAATATACAATTGAGTATTTTGTGAATATTTCACGTTCCTACCTGTTATCTTTATGGATATCGAGCAAAAATGGCAAAAAAAATCGCGTTTGTTGTATGAGAGCCCCCCCCCCCCCTAAATATTTATTTATTTATTTTGTTTTTAGTATTTGTTGTTATAGCGTCAGCAGAAATACATAATTTGTGAAAGCTTCAACTGTCTAGCTATCGCTGTTCTTGGATACAGCCTGGTGACAGACAGATAGACAGACAGACCGACGGACGGACAGACGGACGGACGGACGGACGGACGGACAGACAGAATCCCGTTTTTACCCTTTGGGTACGGAACCCTAAAAACAGTTTCAAATACATATAAATTTCCTTTTCAATATAAAATCTAGGTTACATCCATTGCCTAGGAACTAGATTAATATTTTCGCGCACCTGCGGTTTGCATCGCGTCCGGGCCACCTAGATTATTGCAGTATACACATTCCTTTTTAACCTAATTGCATTATAAAACAACAATATTGATTATCTTATTGTTATTTGTTTTAACGTAATCAAACAGTTACAGGGTCGTGACCTTGCTGAATATTTTTTAAATAATTTACTGTTACTACAATTTACAAAGCGAAAAGTAAAAAAAATAACCTTCAAATTTTTACAGGTACGTAATTATTATGTACAAGTTTGGAAAAAAAAAATTAAAAAATAAGAATGTTATATATTATCTATTCTAAACGAGTTATGTAAGACGTATGTATATATATTAGATTCTGTATATATTAAAAATAAACATTGATCGATATAAAACGCTTCGAAATGCAATTATGAACAATTTCACAATTACTCCGAAATTCGATATACCAACGAATCAGAATGCAAAACAAAATCAATTCAATTCACGTCACGGAATCTTAAAATACGGTTAAAATAACAAATAAGCAAACCAAATCACATTCGTTTCAGATAACGACAAATAATACCAACAATTCATAGATAGACGAAACAATAAAATAATATATAACATATACCTATTTTAAATGTATTTATGTTAAAAAAAAAACAATGCTAGTTTTTTTTATATTATTATTTTATTTATTTTTAAAGTTATTTTAGTACAAATCACATTATAATTTAGGGAAAAATATGCAATATAATAATGAAAATGAAGACAAATAAGCAGAAGAAAAAATTAAAAAAGATTTATATAAAATAACTATCTGAGGTAGGGCACGGCAGGAAATTTCATGTTCAAAATATGGAGCAATCCGACTGGGGTAGTAGTACCTCGACCTTACAGAAGACCACAGCTAAATAATATAGGTTATAGTTTTCAAGGAGTGTTTTGATCCTGTAGGTAAGGTGACTAGAGCTCCTGGGAAGGATAGGGGGATAGAGTTATAGAGATACGGTCGGCAACGCATTTACGATGTTTGTAGTGTTACAGATGCCTATAAGCTACGATAATCGCTTAGGTACCATTAGGTACACCGTGCGCTTGTTTGCCGAACTAGTTATATAAAAAAATATAGAAAACTAGCTGACCCGGCGAACTTCGTATCGCCTAACACAAACTTTATCGTATTGTATTAAAGTTCAAATTGACTTTTAAGTATTATCACAAATCTTTTGTATGGGAGTATAGAAAAGTGTTGTTTTTAGACTTTTTCAGGAAATTTAAATTTTTTTTTTTAGAATTTTTCTCTCCGTAAGAACCATCCTTGTACTTCAAGGAATATTTAAAAAAAAGAATTAGCGAAATCGGTCCAACCGTTCTCGAGTTTTGCGCTTAGCAACACATTCAGCGACTCATTTTTATATTTTAGATATTTTGGGTTAAGCATTTTATAAATTTTGAAAGTCCGTACGCAGTTTTTAAACTTTTTTTTTGTTATGTTTAATAGTATTTAATCGTAAAACCGTAAGAATAATTTTAAACTCAATGACGTTAATAGTTAATTTATAATTATATCAAACACTATTAGGACATGTTTAATAATTAATTTAACAAATGCTTTGTAAATTGACGATTCAAACGTGAATTTGAAGTCTACTTCAATGAAAAAAAAAAAACCTTTTATACGATTTTATCACTTTAATCTATTATTTTCACATAACAGTTAAATTTTGTATGTAATTAATTTATTCTTATCTGTTCCGTGCTGATTGAATGCCTTTGGTGCAACTTTTTTTAAAATAAAAACTCAGTAACTACTTATCCAAAAAAACGAGTGTGCTTTAGACCACACAACTGAAGTAAAACTTTTTTAGCTCCATATAACTTACATATCCCTCTCAACTTCGTCTCGCCCGATCACACGTTCCGTAACGTTCTCGTCACGTATTCACCAGCTTACTCCCCGAGTCAAGCGTGCGTTTTGAAGTTTTACTTCAAAAAAAACTCTTACGGCATGTTTAGATACACGTTTAATACAGACCAAGCCAGTATAAGCATGTAAACAAGTAATTCGTGGGTGCGTCACGCCACTAGTCACGCATATTAGTTGTTTGTACATGGCGATAGAATTTAAAGTTCATAGAATGCCTTGGAATAGGGATAGTTGACGTGATGGAATTTATAATTAAATGAATCGATGAGTTATTTGTTGAATAATGACGCTATTTACATATCAAATACATATTCATGCCAATGTTATAAAAAAAGTATGTTTGGTTAAACACGCTCATCTAAGAAACTACTAACGACTTCGAATTTAAAATTAATTTAATGTTGGATAGCCCATTTATCGAGGAAGGCTTTTATAGGCTTTATACAACATCACACTACGACCAATAGGAGCATATCAAAATGTAAAAAGTTCCAAAAGCGAGGCTGACAGGATTCACTGATAGCATTACTGACAAACTCGTAGGTACAACTAATGCGTCTCCTGGTTTTGTGCGAGCGAAGCTACGGGTGCAAGTCAGTTAATAGGTGAATAGTATTTAATAAGTAACGACATTAGTTGGTAAACTATTGCGACTCCGGAAAGCTTTACAAATGCTTGGACATTGGATTCTAGTATTTCTTCTAGCCTTACACAATTCAAAAGGTATTTATCAGTACACAAATCTAAAATTTTTATTACAAAAAAATTTGTGCAAAATTTTCATAACATCCGCTGTGATGTACTTAATTATAGCAAAAATTATTCACGGAATGTATTTCAGAAATATATGTAATAATTAATTAAATTTAATATAATGCAATAATATATTTAAAATTACAATTGTTCAGGGTTGTTGTATTATTAATTAAATAACATTTATATTAAAAGTCCTACACATTTAAATTAAAATGCTTTTTTTACAAATAAATAGAGTCACGGCTTCCGCACAATATTCTATATGGTGTTTAACGTTTATTGGTTTTTCATTTCAGTTAAGTATTCAGAAAAAAAATAAGAGCAATTTGATAAGTTTCTTTTTACACACACGATCGCCTGTGGCCCTATGGTAGGCCAACTTAATGTCTGTTTTAGGTACCTAACAGACTATTGATATACATTTTTATAATAAATGTACTTATGAGTAACTGACATATTCAAATAAATATAACAACACCCAGATTCAGGGCAGGAAACTAATCCACAAACTCTAAACTAAACTAAACACAACGAGATCAGGGTCAGGAAAAATAATTTGGAATTGAAACATAAACCAATAAACTTTCCACTAAAAATAATCCTACTTAAAATATATCTTCTCTTAATATTGTGACTCGAATCACGAATACAAACATCTTAATCCACTCAGCAATTGCGACAGCCCTGCTAACAGGCTCATGATAAAATAAAGGCGGCTAATAAAAGCGGACGTGTTATGTAATATCATTGTGTCTTATTCCTAGGACAGTTAACCGTCGCACACACAAATTGCTCCAATTCACCGATTTCGTAAAGCTAATGAACGAGGCCCCAGCGCGGGCGTGCGCCGACCGCCGACCGCCGGATGCGAGGGACGAAATGTGTATTGTACTGGCATAACTGTTTCATTTATATAAAGAGACAAGACAATACTAACGGTTTATATTATATGTGGGTATGTTAATTATAATTATAAACTTATTTAAGTTGTATTTAATTTACGTTTTATACCGTAACGTAAAATGTTCCATTTTTCGATCGTAACAACGAAAACAGTTATTGAGAAAAAAAACGTAAATAATTTTATTGCGGATTATGTTAAGAGCTATTAAACAGTACTTTAATCTGTTTATGGATACAGTTATATTCCTATTAATCGTTGAATGACAACATATAACCTACAATCACAATACAAGTTAAATGTTTCTAAATAACTTAAAATAATAAAATCTTTAGCTTTAATACATCAATTTTTAAAAATACTATTTAACCAATAATCTAAGCTCATCGTTCTAACATTACTATTATCAAAAACATTATTATTACTATTGTACGGTTCAGCCGCACATACCTATCGCCCGATCAGCAGTTTACGTTAGTTGCACGATTCATTAGCTAAATACATCAGTTCACGTTCACATATCATCATCGTACAGCGCGTTCGTGAGCTCATTCATATCAATTAAATATTAGCAAATATATTTATATTTTAACATTTATTTTTATATCTTTTATCTACCATAATCAGCAGCAGCAATTCAGGTGTAACATACATCTTTTTGGTCCTTCGAGCTTATCGTGAGCGGGACTTATATCGCGAGTGATTTTTTTACGAGCGCAGTAAGGGCCGCCACGTAAGTCAACCAGCAGCAGCTTTGGTGAGTCTACAGCTCTCTTTTATCAGCAGTATCAGTATTTGTATCATTTTATAAAAATGGAAGACCTTCTAGCTAGCCAAACCCAGATCATGGAGGCTATGAATCAATTTTTAATCAATTTTAAGAAAGACGGTGCCGAACGCAAGACACCGGCTCATATTAAAAAGCGTCTCAGCACTTTAGAGAGTTATTGGCAGGAGTTTCAAAACAATCATTTGAGGCTTTGCGATTCTAGCGACAAATCAAACGAATATTTCACTAGTAATTACTATAAGAAAACATCCGATTTTTACAATGACACACGCAGCTATTTACTCACATTTTTACCCAGTGAGTCTAAAGAAAAAAGCGTACTAAAGCCAGCCACCCCGTTGCAAATGCCAGGCTTTACAGCTATACCGTCGTCTGGCAGCGTGTCACGTCCGGTGACATCATCCGATAAAGAAACTTCGCGAACCCAAGGTAATAGCAGCAAATTAGAAGAAATGTTGAGACGGCAAAGAAGCAATTTTAAAGCATTTCAGCGTACAATTAGCAGCATCGATCTCGACATTGTCTCAGAAAAATGGGAATACGAAGATATTTTGAAGTCGGTACAATCACGCTGGACCATCATTGACGCGTTGCACTGGGAGATAGACAGCGAATTATACGAAGACGATCAAGAATATGAAGAGATTTTTAGCAGCTATGAATCCAAATTTAACGAAATTAAAAAAAGTATCAACAGCAAGATGTGGTCTGATCTGTATCGGGAGAAAACCACCCCGAAAATGGATATCCCTGTGTTTAGTGGGAGCTACCACCAGTGGTTATCCTTTAAAGACTTGTTTGTCGAAACCATCCACACGAATCGAGCCTTATCAAATAGTCAAAAAATGCAGTTTTTAAAAAGTAAATTAAAGGGCGAAGCAGAAAAGCTAGTGCAACATCTACACATTACCACAGATAACTATCAAGTATGTTGGGATTTGTTAAACAACCGATACAGTAACACAAAACTTATTTTTAATTCTCACATGAGTGTCCTACTCAACCAGCCTATTATGCAGCAACAGTCCGCAATTTCAATAAAAAGGATTCACGACACCACCAACGAATGCCTTAATGCTATCAAAAACTTGGGAGTCAGCATAGAGAACTGGGACCCTATCATCGTATACAGGGTGTGGCGTAAATAGTGGTCCACCGTTAAGGGTTCGATAAACCAGGTAATTTACTATAACATATTATAATTTTATCCATTTTTACCCAAAGGTTCCGGAAATATTTTTATTTTTTATTTTTTTACGATATTTGTACCCCTTGTTACAAATTTGGTTGTAGTTTTAACAAATACCATTATTTTTTCATTTTGATTACTGGTAATTACTGCGGAACACTAGAGCTATCGTTAAATAACATGTTTTTAATGTAAATTTAAGGCTTTTGAAGAAAAAAATTGGTTTTACTCAACTTTAAACCCAAATTTTTAACATATCATGCTAATTCAAGAGCGATTTTTGTAAAAAAAATGTACTAAGCTGTCAGTGCCCATTCATTTAAAAACATGCCTACTAAATACCAATTTCAAAATGGTATCACAATAGCAGATCCTTTTGTTTAACAGAAAGATATCCAATTTTAATTGAAGAAAGGAAGATTTTCATTGAAATACATTTTAAAATTTAGTTGCATTAATACTTATGATTTTTGTAAAAAAAAGTAACCACACTGTCAGTGCATATTCATTTTAAAATATTCCTACTAAACACAGATTTTAAAACGATTTGCCATCTCATTAAAAAAAAAATTATTGCAACTTTAATTGAAAAAGACTTAAAATTAAAATAAAAAATTACTACTGTTACAGAGTGATCTGGCCATGGCCATGCACATGAGTGAGTGGCCTAACCTGTAAATTAGGACAAGGTATTAAAAAAAAAAACAAGTCATACTGTCATCGTTTATTATTATTCTTTGACATGATTACAAACACTCTAAAAATTACACCAAATGCTCGAAATGGCCCCCATTCGCAGCTATACATGCTCTGCAACGTCGAATATACAGTGTTTGTAATCATGTCAAAGAATAATAATAAACGATGACAGTATGACTTGTTTTTAACCGACTTCCAAAAAAGGAGGAGGTTCTCAATTCGACTGTATTTTTTTTATTTTTTTATTTATGTATGTTACATCAGAACTTTTGACCGGTTAGACCGATTTCGAGAATTTTTGTTTTAATCGAAAGGTGGTGTGTGTCAACTGGTCCCATTTAAATTTATTTGAGATCTAACAACTACTTTTCGAATTATATCTAATAATGCGTTTTTATTTGACGCTTTTTTCGTCGACCTACGGTGTATTATACCGCATAACTTTCTATTGGATGTACCGATTTTGATAATTATTTTTTTGTTGGAAAGGGCATATCCCTAGTTTGGTACCATGATAAGAAAACTAGGATCTGATGATGGGATCCTAGAGAAATCGAGGGAAACTCCCGAAAATCCGCAATAACTTTTTACTGGATGTACCGATTTTGATAATTTTTAATTTAATCGAAAGCTAATGTTTATCATGTGGTCACATATAAATTTTATTGAGATCTGATAACTACTTTTTGAGTAATCTTTGATAACGCATAGTTACTTGACTATTTTTTCGTCGATCTACGTTGTATTACTCGTCGATGTAATTGAAGTCGGTTTTTTTTTTCGTTTGTGAGCAAACACAATTATTTTTTAATGCCTTGTTCTAATTTACAAGTTAGGCCAAGATCACTCTGTAACAGTAGTAATTTTTTATTTTAATTTTAAGTCTTTTTCAATTAAAGTTGCAATATTTTTTTTATTAATGGGATGGCAAATCGTTTTAAAATCTGTGTTTAGTAGGAATATTTTAAAATGAATATGCACTGACAGTGTGGTTACTTTTTTTTACAAAAATTATAAGTATTAATGCAACTAAATTTTAAAATGTATTTCAATGAAAATCTTCCTTTCTTCAATTAAAATTGGATATCTTTCTGTTAAACAAAAGGATCTGCTATTGTGATACCATTTTGAAATTGGTATTTAGTAGGCATGTTTTTAAATGAATGGGCACTGACAGCTTAGTACATTTTTTTTACAAAAATCGCTCTTGAATTAGCATGATATGTTAAAAATTTGGGTTTAAAGTTGAGTAAAACCAATTTTTTTCTTCAAAAGCCTTAAATTTACATTAAAAACATGTTATTTAACGATAGCTCTAGTGTTCCGCAGTAATTACCAGTAATCAAAATGAAAAAATAATGGTATTTGTTAAAACTACAACCAAATTTGTAACAAGGGGTACAAATATCGTAAAAAAATAAAAAATAAAAATATTTCCGGAACCTTTGGGTAAAAATGGATAAAATTATAATATGTTATAGTAAATTACCTGGTTTATCGAACCCTTAACGGTGGACCACTATTTACGCCACACCCTGTATATAATCACGCAGAAATTAGATGCGGACACTCACAACGACTACATCGAGTCACTCAAGCATCCGAGAGATTTACCAGTTTTAAAAGATTTATTACAATTTTTAGAAGCCAAATTTACCGCTCTAGAGTCCTCTAAACGAAAACAAGATCCCTCAAAATCTATCCCGCATCCGCAACATATTTCTCAGCCCTCAAATTTAAAAAAAACCATATACATTTAAATCATATGTAAGCAATGAAAATCAATTATTTAAATCAAATAATTTTAATAGCAAAAGTAGGTTAACGTCAACAGCGAAGACAAAATGCCCCGTTTGCAATAAAGATCACGCCATTCCATATTGCGAAACGTTTTTAGCGTATCAACCAAATATTAAGCGACAAACAATTCAAAAGCTATCGTTATGCCAAAATTGCCTTTATAATCATAATGGTAATGAATGTTTTTCAAGAAAAAGATGTCATAAGTGCCAATTAAATCATCATACTTTGGTTCATGAAGCCTTTGCCGCATCAGCAAACACTGCAACGTCGAATACAAAGTCCAACAGCACCGTTTCGAAATCTAACGCGTCACTAGATGACACTCAGGAGATTTTATTAGCAACCGCTCTGATCAACGTCCAAGCTGTTGATGGTTCTCTTCATACCATGCGAGCGCTTATCGACCAGGGATCTCAAACGTCGATTATCACCGAGAATGGCGCTCAACGGTTGGGACTACCTCGTAAGCACTGCAAGGGAGTTATCTTAGGAGTAGGAGCGAAAGAAAATAATTGCAAAGGTACTATGAACATCACCCTATCATCTTGTCATGACTCGTACCAGCTTAATCTAGATGTATTTATCATGCGCCACGCTGTAAACAATCTTCCTAACAAATCATTCTCAAAACCATCATGGGAATATATTAAAAACATACAACTTGCAGACCCTGAATTTTATCGTAGCAGAACAATAGATTTATTACTAGGCGCTGATGTTTATTCTTCTATAATTATGGGAGGAATCATCAAAGAAAATGACAACATGCCTATTGCGCAACAGACGCGGCTAGGCTGGATTTTGTGCGGAAGTGTAAAATCCTACAACTGTAACGTCATCATGGTGGACTTAGATAGCATTCACAAATTTTGGTCCATTGAAGATATTAACGAAAATGAGGAAATGTCGTTCGAAGATTATCAATGTCTACAAAAATACAAGGAAACTACTTTTCGCCAATCCGATGGAAAGTACGTGGTACGTCTTCCACTTCACTCTGACGCTGATGAGAAGTTAGGATTATCTGAACCCACAGCCTGCGCACAATTTTATCAGCTTGAGCGTAAATTCGACAAAAATAAAAATTTAGCTTATAATTATAAGCAGTTTATTAATGAGTATATCAATTTAGGTCACATGCACTTAATAACAAAGGCGAATATGACACCATTATATTATATGCCGCACCACGCTATTGAAAGACCCGACTCTATTACCTGTATTAAACATCAAAACGCAGCCACTAGAACAATATTAGCAGGAAAAACGAGACTTATACCGGCTAATAAAACTTCAAACTCCAATCATGTTTCGTTACCCAGGCTGGAGTTAAGCAGTGCACTTTTACTTTCCAAACTAATGATTAAAATTAAACAGAGCCTATCAGCACTAACTCTAGAGGTTTACGGTTGGTGTGATTCCACAGCAGCACTAGGATGGATTCATGGAGATCCCAACCGGTGGAAGCCTTTCGTTGCCAACAGAGTTAAGAAAATCACTGACGTCATGCCCCCCGTATGCTGGCGATATGTAAAAAGCACAGAGAACCCAGCTGACTGTGCTAGCCGTGGCATGAAAGTCGAGCAATTACAGCAGCACAATTTATGGTGGAACGGACCTACGTGGTTGTCATCATTTTCTAATTCCCATGAAAATAAAATAACGTATAAAACCGACTTAGAAATTAAAGTAAAATTAATTAATACTTTACAAACAAACAGCAGTAACAATAACGAAATTGATATTATTAATTTAATAATTCACAAGCAAAGCAGTTTTACGCGAGCGACGCGCGTACTTGCATGGATATTGCGAGCGTTTTCAAACAAAAGCATTAAATTACAATATTTAACATCGACCGAATTAAGCAACGCAAAACAGAAAATTATAATGTACGTTCAAAAATCTGAATTTGAGCAAGAAATGAATGATCTTTCTAAACAAGGAAAAATTAATTCTAAGAGTAAGCTTCTCTGCCTAAATCCGTATTTAGATCAAAACGGGTTACTGCGCGTTGGAGGCAGACTCAAAAATAGCAACATCCCTTACGATATGAAGCATCCATACATCATTCCACACAGAAGTCATCTTACTAATCTCCTGATCGATCTAGCTCACAAATCTACTTTTCACGGAGGTGCCCGCCTTACTCAGTCGTGGCTTAGACAGCAGTATTGGATCGTAAGCGGAAACAAAGCAGTGAGGAACCGTTTACGTCTTTGTGTTATATGCAAGCGTCACAACCCAGATAAAAACGAACAGCTAATGGGTGACCTGCCTGAAGCAAGGACAAATTCGACGCGCCCATTTTTTCATACCGGGGTTGACTATACGGGATTCGTAGATATTAAAGCGAATAGGGGAAGAGGTATTAAAACCACTAAAGGATACGTTGCCGTGTTCATCTGTATGGTCACAAAAGCTGTACACCTTGAATTGGTCTCCGATTTATCATCATCGGCGTTTTTAGCAGCTCTACGTCGATTAGCAGCAAGAAAAGGTACCCCGCGTCATTTATACAGCGATAATGGGACCAATTTCATCGGAGCTAATAAAGTCTTAGCCAAAGAACACTTCGACTTGAAATCGACCCTATCGAATGAGTTTTTCACAGAGATCAGCGAAATGAAAATCGAATGGCATTTTAACGCCCCCTCGTGGCCTAGTGCCGGCGGACTGTGGGAAGCGGCAGTGAAAAGCTTAAAGCATCACCTTCGAAGAGTGGTTGGTGACCAAAAGCTCACTTATGAGGAATTCTCTACGTTGTTAGCGCAGCTCGAAGCCTGTCTCAACTCTAGACCGCTGTGTGCGATGTCAGAAGACCCAGATGACATTGATTATTTAACACCAGCTCACTTCTTGTCCAGTGGACCCATTCTTTCAGTTATAGAGACTGAAACAGACGGCAGAACAAGATGGCAACTTACGCAAAAAATATTCGGCGATATTTGGAAAAGGTGGCGTACTGAATATTTAGTTCAATTAGCAGCTCGAAGCAAATGGCGTGAGTCGCGAGAAAACATTAAAATCGACGACATAGTATTGATACATGACGCTAATTTACCGCCTGGTAAGTGGGCTCTAGGCCGAGTGATCCAATTACATCCTGGTACCGACAACTTGGTGCGAGTAGTCTCCGTCAAAACAAGAAATGGCTCAGTTATCAAAAGACCCGTCATAAAGCTGTCTATTCTACCCGTCAACATCGAACCGTCAAATAGCAGTGAAAATAAAAGCAGCGAAATAATCGTAACTACAAACGAAATATCATCACGTAACAACAAACAAAAAACATTAAAGAAAACCTTCCACAGCCATTTTTTATCGATTCTGATGATCTTTATGTTATTTATGTCTTCAACAGTGCAAGCCAACTACAACATCACGAGATTGAGCGATAGCAAATATATTTATTTTGAAAAAATCGGAAATATGCGCGTAATACAAGATCAATGGAAGTTAGTGGCATACTACGATATGGAACCTTATCTGTACGGCACAAGGATACTTAACAATTATATTAATCACTTGCAAAGTTTATGTAAAAACTCGACTAAAAGTATACATTGTAACATAATATTACAACAGCTGATCCACGAAATCAACGAGCTCGAGTACAACGACCGCATATTACTAAGTCAGCATTTTGATAATCGTAAGCGCAAGCGCCGAGGCCTTGTCAATGGTGTCGGTTACATCGCGAATACATTGTTCGGCGTCTTAGACGAGCGTTTTGCGTCTCAGTATGAAAAAGACATTAATTTAATTCGAGTCAATCAAAACCATCTAGCACAGCTCTGGAAAAATCAAACATCGATTATAGAAGCGGAAAATAACGTTTTAAAAAGGATAGAATCCACAATGGAAAGACAGTACAAGACTTTTAATCAACACCTTAACAACTTAGAAAAGGAGTCATATGATATTAAGATTAAAATGTCGGACATAGAAAATACTAATGACTTCATCATGTCCAGCATCATAGCAAACAATGTCCTGGCAAATTTGCGTAATATTCAAGATACTCTTCTGGATACCATTACTAACCTTCAACATTTTAATGTGCATCTTTTGTCACCTATTCAGATGGAAAACGAGCTAAGTATCATATCCAGCCAGATAACAAAGGATTTGTCATTACCGTTAGATAACCTCCGAAATAATTTATCCAACCTATACAGGATTTTAAAGGTCAAAGCTAGAATGACGAAACAATATTTCATTTTTGAGATCCAAATACCTCTTACAAGTAGAGACGATTACGAAATTTACAATGCCATACCTCTCTATCACCAAATAGCTAACTCATCACGTACTATGGTTAATCTTCTTCCAATATCTGATCACATAGCAATAAATTTAAAGAAAGATACCTTCATACCGGTAACTGAGAATGACTTTAAGAACTGTATAGAATACAACGATAATATTTTATCAAATTATCTTTGCCAAATTCAAACGCCCGTCTACGAGAGACATACGGACGAGAACCTTTGTATAAAAAGTAAACAAACGAACAGCTGTGAAATCATAACTAGCGCGTGTCAAACTACATGGAAAAAGCTTACTAAGTTAAACACATATCTAATTAATTGTTGCGGGCAATGTACGCGTTCGTTTCATATGTCGAGATCGGGTTACCGTCGAACAGGTGACGGGAATTAATATTATAATTCTCGGTACCGACTGCATCATTCGGGGAAATACGCTAGTGATAACGTCTCATAAAAAAATGACTAATGAGTTAAATATCGAGCCGGTAATCTTTGCACCAGAGATCGCACCCGTCAATAGCATCATCAATATATCCATCCCTATCCACACAATGAATATATCGGACGGTTTTGGACAAGATATCGATAACATCGAAAACAATATAAAGCGGCTAAAGTCGGCTTCGGACAGCCTAGAAAATGAATCCAATAGCCTGAGCTATCATGACGTCCATCACTACGTTGCCATCTACTGCCTGGCGGCCGCAGGGCTGGCGGTTGCGGGCGGCGCGTGGGTGCGCGCGACCTGCAGACGCGCTCGAGCCGCGCGCCCGTCTCCGAGCAGTGGTCAGCAGGACACCACTGCACATTGTGTGTGTTCGAAAAATTTTAAGTGTATAAGTGTGAGTGAAAAAGCAGAGCAAAGTGATTACAGTGTCAGTGTTCTCGGTCAAGACATTCCAAATCAGACTAATCGATCGGTTCATAAAAACACTTCGCCTATTTTATTAAAATGTAATTTTAGACGTACTCGCTAACTAAAAATTGTCGGGTCCATTTGTAAATTAGCCGTTAAGATTTTATGTCGGTTTCATCCTTGTTTTAGTTTAGCTCACATCATCCATACTTCACTCATCTTCTCGCCCGGGAGCATGTACGGTTCAGCCGCACATACCTATCGCCCGATCAGCAGTTTACGTTAGTTGCACGATTCATTAGCTAAATACATCAGTTCACGTTCACATATCATCATCGTACAGCGCGTTCGTGAGCTCATTCATATCAATTAAATATTAGCAAATATATTTATATTTTAACATTTATTTTTATATCTTTTATCTACCATAATCAGCAGCAGCAATTCAGGTGTAACATACAACTATTTACATCAAAATCTCAGCCTTTTTTATTAAAATTATAAAATTCAATAGTAGCTATCAACTTTAATACAAATTAATGCTTTTTTTATAATTTACAGCTATAACATAAAATGATAACAACTAATCCAAGACAAGGGCCTTTATCGAGTAGGCTATATACCTAAATTCCAACGAAATTCAGTGACCTGTTTATAATTAGACTTGTTTGTCCATGTTCATATAATCCAGCACAAATCACGCGTAGATTTAGATGATTACTATGATAAAACGTAAAATATTATAAAAAATAAAAAGCTTTTGTAGACGCTGAGATCACGTCCGTTTACATACCAACGTATATCATTATGATATTCATAATTAACAGAAAATTAGCAAACGAATCAGCACATATTTAATGTGCTCATTTTATCTTCTATATTTCGACTGATGATTTAATATTAAAAATATTTAATCTTAATTTGTGTCTTTTACGTGATAACGATAACGATTTCAAGTCGACAATAATTTTGACAGAAAAATAAGCTACTGTTGGTGAGTAAAAATTATGATGTTAAATATGTAAAAACAATGCAGGTATGATCTAAAAAAAGAAGTCTTTAAAATAACAGTTTAATATTCTTTCGAAGTTAAAAAAAATATAGGAATCAAGCATAAAACTAACGAGTTTGTGCTAACGCAATGTCTTTATGAATTCGAACTAAATATAAATTAAACCACAGATATCGAATTGCTTACACAAATTAAGTAGATCGTTGCCACATCACACCGAAAATAAACTTTACTATTTAGTATAAATCGCATATAATCAACGAAATTATTAACCTCTAGAATCTCTAGATATTGTAATACAGACAGACGTTTTAAGAAACAGGTGCAGAGATTGCGAAACTACTCGCTGGGCGTTCTAAAATACTAAACAAGTACAAAGGCCCCAAAAGCCGTTCGGAAACTATAAAACGCGCTCAACTCGATCAGAATTTAATGCACAATGATAACCCTGACAACGCCCTAATGTCGCAAGATACGAAACTAGACCGGACTGGTCGGTGCTCGATTGAGTATCCCATTTACTATACCAATAGACAGGTTATTTTGGAACGAGCACTAACGAAATATTCTATACAGATATAGGATATTTCAATATAAAATTAGTTAAATCGAATTTTGCGATCGACGATATTTATATATAAAGAGTATCCTCTCTTTAAATATTTAAATTTCGTGTTTTTAAGTATGACACTTAGATGTCTGATGACATGGAAAAACAAACTATAAAAAAATAAGGTGGCTGGTGAAGACGGATATTAATTATAATATAGTATAATTAACAAAGTAAGAGTTAGATATAATAAACATAAATTGTTGTTTCTTTATTTTCAGGTGAGAGTGTCTATAGATTAAAGAAGTACCTTATATATATTAAAGGTACTATAGTATAGTAGAAAATTTAGATCATACTGATAAGTTTTAAAGCATAGTCGAATACATGTGACATGTCAAGGTCATGAAGTACTAGAAGGGGAGAGAATGTGGGTAACTAAGCTCCGGATCCTCTCCATCTCCAATAGAAGAGGATTTAACTTAAAATTGAGACATTTACAGTCTATTACAGTACAATGTAAGTTTGTAAGTAAATTAAAATGACAATCGAGTTTACACTCAAAACATTGAAAAACAAAACTTACTTACTACAAGCATACATTCCCCAGATATTCATCAGATAACCTTACATAAGGATCACGTTCGAGCATACAAAGATTTTCATCAGCGAATTGATGACTTACATTGTTCATCACGCTCGGTACATTGCAACATGCGCACGCGCCGATAACAATTAATTATTCGCTACAGACACCTGTTCGGTGCATTCGATGATCTTAAATGTTACAAATGATGTCATAAACATTTAATAGATGATTGTTGATTGAACGCATCTTATGTAATGTTTTATTTTCAACTGAAAAACTGCACAGCCTAATTGCTGGAATTGTATGACAAGGAAATATGTTTAGGCTTCTTTCTGTTACATAAAAATATGTGTAAAAAAGGAGACAGACTATTCTAGGGATGAAAAATGACGAATTTCAAACAAAAATAAATATATTGTAGCCCTTAGTGGCAAAAACAACGGAATGTAGACTGAAGTAGTTGACGCAGTGTACTTCTTCGGTTTCCCGGCAAATTCATTTTTATCGTCTTTAACTGATTATGTTAAAACAAATCATAATAAACTTTCACATGTTGTAACTTATTAGTCAGAGCATGCATTGTTTTATTAATGTTGGATCCTGGTCGGTTATCTTACTAATTTTAAATATAGAATTTCCTATTTTTTTTAAACCCACTCGCGCTCATTTGAACCTGTCTAAGAGATATATTGTTAAAAAACAGAATACACACTAAAATACTTATAACTTACAATTTAATTTAGTAAAATTATCTAAATTAAAATGTCTCCAATGACGCAATCTCGTCTCATTATGTGATCTTAATAAGCCCGTACATTAAGACATTAGCCTAGCATCCTATTTAATGATTGCAAGATTAATGATAAGGCACGATGACGATAGACCACCTGCCGGCAACAATACTATTATTTTTTTAATAACGAGTTGATAACGATCACATTTAGGAGTATTATTTTTTAGTAGGCTTCGCTTGTATTTATATATTACATAAAACATTACAGCGATTTTTTGGCTTTTTGACTCGTATTAGAAAGTAAGGGTCACGTGACTAATCGCATACTTATGACATTTTTACATAATGACTTGTCAGTGGACTAATTGGACAGTCGCTAATATGATAAAAAATTCTTAGTGGACAAAATACATGCATCGAAACCGAAAATCGCGTAATAATTTGAGACAACAATTAAGTTTTGAAAGTAATATATGTTTTAGTTTTTTTTTTTTTATATATTTCTAGGTTGGCAAACAAGCGTACGGCTCACCTAATGGTAAACGGTACCGTAGCTTATAGACGTCTGCAACATCAGAAGCATCGCAAGCGCGTTGCCGACCCTATGCCCCAATTTCCCCCACGAGCTCTGGTCACTTTACTCACCAACATGAACTCTCTGCTTGAGAGCAGTTTTATGTATATGCTATGAACTGAGATATCTAGAGGAAACTGCTTATGTTTAAAGATTTTCTGACACTTCAACTGAAGATTTACGTACGTACAATTTGATGTACTTATTTGTACTATAATAGTGCAAACAAGTACATAAGTTGCGCGGAAAATAAATTAAATTATATAGAAAGAAGCTTTTAACTTTCAACTAAATTTCAAAAATAATCAATTATTTCAAAAATTATTAATTTATAAAATTAAATATTTCAAATATTATATATTTATCCAATATTTATATGTATACAACTCTTATAATTTATCTTATAATTGTGTTTGCTTGCAAACGAAAAAAAAACCGACTTCAATTACATCGAAAAGTAATACAACGTAGATCGACGAAAAAATAGTCAAGCAACTACGCGTTATCAAGGATTACTCAAAAAGTAGAAATCAGATCTCGACCAAATTTATATGTGACCACATGATAAACGCCATCTTTCGATTAAATTAAAAATGATCAAAATCGGTACACCTAGTAAAAAGTTATTACGGATTTTCGAGAGTTTCCCTCGATTTCTCTGGGATTCCATCATCAGATCCTGGTTTCCTTATCATGGTACTAAACTAGGGATATCTTCTTTCCAACAAAAAAAGAATTATCAAAATCGGTACACCCAGTAAAAAGTTATTGCGGATTTTCAAGAGTTTCTCTCGATTCCTCTGGGATCCCATCATCAGATCCTGGTTTCCTTATCATGATACTAAACTAGGGATATCTCCTTTCCAACAAAAAAAAGAATTATCAAAATCGGTACATCCAGTAGAAAGTTATGCAGTATAATACAACGTAGGTCGACGAAAAAAGCGTCAAGTAAAAATGCATTATTAGATATAACTCGAAAAGTAGTTGTTAGATCTCAAATAAATTTAAATGGGACCAATTGGCACACACCACCTTTCGATTAAAACAAAATTTGTCGAAATCGGTCTAACCGGTCAAAAGTTCTGATGTAACATACATAAATAAAAAAATAAAAAAAATACAGTCGAATTGAGAACCTCCTCCTTTTTTGGAAGTCGGTTAAAATGTTAAGGAATTGTGGCAGACTTATACCTTGTATCCGCCAACCCGCATTAGGACAGCATGGTGGATTAAGCTCTAATTTTTCTCCTACGTACATGGGGAAAGAGGCCTATGTCCAGCAGTCGGATATTATAGGCTGAAGCGTTGTACCTTGAGAATCGGGGGAAACTTTTCAACCGTGGGACGAAGTTAGGTACTCCAACAAAAGGTACGATACGTATGAGATGAGAGTTACGAGGGAAATATCTATTAGAGTACAAGATCTGTTTGACTCAGGTTCACACATATTCTATGACTGATTTCGTCAAAATATATACATATCTATTAAGCAACACGGCCGTATTAGAACCCCATCGGTAAACGGGCTCAAGGTACCTCACCAATTAAGTCGTACGTTAAATTATCTGTCATACCAAACTTTCTGACTTGACACCTATAATCATTTAGAACCGAATGATTAATACTTTTGCATGCACCTATGGATGTGTGAAAACGTTCAATACATAAGTCTTTCAATAAACATTTAACTGTAAAGATTATTACCGGCACAAGATAGGTTTGCAAATCAGTTTTTGTTGATATTTACTAAAGTATTTTAGTTACTTTGATTAGTAATCATATGGTTTGGTGCTACGTGTTCAAAAATATGCTATCGTTAGTTGGATTCCTTTGTCTGTCTGACTTAAATTTTAAAGATCGTGTAATATTACGACAAGAACCAAACCTTCAAATAACTAAAATATAAGGTAAATATACAATAATGGTAGACCAGATTGGTCTGTGTTCCATTTGTGTCATTTTCTATCTGAAAATGTGAAGGCTCGTTTGTTTTCTACATACGAGTACATAACTAATAAAAAGTATGTTAAAATTTACTGCCTGTATATACGTACAGTACTACACAAGCATGCAAATTCTATAAAAAAACACTCAGATACGCATACGAATTCTAAATATACTAGCGACGTCTGTCCGTCTGTATTCTTTACACGATAAGTAATCACCAACATATCATATACTAAAACCTTCTCCGAAACTCGCTGCATCTTATGGTATTAAGTATTATTCCGATCGGTTCAGTAGTTTTCGCAGTATAACCGAACAAAAAAAGCTCTCGATTTATTAGTACTGATAGATAGATAGTTTGAAAATAAACAGAACATTCGAATTAAATTTAATCCCTTACACAAATACTAATTAAAATGTACATTGAAAAGTTCGTGACACATAAATCAAAATATCCGCGATTGAACCAACTTCCGCTTATTACATCCATCCGGATATTTCCGCGTTGACACAATTACTATTTGCTTTGACCTTTCGAAGGAACGCGCCTTGAGACACACATTACTAGAAAGGGTGAATATGACTCAGAGAACGTAGCTCAAGCGCCTTTAAACTCGTGATCAGCAAATATATTCTAATAATGTGTTACAAATATGCATTTAGTTGCATATGAAATTACCGGTTATAACGGGCCGTTAGTCTTAATTATTAGGTAAAGTTTTACATATATCCTAATATTAGTAAACACTACATTTCTGCTTTAGACATATGTATATGGTATGAATAAAAGACGTAATCAAAGGTATATTGGAAAAAATTAAGACAAAAAGATTACGACAGCTTAATTTTTAAACATACAACAAATAACAATACTTTTTTTAATGCAGGCTGTTGCGCTGGCGGTCTCATGTTCGATCCCCGCTCATGACAGATATTTTTATTGGCCATATAGATGTTTGTTGTGGTCTGGACGTTTGTGCTTGTGTATTGTGTGTTTCCGGACCCCCGACACAGGAAAAAATCCTACTGAGGGCCATTGAGTGTGAAGCGTTTATTTATTTATTTATTATTTTCTTTCTCCGGTCTAGGAGAAACATAATAACGCAGTGCATTCCGATTTTCCCGTCACGCGACTGTCTCGCAATATCGGCAGCTAATCTCGCGACAAAGCAATCAAAACCGAACAATTTCCGCGATTACCACACTGAATTCTTCTAACTGAGGATTGAGACCAAGTGACGAATCTAATACAGTAAATACTTGAAATGTAATGTAATACTATTACGGACCAAAATGAGCGTTGCACAAAGTGATAGTCTGATGGATTTTCCTATAGTAAAAATAGTTTTGATTTATTTTTTTAATTATTTTAGCGATTAACAAACATTAGGTAATTAATAAAATTTATATATTGTAGTGTGTAAGTAATTTTTATATATAATCAACAAATATTTCTTTCATATTACGAAGTTTAATTACGATTAAATTTTGAAAAGGTATCTAATGAGGTATAATGTTATAAGTTTGTATGCTACGCGACCCCCAGCCAAACCATTCGTTATTTTCCTATTTTGACAAACTTGTTATCGCTGTTGGCATGAACCTCTGCTTTCCGCTCCAGAGATTCAATTCGCGTCTTGAGCGTGAGTATTATTTAGTTTCGCTAGTATATATTTATTACAAACATATATAACGTGTGTTTGTCGGTTGTAGTCCAAAACACATAAAGTTGCCTTGCGACCAAACAACCATGTGTGTATTTATAGCATGTTTATTTTATCTATCCATATATAACATCTAAACAAGGTTTATGACATTAACTGAACACTTATTATTAATGAACTCTATATGATACACGTCAATTAATATACGCTTTAAGATTACTCCAGCAAATGATACAAGTACGGATTGAATCATCGCGTTAATGGCTACTTCCATAAACAGTTTAGTTCGCTCTTATGGCGATGTTATCTAAGATAATTATGTATGTCTTATGACAAATGATTCAAAGTAATGGATTTTTTAAGCTAATACCGGGATATTTTAATTAAGATATGGTATTAATTTATATTTAATATGTCCGGGCGGAATTTTAAATATATTAATAATTTATTGGAATTGATGTTTTTCTTTTGCTTCGTATGTTATCTCTAAATGGGAATTCAATCTATGATTTAATTTATTACGTAGAGTAAAAATAGACATGTCATCATTTTGTTTATTTATCGTTTGCCACTTTATTTTTATATAGTTTTAAATATGCAATTAGAATATGTAAAGTTGAGATTTTTATAAATTTGTAAGGAACATTAACGATAAGCTCCTATTGAGGCACATGGAAATAAAGTCAATCGACAGAAATATTGAAAACATTACTGAAAATTATTGTGTATTCAAGGAACGAAATAATTTTTAAATAACACTTGCATACACAGAAAATGTTTCAACAAAACGTGTTCTTTCGTCATTGGGAAACATTACTACAATCAGCCTATTACAAATATTCCGCTTAAATACAGACATTGACTACTATACTGTTCTATTATACACACAAGATTATATTACTATTTCAATCATATTTTAGTAACTACAGTGAATAAAAGAAAAAAGCTTACCTACTTACTAAATATTCTGTACACAATATATTATATTAGATTTTCCTCGCGATTTTACTTGCGTTGATAATACAACTTTCTAATGAAACAAGAAATATAAAAAAATGTTCAATAATTCAAAGACAAAACAAATTAATTTATACAAAAACATAATAAGTACTTCCGTATCACAGCTAAGCTCAAAGTTATTATGTATATCACGGCTATTTCTAGCTGCTACTAATACATATAATATAGACAAAATATACCCGCTGCCCTTGATCTAACTGACTGGTTTCTCGGAGCTGGTAGACATAACACGCCAGCATCATGAATAGGGAAAGTGTTCTTTCGTTCTATTGCGCGAGTTTCACTTGCGTTGACGAAACGAAAACAAAAAGAAAACTCTATATAAAAACTTTTAATTAACGGAAACTGCCTCGATGTCTGTGATATAATTAATAGTTTATAGAACCAGTTAAGTTAACCAGTACGTTGGTAAATAAATAAATACAAAACTAATACTAAATAAAAGATAAAGTTAGCGTTGTAGTTTGAAAATCCTCTTTTTACATATTATATTAAAGAAAAACATAATTATTTAACCATACTAGCAATACCCGTGCCAATAATTCGGAAAAAAATCGTTAAAAATTTACCAACCGTCAATAAAGTTGACGTTGTTTCAAAATTAAAGCCCTCGTACATATAATTTTAATAATTAATTAATATACAAAAACAAAAGCAATAATAATTTTTTAGTTGTTGATGCCAGTAGAGCAAGCAACTATCTATAAAATGATATATAATTTATGAGGAGTGATTATGAGTTTTTTTTTTTTTCTAAAAAGGGAGCCAAACATGTTAACCTCAGCGAATTATAATATATATATAGCTTATAATACGCTGGAGAACGTATGCTTTAGAGCTCTAAAGTAATTACAATGATATATTTATTTTAAAGTAACTACAAATAAACACAGTAGAAAGTGAAAACAAAAATGTACAATAATTGTTCAATAAAGTAAACTAGTGGTCGCCCCGTGCTTGAAATTCGACCAAATTATAACTTTGAACATTAATAAGGTTCCGTTGTCAAAGACACTACTTCTATAACAATAAAGAAAAAAGTAAGAGTAAAATATAGTCGTGTGTGTGTCAAATAATGGTAGTGTGTGTAATGTTTATATATATATATTTCATGTATTTTTTTTAGCATAATTTAAAAAAAATGCATTATTATTCTGCACTCCTCTATATAAACTATAAGTGTGCGAAATTTCATACTCCTGCGTCGGCGAAATCTTCGTAAAAAGGTGTACAAAGTTATTGCTTCACTTATTAATATGTAGATAATAAAAAATAAATGTATTACAGTCCACCTTTCCCAGGAGGTGTAAGAATCCTTTGTCAAGATATCGAAATCGTTAACGCTCAAAACACTACAATCAGCTGTACGAGTATATAGCGTATAAAGCGAATCAATTACTTGCCGTGGTGACTATGTGATAAAAAAATCATATAATAATCGTTAGGCGACTAAAATTGGTTACAAACGATAACAGTAACACACAATCTCTCACCTACCGCTTAAACGAACACCATTATGGCTAAAAACAAAAAATATTCACGTTTAAACATTACATCATTCATTTGTATACCAAATCATCCATGACTTTTAAAAAAACCTCTTAAATCTGTTAAAAATGAGAGTTACGCAAATAAGATCGTATCACTTTCACAGCGTAATGGTATAATTTGTTTTAAATTTTTTTATACAATAGTCCATCACCTTGTTACTTATGTTGAATTATATTATACTCGAACACATCTACTAATACTACGTAATACGTAAACGACATATTTCACATCTGGATATTGCCATACAGTTTTCTTGTAGTAAACAAAATAATTTATTGGCTGTCAGACTGGCTGAGGATCACAACAATAATCATAACATTATCTTGCTCAAAATCTAGAACAGTCCCACTGGAGAAGTCTGGAGCTTCAGTTAATAATAACTACATAATACTATAGCCAATATAAAACTGCTTCTGTGGTGAGTAAAGCAGGCAGAGCTTCCGAAGACGAGCTGTGTTTAAAGGGGGTAGAGTCCAAACTACAACTTTTTATTGTAATTAACATTTTACAGGCGGTAATTTCATAAAAAAATAACCTCATAAAACACAATAACCTTAAACTTATAACAATTTCACTCATTCGATAACGATCTGACCTCGACGATACATTTCAAATAACTATCTCACAAATCTCTTGTTTGAGCATTTTATTGTAAAGCAAAAATCCGAATTCAATTCATAGACGTTCAAGGCAACGTTAATTCTATTCACAGCGGTATCAAGTTAACTAATAAATACATTTTCGTTGTAATTTGGACGATGTTCACGTAGCATGTGTATTTTAGTTAGCGACCTCATTCTCATGTGTGTACGTGAGTTTTCATGTTTGTAAACAACAAAAGCGCAAAAATCCTAAAGATTTACTAAGACATACTTGTACGTGTCAATTATGGCACAAAGTCAAAGTCTGTAATGAGATGCAATTGTTTAGAAAATATGTCAAGACAATTTAATATTTAGCAATGTTTATTTTCGTTCGTTACTTTAAGCATGTAAAGAGTTACAAGTCAACATAACATATGTAAAAATATTTCTAACAAAAGTTACTCAATATTTAACCTTTAAAAATATATTTTACATATATATGTTCAGTATTAATAAATTTTCCTAAAATGCTTGTTTCAATATTATCTTTATTATTTTTAAAATTTAAAATTCATTTTTATATAAGAATACTAGGGATACGTTATAAAACGTAGCACATGCATTCTAACACATATACATAATTAAACAGTAACAAAAAACCTCTCTTAATCTAGTAACGTTTGAGAGAGGCGGAAAATTCCCATGTTTACAACATTATTACAATAACATAATGACTCATAATGAGTGAAAATTCCCTTTAACAGAAATACCAAAGTCCACATTTAGAAGTCTAGCACATCAGAATTAAATTCTTAACGTTATTATGTGCTCGCTAAAAGCAATGTGTAAATATCATGTATTTTTAAAATTATTATTAGTCATAAATGTAAGCCGGGGAAGTCTATTCTAAAACGTCTACCTTTATCTATAATTTTAGAAAACAAGATAAAAAAAGAATAAAACTGACATTTAAAAAAAAATACAGAAATAACACAGTTCAAATATAGAACCTGATATAAAAAACATTGTTGCTTGTCGTGTTTCTAGTTTCTTTAATAATTTGAAATTTCTGAAATAAATACAAAACCACTGAGATGTAATCAAACTGGCACGAAATGATTCCCAGAAATATCAAGATTTAAAACGAAGACCACCATAGACCAAAAATGATAGTATTATTAAAGCACGTGATAATATGGACTCGCAATTACCGCAAAGTTTACGTATTTACTTACTGCCATTTAACGACAATTAATCGAATGTTTACGGTTACGCCTCGACATGAAGTCTTTTTGAATTATTCCGAGATTAAGAATGATTAGCAATTGACGGTACTGAAAACGTAAAAGTTCAAGTTTGGATTCACAAATTTAATGATAAAAAGATTGAATGGCTTTCTGATTACACTTCCTTAGATTAAATGCCATCTCATTCAGTCTAATTGTTAGCGATGTCAACCAAATTATTCTCAATTCAGTAGAAAACTATGACGGATTATTTTAATTATTAGAATAATCAAGTCAGACCTACAAGAAAAGAATCACAAGTATTAGTCCAGCTACAATTGCTATAATTTTATTAATAACCCTTCAATATTTTGTTAGTTTGTAATTTCGACCTCACCTACCAATTTCGTGCTATATTCTAAACTCTACGCGACAATGTCGAATTAATTAATCATTTAGTAATATAGAAATCCTTTAATCCAAACGATAGAATGTATTACATTAAAATATAAAATGAATATTAGAAAACACAGATTCTCTTAAAATCTTGAATCTTTAGATGATTCAGCTCACGCGCCTCATGTGCCAATTTCAAGTTTTGTTATCTTTGGCACACGACCAATATTTGGAAAACGGTCAGGGAAAAGAGAAAGTAGGGTTAGTCCTTCTGCGTTGTTTGAGTGTTTTATTTCAATTTTTACGTAAATATAACTTTACTTCTTAACTCCTAACTAAAACAGTTACAAGGTCCTCGAATCTGTTTAACGGGTTTACCTTCGTTGAATCAGTTATAGGTACCCCACCCAGCCCACCTCTTCCAATTACAAAATTTACAAGTTAGAAAAAAAATCGATACAACACTATATATACTTTTCTAATTATTTTAAAAAATCAAATCAGATTAAATTAAACTAGGATTAGGTGTTCATTACATATTGTGACCATCATAATTGGAGCAGCGTGGTGGATTAAGCTCTGATCCTAATTCTATATAAGGAAAGAGGCCTATGCCTAGCAGTGGGATATTACAGGCTGAAGTAAGTGCTACACGTGGTACATTACACTACATAGGTAAGTTTGTAATGTACCTAATGCTTAGATGTAAAAATTTGTTTTTAATTGAATGATGTTTTTGTAACCGATTGTTTTTGTTACTTTTTTTGTGAAAATAGATATGTATATATATATATTACTTTCTGTAAGTGTGTCTAATCATCTTATGGCGAAATCATTATTTTCATTTCATTGAATTTCGAAAGATAGCTTGACAACAATTTCTGATTTTCAGGTATGAAACCCTAAGCCTAATTTGGACATTGAAGTCAGCAGTTCAACACATAAAATAAAACCTAAAACTAAAATTACAAGATAATATTTAAATAGGAAATTACATGATTTTATAAAGGTATGTACGCTTTATGCTACTGATTGCGATAATGTCAATATGAAAACACAAAATAGCAATGTGCACGATCGCGTCCGACCCGGATCTTAGCTCGAAACATAGCTCTGGTACAGGATGTGACATCTAATAAAATTAAAGTCATGACTGTTTATTGACATATAATTTTTTATCGACATTATTTATTTGTACATTAGTTTATTAACAAACTATCAAAATGTATATGTTTTTTTTTTGTGAAATACATACATATTACAGAAAATACCAGTTGTATCATAATTATAGGTGACGCTTGACAAAATAACGTAACACACACAAAAATATTTTAATTACTGAACGAAACGTAAAATTAAGAAGCAGGTTAGGTAGTCAGACATTGGAGGATTGTTATTTTTACTTTCTTGTTTTCGCAATACCAAAAAATTACCCTTATAGTATCTATTAGGTAATTATAATAATTGTGAATTTTTGTGTCTGATAGTTGATAATATATACGTTTAATATTATATTTCTATGTTTAAATATAAAAAATAAGTAGGCAACTAGTTACGACAGGGAAATGTTAATTGATGTACTTACGTGTTGAAGTTTATTGACTGTTTATAGTATAAAATACCATGTTAAATAATTTGATACCGGGGTCGCTTTCTAGCAATTCCGAAATCGGTAAAAAGGATCGAATTCCCTAGCAGCATCAGACATGACCTTACTTATTTTATACACCAGGCACCTTGTTCTACATTGGTATTTATTTTAAAAAATATTATCGTAATATAATACCAACAACGACCAATTCGATAGATCACATGGGTACTTACAAAGGAAAGTAGGGATCTTAGAAAGTTTATTCAGTTCTTTCTTCTAAAATTTGTGTCGATTCAACGCTATCACTGGGAAAGGTAAAAGAGGTAGCTTTATGCCGTCTCATACCAAAGTCCCCATTTTATCCCCTAGTTAACCGAAAAGTGGTGTATTCAAATATTACTTTTAACAGAACAGTTAAGTTTACAAATGCTAAAATTGCTTAAAAATGTACGTTGAGTACATTTCGTCAAAAATTTTTAAGACACGTTTTCGTATATTTGCGTATTTGCAGAGCAGTATGATGAATTGAGCGCTATTTTTTTTTCTTTAGCAGGTGTGGAGGCTTTTCCTCAGCAAGAAATTCCTTTATATAAAAACCTATTTGAACAAATAGTTGAATATATTTCTACGTAATACCGAAAAATATGTGCTACGTATTAATTAAACCAACAAGAGCTGTGCAAAAACCATTGTTTGCTATTTCATATCGAGTTTCAAAAAACACACAATAAATGTTTAATGAGGTAAACGTCCCATACGGTTTTACTCGTGTCGAGTTTTGGTAGGTACATATTTTATTTATCAAATTGTCGAAATTACTTTATTTTGGTTGATTTAATGGTAACAATCTACTTCGATCTCACCTCACGACACAAGCTTTACAAGACATAGATACATTTGTCGCGGTGTGAGTATTTGTGGTGCCATTGGGAGTTATTGAGTGCGGGGGGGGGGGGATTATTAGTGAATTTATTTTTATTTACATTGTAGCCCAGACGTTTACAAAACAATATTTCTAAACGACGAACATGCGCATGTCTATAAAAGGCTTCCCTCGCATACAAACTGTAACTTGCCAGATAAAAACCCATAAAAATCATATTCAACTAGACTAATTATACTATATATATAGTATACGTTATTGTTTAGGGATATGAAACATCTCAGATATTATATATGGTCACTAATGATTACAATTAACACGAAATTATTCTGCATTTTTTTTTCATGTTATTTTTAAGTATAATTTAAAATTTTAAATCTATTATTTAAAATGTAAAAAATATAATAGTATGTAAACTGCCCACAAGTTACCGTAAAAGGTCAAAAGCAGTATTTTACTGCTTTATTGATTAGTTATAATGGCCAATTTAAAATTATTATTGAAATTTGAAAATATAATTTTATAAACATTTGCAAAATTAAATTAATAACCAACAATACTACAATATCCACCAAAAAGACCCACGTACACTATTGTTGCGCAATTTTTTTGAAGTTAACGAGTTTAGTGCGGCGTTCGAGCAGCTTAAAAACGGGAGGGTCCAAGGGATGTCGGAGTTACGACTGAGCTCCTTATGACTGCAGGGCGACCTGTCCTGATAGCCTTGACGAAACTCTGTAACGCTCTCATCCATCGGGGTACCACGCCCGAGGCGTGGTCCAGTCACTACTGGTGGTGGTGGTGCTGTTCTACAAGAGAGGCGATAAGTCTCTCTTGAATAAACGGGTTATGCTTGGGATCTCAAAGTTATAATTAGTAATGAGACTATTCGCGAGAAAACGAAAGTAACCGACACAGTCCACAGAATTAGCAAGATAAAATGACAGTGGGCTGGTCATCTGTGTCGCAGGACCGATGTTCATTGGAGTACACGAGTTCTGGAGTAGAGACCGCGTCTTGGCAAACGCAGTGTGGGACGTCCCCCGACTCGCTGGACCGACGATCTACGTAAGACTACTGGTTTAAGCTGAATGAGGATTGCGGAAAACCGGAATGTATGTCGCGAACTTGGGGAGGCCTATATCCAGCAGTGGACTGCAATAGACTAAACTGAACTGAACACAACAATGTCGTATTCAATATTTGATTTTATTTTACTACGTTTTCCCTTCTCATATTTACTAAACTCAGGCGAATTAGAATTCGGTTTACTTGTCTTTCTATTCATTTCATACGACTTAAACTATTTGTTAAATCCTGTTGTTGGGATCGATTAGAAATAGTAAACAAAAAGCAATGTAATTTAAAAAGTAAAATATTCACTTTTTACCGGAACACATAACCAGCGCTCGCATTCATATTCACTGGACCATAGAAATACTTTTTAATTTGTTATCAAAACTAGTTTCATCCTGATAAAGCTTGATTTAACCGTAATTATTCAGTAATAAATAAGTTCTGATTATAACAAATTACATAAAAATCCAGTTCAAACTATATTTAACTGGTATAAATTCGTTTCATGTAGAAACAGGTTTTAATAATTATATATAAATATGACTGATCGTAATTCTTGGCGTTTCAAAAGAACGATGAACGGTCTTGAACCCTAACACATGATTAGCACCTAATAAATAAACAAAGGCAGCGTTCTTAGGTATTTTCACATAGCTGTAACTACTTACGCGACTCACATGCCAAACTATCTTTATTGCTATCTAACGGCTATAAGCTATACATTGTATTAACAAAACGTCTTTAAAACCTATTGCACACTTGAATATTTTATTTGTAATGGTCGTAAAGCGTGGGATTTTTGGGAACTATAAAACGATACAAATATACTAATTACGATTATAAATTCGCAGAAACGGAAAAATATTTTTGATGCTAAACTATTAATATCAAACAATATTTTTCGTTCTAAAATCAATAATATACTTTAAAAATAACCATTTTATACGTATACTAGCTGACCCCGCAAACGTTTCTTCGCCATATATGTTACTAGCTGTGCCCGCGGCTTCGCCCGCGTTGAAATTAGTGTATCACAAAGTTTTCCCGGCAAACTTCCAGTGAAACTCTCATCAAAATCGGCTTAGCCGTTCCGTAAACCTTCCTCTTGCCAATGGTGGAGCCCTCTCTCCAATGGTGAAACCGCATGAAAATCAGTTCAGTAGATTTTGAGCAAATCGATCACATACACTTTTGGAGACTGTTTTATAATACACTAACTGCTGCCCGCGATTACGTCCGCGTGGTTATGCAGATATGCATTACTATTAAGATGTTTAACGCAAATTATTTTTTTATTTCAGTCACTTGAAATGCTTATCAAACTGAGTAAAAGGCACAATTTAGTATAATTTAGTAGTTATTTTTATAAAACCTCTGTATACACAACATTTTTAGTTTTATTTTCAGGCTGCATATGTTTCATACAAACTATCAACCCCAATTAAACCCCCTTAGAGGTGGAATATCGTAAAATCCATTCTTAGCGGATGTCTGCTAACTATAATCTACCTCCCTGCCAAATTTTATCTTTGTCCAACCTGGATAGATAGACCATCCAGCAGTTTTTGAGTTCTCGTGATAAGTGATTTAGTGACCTTTCTCTTATATATATATATATATATATATATATATATATATATATATATATATATATATATGTGTATATATATATATATAGATTACGATTCATTATTTGGACACCTCCTCACCATCTATAGAGCATATATTTTAAATATAATTTTAAGTCTCTTACTTCAAAAATATAGGACTTTCATACAAACTTCCAACCCCTGTTTTATCCCCTTAAGGGTCGAGTTTCATAAAATCAGTTCTTGGCGGATATTTACGCCCTATAAGGAACCTACCTGCCAAATTTCAAGTTTGTAGCTGTTATAGTTTCGGAGATTTCGTGATAAGGGAGTCAACCTACCATCCCCCGTTTTAACCCCAAAAAGGAGTTGATTTCTAAAGATACATTATTTGGACACCTCATCGCCATCCATAGAGCATAAATTTTAAGTTTCAAGTCTCTTACTTCAAAAACATAGGACTTTCATACAAACTTCCAACCCCCGTTTTACCCCCTTAGGGTTCGAATTTTGTAAAACCCGTTCTTAGTGGATGTCTACGTCCTATAAGGAACCTACTTGCCAAATTTCAAGTTTATAACTGTTATAATTTCGGAGATTTCATGATGAGTAAGTCAACCTACCATCCCCCGTTTCAACCCCAAAAAGGAGTTGATTTCTAAAGATACAGTATTTGAACACCTTCTTACCATATATAGAGCTTACATTTTAAATTTCAAGTCACTTCAAAAACAGAGGACTTTCATACGTTTAACCCCGTTTTACCCCCTTAGGGGTCGAGTTTCGTAAAACTCGTTCTTAACGGATGCCTACGTTTTATAAGGAGCCTAATTGCCAAATTTCAAGTTTGTAGGTGTTATAGTTTCGGAGATTTCGTGATCAGTGAGCCAACCTACTATACCCCGTTTTAACCCCAAAAAGGGGTTGATTTCTAAAGATACATTATTTGGACATCTCCACACCATCTATAGAGCATACATTTTAAATTTCAAGTCTCCTACTTCAAAAACATAGGACTTTCTTACAAACTTCCAACGCCCATTTTATCCCCTTAGGGGTCGAGTTTTGTAAAACCCGTTCTTAGCGAATGTCTACGCCCTATAAGAAGCCTATCTGCCAAATTTCAAGTTTGTAGGTATTATAGTTTCGGAGATTTCGTGATGAGTGAAGTAACCCTACCATCCCCCGTTTTAACCCCAAAAGGGAGTTGATTTCTAAAGATTCATTATTTGAACACCTTCTCATCATCTATAAGGTATACGTTTTAAATTTCAAGTCTCTTACTTCAAAAACATGGGACTTTCATACAAACTTCCAACCCCCGTTTTATCCCCTTAGGGGTCGAGTTTCGTAAAATCCGTTCTTAGCGAATGTCTACGCCCTATAAGAAGCCTATCTGCCAAATTTCAAGTTTGTAGGTGTTATAGTTTCGGAGATTTCGTGATGAGTGAGTAAACCTACTATCCCCCGTTTTAACCTAAAAAGGGGTTGATTTCTAAAGATACATTATTTGGACACCTTTTCACCATCTATCTATAGAGCTTACATTTTAAATTTCAAGTCTCTTACGTCAAAAACATGGGACTCTCATACAAACTTCCAACCCCCATTTTACCCCCTTAGGGGTTGAGTTTCGTAAAATCCGTTCTTAGCGGATGTCTACGTCCTATAAGGAGCCTACTTGCCAAATTTCAAGTTTGTAGGTGTTATAGTTTCGGAGATTTCGTGATGAATGACCTTTCGCGTTTATATATATTATAGATTAACCCGCTTAATCCCCCCCCCCCCTTGTAAATTACGGGTATGAAAAATAGATGTTGGCCGATTCTCGGACCTATCCGATATGCCCACAAAATTTTATTAAAATCGGTCGAGCCGTTTCGGAGGATTTCAATGTTTAACACCATGACACGAGAATTTTATATATTAGAAGATTACGATGCATTATTCATAACGCATCACATATGACGGAATCAGTCGAAAATATACAAAAAGAATGAAAACCCCAATTTTTTACAATTTTAATTACAATATTAAAAAAAATTCAAAGACTCGAAGCAGTTATACAATTTGTAGTCACAATGCGATTCATCTACATGATCGGTACAGAGTCAACATTATTAGCTAGAAAAACCCACACGAGCCGTGACGAATAAGCTACGCGTGTGTCAAGTTGATCTGATGACGTGGCCGCGTAGGCGCCGCGTGCGGAGAATAAAATACTACCTCATAAAGAAGAATTAATAACTTTTAACGTAGGCGTGACGTATGCGATACGTGATGCATGAAATATAAACAAAGTAACATTTTAATAAAACGTAAACAAAATTTCTGAAATTAAATTTATTTATTTTACTCGTGCGATAAATTCATTCTATTAGATACAATATTTTTTTTAACTGTATTAACCAATCAAACATAATTGCCTTTTACATCTAATTAGCTTTGTTCTATTTTTTGTTCAATTATTTTGTATCACTCAAGTACAGTAACTTCCTATTTTCATTTAGTACGTACTTTCATGAAAGGACTAGGGAAAGGAAACGTTTACAATTTCTTCTGGTAGATTGCTAAAAACTATAAGACTTTCTTTGCATACCTATTTCAATTTTCGAGTGTTTGTCTATCATCGCAATTTTGTTTATTTAATAAGTATAGTAACAGAAAACAGAATGTAGCGTATACTTTTTTTTGTTATAGATAATAACACAAAAGCTTTATAAATATCTGGTCCTGAGTCATCTGTATACAGCTTTATTAGAAATATACCTATGTTATGTAAGATGAGGTTAAGAAACGTTCCTCCGATCAAACGGCATCATGAGTCAAAAATATTCAGTGATGCATAATTTTTATATTCCAATATCGTAATTCGACGTAACGCCGCGACACCGAGGATTCGTAAAAGCTAAAAATAATCGTACAGTCGCCAAACCGCAATGATATCATGGATGACGGCTAAGAGGATTTTAATAAAGCGTCAGAGAATAGCGAAACGGTGACAAGGAATGTAAAAGACGAACTATGTAGACGTCATGCATAGCATGGTTAAGCCTGAGCGAACATTGTACGATGTTTCTGATAGAAATATTCAAAGAAGCACTTAGCTCTTGATTATACAACGGTGCTAGATCGCATTTAAGCTCCTAAATAACCAGTTAGACATAGTTATTATTACTAGTTTGATTATACTTACTCCATCGTTTATTTTTTTCATTAAAAAATTCTTTGTTCTCGATGGTGTGGCAGAGTATTAACAAATCATTATTTAACAAAAAAAAAATCTTTCTGATAAAGAAAATTATCATCAAAATTTAGCTATTGATTGGCTAATATAAAAAATAATAAATGCAAGCGTAGACTATACGTAGTAGTATTTTACGTACAAGTTTTTCCTACAATCTACGGCTGGGCTAAATTGACTCACTCCTGCAATAACAAGTTACCATTTTAACTGATGGTCAATGATGAGTAATTTGTGATCTTAAGTGATAAATGACCGCGATGGCGCGGTAGGGAAAAAGGAACCGGAAGTACGATGACGATGTAATCGCTGTTATTATCATCATTGGCACATTCGAGGAAAAGAGTTGACAATCTAAGCACAATGTATTCAATATGGTTAAGTTAAGCCGTTACTTTTATTGATCAGTATTAATTATTTTGGATCACAGTCAAATGAATCAACAACGAAAACTGTAACTAAGGAAACACCACTAAGGGTTACTTTTTTCTTTTTCATTGTAATTAATGACGTGTTACTAAAGGTGACGGATGGTATATTGACCAGTATATTCGACACACTAGTTTTGAACTAGTGATGATAACAATTAATGACTGAAAGTGTGTGAGGTGTTCGTTATAGACGTTTATACCTAGCTCTTCACACTCAATCGGCTTAAAAACGTCTTACAGTACAGCGGCAAACAGCTTCGAGGATATAAAATCCTCTATCTCCATACCCTATATTGTCGTATTCCGCGCTGCAATGGAACAGGTTCAGTGTGGACTTGCGGCTTTATAAAAACGCTTCAACACCTCCATGTGCCGGCAGTCAATTTGACACCGCTGGAGTTGTTGTAGTAGTTGAGTGTTGTTGTTGTTCGTGTTAGAACACTATAATGTTACCTTATTTTTATTTGCTTCAAAATAGACCAGTTTTTATAGTAGATACCTACTTGTAAAAACTAGCTATTCTAACGTTTGCAGATGGCAACGAAGAATACCTGCCAAGGTACCAAAATATTTACGTACACCCACTTAAAAGAACTGATATTTGATTCGATTAAGATTTAACGTATTCTACCCACGAGGCTGTTTCGGCCTCTTTTATTTTTGTCTTTAAAACATTGAATGATAGAGAAAAAATAATCTATATATTACGTTACTACGTGAATACGTTACTACATGATGTTACGTTAATAGGTGAAGCAAAAACTTCGTACGAACGAAAAACTTATCGACTTACATCGCGACCTTAAGATCGATTCAATCGCGAAGCACCTCAAAATACTCGCTACAGCGTATTTTGAGAGAGCGCGCAGTCACCCAAATCCTCTTGTAGCAGAGGCTTGCAAATACGTAGGTAGAGGTAACTTACAGACCGTACAAAGGCGTCCCATGCACGTCTTAACCGACCCTGACGATTGGATCACGGCGCTTAACGCCATATACACCACACACAATACACACACACACCGCCCTCGCCGGCGAGGGCGAGGTCCCCGCGTTCTGACGGCTCGCACGCGCCTAGGCGCGTAGCTGACCGTCCGTAAGCCGTCTCAGCGCTCCGCATAGCGCCTCCTCCACTCCGACGACGCTCTAAGCCGAGGTGCGATCTCGCTAGGAGACACCCTTAGGGCGGGCGTTTTTCCCCCCCGAGCCCTCCCAGAGGGCTCCCATTCTTCCTTCGCGGCCGGCTTTCCTAAGTGTGTAGTTTCCTAAGTCACCGGTGACGCTGTAAAGGCCGCTAGGGCCAACAGCACTCCACAATTCGAAAAAAAAAAAAAAAAACAAAAAACGAAAAAAACGTGGATGGAGGAGTATGAAATTCGCACACTTATCGTTTATATAGAGGAGTGCAGGATGTTAATATTTTTCTATAATTATACATAAAAATACTAATGTTAATGTCTAATCAATTTAAAAAAAAAAACATTACACACACTAGCATGTATTTGACACATACACACGCATATATACCCTTATGTTTATTATTATAGAAGTATAGTCTTTGTGACAATAGAACCTTAATAATGTTCAGTTATAATTTAAATTAATTTTGGTCGAATTTCGACCACTTGGAGACAACTAGTAAATATAAATATACAATTAACTAACAAAAATTGAATACTAATCATTTTATCAGAATTTTGAGTACACTATAGAATGTAATAACTGAGTATGAAAGTAAGTAAACTAACACACGAAAGATCCAATAAGTCTCAACACTTAAATTTGAATTATGCAAATACAATGAAATTCTATGAATACTATAACATTGTTAAAACAATAACACTATACGAATTTGTAGTCATTTCGAATCAAAAATAAAAAGTAGATTATTCATCGGTCAATTAAAAAAAAATCCCAATGATAAAAACCCGACAAAACCACAAAATGTTTAACGTTAAAATTAACTAATAAGGAAAGGAATGTTACGCCTTCCGACGTGAAACAGTGCAGTCCCTTTTAAGGACTTTTACATTTTCTGCGTCATCTACTGCGTTTTAAAGAAATATTCCATGTGTTTACGTGCAGACAGACCTCATAGAGCTAAAGAATTAGTATATTATAAAATACAAGATAAATACAGTTCAGTACTTGATATCAAAACTTTTTCGATAAGATAAATAATTAAAGTGATATAACTGACTTAATTGAGATAGAAAACAGTAGGTCATATACTGCTCAAAAACACTAACAGCCCGACTGGAGAAGACCGTACTGAAGATTCATCAAAACTTTCGGCTTCGCTTCCACAAATAATAAAATCTAAGCTTTATCAGGTCTGTTCAACTTTTTTTTTCTGGTTCACGTGAATTCTGTTTCAATGGCAGCCTAATTAAAAACAGTATCTTTAGTTCTCAACCTTATCACGCGTTACTTAAAAAACCTCAATTCGTTCGAGGAAGTATTAATTGCTTTGGAACTATCATCGAAGAATAGACCATTAGATGCGGTTCGAGTCCCAAAGGTGAGCGTCATGTAGGGCTACCACCCTTATTCAAAAATAGCGCAATTTTTTTTTCAGTACATAAAATAGGAAATAACAATACCTCTAATTGTTATTCTATTTTTACTTTCTTAGAATATATTTACTGTATACAGGTGTATACGTTTATTATAAATTAATACAAAATATGAAATATATTTACAATTAGATTAATAATTAAAATGAAATAAGTATTTAAACACATATTTTATCACCCCGTACGAAATCATGTCAGCACTAGCTGTCAAATGATAAGAATAAATCTCTCATTGACAATACGATGTTATGGTTCAAAACGACGATTATTATAATAAAGGATTTCCCTATATTATATTCGACATGCGTGTTGTAATTGAATTTATAAGTACAAAGAAGACAATAGACTTCATTTGATATGGAATTTCCAGGTGATACGCGTTAACCCTGCAGGGGCGCTATCGAGTAAAAACCACATAGTATATATGTTACGTTCAAAGATCGAAAACGCTCATTGAGCGGAAAAATAGCTCACAACGCGATGTGGTCACAGTAAAACATCCACATAGCGAAATTCGTGTTATGGCTCTAATGAAAACGATCACGACGCGTTGTGGCAATCAAAGAAAGACCAAATAACGAAATTCGTGTCGTGGCTTACATGCTATTCGATCTCAACGCGTTGTGGCAATGAAGAAAAGCCATGACGCGTTCTGAGCATTCATTGTGTTAACCATATCACGACGGACAGGTTGTAACTTTTCGGTGTCGGCTCGGGTGCAAAGACGCATTGAAACCTCAGTTTTATTCATTTCTTTTCTGTTTATGAGAGTGAATTTTAATGTCAACGCTAATTATGACGAATAAAAAAGAATTGTTTTACGTTAAATTACGTGAGTTTGTGAAAACAAGCACTGATCGCAGTTTTATTATGACTACAGAAAAAGTAGAGAGCAAATGCAACTTGTAAGCTCTGTTTCAGAAAGAATAGCATAAACGTTGAAAGAGAATGTGCTAAATTAGGTCTACAGGAACAGGCAAACAAAATGGTTTCATTGTCTAATTTGAAATTTCCCTGTATTGAAATTGGTACTAACGTTTTAGTTAGAGTTCCTGAAGTTGATAGAGGACGTGCAGCACCCAGGAATGTTATGTGTGTTGTTATGAGCATTAATCCATCAGGTCTCTACCAGTTAGGAAACAAGGAAGGTACACTCGATAGACTTTATTCACGTAATGAATTTATACTTTCTGAAACCAACTTTATTAACATTTGTGATGTGCCCTCAACTTCATCGTTAACACTTCGCTCGGCATCTATGTTATCGTCTGGAAGTAAGCAAGGGTTTATAATACGATACGAACGATACAATCTGGGTGCCTTCAAGGCCAGAGTGAATAGGCTGTTATTAGGCAGGCATGCTCCACCTTCGACCGCATCGTCACTTAACATCAGGTGAAATTGTGGTCAAATGCCTGCCTATTTGTCGTAAAAAAAAAAAAAAAATAATAATAATAATAATAATAATAATGTGCCACTGCAAAAGATACTGTATTGATAAAAAGTGCAAGTGTCGCTCCAGGAATATAAAATGCAACTCAAAATGCCACAGTAATAGTTCATGTAAAAATAAATAGCAATCAAATACTTATTTTTTACAATTATAGTTATTTCTAATATAGGTACATTGTTGTTGTTTATTGGTTGATCAATAAACATTTGTGTTAAATATTTTTATTTCTTGAAAGAATTTTAATTGTCATGAAAAAATTAAAACCCTTATCATTTTATGTGAATTATGAGTAATTTACAAATGACATGAATATTGTGTGTTCAGTGATTTATTACTTAATACATTGATTTTTTTAAATATAAAGTAATCTCAATAAATAATAAATATCGTTTCATTTTAATTTATATAATTATATACTTTATATATTTGATAATGAGAAACACGTTATGCCGTGATTTTATAAAATGAAAAATATTTCTTACGGACATCTACCAAAACGTTTCCAGCCTAGGCCTAGTAGGATCTATATCGGAAAGTAGTGTGCGTTGTAATCAAATAGTATTCCATATGCGTCATGGCTTTTCTTCATTGCCACAACGCGTTGAGATCGAATAGCATGTAAGCCACGACACGAATTTCGCTATTTGGTCTTTCTTTGATTGCCACAACGCGTCGTGCGCGTTATCATTAGAGCCATAACACGAATTTCGCTATGTGGATGTTTTACTGTGACCACATCGCGTTGTGAGCTATTTTTCCGCTCAATGAGCGTTTTCGATCTTTGAGCGTAACATATACATTTGAAAATATTTTGGGTCTCTGCTTAATTTTATGTCGCGCCACTTTGAGTGCCTTTCGATAAAAGTGCAATGTTACGCCACTGAATAGTTGACCACTTTTTGTGTTGTATTCATCACCAACAGACCTTTTAGATGCATATGGGTATTGACGACGCGTTGACGCAGCGGTCACAAGCACTGTCTGTTGCGCTGGCGGTCGCAGGTTCGATCCCCGCTCACGAGAGACTTTTGTATTGGCCATACAGATATTTGTCGTGGTCTGGGCGTTTGTGTTTGTGTTTCTGTGTGTTTTCGTACCCCGACACAGATGAAAATGCTACATTTCTCTATTATTTTTAGTATTCTATGTTTTGTTTTTGCAGGTTGGCGGATATAATCCATTCTAAGAGTAACGATAGCTATCAGGTGTATACGATAACAATCAGGATCGACAGCTTAACGAAAAAAAAAAAAATAACGATTGCAACTGGTAATCTTTATTTAGTAAATGTAAAATTACAAAACGTATAAATTATTTTTGAATGAGTCATTTAATTTTACGCTATATCCGCTATCTTATAAATATTGTAGGATTTCTAGGCTATTGTAAATATTTAAGACAACTTACAGTCAGTTCATTGTCACGATAAATTAAACAAACGCTTTAAACCGTTTGTACCCGATACTACAAACAGCTACAGAATATTTTGAACATTCTCAGCTTTGCGCCATACTAAAATATTAAAATTTACAATTCAAAAATTCAATAAATAATTGTGTTTGCTGGCAAACGAAAAAAAAAGGACTTTAATTACATGGACAAGTAATACAACGTAGGTAGACGAAAAAATAGTCAAGTAAATACGCATTATCAAAGATTACTCCAAAATTTGTAATGATGTAATGGATACATGATAAACGTTTTAACTTAATCGGTTTCGATTAAATTAAAAATCATCAAAATCGGTACACAAAGTTATGCGGATTTTCGAGGGTTTACTTTGATTTCTCTGCGATCCCATCATCAGATCCTGATTTCCTTATCATGGTACCACACTTAGGATATCTCCTTTCCAACAAAATAAGAATTATCAAAATCGGTTCATAAATGACGAAGTTATCCCCGAACATACGTAAAAAATTGTGTATATTTATAAAACCGTGGGAAACCAATATTTCTAAAGATCACACAATAAAATTAAATAAATATTACGACCTAACAAACGAACTTAACAAAAATGGCTATGTGGTTAATTTATACGCGGTAGAAGTAGGAGCGAGAGGAATACCAACAAAATCTCTCTATAATCTTCTGAAAGACCTTGGCCTGTCGAGAACTGCAGTAAGTTCTATTTTAGAACAAGTGTCTGAGGCTGCACTAACAAGTTCCTACCAAATTTGGCTCGGCAGGGCGGGAAACTCGTGCTGTGAAGGTGAGCACCTAGGTCGCAAGTTCTGAGAACTGCTCTGAGTTACTTCTTCTGCCACACCATGGACCCGGCACCCGCACGGTGAATCCACGGAATGCTAAGAAGTTTGTCTCTCATACTGTCGAATTGAGTAACCTCCTCCTTTTTTGAAGTTGGTTAAATAACGGAAAAGTTTCAACTGATATCGCAAGTTATAAATAATAAGACAATATTACTTAAGCGATAATTGTATCTTAAAAATTTATTCTCATCTCTGCTAACAATTAATATAATAAAGGAACCTACTATACAAAAAATAATTTTATATCAAATAATATACGTATAACAAGGGTTTACTTACAGCGAGTATCATCGAACACCCGGATGTAACGGTTTTTGTTATTTTAATAATAAATCAATAAAATCATTTAAAACCAACATTGAAGTATAAGAGAACCTCTTAAACCGAAACATAAATTATAATGTTGTTTACTTTTGTATAAAAACAACATATTTTAAGCGTAACTATAATTTTATTTTATAAGCTTCCGTATAATAAAATACAAAGTTCGGATGGTTCATTCATGTTGCTAATAAAATATAATTTTACAAACGATATCTTTAGGAAATTAGTAATTATTGCTTTCTTGATGTAAAAAAAACTAATTATAATGAAAAAAAAAATTAAACAACTCCCCCGGTGTCTTCCCGTGACAATGGTTGCTGTGAAGTATCCAAAACGTCGGATATCTAAAAAACTTAATAAACCGCGATAAAATCCGAAAAAGTTATTTCATTATAATGAGTGAAATTCGCATAAACATTAAAAAACAATAAAAAAACTAAATTAAATAATATTATACGAGGCATTATTACATATTATTTTATTATTTCAATTCTAACATTAAAAAAATAAGCTTTTTTATATGAATGATCTTATACAAATTCTCTTTATTTACGTGCTACAAATTATTCTATTAAACATAAAACAAAAACCATCCCTGTACACAGACGGAACTTCCATCAGACTCGCTCGCTATTCACAGAGAAATATTGATGCATCTAAATACGCAAGTCATATCCAATTAAAGCAAAGCTTCAAAGATAACACTTATTATTTAACAAAGTGTTTATGCGCCCTTGGCACAGAAACGAGTTACCCATTAAAGGACTACACTAAAGCGACCCACACAATGTGAATCATACAGATCGCTCGCTACATTGAAATTAAACAGGAGATAAGAGAATTAAACGTAAAATTAATTAGTTAATGTGATATTAATGTTTATTACTGAGTCACCTCCCGGCCACGGAACAGACGCTGGAACTAATTTGTGCGACGCGACAAGGGGCAGAAACAAAACTGAGTTTACATATTTATGGTATGGAATCACACCGAGCAAACCACGGACAGTAGTGACAGGCAACGCGACAACAGTGACAAAAAATAAGAACTTATAATGTGCATGCAGGCAAAAAATTGTGCAAAATAGTCTTAGGGCAAAAGCGCTTGACCATCATTGGCGCAGTTGGCGCAGTTTGTGGTTTCGATTTCTGTAGTCTGAGTATGATACATATACGCATATTTATTTATATAAACGTTAATTACACAATATGTATAGCAGTTGGCTGTAACCTAAAATAAAGCAAATTTTATATGAATGATCTTGTAAAAATTTACATTAGGTTGCAATTTTTTTTTGCAGACCGTAAATAATGTTTCTTGTACCTGTATCTTTTAATGTCTCTTGCTATAAAATAGACCCACCTTATATAAAAAGTAAATGGAATTAAACAAAAGAACTAAATTGTTTTGATATAAAACATGGACTTTCTTACCATGAATAACAGTCTGTTATTCTGAATTTAATATTAAATCTCTTGAACAGCAGCTATACATGTACAATTAAGGCGCTCTCAACACAAACAATAACATAAATACAACCGAAAATGAATACAACCGTCATAGTACTATTAAATGGAAATAATTTTTTAAAGTAAAGAAGTAAAAAGAAAATCAAGACCCAATAAAAGCGATTTGCATCGTCTATTCCATCGCACTTTCGTATTATCCATAATATCACTTACATTTCCGTGAACAGAGCAGTTCTAGACAGACAGATTACATTACATATTATTCCTATTCAGTATTGTACACTGAGTGTTAAATAATATTTAAAACGAAATAAATATAATATCTCGAATTAAAACAACAACAATATATGAGAAGTTATTATTTTAACCGCAGGCGATTACGTTAAAAACAACCTAAAAATACGTACGTACATTTGCGGTTAAATCAAAATTCCATATTTTCCTAGTATCTTTACACAATGACTTATCAAAGCTGTACAAAGAATTATTTTATTGTTAAATTGGTAATTATTATTTCTTGTATTTTGATAAATAATCGCAAGAGTAGAAAAAACAAAGAAAAAATATAATTGTTGTAGTAAGGGTCATGTTAAAGCTTTATTTCTTTGTAAGCCTCAAGCAGGCAATTTTTTTTATTTTATTCGGAAAGTTAATCCTTTAGCATTTAAAATATAACACAAAAAAGGTGTTTTATATACCTTTCATTTTAATAAGTTTTATTTCCAAGTACAATGTAAGATTATTTTTGATATTTGATCACTATGACACTAACAAGTCTTTGTAACTTGATGTAGTTTTTAATTTGTAATAAAAAACGCCTAAAACTTAAAGCGCTTCAGTAGGATTTATTCTATTTGTTGAAGGACTATACGTAACACAAACACCCAAACCATGACAAAACATCTCTATTGCCTACACAAATATTTGTCATGAGCAGGAATCGAAGTCGCTACAGCCAGTGAATTAGTCAGTAACTAACATTATAAAAAATAAAAAAATTTAATATTTTCTGCGATCGATAAATTCAAAACTACTGGACAGATTTCTGTATGCTTAGAACTTTAAAACTAAGCAAACGGATTTTGATGCGGTTTTCTTTGGTAAATAGAGTGATTCCAGAGGAAAGTTTATATGTATAATACACGCATAACATAGTAGAAAAACACTAATAGCTGTAGAGGTTTCTAATGTGATGTAAATAAACACATTTTTTTGCACTTACGTTGTAAATATTTATTTTAAATTATCAGCATTGGACCCATGTGAAGCCGGGGCGGGTCGCTTGTTTATATATATACGATTTTAAAATGTGCATATAACCGTCAATTTACTTAAGCATTATTTACAATATAACGTCACAGGTTTTTTTCACGCATCGCAATTCATATCACAGCTCCGTTATTTATAGCACCAACCTTACAATTTCCCGAGAATAATGTAAATACATTTATATTATAAACAAGTAACATTTAAAGTAAATTAAATATAATGTATCCGATAATCTCTTGGCAAGTGTGACTTGTGTTATAATAATTTGTACAGTTTTGCGGATACGCATAATATTAATGGAATAAGTATCAAATTGCCGTAATTGTAGTATGTATTGTCTGTATTTTATTTGCATCCGGTTTGAACGATTGATAAATTTATTAATAAAGAATAAAGGATACGTTAAGAATCACCTGGAGGGAACTGAGCCCGGGTTATCCGAGGCCCAGTACGGGTTCAGAGCGGGGCGGTCCACATTAGACGCCCTGCTCTGGCTTAAAAGATGGACGCAGGCGGCGGTCCGCGACGGGAAGAAGGCGTTGGCTGTCTCGCTTGACATCGCCAACGCCTTTAACAGCCTACCACACGCGACGATACTGGAGGCACTCCGCTACCACCGGGTGCCTCTGTATCTGCGGACGCTGCTGGGCGACTACCTCCAGGGTCGCGAGGTCCTATTGCTAGGGCGCGACGGTCTGCGGCGACGTCGTGTCTCGTGCGGAGTTCCACAGGGGTCAGTGCTGGGACCGCTCCTGTGGAACATCGGCTACGACTGGGTGCTTCGGGGCACGTTGCCCGCAAGTGTGCGGGTCTCGTGCTACGCCGACGACACCCTAGTCGTGGCTAAAGGAAGGGACCTCGCGGAAGTAATGCGGTTGGCCACGGCTGGCGCAACACTTGTGGTCGGCCGTATACGAGCCCTGGGGCTGGAAGTCGCCCTGACGAAGACCGAGGCCCTACTCTTCCATGGGCCTCGAGGGGGACCCCGTCCAGGTACGCGGGTGACTGTGGATGGGGTTTCGGTCCGGGTAGGGACCCAGATGAGGTACCTGGGTCTCACCCTGGACGGGAGGTGGGCATTTGGGGCTCATTTTGCAGAGCTAGCCCCAAGAGTCGTGAAAGCCGCCGCCTCACTGGGAAGGCTGCTGCCGAACGTGGGTGGTCCGAGTGCCCATTGCCGTCGGCTGTACTCCGGGGTCATCCGGAGTATGGCTATGTACGGGGCACCCATCTGGGCGGACGCCCTCGGTCGCGCCAACAAAATCCAGCTGCGACGGCCGCAGCGGGTCATCGCGACGAGGGCGATACGCGGTTACCGGACGGTGTCCTGGACGGCGGCGTGCGTGCTGGCCGGCGATCCCCCCTGGGAACTGCAGGCGGAGATCCTCGCCGAAACATATCATTTTGTGGCGGCGAGGAGATCCCGGGGGGAGTCTCCTACGTGGGAGGGGCTCGCACGCATGCAGAGGTTGGCGCAGGACACCCTGTTGCGGCGGTGGACGGAGGACTTGGCTTCGCCAGTCCCCGGGCAGTGGACGGTGGACGCAGTGAAGCCGGTCCTCCGGAACTGGGTGAGGCGGCGGTTCGGGCCGCTGACCTTCCGTCTGGTGCAGGTGCTTTCCGGACATGGGTGCTTCGGTAAGTACCTGCACCAAATCGCGAGAAGGGAGGCGACTCCAGCCTGCCACGAGTGTGGAGCGCCAGAAGATACGGCGCTCCACACGCTGGAGGCGTGCGCCACTTGGGAACCGCAGCGGCGCACGCTTTCAGCGGTTCTCGGACGGGATCTCTCGCTGCCGAGTGTCGTAAAGGCCATGCTTGACAGCGAGAGATCGTGGCAGGCGATGGTCTCCTTCTGCGAAGAGGTAATGACGCAGAAGGAGACCGCGGAGCGGGCCACAGAGGAAGACGCCTCTGCTGGCCCACTCCGGCGCAGACGTACGGGGGCAAGGAGAAGGCGGTTTGCCCACCTCCTCCCCCCCTCGTAATAGTGGGGTCGGCGGCCGATAGTCGGGGGACTTCGGCCGGCCGGACGACACGACCCCATACGTCTGAGGGGTGGCCGTGTTGTGAGCGAGGCCACCCCCCATCATGCCGAGGCCCGGAAGCTTTGTACGGGCCTACCGCTGAGGCGAGGTGGCGAATGCTAGCGCGACCCCTCTCGCCCAACCCAGGCGGATGACTGCTAACACGTGGTGGTTTTTAGTCAGTAGGAGTCTGACATAACCCTCTGGCGCCCCCGCGCTGGAATCCATGATGGATTTTCCCCACGTAAAAAAAAAAAAATACGTTAAGAATAAGTTGTATTAGTGTTCTTTAAATGATACCAACTAAAATTTTAACCTTCAATTTCGACCTTTATTACGATTAGTATTGTAAATATATCTGAACTAATGAGCCTGAAAAACGTACAACAGCTGAGCAATGGCGTCTTTCTTCATATAGAAGAAGGGGTTGAAACTTAGTCCGCCACGCTGTACAACTGTGTTTCAGCGGATAATATCCCTAACATCTTTCACGATGCTATGAGGTGTTTTTATAACACCCTGGACTGTTAGGTGCTTTGAAGTCCCAGACCAGAATCAAAAATTTATACACATACAAACATCTGTTCCGAGCAGAAACATAACCCGCGACCGCATTTCTTAAGATAACCGTAAATTATAATTTCAAATAGTAATTTCAGAACTAACTTATCTTGTAATTCCTCATATAAAACATAATAATACATTATATAGAATGCTAACCCCGACCAGGCATCCTAAGAATCTGACACGAATACATTGGAGGTCATTCTCTTTTCGCACGGTGCATGTCACGACATTACTCCGATCGCAATCTGTCGACCAGTTCATTTTTTTGGACATATAATATGTCCTACATTTTGCTTCCTTAATAAAACTATAATTGGAGCTATTATTCATGATTTAATTTTAAATTTTTTAATAGTTTAGTTACATTTTAGACGAAATTATTGTATAGCAGTTAAACAAACATTGTTAATAGTTATATCTTCTTCGTTAGTCTAGTATCTAAGTATTTAAAATTCATTTTATTTAAACTCGCAAACCACAGCCAAATACAAAGCCAGTCCTGCGGTCACCAACCGGCCTGCCCAACGTGGTGACTATGGGCAACACACATGATTCCACGCATTTTTGGCGCGAACTTGTGGAGGCCTATGTCCAGCAGTGGACTGCAATAGGCTGAAATAATGATGATGACGAAACTCGCTAAACCCCATAATGCAAGTTGAATATCATCTTCGCTTGTCATAATAGTTCATACCTATAAGTTAAAAGAAACATTTTACCTATTTATTATCATTTTACAGCCCTAAAATGGATTATAATTATAAACGGCATGGGAATAATTTTGTTTTGATTAAATTACAATTTTGCATCTTAATTGAAAAGTAACAACAACAGTAATTATCTACCTCAACAAAATTCTTGAAAGGCAACAAGTTGAGATACCTCTAAGAAATACGCGCACGCACAATCACGAAGCAGTCAGCCATGATGTTCATAGAACAAAGCAAAGCGCACCGCTGTCGCTTCAATGAAGTAACCTTACATGATCCTGAGCTGTTTATAATTACAGCATCAAGTAAAGCTTAGTTTGCATTGATTTATTTAAACTAAATAAATACACATTTTTTTATAAGAATAAACGGACATTAACGCACGGCGTGTCTGACCAATTTATTTCAATTTATTGGTCCATCTTTATTATTTCTTCTAATAATTGAAAATATGTCTCTCTAAATTAAATTAAATCATTCAATTCATTCAATTCAACGTAAAGATTACGCAAAATAAACTAATTAAAATGCGACAATTACAAGTTTCAAGTCGGACATTTTATCGCCTTTTAAGTTTTACGTTAACATTACGAACGGATGTATTTTTTTATAATATTTTTTGTAAGGAAGTCGATACCTTGTTGACGAGTTACTTTGTATCATTACCATACCTTAAAGGCAATGATTGCGACGACTACGTAAAGAAAAAAAAAAAAAAAAACTTAATGGGACTCACGTATACTCATGTTTAGCAAATAACTATTAGAGTATCTTGATTGCGATAAATTCTCTATTTATAACGTCTAAAGTTTTTATACAAAATTCAGTACTGATCAAATTTTAGGCTTTTTCTATCGCTCTGTCTATAGAAATAAAAATAAATCACCGAAATGTACGTACGCGCATAACACTAAGTTAAATAAATATTAAATATCTACATTCTATACTCACGGTTGTCTGTTCCTACGGTAAGCAACTTAATGCTTGTGTTATATATAGGTAACAGCCCACTCGTATAGTTACATTTTTTTTCGATAAACATACATACAAATAATATATATATAAATAAATATATATATTTATTTATTAGACTCGGGGTGTGAATCGAACCCACAACCCCCGGAGCAAAAAGTCAAATTGTTTTTTTTGGGTTCGTTATCGAACACGGTCGTCTGTTCTTAAGATACGCAACTCAATGTTTGTGCTATATTTTTAAAAGGAATACATATACAAACTATTTATTCAAACTATTTTTAACCACATAGGTTTATGACTGCAGAAGCGGAAGATAGCAAGTTGGCGCCCACAACGCCTTAACATAAACGATGGCGTACTGCCAAATGGAATGGAGATGATATTGAGATAAGATACAATCTGATTAGAGATCGTATCCTGATCAGATATCAGAGATCGCCCGTTTAAAATTCAACCCTCGATGTGTTTGTAAGAATAAACTTATATATGTAACGAAACGCATACGTTTAACTTCAGGAAAAGAAAAAAAAATCAACAGAGAAATAATTTTGTCGAAAAAAGAATTACAGAGTTTATTTCAAAAATTAATTCCTCATATCTATACGATGACAAAAATAACACTTGACGAAATAAACCAAATACATATTTAAGGTTAATTGTTGATCACCGTTATAAACCACAATTTAAACATTTCAATGAAAAATCTTTACGCTGAATTACTTGACTTACATAAATCACTCGTGTATTACAAATTAATAACAGTACCCTCCTCCTGATGAGATAGCGTGTTCAATCAAGTTTAACGGTATTACGTCGATAAGGTCCCGTACCCTTTGATGGACATACACACAAAGTGACCGCAAAATAACCCGTCATTCGATCAAGTTCGGCGAGTTCATTCCGTAAACGAATCGTACGAGCGACAAACTCGATCGTCAAATAAACGAAATCTGTCGACATTAATCGAAATGATTACTACAATAACTAACGGAATATATCAAAAACATGTCAGCATAAGTTAACGGATTTGAATGAAATGAACGAATCGATTTGGATTTGATATTTTTATTTATTTGTTTTATTAGGCAATCCAACAGCGTTATAATACAATAGTATGTTACAATATAATGCATAAAAATGGCCAAAATATATAGATATTATGCGGTTCAAGATTCATGGAATCGCAAAAATGGTTATGTTCTCCGATGACAATTCGAAACTCGTTTAGTTTCGAACACAGTGTCAGTAAGTGTCAAAATTTCAGTTGCAGTCGGTAAAGGACTACGATAATGGCAGATCATCATTTACTAACTTAGTGGTGCCAAAAATGAAAAAAAAACTCAACCAATGACTATGATATTACATTTTTAAAAATATAATACGAAAATTGAATAATATTAACTAATCGTGTACATTATTTGAAAAAAGGCAGATGATGTAATAAAATCTAAATACCTAATTATTACCTCGTATCTTACAATAAAAGACGTCATAACAATTGCACTTAACGTCCGCATCATTTGTAAATAGCGAATGTTTATCGCAATAACTCGAGCCATTAAACAATTGTCATATAAATGATGCATTAAATGAATGCAATGAAAGCATAAATGACGTAGAAAAGCAATATTTTAAATGAACACATTACATTCATAATATGAGTTTACATAATGACATTATATAATGTCATTTTTTAAATTATTAAACCTGTTTAATTTTACTAGTTCAATAAAAAAAAGTATTAAAATTGGTAACTTTAAGGCATAAGTTACATAATTACTTTGTACAAATACACAAACATAATAAGTAATACCTTCTTGTTGCATTTTTTTTTTTTTTCATAGAACTTATATAACAAAATTTACGTATTATTGAGTAGAATGCAACGACTATTTGCGAAAACTATACTGACTGTAAAGTATTTACTATGAAATCAACCGTTATGTAGTCAAAAATTTCTTAATTAGCTCATAACACAATTTACTAATTAAAAAAAACAAGTTGAGACGTTTTTTAATTAACTCGTATTTTGATTAAAAAGTTATTTTTCTACTTTTTCGAATCAAGATTGTTTTCATTCGAGACACACTCACTTTTTATGAAAGGAAAATTGAGGAAATGTCCAAAAAAACTTGAGAACTGGTAAACAAATGTTAAGTGTGGTACTATCGGCACCATTAATCGACTCTACGACCAGAGTGACTATATTAATGATAAAAGGGATAAAGAGGAAGAAATTGTTAAAACCGAAGTAAGTAGTAGATAGATAATGTTAGTTTCGGATCTCTCAATCGGCGTATATCAAATTAAATTATACTTTTTTTTTTAAGTACTCTTCAAACGCACTTTTGAATCGATGTGGTCCTGTAGTGCTGTATATGGCGAAACAGCCCTATGTCAGAGATTGTCAGAGACTGCGTTGGCCTACAATTTAATAATAGGTCAAAAGCTCAATTTAACTACCTTAGGCACCTACAATGACAACGGCTAGATCCTTGATAAAACGCTTAAAACGCAATGTATGGAAATCAATTGATTGTTTTCATTAATTACTATCATTAGCATAAACGCGATTACTGTTGCAAAAAATATCATTACAACAGTATAAATTTCCAATTGATGCAACCAATGCAAATCAAGTAGCTTTGATTTAATACTTACTTACATGTTATAACCATGTGGCTGGAAAAAAACCGGACCTTACCTGAAACAATTAAATTATTTATTAGTTTTTATCAATGTTTTCTAAAACATATATTGCTTATAAAGTAACATGCCTTGAACACACTAATAAATCATCATCATCATTACAGCCTTTACAGTCCACTACTGGACATAGGCCTCCACAAGTTTACGCCAAAAATAGCGTGAACTCATGTGTTTTGCCCATAGTCACCACGCTGGGCAGGCGGGTTGGTGACCGCAGGGCTGGCTTTGTCACACCGAAGGCGCTGCTGCCCGTCTTCGGCCTGTATATTTCAAAGCCAGCAGTTGGATGGTTATCCCACCATCGGTCGGCTTTTCAAGTTCCAAGGTGGTAGCGGAACTATGTTATCCCTTAGTCGCCTCTTACGACACCCACGGGAAGAGAGGGGATGGCTATATTCTTTAGTACCGTAGCCACACAGTACACTAATAAATGAATTAATCTAATTAGATAACAAAGAAGCAAAATTTGGTTAGTGGGTATCTTAAAGGAACGTTGCTACCCAATAAGGATTACGCGACACCTTCGACCTTTTTAAAAAAAAACTTAAAGAAAAACAACAATATGTGTAACCAAAGCTATGAATTTAATAATTATAAATACACAACGCATCCATCAATTTTAATTTGTACACTTAAGGGTGAAATAAAATATTCGGTATCATTTAATAAGTTTTAAATGGATGTAACTTCTGCGCAAGCAAAGCCGCGAGCAACAAACGGTACATAACATACGCAATGAAACAAGGTATCTAAGAGCCATCACAAAATAATAACTTCACGTTGGGTGGATATATAAGCAATCGTATAGAAAACACAGTTGGTTAGACAATGTAATAATAGCGAGAAAAATACCATCACACTCGGTTATGTAACATATCAATTAAAATACGTGCATCTCGAAACGCGACTGTTACAGAAACCTAATAAGGAATATGAACGCATCTTGGTATTCGAGTAGCGAAATAATGTTGCGAGAGGTTATGGTGTGACAGCCATTGTTAAAAAAGGCACTTTATAAATAAGTTCATATAGAATTCAAAACGTGTAACGAGTAAGTGATAAATATTTTTAACAAAATAATGATTGAAAATTAATTTAATAAGGGGAAAGTGAATTTGTTGACGCGGAAAACATTTTAAAACTGATTTAGGCTATATAACATCACGCTACAACACTTAAGAACAAAGCTGTAATCACAAACCAGTGAAACAGAGATAATCTTATATAAAGCTGTTGTATTGTTCCTTTACTTATCCTTTTGTACCATGCTAAGAAATTTTGTGCAGTAAACGACATTAGAAAATAAGAGTTTGATCATATGATATTTGATATCTATATGAGATTAGAAAATAGATAGTCACAAATATATTAATTTTTTTATATAGATCATAAATACATCCACTACCATTGAACGGTACTTAGTTCATAAAACAAAACGTAATTACAGCGTAGTAAAAAGAGAAAATTGCCGAAGCGCTTTCACAGCGAAAGCTAGTAAAACTGTAACTATACATAACTTATTAACTATAAATACTAAAAACTGGACACAAAGAATAAACATTTTCTTTCCGATTCTGACAAGAAATACATACGTAACATATATTTATTATGTATTTTATCTTCGTAAAGAAAGAAAGCGTATAGAAAGCGTTTCGCGGGAAGACACTTAAAGAAATAAATATCACGAGATATTCGTAAAATTCTCAACTTGTGACTATACCATTGTGACTAATGACTACAATAAAGTATTACAAAAGACAGTATTTGTGCTAAGAAATAAGAAAACATCAACTTTTAACTAACAATACTAAAAGACTTATTTGTTGTAGTTAACAGTTAAGTTATAAGTTGTACATTTTCAATCTCTTTAAAAACAAACGTAATATCATTAAAAAGGATTTACAATCGATAAATAGTAACATTTTGTGACGCAAGATAGAATTCTACTGAATTGAAAAAATATCGTTTTTACGAATTTATTCAAGAATACTAAAACAATAGTACCTTCATATTTAAATAAAGACAAGGAGTAATACAATTTTAGACATAATATAAAAACATTGTGTCTGAAATTCATCAGAAAAATATCAGATAAAACGTCATTGTGTGTTTAAATACCATAACTAATAGTCATGAATAAAATATTCAACTGAAAAATATATTGGACTATAAGTAGTATTGACGTTTTGAATTAATTACAAATAACGAAATTAATAGTAAACGAAATTTCAAAGCACGTCAATTTATTAACAAATGTCTCAATTAAATTATCTCTTTCATTTTTGTTTTTGTATAGGTATAATACCTATACAAAAACGAAAATGAAAGAGATAATCGTATAAAACCTTTGGTATTTAGTTTTAGATATAAGTAAATGTATTGTTTGCTACAGTTATAAAATTGCGTCGCGATAAAAATAAAATTTATTATTTAATCTAACCTATTTTTTTTTTTTATGTCACTAGGTCGGCAAACAAGCGTACGGTTCACCTGATGGTAAGCGATTACCGTAGCTTATAGACACCTGCAACACCAGAAGCATCGCAAGCGCGTTGCCGACCCAATCCCCAATCCCCCCAGGAGCTACATACGAATAAAGAAAAATATAAAGATGAATGAAATGAATGAAATGATATAAGGATTTAACTAAGGTAGGGCACAGCAGGAAAATTCCTGATCAAAATATGGAGCAGCTCGACTGGGGTAGTACCTCGACTTTAGAGAAGATCACAGCTAAATAACATTGTTTTCAAGCAGTGTTATGTTCCTGTTGGTGAGTAAGGTGACCAGAGCTCCTGAGTGGAATCGGGGGTAGGGACGGCAACGCGCTTGCAATGCTTCTGGTGTTTCAGGCGTCTATAAGCTACGGTAATCACTTTCTATCAGGTGAGTCGTACGCTTCTTAGCCGACCTAGTTGTATAAAACAAAAAACGAAAATCTATTATATAAAAAAAAAAAAAAAAAAAAAAAAAAAAAACAATTTATTCAAGAAAAAAATATTGCGGGACGATGTTAACCAGCTAGTTAAATATAAAATAAAAGCCATTTATATTAAATTCTAATGAACCCTACTAAAACATTAAACTTGAGTCAAGATATATTTTTTACGTAAAACAATAACAATACAACGAAACAGAAGATGACCATAATGCTATAAATACGTTTCTGAGAAGTATCAACTAAACTAAGCGATGAATCTTATTACAGAGAAATTAACGAGCAACGATTAACGATGAGCAAAAACCGCTATCACTGCAATAGTAATTAACACAGCTTAGACGTTATTAATACGTCAATCAAATTAAACTACGATAAGTCCATTTATGACGACAAGAAAACGTCATTATACTTAAGATATTTTTTTTCAACGATGATAAGCGTTATTTAAATCGAGTATCAAATGTATCCGTGTATACATAATATTATCTACTAAAAGAAAATAAGTAACTGAAAATTGACACAAATATAGCTTACATGTATGAATATGAATATAACACAGACGGAATGACATGATATGACACAGTAACGCAAAGTTTTTGAGGTAGATACTGATTTTTTTTAAATTATTACAATATGTGCACAAACACATATACGACCTGTGATAACTAATGCTGTACCCGGATATCAATATCCTGACATACTAATGTAGTAAATAATAATACAAATAAAGACTGAAAGATAAGTCGCGTGCAGGACGCTACTACGTCTCCGTTGGCTGTAACCTCGCGTAACATTAAAAACAAAGCCTGAGAGACAATTGATTAATGAACCAATTATAAATCTAGTTTATTGCATTGACGGTCATTACGTATATTGCAATACTGAATTTTACCTCACCACGGTCTCTTCGACTTAAAGTAGGTTGTTACCACAAAAGTAAAGCATGACTTACAAATAAGTCGGAAGTTTATTACATCTTTATATATATAAAAATGTATGTTTGTCTGTATGTCCTTTATAGACTTGTAAACTATGCATTGCTATGCATGAGACCACAATGATTTCAGAGTTGGTACGACCAAAAATAAAAAATAACAAAAGCGTAGCAACACGCGCAGGATACAGCTAGTAATCGATATATATTACCGTTAGTAAAAATATATACAAGAAAAGCACGTAACATACACTCGATCATTATTTTCGGCGGACATTTTTATCAGGGCGCAATAATGTATCGAAAGTATGCTGTATATCTGATAAGGGTATCGCCATTCAAACCGGCTCCCATGCATTTCATAGATCCTATCTGCATTCGTCAGACAAGTATGTGTTGTTGAGCTTGACACATTCTTGCGTAACTCGTTAATTGTTACGTTCTAGGTACTAATAAAAATGTACGTGATTTAATTCAAGACTAGAACGTTCGAAATGAAACGAAACGGTCAGAAGGTAAAACTCGATTTTGCAATGTAACTTTTCCTTGATAATACTTTTAAATTGTTGAAAGTATTATCAAGATAAAGTTAGACAAATTATTCCAAGGTTTAAAAAAGTTTTTATTTGATTTTTTTTTTATTTTTATTGAAAATGGAACTAAATTCAGTAATTTTTTTTTTTAAATTTCTGACATATTTCACAATCACCAAATCATTTTGCGTAGCTCCGTGAACACTATATGTATATAAATATTTTAAATTAAGCTCCCGACCCTTCTCCAATATGGAGAAAAGAGGTTTCTGCCAGTGAATGTTACGAGCTGAATCGATCGGATCATCTATATGAGTATATTGTAACATACGGAATTGTAAGAATAAAATAGAATATGCTTTATTAAAAATTATTTCCGAAGAGACAAAAGATATCTTGTATATGTACAAAAATAAGATCAAATACATTTAATAAAACTACAAACATGACAAATGTTATTTAGGTTGTTTTATCATTTATAAAGTTCGGTTATTCTATAATTATATATATTTGGGGATTGGGTCGGCAACGCGCTTGGGATGCTTCTGGTGTTGCAGGCGTCTATAAGCTACGGTAATCGCTTACCATCAGGTGAGCCGTACGCTTGTTTGCCGATCTAGTGATATAAAAAAAAATCCATTTAAATCATATTTAAACAAAATTTTTCACATTCAAATATTGTTAATTATCTGCGTTACTGGTTTTTGTTCTGTGTTCATTTGTGTTTCTGTATTAACTCGTTCAAAATATATTAATATATCTAAAAGAAAGTTTGTTTGCACCAGCATCATAGATTATCCAGACCAGATTATTAATTCTAAACACATAAAATCTACAACGTAAATACAATCCCCTAGAAAGTTACAACTTTCGCTTATCACTCACCGCCTATAGCTAACTATATATCAATTAAAAAACTTATAAATGATTTGGTTAGTAACACTGCTACTCTTTATTTAGTAATAGTCAATAACAAAGGGATACAGAACAGAAACCTAAAGATAATCATAAACATACGTAATAACGTTAAGTTTAAGTAGTGGAAAAGAAATTACATACGAGTATAAAACTCATGTATTTGAAATACAACTATAAATTTAATAATACATTAGTATTTAAATAATATTTAATTGAAAAAGTGAATGAATGCGGATATTGTTGTTTAGCATATAAGTGAAACATGAATGTTAGTCACACCGACCTACATAATACAATATTGTAACTAGAGTCCTTGAGCAACGTAAGCCGAGCGATCTTTATGCCAATTGCTTTAAAATGAATAAAAATGATTATATTACCTACCCGCTTGCTAATTAGTGTAAATTAATTCTATCATAATATGTACAAGTTGTTTCATTCATTTTATCATCATCATCATCATTTCAGCCTATCACAGTCCACTGCTGGACATAGGCCTCCACAAGATCACGTCAAAAATGGTGTGAACTCATGTGTGTTGCCCATAGTCACCACGCTAGGCAGGCGGGTTGGTGACCGCAGGGCTGGCTTTGTCGCACCGAAGACGCTGCTGCCCGTCTACGACCTGTGTAATTCATTGACAGTAGTTGGATGGTTATCCCGCCATCGGTCGGCTTTTTAAGTTCCAAGGTGGTAGTAGAACTATGTTATCCCTTAGTCGCCTCTTACGACACCCACGGGAAGAGAGGGGATGGCTATATTTTTAACTGCCGCAAAAACACAGCAAATTTGTTTCATTATAATGAGTGAAATTCGCGTAAACATAAGAAAACTATTGTTGGAGAACCGACTTCTGAAATTAACACAAAACTTTAATTAGGATAACACGAAACTAAAGAATTTTAAAACATTCCTCAACGAAGGTTATAATTTAAACATTATAACAACGTGTATTTTCAAAACCGCAGATTAGATTTTTCTTCGATATTTTATCTAGGAAAACCATAAGATGACGATAGTTATGTAACATGTGGTAACACCATGCACTTCAAACGTGGCATGTCGTTCTCGAGGTCATCGGTGCATCCGCTAATAATTATGTTAATATCGTCTATATTTAGAGAACAAATCGCGTCGTTCGCGTTAAGAAATCGTAACATCCGCATCTGATGACCTAATGTGCACGATATGCATTGTTTAGGTGTGGATGCATTTTGAAAACCATTATATTTTTCCAGTTTTGGTTTTGTTAACACCCTGCGGAATTTCGATAAACACTTTTTATAAAACTGTTCCTTGTATATTGTTTTTGGAAAACGACAAGTGATACCAAACTTACTCATTTGTGCGTGTAATGTGCAAATGGAGTAAAAAAGTCACTAATTTTAGGGAGTTGGTTTCTAACGTCAGTGACGACGAAAGTACAATAGCTTTAGAAATTCATCAATATCCGTCAATTAGATAATCCATCCATCAAAATATTTAAAAAAATGTAGCCATACCCAATTGCTACATTTGTGCCCACACTCATGTTTGCATATTATCTCTTAAACGTTATATCTTAAGACCTATTAATTTTTTAACGTGACAACGTCTAATAAATCGACGAACGCCGGCTGCGTGCACGAAAAAGGACGACTCATTGTCCCGTTGCGCTCATTGTCCCTTTACGCTCACTGTACACTTGCGCCGCATCTATCTATATCTCTCTTCACTCGATTAGCCTATGCGTCCGAGGAGCTGTTTCATTATGACGTTGTCACGTTAAACTATCGTCCGTAAACCAACATTACAGACAAACAATTTTTTAAATAATTTATAAACTGAAATATAAAATCGTAACAGATGAGTAAAATAAATTTCCACTTTATGTTTATTTTTAATACGACTAATAACGTAAAACTTTATAAAAACAAAACTACGTAGGTTTAAATAGGCCGTAATTACATTTGGAACGATAAATACAAAAACAATACAAATTCGTTTATAAACCTAAATCGTGCATCGATATAAGGAAGTACCGCACCTCAATATTATACTCGGAGCAATTGAAACAACAGCAGGATCAGTGCAAATGTCAATAACGAACAATATAAATCTAGATATCACACGCTCTGGTCAATAAAGGGCAGGCATCCTGCCTGGGAGGCTTTATTTGCTGCTTTGATTTTGTATTGTATGAATATTGCATAGTTTATTTTATATATCTTCGTATAAATACATTTATGGACATATATATATAAGAGATGCATTTGAAACTGTATTTGTCCAATCGGTTGTACAGGTTAGTGAGTAAGCACTCATTCATTAAGAATCCATAATTAACTAAAGACTTTATTCTATACAAGGTTTACGTTTAATTTGTAAAATATAAATCGCCCTTTAGGTTTTATCACAATTAGATGTAAAGGCTACGAAAATGATTTCATAAAGGCAAAACTACTACTTTATATAATAAAACCTATAAATAGTATACATACTCATGTATAAATCTAACGAACTTAAAAATATGACGAAAGTAACTGTAGACAAAATAACATACATAATCAGACTAGACAACCTACGCTATTTCAGCCGTGTAGACGTTTATCTACCTACACATGTTGCTGTGTTATATACATTTAACCCATTATATATTACAACACTACTACTTACACGAACATTTTTACGAACCACTAACTGACCCGACAAACATTGTCTTACCTTGCAAATTCTCCAAAACATACCTACACTGTTGTAATTTAAAAAAAAAATGTAAAAAAAAGCCTAATCGGTCCAGCTGTCCTCGAGTTTAGGCGCTTACCAAAAGCAGTTCAATTTTATTTACATAGAGAAAAATCCACTGATATTGTAATATAATGTTTTAAGAACTAAATCAGAAAAGGTAAATTTTTAATAAATAGTTTATACTAATGTTTCAAAATGTAATAGTGTTTAAAGAAACCAAAATCTATTTCGGCAATGAAATTATATAAATTGGTTGTCATCAGTTTTATCAAAAGTGTCATACAATACATATTCAATTGTATTAACATATATGTACAATAACAAAGTAACATAGTCGCTGTAGCGGCAAAGCTCTTCGATAAAGAAAAAAAATCAACTGCAAGTAGATACAGTTGGAATTGTATAGTTTTTAAATACGGTTTATATATTTTTCTTCGCTGTCATTTAACACGTAAACACGTTTTCTTAGTTATAACGATCGTGTACTAAGCGCTCTGATTCAATTTTTGCATATAGATCGACAAGAACTAGTTATCGTTAACATTCCTTACTTGACATACTCGAGTGCAAGTTCTGAAGAATAAATATTAAAATTGAAAATATTATAAATTTCATTTAAATTCTTATTTAAAACAGGACTTATTTTATATTTTTAAAATATATTTATAAAAGTTTTTTTTTAGGTCATAAAAAGGAAAACAATGGCACCTGAACTCTCAGAAAGTCAAACGTAATGTCAAAGTAACAAGAAGAAAGTGAATTCCAATATCAGAAGCGCATATAACGTGACTTGAAAACAATTATCATTTTAAGGTCAAATTATTTTAAAACACTTCGAAAAACAATTCCTAATCTGGCTACGTTTTACGGTTCTAAAACGCTACCATCAAATATTACTGGTGGCGCGGGTATACGAAATTCTAAGCGGAAATTTAGTGGACTGTATATTTGTTTGCTTGCTCGATCCCACAGGTAAATGGGACGTAGGGACTTTGGAATTATGGAGGAAGGGAAACTGACCTTTGCAAGCTTCTTCTTAAATGGCCGCCGCCGCTGTCCTTCGGGCACACGACGAGCGCCGTAACACTTTGTCCAGGGCTGATACAGTCTTCTTCCTTCACTCACACAACTCCCAAAGCGGATAATTATAGATTTACGGTAGGTAATATTAATCAAAACGGCACAAAATTACGTATGTTTTAAAAAACAAATTAGCGGGCGCGGCGCGGTGCATTCGATGCGTTATTATATATATTGACAGCAAAAGGTCCGAAGAAAAAACGAAGATCCACGACGTCACTCGATAAGTTTACGATTTGATGCACAGCTATGAAGTTGCACTTGCAATGTTCACTATAGGTCAGGGGATAGACAGCGGGCGGGATTTTTAAATGGATTGTGGATCGAGCATTATTTATTTCTTGATTAATCAAAGTTAACGCGCTGGCGCGTCCATGCCCCCGGGGTTGAAGTGCTACCTTCAAAGAAACTACGACGCGGAGTTTACGAGATTTAGAAACAAAATACGAAATCTAATCTAAATTATTATGACTAATAAAACCAAATAAGAATAACCTAACCTAACCTACGCGGAATGACTACAACTAATTACTGTTTAGGTAGTGGACAAAGACGCACTACAGGACGCAAATACGTTCCTGTAGCGGTACGAACGCGAACAATACGCGTGACACCATTCGATCCAGGGAAGACTTCCTCAACTACCCCTAACGGCCAGTGAAGTGGCGGTGCATTATCGACTATAATTATTACCACATCCCCCTTAGCGATCGGATTGGTTGGAGTGTTCCATTTATTTCGAGTCTGTAGTGTATGTAAGTAGTCAGCCTTCCATCGTTTCCAGAACGACTGAACAAGTTTATCGATCAATTCTTGACGCGAAAGCAAATGTAACGGACCTTCTTCCATCTCCTGAGCCGGTAAGTATTTTAAAGGGGTGAGGGTGAGAAAGTGAGCCGGTGTCAACGCGAGAGATTCCGATGGATCGTTCGATAGCGTGCGGCACAATGGACGAGAGTTCATGACTGCCTCGATTTGAGCAAGCACAGTACTGAACTCCTCCAAGGTCAGAACTTGGTCGCCTATCACGCGATATAAATGAGCTTTGAGACTTTTAATGTTGGCCTCCCAATTGCCACCAAAATGACAAGCAGTTGGAACGTTCAGTGACCATTCGATGCGGTTTTCTGCAAGTATGTGACCAAATTCAGACCTGAAGTGTTTCGACATTAAAAAGTCGTGCAATTCAGATAGCGTGCGCTTGGCACATACGTAATTTGTCGCATTATCAGAGTGCACGCGAGCGACGAGACCTCGGCGCGCCTGAAAGCGTTTAAATGCTCCGAGGAAGCTAGCTGTGCTTAAATCGCTCGCAACTTCTATATGTACAGCGCGAGTGGTTAAGCACACGAATAGACAAACGTATGCCTTTGCTGGTCGAATTCCGCGGCCGCGAGATATAGTCACTTTAAAGGGGCCTGCGTAATCAGTGCCAGTGTGCAAAAAAGGCTTAACGGCCGGCGTAACTCGACACGAGCGGTGATCTGCCATTTCCGGAAAATTTGGTTTAGCGCGCAGTCTAAAGCAGGGTAGACATTTGTGTACACGGCTTCGAATTAAATTGCGAGCGGATAAAATCCAATATCTCTGACGGAGTATGGACATCAACAAATCTGGACCGGCATGGCAATTGACTTTATGATGATAATCAACCAGAAGATCTAATATATGACCCTTTCGCGGCAGAATGATTGGATGTTTTGTATCGAAGCTTATATCGGCGTTTCTCAAACGACCTCCAACTCTTATGATTTTATCTTGAAGGAAAGGTTTGAGGCGTTGAAACATTGGGCTGCAATATTTGCCTGATTGTAAATTGGCAATTTCGTCTGCGAAGTAAGAGTGCTGTATTTCACGCAAAATCAAATTTTCAGCGTAATCCAGATCCGACGCAGTCACTGTTTCACGACGCGGCAGCAGCTTAGCGAAACGACAAACGTAAACTACACAACGTAAAAACTTCGACCATGATGAGAAGCGATCTGCGAGCGAAATTATTAGATTTCCTTCGCTGCCTTCTGCAGCGAGAAGAACATGTTTCTTTTCTTCCGGAGGCTGTGACACCGTGGAAGGATTGAAAGCGGTAACAGGCCAAAGATTTGGATCCGTTTCAAGCCACTCAGGGCCAGAGAACCAAAGCGGGTGATCAATTATTTGTGCGGGTGTAAGACCTCGCGACAAACAATCGGCGGGATTGTCAGTGCCTTGCACATGAAAAAAAGTTTGAACGGGAAACTCATTTTGTATTTTGGTGACCCTGTTGGCCACGAAAGTGTCCCAACGATGAGGTGAAGAATGCACCCAGCACAATGCCACCGTTGAATCCGAAAAAGCGAGAATGCGGTCGATATTAATGCGGTTGTTGCAGGCTTCAACTACCCTTGTAATTAAGCTGCTTAGTGTAAGGATCGCACAAAGCTCCAATCGCGCTAGTGATACGACTTTACGAGGCGAGACTTTGGATTTAGCAGTTATCAAAAATACTGAATTCCTGCGAAGGCCTCTGCCATCTTTTACGTGGAAATAAACTACTCCTCCATAGGCCTTTTCGCTCGCGTCCGCGAACCCCACGATTGTTACGATATCGCCAGTGACGATGCCTACATGCCGTGGAATTTTCAATTCACTTAGCAAGGGTAGTTCCTTCTTGAAACGGGACCACTGTTCAATAATATGTTCAGGAGGTACATCGTCCCAATCACATTCGCACAACCAAAGTTGTTTGATAAGAAGCTTTGCGTATAAGACGACGGGAGCAACGAAACCCATGACGTCCCATATTTTAGCGACACATGACAAAATTGTACGTTTAGTACATGATTCAGCGGGAACACTAATCTTAAGACTGAAATAGTCTGTAGCGGGTGACCAACATAAGCCGAGTACCTTATGTGGTTCAGAATCGTCGAATTCTTTAACTGCGGAAAGACGATGAGACAGCGGAATTGCGTCTAAAACCTTTTGTGAATTACTCATCCACTTCACAAGGTCAAACTGACCAGCTTTCAGGAGAGCAATCACTTCGGCAGCGGTGGAGATAGCATCGTGTTCACTATCGACGCTGTAGACGAAGTCGTCCATATACAACCCCGCATCTACAGTTTCTTTAGCACGTGGGTATGAAGCACCTTCATCTAAAAGGAGTTGCTTCACTGTACGCAGAGCATGAAACGGACTTGACTTAAGCCCGAAACAAACGCGGTTAAATTCATAAACCTTTAAAGGTTCTTGCGGGGAAAAGCGATACAAAATGCGTTGAAACCTTCGATCGCATGGACGAATTCCAATGCAAAGGAACATTTGACGAATGTCAGCGGAAAGAGCGATACCATATAAGCGGAAATTAACGATAATATTGAATAAGTTGCCCTGCAGATTCTGACCATTGTACAGAATGTCATTGAGGGAAACTTGTGTGGTTGTCTTGGAACTAGCGTCCAGAACCACGCGCAATTTAGAGGTCAACTTGTCTTCCCTTATGACCCCATGATGCGAAATCGTGTACGATGGCAAATTCTGCGTTGCCTCCGTGTCCGGGGATGCGCGGGAGATATATCCTTTGTCTAGGTATTCCAGGATCACGCTGTCGTAGGCCTCTTTAAGCTTAGGCGACGCTAACATTTTGCGCTCTAAGCAAAAGAAGCGGGTTTTAGCCTTTTTAAGAGAATCACCTAACGACAGTACGTCACCCTTAAAAGGGAGTGCGACCACGTACCGTCCGTCCGCTTCGCGAGTGGTAGTGTTGCTATAAATTTCTTCACACGCCGTGTCGTCTGGACTTAATGCTTTCGGTGCGTTCACCTCTTCCATCTGCCAGAATTTACGCACGGCGGTGTCTAGGGGATCTGTAGCACAACAGTAAGAAACCGTCGCGCAACTGTCAGCACGAACAGGAGCAGAGCCGACGATAACGTAGCCTAACACCGTTTCCAGAGCTAGCGGCGAGGTAAGATCAGATTGACCTTGAACCTTACGTGACAACAAGAGATGCGGAAATATTGAGGCTCCAACCAGCAGATCAATGTCTCCTGGAATGAAGTAAGTATCGTCTGCCAAAGGTAAATTATTGAAATTTATTAAATTCGCAATATCTACGGGGACTGTGGGCAAGCGTTCTGTGACCTTGTCTACAACGAGCGAGTCTATGTCGAAACAAACGCTGAGATCGAACCTAGAAAAGAACCTTATCGAAGCTGAGCCTTGAATCGGTTTGGTTGTACCTCCAATCCCTTTAACTACCGAACAGCTTGGATTCTTACTTGCTTGTAACCCTAAGCGTTCGCATAAACTACGACTGACGAAGTTACTCTGTGAAGCACTGTCCAATAATGCGCGCACAGAATATTCTTTCCCTTTGGCATCGAAGACAATAACGCGTGCGGTGGCGAGCAGCACCGTAGTTGGTGAGCGAGAGATATTAGAACTCGACAATGAACAAATCGATACGTCATTGGAGCGTGCGGGTGAATCCGAAGATTGTGACTTACTGGTGTCGTTGCCAGCAGTGCTGGTAGTAGCAGGATGGTGCACGGTAGCACCGGGCGCCTTCTGCGAAGGAGTGGCACCAGAAGTTGCACCAGAAGACGCGGAATTTACAAATGCGGAATTTACATTGGCGGAATTCCTGTGGATCATACTGTGATGAGGAGATGCACACCAGCGACACCGCGACTTACTGGAGCAAGAAGCTAACCGGTGGTTCCCAAAACAATTTATACAAAGGTTGTTCACCTTAACAAACTTGAAACGATCTTCAACAGACATCTTATGAAAAGCGGAACAATTATAAAGATGCTCGTGTTGTGAATTACAGAGCGAGCAGAAAGTCTGTACAGGCGTAGTCGCGGTAGTGGTATATGTATGCGTCGACTTGGGCGGTTTGTGTGGCTTAGAAGCCGTATCCGCCTTTCGTTCAGCACCTTTCGGAACATCCTGTTTCCCAGAAGTGCGTTGTAATACCTTAATATGTTCGCGGAGGAAAGCAACAAAATCGTCATACAAAGGTATGTCGCTATTATGTTTATTTAACTCGAAGAGGCGGACAGTTTCCGGATCTAACTTCTTTTGAGCGAGATATAAAAATAAGAAGTCAGCCAGATTATCTAAATTTAAATTTTTAAGCGCGGCAACCGACGATGCAAAAGTGTCCAAAAAATTTTCAAGGTTGGTCGGAGTCGCGTTTGACATCGCCTTAATATTATAAATTTGATCTAAGTACGAAGTTGCCAAAAAACGTTTATCTTCAAATTTATCAACTAACGTTTTAAAAATTAGTTGATAATTTTCCGCGGATGGCGTGATTCCAGCGCAGGCCAATTTGGCCTTTCCGGATAATTTCCCCATAAGGTAGTATAACTTTTCGGCGTCAGTAAGAGTCTGGTTCTCATGTATGATTGTTTTGAAGTTTGTATAAAACAGACTCCATGCCTTCAAGTCGCAACCATCGAACGATACCAATTGAATCGGAGGTAAGTAAGGTTTCAGTCTTCGCGGGTCATCATCCTTTGCAATTTTTTCACCTCCCGTATACTCAGAGACTAAACGCTTAACTCGGCTGTATAGGCGTTCAAATGACGTTAGGCTACCGAACTCCGGTTTCGCTGAAGGGTTTAGCAATAATAAGCGACTGTTATAGTCTTCCACTATTTTGTTAAATTCGGAACGCAATGTGTCTATGTTAGAACTAGCGTCGAGGAAGTCCTCCCGTAATGAAGGTCTAGTACTAACATTTTTTGACATATCAAAAATTTCTTGTAGATAGCTAAATATCGCATTGCGTTTTTGCTCCATTATAACTAATTGAGTATCAAAACCACTCTTATTTTCGGAATCCTCTGTCGTTTTGTTACTCTTTGACATGTTTACTAAGTACTAAGAAACGAAATATAACGATTGTAAGTTTTAAAAATTATTCTAATACGCGAGTAATGTTTGTTACGGCGTAAAGTTATTACTTATTAGCCGCGTGCAGTTAAAGGTCACGCACGGTTGTTCCTATCTAAGATTAGGTACTCGAATCGATGAACAGATGTATTCTTTTATTTCACGTACGTAATTACGTAATTTAGACGATATATTTAATCAATAGACTAATTAATATCTAAGCGGGAGACAACTACTATGTAAAATAACTAATATTACGATAAATATGTTACGTATGGCCTGTGTAGGTACTTAACAAATCAATATAAAATTACCTTATTTCCTAAGCAATGCGGGACGAACGAAATTAATTTGTTTTAGAAACGAGATAATATGATGCGCGGAATAATCAATTACCTACGTGCAAATCTTATAAACTTAGAACTATTTAACAATTAGCGGTTTCGAAATCCGGCTCGAATGGAACCAGCAATGGTGGCGCGGGTATACGAAATTCTAAGCGGAAATTTAGTGGACTGTATATTTGTTTGCTTGCTCGATCCCACAGGTAAATGGGACGTAGGGACTTTGGAATTATGGAGGAAGGGAAACTGACCTTTGCAAGCTTCTTCTTAAATGGCCGCCGCCGTTGTCCTTCAGGCACACGACGAGCGCCGTAACACTTTGTCCAGGGCTGATACAGTCTTCTTCCCTTCACTCACACAACTCCCAAAGCGGATAATTATAGATTTACGGTAGGTAATATTAATCAAAACGGCACAAAATTACGTATGTTTTAAAAAACAAATTAGCGGGCGCGGCGCGGTGCATTCGATGCGTTATTATATATATTGACAGCAAAAGGTCCGAAGAAAAAACGAAGATCCACGACGTCACTCGATAAGTTTACGATTTGATGCACAGCTATGAAGTTGCACTTGCAATGTTCACTATAGGTCAGGGGATAGACAGCGGGCGGGATTTTTAAATGGATTGTGGATCGAGCATTATTTATTTCTTGATTAATCAAAGTTAACGCGCTGGCGCGTCCAATTACCATATATATAATGTTGAGTTAAAACATTTATCCTACATTAAAGGCATTTTATAAAATAAAAAAATACATGTACTCTATCCAAATTCGGTTGATCTAAATACATTTCACGGTTTATTCTAAATTATTTATTAGCGACCATTGTTAAAAGGTCGAGTGAGACAAATAAATAATAAAAGAACAACCGGATGTTAAACGATATTATTTCACCGTTGACTTAACATGTATGTCATAATGTCAGAGTATTTTAGGATAGAGTCAGTAAACAGCATAAAGGTTAATGTACATGAAAATTATATATATATAGTTCTATACTACAATGTGAATAAAAATAATTTATGTGAATGCGTTTACGTTCACCTAAACATGTCTAAAAATAGTCACAAAAGCATAGAGATCATTGTGAACGAGTAGGTGCAGTAATTATAGACATTAACTTTTTCTCAAGCGATTGCTGGTTTGAACCTGGACCGCGAAACATATTATATAGAAACACGCGTGAGTATGGACCATACGCATGTTTTCTATTGTTGTAACGTTTAGGTATTATGTTTCTAGATACCAGGCACAGAATTATTACCCTAATGAGAGCCGATGAGAATGAAGACTACTATTATTATTATTTGTTTGTATACCTAAGTTAAAAAAAGAAACAACCTTAGGGTGGTCGCACGTATTGCCAAATGTTAGTTGTATATACCACAATTTGCATTGTGAATTCTTATACATTGAAGGTCACCGGCTATAGCTACTTGTTGCAAACTACATATGGATACGCTATACCTAACCTATACCAGTTAGGAGTCTTGTGGTAAAGACAATTGGAGTCGCCTGCCTGGACGCCTAATTGTAGTATTATCTCACCACTCACGTCATCCTTTAGTGACTCAAAATAAGTATCAATTTAAAGGCTGAGCTTCATACCCTATTAGCTTCTAATCTGTGACTTTCTTTGCATATAAATTTTACCATTATTCCGCATGTTACGCTCAGAAGAGGTAAACAATTTCCTCGTCTTTTGAACATTTTTCACGAGTACTCAGCTTCCATATATTTTATCTTTCATAATTTTTCTAATGACTAACGCATTCAACTGTACAAATTTTCCATCTTTACAATACTAGTATATATTTTTGGCATATACATAATTCATTCATCTCAACAAGTATGAAACAGAAGTAAATATATTCCGTTTACCTAACAAGTTAATATCGTTATTACCGTCAAGTTCCGAGCTTGTAAAGCATGAAGCAATAAAGTAGGATTAGTTCGAGTACCGAGCACCGTGCCACATCTATTCATTCCGCCTCCTGAGACAAAAGTCAATTTCATAACCTTGTGTGACCCTACAATCTATTCGCATGATTCACGAACGGTTCACTATAATTTTGTTATACATCAGACGGCCTTAACTTGTAATCACTTATTATTAAAGTGACACTCATTTTTGGTTTTTAGTCATATCTTATATATAAAATTCTCGTGTCACAATGTTAGTTATCGTACTTCTCCGAAACGGCTGAACCGATTTTTATGAAATTTTGTGTGCATACCGGGGGAGGTCTGAGGATCGGCAAACATCTATTTTTCATACCCCTATATTATAAGGGGGGCGGGAATTAAGGGGGTTAATAACATATATGGCAAAACAGTGTTTTGTGGGATCCGCTAGTCTTATATATAAAATTCTCGTGTCACAATGTTAGTTAAAATACTCCTCCGAAACAGCTGAACCGATTTTTATGAAATTTTGTGTGCATATCGGGTAGGTTAGAGAATCTGCCAACACTATTTTTCATACCCCTAAGTTATATTGGGGGATTAAGGTGCTTTATAACATATATGGCAAAACAACGTTTGCGGGGTCAGCTAGGTTCTTATAAATTCATGGTAGAGATCGTGAGTTTATCTGGTGTGACTCGAGCTGTTTAGACATTGATACAATACGTAGAATGAATTTATTTATAGGATGTATGAGAACTAAGTTTTCTATACAAAAGAAGCCGTATTGAAAATTTATCTAAGGACTAGCTGTGAGATGCGCTTTCACCCGCGTTCATTTGAAAAAAAAAGTAATAATTTTTTTTAAACCATAATAAGTACTTGTGATGAAAAACGTATTTATTGGGATAAGAATTTAAATCATGTCTATTATAAAACCACCTTCGTAAATATTTTATTTTATTTATTTAACAATTCTTTATACGTACAAAATTATACATATATTTGTCATGGAGACTCACGTATAATGGGTGTGCTTATCCCTGTAAGAGATTTCTTCCAGCACACCCAAAAAGGAACCGTTACAGACAGAAATTAAAGTAGGTAGACGGACAAAAGAAAACAATAAATCAAAAAATAAAAAAAATAGTGCATATTTTAGACCAAACTTGATTACCATAAAAAAAAGTTATAATGAGTTAACCTTAAAGAGATAGACATATGCTGTCGCACTCTTTTTTTGAACTTTTGGCGATCGATTTCGTCGTACAAAAGTTTTAGATAGATTTAACCGTTTACGAAGAGCACGCAGCGGAAAATCTCCAAAAAGAATATTTTTTCCCGTTTTCGTTAAACTTTTTATGAATACTCAGCTACTATTGATCTTATCGTTATGTTATGTTATATGTTACGTATAGCCTATAGCCTTCCTCGGTAAATGGACTATTCTACACAATAATTGTGTTTGCTCGCAAACGAAAAAAAAACCGACTTCAATTACATCGACAAGTAATACAACGTAGATCGACGAAAAAATAGTCAAGCAACTACGCGTTATCAAAGATTACTCAAAAAGAAGTTATCAGATCTCGATAAAATTTATATGTGACCACATGATAAACATCAGCTTTCGATTAAATTAAAAATTATCAAAATCGGTACACCCAGTAAAAAGTTATTGCGGATTTTCGAGAGTTTCCTCGATTTCTCTGGGGTCCCATCATCAGATCCTGGTTTCCTTATCATGGTACTAAACTAAGGATATCCCCTTTCCAACACAAAAAGAATTATCAAAATCGGTACGTCCAGTAGAAAGTTATACAACGTAGGTCGACGAAAAAAGCGTCAAGTAAAAACGCATTATTAGATATAACTCGAAAAGTAGTTGTTAGATCTCAAATAAATTTAAATGGGACCAATTGGCACACACCACTTTTCGATTGAAACAAAATTTGTCGAAATCGGTCTACCTGGTCAAAAGTTCTGATGTAACATACATAAAAAAAAAAAAAATACAGTCGAATTGAGAACCTCCTCCTTTTTTGGAAGTCGGTTAAAAAAAGATTTTTAGATGAGATTAGGCGCGTTCAAACAAACAAAAAAACTCTTTAGCTTTATAATATTATAGTATAGTATGGATACAATCAAAAAATATATATCTTTATATATTCTTTTTTTTTTTAATTACCATATTGGGCAGTAAAAATTAATTAAAGTTAAATTATACTGAGCTTTGTAAAAAACTTCGTAGGAAGGAGCTAGTTTTTATTTTATTCACAACAAAATAAAATGGAAATAAGCATTTGAAATATTTTTTCACATACTAAGAGACAATTAAGACAAAAGGAAAGTCACAAATAAGGAACACTAAATCAGCGATTCATTCAACAAAAATCACTAACATCCAGACATGCAACCGAAGCACATACCTGCCATACTCAGCAACAATTATTTCGTAAATGTCTTGAGATAAAACTTTAACTTTGTCCAAAAAAGGCCCGTTTGCAATCAAAGCACGCGGAATAATTACAAGAGAACGAAATTCAATTGCATAGAATTGAAGAACCTTTGAAAATGGTATTACAACATATTTCACGCCTAAAATTTCAATAACCCAATAAAATCATAAAATATGAAACCCAAATAGCATACTAAATATTAAACTTATTTTTATCGCAATTCTAAATTGTTTTATTCGTAATAAGTAGTTTTATAATATTTATACAGACAACAAAAAAATTTAGGATTTAGTACTTAAAATAAAATACTTTAAAAGTTATTAAACATTTGCAATACACCAGTTCAGAAACTAATAACTAGTAACAAGATAAGTGACGCCGCGTTAGCACAACGGTCACAGCCATGGACTGTGCCGGTTGCGCTGGCGGTTGCGGGTTCGATCCCCGCACATGACGTACATTTGTCTTGGCCATACAGGTGTTTGCTATGGTCTGGTGTTTGTGCAGTCCTTGTGGGTCTCCCCACCGTGCCTCGGAGAGCACGTTAAGCCGTCGGTCCCGGTTGTTATCATGCACACCTGATAGCGATCGTTACTCATAGTAGGAAATATATCCGCCAACCCGCATTGAAGCAGCGTTGTGGATTAAGATCTGATCCCTCTCCTACATGGGGAAAGAGGCATATGCCCAGTAGTGGGATATTACAGGCTGAAGCATATAAAGTTTTAATAGCTCAAGTGGGTTATCGGCCAGTTCCGATTCGAGTAGACCCTGGTTCAAATCCTCGTTCCAGATCGATTATTGTATTTTTTTTTCCTGTTTGCACTCAGTATATGACATTGATAATTGTACGTTTAAGACCCACAATCAGCGTCGATACTTAGTGAAAAATATTTCCAAGAGATGTGTCCAGTGTACAAATCCTCTAAAAAGTAATTTCTTTCAAAAAACAGAGGCAATGTTAATATTATTCTTACGCATGGGAGTTCTATACAACACCTCAATCTTAGTAGAAACGGTAAAGTAATGTTACGTGTCGCGTCACGTTTTCTACGTCTTACTGGGTCAACGACTCGCCTCGAACCTTGAAACATTTCATACCACGTAGATCATGAGATCGGACACAATTTTAATTTTATTGGAGCAGTTAAGGGTCCCAAAAAAACTGCCAATTTGCATGGCGTACGGCAGTTAATGTCTTGATATTACGAAATCTTGATTGACAATATAAATTGACGATTAACATACGATATTATTTATAAACGTTTTAAAACGTGTTATTTTAATAGATACTTAATTTCACTACCACCACCAAAAGTCACTTGAAGTATATTTTTATTTATTGTTTTGACCTTTACCCAATTTAAAAGATTTCATCTAAAAACCATGTAATGACATAAATTTGTTTTAACACTAATATTTTCTGACGTTTAAGAAATGCCAGCGTGAAATGGTACCGACATGGCTATCAGTATTTTCGTCATTAATCGAAATTTCGGTCATCTGAACAAAACATAAACCAGCTCTCCTGTCACCGATGGAAGTTATGAGACTTAGAAATCAAAATCAAAAGCGATATTAAATCAATACCTGTCCATGGTGGAAATTGGAAAGTTAATTAAATACGAACGGACAGATAATATCGCAACTGTCCGTCGGGATGTGGGAACGGTGCGGGCGGTGGTAATAAACGTGAATGACGGTAACAGCGGACAAACGTCGGAGTCGACATTGGCACGAATGCAATACACCTGTTATTTATCTAGGAAACACTAGTTTACCGACGATTGCCAATCTACGTTTAAATGAAACGAATTTTCTTCGTAACTGAAATTATGAAGAGCTCATTTGTTTTAATGAATTCACTAATTAATATCATTTCAAAATACAATTACGTGAGTAAATATCTTTTTTAAGAGAGGCTCATCACTAGGATTTGAATTATATTAGGCTCATCGCTAGGTAGAGGTAACACCAACCAAAGACCCAAACTTTTCCTAGATTATTGATTACAAATAGCGTTAAATAATTAAGATACTATAGAATGCAATGATAATAATTATATACATTAAATACATATTTGACACACATTTAGGTTTTAATAATATACATTAATATTTCTATATTCTGATAATTTTAAGTTGGCATCTAAAACACTTATCATATTTGATTTCATTTATCAGAACTTTTTTTCTTCGGCTTTTACAAATTCAAAATTCGCGTATAATAGTTTATCAATAGTTAAGAGTGTATGGCTACCTCAAATTGCTTATTTTTAACCGACTTCCAAAAAAGGAGGAGGTTCTCAATTCGACTGTATTTTTTTTTTTTTTTTTTTTTTTTTATGTATGTTACATCAGAACTTTTGACTGAGTGGAGCTATTTCGACAAATTTTCTTTTAATCGAAAGGTGGTGTGTGCCAATTGGTCCCATTTAAATTTATTTGAGATCTAACAACTACTTTTCGAGCTATATCTAATAATGCGTTTTTACTTGACGCTTTTTTCGTCGACCTGCGTTGTATTATACCGCATAACTTTCTACTGGATATACTGATTTGAATAATTCTTTTTTTGTTAGAAAGGGGATATACCTAGTTTAGTACCATGATATGGAAACCAGGATCTGATGATGGGATCCCAGATAAATCAAGGGAAACTCTTGAAAATCCGCAATAACTTTTTACTGGGTGTACCGATTTTGATAATTCTTTTTTTGTTGGAAAGGGGATATCCCTACTTTGGTACCATGATAAGGAAACCAGGATCTGATGATGGGATCTCAGAGAAATCGAGGGAAACTCTCGAAAATCTGCAATAACTTTTTACTGGGTGTACCGATTTTAATAATTTTTAATTTAATCGAAAGCTGATGTTTGTCATGTGGTCACATATAAATTTCATTGAGATCTGATAACTACTTTTTGAGTAATCTTGGATAACGCGCAGTTACTTGAGTATTTTTTCTTCGATCTACGTTGTATTACTCGTCGATGTAATTGAAGTCGGTTTTTTTTCGTTTGCGAGCAAACACAATTATCCACTCGGCAGGATGTCCATATCTTCCAAACTACTGAATATTTAAGTTTGAAATTTATGTATGGTAAAGTTCAGGACATAAACTATCTTTCAATATGTTTCGAAAACACGATTCCATAAAATTTTCTCGATACAAATAAATCGCAAAGTTACCTCTATTTTTGTATTAAAACCTTAATATCTCAGTAAATATAGAAGTTATGGACTTGAGATTAAGCATGGTAATTGAAATAAGTATGAAGAACATTTTATATATTGCGTTTTTTAAAAAATAACTATTGGTAATGTGTTTGTGGGGAGAAAATACATATAATTCACGCGATGAACAACCAAGCGCTCTCAATTCTCATGTGTGTCAGTACGGGTGAAATCTGAATTCGAGCTGAGGTAGTGTAGCCCCTTAATAATTTATCAATAGTAAAAGTTTTATCAAACAAGCGCGTTTGATCCTTTTACGCAATGACAAAGATTTATTTATCAATTAGTTCGTATGATTTGCGAGAGCTAATGACACGTTCACGTGAAATATAGTGCAGTATTGTGTAATGGGCATTGAATGATAGTGACATATGATATTTATAATCATCAACTGTATAAATTTTTTTCTCAGTATTACCGTAGTTTATACCTACATGCACTCATCGAACAATAGTCTAAAGACGCCTGCAGCACATTGCCGACACTACATAGATCGCCAAGAGTTCTAGCTACAATGCTCACCCCTCAATACAAAAGTTAACACTACTGAAGAGGTATATTATTGAGCTGTGATCTAATATACAGTTGAAATATCTGCTATGCCCTGCCCTACCTTACTTCAAAAGTAAGATTATTACTTATATTGCATTTATATGACTGAGCTGGTTTTTTTTTTTTTTTATATTATATAGTTTAAATCTATTATAATCAAAATATATGATATGAACAAAAAAAAAACGTTTATTTAAAGTAAATTTTATTATTAAATTCATTTCTAATTAACAAATAACTATTATTAAAACAAATAGAACAATAAACAAGATTATACATCAGAGCAAAACAATAGAAATTATAATAGCGGCCTCAATTACGTGTAAATTTATAGGCAATATCGTAAAATAAATTAACTGTAACGACCTTTGATACGAACGACATATGATGTCATATTTATGACATTATGAGGGCGACTGAGAATATTAGGCCTATTGTATCTGATTCAATAATTATATATCGTTGCAGATAAGACGAGTACGCATTTCAAATTAAACTTATGTTGAATTTTCAACCAGTCAACATGTCTGTTTTTGCAGACGAGACCTGGTGTCCAAGATAGGCTTGAATCTACCGGAAGTCGGCTTGTTCGATCAGATCTTGTCTGCACCGATATTTCAATGTGCCAATACTATACTAAAGTTTGTATTCCGTAGTATTAAATAAAGATCTAGTAATAATTTAGTTTATTTAAAAATGTTCATAAGTTGTTAGTATTTTATAGATAAGTTTAGTATATGGCTGTCATGTACATAGGTATGTATATATAAAAAGTCTCTAAATAAAGATATAAAAAATGTCTGTTTAAGAAAGGTCAAAAGTTTAATAGTAATTCGACAAAATTTTGAACAATGGTCACACTACGCGATGGAATAACTATCTCACACAAATATGGGCGTTTCTAATTAGTAGCTATTAAAATAAGACACGATCTTGATATCTAATACATACTAATTTTAAGCTACTTCATTAGAACTATTTATGAAAAAATAATTTTAGTACATATTTACACAAATATACAAGTTAATTTTCACATTTATGCGCCGGCGTTGACCGCCGTATTCGGAGTTGGCTGACCGGCGCGCACGCTCATCCGCCGAATTGGTCAAGTTCACGGCGCGTCTGTTGCGTATCAAATATGGTCATCGTATACAAGGCAACTTTATTTAATAACGATACAAAAACTCTTCATTATTTAAATTATTGTTATGCAGTTTATTGTATACAAGAAATGATAAAATTTATAATGATTGACTCCATGTATGAGATCTATACATATATGTACTTTCCGAATAGGTGGTAACTTCACATTATCTATATGCAATTCATTAATTTAAAAAAATATATAGTTTAAATTTGTATAATGACGAGTCAAAATTGCTTTCGAAGCATAGGTCCTTGAATAAAGTAATTTTTGATGTTGATTGACATTAGACAAGTTATAACAATAAATACCAAGTTAAACCTCGCTATACACGTAACAATAAACTTTATTCGTTTCATTACAAAATAAATTACGAATCGATTTTTTTACATCAAAACAATTAACCCGAGTTCCGTTTCGCTACACGCCTATCTACCAATCTATCACATACATATGTATAAATAAATTAATACGACAAAAATACCCAAGCAAATATGCGACCTTGCATTCTAACATAAAAGAATTACAGTTATAAATCACCCAGAACGAGAAAACTAATTTCTTTTACGACTCTTTTTAACATTCATACATTATAAATCAATGTCGAATCAAGGAACTGAGCTTGTATATAACAATACTTAAATTATTTTGATGCGGAGTTTATTTGTTCATTTGCAAACGTTAATTTCAGGACTGATTAAAATAATAGTGCCACAAGATTGTTAAACAAGTTGTATGGCTGTAAAACATCAAGCTATTACTTACAAATGAGTAATGGAAACTAAAACTGTAACGGCTCAAGCTATCTCCTCTCTGTCATTGCTGGTAAGTATAGCGTCATTAGTAGGTACCATTTGCTATATATACCTTTACATATTTTATGATTTACAAATCAAAACATCAAAAACGTAAACAATTAAAAACAATAATATTTTAAAACATGTTTTAGAAGCTGTTCTATTATTTCATTATAAAAGATAAACATCTCACCGTATGATAATTAATTAAAACCATTTATTCGAGATGATTCTTATTTTGTAGACGCTTTTCAATCACCAGTATAATTAATTCAGTTCAACGGATAAATTTTAAGCTATTATTAATTATGACTAATTTGACTAGCACGTTGGCAAAGTTTGTAATGGCCCTGCTTTCTGCTCCACGGTTTGTAGGTTCGATTCCCGCCTGAATCCGGGTGCAATATTTGTATTTATATATTATTATTTCTATGTATTTCAATTTCACGTAGAACAGATATGACGGAGATATCTAAGGGTTTGACAGTATGATGAAATTAATATCTGCTTGTCAACATGTCAAGATACCTGAAAGTCGTATAAGAATTTGTATTATCACGTGACCTTTTAACATTTACGTAGATCATTTCTATCACTTCATTTACCAGCTTAAGTTTACACTAAATAACTTACATGATTCTAGGTCTGATGTAACTTAGCTTATCTTGTGATGTAACTGCATTGAAGATCTTGACCTCGCCGCATTAGTTCCAATGCTTACAATTTAAATTATCTAACTAAGTGTAGTTACTACTATATAGTTGTATCACACGTGAAGGTCATAGGAATATCATCACCGAATCTCAATGGACTTTACTTCTACTTCGAAAATACTGTACCAAACTGAATTATGAATATCGTTTTTCAAGTTGATTTCAAAAGCACTTTAGAACTGACACCACGCAAATACATGACATTGTTTTATTAATAAAGTTTAGTCAATGTTAAGTTAGCATCGATTCGGAATGTAGTTTCTACTGCGATGAACTCAACATGAAATCTTTTAAAAATCATACGTCCTACATGCAAACCAACAAGAACGTTAAAACTTATTTTGATAAATTGTAGTGCTCTTATGGGCTAAGCTATTGTAAACAATAAAATTGTATTTGCTTGCAAACGAAAAAAACCGACTTCAATTACATCGACAAGTGATACAACGTAAGTAGTTAAAAAAAATAACCAAGCGCACTAGTCGTCACAACAATTTTCGAGGGTTCCCCTCGATTTCTATGGTATTTCATCATTAATTCTGGTTTCCTTATCATGGACCCTAATTCCTTATATTATTACCCTTAGGATATCTCTTTTGCAACAAAAAAAAAGAATTATCAAAATCGGCTCATAAACGACGAAGTTATCCCCAAACATACTAAATATATATATATATATATATATATATATATATATATATATATATATATATATATATATATGACAAGTTCACAAGTTAAATGTGTATACAATTAAAATCGTCGTTTTACTTAATTTACTTCTGTCAAAACGAACACAATTCTTAACATGCCAGGTGGATGATGGATGAGACGAAAAAAAAAGGAAATCGGTACAAAGTATTATCTACGTAACATCAGAGTGAAAGTGCCCTCCGCTTCAAAAGCATCAACTCTTCCTACATTCATCTTATTAGCCTAGACAGGTATTGACAAAACATTATATCCTGCTGTGTGTGTCAAATATATGGTAGAATGTGTAAAGTTTTTTGTTTTATTAATTTAATAAATATTTTATGTATAATTTAAAAATATATATATTAGCAATATGCACTCCTTCTCCGTATAAACTATAAGTGTGCGAAATTTCATACTTCTCCGTCCGCGCAATTTCCGTAAAAAGGGGTACGTTTTTGCTTCACGTATTAACATATAGATTATGGCCTGACACGATAACGTAAGAAGATATCTCAATTTATCTTATGTTTAATAATAATTAATCATACCATATTACAGTACTTAGTCGTGATACACCTAATTAGGTACGACTCTTTCATGATTGAGATAAACACTAGGAAGTTCTGAGGTCAACGTAGTTATTTATCCCTACATAATTTAATGTAATTCCTATGATTTAGATTTAAAGTCTTTCCTCCAGTAACATGACGATATATGACCTACAAAATACACGGTTACGACTGGTTGGTTTTTGTCTGTACATAAGAGATATTTGAAAAAATTAACCAATCTTTTCAATAAGGCCAAATATTAATTTAGAAATTTGTCTGTTGTCTGTGTGTCTTCGCTGTATTTTTATCTACGTATCACGAAGTACTGAAAGACATCGAATGAAGTTATGTATTGCTGCTGGAGGACTAACTTAAAAACTGGTGCATTTTTCATCTCAATATGCAGCTTGGAACCTGAGCAATTTACAGTATTTCAAGCGAACTACATCGCGGTCAGAGCTAGCTCTTTTATTTATTTATTCTTAAACAACAATATTAAGAATATTTCCAAAACGTGATTTCCATTTACAATTTTTTTCTCGACCAGTTAAAGTTCAACATTCTCAATTGCCATTTCGAGATGTTTTGAGGCGCATCAAAGGTCAGCATTTCCTCTGATGTATTACGATAACAGATTCCATAGCTGGCGGCGAGAGTCGAGCCATCGTAATCGCCAAGTTCAAGGCGCGCTCCGTTGACCGAGTCATCTCTGACCCGGCTGTTTTACAATCGCATTATCTGCGTCGAGATTTCTTTATTGATTGAACGATCACTATAGTGTAGCACGTTATCTTTTCGAAATGACACGACAGAATCTTCGCATAAGAATAAATTGATTTATTAACATTATATGTAACCTTATAAGAGAGATCCAATATATTTATTTTCGTACCACGACGATAGAACATGACAAATTTGAATCGCAATAAAAAGCAATTAAAACAACTGCTAAACAACAAGACACGACCTTCAAAAACCTGCACTCCCACGCGCGTAACGAAGTGATTTTTCAAAACAATGATTGCAGTCGACATATTTGGTATAATGGAGACGAAACATTAAAACGGCAAAGGCAAGACAACTTTTTAAGCCTCAGTATGAGTACCTAAAATTAAATATTTATAAATAACTCTTAAGCAGAGCGAGGTACAAACAACTCATAAATCTTTCAAGTTGGTCGTAATATTAAAAAATAATAACTGGTACATAAAAAATTGGAATTCCAGCGCCATTGTTGAGATTAGAAACGAGTCAACCGAGACTCGCATGAGGGTCACACGACACACCTTTTGTCTAAAAGCTATTAGATGTTTTACATTTTCTTGTTCGATTATACCCCCGACTGGTTATTACCATATATTCAAAACAGATTAAAAGAGTATTAAATTTATATATAGTAGTAATATTAAACAGATTAAAAGAGGCTTAGTTAAACAAACCATTCTTTAAAATTGTTGAAACTCAAACTTAACGGAACACTTTGCGAAAGGCTTAAATTTAAATTTTGCTAAAAACGAAAGTTTATAGATTATCATTATTAAAGTATATTAATTGCTCGTTTAAGTTGGGGAACTCAAAATAATTTAGTAAAATATATATTTTTATTAACACAATACATTGAAAGACTGATAGATCATTATCACTGTGGGCACTGTATAAAAATACTTATTACAACCTGTCGAATATTCTGGTTTTCCCGACATACCTCGTAGAACACGTATAGTCACGATCGCTATCATAAGCACCTGGTAACGATCGTTACCCGCAGTGGAACATCGTTTCGGATTTATCTCTGTTATTTTTTTTATGGAAAAGAGCTTTACTCAATATTGGGTCATCAATAGGCAATATCGGTTACTGCCCCAGATTGTTGTAAATTAGTGTATACAAGTTACACTTTTGCAGTTCATTTCTCAGGAGAAAGAGAAAATAATGTGATTACATCATCACATTTACGAATACTATCTTCTGGTACTTTTAATTATATGCTAACCTTCTTTAGATGTACAATAAAGAGAACCACAACGAATTGGGTGACGTCATGCAACAGACAAAAACAATTTTCTGAAAATAAGATTCCAAAACAACTGTGCACACGAGACTCTTTTGTTCTATAATATTTTTGTCATTCGTTATTCGTAATAACAACAAACGTCATATTTTTCTCATCTATACCTACTAGTACTGTAATATTGTGAGTTTTTGTGTATGAACGTCGGATTACCCAATCTGATTTTAGTTAAATTTAGTATAATTACAATTTATACACATAGTCATAACATAGGCTATAAAACATCAAGCTATGAATCGTATAAACGGACACGACTGACGCGAGAAAAATGCGCAGCGAGTAATATAAACAAGCAGCGATAAAACGAAAAAAATCCTCAGAGTAAATTCATCATCGTTTTATTCACACATGACAAATTATGTGTCAATATTTAATACATTAAAATAACTCATTATATTCTCGATTAATAAATTATAATTTTTTTACGAAACAGTCATTTTTTTTCAAATAAAGGTCACTTTGACAGTAGTGCATGTAGAATCTAATTATTTCATGCAATTTTTTTGTACTTGTGGTCGCCCAGTGGTCGATATATATATATATATATATATACGTGTGTCGTGTCAAATACACGGTAGTGTGTGTAATGTTTTTTTTTATTGATTTAATGTATTATTTATGCATAATTAAAAAAAAAATTAGCATTTGCACTCCTTCTCTATTTAAACTATAAGTGTGAAATTTCATACTCGTACGTAAAAAAAGTACAAAATGTTTGCTTTTGCACCTGATGGTAAGTGGAGTTCACCTGCCGTATTGGGTATTTATAACAATACAGCTTTAGAACACATTAATATTATATCTACAAATCCATAATGGCATAACGAAGTGGATTAATCTCTTGACAACAAAGCTACTGGTGATTACGCGCTAATATATTATGTGATGATGAGATGATAGAAGTACCGATGCAAAAAAAAAAGGTTAAGCCCGGAGTTCCTATATTCAAAAAACGAATGTATCCCACGAAGTGGTCACTTCTAAACAAGGCGTATTTTAATAAAATAAATGATACAATTTTTCTAACACTACGATAAGAGAATTACTCTTATTATAATTGCGACTAATTTTATCTCAGATTTTTTTTTTAATTTCAAATTTATTATTTATAAATAATTAATTTCTGTTTTGGATCTCTATAAACTTGACATTAACGTTACACACAAGATTTCATTGAATAATATTATGATAAAATGGAAAAAAAAATACAAAGAAAAATATTATGATATAAACACTCAAATTACATCACAAAATACTACTAAGACGTATTTTTTATAAATTTTTAATCAAATAAAAGGTTATTTAAATAAACAGACGTCGCTAATGAGCTTTACATGAGCGTGAGTATAGAATTTGTATAAATTTATAATATTGGACTCTATTGCGTAATTTCATTATATTTAAGACGCCTATAAATTTTACTTATATACAAAATTTTAAATTATGTTCTACAACTATTCTACGACTACTTTAATTGATTAATTTATGACGTTTTGTAAAAAAAATCTTTTTATCGCTTATATTGCAACACAACAACTGATCTCTCAACAAAATAATAATATACGACTTAGTACGACTGACAACAATAATGTAAATATTTCCCTAAAAATATAAGTAAATACGTCGCATTATGTCAAGTCATGTTGACTAAGCATTAGAAAAAAAAAATTACTTCAAAAGAGGTGTACATGGTAAATTGTAAAGTGTGAATTATTATTGAATTAGGCTTCAAAAGAACTTTTGAAAACTAAATACTTATTAAGTAAAAATAAAAAAGTGTGTGTGAAGGCGGCTGAAGTCTTCTTCTTTCTTTAGCCGAAAATATGAAATACTGTGTAATGTATTATTCTATCTCATTCTCGCGCCGACTTAATCCTATTCATTTGTGTGTTTGTTTCTTATTCGTAAGAAATTTGACTTCCAAAACTATTATTTAGTATTCGTTTAATATCACTAGAACTTTACAGTCAAATTGAAAGGGATATCTCAATTTATTGCAATTTACCACAAAGAGATCAATATAAGTTATATTACACTACACTTCAACTAGAAAAAAAAAGGTCAAGAATAACAATAGCAGTTTACCTAACATAAGAAAAGTATATAAAAAATTAACGCAATATTAGTTGTAAATATTACGTAAACTAGGTACGAAACGGCCAGTGATCTAGAATTCTAGATTATTAGCCGTAACATAGCATTAGACGATATGTAGAAACACCAAGCGTAACACAGTATGGGAGGAACACGGGTTTACCTTTATCGAGTTTCGTAACTAGAAATGAACTAGACTAGGTGAATGAATGTGCGGAAAATCAAAACCTCTACCTATACAGATAAGATATAGGACTCTGCACATCAAAAACCATCAATTGTATAGTTACTTAAGTGGATCTATAAAGAAGCTTTATACGTATCAACGTATATATTTCTGTAGTTATAGCAGCAGCAGTTTGTCTAGAAATTATTATATTATATATTAGGTACTAGCTGACTCGGCAAACGTTATCTTGCCGCTAAACGCTATTTAAAAATAGGGGTTGGTGGTAGAAGAGTGAAAATTTAGGGTTGTATGTATTTTTCAACGCCAAATCATAATAAAATAAAAAATAAATAATTTATGTAAAAAAAAAATTAGAGGTGGACTGGACTACCTTTAACATTTAGGGGGATGAAAAAATAGATGTTGTTCGATTTTCAGACCTACCCAATATATGCACACAAAATTTCATGAGAATCGGTCAAGCCGTTTCGGAGGAGTTTAACTACAAACGACGCGACACGAGAATTTTATATATTAGATTAATGTTAAGTGAAAACTAATGTTTGCGACAAGATTATCAAAAAAAATCTAGTAAATTTATTACAGGATTTTAAAACTCGTATCTTTCATCTTATATATAAAGTTCTCGTGTCACAATGTTAGTTACAATACTCCTCCGAAACCGCTGGACTGGTAGGTCTGAAAATCGGCTAACATTTTTTTTTCATACCACTAAGCTACAGGAGTTACTAGAGATTAAGAGGTTAATAATAAATATAATATATGGCAAAACAACGTTTGCTGGGTCAGCTAGTAAATATATAATTATTAACCGGATACGCTCATACATCACTAAAAAGGCGCTAATGAGGAGAGACATATTTATGATAAGAATTTTGATTGAATAATAATAAATAATGAAAATATTTCGAAGGCACGGCTGTACACACGTAAGCAAACAAATATTGAAAAAAAAAACCTGTTGCTTTTGAATATTTGTTTTTTAAATACACATTATTTATAGTTTTTTAATGGTCACGGTCGACTCGTTAAAAATCGATCAAATCATATAGATATAAATATATTAAGAGTATATATATAAGAGTATATTGATGGATAATCAATGTTAACAAATATACTAATTGTATAGAAGATGGTGACTTATTTAAATTTGTAAAATTAGTTAAGTATAACTGCGGTTTGCTGACACTCGACGCTCAATTTTACAAATTTAATATATAATATATTTATATATTGTACGTGTAAGAATATTATTTTTCTTCTGTTCAATGTAAACTCATTGCCACTACAAAAAATTATATATTTAAGGTATTTAAAATACTAATGATACTACCATTAATTAATTTAAAATGATTTTTCAGATAAAATCGAAACTTTGAACAATAAAGATTTAATAATAGTTCCAGAAATAACAGTGAATTAGTTACAAGGTATGTATCATATACTAAATATAAATATGATAGTTACGTTATTTTGAGACATTTCTTACGAGTAAAATAAAATATTAGCTTGGCGCGGGGACAAGTGTATCATCCACGGATTTATCGTAGTCAGAGGATGTGGTTAAAGTCTTTCAAGAAACCGAATAAATATAACAAGGGACAGCCACCTGGACAAAAATATTTTATTTATTATTGTGACTGGATGAGTCATAAACGGAAAACCTAAGAAAATCAAAGCATTTTAAATTAAGAACACAGTAACAACAAAGAAAATTAAAGATTCATCAAGAAAATTCAGTGATAATTGAAAATAGTTTAATTAAAATTAAGTATAATTGAAAAATTTACATTTGAATTAAAATTTCTTAAATTGTCAGTTCTTATTTGCATGGCGTCCAGATCTAGTATATATTTTTGCCACGTGCAATAAAGAGAACAAAAAATAAAAGTAAAATAATAATTTTATTTATTATATAATAAATATATTTATATAATAAATAATTTTATTTATCGATCGTTAGGCGAGCACTAAATAAATCATCACAATTTACAACTGTTCACAGTGAACTTTTACGTCAGAACTCAAGAGCATATGATGCGAAAGCCCGTGATTCAAATTATTTAACGTTTACTATTTTGTTGTTCTTGAAAAAGCTTTAAAAGTTGAATGATTAAATCATGTGTCATTTAATAGACAAAGATTAATACGCAAATTTTACAAAACTAGTGCGAAGGTTTTACTACTTACAAAAAAAAATGTTCTTCATTTTTGGAAAAAAAAACTTGAACGTGGAAAATATCATAAAAATAGTTAATCACTAGCGATAAAACCATTTGATACCTTGATCTAATTCAATTTTATTACGTAACTAAAACTAATCTCTACGACAAAATACTGTTACGAGGGCTCATTAAATATTGACAAAGACTCCAAGCATAACGGTATAAAATGTGATAAAAACGATTATTTATTCTAATATTCAATAAATATTAATAGCCAATAAAAGAATTAAGCAGCATTGTATAGTTTTAAAATAAGAAAAAATTATCTTACTGATCTCGCAAGATCTTTTAAAATTTTTAATGTTTGTTGTTTGTTCTGTTTTCCCATTTACATTTCACATAAGGAATGTACGAACACATATAAGAGTTATCTAGGGTTTTATTCTCTTAGCGTTTGTATCACAAACAACTTTGTATTATGTCACTTTCATTCTAAAGGTGTTTGATCTACATTCCCATAGCTTCTACCACAATATTATATGACAAAAAGTCCCTCTGTATCTTTACATAAGCATTTCATAGATTTATCAGAATCATGCAATGCAATTAAATGTTTAGTGAAATCATTATGTACACTTTTTCGCGCGCTTTTCGCAACGTCGCCATCTTGTGGGAAAACGCGGGAAAGTAGAAAGTGCTGTTTCATTGTCACTGCTAAGGCCGCTGTTACGATGTTATTCCCATAGAAAATCTCAAATAAAGGGGTTAACATCTTAATGTATGTATGATGATTTTGATAAAGCTTATCTGTCTAATTTGTTTAATTACGTACATAGAAACTCTCTTCTATTGTAAACTTTTGTTTAAAAGAATTTTTAAAACCGTTTCAGCAGTCTGCTTTATATTTTACGTGTCTCTTACATCAGTAATAATTTTATTCATTTCTTTAATACTATATTACTACGATTAAACAAAACTCATTTGAAATCGTCATAAACCAGACTGTTATGTATACAAAAATAAAATAAATGATCTTTTCATCCTATTATGCGACGATCGAGTTCAGCTTTAAACAAAAGACGACTTGTTTACCACTTAAATAGACCAATTTCTTGAAAATATTCCGCGAAAAAAAGTTGCACCTAAATATGTAAATAAATTAAAAAGGCGCCTGTGTGTCGGCTAATAAAGAAATAATATTATGTATTATTATATTATTAGGTATGCTAATATAATCGGAGACAACTGTCCTACCGAGTGGATCTGGTTTAGCGGTGCTTAGTTTGACATCGCGACATCACCTTTAACCATATCGGTAACGAAATACCTTATTATATTTTACAACTGTTGGCGCCACCTAACAACTAATTTCAATCTACCCTCCGTATATTAGATTAAAGTTTTATTTCAATCGATTGACAATATATTTTATTGTTTTGTTATAATATGAGACAGTATTCGATATTGGACTGTAAGTTAAGTCGGGAAGGATCTAAGTGGTTTGTGTGTCGTTACTGTATGTTTTCGGTGGGTTTTCCTGCCGGCCGGCGTCGTATGCCGGCGGCCCGCGCGGAATGCGGAGATGACCGCACTTTTTGGCATATTTTACCTTTCTCATTATCATACGGCCGCGTCGGCGCCCGTATCTACGATGATTGACGTAGATACAAAGAAAACATCTGATTAAAACAACTTACGCCGACATCTACGATATTTCAAATTGCATTATTATCATTTTGCACGAGACCAAGTTTTGCCATTTTAATATATTCGAGTGTTGTTACTTTAATCGTTAGCTTCACGGCCGTATATATAATTATATTGAAATAAAATTGATTAATTTTTTATTTGATTACATAAGTTATATAGTTCAAAGTTTAATTTATGTATTTTATAATTATGAGATATGTGTATTTAAAAGTTTTCCGTTAAAAATGTTCTTCTAAAATCAAGTTGAGACAGTCAATTAGTTACGGGTCTGATTAACTATATTAATGTGTTGTGTTATTAACAATTTTAATAAATAAATAGGTTTATAGATTTATAATCATTATTATTAATCACTGTTGCACTTCTGTGCCCCGCGATAACAGCAATTCTCATTACCATAGGTAGACTGGTAGAGATCTCTTCTAGAGATAAGTTCCCCTTACCAACTTTCTTTGTAAATATTATTTTTACTTGTTTCTTTTTTTAAGTGCAATAAAGAATATAATAAATTTTGATAATGTAATTACATATCCGTAGTGGACGTCTGAATACATGTGACTAAACTAACCAACTTACCATAAGTAATTCCGAGTCATATGGACAGTGTAAAGTTTTGTCATACACAAGATTCATTCATTAAAAACTACATTTGTATGAAGATCTATAGTGACCATCAATTTGCTTTAATCCTATTTAATTTATTGTAATGGCGATTCTGCTAAAAAAGTTACTTCATTATTTCTAAGAAACCTCGTCTTTTTCGAGGCTAAAAGAATACATATTTTATTACAAATTACACAGATATAATACTTGATTAGTATTTCAATAATATAGTTTTTTTCTATGTATATGTAATGTTCCTATGCAAACGTTTTATGTATGTATAAATTTTTTTATGCTCGGGTACCTACGGTCTCGTTACCGCTTAAACAGCTACATAGATCATTACTAATAAATATTATAGTTTTATATAAAAATAAATAAATGACTATATAGAATTATAATAAATAAAACTTACTTTTTCAAGTAGCACAACCTCAAACGAACCTATTAATCTTTTGTAATTAATAACATAAATCCTCGCTATCCGCTGCTTTAAAATATAAACGGGATGCAATGTTCATAGGATTTTTATTGAAATTAAATCTCTATCTTAAGTATGATAGAGGCTGTATTGTATTACATCGATAGTACAAAATACAGCGGACACTTGTAATAGGCCCCTTTCCCTTGGAAGTTTGATGTTTTCTATGTCGATTTACTTTCTATAACACCACGCGCGTCCGCGGTAACTCGCTTAACTTGTTTGCATTGCATAATATGAGTACATACGTTACAAAGGTACTTGTTGTTATAAATACCTATTTTTATTATATCAAAACAAAATTTTAATTTATATATTTTCTCAGTTCAAAATAAAATTTGTTATAAGATATTAAAAACATATTAAAAAGTAAACAGGAAAATTTGTAAAATGCTGGTGGTATATGTTTAAATATCTCTTAAATGCGAATATAAATTTAGGTAAAATTACACAAAATCAAACATTATCGAACATAACTAAATATTAAGTACACTATCAATATTGACACAGGTCATATTTTTTACCAAAGTAAAATGCACTGCAGTTCATTTTGTACATCAAAATTAATGAAACGTGAACAAATATTAATAAAACTTATCAAGCGTTGAGTTTATCGAACACTGTCGAACACATTTAGTATAGTTGACATGGGACGTTGACATGGGTATCTAATATTTTTTCTTATTAAACCAATACAAATACTGCACTTCGTTTCATTTACACCCAAATAAAAAAAATGCCAACAAAACTATTTGAATTAAAGGTAACATAAATATTCTTAAGAAACTTCAGTAGCAGTAAAATAAAGTGGTAGGCGAATCTGATAAGGCTTTTATGGTCTTCAAGCCGTGTGGCAACAATCAAATTAAAAATCGCATCACATAAAAACCTCCACGAGCTCTTAATGCCTACGGGGATCCGCGTACGTCCCACCAATTTAGATATAAAACTGGACAAGCAATAAAATAAAAATTCCAAATTCCGCAAACAATATTTTTATTTTAGCATTTAACGCGACAGTGCTAAATGGATGTAATAAATTAACTGCACAAAGATAAATATAATAGCATTATTAATAATGAAACGAGAAAATATGTAAAACAAAAAATAACAGGAAACTATAATCGAATAATGGTAATTTATAACTTTAGGAAACGTTCGGTCAATGGTACAAATTGATAAAACAAAAATACAGCCTTCCTGTTTGACTAATCATGTTTGAATTTTATGGGAAATTTGAAAAAATTATAAAAAATTCCCGTTAATGCTTAATTTGGAATAACTAAAAAATTATCTAAATAAAACCCGCTTTGTTAAGGCTCCATTTAATTCTTCTTACAAATAAATTTTAATTCAACTTGAAAAAACTAAGCGCTCTGACCGTAAATAACAACAAAAACTAAATCGGTGAGATATTCAAAGCAGTAACGAGCGTTTAGCAATCATAATGTTTAAATAAAATCATTACAACATACAATTTCGTACATACAAATAATTGCATCCTTCTATGAAATATCTTAGAAAAAAATAAACTAAAATAACATTGCAAAATATTCACAACAGCGACAAGTTGGGTATCTATAAATAAACACGCCCTTTTAAAGGTCGCTTCATAAAACCAGTTCCGCGGTATCCATTTAGGAAACCCCGAGAAATCAAGTTCCCCGAGGAATTTCGGTAAGTCCTAACTTGTAAATTTATCTTGACACTCGTATACCGAGAAGTTTGGCGTGAAATCCGCAATCTCAACAGTGCGATGACCTTGACGCTTATGGTGTATAACTTGTTCTTATATAAAGCAAGAACAATACGGAATTGTGACAATAATCTCAGTCTTGATTGAAGATAACCAAAATAGTTTTTTTTTTTTGTCTATATAGTTAGTTATGTTAGCACAATAAAATAGAGACGACCTACCGACCAGGCCACCGACGAGGTCTCCGTCCGCAGGCGACGAACGGGGGTGCGTAGGAGGCGCTACTTAATGCGCCTCCAGTAACGCCCCTGTGTGCTCCTGTCGGGCCGGGATGGGAACCCGGTCCTGCTAGACATGGCGTCGTCGGGATTATTCAGAGGTGAGCCGGATAGTCCCCATGGAGGAGAAGTCTGGCCTTTTCGCCGAGGCCAGCCGGTCGCTGGAGGGATCCTGTTGCCTGCAGATCCGGGACCCTCCAATTAAAGCGGCTGAAGGCTCCCGCAGGGATTTGGTCGGTACTGCACCCCCAAGTGCTGAAGCCGACATATGGTCTAGGAATGCCTACCCGGGCGTCCTGGATATCACCCGTAAATGGGTTCCCCTGCGATACCAAAAAAATAATCCAAACACATCAAAAGCTTGGTATAAGCCGTATGTTTGTATATCGTACTATCAACAGATACAGCAACACTTCGTCTGTCGAAGACCAGAAAAGATCGGGGCGGCCGCGTGTTGCTAGAACTACAAAGGATGTTAATCTCCGTCGCGTATTATAAAATAAGACCTGAAGCTCGGTACTTATCGCCGATATACAGGACATGCCCAAAATCAATCTTTACAATTAAAGAGAGTGGATCGATCAAAACGCCTTCTGTCGCGATAGGCAGGTGAAAGGCACAGAAATATCCTCTTTACTGATGAAAAAAATTTCACGATTGAAGAACACTACAATAAGCAAAATGATAAAAGTGTACGCTCACAGTTCTAAAGAAGCTGCTCAAGTTGTCGGAAAGGTACAACGTGGTCATCATCCTGCATCAGTTATGGTTTGGTGGGGCGCGTCTTATCAAGAAGTCACAAAACTGCATTTTTGTGAAAAAGGAGTAAACACTTCAGCCAAACTGTATCAAGATACAGTTTTGGATCATGTTGTTAAAACCTCTCAGCAATACACTTTTTAAAAATACACCGTGGACTTTCCAGCAGGACTCTGCACCTGGTCACAAGGCAAGAACTACCCAAGCCTGGCTTGAAACCAACGTTCCGGACTTTATAAGAGTTGAAGACTGGCCCTCATCTAGCCTAGACCTCAACCCTTTAGACTTCAAATTATAGTCAGTTTTAGAGGACATGGCCTGGTCTAAACGACACAGCAACATTGAGTCTCTTAAAAAAATCTTTGGAATAAGGAGTGGCGAAATTTCCCTTGGAAACAGTGCGTAAATCCATAGATTCGTGGCCAAACAGATTAAAGGCCTGTATAAAAGCTAAAGGTGGCCATTTCGAATAGAATATTTTTTTATTTTTTGCTGAGTCGTTAATAAATATGTAGGTATCAATTTTAATAATATTACATTACTTCATTAAAAAAACATGCATTTTCATTTTTAACAGAACTTATGGCTAGACTAGGTATAAACTCGTGATGCAACCAACTAGTTAAGTTAAATATCGTCTGATGCTCATACACGTGATCTTACAATCAATTCATCAACTTTTACAAATGTTTTCCAATTCGAACACCTACTTACGAGAATCTAATTGTTTCTTAGTATTTGCTGTCATGTCACGAAGTATAATAGATAATAAATCTGTCATATCACGGCAAACTGTATAGGATAATAACGTGAGAAAACCCCATACACTTGTGGCGATACTAGGACAAGTGTTCCTGTCCACTAAACACTCGCTTACGTAATGTCACTCAGTTTATATTACTAATATGTCGTATAACTTGCAAAACTATTAAAATTTTCGAATTACTCCAAGTAACTTTGTTATGTCTCAATCTTGGTCTTTACTATTTAAATTTGCTAATTACTTTAACGTAATTAACATTTTTTTACTTATCCTTGAGTACGTCAAAAATAATTTTAAAATGAATGTACAGTACTAATTCATCAAGTCATACGAAATACGTGTGTATATAGGAATACTAGCTGTGCCCCGCTGTTATACAATCTTTAATATAAGGAAAAATGCATCCGATAGCCTTTCTCTGTACGTATCGGCCATTTAACACAAAAATAATTTCTCAATTCGATCCAGTAGTTCTTGAGATAAGTGCGTTTAAACTAAACAAACTTTTCAGTATTCTAATAGTATAGATAAATTATGTGTATCAAATTATATCTGTCTAATTCTTTGATTTCTTGTGTTTTAATCTTTTATTGTAGCTAATTGAACTGTAAAACACTATCTTAAATTCTTGCCATGTGTATGTTATTATGTATGTTATTATTAGTGTATGGGATAGGTACTTAAACGGTGAATCATACCATCATCCAACACAGTTAGCTACCGTGGGTAAATCTTTGTTTCAGAGAGCACGAGGGATCTGTGATGAGCGACACCTGGAGACCGAACTTCAACATGTCAAGCAAGTACTGCTAGACAACAAGCTTCGGGTACCGCGTCCTCATCGCAGTGAACGTGTGAAACCAGCCACCGTCGAACGAGTACCTGCTGTGCTACCTTTTATGAAAGGGGTCACTGACAAGATTGGCTTCATCTTAAAGCGAGCTTCTATAAAAACTTTTTTCAAGCCGCCAAAAACGATAAGTCAATTTTTACCATCTGTCAAGTGTCATATACCCTTACAAGATGCAGGAGTATACAAGCTTGATTGTGACTGTGGTCTCTCTTATATAGGACAAACAAAACGATCTATCAAAACTCGCGTTAAGGAACATATAGCTGACTTAAAACATCGTCGCTATACTAAGTCTGCAATCTGTGAACACAGTCTAGACACAGCTAGCCATTATATTAGATTCGATAAACCACAGATCCTCGCAAAAGAACACCGATTCCAACCAAGGATGATCCGTGAGGCTATTGAAATTAAAAAACATCCAAATTTCAATAGAGAAGATGGCTGGCAATTACCACCTGCTTGGGACCCCATTATTAATATAATTAAATCAAAAACCAAGCATAATTTACCACAGATTAAAGACTCAATTAGCACATTCTGCGTAGATAGGACTAAATAAGATATTGATGTATGTCGGGTAGTTTCGAATAACTTTGTAACGTTGGGACGTCTGACACCTCAGTCCTCCCGTGACCATGGTTGCTGTAAAGTATCCGAAACGTCGGGAATCAAAAGTTAATAATAAACCGCGATAAAATCCGAATAAAGTTGTTTCATTAAATGAGTAAAATTCGCGTAAACATTAGAAAACAATATTAGTGTATGTTAGTCAAGTTTAATGTAGTTATCACGTATTATTAAAGTTACACTTAGACTCTACCGTTATCGTATTATGTACTTGAAATATGGTGTATTCTTTGTTGGTGTTCTATAACAAAAAATAAATAAATAAATTGAATTAAACAATATAATTATTGTTAATTAAGTAAGACATTATTAGCGTCGGAACGATAACTTGAGTTACATAACTAACTAACAGCGGTTAATATTCTCATCGAAGAAGTGCTAAAATCCGTCTAATCAGAGCAAGGTCCCGATTGCAACAGTTCATGAGAAATTACCGAAAGCATAAAAATAAACGAATCTACAATAGAATTAAACGTATGATAACGCGAACTTGACTGCATTTCAATTTAACATTTAAAAATAATATATGTATATACGCCTTTTTATTTACCTTTCAAACAGAATATACATATGTATACCGAATATATAAGTGTTTATGACCACATCATATTCATTATTATAATCATAATTATTTAATTATTTATCTGATTACAATCGTGACTTTTCTGACGAACCTATTAATTTTATTTTTAATGATTTTACTTTTTAATCATCTGAATTAATTTGTGATTAAATAAATTTATTAATTATTATAATATATATTACGAGTATAAGCCTAACGAACTAATTTACGTCTGTATAATTAATTAAAATATTATTAATGGACTAAATTTTAGCCGTACTTCTCTTATTTTTTGACCACAAATTTATATTACTAAAATAAGTATTTTTTTTACTAAACAATCAAGCCCTTTAAGTATTGAAACTGATTTACAAACTGCACTATATAGCCAAATAATTGTAATAAATAACGAAAAAAGCGTCAAGTAAAAACGCATTATTAGATATAACTCGAAAAGTAGTTGTTAGATCTCAAATAAATTTAAATGGGATCAATTGACACACACCACCTTTGATTTGATTAAAAAAAAATTGTCGAAATCGGTCCACCCGCTCAAAAGTTCTGATGTAACATACATTAAAAAAAATACAATCGAATTGAGAACCTCCTCCTTTTTTGGAAGTCGATTAAAAAGTTAAAACAAGCTCAAAATATACTATTTATATATTAGATCATTATTGAACCACTTTTGAATCGACGTGTTAATGTATAAATTTGTCGTGTCAGTTCTACGTGACACTAATGCCGACATTGAATGCACATTCTGCTCAAACCCGACGAGAAACTTAAAATACAGATTTTCCTTTACATATACAAAAACTCTCAAATAAAATTTATAATTCAAATCGCAGTCTTTTAATCTAAGTTTATCCTCAACTATCATCATACGTTCACCAAGGCCGTTTCAATGTTGACTTCTTATAAAAACTCATCAAAAAATAGATGTTAGAATAAAAAATAACACCAAACTCGAACCTGTTATCGAAAACAAGCACAAAACATCGGAATCCGAAGAATCTCACGACGCCCCGACGCCGATACTCTGTCTCAAGAAAAAAAAATATATAAAACAAAATCCGTTTTAAAATTAATAGTGTTATAAATCTGGCGCACGTCGAGGAATAATTTGGAAAGGTGTCGCCAACGTTTAATTTAAATATAATCTTAATACATAATTATAAATAAAACATATTTCACGCAGTCTGAATGATTGATCGAAAATATCAGTAAACAGTTCGACTCGGATCAACCTTGACCTTTTATAAATAAAAATACATTAAAACGGAAAAATTCGAAAAACAGAGTGGAAAATTGTAAAACGGTTGTTTAAAATAAAACATCTAAATAACTTTCAATATTTCATATACGAATGGCGCCAAGAATATAATCATTGCATCGAATTTCAAATAAGGTAATTCTAGCTCTTCGATAAATTTAAACAACGACCTTCTCGCTGTCGATTATAAAAGATCGATTATATTGTTAAAAAATTATCCGCATATCTTACTAATATTGTAAGACTATTTCTGATTTAAAATACGAATGATTAATATACGTCTATGTAATAAAAATATCATACACTAAAACTGCAACGATTATGATAATCAAATACTACAACATAATCTAAAATTCATAAAAAAAAAAATATATTTTTTGCTAACACCTTTTTCATATTGTTTCCTAACGTTTACGCAAATTTCACTAATATACAATGAAACAAATTTTTCGGATTTTATCGCGGTTTATTAAGATTTTTAGATGCCCGACATTTCGGACACTTAACAGCAACCATGGTCACGGGAGGTCGTCCCGTATAAAACCTAATGAACCGCGATAAAATCCGAAAAACACTGTTTCACCTTTTTCAGTCAGTTTACATACTTAATACTACAAAAATTGTACCCATGTTCTGTAGTCTACCACCTTCCCTTAACATATTATGTAACTCCTTTTAGGATAGCATACATTACAAAACTACAAACTTATGTGGTTTTCCAATGCTAACAGAACGTAATTTTTCTAAACTCATGTAAACATCTATTTACATAATTATAATAAATCATAAATAAAATTAAAAAACAAAAATGTTCTCATTATTACATTACATTAAAAATAATGCGTATACCTTATCCCTTCATGACTTTCGTTTATCACAAAACACATTCTACACTATAAACGAACAGATATTCATTACAACGATTATTATCATTATATTTTTAAGATACAATCAACAACAATTATTGCTGACATCGCTTGTGGTATCACGATTTAAGAGACCAAAAAAAGACACAAAAAATCCAAAACGAAACAAAGGAAAAACACAATATAATAAATATAAAAGGCGTTATGAATTTAAAATTACATAATTCAAGCGGTCAGACGTCGCCGGTCGCATCCGGCCGACACCGGCGCCGGCGCTGTCGCGCTTTTGCGAAGCTCCAACGAAACTCTAAACGTATTCCTTACTTCGATAAACATTGTAAACAAGTCAAGTTCATATTTTATTATATAAATGTGCTACTACTCGACAGTGTGCACGTTATAAATATTCTTTGTCGTATCTCATATAATAAAATACGTGATAATATGCTTGCGATAAAAATAAATAGATGTGCTCAATTCTTTTGCTTGTTTTTATTTTTTGTAGTCTTTATAACGGTACTGAAATTAAATTGATACGTGATTTTTTTATTTAATTAACTAATATAGCACAGGTAATGGTTTCGTTAGATTTCGCTTGTTTTCAGAAAGTATTCGAGTTCGATGTAGCGCTCTATTCATCTACGGGAATTATCAATTATTTCTCACCAAGAATAACAATCGTCATTTGTTATTTACGACAACAAACGATACCGATGACTTAACGTGCCACTAAACACAATGAGTAGACCAACAAGGATAAACGAATCAGAAATTAAAAAAATATATACATATATATAATTTATAATCAAGTTCATGGAACTTTTACCATTAAGTTCGTCAAAAAAACAGAAAAGCAATTATACTGTATCAGGAACAAGTCACAGGCCATAAAACAACGCTCACAGAAATAGACCTATAATTATAAACACGAGTCCAATTCCGTAGATCATCTATCGATTGATAAAGAGCACAAACGTCGTTGTTTATGGATTTTTTATTCATAGTTTACTACTCCCAAACTATTGCCACTAAATAAATTCTAGCTTGTTTTGATACATATTGAGTCGTAAAATGGTCACCTACCTAAGCTTAGCGCCGGGATGTCGCGGAATGTAGACATCAATATTATTGCCGAATTGTACTTGACTATATTTAAGTGGGATTATGATAACTAGTGGTGGCCCAGTGGTCGAATTTCGACCTTAATTAAAAGATTGAACATATTAAGGTTCTGTTGTCAAAGACTATAACCTCTATAAAATAAACAAAAGAGTATATTATATGCGTGTGTGTGTGCGTGTGTGTGTGTGTGTTAAATACATGGTAGTGTGTGTACCGTTTTTTTTTAATGATTGAATGCATTTTTATTGATATTTTTTAAAAAAAATTCTATTTTGCACTCATTATTTGAATTCGTTTCTTCGGAAGAACCGTGCCGTCCGTGACCATGGCGCACGCAACTGCGCCGAAATATCGGAGCCTCAAATATAAAAAGGTACATGGTGTAAATCCCGAAGAAACGAATTCAAATAATGTTAACAACCATGGAAATTTAAAACAATATATTCTGCACTCCTTCTCTATTCTCACTCTTCCGTCCGCGAAATTTTCGGAAAAAGGGATACAAAGTTATTGCTTCACATATTAATATATAGATTATTATATTTATTGCATGTATATAATAATATATACAAATTAGATACAAAACAAAAGACATGTACCTAAACTACTGAGTCTGACTAATTTTTATGACCGTAAAGTTCAAAAATGACAAATTTAATGTATTTACTTTGTAATCATTCTGTATATCCAAATTAATTATTTTCCAAATGTTTTTTTTTGTGTTTTTGTTTTTATTATGTAATTTTAGGTAAAATCGCATTCACGTATAGAACTGGGTCTATCTAATTGTAAAGAATCAATAGAGCTTATTAATTTTATTGTCAGAGACAGTTAAGACAAAATAAAACATCATACGTACAAGACTTCAAAACAGGAAGTTCTCAATTCGACTATATTTTTTTTGCGTGTTACCTCATAAATTTTTACTGAGTACTGACTGTACCAGTTTTGATAGTTTCTTTTTCAATCGAAAAAGCTGTTTGTCGTATGGTATCTTCTTCTTCTTTAAAGACTATGGCTCCATCAGCTTTTCGCCGATGATTTTGCCAATGACAAGTGCTGAAAGTGTAGGTATAAGCCCGGAAACGGTTCGTTTTTGACAGTACAATAGTGGGATAAGCCGCTTAAGCTGCGGTTAGTTGAAAATATTTGACATGATTATTTAATTTTAATTTATTGGTAAATTGTCGTATAGTATATATCATTTGAATTTTATAACTTTTTGAGTTGTTCCTAATAATTAATATTTAACTGATTATTATTTCGACTACCTATCCACCAATCACTTTATAAGTATTTTTTTTATTATCATTTCATTCGCATTTAAATTAGAAAAAAATCAATTTAAAGTTTTATATAAAACGATTATACGGTTTGGAAAGTAAACAATATTAGTTACAGCTATAGCTCATTCTATATACTTTATGATATTAAACACATTTCTAACAACACAATTTTCATCTCGTAAATTATTATTTATAGTACCTATCGGTATGTTAAAATAGTATTACAGTTTTAATTATAACACGGATATATTGCTATTGACCGCAGTCATATCAAAAATGACCTCGAAAAGCGAAAAGTAATGAGAACTTAATAGAATTACATATAAATATATTATAAAGTATGTAAAAAAATATTAAATTACATAAAACCACAATCTGTTCAGAGAACATATCAATTATAGATATTTTATAAAATGAGATGCAAAAAAAAGATCCGGGATGCCACTAGAAATGTATGATTAATCCATGTCCATACGAAATACCGATCGCGAGTCAGGTCAATATACCACTAGAATTGATCTTAATATAGCACGAAGTATAAAAAATGTAGTCTCAACTTTACGATTACTTTATATACATATACTATATACGTTTCAGTTTCTTACTTTAACATACAATCATTAAAAATCTTAAACTAATAATCAAAAGTAGTGTTTAAAACATAGGCTAATTTATAGTCCTACAATCCTACCAGATCGAAATTTAGATGAGTAAAACGTCAAGGCACAACTAGCAGTAAATATTTCTATTTACAAAACCATTGATATCTATTATTCATCATCATCATCATCATCATTTCAGCCTATCGCAGTCCACTGCTGGACATAGGCCTCCACAAGTTCGCGCCAAAAAATGACGCGAACTCATGTGTGTTGCCCATAGTCACCACGCTGGGCAGGCCGGTTGGTGACCGGTATCTATGATTACATAATGTTAATACCATGTGGTGAACTGTAAGTTTTTAAACTTCCACGGTCACTTATATGACAGTTACCGAAATACAGGAAATATCAAAATGATTATTGAAATAAGCTCCGTTTTAAGGAAAGTATTGGGTAACATTTACCTACTAGTTTTTTTTTTTTATTCGTTCCAATTTTTCTTTAGTACAAACACTAAATAATAATTATCCAATATGGAGCCATATACCGTAATGCGCTTCATAATATAATTAACATCGTTGAATACAACTAACTTCCGTTATAATTACTTAAAATATTTTTAACATTTAGAATATACCTATTGTATACTTGTATAATCTTGGGATTAAATTTGATGAAACATGAATAATTTACACAAAAGTTCGATATCTAAATATCAACTGCACTTTAATAAATAATTGTTACTTTTATTAACGCTTTCAGCTACTTTATTCATTTTACTAATTACGTCATTATTCCACAGCAACATTACCGTTACTGCTCTTAGTTATAAATGTCAAAACTGATAAAACCACGAGGTCCGTTTAGTTTGAATTTTCTTTAACGCAGTAACAATCATTATATATTATAATTATTCGTTTAGTCTCTATCATAAATAATAAAAGCGATACAGTAATGTTCTAAGATTACTCGAGCTATATTCAGATGGACGGTCAGCGTGAATCTCGGTCCCGTTCTCATCCGGCGACCTTCCGAGGACGCGTCCATGTCGATGACACTAAACAGTAGGACGCTCACTCACCGAAAATATTTCGTAAAATTAATCAATTAAAGTCTTGATGATTAATTTTATGTTATACATTAATCAATATTAAATGTTTTATTTTTAAATTCATAAACAGCCGCCATTAAAATGGCCTTAAATATTAAAAGATATTTAAAGCTTAAATTGTTAACAATTGTTTTCGTTATTTCTCAGAAACTTCACCTCCGCTCTTAGAAAATGCGATTATTTCCTAAAGGTTAATCGTGATTTATGAAATCTGGCAAGTGAACTTCAGACTCGAAATTCATCAAACGGAATTCATTTTAATTCTCAATTAATACACAAATGATAAAATTCAAACCTGTGACAGACAATACTTGTCAATTTTCACACAAATTTAAATAATTACTCAACCGACTACTGGCCATACGCAACATTAAATAAACATCCGTCACGATTATTCAAGGGAATCCTTTCGTAGTAAATGATAGACAAACTATTTTTATGAACTTTTCTAATAGCTGGAATACTTAACAGTGATATATACAAAATATACGCTTAAATCAAAAAGGCTATAAGATGCACAGCACAGGGCCCATCGTATCCAACATACACGACACTTAATAAAACAAATGCATCGCATCGCGTAGTGTGTGTCGCTATATGTGTTGGTGTGCGTGCAATGCGCACGCGCTTACTCCGGCGTATTTACGCTCGCGCCCCTACCACCGCCGGCACTCATGCGCCGCACGACCTGCCGAACACACGCGCACCCCACCACTGCCTGTGACCCTGCGACACTGCGACACGACACAAACATCACAGCCACGACAAACCACTTACGTCTACTATGTGCCAGTGACTGAACCAGTGATTTTAGTGAAGTGACACTACCCCTCGTGATATGTGCTGAAGGAGTGTACGACAAGTGATATTTTAATTCAGTCGCAGCCTCAACCGTTAACAGTAAATGTAAGATTTATATTGTATTTTATTAGCGGTTAGTTTAGGGTTCGTTGTTTGTAATAGTGATCCAGGTAGGTCTCTGACCCGAATCCTACAGGCTAAATGCCGGCCCGACAATAACTCCAGAAACAATACGGTACTAAAGTGACACAAATATTAAATATAAAATTTCGCAGCCAGACCGAGGCTTGAGAGTCAATGGCGGCCGAGTATAAAGAAACACCTGTGAGAAAAAGTAAACAAAAGCATTTCGATGTATTGTTAGTCGCGGTAGTTAAATATTCTGTGAACAAAAATTCATAATGACTAATATAACTAACTCGTGAAGATAAAAATGAAATAAATATACCGGTATATATTATTATGAGACTTGTTATGATACAATTCGTACTAGTGAAATCAGCCCACGCGGTATTAACACTGAGATCATAAATTAATGAACTATGAATGCAAATTAAGCTGTTTGTTATCTTTAAACATTAAACAACTCATTTCTAACACTATCACAAACAAAATAATAAATCGGGAAATACAAATAATAACAGTAGTAGTCGTAAAAATATATTTCGTTATAAATATCTCTCAAAACGTAAATTACTTTGTCAAAACGTTTTAAATATTAATAATCTCTAACATATAATCGGGGAATACCAACAAATAACTTCAGAGCGTATGTGCTGAATACACAACAATCGCAATCGTGAGTAAAGTAAAAAAAAAAAATTAGACTCTCGACAAAATTGAAACATCCGCGTAACGGGAGTTAGGAAACTCGATGTGACGCGTGAGAAATACTAATTTGATCACATATTACGTGAATATTTAAACTATTCAAATCAAACGATTCAAGTTCAAAAATATGTACGGCGTCCTTAACCTTTCAACATTTGCAAACTAAAAATAGAACCATCGTTAACAAATGTCGATTAAAAAAAAATGCAAATAAATATTACTACGCTTCACTCCAGTAAAACAAACGTTAACCAAATATCGAATAAGTAAAAAATACATTGATTACAACACTAGCCACTTGTAAACAAATAACAGTAACAGTAAAAGCTCATCGATAAGTAGCCGATATGAAAGTGTAGTTTAATGAAAGTGCACCGAGTTATATCTGAGGTGGTGACATAACAGCGTAAATAATCGACACACGTTCAAAACACGTTAATGTACCGGCACTTGAAACAACATCGACATTAGTGGAGGAATCTTACGATAGTGATCATTCGAGAAGGAAGTTTTTCGATAATACGAAAGAATTACTAAATCGTGTTAGAATTCCAAACGCTCATGTTAGATTGGGAAGGAATTCGATGTATCTATTTCCTCAAAGTTAATTTAAATAATGATAACAGTAGCACTACTAGAAGATCTAATCGCGACGGTCTAACTAAATGATACCTTGTCGAGATAAACGTAATTGCTCTTAATAATGTTGTATGTATTAAAATGATAAATATACTCGCATCGTGGACTAACGTGGAAACCAAAACAATGACGATTTACATCAAACAAAAATAATTTTTAATTAATTTGTGAAAAAATAAAATCTTATGATAAATAAGCGAACAAAGGATTATTATCGCTATAGAAAAATTCAATGTTACGTATATTCACCTTCTATTGAAGTTATGAAGGCTACCATCAAATGCCATTAGCTGAGAAACCAGTTTAATGACATACCGTACCGAGCTAAAATAAGACTGGCATTAAAGAATACCATGCGCTTCTGGATTGAAAGAATGTCGCTTACTAAGTAAGGTAGTAGTAATGCGATGACACAACAGTCACCTGCACCGGCTAACCTTTCAACCGTCTGACGTCCAAGACGTCGTCCCCGTCTAGACACGTTATGAATCAGGATACAAACAATCGCGTCATTATGTCACAAACCAATACAAACTTTTCCAATATTATTCAAACGTGAATGACATCAGTCCTCTGGGTCCTCAATCCTCATTGAGTTTGTTTAAGGCAGACCACTTACGATCGACAATGGTCTCCGGTCGAGCTTGCAATGTTTATATTATCGTGCAAATTATTCAATATATAAATCTATAATAAAGGTAGTGTGTACGAATCGTAGATTACGTCACCCCTCGTGTACGTCGATAAAAAAATCGAATCCGGCTTATACGTCGTGATGAGCATTTTATCACGATATTAAACTATTTGTACTGAGAAGTGCCGCGAAAACAATGTGTACGAATTTTTTTTTTTGTGTGTAACAAAAGCGCGTTCACATCTGGTTCGCGCGTCGTTAGCTCCCAAAGTCATTTGTCGTGAAACGTTTTATACCCAAAATGGTGTCACCTTGAGAATAATTAGCTCGAGTGGCGATCAGATAATCGCGTACGGAATAATTATTCGAAATTACAAAATTCGCATTTTAAAATGTACAGCTTTCCTTACGAGCGAAGGACTCAAGTGCAATCTAAGGTTGCCTATTATCCGCCACGCTCCGAAAACCACCAAAAGGTAGCGCCCACAGCGGCGGAAAAATTTTGAAACCAATTGCACAAGAAACTCATATTAAACAATATAAAACTAATAGTCTTTATCTATCTAAAATCGACTAATTGCTATTTACTCCATAGCGCTTCCCTTCTCCGTCCGATTGAAACTATCTCGATATCGCTTACGCTACTCACGTGCCTCGTACATAACTGATCTTACCTGCAACAAAAAGTAATAAGGTTAATTGATTGCATAACAAATTATACTCTTTTGAATGTTTAAACGTAGTGGAAAGTCTAAATGGAAGCACGTCTGCGCGATTCAATTTACAAAGCTCGTTTTAAATTATGTGAAAAATAACGAAAATTTCTACATGTCGTAACCGCAATTACTGTCCGACGACACGAGAGCAAACAACTTAGTATTACATAGAAGATTACACACAATAACTAATGTGGACACAGAGGAATTACGAAACAAAGAGTCAAGAAAGTCACAAACTAACAAAAGAAAAGAAAGCGCACATTCATTACAAAAAGTACCGCTTGGAAATAAGAGTAATTTTCATAATAACAAATATATACGAAATCTTAATGTCATCTTAAAAATATTAGGAAGTCTAAATAAGGAAAAACTTTTAAGTAAATGTTTATGCTCCAAATCTCTTATCTCGCAAACAGCCAACATTTTAATTTTTTTTATAATAGTTCTCGTAACATACACATGTCGATACGGACATATCGATATAATTACTAAAACTTCAAAGTGAACTTATATTTTAATAACAAAGATTAATAAACGATTTATATGATAATAATTGTATATTCAAAAATGCAAAGGCGTTGTCAAAATATTAACATCAAAGTAGGTTACATTGTTGTTGTTGCTAAAATTATTCAATAACACTTTTTACTTTTTTACTTATTAGGCGTGCAGCTGCGAAATTCTTGCATAATAACAATATTAACCTTGCAAGTTTCAAATATAGCGTAGGTATTATAAATCATAAATTCGACAATAAAGCGAATGACAGGAACATAGATAAACTTCGAAACACACCGCTACCCGGCCCCGAGGCGGCGCGTGCGCACTCACAACCGTATTACCGTCGGTCACGACTAAGAATCAGAGCATTTTTTGTGTAATGACCTTAGAGCCGCTTAAAAAGAAGTTTAAAAAGTTGACTTTTCAGAATAAATATTTGTATCAAAACAATTACGAATCGGTAAACTGGAGTATGAAAAATATATTTTTACAAAAAAAAAATTTCGTAATACCTGTGCGAAATGATAACGTTGCTAAACTGTATAAAATACTTACTATACATTGCCACAACGTGTACGTGGACACTGAGACAGAATAAAACCTAATAATAAGTCAGTCCGAAAATAATTCTCACGTTAAAAACGCAAGGTTACAGACTTCATTTCAAAGTTATCTCTACATCTCGTAGGATTATAGGACTTTTAGATGACAGAATGTGCTAGCATGTCTCAGAAAGCGCAGCAAACTATTCCGAACGAGTTGTCGAGAAGGCTTCGCCTTGACCGAACACTATGACAATTATAGAATGAGCCATGACATTATTTATTATTTGTTTTTATCGATGAGTACACGAGAGCTATTTAAATTTTTGATAATGACGTAACAGGCAAAAATGTATCAAAGATGAGAAAAACATCAATATATATATATATATATATATATATCACGTGTTCCAATATGCGAGAACAGACATTTCAACCACGAAATCGTTTAAAATATGCGGGAATAATTACTATGAAAAAATCGATACGTAAAATACATCAAGCTTTAATTAGAATCATAATTACTTTGTTATTCGGCTATTCGAGTTTATGATTAATCTATAAAAAGTTAAATTGTGCAAGTAATCAAACTGGGCACGCGCTCGATAATAGGCATCATTAGTATTGGCAATGCTAAATAAACCTGGAGGTTAAAATCGCTTCGTGCAGATTGAATATGGCTGCCGAGCTTCATCAAAACATGAATGCAGAATAGTGTGTTATTATAGTGAACAACATAAGCAAATATCGATTATATTAAAACGAGTGGACAATAATTACAGATTCAGACCGTGAAACCGTCAAAAATAAATAATAATGATGCAAGTCTCTTAACAATCCCTGACCAAAACCGATTTTTTTATCGATTTTTAGCAACAACGAAAGGATTATCGTGCAATTTTGCACTTTATCCAGATACCAAATTTAATAAACTTTCGTAAGCGACCGACCTATTACTGTGATTATCATCATGACACGTGCCGAAACTGCGGTAAGCCAATGAATTCAACTTGCTCGAGTTACAACACATGGACTTGCCTATCTGATTTCAATACACCCGCTGGCGATATTTTATCGCTGCATTTTTTATTAGCACCACGTAATTTTATAGGAAATATTAAATCTCAAAACGCTAATGGTTCTTTATTCGTTAAGTCTTTGATATATCATTGAAGAAACCCACAAAAATTTACAACAAAAAATGTCCTACCAGTACGAAGGTAATAGATATTTGATTTCGAAACTACTAGTGCTATTAAGTCATAACGAGCGCAGCCGGGGGCTAACACTGCAATAAATGAGCGGTTAAATATCCATACACACCATATACATAACATAATGTTTTAATATTTCTTGTAAAATTTTATATTTGGGTTATTCGGTTCCGCAAACTCACTATACAATTACATAGTAGCTCTAAGTTAAATGTTGAAGGCTAGGTAGAGGTAATTACGTAAATTGCCACTATGAATGTCTATCGAATACTGGATTTGATATAGAATATCGCTTAGATCCTGTTATAGACACAAGATAGTTATACCTACAGATAATTGATACTGAATTATTTATTTTAAATTATAATTGATAAAAACAATCTAATCGGTTTTGTTTGAAAATAAAAGTAAACGAAAAGAAATTTTTACAAAACGGTGAAAATTCAATCAGCACAGTCTAAAGGTCCGCTTACAGACAATGGCAATGGAAAGTTACCTGACTGATGATATCGAGCACTGAATACAAATTACCACAATGATACCAAGTTTCTCAACGTAGCAGCTAAAAAAATAAAGAAAGCATCTTTTGACATGTTAAACACATTATAGTCTAATATAATCGAGGATTAATGACACATCTTTGGTAAAGTATTGACTCATTAAAATCATAAGAAAAGGGCCTACATGGTGTTCGAGTAACTTAGGTAATTTGAAAATTTTTTTTAAGCGTAAACGATTGGTAGTCATTTTAAAATTTTTGTTATAACATTTCACGTTTTTAGTGACTGCAAAAAAAATCAAGCAACTTGCGTTGCAAGGTCGCGCGTTTGTTCGATTTCATCGGTCATGTTAAATAATCAATACCGCATTACTTTTAGTAAAGTCCAAATATGATTTTTATACAAATACACTAGTCGAGGTAAGGAAGCATTCGCTGGGAATAATCGCGACTTTTTCGAAGGTAAACTAGTGATACAAACGAAAGGATACGTTCAAGATGATCCCGGCAAATGTCAAACTTTATAAAACATTTACTATGAACTTTACATATTACCGGTAGTTGTTGCAAAATTCAGATTCCTCTACAAGTTTAATGATGAAATCGTACATTTTTCATATTTAGTAAATTAATAGATCGACATATATTATATAATCAATGAAGGCCGTACTACTTAAGTTAATGACTCAGGTACATAAAAAAGCCGGTACCAATTTTGATACCGTTTGTAAGGTGACAAGTTCTTTGAGAATCCGGAACTCCATAAAAAGTATGATTTTATAGCGAATAAATTATACCTGACCTACAATGGAAAGCAAATTTGCCTTACAAATAAATAGTACAGGTCACGGTAAACTGAGAATCAATATCATCGGCATTGAGTACAATCGAAAATAATTAAAATATTAATGGAATTTCGCAAGTCATAATCCGAATACAAAGTGTTCCAGTCCATATTTTGACATAGTCGTCAGACACGTTCTCATAAGGAAAGCAAAACGAAATTAGGTGAGCGCCTTTCACGTAGACACGCCTAAAAGACCTCGTGACAAACAAAGACTTAAATAGATCACTATTAATAATATATTTGTAAAACACATCCACATTTCGAATTTTAAAAAAATCAAGTAACAACTAACTTTTATTTCAAAATTGCAACATATGATAATAATGCAATTTATAATTTCCACCGTTTCAAAACATTTCTCATACCGATACCGATTGTGACTAACGACCGAGTCGCACAACCTCAAACTAATTCAACGTTACATACAGAAACAAAAGAATGGCCGATTAAGTAATTCAGCCTTAAATTAAAACATGACAGTCGATTTTGTCGCAGGCCCCGCGGCCTTCCTACCTGATTGTTATTATTCGTTAATTTCCAAATTAAACGCTTGATTCTCAATGCCAGCTAGCTCGGAGGTGGTCAGTTCATACGAATTAATAAAAGGCGGGTGGTTGCGCGCGGCTCGCCAGTTCTTTAACCACTGTTAGGACGTTTTATCATAAGTTCCTTTCACTTCGCGCGCTCATGACCGACAAAAGAACATAACTTTATAATAATAACATCGTTATCTGAGATGAGTTCATTATCTGTGCTAGTGATATGTTTATATTTGTGTCAAGAGTGCAATAAAACTAAGAAGTGATGTTTTCTAAACTTTCAGATGGTGAGAGGGGCGACGTCAGTGCTGACGATAGCGCTGGCATGGGCGTGCATCGTTCGCGCCAGCGTCCTTGTGCCCACCTACGTGTTGCCGCCCGACTCGTTCGTGCGCGATCAACGCTCCCTCGGCCCACGGCCCGACAGCGACCCCGCCGAGTCCCAGCGGACAGTTAAACGTTTAATCGGCGGTCACATGAAGATTAAGTCGGAGAAAGAGTTCGGAAAATCCCAAAATTCTATTGACTCGGACACAAAAAGTGACAGTGGTAAATTTGCAGGAGTGGTTGTGCCGGAACTGTCGGGCGGGACCGTAGGATGGAATCAAGGTATCTGGGACGACGGCATGCTCATGTCGAGCGCCGGCGAAGGAAAGGGATCCAACGGAAAAATGAAAGAAGACGATGAAGACAAAAAGACGTTATCGGATCAGGTGGCTGAAGGAAAATATGGGTTAATACAAAATGAGATATTTTCTAAGGCTCCTAAGCGCCCGGGAATTTTAAGTTATGAACCTAACTCTGAAACTCGTTCCAAAGATAATCTACAAAATCTTGGCGGTCTTAAGAAAGACGAAATTTGGCTTGCAGAGGATCATTTGCTAGTTTTAAAAGGAGGTTCATTCCCAGAACGTACAAAAGAAGCCGAAAATAGGCCTTGGCCACCTATCGATAGCTATGAGGCGCCTAAAAGGCAAGTAAAACTACCGCAGAAACCTAAAATACCACCGCCCTTTCCAGTACGTCTCTCCGACGACGGACCCCTTATCTTCCTTACGCCAAACGGCAGTATCCCTGCGCCCATTTACCCACCTTTCCCTACAGGAGAAGGCGAAGGCCCTCTACCTCCTCCGCCATTCATTTTCCCAGACGGAGAGATCTACTCCCCGGGTGATAATCAGAGAAACTCTACTACCGGGGAAGCGCCGTTGCCAAGTCCTCCGTTCCCATTCCTACCCGGGAATGCGAGCGAAGGAGCGTTCCCTTACTTCACATCCATAAACGGCTCTTTTCCAGAAGGTTTTCCTCCGGGAGCCGCATTTCTACCACCACCCAGCAACCAAACAGACCTGTACGACGAAGACGACCCTTCGATTTACTATCCGCCGCCATACAATTTTTCTTATCACACTGACTACAAGAGTAACGTACCAGCTGGACCGTTAGTGCCTGGAATAATACTACCTCCACCACCGGATTTCTTTGCGCCTCTCGAAGAGAAATCAAATACCGAGACCAATAAGCCTGCAGGAACTATTTCAAACACAAATACTAGATCAAAATCAACACCAAAAAGGCCTTTGTCAACACCAGCAGTTCACAGAGGAAAATATAAAACACGTCCGACAACTACTGAGACAACAACAACGACAGATTTACCTACAACAACTTCTATTCCTGAAATTGAAATCGTGACAACACCGAAACGTAGGAAACCTCAAAGAGTTATACCTATACCTCCTCGCAACCCCGTAAGAGTTCACAATCTTCCTGATGAAATTGTAACAAAACCAAAAACCGAAAAGACAGTTTACAAAACACGAACAAAACTTACATCTAAACCTCTCACTGTATCAGTGTTATATGATTATCCAGATCCTATTTATGATAATAAAACTCCAACGACAACCGAAAAACCTTACATTATATATAAGGTACAACAGAAAACGCCTATAGAAGTCGCTAAAGATGTAACATCGACGTCGGTGCCGTTACGGGCTTATTACACTCAAAACGACGAACCTACTACTAAACTGCAACCTGTATATAATAACCGCAGGCCAAACGAAGATGCAATTGCATCCTTTTATTTCTTTGATGAGCAACCAAAAAGTTCACCAGCACCTGAAACTTATTTCGACGGAAGAAATTACTACAAAACTGTGCCTAGTCAACCATCTAACACGCAAAATCAAAATTACAATTCTCAAGGTGGTTTCTCACCTTCAGTTGACGTTGCATACGGGTCGTACGATCAAAATGATGCTTTGTTCCTATGGCCTCAAAAACATGGTCCTCGAACACTCACTCAAGAATATTTCAGTGTTCAAAATCCTAGACAGCAAATTTACGTACAACAAGCAAAGCAGCGACCAGATCCGTTCTATCAACAAATAGCTGACATTCAGCAAACCATCGAACTGTATACCACAAAAAGACCGAAAGGACATTCACATAGAGCCCACTCACACAAACAAAAACCCATAAACGCTCGGCCTGTATATCAATTCAGCTACGATACAAAACCTAGACCAGAAAAATTAACGTTTAGAGCGCCGAAGCTTGACCCTGAACCATTTAGACCGATGGTCAGCTATAGTAAGCCATTTAATCTAGAAAATGAATTCAATGCTATATCTCCAACAGTGTCATCTGGATACCAGCAACAGTACTTAGTTGAAAATTTGCAAGTTACTACAGAGAGCCCAACGTCCTCAAGATATTATCCAAAAAACAAACTGAGAGATGAAGATTACGAAGACGTAATTTATAACAAAGAAGCGTCTCCGCAAATCAATATTAATCATATTCCAGTCCAAACGGTAAAACCCGTTCTTTACGTCAACAAGTATCCTAGTACAACGCCAAATCCTATCAGCCACGGTTACTACACGAAACAAGATGAAAAGTATTTTGACGATATAACAAAAAACTCTTTCGACGTATTCGGTCAAAAACTAGAAGACGGAACGCACGACATCAACGGTCTAGCCGTCACACCTCCAATAGGAACTGCAAAAGCACCGGTAGACAACAATCTCAATCAATACGCCTACGAAATCGTCGACCTGCAGAATCCGAACGCACCGACATTGCACAAGGACACGTTCGTAAACGATAGGCTGCCGCGGCCGGATATCAATCCTTACAGCGAAACCATGCGACAAGGATCACCGAACGCCGAGCTTGTTCAGCAGACGAATCCACCGTCACTGCAACACGACACAGACGTAAACAACAAAAACCCACGGCCGGAGATAGATCCTGACAGCGAGTTCATACCCATACCGAACCCGAATTCCGGCCACAGGAAAGCTCAACAGTACAGAGTACAAACGCAGGTACAACGGCCTCAGTATACTGGTGAACAGTATGACTTGAATGGACCGTCATTGGCCGACGACACGGCCGTGAACTACAAACGGCCCTTGCCGCCTTTAAACCCGGACGCTGAATGGATACAGCCGGTCAACGCAGCCGGCGAGGGGAGACCGGGGTCGTACGTTTCGTATCGACTGCCCGGCGAAGGCGCTCACGTGTACTTCCTAACACCGCAAGCGGCACAGGCCACGCGACAGAGGTACAGATCACCCGGCTACGGACGGTGAAACCAAAGCTCTAGTCTGAACAGATATATTCGTCGCAAACGACGCTAAGTGTAAATACAAAGCAAATGTGATGTTTAAGTGTCCTAAGTAGTATTAGAATAAAAAAGACTAGCGGGAACGACCGCGTTGCCATAATATTTAACGCATTAGCGAAATGCATTGAGCCGCGTCTGTTGTTGTGATACAAACGAACGCTGATATGTTTACGAAAAAATATTTATTAAATTATTTTTAAGTGACTGTGGTGCAAGCTTAGTGTTAGTTAATTTATTTGTTTGTCAGTACTGTCGAACGAATGAGATGTGATACTGTAGCGTGTGTACTGTAAGGGCATGTTGTGGAGTTGTTACAGATGTAGTAATGAATGACGATTGTTATTATAAAATTATAAACTGAATAATAACTAGCACTTGTGATTTTTGTGTGTATTTTTAAACCAAGATCTAAATAAGAATAAATTTTTTTAACCATAAATATATCTTGTTTATTTTAAAAACTCTTTAGTATAATATAAACATAATAAAAGTTAACTGTATATGTAATTAAATCGAAACAAATATTACATATGAGAAAAAATATGATATAAATGTTACGCACTGATTCTCACGATAAAAAAAAATGTTTCTATTGAATATAAATAGAAGCATTTAGATAATTTTGGAAATAAAAATTTCAAGGTGGCCTACAAAAAGTTAGTTTACCTAAGTTTGTTAAAGATTGTATATTAAAAATAACATACTGTGATTTAAGGGGAATCTGAGGCATTCCAAACTCGAAGAAATTGAATAAAATAATATTATAAACTTTACAATTGATCTTAGACATAATAAATGATTAAACGACTATATCCTGTGATCTTATCTATTATACATTTTTCGTTTTGTTATTACTCGTTTCCAATGATTTAATCAAAAAATCCTGCTACACTTCCCTAATACTTATAGATGAATATTTCAAATACTTTAAACATGACAATTACTTTTAACATTTAAAAATGAAATAAACGGAAAAGATTAACAAAGTGCAGATTAATTTCCATCTGAATCTAGACAATGATTGAACTTTATGAAATGAAATGATTAGTCTATAATTTTTCATATTAGTACAACAAGTACTAAATATTTTTTTTTATGTCACTAGGTCGGCAAACAACCGTACGGTTCACCTGATGGTAAGCGATTACCGTAGCTTATAGACACCTGCAACACCAGAAGCATCGCAAGCGCGTTGCCGACCCAATCCCCAATCCCCCCAGGAGCTCTGGTCACCTTACTCACCAACAGGAACACAATACTGCTTGAAAACAGTATTATTTATTTAGCTGTGGTCTTCTGTAAGGCCCAGTCGGGCTGCTCCATATTTTGAGCAGGAAATTCCTGCTGTGCCCTACCTCAGTTATTTACCTCAGTTATTAATTGAAGCATATAAAAGATAATTTAAGCTTTTTTTTTAAGAGAGTACATATTAAAAGCCTGATATGAAAAGTTCTTTTTATATCATCATATATGAAAAACGAATGCAGTAATCGCTTTGATTGTAAATCAATTTTATAGAAAAACGCAAGTAAAGCCACGAGAGATATCGAGTGTTCTACATAAATAAAGGAGTTGGTTGACTTAATCGCTAGTACGCGTAGGCATGGTCAGGATAATGTAGCATTACTAATTGAAATATATTGCACACATACACATTAATACGCACAAACAAATTGACATATGACGTAAAGCAGCGCGGAAGTAGAAGGGGTGAGGCAGTAAGGTAGCGAGTGAGCATGTCGTCACCTGTGTCGGGCTCCTGCGTCTGCGGCACGTCCTGCAGCGGGTGCGCGTAGAGGCGCAGGTAGACGGCGATGGCCACGGAAGTAGAAGGGGTGAGGCAGTAAGGCAGCGAGTGAGCGTGTCGTCACCTGTGTCGGGCTCCTGCGTCTGCGGCACGTCCTGCAGCGGGTGCGCGTAGAGGCGCAGGTAGACGGCGATGGCCACGGAAGTAGAAGGGGTGAGGCAGTAAGGCAGCGAGTGAGCGTGTCGTCACCTGTGTCGGGCTCCTGCGTCTGCGGCACGTCCTGCAGCGGGTGCGCGTAGAGGCGCAGGTAGACGGCGATGGCCACGGAAGTAGAAGGGGTGAGGCAGTAAGGCAGCGAGTGAGCGTGTCGTCACCTGTGTCGGGCTCCTGCGTCTGCGGCACGTCCTGCAGCGGGTGCGCGTAGAGGCGCAGGTAGACGGCGATGGCCACGGAAGTAGAAGGGGTGAGGCAGTAAGGCAGCGAGTGAGCGTGTCGTCACCTGTGTCGGGCTCCTGCGTCTGCGGCACGTCCTGCAGCGGGTGCGCGTAGAGGCGCAGGTAGACGGCGATGGCCACGGAAGTAGAAGGGGTGAGGCAGTAAGGCAGCGAGTGAGCGTGTCGTCACCTGTGTCGGGCTCCTGCGTCTGCGGCACGTCCTGCAGCGGGTGCGCGTAGAGGCGCAGGTAGACGGCGATGGCCACGGAAGTAGAAGGGGTGAGGCAGTAAGGCAGCGAGTGAGCGTGTCGTCACCTGTGTCGGGCTCCTGCGTCTGCGGCACGTCCTGCAGCGGGTGCGCGTAGAGGCGCAGGTAGACGGCGATGGCCACGGAAGTAGAAGGAGTGAGGCAGTAAGGCAGCGAGTGAGCGTGTCGTCACCTGTGTCGGGCTCCTGCGTCTGCGGCACGTCCTGCAGCGGGTGCGCGTAGAGGCGCAGGTAGACGGCGATGGCCACGGAAGTAGAAGGGGTGAGGCAGTAAGGCAGCGAGTGAGCGTGTCGTCACCTGTGTCGGGCTCCTGCGTCTGCGGCACGTCCTGCAGCGGGTGCGCGTAGAGGCGCAGGTAGACGGCGATGGCCACGGAAGTAGAAGGGGTGAGGCAGTAAGGCAGCGAGTGAGCGTGTCGTCACCTGTGTCGGGCTCCTGCGTCTGCGGCACGTCCTGCAGCGGGTGCGCGTAGAGGCGCAGGTAGACGGCGATGGCCACGGAAGTAGAAGGGGTGAGGCAGTAAGGCAGCGAGTGAGCGTGTCGTCACCTGTGTCGGGCTCCTGCGTCTGCGGCACGTCCTGCAGCGGGTGCGCGTAGAGGCGCAGGTAGACGGCGATGGCCACGGAAGTAGAAGGGGTGAGGCAGTAAGGCAGCGAGTGAGCGTGTCGTCACCTGTGTCGGGCTCCTGCGTCTGCGGCACGTCCTGCAGCGGGTGCGCGTAGAGGCGCAGGTAGACGGCGATGGCCACGGAAGTAGAAGGGGTGAGGCAGTAAGGCAGCAAGTGAGCGTGTCGTCACCTGTGTCGGGCTCCTGCGTCTGCGGCACGTCCTGCAGCGGGTGCGCGTAGAGGCGCAGGTAGACGGCGATGGCCACGGAAGTAGAAGGGGTGAGGCAGTAAGGCAGCGAGTGAGCGTGTCGTCACCTGTGTCGGGCTCCTGCGTCTGCGGCACGTCCTGCAGCGGGTGCGCGTAGAGGCGCAGGTAGACGGCGATGGCCACGGAAGTAGAAGGAGTGAGGCAGTAAGGCAGCGAGTGAGCGTGTCGTCACCTGTGTCGGGCTCCTGCGTCTGCGGCACGTCCTGCAGCGGGTGCGCGTAGAGGCGCAGGTAGACGGCGATGGCCACGGAAGTAGAAGGGGTGAGGCAGTAAGGCAGCGAGTGAGCGTGTCGTCACCTGTGTCGGGCTCCTGCGTCTGCGGCACGTCCTGCAGCGGGTGCGCGTAGAGGCGCAGGTAGACGGCGATGGCCACGGAAGTAGAAGGGGTGAGGCAGTAAGGCAGCGAGTGAGCGTGTCGTCACCTGTGTCGGGCTCCTGCGTCTGCGGCACGTCCTGCAGCGGGTGCGCGTAGAGGCGCAGGTAGACGGCGATGGCCACGGAAGTAGAAGGGGTGAGGCAGTAAGGCAGCGAGTGAGCGTGTCGTCACCTGTGTCGGGCTCCTGCGTCTGCGGCACGTCCTGCAGCGGGTGCGCGTAGAGGCGCAGGTAGACGGCGATGGCCACGCGCGCGGCGCGGAAGTAGAAGGGATGCGCGCGCAGCACGTCCTCCAGCCTCAGAAGGCCCACGTACGAGCGCAGCGTCATCTTTCGCATGCAGTACGAGTGGAAGTCGAACTGGTCCTCCATTATCTCCGAGAAATGCTGCGGACAAGACAGTAGATCATTAGGAGGAGCTAGTAGAGTAGGAGATGTGACCGAAGCCTGTCAGGGAAACTTAGGCTGATTGTGACAAAGGTAAGTAGTTAGGAAATACTGCCAGAGTTTTATGATTGAAGTCAACGATAAAATTAACAGATTTTTAACATTTTCGACTTTTATTGACAGTCGTCTACAATCTGTTTTTATTTATTTACGTATTCATTTATTCCTTCAGTCAATGAGTGAGTCAAGTAGTCAGTGAGTTAGTGAGTCAGTGAGTGAGTGAGTAAGTGACTGAGTGAGTGATTGTTAAATTTATATGCCTTTAAATAATTGCCTTAAAATTCATAATCAAATTTCATCTCCTCATAATGACATACCATTTCGAATGGGAATAATGTGTTGAATGAATGGGAAAACTGTGTTCTTCAATGCTATTTGACGAGGTACCCAACAAATACAAGTTTTGGATATATGTATTATTTCTATTTTACCACCGAATTCCACTATACTTATGACATAATTCCATTCGTAAATATTAATCTAAATGTTGTAGTTTAAATTGAGGGGAAATAGTTTTTAATGACCTTTTCTACCTCCTGCTCTTACAATCTATATGTAACTTATTTCCAGGATAAACGTTATTTATTTACAATCGGTAAAAGTCCCTAAGCAACATGATGATACCATTATTATTAAATTAAAACCAATAGCAACTTAAATATAAAAAGCAAACAATGTTTGACACTGTCACAGCCATAAGTCGGGTGTTGTTGTCGGCTGGCGATTGCGGGTTTGATCCCCGCACATTGCATAGGTACATTTGTATTGGTAATACAGATGTTTGCAATGGTTTTAGTGTTGGTGCTTGTGTACTTGTGTGTGTGTGTTTTTACGGATCCCCAATACAAGAACAAATTGTGGATGGTAGCAGTTTTTCATTGTGCCTATTTCCGGAGTCATCTTGAGTACACAAGTGTCATTTGGATTCCTAGATACGACCATCTATATTAATTGAATTGAACCAATTCAAAAAAGGTTTACGTGATTTTAAAATTCGAGCATTGTTTGAAGTTTCACCTATTTATTGCCTTTCTTCTTAAGACGCAGTGTTTCGGCTATTATTTTCCTTCTTAAAATAGAAAGAATAATAATCAACTGTCCTGATCTGCTGCATAAAATATTATTCAAAATACTTTCACGTGCGTCTCGTAACAATATTTATAAGCCGTTTTTTATTCTTATAAGAGCTTGCCGAGCATGTTATAATATTAACGTTGATATCGACTTATTTTATGGGAATATCAGTACCATAATAATTGTGTTTGCAGGCAAACGAAGAAAAACCGACTTCAATTATATCGACAAGTAATACAACGTAGGTAGACGAAAAATTTGTACGCATTATCAAAGATTACTCCAAAAGTTATAATCAGATCTCGATGAAATTTAAATATGACCACATGATAAACATCGGCTTTCGATTAAATTAAAAATCATCAAAATCGGTACACCCAAATAAAAGTTATGCGGATTTTCGAGTTTCTCTCGATTTCTCTGTGATCCCATCATCAGATCCTGGTTTCCTTATCATGGTACCAAACTAGGGATATCTCCTTTCCAACAAAAAAAAAAGAATTACAAAAAATATATATATACATATATACACTCGAATTCAGTAAATTCCTTTTTTTGAAGTCGGGTAAAAATGGCGATTATTAGATCTATAATAACCTTAAGGGGCTACACTACCTCAGCTCGAATTCAGATTTCACCCGTACTGACACACATGAGAATTGAGAGCGCTTGGTTGTTCATCGCGCGAATTATATGCATTTTCTCCCCACAAACATTACCACTAGTTATTTTTTAAAAAACGCAACATATAAAATGTTCTTCATACTTATTTCAATTACCATGCTTAATCTCAAGTCCATAACTTCTATATTTACTGAGATATTAAGGTTTTAATACAAAAATAGAGGTAACTTTGCGATTTTTTTGTATCGAGAAAATTTTATTTATTTTATTTTTTTCAGTCAGGGGTACCACTGCAACTTCTGTCGAAAGTTGTATTGTGGTATACGGGTATGCGACCCCGGCTTCCCGAGCTGTTACTGTCTCTGGCCCCCTCCCGTCGAGACAGTAGTATCCCCACTCAAAGTCTGCTTCGGCGAGGGTGGCAACCCAATGCAAATATAACCCAATGCAACTTTACCATACATAAATTTCAAACTTAAATATTCAGTAGTTTGGAAGATATGGACATCCTGCCAAGTGGCAAAATAAGCAATTTGAGGTAGCCATACACTCTTAACTTGTTTATGTTTATATAGATTATTCTTCCTAGAAATATTCAGCATCGTTGTGTTTTATTCAGTTTAAATATGTGGTAACTTTATATTAGCTTTTTTATTTGTATTCTGTATTAGTTATAGTTATAATAAGCTGTAAGTTATCCTAAACAAATAAAATCCTAGCGGGGGCTGTTGAGTGTGAGGCATTTATTTACTTCTTACCCTGTCAACTTCGTGAGCCTTCTTCAGCGCTTCGCCCCACTGTTGCGAACGCTGGTAAGTCGCCGCTGCCTCTGTTTGGAACCACATGCACTGCATCTCATTCAAGTTTTCTGTGGCTGGTACACCTGGAAATTAATTAATTTTTATAATATACGATATATAAGATACTTAATTTTGCTAGTACTATGAAATTTTAATATAGTAAGAAATACAATTTCAGCAATGATGTGTAACAATTTTCAATGAGGTAGTTACACAACAGGACATATTCTGCGCAAAATCAGGAGCAATCCGACTGAGGAAGTACCTCAACCTTACAAAATATCACAGCTAAATAATATTGCTCTCAAGTAGCGTGTCTCTGTTATGAGTAAGGTGACCAGAGCTCCTGGGGGGATGGGGAGTAAGGTCGGCAACGCGCTTGTGATGCTTGGTTATGATAACAGCTTACCATCAGATAAACCGACACCATATTTTTTTTAAATAAATAAATATAACATTCGCATACAGTCGTCTATTCTCAAGAAAAGCAACTTAATGTTTATGTAATAGAATTTTTTTCTAAATATACATAAAGTCTGTTCGACGAGAAGAGATATCAAACGTAAACAAAGCCAAAAATTTTTTTCGTAGCGACGACGGAACAAACAAAAATATAGTCTATCTCTTTCTATCTTCTTTGTTTGCTATCTGCACATCTCTCTGCAAGGTCGAACGATATTATAACTGGCTTTGAAAACATTCGAATCGCGGACGAACCTTTGATTTTGTATTATTTATTTTTATTTCATTCCGTGTTCTGAAGCGCTTGGGGTGATTTTTATATTTTGATAATTATTATTTAAGAAGTATCAAATCTTTTACAAATAATTGTATTTAATATTTAATTAATTATTATATTACCTAAAGAAACAACCAATCTGATCATAGCTCAAGGGCTGATTGCAGATAGATAATATATTTAAAAAAAAATTATAATAATTGTATAAAATAAGTAATTATCAAAATATATTTTTACATTTTAAAAATTTGTATAAGTAAAAAAAGGTTACAAAACCCTGAATAGTTGAATGACCTCGCATTCGGTTTGTTTACGTTTGGTACTTGTTCTCGTCGAACAGACTTTATAAATAATCCATATATAAAGGTGTACAGCCCAGCCAGAGGCAGGGAGGCGCACGCACCCTCGCGAGTGAACTTGGCGCACATGTCCTCGGCGCGCTGCACGTGTCCGGCGCGCAGCATGTAGCGCGCGCACTTGCTGTTGACGTAGCGGTCGGCCGTGTCCAGCGCCTGCGCCTCCTCCAGCCACTCGTACGCCGCCACCGGGTCGCCGGCGTGCTGCCGGCCACAGCTCGCGTATAACCGTCGGATCATTCGTATTTTAGTGTACAATTAATTCTAACGAGTAGTGCGATCCACTGCTGGACATAGGCCTCCACAAGTTTACGCCAAAAATAACGTGAACTCATGTGTTTTGCCCATAGTCACCACGCTGGGCAGGCGGGTTGGTGACCGCAGGGCTGGCTTTGTCGAACCTAAAACGATGCTGCCCGTCTTCGGCCTGTGTGTTTCAAAGCGAGCGGTTAGATTGTTATACCGCCATCGGTCGGCTTCTTAAGTTCCAAGGTGGTAGTGGAACCTTGTTATCCCTTAGTCGCCTCTTACGACACCCACGAGAAGAGGGAGAGTGGCTATATTCTTTGGTGCCGTAGCCACACAGCACGACGTATCTATGGAAGTGGCGTAAGGTGATATCCATTTCAAATAGTCATATTTAACGCTCTCCCTCGTTATTGATTTAAAAGTTTGACCAGTTTGGTGGTCTTCTAATTCTGGTACTACGACGGTGTTCTATTCTGGTCGGTGTGGGATTACGTAGGGGAAATGTCTGAGTAGTAGTTAACTACACAAGACTAAATTATAATTTGTATTTTTATGAGTAACTCAATAATTAATTCTCTAATAAATACAAGTTGGAGGCGAGCATGTTTGGGATTTGTCAATTTTTTTTTTAAATAATACCTAAATTTTTTTAAGAAATAGGTGTATTTATTTATCTATACTAATATTATAAAGAGGAAAATTTTGATTGATTGTTTGTTTGTTTGCATTGAATAGGCTCCGAAATTACTGAACCGATTTGAAACGCTTACGCTGTCCTATACCCAAAGGTGTCTGGAAGAAATCGCTCTTTTAGCGGTAAGACCGCCTTTGTACATCTTCCTCTAATTATACTACTTTTGTTTGTATCTTTTAATGGTGTGCAATAAAGAATATTATTATTATTATTATTGAAAAAAATTTTAACTGTTGGAAAGTTACACTATCTGCGGTTGACATAGGCTATATTATATTTTCAAAAAAATTAGGGATCCTTAGTAAAACGCCAACAATGTGTAAAACGCAACCCAAGGTGTAAAAAAATTACTTCAAATTTTCTTTAGATCACGTGCGCTGCGAAAACTATTGATAATAGAATAAAATAAATAAAATAATGCACTGCGACTTTGCAGGACACATCATTATTAACAAAAAGTGTCGCGATAGCATATGTCTATCTTTTTATTTTAAAAATTAAATTGAAGTTCTGCCGCTAGAAAAGGCTCTTTATTTTTATCTTGGTATTAATCCTTATCAAAATAAATTACTTCATATTCAAGATTGCTTCAATACCTTTATATAACTTTTTGAATTATTCAATTCGGACATTCCACTCGAGAGATGTCACGAGTTTAAAAATGTAAATATAAGAAAAAAGTTGCTCAGTCGCCGCTCACCCTGCTCGGCTAACCTTATGCGATTTAGGCATCACAGGGATACGGGCAGTTTCTTAATAATTTTAATTTTTTAGTAACCTTACGCAAATAGAAGAGTTTATATGTGTGTATTATAATTTTTAATTTTGAAATATTTGTTAAATACACGTGCGAAGCCGGGGCGGGCTGCTATAACCAATAAATTCATTGTTTATTATTGCAAAACAGATATACATATAATAATAAAAAAACAGGTTGTATAAATTAGAAAGTTATTAAAAAAAATAAGTTTCTATTTCCTTATCTACCCACTGAATCTAAAGCATAACTAACTCAATAAATATAATAAATTTAAAGCATATTACCTTATATATTCTCCCTTTCACAATAAACAGTTCTATCAATGTGGGTGTGTGTTCTATCGCAGCGTCTATGTAATGTAGAGCTCGGTCCGTATCTTTCTTATAGTCGTAATGTTGTGCCGCAAAGTAGTACGCCCATAACAATGCACTAGCCGGTTGTTTCACCTCATCCGGTTTACTGCTAAATGTGCCCGATATAGACAAATTTTCTACATATTGTAATATTAATTTTTCTATCGTGTCTGCCTTACTTTGATCTGTGTATAAAGACCTGAAATATTAGAATGATATTTTAAATTAATCATGTTACATCTAGGACGACAAAGAAATCTCCAATTATGGAATTGTTATAAATTTTTAACTATTTTTATCCTCCACAGGACTACATTAAAAAAATTCCTTTTTGCATTTGCAGCCTTATTATACAACGATTAATGTAGGCATTTATTCGGCATTCGTCTAATATAATATATTAAGAACAATTTTTTATTTAATGAATAATTGTAATTTTTTTTTTATTTGATAAACAAAATACATTTTCTAATTAAACCGGTAGATACTTAGTTCATCTCTTTATCATCTTATGAGTTATGTTTACTACCATTCAATTCAATAGTAAAGGTACAGCAAAAAGAGTCACTGGGTGATGTTTTTTCAATCAAAAAACAAAGAAACAAAAATTCTTTTGGTTTTGTAATATTGTATAAACAATCCCACTGCTAGGCATAGGCCTCTTTCTCCATCTAGGTTGGAGGTTTAATGTGTCATGCTGCTCCAGAGTGGGTTGATGGATATGTTCCCTACTAAGAGTAACAATCTCTATCGGGTGTACATTATAACAACCGGGACCACCAGCTGAACTTGATCTCCAAGGCACAGTCGGAAGACCCACAAAGATTGCCATCCAAACCCAAAAAAGAAGTATTTGTACAAATAGAAATATCGGTGTTTTAGGTGACTACATGCACCACTAAACTAAAGCATTTTAGCCAAAAGTAAAAAACGATCAACATCTTATATACTAAGATAGAATAATCCTACCTCAAGTCAACAAACAACGGAGGGATGCCTTTATGCAGACCGTGCCTCAAGTACTCATCGACGATTTTCTCAAACACAGGCATTTGGGCCTCCGTCAGCTGTAACCTTCGGGGAGCTATTGCTTTTGGATACTCTTTTCTGTAAATAAAAAAAAATATATAATATTTTATACAGAAATCTTCACAAGCAAAAGTTAAAACTTAAAAGAAACAACAAAAACCAGAAATAAATAAGTTCTACCATTTGTTTTGGCCTTTGGAATAATATTTTAGAAATATCAATGGTAAGGTTATTTATTGCAAAACACTTATTATCTACAAATACAATGACTGCCTACCTAGCACCTATAACCAATATTTTCAATATTACATACTCTATATAAAATAGACGTTGCGGTTGATATGTAGTTCAACCTTAAGTGGTACTACTTTGTGGGTACTATTGTTAATTACCTATTCAGTTCATTTTTCCATATAAATTAATAAATTGTGTATATGAAGTAATACTCACTTATATACTTCGTAGAAGGCCACTTTTTCATCAGGATCGTTGAGTTGTTTTGCTTCTACTAATTTTTGATAATACATCACATTCTCAGGATTTCTCTTCAGTAAATCTTCATATACCGCTTCTGCTTCCTTAAACCTGTAATTAATAAATATAATCTTTATAAAAAATATAAAAACAACATTAAAAAACGTGTTTATACTTTATACCCTTTCAAGAGGATTTATTATTTGAAGACAAAAAATTTTTAGGTCATTTCATATTACAGATTAAACATATTTTATATTAGAATTATTAGTTCCTGTCTCCAGACTTTAATCCATTTATCAATCATTAGCACTTGTCATTGACAAAATAATCGGCGAAAAGCTGATAGAGCCATAGACTTTAAAGAAGAAGAAGAAGAAAGTATATTAGAAAATGACAAAAACTTTGTAAAACTGCAGAATTTTGTTTACGTTTTCCTAAGACACTTTAGTGTATTATTGACTTTATAAAGGATGGCTCAACTGACAACTCTAAAAGCAAGCCTTTCTCAATCATAGGTACGGCATCTGATTGGACTATTGTAATGGATACGTATGACAAGCCCTATAAAATTCCAGAGGATGTTTGTGTTTCGTCATCCAGGCTGACATATTCCTCTTTTCTAGACGCATTAAACATATAATATTAGTAGACCTCACTGTACCGTGGGAAACCAACATCCCTAAAGACCACACAATAAAATTAAATAAATATTACGATCGAACAAACGAACTTAACAAAAATGTTATACGCGGTAGAAGTAGGAGCGAGAGGTATACCAACAAAATCTCTTTATAATCTTCTGAAAGACCTTGGCCTGTCGAGAACTGCAGTAAGTTCTATTTAAGAACGAGTGTCTAAGGCTGCACTACTTAGCTAGGCAGGGTGGGAAACTCGAGCAGTGAAGGTGAGCGTTGACGCGCATCTCAAAGCGAGCCTCCTTAAACCTACATGTAGGTCGCAAGTCCTGGGAACTGCTCTGAGTTTCTCCTTCTGCCACACGATGGATCCGGCACCCGCACGGTGAATCCATGGAAGGCTAAGAAGTTGTCTTATGAAATGATCCAATTTAAACCACTTTAGAAACATTTAGTCTGGTAAAACCTTTACATACAGTGTACCAATAGTGTCAAAGAGGCTAGTCCAAAGAATTCCATTATTCTTACATTTTATAAGTCATATCCTAAGCATTAAAGATTTATGTAACCTAAGTTTATCATTTTACTTAAATTAAGTTTTTTTTTTTTAATTTATCTAATTATGTATTATCCCCCGTTAAGCCATTCATCAGCAGCATCAGCCTATATCAATAACAATGGCTGCTGATCAAACATCGGTGTGTGATATCGTGAAGTACATGATTAGCAAATAAGGATGTCAAATCTTTATTATTTTAATTAAAAAAAGAAAAAAGAAAAAAAAAGGAAACACGTCTTAAACAGTCTTGACCCACGCAAAATAGGCGCACTGAGACGTCGAGTTGCGGAAAAGAGCCCGTGAACAACAACAACAACAGTCTTGTAGAACGATTCACATTGTAAACTTTATTTTAATTTATAAATTTATTTTTTTTATTAAAATTTTGTTCCCCTTTATTTAACTCCCCAATAACATTTTTAAGGAATCTCATTTATAAACAAATGAATACAACCGTTCTATTTATCAGTTACCTTGAGCGCTTATTACCAATGTGGTTTGTCATAATCTCATTATATCTATTAAAAGTAGATGTGATTTACTATGTACTTAACAATGGAACAGTGGAAACATACTATGTAACAATGTGCATAAATATATTAATAAAAATAACTTTATTTAAAAATATCTAATCTTCTTAATATATAATCTTTTCTTATATTATTAAAATATTAGTAAAAGTTTTTTTTTTTACATCAGTCAGGTCAGCCTATTGCAGTCCACTGCCAGACATAGGCCTCCCCAAGTTCGCGCCAGACATCCCGGTTTTCCGCAATCCTTATGCATCCTACACCGGCAATCTTACGTAGATCATCGGTCCAGCTTTTTTTACATATGTATAATACATGTCTCAATTTCAAACTCACCTCTTTAACTTCAAATAATATTCTCCTGATGTTTCTTTTACAGATAATTTATCTAGGATTTGGCTTTGGAACTTTTGTAAGTGTTGCAAAGCCCTTTCATATTGTCCAGACTCAGCTAAAACCATATTCTGGTATAATAACAATTCTGATTGTTCATAGTCATAGGGACCCTTCATCTGGTTAGTTCGGAAAGCATCAATGATGCTATTTGCCATTTCATAGTCTCCTAATAGATGGTAGCTCATAGCAAAACCAATCCATGATGTTCTTTGTGTTGGTCTCAACATAAACAGCTGATACCTAGTATCCTGAAATAACAAACATAACATAAAAACTCGGAATATTACGATTGTTGTAGAATAAATAAAAGCCCAGACCACAACAAACATCTATATGGCCAGTACAAATGTTGTGAGTGTCAGTCGACAATAATAGTAGCAAAGTAAAAAAAAAATACTACATATTTTTTAAACACACAATGAACACAAAAGTAATTAATGTAGATGTACATTTAGTTCTAAAAATAAACTTTCATGTTTAAATTTGTTAATTGTAACAAAAAGCAATCTAATTACAATACAAGTACAGATAATCAAGAGATAACATATATACAGAGTAGAGAGAGAGAGATAAGTACAGATAAATAAGAGATCTAAATACAAGTACAGAGTAGGAAATGTGCTAAAGCAGCAATACCATTTATTATCAAAATAATTATTTTACAAGCACAATATTTTCATTCCCATAGTATTTCTTTGTTAATTTAACATAATTATTAAAATGCATCCAAAGTTTTACCAATATATTAAATATTTAGCAAAGTATCATAGTAACATTTATAGTCGCAATGTTTGTCCTGGTTAATCTTTGAGACTCAGTAGTCAGCGATTGTAATGAAATTTTACACAGATGTACGTATAAAGTTACTTTGTCCAACTTAAAATAACAATAATAATAAATATTAACAACATACACACAGACATCTGTTTGCAAAGTAAGCAACTTCATGCTTGTGTTATAGGTAACGGCCGACTGGTATAACTACATTTTTTTCCAATAAACACACACATAAATAATACATATATAAAAATATATATATATATATATATATATATATATATATTACACCCAGACTTGGGGTGGGGATCGAACCCACAACCCTCGGAGCAGAAAGCAGGGTCACTACAAACTGCACCAGCTGGCTAATCAAAAATATAGGCTTTTATATTGATAATTTATAATTATTATATTCACTAAAAAAAAATTAGTCAGTACAAACTTCGCCAGGTCAGCTAGTAAGATATTATTTTGTTTTATATACACTGTAAACAATGGGGTGAAAAGAAAACTCTTTCAAGTTTCTGTTTGCACTCTTAGATACAAGTTGAGGTATATAACATCATGTATGTATAAATTAATAAATATGGCCTTGTTTACTTAGTTTCTTGCCTCTTTTCAATTTACAATTAACTTAAATTTTAAAAGTAATGTTTGTTTTTATATACAAATTATGATGAAACTTACTTTATAACCTTCCAAATCTCTCATCTGAATCTGAAGTAAGGAGAGATCCCGTAGAATCTGAATGTTTTCCTTTTCCCATTTTAATGCGTTACGGTAGCATTTAATTGCTTCATCATATTTCTTATCAGACCGTTGGAGAAGGCCATACACATGCCAGCAAACTGGCGACTTCAGGTCGTTACGTAGACCCCGCCGAACATACTCATAAGCCTCTTCTTTCCGGCCCAGGCAGTTCAGTGTCAAGCCTTTCATAGCCAGAGTTTCTAAAAAATTTTAATGACGATTTAAATATCGAGTCAAATAATTATTTATTCATATAAGTTTAGATAAAACTAATAGGAATCATATTAACTGTTTTTTAAATTACATGATTACTCACCTCCATGCTCTGCAAATTTCGGATTGGATAATATTTGCTTGGCAAATTTCAACCCATTTTTATATTGTTTATGCTCGTAACAACGCTGTAATATTTAAAATTATTTAAATACGTTAACCTCTATTTAATAGAAGATGCATCTCAAATAGTGCAAGAGCGCACATTTAAATTATCATATTTAGACCAAGTTACTGCTTAATTATTGCAGCACAGTGAATTAAAGATTAAACTCTAGTTCAGCAACAAGTTAATACTAAAACTAAATTCTGATATGATTTGTATTATTTTTTATTTGGATATAAAAGGCGAGATTGACAAGCAACACGAAAGAATTGAATGTTTACAACTGAACTTACCAAAATTCTTTTAAAAAGAGCATTTTCTTTAGGCGGCAATGGATTGCTGGGTGGCATTTTACCAAAATTTTATGAATTATCTTTATATTAATTCACTAATAAATTGAAAAATTGCTAAAAACCTCGTGGCTATAAACCAAAGAAGTCGATGAAGGATTTTTGTCTATGACAATGTAATCACGTGACCTATACAGAGACATTGCCATTTTTTCAAATAGCTTTGTTAAATATTTGTTGATAATAATTCATTACGATAATTTTAAACCCCACCGTACGCAAATACGTACGTACATATGTACGTATACGTATTATAAAACTAATTTTCAATGACTTGGACGTTGTCTTAGGTAACCCGCTCACATAAGATAATTAGTTTGAGTAAATTACGACCAAAACTTCAACTATTTACTATACAATTAAAAGTCGTACAAGTATATTATTATAAGCACAATCATAAAAATTTAATGATGAGATGTATAATGAGTTCTAACTTTTAAAAGATCTAAATGAAATCTAGCAATATTTTTTTAATTTAATGTCAATGACATTTGACCGCTTGACGTTTGACGAGTTCATCTGCTCTGCTTGATCTGCGTATAAAGCGTCGTCTATAGTTTGTTTTATTTAAAAAAAGAAAAGAAAAACAGCCTTGTTAAGCAATTATATATTCACAAGTGTAACGGAGCTTGTAATAAAGGATAGCGGAGAAGTAATATGGGTATAGAAAACATGCGTCGCTGGCCAATGTACATTGTTTTCGCTGTATGTATTTTACTCACCCTTTCACTACTCAATAGTTGGAGTTCAGAGACAGAATTACAAAACAGAATTGGCGAATTAGGTGCACAGCTACAAGAATGTTCAAGACAGCAAACATCGTGTATGGAAGAATCACTACGGTATCAGCAACAACGAGACATATACAATACGAAAGTAAGCGATTTAGAAAGTGCGAAAATGAAATTAAACACCAATTATTCAGAGTTAAAGACTAAATTAGCGAAGTCTGAGATACAAGTGAATAGGACTCTAGTCGATGTGGAATTATGTAAAACGGAATTACAATCTCTCAAAAACTTGCAAGTAAGTAAGTCAGCTATATTAGAAACTCTAAGGTTGGAGAAAGAAACGTTGACAGCGCAGTTAGAAGAAAGAAAGAATAGGATTGAAGATTTGGAGAGAGAAATTAATAAACTTAAATCGGCTATGACTACAAAGAGTGCTCCAAACCCTGCAGTGTCATCCAAAGTGACTCCAGCGGCACAGCCTCCAAAACTTAGCTCGGCTCTCAATGTTAATAATCCTATTAATGAACCTGTACTAGAAAACAATGCTAAGGAAGATATTGAAGATCCGAGTGCATTAAATGACGTAGACAATTTTGAACAGTAATAAGTTTTATCTGTTAATGTAAGATACCAAATCGGAGGCCTCACAGTTGTGATATCTTCATCCTGTTGTCCACTCTGAGTCTGCCCAAGGTACATTTGATATAAATATCCATGTACAATTATACTTAGAGCAGTTTTGATATTTTTCATTTTTTCATGTTCATGTTTATAGTTGTATTGTATATTATATAAGGCATTATATTTTTAATGGTTCATTTACAAAAAAAAAAATTAATAGTTTTTGTCATTAGGTATTTTATTTTTATTTGATTATTTTTCTTATATGGCAAAAATTTGAACAAAACTACTCCATGTCATAAATTAGTTAAATCTGATGTTAAAAATTTAAAATTGTGTTTTTTACATTTTGAGTTAGTAAAAAAGGTGGCATGAAAAGGCTTTAGTAATAAGAATTTTTAGTAATAATGATAAGTATTATACTCCTTTTAGATAATGTAATGATGATGGTGCAAATTCCATGGCTATGTTAATTTTGTTAAATAAAGTTAATGGAATGCAGAATATATCAATATCAATTCAAAGTGAATCCTTTAGATCTCGGTAAAAAATATCATAACAATTATAAGAAATTTTAATTTTTATGAATCACAATTATATAAAAATTTGCTATTTTTTTTTGCAAAATATGTTTTTGTGATTACAAAAGTTAATGATTTTGTTTTATCTTGGAAAATATATACCTATATATAAAATAGTTAGTTTATTCTGAAGGCAATTAGAATATATCTAAGAGGTAATTTTCAAAAGTGTAAATGATTTTTGTATAAAATTGTATTCCATTTAAACCAAGTAATATGATGTAGGTATATTCCTAATGAAATAGTTTTATTTTTGTTCTCAATTTAAAAAACGAGATATTCATTAGTTTGTTGAATTATTGGATTTTCTATACTTAGAATCCAGTATTTTAAGTATACAATTATGTTATATTGATATGAGACTTATGACAATACTTGGCATACCTTGTGTACCCATGCTATAATTTCATACTGCTCTTTGAGTCTATGAGTTTTAATGCAATATTTTTAAAGGCCATGTAAAATATATTTTTAAAATTTGTTTAGTTAATACTGTATTTAGTGTATCTGTGTACTCAATCAAGCAAACTTTCAGCTTTTTACTATTACTTGGTATAGACAACCACTGATCAAAAAATGTTAAAAATAATTATTGATTGATATATCGAATAAGATAACTCATCATTCATTATCGAATATAATTATTTTAGAATTTAAAAATACAAATTTAATGTTTGAAGTTCCTCTATTTACTTGTTTAACACTTTTTTATAAACATTTCAATCATTTCTCGAATATAGAAAATTTAACAATTTAGAATTGAATCAGAATAACACGGCAATATTTTGAACAAAAGTTGCCATATTAATAATGTTTTAATAAATACATCACAAAATTTATATATCAGTAAATGTATCAAATATAAGGATTTAAACATTATGTAATGTTATTGTTACCATTTCTATATACAAACATATAGATTCAATGTATTAGGATGGTGTCTGCAATATTTGTATTATGTATAATCAATTATTTTTTATTAGGTTAAGCCATGAAGGTGCCACAACTTTAGATCTGACAACTTAACATTCATTTTAATAGAAATCGTAGATGTCTAACAGTTAGGATTAACTTTGTTTTAATTACTCTGCTTAAATAACTCTGCAAATAAACAAGATGTCTGAAGTAAAAACTATTTTTTCCTTAAACTTAATAAACTATCAATCCCTGCAATTTATAATAATAGAAGTAGTTTTATATAAAAATATTCTTTTTTTATGCTAAATATTCTTTCTTATTTCATCTACAAATTCTATTGAAATGAACAATGTCATTGCTCAACTGTATTTACTCACTTATAATACTATGAGCTCGATTTTGTCGGATTGTTATGCAGTAATTGTTTAAGTAATCAACGATAATGAAGTATGTATAATGTAAGTATTAATGAGTAAATAAAGCAGAACAACTTATAAATAAATAATAGACAAACAAATTTCTTTTGAGGTCTTTTATTTCTCTGGTTTTACTGTTTCATTGAATACTACATAGTTTGATATGATAAATATATATCTAATTAGCTGGCCTGACGAACTTCGTACCGCCTTATTTTTTTTTTTTTTTTTTGTGAATATAATAATTATTTATATCGAAATAAAATATAGCCTATCTTTCAAGTTGGATCAAACTGCACACGGTGTGCATATTTAATTAAAATCAAATTAGTTTAGAAGTCCATCGCGGACAAACAACGATGACGCGTAATTTATAAATTGTCAATATTTTTTGTCTATTTTTTGCTGTCGCTGTTAATATTAATGTGACGTCTATTTAATATTATTTTTTTTTTTTGTAAAATTAGCAAACCCTTTTTCTTGACGGCTTTGTCGTGTAATTTTTGTCTCTTCTGCTACAGTTCAGTGTTGTATCTGTTTAAAAGATATGTTACTAATATATCTCGGTTATTGGAACACAAGATAAAAGTACTTTACTTTTCATTTTATCTCATCGGAGTATTTTATCTTATCTGATTTTTAATGATAAAAAAGTTTGATTTATAAATTGCATGTTACGTTATATATTGATAGTATATACATACTATTTTATATATGTATACATTAACGTTTATTTGATAATATATGACAAGCTTTTAAACATTGCAATGCCATATGGATAGAAACATCCTTACCACCTAGTTGTATAGAAATAGATTACGACCTATTCTCAGACCTAACAAATATACGCGAAAGTCGGTAAATATGTTTTGGATTAGATCGTTATAACAAACTACACATGATACAAGATACTCTTAAGTCATAGTAGAGAATATACTATAGAACTCGTAAAATCCAAAACTTATTCGTCGTGGAATATACTTAAAACTACCTTTAAAGGGTTTTTTAAATACTTCCACCGACCAAAAAATTTTTCTTAGTCATTTTTGTTAATATTTTGTAGCTGCTTTTTTTAAAATAGGATGTGTTGTAATATTTAAAACGCTTTACCATAAGTTTATATAAATATTACTTTAGTATGTTTTAATTTAAATTAGAGCGCCAACCGACATAGATAAGTAAATTCAATACACACTACGCTAGGAGCGGATAAATTAATAATTGTGTTTGCAGGCAAACGAAGAAAAACCTACTTCAATTATATCGACAAGTAATACAACGTAGGTAGACAAAAAAATAGTCAAGAAATACGCATTATCAAAGATTACTCCAAAAGTTGTAATCAAATCTCGATGAAATATGACCACATGATAATCGGCTTTCGATTATATTAAAAATCATCAAAATCGGTACACCCAGTAAAAAGTTATACGGATTCTCGAGAGTTTCCTTCGATTTCTCTGGGATCCCCTCATCAGATCATGGTTTCCTTATCATGGTACCAAACTAGGGATATTTCCTGTTCAACAAAAAAAAAAATATCAAAATCGGTTCATAAACGACGGACTTATCCCCGAACATACATAATATATATCTATACATATAATAAAATGGTAGGAAAGTCAAAACTGACATTGAATATTTTTTTAAAAGAATACTTAGGGTGTGATCTACAATCGATACCGAAGCCAAAAATATGGTTTTTAGAATTTTTGTCTGTTTGTCTGTATGTATGTCCGGGATAAACTCAAAAATTACTGCATGGATTTACTTCAAATTTGGCACGAATATTATTAAGAAGTCGGGTCAACATATAGGCTACATATTATCACGCTATCACCTACGGGGAACGAGCAGTGAACATTTATTTATTCAAAGCATTCTGTAACAACGCGTAATTTAACGACGCATATTTGAATGTTGTTGTTACTATGTTAATAACTATGCTATAAGCTAGCTTCACACTATAAATAAAGACATTCTGTAGTATATTTAGTATCAGCAATGCACCCGTGCGGAGCCGGGGCGGGTCGCTAGTATATATATATATATATATATATATATACGGTCGAATTGAGTAACCTCCTCCTTTTTTTGAAGTCGGTTAAAATCATTCAGCCAAAAAAATAAAACAATTCTTATTTCTAAACAACTTTATTTCTTAAAACTTCTAAGAATAAAACGAAACAAAAACGTAATTACTTCACAAGTAACGTTATAAAATAGGTAAAATTAGCTTATCATCTGGCTACGCAGGTTCGCTCTTGTGCAAACCAGTTTAAATTGTGCCACTCAGAGAAAGAAATAAGACAAACTTATGTATCCAATGAAGCTAACTTACGGTTATAAGTTTTTTTTTTTTTTTTGCAGAGCCGACTAGAAACGAGGCTTAACTAGTAAGCTGGGTTTTGGGTTACACAATCAACATTTGCGCGTATAGTTTATTTACAGATAGGTACCTATATGATGAAACTTTTAACCCGGTGTAACAAATCAAAACTACTTCAGATGGTAAAGTCGTAGCTTGTCAACAATAACTGCATTTTATATATTCACTGTAAATTTACACACTGATGCGATTTCAAGAACTGCGAATTCTGTGAGCTCTGAAAATCTGAATGATCTTTTCAATTGGAATTTTACTATTGACTTGTGTGACTACTTCCGCTTTTAAGCTAAGCATTTAAAATAAAATAGAAATTGAAGTGGTAGACGATGTTTTTCGGCCTACGTTTATAAATTATACACTCAAATGTTCTTCATTGGAAAACTCGGTGCGAGACTCCGATTCGCACCTGATCTGGAGGACTATTGCTATAAATTTCTTTAAACAATTTCGTTCGTATACTGCAACATTATAAAAAATTTAAAGATAATATGGCCACGAATGGAAAATACAAACTATATTTCATTTAAAGATATTCCTCAATTCTCGTCGCTGATAAAACTATCACAATATCTGTCAATCACAATTGTTTAAAGTCTTTTACCCACATTATCAATATTGAAATAATATCGATTTTACAAGAAAAATAAAACTGCTGAGCAATCTCTTAACTTAAAATAATTATGACTACATAATATAAGAGTTAACTTGTTTATAATATTTGCTTGGAAATACAGAAGCTAATACTAGTCTACTGAAAGTAAAACTTCGTATTCCGAAGAAATCAGTGTTTGTATGAGACTACATATTTAAGTCATTCGTAAAATACGTAAGGGGATGGAATGGTTGGGGGTTGAAAGGGATGGGTGCAGTGTAACCTATATGTTACTTGTTTGAAGAGTGCTGTAATATAGGTTGGGATGGAATGAGCCAACGCCATTTTGAAATATATTTTTAAGAATGACTTGAGGATTGCTTCACCTGTTGCTGATAAACATTACATACAAGTTGCTACGGAAGGTTGTACCGATACTAATAGACTTCAACTTTTGAATTTACAGGTAGTCAATAAATCATAACAACCGCTCTGGTGTTGTGATGCGAGTAGTTGCCTAAAACACCGACGGTTTGCGGGTTCGATTCCCGCTCGAGATGAATACTTGTTTTTGTACAAATATTTCTTTCCGGTTTGGATATCTGTCCTTGTTGGGTCTCTCCACCGTGCTGCGGAGGGCACGTTAAGCCGTCAGTCCCGGTGGTTATCATAAATACCTGACAGCAATCGTTACTCATAGTAGGGAACGTATCCTCCAACCCGCAGTGGAGCAGCGTGATGGATTAAGCTCCAATCCTTCTCCTCCATTGAGAAGGGGCATTGCGAATAAATTATTTGTAAAAAATGCGACTTGCTGGTGAAAAAAAAAAAAAATATATATATATGTGTGTGTTGGATACTGTTATTCGTAAGATAGTTTACTAGCACCGTGTGAAACAAGCCTTTTTTTGATAGAATAAAAACAAACGGAAGTTAAACAAAAACATTACAACAAATACCATTAAACTACACAAAATACGATAACTAGAAATACCTACATGACATTACTACCTCTATTAAAAAAAGCACGTAAAAAATCGGTGGTATTTCACACAGATTTTATTCAATGTTACTAGAACTAGTTAGCTTAACAAATAAAACATTAACTTATATAGCATTTTTGTTATGTTTTTTTTAATGTTTTACAATAAAGAGTATTTACTATTATTATTATTGCTTGGCTCTTAAGCTTAAAATACATAATTTTGATCTTGTATTTTTAGTATATTATATTATTTAATTTTTTGATTGTCAATAGTTGTTTTATAAGAAAATTGTTCAAGTTAAAGTACACTCCAGGTTTATCTTATCAAAAATTTTGTCAACAAGTACAAAAATAGTTTTTTTTTTTTTTACTAGCAGTAATGGAATATATTTTTTATTTTAATATTCTTATGGAATATGTAAAACAGTCTTTTATTGCAAATGTTTACTATAATGTATAAATCTAAATAAACTATACAACACATACATAACTATGTATTATTTTATGACAATGCAGATTGTTATCACTTGTAAATTTTAAAATACGAATATATAAGTCCATAATATATAACTAAAGTATTTGTACATAATTTCATAATAGTCCATAGAGTTTGTCGTAAAAATTAAAATATACTAAATTTTATATTGAAAGGTTCTTGAAACTCATTATAAGTGTAAATTTCATTCATCCGAGACTGCCTCTTCGAACGCAGCTAACAAATTCCTACGACACTTACTTTCGTCACTATATCGTAAAGCCCAAATGATATACTCTCCTACATAAAGAGGATCTTCTGAATAACTTATTTGTAACTTGCACTTTCTATCCCATATCATACTTTCCGAACTGCGACTATTTCTGGACCTATTAAACTCAACATAACCATTACACTCAACTGCCAATTTAGGTACTGGTGTATTAAATGTGTCGTGACAACTTTCAGATCCAGCTCCACTAGTTGAGGGAAGGCAATCACCCTGACCGCATTCCATATTAGGAGGAGTTTTTGATGAACTTTTACGTTTTTCTGTCAAACCATCACCTTTATTGCTTATTTCCATATCATCATCTCTTATATTACATTTTTGGTCATATCTTCCAACATTATTGTTCGATCTTTGACGTTTACTCTCTACTGTATCTCCTTCATCATCAGGCCCACACCCTTCGGCCCATTGTGGACTACTGCAAGTAGTTTGAATTTTTCTCTTACCCGACCTTTGTATTTTTGGAAGATCAGTTTCAGGGGAATGTAAAGGACTAGGTAACATAGTGACATCCTTCCTGTAAAGAAATTCTATTATTATATCAACCATATAAATTATAAATATTTTTATGCTTTTAATAAATAGAAAAAGAGTCATGAGATCTGAGAATAGTATATTTTCATGAGACCTAAGAATAATTTAGTATTTGAATAGTATATTGTTTAACCGACTTTAAAAAAGGAGGTTTCTCAATTTGACCGTATATATATTAATATATTTTTTATACAGAGATAAATTCGTCATTTATGAACCGATTTTGATAATTATTTTTTTTTGTTGGAAAGGAGATTTCCCAAGTGTAGTACCATGATAAAGAAACCAGGATATGATGGGATTCCAGAGCAATCGAGAGAAACCCTCGAAAATCGTAGTGACAACTAGTGCGTTTGTTAATTTTTTTCATCTACTCACGTTGTATTACTTCTCGATGTAATTGAGGTTGATTTTTTTCATTTATGAACACACACAATTCTTAAATAAAAAAAACCTAATAATGATTTTAATATATTTTATACATAAAACATTAATTTACCTTTGTAACATATCATTTCTAGATTGAATCCTGTCAATACTTTGAACTGTAGTAAAATCATGTCTCGAACACTGTATGTCATTTTTAATAAAATCAGCAACTTTTTTTCTAGTCCTCACAGTCCTTCCGAACCACTCTAGTGTAACATCTTCAGATAGAAACATAGCAAAGTTGTGGCGATCATTATCTACCATTATCTTATACCATGTTATGAAATTTCTCGCAGATTCCTGTTTTGATAATTGTGCATTTGAGTTATTATTGGTTTCTTGTTTAGAACTATTGACATTTTTATAGGGTATTCTTCTTTTTTGAGGTGTTTTAGGAAAATTCGACATTTTATTCTGAAAACATTAGAAAATGTATACACTTCTAGTTTAATAACTAATTAGGGTTCTATAAACTTATTATCTAGCTATATAACGCCGTGTGTGTATTGTGTAGATATTTATTTATAACTATTTACTTTTTACTGATAAAATATTAACATAAACTTAGTATATGTCAAAATTTTTAAAAGCAGAGACTGCTAGTTAATAAAAAGTGTGTATGACTAGACTTACATTTTTGACTTAGTATATCTACAACTTTATGGGAACTCGTTGCCTGACGAGCTAATTCAAGGCGAAGACCTTCTAAACGTTTCTTGCTTTCTTCAATATACGCAGTAATTGACAAATTTATTTCTAAAAGATCTTTGTGTAATGCAGTAACGTTTTGCGAATTTGCAAAAATATTTTCTGAAATAAAAATTACTAAATGACAACTAAATTTCGAAAACAAAAGAAATTGACAACTTTCTATTTTCAAACAATCATAACCTACTTAAACACTTTGCTGCTTCCAATGCTAAATGCTCACGGTTTAAATCATCCGAAATTGTAGAATTCATTTTACGTTTCCCGTAAATAACTAAACAAACGCAATCTTAACAATTGCATTCACAGTTTTATTAAAATATGGTTGAGTACAATAAAAATTATTTTATAAGTTAGTAACAAGTTGAGGAAATAAATCGTTTTAACGTTAGAATTTGACAATGACAGTAATAGACAAGACAAGGCGTCGCTTTTTTACATCATACGGCAAGGCCTAACCGTCTTATACAGAGGCCCTAAGTGCTAACAATTAATTATTAATATTATTTCGTGTAATTATAATAATACTCTTCATCTCTATCGTTTTTTTTTTTAGATTTATCTAATCTTCTCGATCCCGTAATCGTCTCGTGACTTAACTTGTTTGAAATAAAACTTTCTACAAATTATTTGTACTGTTCTAAAAATATTTTTACACTTTTTATACATTTATTTTACATTGCTTACATTACTCAAATTAAATTCTAACTTTTAAAAAATTATAACTATCGCAAATAATAATAAAGTTGTCTTTTTTCACCTACACTACACCGAAGTAAAAATAACTTGCAGTAAAGGAAAAATATACCACAATAGCGTTTAAGTTTGAAAATGTAATAATTTAAATATTTTATAATAGGTACTTAAAATCTGATTAAAATTAATTAGTGAACTTTACCATAGACAATGTTTTAATGATGAGTTCGTGCATTGGATAGTGAATTGTCGCGCTTCTTTGGGAGTGGTAATATGTCGAACCAATCTACTGCGTTCTTGTGATCATTGACATCGGCCATTGGTCTATCCTTTGTCAACCAATCATTGAAAAACCAGTGAGGAATATCCAATGTAAGTTCTCAATATTTGACGATTAATATTTGCGATCGTTGAGTTCGTGTTATTATTCAATAAAACTTCTCATTTTCCATTCGAAGTGTTTGTGGTGTATGATGAAATTACATAAAAAGCAGCCATTTTGGTTACGTTGGCTTCGCTGGCCTCGGTCGAATTACGTATGGCACATTGTCTGATAATAGTTTCCTGAGGTAATCGAATGATAATTCTACTCATCATAGAATAATCTCTGATCGCTAAGTCTTCCTAAGTTCCTGATTACTCCGAAGCTTAACAGAGATGTTTACATATAATGTATCATTAAAATTTAAAATACGTCATTCGTAACATTAATTTCTTATTTTTACACTTCAAAGCTTAGTCGCACATTATTTCAAGAAAATGACAAATAAAATTTTGTACCTGATATTAGTTTGTCATTTTCCAGTCTTATTATGATTAGTTTTATTTTTTTACTAGCTGCGCCCGTGACTTCGCGTGAAATTCAACAAAAAAGTTATTGTTCAGTTCGCAGTTATAAAATAAATAAATTTCTAAAATAAAAGAAGCTTAAGTTACTCCTTATTACATCAGCTATCGAACAGTGAAAGTCCCGTCAAAATCGGTCCAGCTGCTTAAGAGATTAGCCGTAACAAACAGACAAACAAAAATTGTAAAAAATGTTATTTGGGTATATGTACCGCGCATTTAGTAAAAAGCGGTTATTTTAATATTACAAACAGACACTCCAATTTTATTTATTTGTATAGATAAAAATGCTTAGATTCTTCAATGCTTAGGTTATTTCATATTAATTAGTGATCGTTATATTAATTTCAGTGAATCATGGAGCACGCACAGATCCAAACGACAGATGGATCCCAAGTGATGACCATCAATGGACAACAGTTACAAGTTCTACAGATGAATAATACTCCGCATATGATACAGGGGCCTAATGGACAACACATTGTTATCCACTCAATACCAGCCTCTGCACCCACCATACAGGTTGGTTACCCGTTTATAGAACTTATTATTTTACTCTTAAGACATAAAATGCTATATTTATTTTGTATTTCCTGGTTATTTTCTGAGTTCCCAATACTTTTGATCATAGGACTTGCAATAGTGGCACAATATAGAAATCTAAGAATTAACAACAAAAGACAAAATAAATATCTAGTTTAACACCTTATTCCAAGATTACTAGCCTTTAAGTTTATTATGGTATCCTTATTTGTAATAAGTTATCTAAGTAGTCAGGCAACTGTTACTTCTATAAGCATGTAGATTGTTTTAAGGCTGAGGATATTCGGACACTAGCTTGACCTAAACGGTAATCTAGCGTGACTGGTCATTCTTGAAATAAAAAAATAAACCTAACCTAATCTAACCTCAAAATTATACTGTTTATCGGCATAATTTCATTCCGTGGAAATTTAGTGGGATTAAATTACATAAACAGAACCACAGTAGATTTGAAAATGTACTTAGTGCCAGCCACGCTAAATTCACGCTAGAGTCATACTAGTGTCCGAATATCCTTACCATTGTTTTAAACAGCCTTATATACATCTGTTTGCTCTTAAATTTTAAATATCTTGTCTAAAGATTCAATCCAGTCATTTTAAGATTAGAAATAAAATGTCTTGATATTTTTTATTGTTGATATTGGCATTTTTTACTAGTAAATTGGTAAAAATTTTGATTATTTTAGTAGAAAAACTGTTAAATTGAATATATTTTTAATACT